>NC_064632.1:488874351-490124351 GCF_023864275.1 Schistocerca cancellata
AAGGAGGTCTTCTGCCACCGTTGCTGATGATTTCCAAACAAAACTTAAGCAGTGGTTGTGTTCAAACGCAAGACGTTCCTTGATCACTGCTCAAGGCGAAACGACATGCATTTAGGCCATTAAAGAAGATCAAAGAAACCAAGGTCTGAATTGTCAGACAGCGTTTCCAGCCGTCTCCGAAGGACTACATCAATTTTTTCAGCTATTAAGATATAAATTAAAGTAAAAAAGCCTCGGTTCCAGATTTTCTATGCTTCCCCAGAAACTAGAGTGAGACGGGAATTACATATCATCATTCCCTCTGTACGGGAATGATGTAACGCAATTCAAATTATAATTATCGGTGAACACCAAGATTGTGGTGATTGTAGAGGGGCTCAGTCATTTGAAGAAAAACGACGTGAGTGCAGAGATACCTTCCAGGGAGGACGATAGCGGTCATGACGAGTCAGGTAATGGCAACCTATCTGGTGAGTTCCCTCGCAACTTACTGACGAGACGAACATATCTTTCTGTAGGAAAGGCCCTTTCGGGTGGCAACAGAGAATAGTGCTTACCTGATAGTGTAATGTTTTCTTTCTGTGACCGAGTTTTTAAGTAGGACCCAGTAGGGTTGAACCGTGAATTTACTTTCAAAACCTTTTCTTAAGAATTTACTTAAGAATTTGCTTTATTTACTAGCGATTCATCAAGAATTTTAATCCCACTCTTGAACTTTTCTTTTATTACCGTCATTGGGTATTCGACGTATAGATTGCTGAACAGTGGCGAAATACTATATCCCTGCCTTACTCCCTTCATAATCAGCGCACTCCGTTCTTGGTCTTCCACTCATATTGCTCCGTCTTGGTTCTTGTACAAACTATGTATTACCAATCTTTCGCTCTAGATTACCGATATCTTTTTCAGAGTTTCGAACGTCTTGCACCATTTTACACTGTGGAATGTTTCTTCCAGGTCGAAAAAAACCTATGAATGTGTCTTGATTTTTCTTCAGTCTTGCTTCCATTATAAACTGCAACGTCCTAACTGTCTCTCTGGTGCCTTTACCTTTACTAAAGGCGAACTGATCGACATCTAACAGATCCTCAATTTTGTTTTCAATACTTCTGTTATTATCCTTGTCAGAAAGCTGGATGCTTGAGCTGCTAGGCTGATTAGGAAGTAGTTCTCGCATTTGTTGGCTCTCATTCCTACTACCAAGCTGATATTCTCCCGTAACCCTTCCTTCTACTCCTTCCCGTACAACCGCATTCCTATCCCCAGTGATTATTAGATTTTCGTCTCCCTTTACTTACTAAATTACCCGTTCAGTAACTTCATATGCTTTCTCTAACTCTTCAATTTCTACTTTTTGTCGGCTTTGGCTTGCTGTCGATTCTGATGAGAACAACCCTATCATTGAATTGTTCACAGTAACTCTCTGTCCTACCTTCCTATTCATAACGAATCCTGCTCCCGTTATGCCATTTTCTGCTGCTGTTGATATTATCCTACACCCATCTGACCACAGATCCCTGTCTTCTTTCTATTTCACTTCGCAGAGGCCCACTATATGTAGATTGAGCTTTAGCATTTACCTTTTCAGGGTTCCTATCTTCCCTACCATATTCGAACTCTGACATTCCACGTCTCAACTTGTAGAACGTTACCCTTTCATTGGTTAATCAATCTTTTTCTCGTGGTCATCTCCCCATGGCACTCTCCTTCCGGAAATCCGAATGCGGGAATTGTCAGAATGGTTCAAATGGCTCTGAGCATTACGGGACTTAACATCTGAGGTCATTAGTCCCCTAGACTTAGAGCCACTTAAATCTAACTAACGTAAGGACATCGCACACATCCATGCCCGAGGCAGAATTGGAACCTGCGACCGTAGCAGCATCGCGGTTCGGGACTGAAACGCCTAGATCCGCTCGGCCACAGCGGTCGGCAGGGATTAGTCCTGTATCTTTGCCAATGGAGAGACCATCATGGCACTTTTTCACTTACAGGCCACATGCTGTTTCCATTGCCCTCTGCATCTTCATATCATTGATCATTCTTGATTCTACACGTTTAAGGGGCAGCTTCCCACCCCGAGGGCGAGGCAGTGCCCTGAACCTAGTCCGCTCCCCCATTTTCTTTGACAATTGATTGCTTTTTTGCCGTTTTACATTAAATGATGCTTAACAACACGTGAACTTCATGTTTAATACTGTATTCTTTCCCCTTCAGTGCTTACTACTCGTTTTCCTCTTTGTCTGCAAATCTTAAATGCAGAATTCATTTCGATTAATGGGTCAAGTTTGGGCTCGCACCTCCCGTTATTGTGATTGATTCGATCCTTCCTCTTTATGTATATCCACGATAATCTCTGATTATTCGCTGTTCAAATTCACTGTTGATTCACGCCTGTAAGTAGAATATAATCAGATACTTCAAAGGTCCCATGGTAAGGCAACACATCAACACATTATTTAGATTACATTCGTTAGAGTGTGTGTTGTAAGTGGGGAGGAGGGGGTATTTTTCGGGGACTTGTACCACTACACATCCTCCCAAACATGTATCCAGTGTCTTACGGCTCCGTCACGTCGCTTGATGACTCTCGTCGTACGTCTAGTATGTGTTGTACTCTGTGGCTTACAGGGAAACTGAGTCGGTTGTACGCAAAAGTAAAGCTAAAAACCTGAACTAAAGTTTAAGAATGGACTACGTGTTAATGTAGAAGTAAGGTGTAAACTCTGTGTAGATATTAGGAACCTGGAAAAAGATTGACCAGCAGACAAGTTAATGAGCCCACTAAGAAAACGGGTGACTCGTTCCTCAAAAACAATTGTTCATGATACTTAAGTAAAAAGTTTGCAGTAACAGTAACATTTTAGCGTTAATTCAAGCCTCCAGCGCCGGCCTGTGTGGCCGAGCGGTTCTAGGCGCTTCAGTCTGGAATCGCGTGACCGCTACGGTCGCCGGTTCGAATAGATGTGTGTGATGTCCTTAGGTTAGTTAGGTTTAAGTAGTTCTAAGTTCTAGGAGACTGATGACCTCAGAAGTTAAGTCCCATAGTGCTCAGAGCCATTTGAACCAAGCTGCCAGCACGGGAAGATTGCTTACATTTCTCTATCCATACTTTTCATCCTGAGAGAAACAACCTACTACGCAGATAACACAACCCTGAATATCCTCTTCTACACTGAAGTAACAAAAGTCATGGGATGCCCTCTAACATCGTGTCGGACTTCCTTTTCCCTCGCGAAGTGCAGCAACTCGACATAGCGTGGACTCAACAAGTCGCTGGAAATCCGCTGCAGAAATAGTGAACCATACTACGTCCTTAACCGTCCATAATTGCGAAAGCGTTGCTGGTGCAGGATTTTGTGCACGAACTGACCTCTTGATATGTCCCATAAATGTTGGATGGTCAATCTGGATGGCCAGATCATTCACGCGAATTGTCCACAATGTGCTTCAAACTAATCGCGAACAACTGTCGCGCCGGCCGGTGTGACCGAACGGTTCTAGGCACTTCAGTCTGGAACCGCGCTACCGCTACGGACGCAGGTTCGAATCCTGACTCGGGCATGTATGTGTGTGATGTCCTTAGGTTAGTTAGGTCTAAGTAGTTCTAAGTTCTAGGGGACTGATGATCTCAGATGTTGAGTCCCATAGTGCACAGAGCCATTTGAACCATTTTTTTTTTTGAACAACTGTCGCCTGGTGACGTGGGGCATTGTCGTCTATGGAAATTCCATCGTTGTTTGACAACGTGAAGTTCATGAATGGCTGCAAAAGGTCTCCAAGCAGCCGAACAATATTTACAACCTATGATCTGTTCAATTGGACCAGAGGATCCAGTCCATTCCATGCAAACACAGCCCACAACATTATTGAGCCACAACCAGCTTGAGCAGTAGTACCTAGTTGACGACCTGGGTCCGTGATCTAGTACCTTCCGCTGCGGAAGTCGAACACGCGGCAGAACCAATGGATGTGGTCAGCCCATAGAGGGCTCCGCCTCCGCGCCACCGCTAAGCCACGTGCAGACAGCGGCCAATAGCCGCTCCCTCCTGTTTCGTACACTCCTGGAAATGGAAAAAAGAACACATTGACACCGGTGTGTCAGACCCACCACACTTGCTCCGGACACTGCGAGAGGGCTGTACAAGCAATTACAAGCAATGATCACACGCATGGCACAGCGGACACACCAGGAACCGCGGTGTTGGCCGTCGAATGGCGCTAGCTGCGCAGCATTTGTGCACCGCCGCCGTCAGTGTCAGCCAGTTTGCCGTGGCATACGGAGCTCCATCGCAGTCTTTAACACTGGTAGCATGCCGCGACAGCGTGGACGTGAACCGTATGTGCAGTTGACGGACTTTGAGCGAGGGCGTATAGTGGGCATGCGGGAGGCCGGGTGGACGTACCGCCGAATTGCTCAACACGTGGAGCGTGAGGTCTCCACAGTACATCGATGTTGTCGCCAGTGGTCGGCGGAAGGTGCACGTGCCCGTCGACCTGGGACCGGACCGCAGCGACGCACGGATGCACGCCAAGACCGTAGGATACTACGCAGTGCCGTAGGGGACCGCACCGCCACTTCAGAGCAAATTAGGGACACTGTTGCTCCTGGGGTATCGGCGAGGACCATTCGCAACCGTCTCCATGAAGCTGGGCTACGGTCCCGCACACCGTTAGGCCGCCTTCCGCTCACGCCCCAACATCGTGCAGCCCGCCTCCAGTGGTGTCGCGACAGGCGTGAATGGAGGGACGAATGGAGACGTGTCGTCTTCAGCGATGAGAGTCGCTTCTGCCTTGGTGCCAATGATGGTCGTATGCGTGTTTGGCACCGTGCAGGTGAGCGCCACAATCAGGACTGCATACGACCGAGGCACACAGGGCCAACACACGGCATCATGGTGTGGGGAGCGATCTCCTACACTGGCCGTACACCACTGGTGATCGTCGAGGGGACACTGAATAGTGCACGGTACATCCAAACCGTCATCGAACCCATCGTTCTACCATTCCTAGACCGGCAAGGGAACTTGCTGTTCCAACAGGACAATGCACGTCCGCATGTATCCCGTGCCACCCAACGTGCTCTAGAAGGTGTAAGTCAACTACTCTGGCCAGCAAGATCTCCGGATCTGTCCCCCATTGAGCATGTTTGGGACTGGATGAAGCGTCGTCTCACGCGGTCTGCACATCCAGCACGAACGCTGGTCCAGCTGAGGCGCCAGGTGGAAATGGCATGGCAAGCCGTTCCACAGGACTACATCCAGCATCTCTACGATCGTCTCCATGGGAGAATAGCAGCCTGCATTGCTGCGAAAGGTGGATATACACTCTACTAGTGCCGACATAGTGCATGCTCTGTTGCCTGTGTCTATGTGCCTATGGTTCTGTCAGTGTGATCATGTGATGTATCTGACCCCAGGAATGTGTCAATAAAGTTTCCCCTTCCTGGGACAATGAATTCACGGTGTTCTTATTTCAATTTCCAGGAGTGTTTATAGGGACGCGCTCTGCCCTAGTCCAGGCGTCACCCTCGACCGTCGCCTCTCCTGGACTCCCCATCTCCGGACAATCCAAGCCAAGGCACGGTCCCGACTCCGTCTCCTCAAGCTCCTTTCCGGCCGTACGTGGGGTCTGGACCCCTCCACCATCCTCCACACCTATAAATCCCTCATCCGCCCTATCCTTTGTTACGCCATCCGGCCTGGATCTCCGCCCCCCCCCCCCCCGCCTTTTATAAATCCCTCCAAATCCTTGAAAGCCATGCTCTCCGCCTCGCCTATCGCATCCGCCTCCCCTCCCCCACGCGGATCCTGTATGATCTCATCCCCTTCCCCCACCTCCTCCTTTTCCTTGAAAGGATACGGATCCTGTACACCTCCCGCAAACTCCATCCTCCTCATCCACTTGTCTCATCTGTCCTCTCCCACCCCCGCCCGCTGCCGCACCTGTATTCCCACGTCCCACCCAGTCTCCATCACTCCACCCTCCTTACCCTCTCCCAAGGTGGCTTCCGCCAGCTCCCCCTCCCTGATGATGTCCTCCTCCCCTCCATCTACCCCTCCTACCAACTTTGATCCTCCCTCCCTCTTCCTGTATCTGTTCCTTTGGGCACCCTCCGTCCCTCCTCCCCTTCGCCCCACTCCTCCCCCGGGCCACCGTTCCCCTGTCCTTCTACTCCTCCTCCCATCTCCTCAGCCATTGGCATCTTTGTTCTCCCCTCTCCATCCTCTCCACCCCCCTCACCCTTCTTCCCCTCTTGGCAAGTCCCCGGACTCGCACACGCTACGTGAACTTTCGCGCGCCGGAGATCATCGCCATCAGTGTCTCGTGTGTGTGACGTCATTTTGTGTTCTTAGTGTCCGCCGTCACGCTTCTACGTTCACTTGTGCCGTCGGATTCATCAGTGTTATGTGTGCCGTATCAACGTGTTTTCAGTGTCGTTATCGTCGAGTGTGAACGGCTCCGTGTTTTTTGTGTATCTGTGACCACTATTTTTTGCCCGTCACTATGTTCATTTTAATTCTCCGTTATTGTACTGTTATTGTCAACACTATGGCTGAAGAGCGGTGTAGCATGCCGCTGCGAGCCTACCTGAGTGTTCAGGTGTTAAAATAACAATAAAGAAAAAAAATACCTAGTTCAGTCAGTCTGGTACTCGCTCTGGATTTCGTTCCTATCTCGGCAGTACTGCGTTCTGGTCGTTGCTCGTTGTTGACATTTGCCTGGCTCTGGTTCTGAGTGGATTTACGTTTGGTGTTCGGTGTTGTGGTTTCCACAAGCCTCCGTTGTTTATCTCTTCCTTGTTGTGTCGCTCATAGTCGGTCGTGGTCGGTTGTTGTCAGTTGTTGTTGGTCTGTCGCCCGACTCTTGCTATTCTTACCCGATGGTGCGTTCTCCACCGCCGGCGGCTTCCCCGCCTGGCGGCTCCGATCCGCAGCCCAAGGTGTTCCCGCTGTTGGTTGTGGTTACTACACGTGGCTTCCTGAGGTCTGCGCATATTCAAACCATGCCATCAGCTCTTGCCAACTGAAATCTGGACCCATCTGACAAAGCCACGGTTTTCCAGCCGTCTAGAATCCAACCGATATGGTCAGGAGAGGCTCTGTAGGCGATATCGTGCTATGAACAAAGACACTCGCGTCGGTCGTCTGCTGCCATAGCCTATTAACGCCCTATTTCGCCGCACTGTACTACGCTCCTCGTACGTCCCACATTGATTTCGACGGTTGTTCAAAAAATGGTTCAAATGGCTGTGAGCACTATGGGACTTAACATCTGTGGTCATCAGTCCCCTAGAACTTAGAACTACTTAAACCTAACTAACCTAAGGACATCACACACATCCATGCCCGAGACAGGATTCGAACCTGCGACCGAAGCGGTCACGCGAGTCCAGAGTGAAGCGCCTTTAACCGCACGGCCACACCGGCCGGCGACGGTTGTTCCACGCGGTGTTACTTGTCTATTAGAGCTTACAACTCTACGCAAATGACTCTGCTATGTTGTTAAGAGAAGGCCGTCGGCCACTTCTTTGTCTGTGATGAGAAGTAATGCTTGAAATGTAGTATTCTCGGCACATCTTGACACTACGGATCTCGGAATATTGAATTTCCCAACGATTTCCGAAGTGGAATGTCCCCATGCTACTTGCTCCAACTACCATTTCGTGCCCAGAGTCTCTTAATTCCCGTCGTGCTCTCATAATTCCGCCAGACACATTTTCACTTGAATCACCCGAGTACATATGACATCTATGCCAATGCACTGCCTTTTTATAACTATCCCATGACTTTCGTCATCTCAGTGGATGTAAAAATATGGAATTTGGTGTCTGCAATTTGAATTTCCCTAGAGGTATTTTGAAGTATTATTAGGAATTTGAATTACCAACTGCAGTTTGCCTTGCTAATAGTCATCTGGGCTGTTAATAGAGATATGAATTGTATATTGCTTCAGCGAAGTGCAATTTTTATTACATTACATACCTTTACGGGGAGGAAATGTGGAAAAAATTTAACAGCTTGAGAAGAAAGGCGTAATAATAATAATAATATTCGTCTTGCCACTGTAGAGGAAACATTACACCAGAAAGCCGTTGAACACAAACGGTCGCAAGATTATGGCCGTCTACGTGCGGCTGATGGAGTCGTTTCCGCTTTAGTTTGGGATCGCATCGGCAAGACCAGTGTAACATAAAAAATAGTATTACAAAAGAAAGCAACGGAAAGGCAGAATGGGAAATTCAGTCGTGTAACATGAGGGTGATCGTAAGGCAACAGAAGGCACCGTACTAGCATGACGACGAGAAAAACCAAAGCGTTTGCCAGCTTGGTGTTTTAGAGGGCCCTTACTCTTGAGCTATCGATATGGAGTATCCCTTTCGCTGACACTATATTGGTTTTCTTTATTCCACAAAAACAGTAACAAAAATGGCTAGCTTTCAATGAAGTGACATAAATAAGGTGACAGATAATTGCAGTCATAAATTACAGCATTGATAGAATGAAGAATGATATTCAGTCTTTAGCAGTAGCACACATTTAGCACCTTCACTGTCACCGTCAACTTGTGGCAGTTCAGCATGTACATTTTCTTCTTCTGCAGCCTGTGGTTCCTCATCATCATTTCCCAGACCCAAATTAATCATTCAGTATATCCGTGATGTGTGTCCTTCTAGGGTAAGTTACGTGGACAGAAGAGCAATCCCGAACATCTACGTCGCCAAGTCCTTCAATGCCTTTTTATTTTTGTCAGTTCCAGCCTTCTAAACGCATCCTTAGGTAGTTCAAGACCTTCCTTTACAACATACGCCAGATCTTTGCCGTCATATCCATGTGCCTGCTGTACTACTGATTTATTTTTCATTTGTGACTTGCAGTTGAGGTTAGGGTCGGGAACGTGACACAACCCATCCCCTCTCCCATTCTCTGTTGAAGACAATTCGGAGCATGTTACCATATTTGTTATTGTGGTTCTGATACTTAACCCTTTCAGACTCTGTGGTTACAATTGTGTACATTAATTTTCACGACGTATTAACTGCAATAGAAATATTTTTCCTCAATTTGGAGCTGATGTACACATTTGTGAATGTTCATTCGTTTCACCATGCACAAGTGCTGCCATCTGTTGTGCAGCGCTATAAACATATCAACAGATTAATGTAGCAGTGCAGAGCAGTTTGTGACCTTGAAAGTGCCTGGTAGTCTTTGGTAAGCTATAACACACAGTATAGTTGAGTACCAGTATTGTTGTTTTGCATGAACATTGCAGAATGTTCGATTTCTTTATTACAACGATCAATATTACAAAATCATTTGTTTTAGTCAACAAAAATAAGCGATGTTTTTCTGTGTGCACAATAGTAGACATGTGGTCTCAAGAACAATGTTTTACATAACTTTGAGTATCTTGTGTTTCCTTCATATAAAGTGCTTGTTGGAACAGTTTCTTTTTATCCTGACGATTGTATGAGTTTTGACTGGGATTTATTCAAAACATATGAAGTATGTTGTATTGTTATGAGCAACAATGAGGAAAATAGACATAGCATTGAAGCTCCAGTTGATGACAATGTCGTTAGGTCTACTGTAAACTATTATTTTAGGGAAATACCACTACTGATATTGTTATTTGTGAATATTTCAGTTCTGTTGATCATGTCTAAGAAACAGTATTTCAACATTTAGCGAGATGCAGATGCCATTTTAGAGATGCTGCTGAATGGAGAGGTGTCAGATATCGATTTATCATAAGATGAATCATTTCCTGATGTAGAATCCTACTGTACTTCAAAAGAGAAGGAAGTCAGAGTGGGGGCTGACAAAATAAATGGGGGAGGAACCAATGATGAGGCAACAGCAAATAATGAAAGTGGTGTGTGCAGTGACAATGATAACAACGATAGTGATATTCAAGACAGTGATCCACTTACCAACAATGAGCTCAGTGATGTAAAATACATTTTGTCAGAAAAAAAAGACATCAAGTGGCGTCATCGTCCTCTCTCTATACTGGATTCATATTACGAGTGTAACAATGTATTGAAGAACAGGAAATATTTTCTCCTTCAATTTATTTCAGCAAGTACATTACCAATGATCTGTTCAGTACTATGGCTGATATGACAAACCTATATGCCTTGCAGAGTGGAACAAATAGCAATTTCAAACAAACTACACCAGCAGAACTCCAAATCTTGTTCGGGCTTCATATTATTATGTGAACTCTAAAATTTCCTAGAGTCCAAATGTATTGGGACACAACATTGAAAATGCAATTATTCTTGGACAGTGTGCCCAGAAATAGATTCTTCCAACTCAGAACAAATTTACATGTTGTTAACAACATGGCTAAACCAGCAGACAATAAAGACAAGTTTTATAAAGTTCAGCCCATATATACTGCCATCCGTACCAGGATACCTCGAATAGAAAATGAGGCCGACCATCTGCCACACCTCCAGATACACCTATTCAAAGATAACGAGGAGAAACTAGGCCTCCTGAAGAGATTCAGTTTGATGGAACACAACACTTGCCTCTTCATGAAAGTGGTACACTGCCTACAAGGTGCAAATTTCTGGGATGCAAGGGACGTTCATGAATAAAATGTGAAAAATTTAATGTACATCTTTGTTTGTCAAAGGAAAAAAAAACTTTCTGTTCATTTCATGTCAATTAGAACCACATAATGAACATAATTACTGACTCATTTCATTTTTAATTAAAATTATGGTAAATTTTGCATGTATTTTGTTTGTAAATGATTTCAAATTTATGTGTTATGTTTAAATAAATTAGTTTTGTCTGCTATGATTTCAGTGTTGATTGAGACCCAGTGTACACAAATGTGTACATATTTTTTTTCGAAAATGGTAACATATCTTTTTATAAATGTTGCTTCTAAAATCATAAAAAAATCATCCAAGTCCATTACAGTATTTAAAAAAAAATTCCTTCCTCCAGAAAAAATTCGGGTCTGAAAGGGTTAAGTGTTTTCTCAAATTCACTTTCCGTATACATCTTGTATTCAATATATTCATCGATCCCAATATTGTTAAAAATTTACTGACCCACAAAATTCATTTTATGTATGCAGCACATCCTGCTGTAACAGGGGAAACGAGGGACCCATCTGAAATATGCTCCTATCGGAGCACAAATAAGGCGAGTATGCTCCTCTTTAAAAGACGGGCAGAAATGCGGAGAACCAGCTGCCTCAATCCTAATTCCCTCTTCCTCGCCAAAAATCTGGGCATGCAAATATATTCGTACTTTTTTGTTGTGAAAGAGACTAGCAGAGAGGCTGTGACGGTGGAAGGGAGAGGAGACAGTACCAGTGGAAGAGAAAGAGAGAGCAGACAGTGGAACTGAAAAAGAGATGAGTGACACTATACATAGGAGTAAGAGTTCTGGAATCCTGCGGACCGGCGAAATTTAACACTTAAACATATGCCCACATTATCTCATGCTTTCTGTCTATCGATTGCGGCTTTGTTACGCATTTTACGCATTTGGCATGTTAATGTGGTGGCCGGATGCCCTTCCTGCCGCCACCCCGTACCCCCTGGACGGAATCAGAGTAGCCCATATGTCTGTGTCCAGTGAAAATCATTGAGAAGTGTGGATTTGTTTCAAATGTCTGCCCATATGTCTGTGTCCAGTGTAAATCATTGAGAAGTGTGGATTTGTTTCAAATGTCTGTGAGTCGTGTAACTGAAGCGGAACGTGGGGACCAGCCCGGTATTCACCTAGAGGGACGTGGAAAACCGCCTAAAAATCACATCCAGGCTGGCTGGCACACTGGCTCTCGTCGTTAATCCGGCGGGCGGATTCGATCCAGGAAGCAGCGCGTTAGCTCTCTCGGCCAATCTGACGGGCTATTTCCCCATGCTCTCTATCCACGTGTAATGTTTCCCGGTCTAGGTGTCAAAACACCGAACAATCTCGAAGGACATGTGTGGAGAGGAGACAATGGTGGTTGAAAAGAAAGAGAGCAGACTGTAAGCGAGAAAGACAGAGACAGTGGCAAATGGAGAGAAAAGAATAACATGAAGACTATGGTAGCAGGACAAAGAGACAGCAAAAGTGTCAGAGAAGGAGACAATGGTAAAGAAGAGCGAGAGAAAAGGATGAAGACAGTGACAGTGGGTGATACAGAGAGGAGACAGTTGCAATGGGAGAAAAAGGAGACAGTGGGAGACAGAGGTATACAGGGTGGTAATAAATCCGACCAAATACAAGGATGGATTCCTGACTGGAAATGGAGGAAAAAGGTCCTGGCGAAGATGTGTCCGGAAATGCATCGTTGCCATGATATATGGCGCTGACAAATGAAAGTTCCTCCGACCACATGCGTGTGTTCTTTGTGTGTCGCAGGCTGTGTGATTGTCTCAGCGTACTGTAAGCAGCAGAATCGTCCCGTACTCATGTCGGGGAACAAGCCGAGATGGTGTTTGTGTAGGCTAAGCAGATCTGAACGGCGAAGAGGTAGTAAGACTATACCAGAACGAGTACCCTCACAGACATCAATTGGGTGTTTGTGTGACCGTGGATCCTTTCAGACAGACGAACGTGCAAGGAGGCTGAAGACTTTGAGTACACCAGATTTGGAGGACAGGTTTCTACAGGATACTGAGACGAATCCTAGTACAAGCTCCAGGCGAGTGTGCCATCAACACGTCCATCTGTCTGAAAGGGTCCAACAGACATAGTCACGAGCCCAGGAGAGGCACTGTAGACTGACGTGCTATTACACTATTGGCCATTAAAATTGCTACACAACGAAGATCTCGTGCTACAGACGCGAAATTAAACCGACAAGAAGAAGATGCTGTGGTATGCAATTATGAACTTTTCAGAGCATTCACACAAGGCTGGCACCGGTGGCGACACCTACAACATGGTGACATGAGGAAAGTTTCCAACCGATTTCTCATACACGAACAGCAGTTGACAGGCGTTGCCTGGTGAAACGTTGTTGTGATGCCTCGTGTAAGGAGGAGAAATGCATACCATCACGTTTGCGACTTTGATAAAGGTCGGGCTGTAGCCTATCGCCATTGCGGTTTATCGTATCGCGACATTGCTGCTCGCGTTGGTCGACATCCAGTCACTGTTAGCAGAATATGGAATCGGTGGGTTCAGGAGGGTAATACAGAACGCCGAGCTGGATCCCAACGGCCTCGTATCACTAGTAGTCTAGATGACAGGCATCTTATCTGCATGGTTATAATGGATCGTGCAGCCACGTCTCGATCCCTGAGTCAACAGATGGGGATGTCTGCAAGACAACAACCATCTGCACGAACAGTTCGACGACGTTTGAAGCAGCGTGGACTCTCAGCTCGGAGACCATGGCTGCGGTTACCCTTGACGCTGCATCACAGACAGGAGTGCCTGCGATGTTGTACTCAACGACGAACCTGGGTGCATGAATGGCAAAACGTCAGTTTTTTTTCGGATGAATCCAGGTTCAGTTTACAGCATCATGATGGTCTCATCCGTGTTTGGCGACATCGCGGTGAACGCACATTGGAAGCGTGTATTCGTCATCGCCATACTGGCGTATCACCCAGCGTGATGGTATGGGGTGCCATTGGTTACACGTCTTGGTCACCCCTTGTTCGCATTGACGGCACTTTGAACAGTAGACGTTACATTTCAGATGTGTTACGACCCGTGGCTCTACCCTTCATTCGATCCCTGCGAAACCCTACATTTCAGCAGGATAATGCACGACCGCATGTTGCAGGTCCTGTACGGGCCTTTCTGGATACAGAAAATGTTCGACTGCTGCCCTGGCCAGCACATTCTCCAGATCTCTCACCAATTGAAAACGTCTGGTCAATGGTGGCCGAGCATCTGGTTCGTCACAATACGTCAGTCACTACTCTTGATTAACTGTGGTATCGTGTTGAAGCTGCATGGGCAGCTGTACCTGTACACGTCATCCAAGCTCTGTTTGACTCAATGCCCAGGCATATCAAGGCCAGAGGTGGTTGTTCTTGGTACTGATTTTTCAGGATCTATGCACCAAAATTGCGTGAAAATGTAATCACATGTCAGTTCTAGTATAATATATTTGTCCAGTGAATACCCGTTTATCATCTGCATTTCTTCTTGGTGTAGAAATTTTAATGGCCAGTAGTGTAGTAAAGGCACTCTTGTCGGTCTTTTGTTGTCATAGCCCACTAACGCCAAATTTCGCTGCACTGTCGTAACGGATACGACAGTCGCGCGTCCTACGTTGATTTATGCGGCTGTTTCACGCATTGTTGCTTGTCTGTTAGCACTGACAACTCTTCGCAAACGCTCTCGTCGTTAAGTGAAGGCTGTCGGCTGGTCGGCACTCGCTTCACACTGTGGATTGCGAAATACTGAATTTCCGAAAGATTTCCGAAATGCCGTGTCTCATGCGTCTAGCTCCAATTACCATTTCGCGTTCAGAATCTGTTAATTCCCTTCGTGCTTCCATAATCACGTAGGAAACTTTTTCACATAAATTATCTGAGTATACGTGACAGCACCGTCAATGCACTGTCCCTTTCTACTTTGTATACGCGATACTACCATCATCTGTATGTGTGCATATCGTTATCCCATGACTTGTAACCATAGTGTAGAGAGAGAGAGAGAGAGAGAGAAAGAAAGAGAGAGGGAGAGAGAGAGAGAGAGAGAGAGAGAGAGAGAGAGAGAGAGAGAGACAGAGAGTGTGAGGAGGGGGGGGGGGGAGGGAGAGCCTACCGTGTGATCTAATACATTGCTGTTTTGCTGTCCAAGCGAGGCTCGCTTCGTTAAATTAAGCGAACTGTGCGCAGCTTAACGGTCTGTGTTCCCTCTCTGAAAAATCCCGCCACTCGTTGCTTCGGCCTTTCCGGAAGTTTGGATGTATTCTCCCAGGGCGAGTCGCTTTATTAGTCTCCAATTAACTGAGATCAGATTCCGGAGCCTTCGAGCAAAAAAATGTCCGGATCCTTAATTAATCTGCTGCCGGAGGGCGTCGTGATTAATCTGAGGCGAACGCAGCCGCCGAAAGCGAATACTAACGCTGTGTTCCCTGTTAATAAGAAACCCGGAAAAATGCGAGCCCGCACCTCTGTGCTTTCCAGTGGAGGTGCCGCCTTCTGCTTTTATCGAGCGAGAGCTATAAATCAATAACTCCTCCCCATACGATGAAAGGCATTCGTCAAGCAATGGGTCTTTGAACGTAAAAAAGGAAAAAAACGTCTCGGGCTTAAAATGGGATTGAACATGACGTACATCACGCTGCCATAGCGGCCACTCATCCATCCACACCGGAAATAATCATATGTATCGTTAAGCGTATACATCCATCTCATAGCCCGCTAAACACTGGCCTTACTGAGCGCGGGAAGAATAAGTGCTTTAATGCCTCTCTGTTGCCTCTGTAATTCATTTAATCTTGTCCGCCGGTCGGTGTGGCCGAGCGGTTCTAGGCGCTACAGTCTGGAACCGCGCGACCGCTATGGTCGCAGGTTCGAACCTGCCTCAGGCATTGATGTGTGTGATGTCCTTAGGTTAGTTAGGTTTAAGTAGTTCTAAGTTCTAGGGGACTGATGACCTCAGAAGTTATGTCCCATAGTGCGCAGAGGCATTTGAACCATTTTTAATCTTAGCTTCGTGGTCCCTTCAGGAGCAATGCGTAGAACTTGCAGTATATGGCTAGATTCCGCACGTTACAATGGTTCTTGAAAATACAGTCCCAGAAAAAAATTTGTCCATTCTTGTAGAGGTTTCCAGTTCACTCACGATTTATTGTTGCAACAGTGCATGTGGAGTACATGAAATTATTACATTTGCAGATCAAGATCACAAGTGGTTGTGAGGTATCACGTATCGGCTGGTGTTAAAACATCCATGTTGGTATGTGGTGTAGCCGCCGCGGGTGGCAACGCAGGCGCTGACTCTGGCATTAAGTGGATCGTACAAAAGGCGAATACTGTCCTGGGATACGTTATTCCACGCCTGCTCGACCTGTTCACGTAGTTCTGTAATAGTTGTTGGTTGACGATTCGCACGAGTCACTTCTCGTCCCATCATATCCCACATGTGCTCGATTGGAGACATGTCCGGAGACTTTGCTGGCCAGGGAAGTTGCTGCCTGTCCAGCAGAGCACGTTGAGCTTCACGGACAGTGTGTGGGCGAGCGTTATCTTCGTGGAACAATGCATCAACTACCTGTTGCAAGAATGGCAAAAGCACGGATCTACACTACTGGCGATTACAATTGCTACACCAGGAAGAAATGCATATGATAAACGGGTTTTCATTGGACAAGTATATTATACTAGAACTGACATGTGATTACATTTTCACTCAATTTGGGTGCATGGATCCTGAGAAATCAGTACCCAGAACAACCACCTCTGGCTGTAGTAACGGCCTTGATACGCCTGAGCATTGAGTCAAACAGACCTCGGATGTCCCATGCAGTTTCAACACGATACCACAGTTATCAAGAGTAGTGACTGGCGTATTGTGACGAGCCAGTTGCTCGGCCACCATTGGCCAGACGTATTCAATTGGTGAGAGATCTGGAGAATGTGCTGGCCAGGGCAGCAGTCGAACATTTTCTTTATCCAGAAAGGACCGTACAGGACCTGCAACATGCGGTCGTATCACATCTGAAATGTATCGTCCACTGTTCAAAGTGCCATCAATGTAAACAAGAGGTGACCGAGACGTGTAACCAATGGCACCCCATACCACCACGCCGGGTGACACGCCTGTATGGCGATGACGAGTACACGCTTCCAATATGCGTTCACCGTGATGTCACCAAACACGGATGCGACCATTATGATGCTGTAAACAGAACATGGATTTATCCGAAAAAATGACGTTTTGCCATTCGTGCACCCAGGTTCGTCGTTGAGTACAACATCGCAGGCGCTCCTGACTGTGTTGCAGCGTCAACCGCAGCCATGGTCTCCGAGCTGATAGTCCAAGCTGCTGCAAACGTCGTCGAACTGTTCGTGCAGATGGTTGTTGTCTTGCAAACGTCCCCATCTGTTGACTCAGGGATCGATACGTGGCTGCACGATCCGTTATAGCCATGTTCATAAGATGCCCTTCATCTCGACTGCTAGTGATACGAGGCCGTTGGGATCCAGCACTGCGTTCCGTATTACCCTCCTGAACCCACCGATTCCAAACTGTGCTAACAGTCATTGGATCTCGACCAACGCGAGCAGCAATGTCGCGATACGATAAACCGCAATCGCGATAGGCTACAATCCGTCCTTTATCAAAGTCGGAAACGTGACGGTACGCATTTCTCCTCCTTACACGAGGCATCACAACAACGTTTAACCAGGCAACGCCGGTCAACTGCTGTTTGTGTATCAGAAATCGGTTTGAGACTTTTCTCATGTCAGCACGTTACAGGTGTCGCCACCGGCGCCGACCTTGTGTGAATGCTCTGGAAAGCTAATCATTTGCATATCACACCATCTTCTTCCTGTCGGTTGAATATCGCGTCTGTAGCACGTCATCTTCGTGTTGTAGCAATTTTAATGGCCAATAGTGTAACAACCTTCTGAACGTATCGAGTGCTGGTTGCTGTCCCCTTCATAAACACCAAAGTTGTAAGAGAGTTTTAGGTGATCGCACCTCACACCATAAGGCCTGGAGTGGGGCCACTGTGTCCTGGACGAATGCACTCTACGAGACATTGCTCACCATGTCTACGCTGCACACACAAACAACCATCCCTTGCATGCAGGCAGAATCTTCCTTCATCGCTGAAGACCACGACAGGCCATTCCATCTTCCAAGTGGTCCTCTGACGGCACAACTCGAGCCGTACTCGCCGATTCTGTGGTGTGAGTAGAAGACGCGCTAGAGGTCAGCTTGCCCATAGTCCCAGTGCTAATAACCAATTCGTAACAGTTTGCGTTGACACGCCTGGGCTCACAAGAGCCGTGCGTGGCTCGTGTTTGTGCCATCTCTTATTTAACACCCTGTTTTTACCGTACTACTGCCTCGTTATGTTAATTTTCAATTACTGGTGTCACTGAGTTGCTCCCTTGCCTGCCCGTGAGCGGCAGTAGCAGTGCTTATCGATATAGGCCCTGCCGTATATTCTTTGCTGGACTGCTATTACTTCCCGGTCGTCGTGTGTCGTTCAGTTTGTTGGAATGCGCCAGCAGTGGAGTTCGGACCTGGCAGTGTATGAGTTGGCACGCGGGTCAAGTTCAGTCGGGGCGCGGTAGCAGTGAGGTCCGGACCACCATGACTCGCCCGACTGTTGCCGACACACATGATTGGAGTGTGGACGACTTTGACTGGTCGTGGGTCGGTCGTCTTGTCGGACGTAGTGTATTTGGCCGGCGATCGCTTATGGGTTGGCTGTGTGTGCCGACTCGTGATTCGTCCCTGTTGTTGTACAGTCACTGCCGCTAGCATTGTCTAGTTCTTTGAGCAAGTGTTCTTGAAACTGTGTGTGGTTTGTGTGATTTTGACTGACAAGTTATGTTAAATGTTGGCGTACTGGCTCTCGGTCGGTCGGTTTGCGTGGAGCAGCGATGAATTCACGGCGGGGAATAGTTTGGCCGGGCCCACTGGCAGTCTCTACGCGGTGTCGGAGAGTGTGGCGCTGTTCCCGTTGCTACGAGGTCCGTGGCTCACCGACCCTGGACACGAAAGTTGAGTTTTGATTTTACCTACCAGCAAGTCAAGGTTGTTCACATTGTGTCGTTCGGAGTTCGTTGTCGGCTGTTTAATATTCCCGCAAGCAAAAACGTGGTTTTCAAGTTGGAAAATTCTAGCCACCCTCCGGTGGAGTTTCACTGTATTTGGTTATTTGAATTGAAGTGCACCATTGGAATCTTCTGCCTTGTGTCCGTTAACGTTCCGGCTACCTGCCATGACCGTTGACGTAAATTTCAGGCAGTGTAGTTTCCTCCTCTTGTGGTTGCTGTCCAGCGTGGTGTTTAGTTTGACAGCTCCATGTATGGTTGGTTGTGGGCGTCAATATCTTCTGTGTTGTTCCGTTGAACTCCATGTTGTGCCTCGGCCGGGTGACGTGGAAGTTATCTTGTCAGTGGGTCCGTTGACTGTCGGTCAGTTTGGTTGTCGTCGGATCGTGAATGGTTGGCCCGACTGCCTGTCTCACCTAAGCGAGCGTTTAGTGTTTGAATTACAGGCCGACCCCCGAACATCTGAGCGCCCTTGGGTGGACTGCCCTTTTTTTAAAAGTTTGTTCTTGTTGTTTGTACTTGTATGGCTTCTAGCCGATTTTTTAAAAATTAAAGTTGTTTTGCTCTTAACGCCTTCAGCCTAGTTAAAGTACTGTTTCACGTAAGCCCTTTGGCATTTTAAAATTTTTAATGTTGTTCAATTTTCAAGTCTTGGGCCTTCAGCTTATTTTGAGTTTGAGTTCTTTTAATCTTAAGGCCTTCAGCCTAAATTAAAGAACTGTTTCACATAAGGGCTTTGGTATTTAAAAAATTAATGTTATGAGCCTCCCCCCCCCCCCATGAACCATGGACCTTGCCGTTGTCGTGGAGGCTTGCGTGCCTCATCGATACAGATGGCCGTACCGTAGGTGCAACCACAACGGAGGGGTATCTCTGTTGAGAGGCCAGACAAACGTGTGGTTCCTAAAGAGGGGCAGCAGAGCAGTCTTTTCAGTAGTTGCAGGGGCAACAGTCTGGATGGTTGACTGATCTGGCCTTGTAACACTAACCAAAACGGCCTTGCTGTGCTGCTACTGCGAACGGCTGAAAGCAAGGGGAAACTGCAGCCGTAATATTTCCCGAGAGCATGCAGCTTTACTGTACGGTTAAATGATGATGGCGTCCTCTTGGGTAAAATATTCCGGAGGTAAAATAGTCCCCCATTCGTATCTCCGGGAGGGGACTACTCAAGAAGACGTCGCTATCAGGAGAAAGAAAATTGGCGTTCTACGGACCGGAGCGTGGAATGTCAGATCTCTTAATCGGTCAGGTAGGCTAGAAAATTTAAAATGGGAAATAGATAGGTTAAAGATAGATATATTGGGAATTAGTGAAGTTCTGTGGCAGGAGGAACAAGACTTTTGGTCAGGTGAATACAGGGTTATAAATACGAAATCAAATAGGGGTAATACAGGATTAATAATGAATAAAAAAATAGGAGTGCGGGTAAGCTACTACAAACAGCATAGTGAACGCATTATTGTGGCCACGATTGACACGAAGCCCACGGCTACTACAGTAGTACAAGTTTATATGCGAACTAGCTCTGCAGATGATGAAGAAATTGATGAAATGTATGATGAGCTAAAAGAAATTATTCAGGTAGTGAAGGGAGACGAAAATTTAACAGTCATGGCCCTTGGGTGACTGGAATTCGAGAGTATGAAAAGGGAGAGAAGTAAATGTAGTAGGTGAATATGGATTGAGGGTAAGAAATGAAAGAGGAAGTCGTCTGGTAGAATTTTGCACAGAGCATAACTTAATCATAGCTAACACTTGGTTCAAGAATCATAAAAGAAGGTTGTATGCATGGAAGAATTCTGAAGATACTAGAAGGTATCAGATAGACCATATAATGATAAGGCAGAGATTTAGGAACCAGGTTTTAAGTTGTAAATCGTTTCCAGGGGAAGATGTGGACTCTGACCACAATCTGTTGGTTTTGAACTGTAGATTAAAACTGAAGAAACTGCAAAAAGGTGAGAATTTAAGGAGATGGGACCTGGATAAACTGACTAAACCAGAGGTTGTACAGAGTTTCAGGGAGAGCATAAAGCAAATTTTGACAGGAATGGGAGAAAGAAATACAGTAGAAGAAGAATGGGTAGCTCTGAGGGATGAAGTAGTCAAGGCAGCAGAGGATCAAGTATGTAAAAAGACGAAGGCTAGTAGAAATCCTTGGGTAACAGAAGAAATATTGAATTTAACTGATGAAAGAAGAAAATATAAAAATACAGTAAATGAAGCAGGCAAAAAGGAATACAAACGTCTCAAAAATGAGATCGACAGGAAGTGCAAAATAGCTAAGCAGGGATGGCTAGAGGACAAATGTAAGGATGTAGAGGCTTATCTCACTAGGGGTAAGATAGATACTGCCTACAGGAAAATTAAAGAGACCTTTGGAGAAAAGAGAGCCACTTGTATGAATATCAAGAGCTCAGATGGAAACCCAGTTCTAAGCAAAGAAGGGAAAGCACAAAGGTGGAAGGAGTATATAGAGGGTCTATACAAGGGCGATGTACTTGAGGACAATATTATGGAAATGGAAGAGGATGTAGATGAAGATGAAATGGGAGATACGATACTGCGTGAAGAGTTTGACAGAGCACTAAAATACCTGAGTAAAAACAAGGCCCCGGGAGTGAACAACATTCCATTAGAACTACTGGCGGCCTTTGGGGAGCCAGTCCTGACAAAACTCTACCATGTGGTGAGCAAGATGTATGAGACAGGCGAAATAATATTGGACTTCAGGAAGAATATAAAGCAGGTGTTGGCAGATGTAAAAATTACCGAACTATCAGTTTAATAAATAACAGATGCAAAATACTAACGCGAATTCTTTATAGACGAATGGAAAAACTGGTAGAAGCCGACCTCGGGGAAGATCAGTTTGGATTCTGTAGAAATGTTGGAACACGTGAGACAATACTGAGCTTACGACTTGTCTTAGAAGAAAGATTAAGGAAAGGCAAACCTACGTTTCTAGCATTTGTAGACTTAGAGAAAGCTTTTGACAATGTTGACTGGAATACTCTCTTTCAAATTACAAAGGTGGCCGGGGTAAAATACAGGGAGCGAAAGGCTATTTACGATTTGTAGAGAAACCAGTTGGCAGTTATAAGAGTCGAGGGACATGAAAGGGAAGGGAGTGAGACAGGGTTGTAGCCTTTCCTCGATGTTGCTCAATTTGTATATTGAGGAAGCAGTAAAGGAAACAAAGGAAAAATTCGGAGTAGGTATTAAAATCCATGGAGAAGAAATAAAAAGCTTGAGGTTCGCCGATGACATTGTAATTCTGTCTGAGACAGCAAAGGACTTGGGAGAGCAGTTGAACGGAATGGACAGTGTCTTGAAAGGAGGATATAAGATGAACATCAACAAAAGCAAAAAGAGGATAATGGAATGTAGTCGAATTAAGCTGGGTGATGCTGAGGGAATTAGATTAGGAAATGAGACACTTAAAGTAGTAAAAGAGTTTTACTATTTGGGGAGCAAAATAACTGATGATGGTCGAAGTGGAGAGGATATAAAATGTAGACTGGCAATGGCGAGGAAAGCGTTTCTGAAGAAGAGAAATTTGTTAACATTGAATGTAGATTTAAGTGTCAGGAAGTCGTTTCCTAAAGTATTTGTATGGAGTGTATCCATGTATGGAAATGAAACATGGACGATAAATAGTTTGGACAAGAAGAGAATAGAAACTTTAGAAATGTGTTGCTACAGAAGAATGTTGAAGATTAGATGGGTAGATCACATAAATAATGAGGAGGTATTGAGTAGAATTGGGGAGTAGAGGAGTTTGTGCCACAACTTGACAAGAAGAAGGGACAGGTTGGTAGGTCATGTTCTGAGGCATCAAGGGATCAGAAATTTAGCACTGGAGAGCAGCGTGGAGGGTAAAAATCGTAGAGGGAGACCAAGAGACGAATACACAAAGCAGGTTCAGAAGGATGTAGGTTGCAGTAAGTACTGGGTGATGAAGAAGCTTGCACAGGATAGAGTAGCATGGAGAGCTGCAACAAACCAGTTTCAGGACTGAAGACCATAACAGCAACGACGACGACAACTATGTTATGAGTTTCAAGAGTTAGGCCTTCAGCCGATTTGAATTTTGTTTGTTTACTTCAGCCTAACTAAAGAAATGTTTTAAGATAAGGCTTGTCTTTTAAATTCCTGATTATCCTTGTGTTTTAAGTTATTGGCCTTCAGCCGTTTTTAAATTGAAGTGGCTTCCAGCCGGTAATTAAGTCCCAAGGATTAAAGCTGTGTGCTTTATTTTTTTAAAAAAATATGGTATCTTGTAATTTTTGATCAAATAGTAAAGTTTATGTTCCAGTGTAACTGACAGCCCCTTATTTTGTCCCCTTTTCACTATCTATTCTATCTGTCCTATCCTGCGGGATTAGCTGTGCGTCTCAAAGACCTCTTATTTGTGCTGTGGTAGCTGTTTGATCTGCCACTGCTGCCCTTAAAATACGAAGGTGCTGGCGGGCATCAGTACCGCGTGATCGTCCAAAACCTTGTCTAAGGGTGTGAGAACGTTCAAGAGACCACTGATATCGGTAACGTTGCGCAGCATGTCAAACTTGTGTGGCAGTTCTCCGAAAGGACCATCCTGCCACTCTGAAGGCGACAATTTTATTCCTTTGAAACTTCCTCAGTTGACTGTAGGAAGATGAGTGCATCAGGAGTGTGGTTCACATGTTTGCACTGCAATGAGAAATGGCTCTGAGCACTACGGGACTTTATCATTTGAGGTCATCAGTCCCCTAGAACTTACAAGGGAACCTCCCCATCGCACCCTCCTCAGATTTAGTTATAAGTTGGCACAATGGATAGGCCTTGAAAAACTGAACACAGATCAATCGAGAAAACAGGAAGAAGTTGTATGGAACTATGAAAAAAACAAGCAAAATATACAAACTGAGTATTCCATGCGCAAGATAAGCAACATCAAGAAGATTGTGAGCTTAGGAGCGGCTTGGTCCTGTAGTTAGCGTGAGTAGCTATGGCAGGAGAAGTCCTTCGTTCAAGTCTTCCCTCGACTGAAAATTTTACTTTCTTTATTTTCGCAAAGCTATGATCTTTCCGTTCGTTCATTGACGTCTGTGTTCACTGTAATAAGTTTAGTGTCTGTGTTCTGCAACCGCACCGCATAACCGTGCGATTAGTAGACGAAAGGACGTGCCTCTCCAATGGGAACCGAAAACATTTGATCGCAAGGTCGTAGGTCAACCGATTCCTCCACAGGAAAACACGTCTGATATATTCTATACGACACTGGTGACGGCATGTGCGACACATGACAGGAATATGTTGTTTACCCACCTAACTTGTACACTTAGCGAATGGGTAAAAAGATTCTTCTACCTTGCTCGATGTAGGTTTTCTTGTGGATGTGATAATCACTCCAAAAAAGTGACGAAAGCATAAGAGTTTGTAACATTAACTGAAAATAAAAAATTAAACTTTTCACTCGAGGGAAGACTTGAACCTAGGACCTCTAGTTCCGTGGCTGCTCTCGCTAACCACGGGACCACGGCGCCCCTTCGTTCACATTGTCCTTGATGTTGCCTATCTTTGCATGGACTACTCAGTTTGTATATTTTACTTATTTTTTTTCATAGTTCCACACAACTTCTTCCTGTTTTCTCGATTGATCTGTGTTCAGTTTTTCAAGGCCTATCCACTGTGCCAACTTACAACTAAATCTGAGGGGGGTGCGATGGGGAGGTTTCCTTCTTAGAACTATTTAAACCTAGGTAACCTTAGGACATCACACACATCTATGCCCGAGGTAGGATTCGAACCTGCGACCGTAGCGGTGGCGCGGTTCCAGTCTGAAGCGGCTAGAACCGCTCGGCCACACCGGCCGGCTCCGCAATGAGCTTTCTGGCTGTATTTCCTATTGAGTAGACGCAGACATCGAGACGCATTTCACTTCCCAGTATCCCACAAATAAACTAAAGTCTGCTACTCTATTTGACTTCGATTTAACCTGCGTGACAGTGTTACACCGAATGACGTACGTGAGTTGAGTGATTCTAACTATGACTCACTAATATTATAGTGATAGTGTGCTATATTTCTGTGTTTGTAAAGTCGACAGTTTTATTCTTTTGATTCTTCAAAGCAAGTTGCCCAGGTCACTTGTAGTGAAAGCACTTACTCTGTTATTAGCAAAGACTCGTATTCTGTAAAACTAGTCATTTGTAGGTAGTTCCTTTATATACGTGCATTTATTTGAAAGCACTCACTCAGTTATTAGTAAAGGCTCGTATTCTGTAAGAGGCAATCATTTGTACGTAGAATTTTATACGCGTGCATTTATTTGAATGCACTTACTCAGTATTAGTAAAAGAGCAATTGGTTCTTCATTTATTTGTTGTTTATTTTTCTCTTAACTTATATTAATTGATGTTTGGTTGCTGTTTGTCGTGTCTTCTGCATTGTGTTTGTGTTCCAGTTTTCTGCGAGTTGGGGTGTGTGGGAGCGGCTCCACGTTCCGCTTCGGTGCACAGAAGCTGTGACGTGACGTCTAATGGGAAGTGACTCCCGGTTGGGCCCCGGCGTTTAGGTGTTGTTTGGACGGCTGGTCTGCTGCTTCCGGCATTTTAAGTTAAGTCACCTTTTGTCCTGGGCAGCCTGGCGTCACTGCCCGTTTGGTAAACATTTAACGTGTTTCATGTATATTTTTTAAAAAAATATAGGTTTTTTAATTTACTTGGTAATGAATTGTAATAAATTGTAACTTCTGTGCTGCTTGTGTTATTTGTGTTCTTTACGAACTGGTATGCGTTTCATAAATCACTTTCATATTGCAAATTATTGCTCTTTTAAATAAATTATCTGTGCCACATTTCTTTAAATCACTTGCTGATTGTAATTTATTGTCCCTTTAAGTGCCGAATCTCCGTGGCTCACCTCTTTAAGTCAATTTTCGTAATTGTAATTTTCTGCCTTGCTTGAGAAGCAAGCTATGTGTGATATTTTGGTATTATCTTGAAGATGGCCACCTGTTGATTGTCTCTTAGCTGTTTTATAAATATTATCTTTGAATAAACTGTTAATTTATTGATTTGGCCGTTGTTGTGTTTAAGGAGTGACATTATAGGGGCCTTGACCTTCCATGCTAAGTGTACCCCGCATCCCGACTTCCTCAGTCACAACTATTTACAAAACATTTGGTCAGTTACGCCAAATTTTATCGATCGTGCACCATCTTGTACCTTGAAACGGAAGGTGTTTTACCACGGAGTATGTGGCACTTTCAAATGAACTCAGTTTGTCTTATACCTCTGTTGAAATAGGAAACTGGTTTTACATTCCAGTGGATTCTATCTTAAAATGCTTTTAACTAGTAACTAATTTTCGATAATACTTCTGCTTCATTTGATTTGACTTGCTGATTATTCGTATGCAGTCTGGCGCAGTGTAACAGACGATTAAATACAGTACTGAGAATATATTCTCGATTTCAACACTTCTCAAGTTGAAGAAGGTATTTGTTCCTAAGTATAGTTCCATGTTCTACCTTGCAGCATGTTTCCCCGCTTGCAAAAACCTTAATTTTGCGGAGTAATTCTTGTAATTTCTGAAAAAAGGCTGAAGCACGTGGTCATATAAAAATGAAATAAGAGAACATGCTCTGCCCAGTCTATATTCGACGTAAACCCCCAATAACTGCCCACAGACAGCAGGTGGCAGCACTAGAAGCGGAGGGAATACAAAGCGTGTCGAGGACATTGCGTAAAATAGTGCAGCCATCGTCGTAATCCGGAAACGAAGTGATTTATCTAACATCCAAAAGGGTATGATCATTGGCCTTCGGGCCAAGGGTGGAAGCATTTCCAAAACTGCTAACTGACGTTTTACACCTGGGATTCACAGTAATGTAGAACTGTATAAAAGACATCATATTTACGCCAGTCACTGGCGTAACGGTAACACTTTCTTTATTTCACGATTGCAATTTCGGCCTTAGGCTATTATCAAGTGGAGATGTTATGGCTATTAGGCCTTGTCAACCTAAAATGAGCTGAAACATTTATATGTCGTTGTCATTACTATTAAATACATTGGTTGGGTTGTTTGGGGAAGGAGACCAGACAGCGAGGTCATCGGTCTCATCGGATTATGGAAGGACAGGGAAGGAAGTCGGCCGTGCCCTTTCAAAGGAATCATCCCGGCTTTTACCTGGAGAGATATAGGGAAATCATGGAAAACCTAAATCAGGATGGCCGGACGCGGGATTGAACCGTCGTCCTCCCGAATGCGAGTCCAGTGTGTAAATACATTGGTGGCTCTGTTACATAGTGCGAGCACACATATCCATATGTGATAAAACAACATAGTCTGTAGACACTCATGTTCATTAGGCCATCACTAGTCACATATGCACTAATGACCATAACATCTTCACTTGATAGTGGTCTAAGGCCGAAACTGAAATAGTGAATAAGAAATAAAGAAAGTGGTACAGTCACTGGCGTAAATATGATGTCTTTTACAAAACTGCTAAGTTTGTAAATATTGACATGCTACTTTGGTTTAAGGATACCATGCATGGCAAAATGATGCTATCCAAAACCGGCGCCGAGACTACTATGGCACCGCCGGCCGTGGTGGTCTAGCGGTTCTAGGTGCTCAGTCCGGAACCGCACGACTGCTACGGTCGCAGGTTCGAATCCTGCCTCGGGCATGGATGTGTGTGATGTCCTTAGGTTAGTTAGGTTTAAGTAGTTCTAAGTTCTAGGGGATGATGGCCACAGATGTTAAGTCCCATAGTGCTCAGACCCATTTGAACCATACTATGGCACCAAGAGCCATAGGTGAAAGGGGTGACCGACGGCTGCGAAGATGCAGCAACCAAGGAGCCATCAGCAGTGTCTCCTGAATGACCGTTCGGTGAACGTTGCGGCATATGGGGCTCTGCAGTAGACATCCGGTTCATGCACCCATACTGACTGCTGCTGGTCAGCGGTGAAGGCTGGAATTTCCAAACAAATACCGCAAGTCCACTGAGAGGCGATAGGTGGCTTTTTCAGATGAATCACATTTTATGCTCCTCTGGACAGATGACCGTTGGCAAGTACGACCTGAAACGTCTGAAATCATCCAGCGACAATCGTCTGAAATGTCCAGGCTGGAGGAAGTAGCTCTATCGTCTGGGGGTGTTAACGTGGCATTCCATGGCTCAATGAATTAACAGAAGTGTGCATCTATCCTTGAAGATCATGACCATCCCTACGTGCGGTTTGTTTTTCCTCAGCACTTTGGCACCTACCAACAGGAACGTGCAACGAGTCACACAGCTTGCAGTGTACGTGCGTAGTTTGAAGAGAGGGATGAGTTTACCGTACTCCTCTTGCCACGAAACTCCCTGGATTTAAACCGAATCGAGAATCTGTGCGACCACCTCGATCGGGCTGATCGCGCGATGGATCCTCAGCCGAGAAACCTAGAGCAGCCACGCCAGTGGAGTCGACGTGGCTCCACATCCCTGTCAGTACGTTCCAGAACCTCACTGGCTCTTTTCCTGCACCCCTCGTAGCGGTCCGCACTGCAAAAGACGGTTTTCAGGCTTTTGACAGGTGGTCACATTGCGACTGGACAGTGTACTAAAAGTCTGTTACAGGCCAAAGTAGGTAAAAGTGCACCAAATTCCAACACTCCCCTGAATTCAAAATGTTCTGATTCATCAGTGATTGTTAGTATCCTGATGAATATAAATGATTTCTACAGCCACTATTAAACTTAAACAGGCCAGTGGGAAATTCCAAGTTGAAATGTGCCAGGCAAAGAGATTCCATTTTACCAAAACAATTTCAGCAATACTAAAAGAAGCTTTTCAAGTATTCAAACTGGGAAAATTAAGGATCACCGTATGTCAATGGAAGACAGCTGTACCACTTTCGTTTTTAGGCGGATTTATATACACACATCAAAAACAGTGTTGCATCACCCTGGTTCCCAGAACTCCTGACGATAGACGTTGTCTGTGGATATTGTATCACAAACACAGACCCTTTGCCTGTTCAGAGATGTCACCAAACCCGCCCAAAGATGTAAACAACCATGCGTGAGGAGCTCCTATTAGACAGAGGGAGTCCGACAGCCTATCAGTTCCAGCCATTCCACCGGGAATGAGGTACACAGTTCGTGTCGTCTATAGTTCAACCACGCCTAGACGGTCAGTGCCGCGGTTCGATAGCGTCCCCATTGTTACTTTGTGTCAGGAAGGGCTCTCAACAAGGGAAGTGTCTAGGCGTCTCGGACTGAATCAAAGAGATTTTGTTCTGATATTGAGGAGATACAGAGAGACAGGAACTGTCGATGACATGCCTCCCTCAGCCCGCACAACGGCTACCACTGCAGTAGATGAACGCTATCTACGGATTACGGCTCGGAGGAACTCTGCACAGCCACGGCATCATGTTGAATAATGCTTTTCGTGCAGCCACAGGACGTCGTGTTCCGACTCTAACTGCGCGCAATAGGCAGCATGATGACCAACTTCACTCCCGACGTCCATGGCCAGGTCCATCTTTGCAACCACGACATTATGAAGCGCGGTACAGATGGGCCCAACAACATGCCGAATGGACCGCTCACGATTGGCATCACGTTGCCTTCACCGATGAGTGTCGCATGTGCCTTCAACCAGACAATCGTCTGAGACGTGTTTGGAGGACCCCGGTCAGGTTGAACGCCTTAGTCACACTGTCCAGCGAGTGCAGCAAGGTGGAGGTTCCCTGATGTTTTGGGGTGGCAATATCTGGGGCCGACGTATGCCGCTGGTGGTCATGGAAGGCGCCGTAACGGCTGTACGATACGTGAATGCCATTCTCCGACCGATATGCAACCATATCGGCAGCATACTGGGGAGGCATTCGTCTTCATGGACGACAATTCACGCCTTCATCGTGCACATCCTGTGAATGACTTCCTTAAGGATAACGAAATCGCTCGCCTAGAGTGACCAGCATGTTCGCCAGACGTCAACCCTATCGAACATGCCTGGGATAGATTGAAAAGGGATGTTTGTGGACGACGTGACCCACCAAACACTCTGAGGGATCTACACCGAATCGCCGTTGAGGAGTGGGACAATCTGGACGAACAGTGCCTTGATGAACTTGTGGATAGTATGCCATGACGTATACAGGCATGCATCAATTCAAGAGGACGTGCTACTGGGTATTAGAGGTACGGGTATGTACAGCAATCTGGCCCACCACCTGTGAAGGCCTCGCTGTATGGTGGTACAACATGCAAGGTGTGGTTTTCATGATGAATAAAAAGGGCGGAAATGATGTCTATGTTCATCTCTATTCCATTTTTGGAGGGCCCATATTATTAATAAAAATGCATATCGAATCACAATGTTCTTTGTACGTTCTTATTACTATAGTTGCCTATGGTCATCACCAGGAAGTTCCATATACTGGATAAAAAAGTGATACCATTCGGATGTCGTATGAGATGCGAGTGATATTCTTTGGGCTGATAGTAGAAAACTATTCTGAATACCCACTTAATAAGAGAGTACCAGTAAATGATTTACAGAAGTACACTGGTCACAAAAATATAAAAATTACCAGCATTTACTAATAGCAAAAATGAGTTAGAATTATTGTATTGGTATCTGCAGGAGAGACAGGAAACCAATCAGATGGCACTGCGCATAGACTGAAGTCAAACACGTAATTGTGACCATACCATAACAGAAATGTTGGTGGATGAGACATGTAGCCAGCTGAATCGACGATGGATGGACCACGTAAGTCTTTTACTAGATTCCAAGAGGCAAGGAAAGCCTGAAACGACAGCTTCATGGGAAATGTCTAGATGGTATCAGCAAATATGCAGAGGCAACAGACGAAAATTATGCATAAAAATTATGTAGAAGCATTTATCCAAGTAGTGAACGGCAAATGGTTGTTAATAATGATGGTTATTAATAACATGTGTTCAGAGTGTCCCAGGCGGAATGGATAATATTCAGGGATATGACAGGAATGCTCATTTGAAGCAAAGAGCTTCGCCTGGACATATTCCATATTTCGTATTAATTCTGAAGTAGAAGACATTTCATATAACGTGTTGATAGGTCCTGTCATTTTAGAAAAGCGAATGACGGGACGGAATTACTTGCATTTTTCGGAAAATTCGTTTGCTGTACACCGTGAGGACGTTCCTTTAACCACACGGGCTGCACTGTACTTCCATTACGGCGGAGACCCTCCACATTTTACCAGACGTGTCAGGGAAAATCTCAACCACACTTACCCTAATTGCTTGCTTGGTCGTAGTAATACAATTAACTGACCAGCAAGATCGCCAGACCTTAAGCCATTAGTGTTTTGTTTACGGGGTTGGATGATATCTGAGCCCTACAAACCAAAGAATGAATACCCGAGATGCACTGCTTAGTCGCATCGCAAACACTACTGCCCCCATTAGAGAGGTTGCAGAGGCACTCAGACAAGCAACACAACACCTTCTCCCAAGAGTGTACAAGTGCACTGAACTTGACTGTGGGGACGTGTATTGTGAGCTATACAAGAGCTGTAATGTGACGTGTACGGTAATGTTTAGTCATTGTGTTAGAAATACGAATTTTTCAATTTATACTTTGCAACCGCATGTTATAATGTTCACTAACTGTTGACAGGTGCACATGTGTAAACCTAACAATGTTTTATGTAATACAGAAAACAAATAACAATGTTCATGAAATGTGTTCTATCACGGAAACCATTCGGAATAGGGAAAACGTCCATATGAAATTTCTTTTGCGTCAAATTATCGTTGCTGTCATATACCTGTACACTGACCATTCCTCCTGGGATCACGTCTACGTGAACAATCTCCATGCGGTACCATTGCTGCATAGTGTTTATTCGCCATTACTCTGTAATGGACACGGGAGGAAAGATGGAATTTATAAGTACAGTAGAGAGAAGAAGGGGCGGGGGGAGGGGAAGGGGTGAGATCGGCGAGGGCAGCATTCCCCCTCAGTAGATAGAAGGGACTCAACCGATGCACACCGTGACCTGCACAACAAGCACAAAGCGAATTCACAAATTCGGGAGTCCTGCCCTCCGGAGTTACAGACCGTGTTATTGCGTCGGCTGTGGGAAACTTGCGCTCTGGATGGAATATTTCACTGGAGGCCGTTGGGCGGAAAGACATTCTCATCGAAGTTTGCTCATTAAAATCAGCAGTATGTTCGTACATGCAAAGAAGCATATGCGGGCATGCTTTAATTAGAGATCCATAGAGACTTCAGCGAACGCTGAAAGACGTCACGAACAACCCTCTCTGAATCTCTCGTTAGCTAAGAGAGGAAAATCTGAACATTGTATTCACCCAGATTCCGGAATAGTCCCCCATTCGGATCTCCGGGAGGGGATTGCCAATGGGGAGGTTACCAAGAGAAAAACATTGAATAATCAATGAAAGGATAATGTTGTCGAGTCGGGGCGTGGAATGACAGGAGCTTGAACGTGGTAGGCAAACAAGAAAATCTGAAAAAAATGCAAAGGCTCAATCTAGATATAGTAGGGGTCAGTGAAGTCAAGTGGAAAGAAGACAAGGATTTCTGGTCAAATGAGTATAGGGTAATATCAACAGCAGCAGAAAATGGTATAGTGGGAGTAGGATTCCTTACGAATAGGGAGGTAGGGCAGAGAGTATATTACTGTGAACAGTTCAGTGACAGGGTTGTTCTTATCATAATTAACAGCAAACCAACACCAACAATGATAGTTCAGGTATACATGCCGACGTCGCAAGCTGAAGATAAAGAGATAGAGAAAGTGTATGAGGATATTGAGAGGGTAATACAGTATGTAAAGGGGGATGAAAATGTAATAGTCATGGGGGACTGGAATGCAGTTGTAGGGGAAGGAGTAGAAGAAAAGGTTACAGGAGAATATGGGCTTGGGAGAAGGAATGAGAGAGGAGTAAGACTAATGGAGTTCTGTATCAAGATTATCTAGTAACAGCGAATACTCTGCTCACGAATCACGAGAGGGGAAGGTATACTTGGAAAAGGCCGGGTGATACGGGAAGATTTCAATTAGATTACATGATGGTCAGACAGAGATTTCGAAGTGAGCTACTGGATTGTGCGGCGTAACCAGGAGCAGATATAGACTCAGATCACAATATAGTAGTGATGAGGAGTAGGCTGAAGTTTAAGAGTTTAGTCAGGAAGAATCATTACGCAAAGAAGTGGGATACGGAAGTACTAAGCAATGACGAGATACGGTTGAAGTTCTCTAAGGCTATAGGGGCAATAATAAGGAATAGCTCAGTAGGCAGTACAGTTGAAGAGGAATGGACAACTCTAAAAAGGGCCATTAAAGAAGGTGGGAAAGAAAACATAGGTACAAAGAAGGTAACTGCGAAGAAACTATGGGTAACAGGAGAAATACAACCGATCGATGTAAGGAGGAAGTACAAAAGTGTTCTGGGAAACTCAGGAATACAGAAATACAAATCGGTGAGGAATCAATTAAATAGGGAGAGCAAGGAAGCTAAGACGAAATGGCTGCAGGAAAAATGTGAACACATCGAAAAAGAAATAATTGTCGGAAGGACAGACTCAGCATACAGGAAAGTAAAAAAAACTTCGGTTACTTTAAAAGCAAGGCTGATAAGATTAAGTGTGCAACGGGAATTTCACTGCTAAATGCAGAACAGTGAGTGAATAGGTGGAAAGAATACATTGAAAGCCTCTATGAGGTGGAAGATTAGTCTGGCGATAGAAGAAGAAACAGGAGTCGATTTAGAAGAGATAGGGGACCCAGTATTAGAATCAGAATTTCTAATATAATTGGGGGAAGTGGCAACAAAAGACGTTAGTATGTAGAATGTACGAGTCTGGCGACGTACCATTTGACTTTCGGAAAAGCATCATCCACACAATTCCGAAGAAGGTAAGAGCTGACAAGTGCGAGAATTATTGCACAATCAGCTTAACAGCCCATGCATCCAAGTTGCTTACAAGGAAATTGAGGATGCGCTAGATGACGATCAGTTTAGCTTTAGGAAAGGTAAAGGCGCGATAGAGGCAATTCTGACGTTGCGGTTACTAGTAGAAGCAAGACTAAAGAAAACTTAAGACACGTTCATAGGATTTGTCGACCTGGAAAAAGCTTTCGACAGTGTAAAATGGTGAAATATGTTCGAAGTTCTGAGGAAAGTAGGGGTAAGCTACAGCGAGAGACGGATCATATACAATACGTACAACAGCCAAGACGGAAGAATAAGAGTGGACGACCAAGAACAAGGATGTAGCCTACTGTTCAATCTGTACATCGAGGAAGCAACGATGGAAATAAATGAAAGGTTCAAGGGTGGAATTAAAATTCAAGGTGAAAGGTTATCAATGATACGATTCGCTGACAACATTGCTATCCTGAGAGAAAGTGAAGAAGAATTACATGATCTGCTGAACGGAATGATCAGTCTAGTGAGTACCGAGTATGGGTTGAGAGGAAATCGAAGAAAGACGAAGGTAATGAGTAGTAGTACATATGGGAACAGCGAGAATCCTTACACCAGGATTGATGAACACGAAGTAGATGAAGTTAAGTAATTATGGTACCTAGGCAGTAAAATAACCAGTGACGGACGGAGCAGGGAGGGTATCAAAAGCAGACTAGCAAAGGCAAAAAGGGCATTTCTGGCCAAGAGTAGTCTACTAATATCAAATATCGGCCTTAACTAATGGAAGAAATTTCTGAGAATGTTCGTCTGGAGTACAGCATTGTATGGTAGTGAAACATGTACTGTGGGAAAACCGGAACAGAAGAGAATCGAAGCATTTGAGATGTGGAGCTACAGACGAATTTTGAAAATTAGGTGGACTGATAAGGTAAGGAATGAGGAGGTTCTGCGCAGAATAGGAGAGGGAAGGTATATGTGGAAAACACTGATAAGGAGAAGGAACAGGATGATTGGACATCGGTTAAGACACGACGGAATGACTTCCATGGTACTAGAGGGAGCTGTAGAGGGCGAAAACTGTAGAGGAAGACAGAGTTTAGAATACATTCAGCAAATAATTGAGGACGTAGGTTGCAAGTGCTACTCTGAGATGAAGAGGTTGGGACAGTATAGGAACTCGTGGCGGGCCGCATCAAACCAGTCAGAAGACTGATGACAAAAAAAATCATCCAGCAGCAGCAGAGAGCTTAAGTTATTGTCTTCAAACATTTATCGGAATTGGTGTTACGTTTCTTCGAAAGGGATATTCACTGGTTCTTCATTGGAAAGCGATAGACTTTGTGCCTCACTATGTTTTCTGGTGTGGTTTCTGTGTCTATGGCAGATCTGTATTTTGCCTCGTCAAAATAATGGCCACGCGGTATATAGTTAACTATAAAATTGCGTATTTTCTAAAAGTAGGAATGTGTCAGGCATGATAATGATTATGCATTTGTTAATTTTCGCAGTTATTTCATCTCTACAATATGAAAACTAATTGAGAAAGGAATGCACCGCCGACACTACTACATACCAGTTGAAACGTCCCCTTTCAACAATTATACAAGACTGTGCTTAAACTGACACACAATAATTTTAGCGCAACGCAATCTGACTTTCAAAAATCCCTTCAAAAGAATGGCCCTGACTAACATTAACCTATACGTTTCACAAATTACTTACATCACAAAAATCTTCGCTACTCGAACTACTGCAATACAGCGAGCGACACTACTGCCAGCTAAATAAAAGATTCAAACTACTGACTAACTACTGATAGGCACAGTTAGCAAAAGAAAGATTCTGATAGAGAACAAACAATGTATTTACCTTAATATTGTTTAAAAGTCATATTATATATATCAGTTCATGACATCCAGTCTTACAAATGTACTCTTTCTGATGGACACACGTCCAGATCACCCGCTCTCAAAAATCCGCCATCTCACTACCCCACATCCACCATTGCTGGCGGCTCACCTCCAACTGCGCAACGCTACGCGCTGTTAACATCCAGCTGCCCAACACTACAATAGCGAACAACAATGCAAACCAGCCACAGACTGCACACAGCACATCCAGTGATTTTCATACAGAGCGCTACGTGGCGTTACCAATATAAAAACCTAAACAGCCTACTTACACAGTGAAAAAGATCTGTGTTAAAGTAGAAAATGAAACTGTTTTCCGCAAAGGGATCACTTAAACTATGATTAATTTGGCTTTCGTAAACATACGACTTTTCACAGTATTGGTGCATGCACTTTTCGAAATTTTTCTAGAGTTGTATCGCTTAGTATTCAGTGTAGTATCTATTTCCGCACGTGATTTTATGGGTTACGAAACGCAATTACTTTAGTCTACAGTCAGACATAAATTCTCGATTGCGTTGTAAGTCGTTGTCGTGGAAGACTCTTAAGGTTCCTCATATGTTCGTCAAACACCCTCATTATCTTGCCTAGCACTGAAAAATTCTGAGTTGAAGGAATCTTTGGGCACAGATATGTTATATCACTAGGGTTGTCAACTGTCACATAAATCTCAGGAAATCCTGTATTTTCGCCATTTTCTGTCATATTCCACGTACGATATTAATTGTAATTCATCCCGTACTTTCCCAACATTTACAGCGGTAGTTAAAATAAGGTAGTAATTAAAATAACGCATTTCGAATGACATGCTTCGACTTTGCCTACTATCTCTGGTCCTGTGATGAACAAGTAAACAAATCAACTGGCAACAGGGCTTAGGTTACGTGTCTGCTCTACCGGCCGGTGGCCTAGAAATTGGATGAAGGACCATATTACGCTAAGCTAGAGGACGTGAACATAGATATGGTCAGATTCGAACTTCGTGGTTTCTTGTTTTAATTCAAGTGGCAATGACTATATGGTGAAATCACAGCCAAGGGAAAGAAAGCACTAAGAAAATGTGTGTTTACCGTTCAGGTAGGGAAGAAACATATTCCTGGATTCGTTCCTGAAATGTAATTGTTTGAAAGCCTTATGATCTGTTTTAAACTGGAATTTAGTCTGGCACATAGCGCAATACCGACTGTTCTCAGCTTGCGAAAAATACAGGTAAGTCGAAGTCAATTTTGTAGTACCATTACTTTTTATTGTTTGGTGCATTTTTAAAATTATGTAAACGAGAGTTTAACTCAGTAATAAATATTTTTAATATCGTTAGGTTATACGAACAAGGAATAGAAAATAAAGAAATCTTTCAATATTTTCAAATAATAGAGGTAGCTCAACCACAAGTGGATTGAGCAGGTCTGTTCCAGCAGAATTGTGTATGACACAGAGAATGATAAGTCGGTTACATTAGCTTGGACTGAAGTGTTTCGCGAAGGACGTGTTCATTGATTCCAGTGTTGCGAAAAAAAATGCACTGCGTGAGCACAAAAGCTGAATCTCTAGTAAAAGAGTTTTAGCTTCAAAATGTGTTTCATATTTTGTTACAATTTTAAACGATTCCGATGAGGCGAGTAAATTCTTCTCTATAGCAAGTAAGAAACTGGATGAGTTTACACATTGTTTTGAAACATTTTGATCTCGAAATCGGAATTCGAAATAAACTTGTAGATTTTGTAGAAGAGACGAGTAAAACAGTCAATGTCCATTTAAAATTTGTTAAAACGTTCATTGAATTCCCACATACTTGATATAAACTACTGCAGTGCTTTTTGTGCCGATAATACCAACGTTAATTTTGGAAAGCATGATTCAATATTCAAACTTTTAAATGCTAACAAGAAAATCTTCAAGGCAAACTGTTCAAACCATACTTTGCACAGTGTGATAAAACATGCCTGTGATACCTAGATACTGATGTCGAAACGTTGATCCCAAAACCGATGACCACTTTCTATTTCCGAAAAGCGAAGTGAAGTTTTAAAATCATTTTTTGAATTGGAAGATGTAGAATGGAGCGAAATGTACCAACTAGATGGCTTTCTTTAACACGAGCAGTTGACAGAAACGTTAGAAATTGGAACCCATTAACAATTACATGATTGCGCCAAAGCTCTAAAGATATATTGTAATCATTTTAACGACATTGAAAGAGAGTTAATTTCTGAGACTGGTTCAGATGCTGAGTCAGGAAGAAGTTTTTCCTTATGACGCATAAATGGACAGAGATGCGCATCAAATGTACCACAGAGCTTACGAAATCAGAACTGCTAATAACAGTGAATTTTAATTTTGATTGTGGAGAATTCATTGCGTATGTAACATCGAATAGATATTCGCAAACAGAAACGAAGTCTGGAAATAAAAACAAGCAACAATGTAAAATGAAATACGTAAGATCTTTTTAAATATATTCCTACTGTTCTTTTTAGAAAACTCTATATGAAATGTTTATTTTGTAGGCTTCTTCCTCGATCCTTTATTTTCTAACCATTAAAATTAGTCTTTGAGAACAGACCTAGGAAATAATACAAATCAAAAATGAAATCTTCGAAACAGTCCAGTGTTGTGTTTAGTAGAACAGTGGGAAAGACACAAAAAGAGAGAGGAAAAAGAAATAAATTTTGCCTCAAGTTCGTTAGGTTAATTAAACGGTTTTATTAGCCGATTTCAGAGATAGGAGTGGGACATGAACTGTTAATAAGAACCTCATTCTGAACCTGCTGACTGTTCTCAGAATAAGGGAAAAATGCATATTGGGAACTACTAAGAGAGGTAGGAAAACATGTAAATCAATCAACGGACATAACTGGGTCGGACTGTAACGATAACGAAGTGTGTGTGAGTGGGACATGTACCCAAGCAATTGGATAACTGCAGGATGAAGGAAGGTCTTTGCTGGACTCCAAGAGGTAAGAAAAGTGTGAATGTGAGTGTTCTACGATATTGTGAAAAAATAGATTTTTGTGCTTTTCATTTACACAGATCAGTCAGAACATTATGACCACCAAGCTAATAGTCGGTATGTCAGCCTTTGACACGCTTAAGAGCGGCGACGCGTCGTGGCCTGCAAGGAATGAGGCCTTGGTAGTCGCTAGAGGGAGTTGGCACCACTTCTGCACACACAAGTAACCTAATTCCCGTAAATTGCGGAGAGCAGGGCTGTGAGCGCTGATGCCAGTCTCATTCCAGAATATGTGTTCGATCGGGTTCAGATATGGCGAGTTGAGAGGCCAGCACATCAACTGGAAATCAGCAGTGTTTTCCTCGAACTGTTGAATCGTGCCTAGTCGTCGAATATGGGATTTCTAGGAAACCTGCTTTCTCGGATCGCTAGACAACAATTCAAGCATATCGTATTAATTAGTTTTATTACGAAAAGAAAAAAAATTCAGTACTTAACTTAGTGTCAAATACACTCATGCTCAAGAATTAAGGATAATTGCAGAATGTGGTGCCACGCAACGTGTCACTACACAATACTTTCGCTAATAGCACAGGCACATAGGGAACACACACGACACAGATCTATAAGTCCACGGAGTTGGCGATAAGTTGAGAAAACCGTTCAGAAACACATGTGCTACAAAACGCCACTGTTTCCTGCGCATGTACCCCGACATCAAAAATGGCTCTGAGCACTATGGGACTTAACTTCCGATGTCATCAGTCCCCTAGAACTTAGAACCACTTAAACCTAACTAACCTTTTCCGAGGCAGGATTCGAACCTGCGACCGTAGCGGTCGCGCGGTTTCAGACTGTAGCGCCTAGAACCGCTCGGCCACCTCGGCCGGCACCCCGACATTAGTATGGGATATGATCACCATGCACACGTACACAGGCCACACAACAGGTTGGCATACTCTGGATCAGGTGGTCGAGCAGCTGCTGGGGTATAGCCCCCATTCTTGCACCAGTGCCTGTCGGAGCTCCTGAAGTGTCCTAGAGGACGTGCTCGATGGGGTGTAGGTCTGGAGAACAGGCAGGCCACTCCACTCGCCTGATATCTTCTGCTTCAAGGCACTCCTCCACGATGGCAGCTCGCTGGGGACTTGCGTTATCATCCATCAGGAGGAAGGTGGGACCAACTGCAACCCCGAAAAGGCGGACATACTGGTGCCAAATGACGTCCCGATACACCTGACCTGCTACAGTTCCTCTGTCAAAGACATGCAGGAGTGTACGTGCACCAATCATAATCTCACCCCACACCATCAAACCACGACCTCCATACAGTTCCCTTTCAAGGACATTAAGGGGCTTGATACCAGGTTTCTGGTTCGCGCGAAATGAAAACCCGGCGAGAATCACTGTTCAGGCTATACCTCGACTCGTTCGTGAACATAAACTGGTACCACTGTTCCAATGACCATGTACTGTATTCTTGACACCAGGCTTTACGGGCTCTCCTGTGACCAGGAGTCAGTGGAATGCCCCTTGCAGGTCTCCGGGCGAATAAACCATGTCTGTTCAGTCGTCTGTAGACTGTGTGCCTGGAGACAACTGTTCCAGCGGCTGTGGTAAGGTCCCTGCAGTACTCCGTGGCCATCTGCGGGCACTGATGTAGAGATATCTGTCTTCTTGTGGTGTTGTACACCGTGTATGTCCTGTACTGTAGCGCCTCGTCAAGTTTCTTGGCTGCTGGAATCGTTGGCATTATCTTGATATCACACTTTATGGCACACGGAGGGCTCGTGCTACGAGCTGCTGTGTTTGACCAGCCTCCAGTCGCCCTAGTATTCTACCCGTCATAACGTCATCAATATATGTTCTTTGAGCCATTTTTAACACACAGTCACCATTAGCACGTCTGAAAACTGCACCGTACTCTGACATGCACCAACATATCCCTGCGTATGTGGACTGCTGGCAGCCCCACCGTGCGACGACCACAGGTCAAATGCACCGCGTGGTCATACCCCGAGGTGATTTAAACCCGCAAACCGCCCACCAGAGCGTTGTTTCACCATGTATCAGCATTACTCTTAATTTATGAGCATGAGTGTAGATGTGTTACAAGCGAACAATATAAGAAAACTCTTCAGTATAACAATTCCAAGTTTGAGTTATACACAATGTACAAGGAAAGTAGTGAGCTCTGACACTTCTATCTAACTGCTAGTCTTCAGGCTGCTGCAGAACTGGGCCGCGGCCACTCGGGCGCGGTGCTTATATCCTCTTCGCATAGAGGCCGCTGCTGTCGTGTTGTCGTCCTGGAGAGGGGTCGGTCAGCGTGCAGTTGGCTGATGTCTCTTTCACAGCCCTCCCTGCTCTCTCGTTTCCAACTGGGGCGCCGGCGCTTGACTTTACGCCGTAACATTCCCCACCAAAGCGAAGGACCGTCGTCGTATAGGGAGCATACTAACGGCGGGGAATGCAGGAGCGTGCATGCTGCAATGGACTGGAAGCTGTGGCTGCAGGGGACGGCATACCTCCATTCGTACTCTGCCATCCGGCCTTCGCACTGGCGGAAACGTCCCCCGGAAAACGAACAGAAGGGTACGCGTCCACCGCCTAAGGACCATAAGATTTAGAAGCCATCGGCTGCTGCGGCGTAGGCAGGTCCATCTCCATCGGCAGGACGAGAGGAGGCGGAGGAGGCGAAGGTTCTGTCTCCATACCGCGGTGTCGTGAACAGACCCTCTGGCGGCAGCTGTTGCCGCGCTGTCCCCGGGATCCTTGAATCTGGAGGTACATATACATAAGGATCACCGTGCACATGACAGTCGCGAATTTGATTCTGATGTCCGCGCTGCAATCCGTCTGAGCATGAAATGAGATACATGCATGCGCCAAGTCGACGAAGCATCTAGGCTCGCACCCACCGTCTGCTGCCGCTAAAAGCCCTGAAAAACACAATATCATGCGGCGCGAAGCGGTACTTGTGGTCTTCTTTCCGCGCCGGATGCTGAGGAGGCTGGAGTCTCCGATGGCGGCTACCGTGAAGCAGTTCAGCCGGCGGCGATCCATCACGTGGATGCGAAAGGTAGGAAGCGAGGAACAGTTGCAATACTTGATCCCTGGTGTGTGCGGTGCGAAGTTCGGTCATCTGCTGCTTGAATGTTCTGATGAAACGTTCCGCTTCGTCGTTTGACTGTGGATGGAACGGTGCACTACTTAGATGTTGTATGCCAATGAGCTCACAGAATGTTTCAAATTCATTAGACGTGAACTGAGGGCCGTTGTCCGGCACTATGACTTCAAGTGAACCTTCGAGGCCAAAAATAGAGCCGGCCGAAGTGGCCGTGCGGTTCTAGGCGCTGCAGTCTGGAACCGCGAGACCGCTACAGTCGCAGGTTCGAATCCTGCCTCGGGCATGGATGTGTGTGATGTCTTTAGGTTAGTTAGGTTTAACTAGTTCTAAGTTCTAGGGGACTGATGACCTCAGAAGTTGAGTCCCATTGTGCTCAGAGCCATTTGAACCATTTTGGACCAAAAATGGAGGACAACGGCTGAATCCTAAATTCTGCTACGTGACGTATTCGAGTTAATTGGCACTTCAAAAGGAAACTTGCTGTAAGAGTCTAACACAATCAACCAAACAGTGTTCCAAAAAGGTTCCACAAAGTCTGTATCCTCACGTTGCTATGGTGACTGCGACGTAGGCCAAGCAGAGAATTTTTGTGACTGAACGGACTGATTTTACGCACATGCGTGACACTGTGACGTCATCTGTACTATCTGGGTGTCCACCCCTGCCAAGTACAGCGTCGATGCTCTAACTGTTACCTACGAAGAATCCCCCATTGTCCTTGTAAAGTAACTGAAACATTTTTGCAAACTTTTGGGGATCAACACACGTGCCTGTCCACTGCCATTCTCAACAAGAATCACACCTTGCTGTATAACAAGGCTAAGCCGACGAGCAGAGTAACGGTTCACTACAGAGTTCTTTATCCTATGAAATGAGCAAGGTCAAGGCGTGCGAATGTACACACATCAAAAAAAGTTTTACTTGAAAAAAGAGACAGCATTGGTCGTATATTTTTTACTATCGCAAAATCGATTTTCTGTCACTGAGTGACCATCTTCAGTGCTATATTGTATAACTTAAATTAGGATGCACTGTTGTCACTAAGCTTACGGCAATCACATAGACAACAGTGCATCCTAATTTAAGTTATACAATATAGCACTGAAGATGGTCACTCAGTGACAGAAAATCGATTTTGTGATAGTAAGAAATATACGACCAATGCTGTCTCTTTTTTCAAGTATACCTGTTATCTGATCGTAGTGCACAAGACAACATGGAGTCGCCAATCAATAAAAAAAAGTTTTGCATCACCCCAGTTCCCAGAACTCCTGAAGATAAACGTTGACTGTGGGTACTGTATCACAGACACAGTCCGTTTGACTGTTCAGCAGTTGAAACCTACCCAAAGATGTAAACAACCATGCATGAGCGGCGCCTATTAGACGGAGGGGGTCCGACAGCCGATCAGTTCCAGTCATTCTACCAGGAAGAGGTGCACGGCTCGTGTTGTCTGTAGTCCAACCATGCCTAGACGGTCAATACCGAGGTTCGATCGCGTCCGCATTGTTACTTTGTGCCAGGAAGGGCTCTCAACAACGGAAGTGTCCAGGAGTCTCGGACTGAAACAAAGAGATGTTGCTCGGACGTGGAGGAGATAGAGATAGAAACTGCCAACGACATGCCACGCTCAGGCCGCCCAAGGGCTACTACTGCAGTGGATGACCGCTACCTACGGATTATGGCTCGGAGGAACCCTGACAGCAATGTTTTTCGTGCAGCCACAGGAGGCGTGTTACGACTCAAACTGTGCGAAGTAGGCTGCATGACACGCAACTTCACTCCCGACGTCCATGGCGTGGTCCATCATTGCAACCACGACACCATACAGCCCAACAACATGCCGAATGGACCGCTCACGATTGGCATTATGTTCTCTTGACCGATGAGTGTCGCATGTGTCTTCAACCAGACGATTGTCGGAGACGGCTTTGGAGGCGACCCCGTCAGACCGAACGCCTCAGACACACTGTCCAGCGAGTGCAGCAAGGTGGAGGTTCCTTGCTGTTTTGGGGTGGCATTATGTGGGGCTGACGTACTTCGGCCGGCCAGTGTGGCCGAGCGGTTCTAGGCGCTACAGTCTGGGGCCGCACGACCGATACAGTCGCAGGTTCGAATCCTGCCTCTGGCATGGATGTGTGTGATGTCCTTAGGTTAGTTAGGTTTAAATAATTCTAAGTTCTAGGGGACTGATGACCTCAGAAGTTAAGTCCCATAGTGCACAGAGCCATTTGAACCATTTTTTGACGTACTTTGCTGGTGGTCATGGAAGGCCCCGTAATGGCTGTACGATACGTGAATGCCATCCTCTGGCCGATAGTACAACCATATCGGCAGCATATTGGCGAGGGATTCGTCTTCATGGACAATTCACTCCCCCATCGCGCACATCTTGTGAATGCCTTCCTTCAGGATAACGACATCGCTCGACTAGAGTGGCCAGCATGGTCTCCAGACATGAACCCTACCGAACATGCCTGGGATAGATTGAAAAGGGCTGTTGATGGACGACGTGGCCCACCAACCACTCTGAGGGATCTACGCCGAATTGCCGTTGAGGAGTGGCACAATCTGGACCAACAGTGCCTTGATGAACTTGTGGATAGGATGCCATGACGAATACAGGGACGCTTCAATTCAAGAGGACGTTTAACTGGTATTTGAGGTACTGGTGTGTACAGCAATCTGGACCACGACCTCAGAAGTTCTCGCTGTATGGTGGTACAAGATGCAATGTGGGGTTTTCATAAGGAAAAAAAAAAGCGCGGAAATGATGTTTATGTTGATCTATATTCCAATTTTCTGTACAGGTTCCGGAACTCTCGGAAGCGAGGTGATGTGAAAGCTTTTTTGATGTGTGTATTTTAGCATGATGTTGAAATCTGAATCGGCTTCGGTGGCCTATGCAATTTTCCTGTTGTTCTGAAGAAAGGGTTGAAGTAATTCAGAATCCTCAGAATCGATGTGACAACAAGGTGTAGCATAAGCGTTGAAGTCTATACCAGGGCCAATCGGAAGACGTGAAAGTGCGTCCACATACCCATGTCCAGCTGTTGGACGATACACAATGTCGTGTCGGTATTGACAAAAGAACAAAGCCCACTTGTCCAGTTTTTGGGAGGTTCGTACAGGATTCGGCTTCGTCGGATGAAACAATAACTGCAGTGGCGTATCCGAGCGGTTCTCGGCGCTACAGTCTGGAACCGCGCTACCGCTATAGTCGCACGATCGAATCCTGCCTTGGGCATGGATGTGTGTGATGTCCTTAGGTTAGTTACGTTTAAGTAGTTCTAAGGTCTAGGGGACTGATGACCTAAGAATTTAAGTCCCATACTGCTCAGAGCCATTTGAACCATTTCAACTGCAGTGGCTTGTGATCCGTTATGTAGTGTCCCTTTTGCAATATTCACCCTTATCGAGGTGAAACATAAATAAAAATGACTGTATGTGACTCAAAATGAGCTGCAAACATCGATTTATCTGCGAAAGGTAATAACACTAACTGTAAAAATATACAATATAGATCGATAGATGCAGAAAAGACATTTTTTTAGTGTATGACATTATAATGTGTAAGTAATTAAAAGAAGTATTATTATCTTTGTAAGATTATAAAATACAATGCAATGCTCATTCTTCGGTATAGTCTGTTTTGTTCTGTTCGTTCTGGTGTTAGCTGGAATAAGGTACGCAAGCTATTGTGCTGCGCTAGCCATCGTTTCTATCGTAACGTAATTGCAAATATTTAATGGTGTAAACTGTGTCCTAGTAAGAATATATTAGTATAAAGTGATCTCCGTGTGTTATTTCAAGAACCTACGCCACATTTATCTTATGAAAAGAATATTTAATGAAAATTATTTAGCATGTTTCCAGCTGCTGCGGAGTGAGTAACAGTGATCTCTGACTGTTAACAATTAGCCGCCATTACGCGTTACATTTAAAAATATTTTTTCACAGCACAATGTCTGATAGCCGGAGCGGAAGAAATTATGTTAAAATATTCAGTGAGATTAATTGAAGGAATCCAGTTAAATAATTTTATTTAAACTTGTCTATTTTCTGTGATAGTAATAATTTCAGAGCTGAGTAATACTACGCTATTGCATTTACAGTAATTTGTAGGGAGCCTGGCGCTCGGTAAAACCAGATACAATACGTAATTGGCAACCTACGAAATTCATTATTTTGATTATTATATCTCTTTTGTATTTTTTTTTTTTGAAAGCTAAACGTAAAAACTAACTTCACTAACAGTAACAGATGACGATAAATCGAAGGACAAACAAATTTACTAGGAGAGTGTTTCCTCTAAATAAATAGTTACATTATTTTTTAAGAGATATAATAGTTACTAAGTAGAATTTTCTGTCATATAAATAGCAGTGGAATTTGGTGACACCATACGCAATAGCGAATGTCTCTTACTCTATTTCTGAGTAGTTACACCGAGCTTCGGACAATACTTTTGATGCGAAAGCGATAGACCTGTCCCTATCACCAATTCTGTGCGAAAGCTCTGCACCGATTCCGTAAGAGGAAGCGTCAGCTTGCAGTACAACCGATTTGGCAAGATCAAAGTGAACCAAGCACCGATCACTGAGCAATGCATCTTTAAGTTTTTGAAAAGTTTCTTGGCACTCAGCTCTCCAAACAAAGGGGACATTCTTGCGACGCAAGCGATGTAGTGGAGCTGCAATTTGTGCAGCATTCGGTATGAACCGAATATAATAGTTCATTTTCTCTAAAACTGACTACAGTTCCGTGACATTGTGAGGAACTGGCAGTTCACGTATGGCTAACAAATGCGTCTGAAGAGGCTGTACAGTTTGACTGTTTATGAAATGACCAAGATACTGCAACTCAGGTTTAAAAATATCACACTTTTCTAGTCCACACTGTAGTCCTGCATCGGGTAACACGCGAAACAACGCACGCAAATTTGCAAGGTGTTCTTCAGGTGTACGACCTGCTACGACAATGTTGTATAAGAAGTTTGAACAGTTTGGTACTTGAGCAAACAGCTGTTCCAAATGCCGTTGGAAAATGGCAGCATTGGAAGCGCTGCCAAAAGGCAAATGCAAATATTTAAACAAGCCCAAGTAACTGTTCACAACACACACGTTTTGAGATTCTTCATCTAATGGCGTGGTAACGAATAAGTATCATAGTTTCTGGGTTGACTGTAGACTGTCAACACTGATGCGAATGCGAACTGAAGGTTTTGGGAGCAAAGCCAGTGGACTTGCCTACTGATTAGATTGTACGAGGTGCATTCAAGTTCTAAGGCCTCCGATTTTTTTTCTCCGGACTGGAAAGAGAAAGAAACATGCGCATTGTTTTAAAATGAGGCCGCTTTCATTGTCAATACGTCCCAGAAATGGCAGCACCGTACGGCAGATGGAATTTTACCGCCAGCGGCGAGAATGAGAACTGTTTTAAATACTTAAAATGGCGACGTTTTCCTTACTTGAACAGCGTGCAATCATTCGTTTTCTGAATTTGCGTGGTGTGAAACCAATTGAAATTCATCGATAGTTGAAGGAGACATGTGGTGATGGAGTTATGGATGTGTCGAAAGTGCGTTTGTGGGTGCGACAGTTTAATGAAGGCAGAACATCGTGTGACAACAAACAGAAACAACCTCGGGCTTGCACAAGCCGGTGTGACGACATGATCGAGAAAGTGGAGAGAATTGTTTTGGGGGATCGCCGAATGACTGTTGAACAGATCGCCTCCAGAGTTGGCATTTCTGTGGGTTCTGTGCACACAATCCGGCATGACGACCTGAAAATGCGAAAAGTGTCATCCAGGTGGGTGCCACGAATGCTGACGGACGACCACATGGCTCCCCATGTGGCATGTTGCCAAGCAATGTTGACGCGCAACAACAGCATGAATGGGACTTTCTTTCCGTCGGTTGTGACAATGGATGAGACGTGGATGCCATTTTTCAATCCAGAAACAAAGCGCCAGTCAGCTCAATGGAAGCACACAGATTCACGGCCACCAAAAAAATTATGGGTAACCGCCAGTGCTGAAAAAATGATGGGGTCCATGTTCTGGGACAGCAAGGGCGTAATCCTTACCCATTGCGTTCCAAAGGGCACTACAGTAACAGGTGCATCCTACGAAAATGTTTTGAAGAACAAATTCCTTCCTGCACTGCAATAAAAATGTCCAGGAAGGGCTGCGCGTGTGCTGTTGCACCAAGACAACGCACCCGCACATCGAGCTAACGTTACGCAACAGTTTCTTCGTGATAACAACTTTGAAGTGATTCCTCATGTTCTCTACTCACCTGACCTGGCTCCTAGTGACTTTTAGCTTTTCCAACAATGAAAGACACTCTCCGCGGCCGCACATTCACCAGCCGTGCTGCTATTGCCTCAGCGATCTTCCAGTGGTCAAAACAGACTCCTAAAGAAGCCTTCGCCGCTGCCATGGAATCATGGCGTCAGCGTTGTGAAAAATGGGTACGTCTGGAGGGCGATTACGTCGAGAAGTAACGCCAGTTTCATCGATTTCGGGTGAATAGTTAATCAGAAAAAAAATCGGAGGCCTTAGAACTTGAATGCACCTCGTAATGCAATAGCTCCGGTATCCTGCAATTCTTGAAGTTCAGCAGCGACCTTGTCCCATAATACTATAGGAACAGTACTGGCGTAGCAAAATTTCGGCTGGGCATTGTCTTTTTTCATAATATGTGCAGCAAAATTTCTAGCCTTGCTAAAACCTTCAGAAAGGATTCCAGGAATTCTTTCAGGAAGCTAGCGACATTGTCTTTTGCATTGAATGCAGTCACTGACAACACGTTGTTCTGAATTTGAATGCGAAGCAAATCAAATGAATCGTGGCCAAATATGTTCTCAAAATCGAGTGATTGTAGCACAGTGAAAGTCACAGTTCGTATATGCGAGCGATACTTAGTAGGCCAAGTACATTTTCCAAGAACGGAAATGTTTTGTCCATTATAAGTCTTCAGGTGCATGCTAGTTTTAGACAGGCGTGGGGAGCTTAACTGTTCATATGCGTTACAATTCAGCAATGTAATGGAAGCACCTGTGCCCAACTGAAATTTCACACATTTTCCACTAATATGCAAATGAACAAAAGGTTTGTTGGACTGCCGTAGCACTGAAGAAACTGTTTGCTTGCTAGTTTTGCTAATGTTGCTGATGCCTGCAGAAGACTTTGAGTACACTGCATTAATTACATGGGCCTTGTGACTAGATTTTAGTGAGTGGGCAGAATTCTTATGTTTGTTGCATTGCAGACATACAGGATGTACGTGGCCTCTCCTGCCTCAAGTGTAACGCTGTGCACCGAGGGCATGACTGAACTCCGTTCGCCTGATTAGATAGCTGTTTGCGCCGTGTGGAGAACTGTTTACGCGGCGTGGCCCGCGCAAGCTGCCTAATGGGGTGGTCGCTAGCAAGGGACAACTCGAACCGACAAATTGGTGGTTGCTGAAATTTATCGGCCCACATGGCACCTGAATCTTACTGATCTAGTATCTGAACTACGTGCTGAAATAATGGATTGGACTGTTTCAAAATCTGTTCTCTAAGTGTGACATCAGTTACATTGTACACGATCGTATCACACAACCTAACATCTGAACATAAAGCACCAATAGCACATTTCGATGTGCATTTCCTCATCATATCCTGCAAATCTATTACCCACTCGTGATAAGTTTGTTCTGATCTTTTTTTACAATTAAAGAACTGGTACCTAGCTGCCACCACATTCACTTTTTGGACATAATAGTTAGTGAATCTGCAACCCAATTATAGGAAAGTTCGCAGTTGTGTATGGGATCAATTTCTGAACGAGGAGAAAAACTGCACTTCCTACCGCTGAGAAAAAGTAATTGCACAGTACCAGGTACATTGTGAGCAATTACGTGGGCTTCAAACTGTTGCAACCACTCGAGCCATTCCTCTTGTTGTTCATTAAACTGTCGAAACGGTGGTATGGTAATCGGAGTTACAGTCGTTGTATTTTGCAGTGTATTGGTGGCTTGAGTCATCAGAAGCTGCTGTACCGTATTTAGCAGCGTGGCTGTTTGCTGGGTCTGGAACTGAAACATCTGGGTTAGCTGTGTTGCCTCGCTTGCAGCTGAGGCACCTCAGCAGGGCGTGGGAGTGGTGGGTTGGTCATTTTGGACTATGCGAATCCTATTTGACACAATGGGCACAACGGCATCTACTTGAATAGCACGAGAAAACATTAAAATGACAAAGTCCGAACAAATATCAGATGACAACGTGCCCTGCACACTAATACAGATTGTTAAGTCGCAGAGTAACGCCCCGGCACTATTTACACTTACCAAATACTGGTACTTTTTCGTAAGTCATAGTTTGTACTCGTTTCCAGTGGTTCACTAAATGTTCTTGACGACGTTACTTTCATTCCCTCATATCCTGTGTCCCTACACCACCTCCTGATATTTTCTTTTCAGAATTGTACACTAGCCCTATACAAAAAAATTCTACAAATTTAAGCATCATTGTGCAGTGTATAAAATCAGAGAATTTTTGTCTCTATGACACACATAACGTAATGTAATCCACCCAACAAGGGGTGACACAAATCATTTTTCGCCTAACTTGAGATAACACATAACACGGCAAGAAAAATACATGGATGAATGCTGTAATGGACAGGGGAAGGGGTGGGGGGACGCCTAAAGATTATCTTCCTGCTGGAATGGATGCAAAATTACCGATGATAATGATGGTTACACACACTATGCAATGAAAGGTATGTGTACACCCTTATGTAATCTGGAATTGACCACTAGATACCATGAGAGTCGGATCAACCAGTATACGAGGTTTGTTCAAAAAAATTCCGTAACTTCGTTCACAAAATTTTCCTGTGTTTACCCTTTACTTATTGTGCATGGTCTCCTCCGAAATACTGTATCCCACAATTGATATAGCGTTCCCAATCCGTTTCTACTTCTAGGAGCAGTCTTGGCACGTATCTTGCTGGCCCACGCGATGAGCCGTCTGCGAATTTTCCTTTTTCTCATCGATGCAATTCTTCGTCCTTAGCCACGGACCAACAAGGATGAATGTGCGGATGCGTTATCATGATGCAAGAGCCATGACTTGTCTTGCCACATTTCAGGCCGTTTCCTTCTCACATTTTCTTGCAGGCCTCGAAGTCACAACGTGTCTCGATAGCACCATCGATTAATAATTTATCCCTGTGGCACGAATCCATGGTGAACTAATCCTTCAAATTCAAAGAAAACTATCAGCATTGCTTTGACATTTTACCTGACCTGGCCTCCTTTTTTTGGTCTTGGAGAACATTTTCTAATCGACTGTGAAGAATGACCCTTGGTCTCACCATAACCTTACACCAAGGAATCATCACCAGTTATGATTGTCTTAAGGAACATCTCTTACTCATCTGCAATAAGCTCTTCACAGATTGTGAGGCGAAGGTCTTTCTGGTCTTGACTCATGAACCGTGGGACGAACTTGCCAGCAACGCGATGCATTGCAATATGCTGCGTCAGAATTTCATGACATGATCCAACTGAAATGTTACATTCTTCTGCAATATCTCGGACAGTCAGTCTTCGATTGGCAATTTCGCTGATGTTCCTCAGATAAGCGTGCTCGGTTGGCGTCGAAAGACGTCCTGTACGAGGGTAGTCTTTAACTTCCGTCTGACCATTTTTAAACCGTGTGAACAATTTGTAACACCAAGTACGTCTTAAGCACTCATCACCGTAGGCATCCTGCATTATTTGGCGTGTCTCTGTAAAGGTTTTCTTGATTTTGGCGCAAAATTTAATGTAGACGCGTTCCTCCTCTAACTCTACCATCTCCAAATTCGCAAACTGTGCGACACAACATTCTACTCAGTACAGCACTGAACAATAACTAACAGACATACAATTATGAAGCTTCCGGCAATTGCACGTTAAACACAGGTGTGTGCAGGAATGCCAACCGCATCTCGCAACAACACACCAATGGAGTGAAATTACGAAAGTTCCGGAATTTTTTGAGCAGACCTCGTAAACAGAAGCGGAGAGACTTCTGTTTTCAGTACAGTGGCATTAACAGCATAATAGATCAGTGAGGAGAGTTGAGTGACTTCGAACGTGGACTAGACATTGTATGTCACCTGAGTAACAAATCGATAGGGTCATTTCAGCCCTTCTAAAGCTGCAAAAGTCAACTGTTACGAGCGGGAAACGTGAAGGAACAACCACAGCTAAACAAAGAGCTGTCAGAAATGCGTGAACGGTAGGGGCCATCGAGCCTTCCGAAGGATGAAGGGAAAAAAAAATCGCATGAAATCAGCGGAAAGAATCACTCATGAGTTCCAAAGTGTTATATCCTAGCCAGTCATGCCAACCGAGCCCGCTGCCAAAAGGTTGGCAGCATCAAAGTCCGGACGCCGTCCGCAATAAGCAGCGCCAGCGATACAGGAAATCGCCGCAAGTCTGCGCGCGCCACCGCTGGCTTCTGGCTTCTTAAGCGCTGGAGTCGCGAGCGCTAGGACAGTTCTGTATTCGCCGCTCAGTTGTATACTCGCCACCGATTTGTGTACTTGCTAGTCAGTTGTGTGTTCATCGCAGCAGAGTTGTTGTTTGTCGTCAGCCGACGCTGACCTAGCCGCTCCGACTCGAACTAGACAGATTTCTGTAGACACGGAGTTCACTACTGTGTTTCTGTATCTTCGTTAATAAAGATAAGTACCGACTTTTATTTAATCAGAGTGTTTGGGTTTTCATCTTTCTGTTCACTGTTTCAGCGGACCGGTCGGCCCGCTATTAAAAGTGTGGCGGTGACTTCGTAAGCCGTTTCTACAGCGAAGTGTTTGTCGCTACAAACGCCGCTACAAAACAAAGTGTCACCAGCAGTCCAATTAGCAGAGTACCTGTACGAAGGAAGTTAAAAAGAATGAGATGGAATGGTCGAGCGATGCCACTCGACGGTGGTTGAATGGAAACGAGTGTTTTGGAGTGCTGGATAACTCTGTAGCCTGTGGCAATCCGACGGGGGTTTGGGGGAACACCTTTGGTGTGAGTCAGAACGTAGAGTGCGCTCCAGATCCCAGTGTCTAACACCACTAGCTGTTCAGGAAGAATGGGCTGTCATTAAAAGTGTCTCCAGCGGAATTCAAGCCGCCGCAAAGGCGATGCGTGGACACATTCCTTATTAATTTCTACCAATTAGAGTTCAGATGACAACGGCCTTGCCGTAGTGATAACACCGATTCCCGTCATATCACCTAACTTAAGCACCGTCGGGCTGGGCTAGCACTTGGGTGGGTGACTCATTACGTCTGCCGAGCGCTGTTGGCAAGCGGGGTGCACTCAGTCCTTGTCGGGCAAACTGATTGAGAAGTAGCGGCTCCGACTCGTAAACTGACATGCGGCCGGGAGAGGGGTGGTGCTATCCACATGCCCCTCCACATCCGTATCCGGTGACGCCTGTGGCTTCAGGATGACACGGCGGCCGGTCCGTACCGTCAGGCCTTATAGCCTGTTCGGAGGAAGTTAAGTGTTCAGATACATTTGATCAAATAGTGTACAGACTAAAAAGTACAATGAGAACTCGGTTAAGTTTATATTAACATTATTATTTTATTCATTTTCACGAAATTTATAGGTCAGTCTTACTACTCTTTCCGTATCGGATATACCACATAACCTGGATCGTACTTAATACGGCGAAAACACTATATTACTGTTGATTTTGTTGGGATATATGTGTAACAGGTATACAGTGTAATGTTATCTTCATGAGGGTATTCACCGAACTGAATTAACAGTGAGCATTAGAACGCATCCAGTACCGAGCCGCAAAGTACTTGCAGTTGCCGCCAAATCACGAACGGACCGAAAATGTCGCTCTGATCTATACAGGTCACTGCTGCGAAACACTTTGCTTGTGAAAATCAATATCGATGCTAAATAAATGGCCTAAAACGCATCAGGCCGGCCTAAAATCTGGAACCGCGCGACCGCTACGGTCGCAGGTTCGAATCCTGCCTGCCACATGGATGTGTGTGATGTCCTTAGGTTAGTTAGGTTTAAGTACTTGTAGGGGACTGATGACCTCAGAAGTTAGGTCCCATAGTGCTCAGAGCCATTTGAAACATTTTTTTTAAACGCAACAGGGAGCGGGTGTCGTAATTTGAGCACAACACAGTTCTAATACACAGACTCAGAGTCTTCTTAAAAAGCAACATACAACCACGCATTGTTCTGATTCAAATTCCAGGACCACAAAGCGAGGTAAAAGGTACATTCGAATATTAGCGTACGACGGGTTCAGTAACGATACACGTTTTACAGTGGAGGCGAAAGCGAAACCATGTTCAACACGAGTAACATCGCTCCCAATCTCAGAGTTTCTCAGTATATCGCTGGAATATTCGATTTTACACAGAGTACGCCAAGGAACTTGCCCCCTTCTTGCAGCGGTGTACCGTAGGACTCTAGAAGGGCGTAGCGTTCCAAAAGTTTGGAAAAGGGCACAGGTCGTCCCCGTTTTCAAGAAGAGACGTCGAACAGATGTGCAGAACTACAGGACTATATCTCAACGTCGATCAGTTGTAGAATTTTGGAACACATTTTATGTTCGAGTATAATGACTTTTCTGTAGACTAGAAATCTACCCTGTAGGAATCAGCATGGGTTTCGAAAAAGATGCTCGTGTGAAACCCAGCTACCGCTATTCGTCCACGAGACTCCCACAGTCGTTTAATGAACAAAGTAAGAGCATATGGACTATCAGACCAATTGTGTGATTGGACTGAAGAGTTCGTAGATAACAGAACGCAGCATGTCATTCTCAATGGAGAAAGTCTTTCGAAGTAAGAGTGATTTCAGGTGTGCCGCAGGGGAGTATCGTAGGACCGTTGCTATTCACGATATATGCAGGGTGTTACAAAAAGGTACGGCCAAACTTTCAGGAAACATTCCTCACACACAAAGAAAGAAAATATGTTATGTGGACATGTGTCCGGAAACGCTTACTTTCCATGTTAGAGCTCATTTTATTACTTCTCTTCAAATCACATTAATCATGGAATGGAAACACACAGCAACAGAACTTACCAGCGTGACTTCAATCACTTTGTCCAAAATGCCCTCCGTTAGCGAGGATACATGCATCCACCCCCCGTCGCATGGAATCCCTGATGCGCTGATGCAGCCCTGGAGAATGGCATATTGTATCACAGCCGTCCACAATACGACCACGAAGAGTCTCTACATTTGGTACCGGGGTTGCGTAGACAAGAGCTTTCAAATGCCCCCATAAACGAAAGTCAAGAGGGTTGAGGTCAGGAGAGCGTGGAGGCCATGGAATTGGTCCGCCTCTACCAATCCATCGGTCACCGAATCTGTTGTTGAGAAGCGTACGAACACTTCGACTGAAATGTGCAGGAGCTCCATCGCGCATGAACCACATGTTGTGTCGTACTTGTAAAGGCACATGTTCTAGCAGCACAGGTAGAGTATCCCGTATGAAATCATGATAACGTACTCCATTGAGCGGAGATGGACGAAACTAAAATGAGCTCTAACATGGAAATTAAGCGTTTCCGGACACATGTCCACATAACATCATTTCTTTATTTGTGTGTGAGGAATGTTTCCTGAAAGTTTGGCCGTACCTTTTTGTAACACCCTGTATAAATTACCTTGTGGATAACATCGGAAGTTCACTAAGGCTTTTTGGGGATGATGCCGTAGCATATCGAGAGGTTGTAACAATGGAAAATTGCACTGAAATGCAGGAAGATCTGCAACGAATTGACGCATGGTGCAGGGAATGGCAACTGAATCTCAATACAGACAAGTGTAATGTGCTGCGAATACATAGAAAGAAAGATCCTTTATCATTTAGCTACAATATAGCAGGTCAGCAACTGGAAGCAGTTAATTCCATAAATTATCTGGGAGTAGGCATTAGGAGTGATTTAAAATGGAATGACCATATAAAATTAATCGTCGATAAAGCAGATGCCAGACTGAGATTCATTGGAAGAATCCTAAGGAAATGCAGTCCGAAAACAAAGGAAGTAGGTTACAGTACACTTGTTCGCGGACTGCTTGATTACTGCTCACCCGTGTGGGAACATCTCGATCACAAAAACTGTGCATTTCACAATTACCGGTTTCGGCCGTTGCCGTCTTCAGATCTGTTACAAAAAGGACGACAGTGGAGTAACTAAGTAACTACAGTTAGCTCAAGCAAAATGTACGACAGGTCTAACATAAATACAAAATAAGAATCCTAACATAATTAACAGCGATTCATACCAGCCATACATACCATTCAAATATTTCAACGTCAAATCTATATGTCTACGCACATAGTAAATGCTGGTGATGGCCTTTTTACGTCCAGTATTTAAACAAGTAGCTGAGTCCGGTAGAGCGGATGTTTGCTATGGTGCATGGCTAACCAGCATAGTAAATACAGTACTTAAAACGCACTATGCGTAGTCATTAATTAAAAATATTTCATTCGAACAAATGAGTATCAGACGATAAAACATCGACTAAGATAAAATATGTGGAAACAAAACCCATACTTAAAATTCACATAAAATGCGTAGAGAATAATAATAAAAAGCTACTAGCCGGGTAAAATAATAAAACTGTAAAATCCAGAAAAAAAATCTAAAGTAATTTCACATATATAAATCGAACTTTTCAGCGTGATGATCAAACATAACCGTAATGTAAGATAATTAACAAGTCAGTGGCTCTTTTATAAAATACAGAATAAAAAATTTAAAAGTAATATCACATATACAGGGTGGTCCATAGATAGTGACCGGGCCAAATATCTCACCAAATAAGCATCAAACGGAAAAACTACAAAGAACGAAACTCGTCTAGTTTGACGAGGGAAACCAGATGGCGCTATGGTTGGCCCGCTAAATGGCGCTGCCATGGGTAAAACGGATATCAACTGCATTTTTTAAATAGGAACCCCCATTTTTATTACATATTCGTGTAGTACGTAAATAAATATGAATGTTTTAGTTGAACCACTTTCTTCGCTTTGTGATAGATGGCGCTGTAATTGTCACAAACGTATAAGTACGTGGTATCAGGTAACATTACGCCAGTGCGGACGGTATTTGCTTTGTGATACATTACCCGTGTTAAAATGGACCGTTTACCAATTGCGGAAAAAGTCGATATCGTATTGATGTATGGCTATTGTGATCGAAATGCCCAACGTGCGTGTGCTATGTATGTTGATCGGTATTCTGGACGACATCATCCAAGTGTTCGGATCGCTCGTTGGATAGTTACGTTATTTAATGAAACAGGAAGTGTTCAGCCACATGTGAAACGTCAACGACGACCTGCCACAAATGATGATGACCAAGTAGGTGTTTTAGCTGCTGTCGTGGCTAATCCGCACATCAGTAGCAGACAAATTGCGCGAGAATCGGAAATCTCAAAAACGTTGGTGTTGAGAATGCCACATCAACATCGATTGCACCCGTACCATATTTCTATGCACCAGGAATTGCATGGCGACGACTTTGAACGTCGTGTACAGTTCTGCCATTGGGCAGTAGAGGAATTACGGGACAATGACAGATCTATGCACGCGTTCTATTTAGCGACGAAACGTCATTCACCAACAGCGGTAATGTAAACCGGCATAATATGCACTATTGGGCAACGGAAAATCCACGATGGCTGCGACAAGCGGAACATCAGCGACCTTGGTGGGTTAATGTATGATGCGACATTATGGGAGGAAGGATAATTGGCCACCATTTTATCGATGGCAATCTAAATGGTGCAATGTTTGCTGATTTCCTACATAATGTTCTACCGATGTTACTTCAAGATGTTTCACTGCATGACAGAATGGCGATGTACTTCCAACATGATGAAAGTCCGGCACATACCTCGCATGCGGTTGAAGTGGTATTGAATAGCGTATTTCATGACAGGTGGATTGGCCGTCGAAGGACCATACCATAGCCCGCACGTTCACCGGATCTGACGTCTCCGAATTTCTTTCTGTGGGGAAAGTTGAAGGATATTTACTATCGTGATCCACAGACAACGCCTGACAACATGCGTCAGCGCATTGTCAATGCACGTGCGAACATTACGGAATGTGAACTACTCGCTGTTGAGCGGAATGTCGTTACACGTATCGCCAAATGCATTGACGTTGACAGACATAATTTTGAGCATTCATTGCATTAATGTGGTATTTACAGGTAATCACGCTCTTAACAGCGGGCGTTCTCAGAAATGATGAGTTCACAAAGGTATACTCGTATGTATCACATTGGAACAACCGAAATAAAATGTTCAAACGTACCTACGTTCTGTATGTTAACTTAAAAACCTACCTGTTACCAACTGTTCGCCTAAAATTGTGAGCCATATGTTTGTGACTATTACAGCGCCATCTATCACAAAGCGAAGAAAGTGGTCCAACTAAAACATTCATATTTATTTACATACTTTTTTTCCCAGCTGGCCGGTGTGGCCGTGCGGTTGAAGGCGCTTCAGTCTGGAACCGCGTGACCGCTACGGTCGCAGGTCCGAATCCTGCCTCGGGCATGGATGTGTGTGATGTCCTTAGGTTAGTTAGGTTTAAGTAGTTCTAAGTTCTAGGGGACTTATGACCACAGATGTTGAGTCCCGTAGTGCTCAGAGCCATTTGAACCATTTTTTTTCCCACTTGCAGCCCTGATTTTACGACCCACCATCTAAGTGCTTAAGGTGGGTCTATTTTGACCACTTGGCCGCTACGACCGGTGTACGGGGTACGGGTGCTGCTGTAGTTGATGAAACTCCCACCAGTTCCCGCATCCGGCCGCACCGTTGCCCGTGTCCCGCCACGTGGAGGCGGGTCTTTGCTTTTTTTTTTCTTCTTATTTCTTTCTTTTCTTTGGCAGCTTTCCCAAAATCGTTTTAACAAAATTTTACAAAATTAAATTTGTATTAAAAGAAGGAAACACAAGGAATAGTTTAGACTGAAGAGGAGAAAAGACGATAGAAAAGGAAGAGATGATAGTCCCTCCACTCTAGGGTACTGAGGATGAGCGCCTTGGGAATTATCTTCAAGCCTCTGATCCTCAGTTTCCTGACCTTAGCCTAGGAAGTTCTATTCTATTCTATTTGTAACAATTAATGTCTCTATTTATTTCTAGGAGGTTATATTATATATAGGTTTAAAGTGCGGTGGTAGCTGATGGCAATTGCGACGCTCGCCGACACTGTTTATACCTAATTTCATACATTAATCTAATCAGTATTGTCCATTGCAGAACTTCTTATGTGAGTCTATTGCATGTCAGTTGTTTTATATTGAGTCTTAGTTTACATCTTCCACACTATGGTGTCTGTCTGGGTGCTGCATATGGGTGTATCGTCTGTGTGGTCTTTCGCTCCTGTACTCTTTGTGGCATTCATCAGAAATTTTGTCTGTTAGTGCGTTCAACTCGTCCCAAAGTTCTGGTGTTCTGATCGCGTCGTATATATGTTGCTCTGTCTGTAAGTGTTGTATCCCAGGTGTGTTCCTGTGCTGTCTGTATTTCCCGCAGAATAGGATCGTATGTTCGGGGGTTCCCATACCTCCACATGTACATGTTGACGTGACTCTTAGACTCACGCGATTTAAGTGCGCGGGATAAGGTCCGTGGCCAGTCAAGAAATGCACCATGCCGCGGCTAGGATCGGCATGTTTCATTCTTAACCCTTCCGTTATGTTCGGAAAAAATGTATACACTCTCCGTCCCTTATCGCTTGTACCCCATTCCTGTTGCCATATGTCGATTTTCCATTTTCTGAGGTCCCGCTTATTGTTCAGCGGGGAACCAGTCATTATGTTGACCTGGTCTAGTCTACCCATCTTTAACCCGTACAGAGCGGCCCAATATTTGATTGTAATATCTATCGGGAAGATTCCTAGCACGACACACAGTGCTTCGACTGATGTAGTGCCGAAAGCTCCCGATAGTCGCAGAAGGACGCTTCTCTGCCCTCGCCTAACCGCTGTTCTGTTTGTGGCGAGGTTGAGTCTGTGCGCCCATGTACTGGCCGCAAAGCTTAGCACTGATTCTAAGAGTGCGCAGTGGTAAGTTCGTGTGACTCACAGAGGAAGTCTGTATTGTCCTGAATTAATCCTTGCCAGTTTATGTAGTATTTTTTCTGTCTTGTCTGTTGTTATTCCGATATGTTCATGGGAAGTTCAATTTCTCATCTATGTATACGCCCAAGTAGCGGGTTACTGTCATTCTCTTTATGTTGTTGTTCTCTATTTTTATTGATGGATTGCGTCTGAGTTGTCCTTTCAGATGTGTGTATGTTGTTTTGTTGCCCGCTATCTTGAGCTTGTTTGTGTTGCACCATTGTGTTATTGTTTGCAGTGTGCCACTCGCCTTCTCCTCTAGCTGGGCTCTGGTATTTGCTGAGATAACCACCAGTAGGTCATCTGCATAAGCGACAGCTCCGTCTGTCCTCATATCCTCATCCAGCAGTTGCAGGAGAGTTTCAAAAATTACGTCCCAGAAGATGGGCCCACAGATCGATCCCTGCGGACATCCTTTGGTAATTTTCCTTATTACCTTCCGGTTGCCCACATGTCATTCCACTATTCTGTCCCTGCAGTAGTCTAATAGACTGTTGTATAGGGCTGCGGGTACTTCCATTTGGCGTAACCTCAGAAACAGTGCTGGCCACCACAGGTTGTCAAATGCTCCTGCGATGTCAATCATGATTGCCAAAGAGTATGTTTTATCTGTGTTTTGTGTAATTTCTAGAGCTCTGTTTATTGCATCACCAATGCTTTTTCTTTTCAGAAATCCAAATTGGTGACGATTCATTCCAAGTAGGGTTCTGTGAGCCTGAAAGCGGTCACACAGTAGCCTCTCTTGGATTTTTGCCATAGTGTTTATGAGGCATATAGGTCTGTAGGATTTCGGATCTGATTGGTCTCTGTCTGCTGATTTTCGTATGATGACTGCATTTTTGAGGTCTTCCAGACTGTCGGTACACGGCCTAGCCTTAAGGCGTCATTTAGTAGTTCTGTTAGGTATGGGGTGATCCGTGGTGCTAGCTTCTTGAACACTTCTGCATGGATCCTATCAGGTCCAGGTGCTTTCTTATTTTTTTAGCTCTCTTATCGCTACCGCAACTTCCTCGTGCGCAAAGGGACAGGTGACGGCATCAGTGTCATACTGTTCATGTAGTCCTTGCCTGAGTGTGGTCTGTTCCTGTGTGTCTGTGTCCGTGGCGTCTTCCGGGAGGAGTTTGTTCAGCAGATATTGCGCTGTGTTTCTCCACGTACTACACGAATATGTAATAAAAATGGGGTTCCTATTTAAAAAAAAACGCAGTTGATATCCGTTTGTCCTATGGCAGCGCCTTGTAGCGGCCCAGCCATAGCGCCATCCGGTTTCCCCCTTCAAGCTAGACAAGTATCGTTCTTTGTAGTTTTTTCGTTTGACACTTGTTTCGTGAGATATTTGGCCCGGTAACAATCAATGGACCACTTTTCAGCGTGACAAACAAACATAACCGTAATGTAAGGTAATTAACAAGTCAGTGGCTCTTAATTAAAATGTCGACAGGCGAAGAAAGATTGGGAGTGGAATCACAGTGATGCCGTGTCGTAGCTTCTCTGTAAGAAGTTTTGCCGGCCTGATTGGCCGAGCGGTTCTAGGCGCTACAGTCTGGAACCGCGCGACCGCTACGGTCGCAGGTTCGAATCCTGCCCCGGGCATGGATGTGTGTGATGTCCTTAGGTTAGTTAGGTTTAAGTAGCTCTAAGTTCAATGGGACTGATGACCTCAGCAGTTAAGTCCCATAGCGCTCAGAGCCATTTTTTGTAAGAAGTTTTTGTTTTACTGTGGCGGAGCTTGCCGAAGAAAGCCCGGTCTCCTCGTCGTTGGTGGCCGACACACACCACCTCACACCAGGCTGCTGCGGCGGTCGACGCCGCTTGAACCAGTAGGCCTCTACATGCACTGAAGAACCAGAGAAACTGATACACCTGCCTAATACCGTGAAGGGGCCCCGCGAGCACGCAGAAATGCTGCAACACGACGTGGCATGGACTAACTAATGTCTGAAGTAGTGCTGGAGGGAATTGACACCATGAATACTGCAGGGCTGTCCATAAATCCGTAAGAGTACGACGGGACGGAGATCTCTTTTGAAAACCACGTTTCAAGGCATCCCAGATATATCAATGACGTTCATGTCTCGGTAGTTTGGTGGCCAGCGGAAGTTTTGAAACTCAGAAGAGGGTTCCTGGAGGCAGTATGTAGCAATTCTGGACGTATAGGGTGTCGCACTGTTCTGCTGGAATTGGCCAAGTCCGTCGGAATGCAGAATGGACATGAATAGATGCAAGTGATTAGACAGGATGCTAATTTACGCGTCATCTGTCAGAGTCGTATCTACATGTATCAGGAGTCCCATCCCACCCCAAACGCACAATCCTCACACCATTACAAAAATGGTTCAAATGGCTCTGAGCACTGTGGGACTTAACATATGTGGTCATCAGTCCCCTAGAACTTAGAACTACTTAAACCTAACTAAACTAAGGACATCACACACATCCATGCCCGAGGCAGGATTCGAACCTGCGACCGTAGCAGCAGCGCGGCTCCGGACTGCAGCGCCTAGAACCGCACGACCATCGCGGCCGGCTAAACATTTACAGATCACGCCTGAAGCCCGTTTCAAGAATTCAAGATAATTAAAGAGAAACCTTACAGACAAGGATTTACATATTAAAGCCACAGATTCTGAAACAAACGCGGCTGAAGTCCTAAATACAGAGCAACAAGAATTTTAAATGAAACACGGCTGAAGGCCTAATCTTAAGTTGTTATGAAGATCAGCAGAAGGCCATATACTAAACATAAAACAGACGATATTAATACACGGCTGAAGGCCTGGCACAATACCTGCGACCAAATAAAATGACAATCACAAACAACAAACAGTGGTGCTCAGAAGAGTTCCAAGGGTCGGCCTGGGGAAGAAATTCTAACCACAGTTTAGGTGAGACAGACAGCCAAGCGTAACACTAAACAATCGGGTTGCAGCACGACCTACGGATGGCTAACAAACCAACCAACTGCCTAATAAATTCCCTTACACCCAACCAACAGCACGACAACCAAAGGTATAAGCGAAGATGAGGATCACAGCAGGATTATGTCTTAATAATTGGTGTATAAACACAGTGAAGGCACAATAAACACTCAAATAGAAAAAGAGAACAACACCAAAGGCTGTCGAACTACACGCCGTGCCGGACAGCATCAACACGGAGAGGAAACACACACTGCCGCAAAACTATGCTAACTACCAGGGCAGGTAACCAGAACGTTAACGGCCAAAAGTCAGAAGATACCATTGGTGCACTTCACTAATAAATTAGAATCATTTCAAAGGTTAAACACCATACAAGGAGACGGCTGTAGAATTTTGCTGACTCAATCACACTATCACGTTGCTGCTTGCGGGGACAGCCCAGAATACAACAATCAGCAATCAACGAAGAGATGTCACAACGGTTGGGCTTTCGTGACAGGTTCGCTGATTACTCAACTCCAGTATGCAGGTGCGGTGGGCGATGAACTTGGCAGTTCTCGCAGCTAGTACCACACAACTCCGACCGCGTGTGCACGTCGCCAGCGGCCCCAGACCTGATCATGCGCAACACAGAGTTCCTCGCTGCTGCGCCACAACCGACCAACTGCCACACACACCATGACACGGAAATATAACTGCCACACCAAATACGTTACGGCAATACTAGTATCGATAAACGCCGCTGCTGCCACTGATGGAGGCAAGTGAGCAACTCGTTCAGATGTAACTGAAGGAGGAATAAGACGCCACTCGATGGTGACAAAATGCCCAAAAGGAAAAACAGCATTAGCGCGAGCCGACCACGGCTTAGTGCTGAAGCCGCGCGGGATTAGCCGGGCGGTTTTGGGCAGTGGAGTCACGGAGTGTGCGGCTGGTCCCGGCGGAGGTTCGAGTCCCCGCTCCGGCATGGGTGTGTGTGTGTTTGTCCTTAGGATAATTTAGGTTAAGTAGTGTGTAAGCTTAGGGACTGATGAGCTTAGCAGTTAAGTCCCATAAGATTTCACACACACATTTGAACATTTAGTGCTGAAAAACTTGCAAGTATTTACATCCCGCGAACCAGTCACACAGACCTGTGTCTTTATGATATAGAGAACCTAGATATTTTCATCATCGTGACAAATGAAAATGATGCTTTACCGTTTCACAAATTACTACACATTACATACCCTGACAACACCAGAATGAACTTCTCTTTCAGTTCTATATCCCATGCTTCATTAACTTTAAGTGCTCTTTCCCCCCCCCCCCCCCCCCCTCAATTTGTAAGCAGTGTCTTTTTTTTTCACTACAAAAATCTTAGTTTCATGGTGCGTCTTGAACATCGTAGCCAATTATGGGAAGGCACAATGATCACCAAACTCAAGAAAATAGAAGTATTTTACCCAACAGACACGGAAGAATGAAAATAGCAATATTGCCTCATTCTGGGACAAACTATGAAAACAGAAGTATTCCTTGACACGAAAGTAGAGCATTACCTCAACGAGTAACGTTAGTGACTCATCAAGTATTGAAATACATCTGTGGACGCGAAATTACTGTTGGCTCGTGCTGTCGGCGGAAATATCTTACTTTCCCCACTTTCGGTTCGCAGCTGTGTAGTGCTGGTGTATATCATGGGGTAGGAGGGTTATACCCACAGAACGTAGCAGGAAAGCAGAAAGTGATGTTTCCTCAGACGCTGTACTTCGATTGAAATAACACTGTGACTGATTGTTCAACGAGTCGAGTGGTAAGGAACAGCCATAATCCAATCGCAGTTGCTTCTCCAGTTTCACGGTCTGAAGGATCGCCTGTTTCGTACATACAAGAGAGGCCACGTTCTACTTAAGAGTTACGCAGGGGGGTGAGGAGCACGCAAACTGAATACTAACGAATTTTGTGTCATCTGTTCCACTTCTGAAAAAATAAACCGTAAACTAAGGAAAATTGAATCGATATCTGATGTTCTTTTCTTAAGGGAAAGCGTTAATTACTTATGTAAAAAAATTTTGAAAGCAGTTTTTTAACGCATGGACGTTTTTACAGCTGCGCTGTTCTTATCAATAAACATTAAGGAACGTACTAGACAAAACAATCAACGTTTTCGCATCTTATGGCCTCTCATAAGATGCTGTAACATACTGTCCTTCCGTTATTATTACTACAGCTGAAAAGGACCCACTTCGCTTGGTATGTTTTCCATTTGCATTCTTAATCGGATCAATGTCCCAGTAATCCTCTCATTTGAATAGCATCTAATTTATTCATGCTATATTCTTCTAAACCCCCCATGAACCATGGACCTTGCCGCTGGTGGGGAGGCTTGCGTGCCTCAGCGATACAGATGTCCGTACCGTAGGTGCAACCACAACGGAGGGGTATCTGTTGAGAGGCCAGACAAACGTGTGGTTCCTGAAGAGGGGCAGCAGCCTTTTCAGTAGTTGCAGGGGCAACAGTCTGGATGATTGACTGATCTGGCCTTGTAACATTAACCAAAACGGCCTTGCTGTGCTGGTACTGCGAACGGCTGAAAGCAAGGGGAAACTACAGCCGTAATTTTTCCCGAGGACATGCAGCTCTACTGTATGATTAAATGATGATGGCGTCCTCTTGGGTAAAATATTCCGGAGGTAAAATAGTCCCCCATTCGGATCTCCGGGCGGGGACTACTCAGGAGGACGTCGTTATCAGGAGAAAGAAAACTGGCGTTCTACGGATCGGAGCGTGGAATGTCAGATCCCTTAATCGGGCAGGTAAATTAGAAAATTTAAAAAGGGAAATGGATAGGTTAAAGTTAGATATAGTGGGAATTAGTGAAGTTCGGTGGCAGGAGGAACAAGACTTTTGGTCGGGTGATTACAGGGTTATAAATACAAAATCAAATAGGGGTAATGCAGGAGTAGGTTTAATAATGAATAAAAAAATAGGAGTGCGGGTTAGCTACTACAAACAGCATAGTGAACGCATTATTGTGGCCAAGATAGACACAAAGCCCACACCTACTACAGTAGTACAAGTTTATATGCCAACTACCTCTGCAGATGATGAAGAAATAGATGAAATGTATGACGAGATAAAAGAAATTATTCAGGTAGTGAAAGGAGACGAAAATTTAATAGTCATGGGTGACTGGAATTCGTCAGTAGGAAAAGGGAGAGAAGGAAACATAGTAGGTGAATATGGATTGGGGGGAAGGAATGAAAGAGGAAGCCGCCTTGTAGAATTTTGCACAGAGCATAACTTAATCATAGACAACACTTGGTTCAAGAATCGTAAAAGAAGGTTGTATACCTGGAAGAATCCTGGAGATACTAATAGGTATCAGATAGATTATATAATGGTAAGACAGAGATTTAGGAACCAGGTTTTAAATTGTAAGACATTTCCTGGGGCAGATGTGGATTCTGACCACAATCTATTGGTTATGAACTGCAGATTGAAACTGAAGAAACTGCAAAAAGGTGGGAATTTAAGGAGATGGGACCTGGATAAACTGAAAGAACCAGAGGTTGTAGAGAGTTTCAGGGAGAGCATAAGGGAACAATTGACAGGAATGGGGGAAAGAAATACAGTAGAAGAAGAATGGGTAGCTCTGAGGGATGAAGTAATGAAGGCAGCAGAGGATCAAGTAGGTAAAAAGACGAGGGCTAATAGAAATCCTTGGGTAACAGAAGAAATATTGAATTTAATTGATGAAAGGAGAAAATACAAAAATGCAGTAAATGAAGCAGGCAAAAAGGAATACAGACGTCTCAAAAATGATATCGACAGGAAGTGCAAAATGGCTAAGCAGGGATGGCTAGAGGACAAATGTAAGGATGTAGAGGCTTGTCTCACTAGGGGTAAGATAGATACTGCCTACAGGAAAATTAAAGAGACCTTTGGAGAGAAGAGAACCACTTGTATGAATATCAAGAGCTCAGATGGCAACCCAGTTCTAAGCAAAGAAGGGAAGGCAGAAAGGTGGAAGGAGTATATAGAGGGTTTATACAAGGGCGATGTACTTGAGGACAATATTATGGAAATGGAAGAGGATGTAGATGAAGACGAAATGGGAGATAAGATACTGCGTGAAGAGTTTGACAGAGCACTGAAAGACCTGAGTCGAAACAAGGCCCCGGGAGTAGACAACATTCCATTTGAACTACTGATGGCCTCGGGAGAGCCAGTCATGACAAAACTCTACCATCTGGTGAGCACGATGTATGAGACAGGCGAAATACCCTCAGACTTCAAGAAGAATATAATAATTCCAATCCCAAAGAAAGCAGGTGTTGACAGATGTGAAAATTACCGAACTATCAGTTTAATAAGTCACAGCTGCAAAATACTAACGCGAATTCTTTACAGACGAATGGAAAAACTGGTAGAAGCCGACCTCGGGGAAGATCAGTTTGGATTCCGTAGAAATGTTGGAACACGTGAGGCAATACTGACCTTACGACTTATCTTAGAAGAAAGATTAAGAAAAGGCAAACCTACGTTTCTAGCATTTGTAGACTTAGAGAAAGCTTTTGACAATGTTGACTGGAATACTCTCTTTCAAATTCTGAAGGTGGCAGGGGTAAAATACAGGGAACGAAAGGCTATTTACAGTTTGTACAGAAACCAGATGGCAGTTATAAGAGTCGAGGGGCATGAAAGGGAAGCAGTGGTTGGGAAAGGAGTAAGACAGGGTTGTAGCCTCTCCCCGATGTTATTCAATCTGTATATTGAGCAAGCAGTAAAGGAAACAAAAGAAAAATTCGGAGTAGGTATTAAAATTCATGGAGAAGAAGTAAAAACTTTGAGGTTCGCCGATGACATTGTAATTCTGTCAGAGACAGCAAAGGACTTGGAAGAGCAGTTGAACGGAATGGACAGTGTCTTGAAAGGAGGATATAAGATGAACATCAACAAAAGCAAAACGAGGATAATGGAATGTAGTCAAATTAAGTCGGGTGATGCTGAGGGAATTAGATTAGGAAATGAGACACTTAAAGTAGTAAAGGAGTTTTGCTATTTAGGGAGTAAAATAACCGATGATGGTCGAATTAGAGAGGATATAAAATGTAGACTGGCAATGGCAAGGAAAGCGTTGCTCAAGAAGAGGAATTTGTTAAAATCGAGTATAGATTTAAGTGTCAGGAAGTCGTTTCTGAAAGTATTTGTATGGAGTGTAGCCATGTATGGAAGTGAAACATGGACGATAACTAGTTTGGACAAGAAGAGAATAGAAGCTTTTGAAATGTGGTGCTACAGAAGAATGCTGAAGATAAGGTGGGTAGATCACGTAACTAATGAGGAGGTATTGAATAGGATTGGGGAGAAGAGAAGTTTGTGGCACAACTTGACTAGAAAAAGGGATCGGTTGGTAGGACATGTTTTGAGGCATCAAGGGATCACAAATTTAGCATTGGAGGGCAGTGTGGAGGGTAAAAATCGTAGAGGGAGACCAAGAGATGAATACACTAAGCAGATTCAGAAGGATGTAGGTTGCAGTAGATACTGGGAGATGAAGAAGCTTGCACAGGATAGAGTAGCATGGAGAGCTGCATCAAACCAGTCTCAGGACTGAAGACCACAACAACAAACAATTCTTCTAAACTATATTTGGTGTTTCGCTTTCGGGTGCAAAGACGAATAAGGGTTGTAGTTGTCCGACACTCTACGTATAGTCGTCCGTGGGACTTCTTAAAATTCACTCTGCAACACTGCACTGTTGGCTCTTGTGCTTTGATATAATGCACGCTAACCTTGCTGGAAACTGGAACCCTTTGAACCTAAACTGAAGGTTGTACCTGAAATGACTGGAATTCGTGATACGAATACTGATTTGCCTTTTCGTCTTCTAATTAATATTTGCGCTTTTGTGACGGTGTTTAGAAGATTTATGCAAAGACATACCGGAAAAACTGACGGAATCTGGGAATTCTGTTGGGAAATTTACGCTTTCGTCTTGGTTTGCAGTGGTACACAAATCAAAAAAAGTTTTGCATCACCTCGGTTCAGAGAGTTCCGGAATCTATACAGAAAATTGGAATACAGATCAACATAAACATCATTTCCACCCTTTTGATTGCTCTTGAAGATCACACATTGCATATTGTACCACCACACAGCGAGACCTTCAGAGACGGTGTTCCAGTTTGCTGTACACACCGGAACCTCTAATGCCCAGTAGCACGTCCTCCTGCATTGATGCATGCCTGTATTCGTCGTGGCATTCTATCCACAAGTTCATCAAGACACTGTTGGTCCAGATTGTCCCACTCCTCAACGGCGAGTCTGCGTAGATCCCCCAGAGTGGTTGGTGGGTCACATCGTCCTTTTCAATCTATCCCAGGCATGGTCGATAGGGTTCATGTCTGGAGAACATGCTGGCCGCTCTAGTCGAGCGATGTCGTTACCCAGAAGGAAGTCATTCACAAGATGTGAGCGATGGGGGAGTGAATTGACCGTGTAGACGAATGCCTCGCTAATATGGTTGCACTATCGGTTGGAAGATGGCATTCTTGTATTGTACAGCCGTTACGGCGCATTCCATGACCACCAGCGGCGTACTTCAGCCCCACATAACGTCACCGCAAAACAGTAGGGAACCTCCACCTTGCTGCACTCGCTGAACAGTGTGTCTAAGGCGTTCATCCTAACCGAGTTACCTCCAAACACGTCTCCGACGATTGTCTGGTTGAAGGCATATGCGACACATTAATGACGGGAACGTAATGGCAATCGTGAGCGGTCGTTTTGGCATGTTGTTGGGCCCATCTGTACCGCGCTGCGTGGTGTCGTGGTTGCAAAGATGGACCTCGCCATGGACGTCGGGATTGAAGTTGCGCAATGCAGCCTATTGCGCACAGTTTGAGTCGTAACACGGAGTCATGCCACTACACGAAAAGCATTATTCAACATTGTGGCGTTGCTGTCAGGGTTCCTCCGAGCCATAATCCGTAGGTAGCGGTCATCCACTGCAGTAGTAGCTCTTGGGCGGCCTGAGCGAGGCATGTCATTGACAGTTCCTATCTTTCTGTACCTCCTTCATGTCCGAACAAGATCACTTTGGTTCACTCCGAGACGCCTGTACACTTCCCTTGTTGGGAGGCCTTCGTGACACAAAGTAACAATGCGGACGCAATCGAGCCGCGGTATTGACCGTCTAGACATGGTTGAAATACAGACAACACGAGCCGTGTACCTCCCTCCTGGTGGAATGACTGGAACTGATCGGCTGTTGAACCCCTCCGTTTAATAGGCGCTGCTCATGCATGGTTGTTTAAATCTTTGAGCGGGTATAGAGACATAGTCAACGTCTATCCTCAGGAGTTCTAGGAACGGGGGTGATGCAAAACATTTTTTGATGTGTGTATCAATGGATTTAAATATTTTGTCTTCACCTGGTCATAGTTTATTGCTGAAATTGTTCACTCACCTAACCACTCCTTGCTTACGTTTCTCTCTGTAAGCGGAAACACTTTTGCGATGAGTTGTTGCCCTGCCTTGACTACGTGCCACAATCCATCACGTAAGATGATTTTGTCACAGTGCAGATCATTGCCTTATATTCCATTGGGAAGTTGTATTCTAGAATATTAGAAAATATTCTAGAACATTCGAAATCATTCATTAACAATTAACAATATTGGTATAACCTCGAGAACGTTATAGAACGATCTCGAACTTTTCCATTGAAAATACATAGAATCGAAAGAGATAGATGATGTTCTGGTGAGCATTACTGTGCGACCATTTCGGTATTTCAATTAAAATGCGGTGATTAGGTACTTCATACGTTTGGCGAGCCTTGGGCGCCAAGATGTAACATACAAAATTAGACTAACCTATCGAAAGATGCCCTTGCGTTGCATGGAGGGAATATAAGTTCCACGGTGTATTTGTTACACCACAGCAGGCAATGTGTCTAAAGATGTTCTAGGGCGCTATTAGCAATTTACTAATGTTTCCCGTGTTGCTCTTTCATATACGGCCACTGTCACAGTTAACATTGTTTGTCAATAAATCAGGGACAATCAACACCGTAGCGAATCGCATATTTATATAGCTTGCCCTGCGAATGTTTTGTTAGCGAACGACATGTAGGAACCGCCACAGTTAATGATGTGTTAATATGCGCAGGTTCTGATGTAAATAGTGTCGATACGTTCATAATGTAACTAGTCGTTGTCTCCTAACACATTCGGCATCTACCTATTCAGCGTTTATCTCGACAGTATTTCATCTGTTATTTTTTAAATTAAATTTCTTCTTGTGCAGCACTTCGCTCACGTCAAAATTCTTATCTCTGTTGCTTTTATTTTGATGCCATGTTTCTTTTTTATGAAAATTATATAAAATCTATCCTTGCAACTACTATCAGCTGACGCGTTCCGTTTGATTTATTTAAAACATCGTCAGTGGTCTGGAATGAAACATATTTGCAATTGTGGTTGGCTTTCTTGATCTAATACAGTTCGTTAGAAGACACATTGACTTCTGAATTTTGCTTGCAACTTTTTTTCCTGGTTTCTGTTAACATATATGAAATGGCATCTGCTTCCACAGTTCCCAGGTATTTCTGATTTCAGCAGAGATGGTTTTTCATGGTCAACGAAAGAGGAATGCTTCATCTTTATTATTTACCTAACTCTCGCTTCCATAATAACAGTAACGGATTCGTCATAGTTTTATAAAATTTAATGTCTTTTCGGATTTTGTTGTCAAGTGTTCTGTTTATTATTTCATATACTGCGACGTTTACGCAGCGTTTCATATCCATCATTATTATCAGAACGTCCAGAAAGTGAAGATGACCTCCACTTAGAAGTAGATCAGCTAAACCATATATGTTCAGATTTCGATCTGAAGTTGTTCATACAGAAAACTACAGTTGGGTCTTTCAGTGGTAAGTCCTCAACATGGTCAAAAGAATTAGATAACAGTGAAAAAATGAAACATATACCACATTTCAAATGCATGGGCTGCGAGACGTGTTTGGATTATGGAAAGATGCAGCAAATATTAACATATAAAATTTGTTCCAGTTTGCTTAGGATTGTGGCTATGAAAAATAACAGGCATAGATTATGTTCACAAAATCACTGTATTTCGTCAAAATGGTCTCCGTATGTATAAAAACACAACTGAAATCGCTTTAAAAGTGTTTTGAACGGTCTCTGTCGTCCTTTTTTTTACAGCTGTTCTTTGTGCTGCAGTACAGTTTTCTTGGGTGTCCTTAACTGCGACGTAAGTGTCCTTTCATAGTCCAGTTTGGGAAACATTCAGGAGTCGGCTGGGGCCAAATCCAACGAATACGGTGGGTGGTCCACAACTGTGATCCATTTGTTGGCCAAAAACTTGTACAAAATCTTCGCTTTGTGTGCTGGGGTGTCGTCATGTAGAAGCAACCAGGAACCTGTCTCTCGGCGTTCATGGAATTCTAGCCCGCAAACGGTGAAGGTGTCAAAAAACTTGATGTCACCTCACTGCTCCACTGCAAGTCAGACACGCTTCATTATATTCGCAAGGCAGGATCGTAACGCTGCAACTCGTCACGTGATAAAATTGCAGTTTGGAATTTCACAAAAGGACTCCTAACGGAGCTAGGACACACTGTATGTTAGTTACCTCAGTTTTAGAAAGTTAATTAGTTACTTCCTAGCTGAACTAGGCCACACGATATATAAGTTACCTCAGTTTTACAACGTTAATTAGTTACTTAACTATAAATATATATTGCGACACATTGGTTGACATGTGGCTGCTACTGAAGTTTAAACATTTAATTACACGCGTCACAATAACTATTGTTCCAGCTTCTACCTACATCGCTACTGAACCCACCAAGATGACGAGAGCTATGGTCTTTACGTATATTACTTGTCTGAAGTAAATTTACTGCTGTGCAGCGATGATGCTGTTGTTTGTTGACAAGAGGCCGCACTGCAGCATAAGAATAAATGTATTGGCTACTGATAATGACTCTTATTCATAACTATATGCAGCCGTATATTCTGTAGTGAGTCAAGACATTGTGAACTTCAGTCTGTAGTCTGGGTTGAAGCAGCTCCCCAATCTAGACTGCACTGTGGAAGACTCCATCTCTGCTTAACTGCTAGAGTCTATGCCTGCTTCAATCTGCAAACCGTTACTGAGCCCGCTAAACCCGCTAAAGCCGCTGGGCAGAAAAGGTGCTTAGGATTGTGGAAAGGGCAAAATAAGGTAGGCGTCAGTTTCACCTAAAAATTTTAATTTATTGTAATTTAATAACACATTTACAACCGGAGCGGCACATAGCCGAACCTTTACAACTAAGAATTTCAAAATGCAATTCTTTCACGGCCGAAGGCCTCCAAACAAGAAATCTTAAAAACCAACAAGATAAAAATGCAGTTAAAATAGCAAATAAAATAATTAAAATATATATGGTATCACAACTAGGCTGAAAGCCCACAATCAAATTTTCAAGATTTTAAAAGGCAGAAGGCCGCAATGTTTAAGCTTGAAAGGTAATTTTAAGAATAAGTTTCCAAGGCTGAAGGCCCACAATTAATTTTTCAAGGTTAAAAAAAAATAACCACAAGCCTTAAGTTTCCAGTAGGTAAAACCAGACTAAAAGAAAAGACAACACAATGACAATAACCTTTCAGCAAATATCCACTTGCTGGAATTCAAACTTACTTACATAAAACACAGTAAAACCAAGAACTTTTATATCATTGGCTACGATAGATTATAAATTGACAATTAAACACCGGTGACGAAGCCAGTAAAGACAACAGCACTCAGAAGCCTCCAGGGCGTCGGTCTGACCTCGTTCACTTGGGTGAGACAGGTGGTGAGCCCAAATACACTTAATCTGTTGGAACCCAACCAAGGGATAGCCACGGACCGACCGACAAACGACTTGCTTGCCACCAATCGGTACATGAGAATTCAAACACTAAATGTTACGGGTGTGATTGTCCACAATCAATGTGTGTATGTATTAAGCTGTCAAAACTACGAGGTGCATTCAAGTTCTAAGGCCTCCGACTTTTTTCTCCGGACTGGAAAGACATAGAAACATGCGCATTGTTTTAAAATGAGGCCGCGTTCATTGTCAATACGTCCCAGAGATGGCAGCACCGTACGGCAGATGGAATTTTACCGCCAGCGGCGAGATTGAGAACTGTTTTAAATACTTAACATGGCGACGTTTTCCTTACTTGAACAGCGTGCAATCATTCGTTTTCTGAATTTGCATGGTGTGAAACCAATTGAAATTCATCGACAGTTGAAGGAGACATGTGGTGATGGAGTTATGGATGTGTCGAAAGTGCGTTTGTGGGTGCGACAGTTTAATGAAGGCAGAACATCGTGTGACAACAAACCGAAACAACCTCGGGCTCGCACAAGCCGGTCTGACGACATGATCGAGAAAGTGGAGAGAATTGTTTTGGGGGATCGCCGAATGACTGTTGAACAGATCGCCTCCAGAGTTGGCATTTCTGTGGGTTCTGTGCACACAATCCTGCATGACGATCTGAAAATACGAAAAGTGTCATCCAGGTGGGTGCCACGAATGCTGACAGACGACCACACGGCTGCCCGTGTGGCATGTTGCCAAGCAATGTTGACGCGCAACGACAGCATGAATGGGACTTACTTTTCGTCGGTTGTGACAATGGATGAGACGTGGATGCCATTTTTCAATCCAGAAACAAAGCGCCAGTCAGCTCAATGGAACCACACAGATTCACCGCCACCAAAAAAATTTCGGGTAACCGCCAGTGCTGAAAAAATGATGGTGTCCATGTTCTGGGACAGCGAGGGCCTAATCCTTACCCATTGCGTTCCAAAGGGCACTACGGTAACAGGTGCATCCTACGAAAATGTTTTGAAGAACAAATTCCTTCCAGCACTGCAACAAAAACGTCCGGGAAGGGCTGCGCATGTGCTGACCACCAAGACAACGCACCTGCACATCGTGCTAACGTTACGCAACAGTTTCTTCGTGATAACAACTTTGAAGTGATTCCTCATGCTCGCTACTCACCTGACCTGGCTCCTAGTGACTTTTGGCTTTTTCCAACAATGAAAGACACTCTCCGTGGCCGCACATTCACCAGCCGTGCTGCTATTGCCTCAGCGATTTTCCAGTGGTCGAAACAGACTCCTAAAGAAGCCTTCACCGCTGCCATGGAATCATGGCGTCAGCGTTGTGAAAAATGTGTACGTCTGCAGGGCGATTACGTCGAGAAGTAACGCCAGTTTCATCGATTTCGGATGAGTAGTTAATTAGAAAAAAAAAAATCGGAGGCCTTAGAACGTGAATGCACCTCGTACATACAGTGTCGGACAGTGACAACAGGTGAGGAAAGGGCACTGCCTGAAATTACGTTAGGGGCCACAAGGCAGAAAATTCCGCTGGTGCAGTTGAATTGTAGTCAACCAATCTTCAGCAATAGAAACACTCGGTGTTGCCCACAGGAAAACCTCCCCAACAGCGAACCACCAAAACGAACCACACAACACGAATGGACGTGGCTTGGGTACTTGAAACCAGTACTCAACTTGACGTACTGGGTCGGTGAACCACGAAGCTCATAGCGATCGGACAGCTCCACACACCACGCCCGGGTTCCCGGTTTCGATTCCCGGCGGGGTCAGGGATTTTCTCTGCCTCGTGATGGCTGGGTGTTGTGTGCTGTCCTTAGGTTAGTTAGGTTTAAGTGGTTCTAAGTTCTAGGGGACTGATGACCATAGATGTTAAGTCCCATAGTGCTCAGAGCCATTTGGAAAAAAAAAAAAGCTCCACACACGCGCCGACACTGTGCGGGGACCACCAGTGGACCCAGCCGACTGAACCACGCGGAGATAACTTCTCTGGTCCGCAGCAACCGACTGACTGCGCGCAGACCCCCTAGCCGGAAACTACACTCCTGGAAATGGAAAAAAGAACACATTGACACCGGTGTGTCAGACCCACCATACTTGCTCCGGACACTGCGAGAGGGCTGTACAAGCAATGATCACACGCACGGCACAGCGGACACACCAGGAACCGCGGTGTTGGCCGTCGAATGGCGCTAGCTGCGCAGCATTTGTGTACCGCCGCCGTTAGTGTCAGCCAGTTTGCCGTGGCATACGGAGCTCCATCGCAGTCTTTAACACTGGTAGAATGCCGCGACAGCGTGGACGTGAACCGTATGTGCAGTTGACGGACTTTGAGCGAGGGCGTATAGTGGGCATGCGGGAGGCCGGGTGGACGTACCGCCGAATTGCTTAACACGTGGGGCGTGAGGTCTCCACAGTACATCGATGTTGTCGCCAGTGGTCGGCGGAAGGTGCACGTGCCCGTCGACCTGGGACCGGACCGCAGCGACGCACGGATGCACCCCAAGACCGTAGGATCCTACGCAGTGCCGTAGGGGACCGCACCGCCACTTCCCAGCAAATTAGGGACACTGTTGCTCCTGGGGTATCGGCGAGGACCATTCGCAACCGTCTCCATGAAGCTGGGCTACGGTCCCGCACACCGTTAGGCCGTCTTCCGCTCACGCCCCAACATCGTGCAGCCCGCCTCCAGTGGTGTCGCGACAGGCGTGAATGGAGGGACGAATGGAGACGTGTCGTCTTCAGCGATGAGAGTCGCTTCTGCCTTGGTGCCAATGATGGTCGTATGCGTGTTTGGCGCCGTGCAGGTGAGCGCCACAATCAGGACTGCATACGACCGAGGCACACAGGGCCAACACCCGGCATCATGGTGTGGGGAGCGATCTCCTACACTGGCCGTACACCACTGGTGATCGTCGAGGGGACACTGAATAGTGCACGGTACATCCAAACCGTCATCGAACCCATCGTTCTACCATTCCTAGACCGGCAAGGGAACTTGCTGTTCCAACAGGACAATGCACGTCCGCATGTATCCCGTGCCACCCAACGTGCTCTAGAAGGTGTAAGTCAACTACCCTGGCCAGCAAGATCTCCGGATCTGTCCCCCATTGGGCATGTTTGGGACTGGATGAAGCGTCGTCTCACGCGGTCTGCACGTCCAGCACGAACGCTGGTCCAACTGAGGCGCCAGGTGGAAATGGCATGGCAAGCCGTTCCACAGGACTACATCCAGCATCTCTACGATCGTCTCCATGGGAGAATAGCAGCCTGCATTGCTGCGAAAGGTGGATATACACTGTACTAGTGCCGACATTGTGCATGCTCTGTTGCCTGTGTCTATGTGCCTGTGGTTCTGTCAGTGTGATCATGTGATGTATCTGACCCCAGGAATGTGTCAATAAAGTTTCCCCTTCCTGGGACAATGAATTCACGGTGTTCTTATTTCAATTTCCAGGAGTGTATATGCACAAAACCAAAGATGGTACACGGTGCAAATATCGATACACATCGCTGCTGCCACACGTAGAAGGAAGAAGAACCACGGCATAACCGCAACAAGGGCAGGAAACTAAACACAGATAGACAGCCAAGTTCACGAAACCGCATAGTTGGGAGTGAGCACGGCTCTTCTTTTTTTTTTTTTCTCTCTAAACAAGTGCTATCTCTCAAACTTATTGTAGTATCACATATCGATACCAACCACGGGCATCAGGCAGTTGGCAACGGCATTACAAGTTACCGCCAGACGACGATGGCGGTCGTGTGGGATCCGACCATGGAGGTAAGAATAAGGGGAGAAGGCGCTACGTATCCCAGCCGTACTACGTTTTGAAGCCATGGGGGCGTGGCTCGCTGCCATGACACTCTCACCAAAACATTGCCAGTGTGCTATAGCGCTGCGTGTATTACAGTCGCTAATTGCACCATATACGCATGTAACGTCATCAGTTTCGTTGTTTCAAAGTTTTTGTTTAAAATAAAATCTCGTAAAGGCGAAATTCCGCGTTTCTTCTGATTAAAAATAGTTTTTAATGTAATATTACGAATAGCTAGCCTTCAATGTAAACGATACAATTTTGTTAATTCAGTAATAAACGTGTATCACAAACTAAATAATAGAAACTGAAAACTAAGTTAGCTATACCCTCCCTCCAAAGTCCCATAAATACATCTTGTATGTAATACGTACTGGGACATTTCAGTTACGTTACACTACTGAGAAACACTGTTCATTACCACCAATATTTACTGAAATACGGTACATAGAATGGCAAATCTACACAGTGTCCTGTTTAGGCCTATTCTTTACGCCAGTTAATGTAGTGTTAGCTTTTAATTTGGTACATGATGAAGTCAAAGTGAGTTACTCAACACTTCGATTATCGACGATACGTACGTATTATACTGAAACGTGAACTTGAAAACTAAGAATTTAATTCTTTGAATTAACATACCTTTTGCTAATGTTTTGGGTGTGTAGGAAAAACTGATGGTACAGCATTTTCTCGGAGCCTTACTGTTGAAAGGGAAGTTCGGTCTATGTCCTCTTCTCGGAAATGCTGAGAACATATAGTGCTCCATTTAGACGCACGCCAATTCTTCCTCCTCACGGCATTCTCCCACAGAGCTTTCCGACTTTCATTTTTAGGAAATCTAAAATCATACAGGAGAAAAACACGCTATAGTACAAGTACCGATGTAGCACACGTTCATTCACAATGAAGTTGTAAAATCACACTTAACGAGACAACTTACACATGAAATGTTATTCCCTTCAATTTCGCATCACAATCAGAACGATTCGTACATCCGAACACCACACAAGTCACCATAATAGCGCAAAATCCTTCCAAAAGCGAGCGACAAGCCTATACACACAAGCTTACAGCAGCAATGTTTTGGTCGGATTGAGACGGCTACCCTCGGTTTCACATAGCTTCACAGCTGTGACGTCACGGCGTCTCTCTCTATTCTTACCTCCATGGATCCGACAGACCCAATGGTGCACGGCCGCTGACCCACCCAGTGCCCTCTGTCGCCGCGATATAGAACATCCATCGGCAGTGACACGGCCTCTCGCATTCGGAGCCCTTCACTGTGCAGACGCCATCAAATTGCTACTCCAACACCATCGTTTGTGCTGTAGTGCAGAGATCCTCTTCTTTGTTAACATTGAGAGTTGGGCTTCATTTCTTGCTGCAGTATCTGTAATTAGTCTTCGTTCGTTTGGAGAAATACAAACTAAGTAAACTTTCTGTTTGTTGTGTTAACTTTTCGCTAATGTTTTTGCTCCTGTCTAGCTTTCCTACGACGACAGTTGCCACCGCACTCTGCAGCCCACTTCTCATTATCGTTGCGTTCCCTCCATTGCCAAACTGAGTCCTTGTTTCCTCTGGTTGAATCAGATCAGCCTATATATTATGTCAGTCAAATTGTATCACAAAGCTATCTTCTCCCCCAACCTGGTACAATACTTTTTCAATAGATATGCTGTCTAGCACCAAATCCTCAGCAGTTTTCTGTACCACATTTCAAAAACTTATATTTTAATCTTGTCTGTACTGCTTGTCGTCCATATTTCACTTACATCCGAGGCCATACTGAAAACAAATATATTCATATTTCCTAACTCATGAATGTATCTACAATGCGTCTTGGACTCTGCAGTGGAGTGTGTGCTCATCAGAAACTTCCTGGCAGTTATAAACGGCGTGCCGGAACGGAACTTGAACTCGGAAACTATTCTCTTTGTGGGAGAATTCTGTATGGAACTGAGCTAACATGGAACGTCTGGAGACACGCCGTCACATCTTCTATCAGTACCTCCCTTCTACTTTCCAAACTTCAAAGTTCTTGTGCATACCTAGGTTGTGGCAATGCCAGTTACGCCCTTTCTACAAGAAGTACTTATTGTGTGAGGTATACAGGATAACTTCCATGTAATTTGGAAGGTAGGAGACGTACTGGTATACGTAAAGCTGTGAGGGCAGATCGTGTGTCGTATTCGAATAGCCCAGTAAGACGAGCATTTTTCGACGAAAGGCAAATGTCCTGAGTTCCAATATCTATCCGCATACAGTTTTGACCTGCAAGGAAGTTTGACTTACATTTGTATTCGCTGTAAACAAGATTTCAATTTTCTGATCAGCCTTCAGTGCTATGGCAAATCTGCATTCTATAACCTCATCAGTTCTACCACGGTCAATTAAATTGGTGCCCAAATAGCAAAATTCATCTTTGTCTCATTTTTTAATCTAATTGCCTTTCCATCGTCATATTTAATTATTATACCTTTCTTGTTTTTGTATTATGTGTAGCTTTAAGACAGATCCACTCTATTTGACTAATCTTTCATACCATTTGCCATCTCTGCGAGAAATATAACGTCAATGCCAAATCTTATAGTTTTTTATTTCTCCTCCCTGAACTTCACTTGCTTTACCGTATCCTCTTCAGCTTCCTTTACAGCCTGCTCAGCCAGCAGATGGAATTATATTGGGGTTGTGCTACAGACCTGACTTACAACCTTCTTAATTCTGCCTCCTTTACACGTCTTTTGACTCTTGTCCCATCTTTCAGCTTTTCATTCTTTGCTATGTCCTGACTTTCCATCTGAGCTCTTGGCATAGCTTCTTGGAGTTTCTCCATAGGTTTCTTTAATTTTGCTACAGGCTTCATCGACTTTTGCAACTTTACACTTCCTGTCAATTTCATTATTTTTGGAGCCCATTTGCCAGCTGTATTTACGCCAGTATTTTCTTTCATCAGTTAAATTTAATAGATTGTGTGTTACCCAAAGATGTCTTCTAGGTCAGATTTTTTTTTTACCTTTTTCTCTGCTACCTTCACAATTTCATCTCTCAAAGCTACTCATTCATTTCATAAGCTATACTTCGACCCATTTCAGTCAGTCGTTGCCTAATGGTCTCTCTGAAAGTCTCAAGAACCTCTTGTGGTTACTGTTATCGTTAGGTTTGACAGTGTACATAAAAATAAAAGAAAATCCACTACAGAATTAAGGAAGTCGATTCTAACAGAATCCTGATCCGCTACTATTACAATTACTACATGATCCTTTGGTTCGTATTGCAAGTCAAGTAAGAAAATAATACGAAAGGGAAATAAAATACTTTCGGAATTTATGTAAAACAGTGCTGTTACTGATTAATAAGATGTCCTTTAAAAACAGCTCTCATTAGTGTTGAAATTACTGACTTTATCACTTGAAAACTGGTACATGTTAACCCACAGAACCGGAAAGACTGACAGATGACACGTTGAAAATGTAAACACAACTGTCATGTACCAGCTGTCAAAGTCAAACAGGCCGCTGTATACGAATGTTCTACGAATGAGGAACACTATTTTGACCTTATTGTGTGAAGGTGTCCTACCTAATGTCGAACGCCGAAGTGCCCTCATACTTTGTTCGAATGCGACATTACGACACTGAGTTTCTGAAGTAAATACCCCTACACACTTGTATACACAGAAGAGCGTTCTCCAAAACACCGCCGGCCGGTGTGACCGAGCGGTTCTAGGCGCTTCAGTCTGGAACCACGCGACCGCTGCGGTCGCAGGTTCGAATCCTGCCTCGGGCATGGATGTGTGTGCTGTCCTTAGGTTTAAGTAGTTCTAAGTTCTAGAGGACTGATGACGTTAAGTCTCATAGTGCTCAGAGCCATTTGAACCATTTGAACCAAAACAACGGAATACACATACAGATTGCTAAAGGTAATGACAACGTACGTTGGAAAAGGTGTAAACAGTCCGGGAACGTGTGGCACATGTCATCTCAAGAATCTTAAATATGAAAACATCACACAGTAAATAGATACTGGTAAATGTGTACTTTTTTTTTTTACAATGCTCGCTGGGGTATTGATACTCTTACTAGCACACAGTACATTTAAATTTAAGCGAGATCAAGTAAGATATTTGTAATTGCATTGTATACTCTTACACAAACATTTATTGGAAAGACACACATTTTTAAGTTAAACGTTATTACAAGAAGAGCTTGCTAATCGTTTAAATGTTAAGAGTCACTTAGCTGTAGCAGAAAGGTGACGGACTCTCGCGTTGGTGGCTCTCGAAACAGCGCCACTCAGCGTGCAGAGTACGTGCATTTATACGAGAACTTCCGTTCTTGCAGTGTGCACATTTATCTTTACTGCGGAAAAATGGGCTTTAATTAGCCTGTTCTGCAGTTTCCTTGGAGCAGAAAGTGGAAAAACTCGTTGTGCAGAATTATTAGAACGTGGCAGCGACTGCCACTTTGCATTCACAGTATGAGAAAAACATCGCTAAACAGAGTTTCAGCGCTGTAGCACGCAAATAATCACTGTAGGCAGAAAACATTTCGCTTGGGTGCACTTGGTCGAAAGCATTTACGTATACTACAGGAGTGGCACATACATCGCGACTGCTTATTAGCTACACTCACTTGTTCGGATGCTCCTTGCTTCGACTCAAATGTCGATAGCTACAGTGTTTTCACTCTCTCTCGTCAAGTAAATCCAGCATTATAAATACAAAGCACAATTTACAGAAAATAATCATTTTGTAATAAAGGCATACATTGAAAACAATAGTCAAACATTTCATAGTGTGGCCGTTTTTAAAGATTTCCATAGAAATGTAAATGAGCGTTTGGCGTCATTGGCCGGCAGGCCCCTTGCGGGGCAGGTCCGGCCGTCTTGGTGCAGGTCTTATTACATTCGACGCCACATTGGCCGACCTGCGCGCCGGATGGGGATGAAATGATGAAGTCAGCACAACACCCAGTCCCTGAACGGAGAAAATCCCCGACGCAGCCGGGAATCGAACCCGGGCCCGTAGGACGACAGTCCGTCACGCTGACCTCTCAGCTATCTGGGCGGACAAAAATTGCCCTCACAACTGGCGGCTGCATTGCCAGTGCTAGTTCGTGGCAGTTTACTCTTATGCCGTGTCGGCCATCTGCCTACGAATATCACACCCGAAAATTTAAGAGCCATTGCAGAGCTCTACTCCTGAATCGCGAAGAAACGCCAATAACCACGGGGGATCAAAAAACACATTATCTTCATTATTAAAAAGAAAATGGTTGTAAATATACGACTAAACAAACTAATTATTAGGATGTTACAGTATTTTAATCCATGCAGCCATCTCGTACTGTCTGTTGTTTCATATTTCCCCCAGTTTCCTGTATTCGTTGAGTTCCTTCATTTTATTGACATTCACATAGTGTATAGCTACAGTTGTTAAGTCATTTTTTTAACTGGTACTTGTCTTACTTTCCATGTTTAATACAACTTGAAGTTGTCTCGTCAAGTACTGTTTTCATTTTATTTGGTTCATTTATTTAATGCAAACTAGGGTAATGTAGGCACGGGTTTTGAGTATAGTGTTAATGTTTTTTTCTGTTTGCTTCCTTTATATTTGGGTATTGTTAAAATTTTTACTTTTTTAAATGCACTGTATGAAAGATGGCATGCACTGTATGTTCCCTCACATTCCTCCATTTTACTGGGATTTATTCATTTCTGTTTGTCTTATAGATATCGCTTACGTTCTCCATACAGTCTGTAGTTGCAACTGATAATTCTTTCTTTTGATTGGTTTGTGTATCACTCTCCTTGTTTTATAATTCTTGAAGTAGCCTTGTCAAGTACTAATTTTATTTTATCGGTTTCGTTTATTAATATAAACTGTTATGTAGGCATGCTTTTCCAGTTCTGTGTTAATTTTTTTTTCCTGTTTACTCCCTTTACATTTATTTATTGATCAGATTTTTACATTTTACATTGCATTACCATCACACTGTCAAAGATTTCGTTTACTGTGCGTTTCAGTCTAGTTGTGTAACTACTTTTACAATGCTGTTTACAAACATTGTAACTTCAAAAATGGCTCTGAGCACTACGGGACTTAACTTCTGAAGTCATCAGTCCCCTAGAACTTAGAACTACTTAAACCTAACTAACCTAAGGACATCACATACTCCCATGCCCGAGACAGGATTCGAACCTGCGACCGTAGCAGTCACGGGGTTCCGGACTGAATAGCCTAGAATCGCACGGCCACCGCGGCCGGCTCATTGTAACTTCTTTGGCGACAGTAGTTAGTAAATGTGCCGCGTAAGCCGAAAACCGGTTAACTCAACAAACTAATACTGCAGAACGAAAAAAAAAATACTAGCGCTTTTCATTTATTATAATGTTGTTCTACCAAGAACTGACGAAAGATTGAGTTAACACGAGTAATAACTAATCCAATGCCTCACGCACTAAAAATTAGACGTCTTTTAATTTAAAAGTTTAATTCTGTCTGCAACATATTTCAGCAAATCCTACACGAATGCTGTTGCACTGAAATGGCAATGACATGGTGGAAAGCGCAACAGTGTATGACTATTTTCTTCCGCAGTTTTGTAGTTTTATCACTGTCGTAAAGAATACTACGCGATTGATGCTCTTTCACGATTTCTAGCAAGCGTTCCTTTTTCATTTACTCATCATATTATTTGTACATCTCTTCTCGAGCAACAACACTGTGTCATTGTTCATACGGTTTCGCGAAAGGGCTGTGTTTAATTGAACGGTTTGATTTGGTGCACTACTGAATATTGTAGTGGAGTTATTTCCTATATTTGGAAGCAAAGTGTTTACGAATCACTGTCTGAATTTCGTTGGCGTCATTCCCTGATGGTAATCCCTGGATTTCTTCGATGTAAAAAACAAACAAAGCACTTGGAACAGAGCCACCAATATAAAATAAAGAGCCGACTTCCAATTGGAGCTATCATTTTTCCTCATGGATAGTCATTAGCTGACGTAGTCTGTCTGGAATAAATACCACTTACCCACATCCCTTCCAACAAAACGATTTGCGAGGTTTGCACTTAGATACGGCACCACCAGGCAACGACATTTCCCCATTCAGGTAGAACTTTTCTTCCAGAAAACGTTTTCTATCGAAGCCCTAACTTAAGTAAAGCATCATGTTCCGGTTGGGACTATCTTTCCGCACTTAATACTCATACATTCGCATACTGTGAAAAAGAATTAAAGGATCATTTTTCCGAAACCCCGTCATTTCCACCATTGTGACGCAGAGGTTGAAACGTACCCTTAGAAAAATTTATGTATTACTGTGTTGGTAAACTTCTACGTTATTTGATTTTCAAACAGCTGAGCAAAACTGAACGTACGCAGACACGTCTCTCCTTACTTATTCTGATAATCACTAAACTGACACAATATTTTTAGCGCAACGTAATCTGACTTTCAATAATCCCCACAAAAGAGTGGCCCTGACTAACAATAACCTATACCTTTCATGAATCACGTACCTCACAAAAATCTTCGTTACTCGACCTACTGCAATACAGTGAGCGCCAATACTGCCAGCTGAATAAAAGATTCTAACTACTGAAGGCACTAACTACTGATAGGCATAGTTAGCAAATGAAAGATTTGATAGAGAACAAACAATGTATTTACCTTAATAATGTTCAAAAGTCAGCATATATATATATATATATATATATATATATATATATACAGGGTGTTTCAGGAATGACCGGTATATTTGAAACGGCAATAAAAACTAAACGAGCAGCGATAGAAATACACCGTTTGTTGCAATATGCTTGGGACAACAGTACATTTTCAGGCAGACAAACTTTCGAAATTACAGTAGTTACAATTTTCAACAACAGATGGCGCTGCGGTCTGGGAAACTCTATAGTACGATATTTTCCACATATCCACCATGCGTAGCAATAATATGGCGTAGTCTCTGAATGAAATTACCCGAAACCTTTGACAACGTGTCTGGCGGAATGGCTTCACATGCAGATGAGATGTACTGCTTCAGCTGTTCAATTGTTTCTGGATTCTGGCGGTACACCTCGTCTTTCAAGTGTCCCCACAGAAAGAAGTCACAGGGGTTCATGTCTGGGGAATGTGGAGGCCAATCCACGCCGCCTCCTGTATGTTTCGGATAGCCCAAAGCAATCACACGATCATCGAAATATTCATTCAGGAAATTAAAGACGTCGGCCGTGCGATGTGGCCGGGCACCATCTTGCATAAACCACGAGGTGTTCGCAGTGTCGTCTAAGGCAGTTTGTACAGCCACAAATTCACGAAGACTGTCCAGATAGCGTGATGCAGTAATCGTTTCGGATCTGAAAAATGGGCCAATGATTCCTTTGGAAGAAATGGCGGCCCAGACCAGTACTTTCTGAGGATGCAGGGACGATGGGACTGCAACATGGGGCTTTTCGGTTCCCCATATGCGCCAGTTCTGTTTATTGACGAAGCCGTCCAGGTAAAAATAAGCTTCGTCAGTAAACCAAATGCTGCCCACATGCATATCGCCGTCATCAATCCTGTGCACTACATCGTTAGCGAATGTCTCTCGTGCAGCAACGGTAGCGGCGCTGAGGGGTTGCTGCGTTTGAATTTTGTAGGGATAGAGGTGTAAACTCTGGCGCATGAGACGATACGTGGACGTTGGCGTCATTTGGACCGCAGCTGCAACACGGCGAACGGAAACCCGAGGCCGCTGATGGATCACCTGCTGCACTAGCTGCGCGTTGCCCTCTGTGGTTCCCGTAGGCGGTCGCCCTACCTTTCCAGCACGTTCATCCGTCACGTTCCCAGTCCGTTGAAATTTTTCAAACAGATCCTTTATTGTATCGCTTTTCGGTCCTTTGGTTACATTAAACCTCCGTTGAAAACTTCGTCTTGTTGCAACAACACTGTGTTCTAGGCGGTGGAATTCCAACACCAGAAAAATCCTCTGTTCTAAGGAATAAACCATGTTGTCTACAGCACACTTGCACGTTGTGAACAGCACATGCTTACAGCAGAAAGACGACGTACAGAATGGCGCACCCACAGACTGCGTTGTCTTCTATATCTTTCACATCACTTGCAGCGCCATCTGTTGTTGAAAATTGTAACTACTGTAATTTCGAAAGTTTGTCCGCCTGAAAATGTACTGTTGTCCCAAGCATATTGCAACAAACGGTGTATTTCTATCGCTGCTCGTTTAGTTTTTATTGCCGTTTCAAATATACCGGTCATTTTTGAAACACCCTATATATATATATATATATATATATATATATATATATATATATATATATATATATATATATATATATATATATATATTCATGACATCCATCTTTACAAATTTCCTGTTTCTGGCGGACACACGTCCAGATAGTCCGCTTATAGCAACCTCTCAAAACTCTGGCATCTCTCTCTCTCCCCACATCCACTACTGCTGGCGGCTCACCTCCAACTGCCCAACGCTATGCGCTGTTCACATCCAACTGCCAAACACTACACTAGCGAATATTCCAATACTGCCAGCCAGCCACAGACTGCACACAGCACAGTCAGTGATTTTCATACAGAGCGCTACGTGGCGTTACCAACATAAAAACCTAAAACAGCCTACTTATAAGGTGTGAAACTTGACTCGGAGGTGCCTAGGCGTACCTCTGTAATGGTGCAGTGGCGTGGCATCCTGCGACATTGTCCCCGACCTCGCTTCAAACACCAAGTTGTCGACACATGTGGAAAAAAAGGCCAGAGCACAGACGTTCATGTGAGGGCTAATGTGGGCTAATGAGGGCATATTCGCACCAAAGTTCACCACGATTCTCGCCAACGCCACTATGGACGTGTGACGCGGTACAAACGTTGTTATACCGTGTCTTACCTCCATCTCACCCTTTCTCCTAATCGCCTCTGCAATGGAAGGCATAACTGCGCCTCCCAGCATTTAATTCATGTCAGGTTACCTTTCATTCAGAAGGCTGTTGCACGCAACGACTGTTATACTGACTTGTAAATAATAGATTTCAACTGTCAGTCGTCCTTTTAAATTTTATTGGCAGATCTAGATTTCAGCTAGAAACTAGCCATTCTCAATGCACTATCATTTTTGATCAATGCATGTAATGCCTGTTGGTCGGGCTTCGACCACAGTTCATTGAATGAAATCTAGATCTGCCAATAAAATTTAAAAACGATGACTGATAGCTGAAATCTATTATTTAAAAATTTAATTCACGCTTTTGAATGCCGAGGAAAACATTTCAGACACGGCAAATCTCAGAAAAAGGCCTCAGGATGTGACAAATGGCGTCAATGAAACCGCCCTTCCCTTGGGACTTTCATCTGCGCACGTTTCACTGCCGAAAACAAAAGTTTGTAGTGCAATGTGTAATAAAACGACGTTACTGACAACTTCTAATACTGCTGACAACCCCCCCCCCCCTTTCTCTAAGGACATTGTGGGGCTGCAATCCAAATCAACATGACCTCGCCCCTTTGGTGCTTAGTGCGACCACAGTATTTGCTTTGGAGGCTGGCAGGAATTTTGCACTCGTGGTCTATGGGTTGCGTGTTTGATTCATAATCAAAACGTCTTCGGTCCCAGGTTCGAATCCCGCCGTTGCTTAAATTTTGATTAATAACCAGCATTGGCGGCTGAAGACATCCGGCTTAAGAAGTCTCTCCTCATTCTGCCAACGGCCTTGTCAAAGAGGGCGGAGGAGCGGATAGAGGTTCAGGGCACTCTCTTGTCCCAGGGGTGGGAAATTGCCCCTAATGGCTGAAGAATCAGCAATGATCAATGACTTTAGGATGCAGAAGGCAATGGAAACCACTGCATTAAAGACACGTAACGTGTATCCACAGGACATGTGGCCTGTAACTGAAGCAGTGTCATGCTGATCTCTCCATTGGCAAAAGATTCTGGGATTCGGATCTCCGACAGGGGACTGCCAACGGTGAGGTTACCATGAGAAAAGGACTGAATAATCAACGGAAGGATAACGTTATACGAGTCGGGGCGTGGAATGTCAGAAGTTTGAACGTAGCAGAGAAACTAGAAAATCTGAAAAGGGAAATGCAAAGGCTCAATCTAGATACAGTAGGGGTCAGTGAAGTCAAGTGGAAAGAAGACAAGGATTTCTGGTCAGATGAGTATAGGGTAATATCAACAGCAGCAGAAAATGGTGTATCGGGAGTATGATTCGTTATGAATAGGAAGGTGGGGCAGAGAGTGTGTTACTGTGAACAGTTCAGTGATAGGTTTGTTCTTATCAGAATCGACAACAAACCGACACCGACAACGATAGTTCAGGTATACATGCCGACGTCGCAAGCTGAAGATGGAGAGATGAAGAGTGTGTATGAGGATATTGAAAGGGTAATAAAGTATGTAAAGGGGTATGAAAATCTAATTGTCATTGGAGACTGGAATGCAGTTGTAGGGGAAGGATTAGAAGAAAAGGTTACATTAGAATATGGGTTTGGGGCAAGTAATGAGAGAGGAGAAAGACTATTTGAGTTCAGTTACAAGTTTCAGCTAGCAATAGCCAATACTCTGTTCAAGAATCACAAGAGGAAGAGATATACTTGGAAAAGGCCGTGTGATACGGGAAGATGTCAGTTAGATTACGTCATGGTCAGACAGAGATTACGAAATCAGATACTGGATTATAAGGTGTACCAAGGAGCAGACATTGACTCAGATCACAATATAGTAGTGATGAAGAGTAGACTGAAATTTAAGAGATTAGACAAGTAGAATCAATACGCAAAGAAGTAGGATACGGAAGTACTAAGGAATGACGAGATCCGTTTGAAGTTCTCTAAAGCTATATATACAGCAATAAGGAATAGCTCAGTAGGCAGTACAGTTGAAGAGGAATTGACATCTCTAAAAAAGGCCATCACAGAAGTTGGGAAGGAAAGGAGATCAGAATTTCTAAAATCATTGAGGGAAGTGGCAACAAAATGACTATTCACGTTGGTGTGTAGAATGTATGAGTCTGGCGACATACCATCTGACTTTCGGAAAAGTATCATCCACACATTTCCGATGACCGCAAGAGTTGACAAGTGTGAGAATTATCGGAAAATCAGCTTAACAGATCATTCCTCCAAGCTGATTACAAGAATAATATACAGAAGAATGGATAACAAAATTTAGGATGCGCTAAATGATGATCAGTTTGGCTTTAGGAAAGGAAAGGCATGAGAGAGTTAATTGACGTTGCGGTTAATAATGGAAACAAGAGTAAAGAAATATCAAGACATGTTCATAGGATTTATCAAGCTGGGAAAAGCGTTCGACAATGTAAGATGATGAAAGATGTTCGAATTTCTGAGAAAAGTAGGGGTAAGCTATAGGGAGAGACGGGTCATATACAATATGTACAACAGCCAAAAGGGAATAGTCTAATAAGAATGGACGACCAAGAACGAAGTGCTCGTATTAAAAAGGCTGTAAGGCACGGATGCAGCCTTTCGCCCCTACTGTTCAATCTGTACATCGATGAAGCAATGACGGAAATAAAAGAAAGGTTCAGGAGTGGAATTAAAATTCAAGGTGAAAGGATATAAATGATACGATTCGCTGATGACATTGTTATCCTGAGTGAAAGTAAAGAAGAATTACATGATCTGCTGAACGGAATGAACAGGCTAGTGGGCACCGAGTATGGGTTGAGAGTAAATCGAAGAAAGACGAAGGTAATGACAAGTAGTAGAGATGAGAACATTGAGAATCTTTACATCAGGATTGATGGTCACAAAGTAGATGAAGTTAAGGAATTCTGGTACCTAGGCAGTAAAACAACCGACGACGGACGAAGTAAGGAGGACATCAAAAGCTGACTAGCAGTGGCAAAAAGGGTATTCCTTGCCAAGAGAAGTCAGGAAATATCGGCCTTAATTTCAGGAAGAAATGTCCACGTACGTCTGGAGTACAGCGTTGTATGGTAGTTAAACATGGACTGTGGGAAATCCGGAACAGAATAGAGTTGAAGCATTTGAGTTGTGGTGCTACAGACGAATGATGAAAATTAGGTGGACTGATAAGGTAAGGAATGAGGAGGTTCTGCGCAAAAACGGAGAGGAAAGGAATATGTGGAGAAGGGACAGGATGATAGGACATCTGTTAAGACATGAGGAATTGACTTCCATGGTACTATAGGGAGCTGTAGAGGGGAAAAACTTTAGAGGAAGACAGAGATTGGAATACATCCATCTAATAATTGGGGACGTAGGTTGAAAGTGCTACTAAAAAAAAAAAAAAAATCCGGGAGGAATCGCTAGGTCCGTTCAAAAGCCCACGACAAAATTTGAACGTAATGAAAGCAGCAAAGGCTGTGTATGCTTTTTAGCTCTCCTGTTTTGCTGTTTTGTGGTCTCTTGCGGTGTGATCGTAAGGTTGGAGGGGAGGGGAGGATGTGGGATTGGCATATCCATGGATGAAACGTCAGAAGGGTCCCTATAAGACCCTCTCCCCAGTTCGTCAGCACCATCGGTGCAACCCCTACAGTTGTGTTGAGTACTTTAAAATGTGTCTATAACTCCTGATCGAGCGATTCCGAGGCGTGTGCAGGCAGTAAACCCTTCAACATGCTACATATGAGTGGCACTACACTGAAGCTCATGCGCGTTCTTGCGGGAATCTGGAATCGGGTGTCGAAGGTGTTGCCTGTCTGCAAGCGCCTAGGAATCAATCAAAGATTTCCTCAGTATAGGTACATACTTGAAGCGTAAAATCTGTCAAGAATGTGATCCTGTTGCAAATCGCACTGCGAACTCTAGTTTTCGATGGGCAAATGTACGAAAACGAACGCCCCAAGTGGTGAGGTGGTTTCGTTGTAGCCCTTTATGCCATCTGCTGAAGCATTATTAGTGTCTTTTCCAGGCGGCGTCATGTCTGAAATGTTTTCGTCTCCCACAGATAATTCAAAGTTGGGCGTCGCGGTATTGACCCTCCATCGCAAAAGGCGTCGAGAGGATGAGTGAGGTATGGGTATGGACAGGTATGATGTCCTTTCAATTGTATGACACTTCCACAGTGGCGTTGGGTAGAACTGTGAAGAAATGTGGTGCCCACCTTACACTTAATATGGAGTTATGAGGTGTGGCTTTTTTTCCTCATGTGCCGTCAGCTTTGTGCATGATACGTCGCCGGGCCAGAGGATGACGCTGCGGGGCGCCACGCAGTATGTACGTCATCGAATTGCGTCCTTTTGAAAATTATCCAGATCCGTCCTTTTAGCAGATTGCAGTTTTGTTTATCCTGAAATCTAAGAATCAGCGTTTGGTTTCTCTAGATCAGTCGCCGTCACACTGTGGCATGTATCAAGCAACCAAGAGCCGTATCCAGAAACGTCAGCTGACGTTAGTTTATCTGCTCATAATCAATAACAAAATACACCACTGGCCATTAAAATTGCTACACCAAGAAGAAATGCAGATGATAAACGGGTATTCATTGGACAGATATATTATACTAGAACTGACATGTGATTACATTTTTACTCAATTTGAGTGCATAGATCCTGAGAAATCAGTGCCCAGAACAACCACCTCGGTCCGTAATAACGGCCTTCATACGTCGGGGCATTGAGTCCAATAGAGCTTGGATGGCGTGTGCAGGTACAGCTACCCGTGCAGCTTCAACACGATACCACAGTTCATCAAGAGTAGTGACTGGCGTATTGTGACGAGCCAGTTGCTCGGCCACCATAGACCAGACGTTTTCAATTGGTGAGGGATCTGGAGAATGAGCTGGCCAGGACAAAAAATAGTTCAAATGACTCTGAGCACTATGGGACTTAATTTCTGAGGTCATCAGTCCCCTAGAACTTAGAACTACGTAAACCTAACCAACCTAAGGACATCACACACATCCATGCCCGAGGCAAGATTCGAACCTGAGACCGTAGCGGTCGCTCGATTCCAGACTGAAGCGCCTAGAACCATTCGGCCACTTCGGCCGGCGCTGGCCAGGACAGCAGTCGAACATTTTCTGTATCCAGAAAGGCCCGTACAGGACCTGCAACATGCGGTCGTACAATATCCTGCTGAAATGTAGGGTTTCGTAGGGATCGAATGAAGGGTAGAGCCACGGGTCGTAACACATCTGTAATGTAACGTCCAGTGTTGAAAGTGTCGTCAATGCGAACAAGAGGTGACCGAGACGTGTAACCAATTGCACCCCATACCATCCCGCCGCGTGATACGTCAGTATCGCGATGACGAATACACGCTTCCAATGTGCGTTCACCGTGCTGTCGCCAAACAGGGATGAGACCATCATGATGCTGTAAACAGAACCTGGATTCATCCCAAAAAATGACGTTTTCCCATTCGTGCACCCAGGTTCGTCGTTGAGTACACCATCGGAGGCGCTCCTGTCTGTGATGCAGCGTCAAGGGTAACCGCAGCCATGGTCTCCGAGCTGATAGTCCATGCTGCTGCAAATGTCGTCGAACTGTTCGTGCAGATGGTTGTTGTCTTGCAAACGTCCCCATCTGTTGACTCAGGGATCGAGACGTGGCTGCACGATCCGTTACAGCCATGCGGATAAGATGCCTCTCATCTGATACTGCTAGTGATACGAGGCCGTTGGAATCCAGCACGGCTTTCCGTATTACCCTCCTGAACCCACCGATTCCATATTCTGCTAACAGTCATTGGATATCGACCAACGTGAGCAGCAATGCCGCGATACGATAAATCGCAATCGCGATAGGCTACAATCCGACCTTTATTAAAGTCGGAAACCTGATGGTACGCATTTCTCATTTTTCACAACAACGTTTCACCAGGCAACGCCGGCAACTGGTGTTTGTGTATGAGAAATCGGTTGGAAACTTACTCATGTCATCACGTTGTAGGTGTCGCCACCGGCGCCAACCTTGTGTGAATGCTCTGAAAAGCTAATCATTTGCATATCACAGCATCTTCTTCCTGTCGGTTAAATTTCGCGTCTGTAGCACGTCATCTTCGTGGTGTAGCAATTTTAATGGCCAGTAGTGTATTTGAAATGTGTTTATCGGGATTGGCATTGGTGAATCGGCCGTGAACTCAGTACAGGTGGCCATTTATCTCACTGACACAACGGTAAACAACGCGCCCACGGCGGAGGTAGAGCATGTGTGAGGGGGGATGTTTATTGTTTATCTTCCAGTGCTGACAACTCGTGACTGTGCCTCCTAACGATCACCTGCTACAGTATACATGCCAATCGGAAGTAACATAGGGTCGTGAATGTGCGTTATAGGGATGGTCATATTCAAACGCGGTACGTATTTGTAGCAAAGTTGTTGTTGTTGTCTTCAGTCCTGAGACTGGTTTGATGCAGCTCTCCATGCTACTCTATCCTGTGCAAGCTTCTTCATCTCCCAGTACTTACTGCAACCTACATCCTTCCGAATCTGCTTAGTGTATTCATCTCTTGGTCTCCCTCTACGATTTTTACCCTCCACGCTGCCTTCCAATGCTAAATTTGTGATCCCTTGATGCCTCAGAACATGTCATACCAACCGGTTCCTTCTTCTTGTCAAGTTGTGCCACAAACTCCTCTTCTCCCCAATTGTATTCAATACCTCCTCATTAGTTATGTGATCTACCCATCTAATCTTCATAATTCTTCTGTAGCACCACATTTCGAAAGCTTCTATTCTCTGCTTGTCCAAACTATTTATCGTCCATGTTTCACTTCCATACATGGCTACACTCCATACAAATACTTTCAGAAACGACTTCCTGACACTTAAATCTCTATTCGATGTTAACAAATTTCTCTTCTTCAGAAATGCTTTCCTTGCCATTGCCAGTCTACATTTTATATCCTACGAAGTATACAAAATTAAATTAAGGCTATTGTAATACGACTGGAAGAAAGACATTGAAAACATTTGGTAAGTATTTGTGATCGGCCCGCACATTACATAATGCTTTTAAATTTAAGTGCAGTTTCTGTTATTAATCATTCATCTGCTCGCACAACACACCACCACTTAGTCAGACGATTACAGTGTCACTACTTTGGGGTCTCCGATGGTGGCAGCATTCTGCAACGGAACGGTCGACGGGAACTGTTCCGAATGATGCTGACTTCTAAGGATCAGTACCTGGGAGGCAGCAGGCAACTTATAGTGCCCTTTCTGTAGATAGCGGGGAGATCCTAATACACTAATTTATGAAGGTTAACAATCATTCATAAGATCTGCACAAATGCAGCCGGAGATGCCACCCCGCGTGTCATTGTTGGCTCTTGAACAAAAAGGTTTGACCACCGCTGCTCTAGATCCCCAGCACACTTTTCGCTCTCAATTTCTTCACAAACGGCGCTCCAGTTTCCAGAGCTGCATATACTTGTGGGAAGACTTCCGACAATGGTATAAGATGCCCGCCGTTATCACTTTATTCCTGAAAGCAGCATCGTACGTTAAATACGAGATCACGATATTGGCTCTTTCAGCTAGAGTTCTGCCTACTTTCCTGCTACTTGAAGAAGAGGCAATACTTTCAGATAAGACTGAAATCAACAACTTAACAGTTTACGCCGCACCGGCAGCACAAGCTGAATCGATACGATGTGCGACAGACGATGAACACAAAGGAATGTGGCTCCGTGCGCAACCTTGAGTGGTAGAGGTAGCAACGCGGCACCGTTTACGTTTAGAAATTCAAGAGCTCGAAATGGCGCTACTGTGTCCCCTCCACCCAATGTGTTTCTCATGCATGAAATGTCAACGACGTACTTTCAGCTGACTGTGACTTCAGTAAAAAAAAAATCACCATCTGAACAGGCCTTGAAGGTCCAACGGTCTCGACCGGCCGCCGTGTCATCCACAGCCTCAGGCGTCGCCGGATGCGGAGGGCATGTGATCGGCAAACTACTCTCCCGGCCAAAATAGCTAATACAGAAACGAAGTCAAATTAAATCATGCAGTGTTGTGGGAACCGAATTAGGAAATGAGACACTGAAAGTAGTAGATGAGTTTGAAAGTTGCTCGTTAAACGGCACTTTCTACTTTTCTATACTTTTGCTTTCAGTAGTTCACAAACTTGCAAAGACATTGTGTAACTAGTATGGATATGCAGTGTAGGTTCTTTGAACTGTCGCAGTCAGAGATGTTTTGACAGAACCGTAGTAACCTCGTGTCGTTTCTGTGCACTCCCAGCCAATCAGACCGCTGGCGGTTAGTTGGGTATACTCGTGAATAAGTTTGAAAGGGAGTTGTTCCGAGACACATGTTGTGCGTAGGTGCAAATCAGACGCGATTAGTTGTGTGCTCTGGTGAATAAGTTTGAAAGGGAGCTGTTCCACGAGACATGTCAGCAATTCGGTACATTTGGCGAGAACGTATAAATTGTTCGACATGTTTGCTAATAAGGAGGGTTTCCAGTCAATTCATTCGTGTGGTATTCATATCGCACGGGTTATTCTTGACTAATTTCAAGTGCAAAGTTCGTGATGAACTGCGAAAGCAAGCAGATATTTACGGACGAGGTGTTTTGTTTTCCTTGAGCTTGAAGTTAATTAAAAGATTTTCTTCTGGTCTTTCACACGCATTTAGTTTGGTCACTCTCTCCTGCAATTTAGGTCATTCTGTTTTTGATGGAAGTCGTACATACAAACTTAGAAGCGATGTGATTACTGAAATTCTCGAATCATGTTCCACGTGTTTCTTGAAATCCAAGTGGCTTCTGTCTTGTTTGCTTGGTTTGAAGTCAATATAGATCACTTAATTGCACTTTTTGTTATTCGTTTCTACTTTCCTAAGTCATTTACTGAATATTTGCGTATATGTCATTCGTCAGATGCCATTTTTTGCATCCATGTTGCAAAGAACCTACTTTGCCTACTTAATGACTGGAAATATTCATACAATGAAATAATTCAGTTCTCATACAGGTTTCCTCCCAATAACTGTGATAAATATCCCATTTCATGCAGGCAAATTTTCAAGTGATAAGCTAAGTTTTGTCGTCGGCTTGCGGAGTGTACAGTTGTTTTGCGGCAGATTTTCTGTAGTGTATGTTTGTGTGAGTGCGTTCATGTTCCATAAAATAACTTGCAAAGAACGTTATATTAATGTGTTCATCATTCCTTAATAGTTCATATATATTCTGTGCTTTCAATTTCCATTATCATTCAACTACAATGGAGAAGTATTATTAGCAGTTAGTCATTTACATAGCTAAGTAATGTTATTATGAACAGGGAACGCGGTCCCCATTGTACAGTTTTCAGTTATGGGTCGGTCATTACTATACTCCTGCAATTGTTGAAGGATCTTAGGAGTGATTTTCACAGTGTTTGATTTTCAATTATACAGGCTATATCTAACATTTATTAGTTGCAAGATTAATTGTAACTGTCAGCTACTTGGTTAATTTATTAATTTTCGAAGTCAGATACTGTTACGATGTTGTTTATTAGGGCACGAGTTTAATTATGACTGCTTCAGGTTTTAGAGATAGTACTTGCATTAATAGTCCAGTCTCTAAAGACAGCAGCCGCCTTACAGATTTCGCTATTTGATCACTAAGGTAACTGAATATAGCCGAAGTGGACATGGTGTAAAATGCAGAGTGGAAATGGCAAGAAGAATGTTTTTCGAAAAGGGAACTCTGTTAACATCTCACATACATTTAAGGTTCAGGAAATACTTTCTGAAAGTCTTGGTTTTGTATAGAAGTGAAATATGGATGAAATACAGACAAGGAGATAGTAAAACCTTTTGAAAGAATGCTGATGATTAGTTGGATAAACGGATAGTTGATGAAGAGGTACTGAATCAAATCGGAACGAAATGTAATTTATGGTACAATTTGACTAAAGTAGGGACTAGTTCGCGGCCTACATTCGGAGGTATCAAGGAATAGCCAATCTCAGGGGATGAGCGATAACAATTATAGAGGGGAACCAAGGACTGAGTAAAGTAAAAAGATTAAAATGGATGTAGGTTTTGGGTGTCAAGAGGAAATGAAGTGGCTTGCACAGCTGCATGAAAACAGTGATTACAACAACAAAAGGGTTTAATACGGAATGTAGAACTGCATAAAGATCGACATCTACATCTGCATCTAAATGGATACTCTGCAAGTCACTCTTAAGCGTTTGGCAGAGGGTTCATCGAACCACCTTCACAATAATTCTCTGTAATTGCACTCTCGAATAGCGCGCGGAAAAAACGAACACTTATATCTTCCCGTGTGAGCTCTGATTTCTCTTATTTTATGATGAATGTTTCTCCTTATGTAGGTCAGCGTCAACAAAATGTTTTCGCATTCGGAGGAGAAAGTCGGTGATTGAATTTTCGTGAGAAGGTTTCGCCGCAACGAAATACGTCTTTACTTTAATGATGTGTTCCGAAATCCTGTACCATGCCCGTGACACTCTCTCCCATATTTCGTGATAATACGAAAGGTGCTGCTCTTCTTTAAAGTTTATCGATGTACTCCGTTATTACTGTCTGGTAAGGTTCCCAGACTGCGCAGCAGAACTCCAAAAGAGGACGTACAAGCGTAGTAGAGGCAGTCTCTTCAGTAGATTTGTTACATTTTCTAAGAGTTCTTTCAATAAAATGCAGTCTTAGGTTTGCTTTCCCCCACAACTTTTTCCGTGTGTTCTTTCCAATTTACGTTGCTCGTAGCTGTAATTCCTAGGTATTTAAATGAATTTACAGCGTTTAGATTTCACTGATTTATCGTGTATCCGAAGTTTAACGTATTCCTTTTAATACTTGTGTGGATGACCTCACGCTTTTCATCATTTAGGGTCAATTGTCAATTTTCGCACCATGCAGATATTTTTCTAAATCGTTTTGTAATGTGTTTTGATCTTCTGATGACTTTACTAGACGATAGATAACTGACGACAGCGTCATCTGCAAACAACCTAAGACTGCGGCTCAGATTGTCTCCTAAATCGTTTATATAGCTAAAGAACAGGAAAGGGCCTATAACATTACATCGTCGAAAGCCAAATCGCCTGATTTTCCGTCATTTACTACGAACTGTGATCTCTCCGATCGGAAATCAAGAATCCAGTCACATAACTGACACGATATTCCATAATCACGCAATTTCACTACAAGCTGCTTGTGTAGTTCAGTGTCAAAAGACTTCTAGAAATCTAAAAATAAGAAATCAATTTGAAATCCCTTGTCAATGGTACTCAACACTTTGTGTGAGTAAAGAGCTAGTTGTGTTACACAAGAACGATGTTTTCTAAATCCGTGTTGACTGTGTGTCAATAGACCGTTCTCTTCGAGGTAATTCATAATGTTCGAACATAATATGTGTTCCAGAATCCTGCTGTATATCGACGTTAATGATATGGGTCTGTAATTAAGTGGATTACTCCTACTACTTTTCTGGAATATCGGTGTGACCGGTGCAACTTTCCAGTCTTTGCGTACGTATCTTCGTCTAGCGAGCGGTTTTATATGATTAAGTATGGACCTATTGCGTCAGCATACTCTGAAGGGAACTCAACTGTATACAGTCTGGACCGGGAGATTTGCTTTCGTTAAATGATTTAAGTTCCTTCACTACTCCGAGGATATACACTTCTACTTTACTCACCTTGGCGTCTGTTTTTGATTCGAATTCTGGAATATTTCCTTCGTCTTCTTCGGTGAAGGAATTTCGGAAGGCTGTGTTTAGTGCTTTAGCAGCACTGTCGTCGATAGTATTTCCATTGCGTCGCGCAGAGAATGAATTGATTGTGTCTTGCCGCTAGCATACTTTACACGCGACCAGAATCTCTTTGAATTTTCCGTCGGGTTTCGAGACAAAGTTTCGTTGTGAAAACTATTATAAGCACCTCGCATTGACGTCCGCGCTAAATTTCGAGCTTCTGTAAAAGATCGTCAATCTTGGAGATTTTGTTTTCGTTTGATTTTGTCATGCTATTTTAGTTGTTTCTGCAACAGTGTTCTGACCATTTTATGTACCAAGGGGATTAGCTCCGTCGTTTCTTAATTTATTTGTTATAAACCTCTCAGTTGCAGTTGATACTATTTCTCCGAATTGATGCCACATCCGGTCTACACTTACACTGTCAATTTGGAAGGCTAGGAGATTCTCTTTCAGGAAGGCGTCAAGTGAACTTTTATCTGATTTTTTTGAATAGGTATATTTTTCGTTCATTTTTGAAGGATTTGGTATTTACAGTATTCAGTCTCGTTACGGCAGCCATGTATTCACTAATCTCTGTATCCGTTCTCATGCTCGTCATTAAATCGGGATTATTTGTTGCTAAGAGGTCAAGTGTGTCTCCACAACCGTTTACTATTCGCGTGGGCTCATGAACTAACTGCGCAAAATAATTTACAGAGAATGCGTTTAACAAAATTTCGGGTGATGTTTTATGCGTACCTCCTTATTTAAACATGTATTTTTGCCAACATATCGAGGTGTAGAAGTCACAACCAACTATAATTGTATAAGTCGGGTACGTGTTTGAAAAGAATCTCAAGTTTCTCATATGGGCCTTAGTCGAAAAATTTACATTTCAGATACATTTGTACAAAGCGGGGCAGTGTTTAACACTGAAGGCAATGTCTGTTAGTAACAACAAATTCACAGTTATCTTCCAAACGGCTCATCTAAAGGGCCAATTTTGCCAACCAACACAGCTATTTTTACGACTCACAGGTATTTTCATTAGCTCTATTAATACACATTAATAAATTAATTATCCATGCCCTGTCAGTACTAACGGAAGCCGTTACATTGCCTGGAGATGATAATCTACTGCAGGGTATTGTAAGCTAGCACTGATATTGCAGTCCATTCATTCCAGCACGCATATCGTTTGTACACAGTTCTAGCGTCCTGAAATATTCTGGTCGAAGCGTGATACTGCCGTTTCCATAGACAGAACTACTTCAGAACTATAGAACAGCATGTATCAAGTTATGAGCTTTTTTATACACACAGCGTTTTATGCTCCTTGAATCCAATTTGTTAGTCTGTCATCGTGTTTTGTTTGCTGCCTCCCCCAATCTATGGCGCCTTTGCTGACCCCTGTTATCTCGTCTCAGTTGTATTTGCACTGAAAAATTACTTATCTATCGATGAACAGAGTGTAATATTATTTATAGCGGAACCTGGCACAGGTGAAAGTACACGGTAATGGACGCAAGAACATCCAGCAAACAGAGGAGCCGTTTCGGAGACTACTGCGAGTTTTTGGTTACGAGTAGACATTGCCTTCAGTGTCAAATACTGTCCTGATTAGTGCAAATGTATCTGAAACGTAAATTTTTCGACTAAGACCGCATATAAACAAAAAATACAAATTCGCTTCAGCCAGATACGAGTTATACTATACTGACTCTCATCTAGTAAAGGAAGTGTTCGATGTGACGTAATCGCATTTGGATGCCACACTGCATTCGGTGCCGGGTACGACCGATTTCCTTCGCTGTCCTCGACAAATACCGAGCTTGTGCTCCGTGTAAAATAATCTCAATGTCGACCGGGCGCTAAACCCAATCTTCCTTCCTTCCTTCCCTCCTTCCCTACTGCATTCGACTCGAATATTTTCAAACGCCCCCACATCAGCTAGAAAATCATGTCAAGACTGCATAATTAGCTCCTCCACTTCTTCAACAACTTCATCGTAGAGAGTCCCGAACACTTCGCCTTTACGTTGAACCCAGACGGAAATATCCCAGGAACTGAGCACCGGTCGTCTCTGGGGTGATGGTCAGGACACGTTTATCCTATTACGGGGTAGCGTCTTCTGGCCAAGCACGAATGTTTATGATTTAAGTACGACCACTGGCGAACTTACAAACAATTATTTGTCACTACGAGTAATTTTAGTAGATTGGAGTACTCATCTCATGTTTGGTTGTTCTCCATATAGAGTCCAGGGTGTAAATCTGTCGTCGGAGCCCCAATGATCATAATGTATGGGATCCGGGTTTCCTAAAAACTGACACAACTTTAAGTCTTGTTGGTAATTGTGAATTTCCTCCACTCCACCATAAGAAATAACAAAACTCGTGACAACTAAAAAATCTCTCTGTTGCCTCTGTAAACAAACAGTAATTGCCGGCCGCGGTGGTCTAGCGGTTCTGGCGCTGCAGTCCGGAACCGCGGGACTGCTACTGTCGCAGGTTCGAATCCTGCCTCGGGCATGGGTGTGTGTGATGTCCTTAGGTTAGTTAGGTTTAAGTAGTTCTAAGTTCTAGGGGACTTATGACCTAAGATGTTGAGTCCCATAGTGCTCAGAGCCATTTGAATCATTTGAGCCAAACAGTAATTATTGTCATTGCCAAATACATTACTTCATTACTTAGAGCTGAAAAAGATAATGACGATACTTCTTCCTGCAGTAGTTTTACATGAAATAAATTGCCGAATTTACATCGACGGAGGTAAAAGTAATTTCCGGAGTACCCCAAGCAAGTAGGACCGTTACTGTTTACAATGTATATAGATGAGCTAGCAGAAAGTGTCTAATGCCCTTTAAGGCTGTTGTAGAACACCAAAGTAGCAACGTCAGAATGAGATTTTCACTCTGCAGGGGAGTGTGCGCTGATGTGAAGCTTCTTGGCAGATTAAAACCTTCCCGGAGAGAGACCCGAACTCGGGACCTTTGCTTTCGCGAGCAAGTGCTATACATACTGAGTTACCCAAGCACAACTCACGACCCACCCTAACACCTTCAATTCCGCCAGTACTTCGTCTCCTAGCTTCCAAACCTCACAGACCACTAGTAGTGGTGCACGGTACCTTCATCCATACACCGTACGGTGGGTTGCAGAGTATCTACGTAGATGCAGATGTAGTGTGCTCATAGGAGAGAGGAGATTTATTTCTGTGTACATATGGATCTAGTCGGTGCTAGAGGGATTAATGGTTATTCCCTGCATGCTCAGTCCTGTTACAGAATTACACCTGGTTCTGGGTACGATGTATTGTTTATTCAGTGCAGTTGTCCTGTAGCACTCAGTGATTCGTGCTTATTGTACATGTTGCCAAGTGATGCGAACACGTATGATGAAGACAGAACTTGGCATATTTCACAAGAATGCTTGTCTCGATCTTGCTTTCCTTTTGCAATGACTGTGTTTGATGCCTGTTTGCTCTGGTTAATGTGGTTGTCACAAATTCACTCTTTGTGCAAAGTCTAAATTATTTTGAGAATACGTGAAAGCATTTTGTGACAGTTCATTTGTCATCAGAACCCGCATATCTGAATTACCGCTCAGCGAGTACACAGTGGCACACAGGCTGCTGGAGCAAAAGGTGCTTCTCAAGAGACGGCGGCAGCGGCAAGTATTTTCCGCGGTGATGCGGCAGCTCGCTGAATTGGCGTTCCCACCTGGTTGTGGCAGACGCTAGTGTTAGCCAATATGGACCACCACTGAAACATGAGTGGGGACCCCCAGTGCATTTAATTAAGGGGCTCCGGAAAGCCTCAAAATCATGAAAAGTTCAATTTTTACTTTTTTGCGTTTTCTGAATCTGCAGACTATTACCTTTTAATAGATATATAATTTATTCAATTCCGAAGACTACAACTATTTTTAATTTTTTTTGAAATGTGTTCTACATGGGCGTGACCCACTGTGGCGCTGTTAAACTGCTGTCAAATGGTGTTATTATTAACGTCCGTGTTCATGAGGTACATTTTAGTGATGTGAAATAAAGTATGTGTTGTGGCTAACCTGTGATGGTTCAATATATATCGCTGGTGTGATTGTCGATTGTTTCATGTTTATTTACTCTGTCGTTATCTCGAAAATATTCGTAATTAATTCTGTTTCTTGAGTCTCTGTTTTGTTGAAGTATAATAATGAGTAAAAGTAAAGTTATTAGAAATCCTCTGAAGGCTTTTAAGAAAAGGAGAAATGTTGGAAAGCCAAAGGTATGTGTTATTACTGTAAACAATAAAGACGAGCGATGCTTGCTTTAGACAAGGAACGCCTTCGGGCTGCAGACAGGGCTGTAAAGAATCTACAAATACAAGCAAGAGTAAACAGGAGGTGGAACAAGAGGAAGCTGGAGGAGGAGTTTGCAGAGGATGAAGATAATCCATCCTATGGACCTGGAATGCACTAAAAAGTTAATCCAATCTTTGTCGCTCGATTCCCAAAACTTTTATTTTCTCATACTAATTACATGTTTTCTAAGGATCTTCCAAACATATTTGTTTCAAACTTTCAGTAAATGTTACACAGTGCCTTCTGCATAATTTAACACAGCCTTTTTCCAAAAAACTGTATATTTTTGAATATATAAATAAAAAATTGCAAAAAAATGTTGTAAATTTTCATTACAATTGAAAAAAATCATCTTAATAACTGAACTAAAATTTTGTAAAATCCCTGTGTTAAGTTGTAGCCCATATTCCAATAAATAATCTGTAAAAAGTTCAACTTCCTACCTCAAATACTTTGTGAGGAAAGATGTAATTTATAAGCGTTATTTTAACATTGCAAGTATAGGGCGTTCCGGAGCCCCTAAACTGTACCATGTACCTAAATCAAAGAAATACAAAGATAGGTGAAAAGTGAGCCGCGCTGCGGCTGGCCTTTGTGCTGTTTATAGTTTTCTGTCCTCTGTTGGAGGCCAGACCGTATCGTTTAATTGACATGGTTGCGGTTGTTTGTCTTCTTCTCGTGTTGACTGGCACCACTTGGTTTCGCAAGCGTTGCCTGCCCGCAAGCGGCAGCAGCGGCGGTTATCGGTATGTAGTAACTGTGGCCCCATCTTTGGGGCGACGTTGTGGTTCTCCCAGGTCGTGTCAGTGTGCAGTTCGGTTGGGGACTCACCAGCAGCCAGGTCTGCGCAGCGCAAGAACACACCGGGACTGCTGGCGGCGTGCATGGACTGCCAGGTCGACGGCCTGTGGTCACGAGGGTGGACGACCTCGTCGTAAACCGGATCCTGCAGGTTTTAAGTTGAGTGCATTTGGATTCAAGTAGAGAAACCTCCACCATCGTGAGATCTTGCGATTCTCCAGTGACTTGGGTTCGTGTTGCTGCTCGTAGTGTTGCTACGGTGAAGACCAGCGAGCGGAGTGCTTGGGGAAGGCGGATCTGATTAGCTTTCCTGGACTTCTCATTACTACTTATTGCATTCACTTTGTTACTATTTGTTAAGTTCAATCAGCGGTATTTTTCCTGCCTCGTGGCCGCTGACGCCACAGTTACCTGCCATGGGGGTTAGCGTATGTAACGGCAGTGTACGTTTCCTCGCCTTGCTGCTGCTGTCCAGTGAGGCGTGTAGTTTTGACAGCTTATTTGATTGTAGGTTGGTTGGTGATTCTTCTACTCTGGTGGTAGTGATTCCTTTCTCGTTCCGGGCGCTCTAAGCACAGTATTGTGCGGACGGATTCCAGACCGCCGGTTCCGGCTTTGGCGTATTTTTACATCTTCGTATTTGGTTTATTGGACGTCAGGTGGCCTCACCAGTAAGATTAACATTAGTCATTCGTTAGAGTTCCGCTAGTCTGAGTTACCATATTGTGAGGTGAATTCAACTCTTGGGTGCCTATCTTATCGCTCGCGAAAGTGTTTTATTGCCAAACCTACTCAGAGATCGATTCCTGGTGCACCATCTGTGACTGGCCCTTGTGTTTTATTATTGTATTTGGTGTTTTATTGTATGTTTCTAAATATTTTATATAATTGTCATTCTTGGCGTTACAGCAGGTTTAAATGGTTGTGCTACCAAGTTTACCATCATTTAGTCTCACCTGTTTGGTGATCAGTTGCTTGTCCTTTTAAATTGACCTATGGTGTTATATTTGCTGTTTTACTGCATGTTTTTTTAAATGTTTTATATAATTGCCATTCTTGGCGTTACAGCAGGTTAAATGGTTATGCTACCTAGTTTACTATCATTTTGTCTCACCTCTTTGGTGATCAGTTGCCTGTCTTTTTAAATTAACCTTGCTATTGCATTGCTGTTTTACAGTATGTTTGTTAAATTTTTTATAATTGCCGTTCTTGGCGTTAAAGGCCTTCAGCCGTGACTGTGCTTACTTGCCTTAAAATACTAATTGGGATCATAGTGGCTTGTTTTTAAAACATTATTTGCTGTGTCTGTATTTTATGCTCATTTGGTAAATTGTAACGCACTGAAAGCACTATTAATTACATGGTTGTTATGCGTTAATTAATAACGTGTGATATCTTTATTTATTGCAGAGTCTGGAATTACAGTTTTAAAATAAATGTGTGTAATTGCAAAAGGGAACCAAAAGTAACTGGTTACGGCCCCGCCCACAATCGTAACCGAATCCTGCACTCCTTGGCTACCAGGTTTCAAAAAGATACCAATATTTTACGTTCCCTACGAAATATTCTTTCACATATCTCATTACTGACGTTTTTTTAATTTCAGATTTGATGAATCACCATGTATAAGTGTTCCCTGCAATTTGCAGTACCTAAATGCTGTTTACTGTCTTATTGGAACTTAACATTTCATGTGGTAGCCATTTATTCATAACTGAAAATGTGTGACAGTTGAACCTCACTATTTGCTATGTTTAGGTTACATACACTGGTGTCCTAAATCATAGCAACAGACTACTCTTTCCCCATCCTGTGTTTAGTTCATGATAACAATAATATGAACTGTCAACAGATGTCTGTACCACCGTGTCCTGCTCAACAGACAACCAAGCCAACGATGACGTCAGGGCACTTATCAAACGGGGTAGTGTTTGCCGGCTATTCCCAAATCCACAATGCTTGTGTACACTGCACAGACGGTGCAGTGTGCCACAGAGAAAATGTCTACCAGGCTCTCTTTGGTGGAGGGGCATGGGAAGAATGGAAGCAAGGCAGTCGCAAACTCATGTGGTCCATAGATGAATGTGAATCGTTCTTTTGTTTTTCGGACAGTTTATAGAGATCGAAACAGTATCCGGAAGACCAGCGTGGGGTCGACCACGTGTGGCGTCAGAAAGAGTGGACCATTATTTGGCTTTAAGGGCACAGCGGCACCACCTTAGTACTGTACGGCAAATCGCACCTGACCTCCCAGCATCGACTGGACGTGTTGTAGTGAGGCAAAGGTGTACAGAAACTTCAGCAGAGTGGCCTTTATTATCAGAGGTCTGCTGTATGTTTACTTCTGACGCGTCTTCACAGAAGGGAACGTCTAGAGTGCCACCGCCAACATGCCACCTGGACGGTTGAACAGCGGGCTAATGTTCTTTTCACATATTAGTTCCGAGTTGATCTGGAGAGTGATTCTCGACGGATTAGCATCTGGAGGGAACGTGGAACACGATTTAGGGACCCAAACATTGTGGAAAGAGAGTGATATTGAGGGTGATTCCTAACGGTGTGGACAGGGATTATTTTGAGCACTCTAGCACCTATTCACGAAATTTTACCGTTAAATTGGCAAGGTTTAACTGCTGTCAGGTATCGTTACGAGATATTAGGACATAATGTGTGGTTGTAGTGAGGTGCTGTGGGCTCAGACTTCGTACTGCTGGACGACAGCATGCGTGGTTGATGTTTTTTTGGAAAGGGAAGATATTGCACTCACGGCGTGGCCTGCTTGCTCTCCTGATTTGAATCCTTTAGAGCATGGCTGGGATGCGCTAATGAACAGGTTGTATCACGTCAGCAACCGCCAACCACTCTCCAAGGTTTGTGAGCAGCGCTGCAGAAATAGTGGGCGTTATTTATAACACTCCACTCCTTTTCTCTATTTTCAGACATCAGCAAAAACACGCAGTGAGTGCGTTAACGTCTACAGAATAAATGACAGGGATTAGGAGTGGACCCTTAGTCTATGACAGAGCAGAACTGTGTTTAGCTGTACACAAATTGCTTTTAATTCAGGATTATTGTCAAAGAAGTACACGAATTTACATAGGTTGTAACATGAGAGTGTTAGGACAGTTGTTTAATCAAAAGAATACTGAACACAACACTATCAAGTTTTAACCAGAAGGTTCTCCACAATATTATTCTTACTACTACATCGTGAAGTTGGCCAATATTACGACAAATCATCGAATTCCTGTTATAAGTTCGGTACTGTTTAGGAGGACAATCAAGTCTGCAGAGGATGGTTAGTTTTTGTGACAAGTTGAGCAAAAGATTGCTCAAGGTTGCTCGAATTCACAGTGGATACAAGCTGGTGCACCAACAAGTTTATGCCTCTGCTAGCGGTATTTACCTTAACTGCGATGACCTGTCGGCTGCATGGCTGCTCTCGTCCTCAGAAAGTCCTGTAAAAGTGTTGTGTACATAATTCCGCGTAGTCACCGCGTACACAACTTTCCCACTAAAGCGCGCCCCGCTAAGCACAACAGCGCAGGCTCAGCGCTCGTCCATCTCCGCACTACGAGATGGCGCTGCCTTGGAGACGGACCAAATTCTGCTTCCGCCGATCCGCATATTAATATGTAACGCAGCCAATGAGATTGCTGCTAACGTAGAACCTTTTCTCCTCATGGATCACACTCACGCAGTGATACCTGAATGTGTGAGGTATTAAAACTAGTGTACAGACCTCTGATCAGTCAGTCTGCATTTGTCTGCACTAGTCTGCACCAGTCTGTACCAGTCTTCATTAGCCTGTACCAGTCTATAGTCAAGTTTCAGTCTGCGCCTAATAAGATTATCATATTCCTGTACATAGCCATGATGATAAATGTATAGACACTTTGTCAAACATCAGAGATATGTGAGAATAAGATTAACATACCCAGACCAAAGGAACTTCAGATTGTCAATTGTAAATAGCATCGAGAATCAAGTTACGTAATGTCTATGCTTTTTATTATTTTAATAAATCTGTGTGAAAATTAATCAAGTTCTGTTTAAAGTTGGTCACCGTCAATCTGCTACTCTAAGCGTGCAAGTGGTTCAAATGGTTCAAATGGCTCTGAGCACTATGGGACTCAACTTCTGTCGTCATTAGTCCCCTAGAACTTAGAACTACTTAAACCTAACTAACCTAAGGACATCACACGCATCCATGCCCGAGGCAGTATTCGAACCTGCGACCGTAGCAGCAGCGCGGTTCTGGACTGAAGCACGATTGAACCGCTCGGCCACAGCAGCCGGCTCTAAAACAGGACAACGAATTTTATTACCCATATATTAATAATCGAAGAAAATGGAAAACAATTCAACCCATCTTTTCTTTCCAATCTCTACACTGAATAAGGAGTATGCTTTTTTGCTACAAATATCTTCTAGTTCTTCAAAGTTCCTGGTAATCTGTTTACACCTTGATGAGTAGTTGACAAGATTTTGCAATTTTAACTGTTTACAGATTTCATAGATCATTGAGATACAAAAAGAAAATTCCTTGGACAGTTTCGGTCCAGATCATTCGTTATTAAATGACACTGGTGCACAGATTCTGCCGAGATTTCAACGGACGTAGCGATTTATTTTCTCCAGACATCTTATTCGGTACCAAGTTTTGGGTTACATTTAAGCTGGCTTGTTCTGCCAAATCCAGCTTATAAATATTCGTATCTACTAAACGATCATGAAACAGCAACTGATGGAAAGACAAGTAAATTGTTTATAAAAATATTCATTCCTGGTATAAAAATAAACTATGATTTATTAACAAAATAGTTTCAAACCACAGCAGTTCTTGTTTCGCCAGCTATCGATGACGCTTAAAAATTACATCATTCCGTTGAAAAGACGGAACTTTCGCATATTAATCATATGGCGAAATACTGTCCTCTTTACATAGTAACATTTGCCAAAAATCTTGCTTCGGTAGCTTATATCATTTACGACATACGAGGAATTTTATGAATACTTCATTCTGGCCTTTTCCCTGGCGCGAGAGTTCAGGACGAAGCGCTTTATATACAATCCATGTTCTCAAGACTGGTGATAGATAGCAATATCTTTCCAAGTTTAAAGAATAACTCAATATGCTAGTTACATTTCATATGCAGCAACATACGACCTAACATGTACCAAAAGCAAATTCATGGCGGCCTCTATTTTTCAAAAATGGCGCTTCCCAAAATTCTGGCAATAGTTTACTTAATCCTGAAATACCACAATAAAAATGACCATTAACGAAATGATAGGCAATACGTCATAAAAGTGATGAATTAAGCTATAAGATGTGAGAATTATTTATTACTGAACAGTTTCTTTACAATAGTTTGAGAAGGATCTTAGATCTGCCGGTGGGCGCGTGACATTCTGCTTGATAGGTTCACGGGAATTACGCCGGATAATACTGCATAAACCGCACAATATTTCAGCGAGACAACTGCCCGTCATTTTCAGGGCAGTTCAGGACGAAGTCGCGAGAGTCGCGACAGTAGCAGCTGAAGATGGCGGGCAGCTGTCTCGCTGAAATAGTGTGCAGTTTCTAATATATTATCCGGCGTAATTCCCGGAAACCTATCAAGCAGATGCAGCGCCGGGAAAGCCTCAAACAACATGCGTGACGTTCTGTTTGGTCTCGAGGATTAACTGACATTGCCCGAGATTTCCTGCCCTGTAGGTTGAGACTTCATACGGCAAACTACACTCCTGGAAATTGAAATAAGAACACCGTGAATTCATTGTCCCAGGAAGGGGAAACTTTATTGACACATTCCTGGGGTCAGATACATCACATGATCACACTGACAGAACCACAGGCACATAGACACAGGCTACAGAGCATGCACAATGTCGGCACTAGTACAGTGTATATCCACCTTTCGCAGCAATGCAGGCTGCTATTCTCCCATGGAGACGATCGTAGAGACGCTGGATGTAGTCCTGTGGAACGGCTTGCCATGCCATTTCCACCTGGCGCCTCAGTTGGACCAGCGTTCGTGCTGGACGTGCAGACCGCGTGAGACGACGCTTCATCCAGTCCCAAACATGCTCAATGGGGGACAGATCCGGAGATCTTGCTGGCCAGGGTAGTTGACTTACACCTTCTAGAGCACGTTGGGTGGCACGGGATACATGCGGACGTGCATTGTCCTGTTGGAACAGCAAGTTCCCTTGCCGGTCTAGGAATGGTAGAACGATGGGTTCGATGACGGTTTGGATGTACCGTGCACTATTCAGTGTCCCCTCGACGATCACCAGTGGTGTACGGCCAGTGTAGGAGATCGCTCCCCACACCATGATGCCGGGTGTTGGCCCTGTGTGCCTCGGTCGTATGCAGTCCTGATTGTGGCGCTCACCTGCACGGCGCCAAACACGCATACGACCATCATTGGCACCAAGGCAGAAGCGACTCTCATCGCTGAAGACGACACGTCTCCATTCGTCCCTCCATTCACGCCTGTCGCGACACCACTGGAGGCGGGCTGCACGATGTTGGGGCGTGAGCGGAAGACGGCCTAACGGTGTGCGGGACCGTAGCCCAGCTTCATGGAGACGGTTGCGAATGGTCCTCGCCGATACCCCAGGAGCAACAGTGTCCCTAATTTGCTGGGAAGTGGCGGTGCGGTCCCCTACGGCACTGCGTAGGATCCTACGGTCTTGGCGTGCATCCGTGCGTCGCTGCGGTCCGGTCCCAGGTCGACGGGCACGTGCACCATCCGCCGACCACTGGCGACAACATCGATGTACTGTGGAGACCTCACGCCCCACGTGTTGAGCAATTCGGCTGTACGTCCACCCGGCCTCCCGCATGCCCACTATATGCCCTCGCTCAAAGTCCGTCCACTGCACATACGGTTCACGTCCACGCTGTCGCGGCATGCTACCAGTGTTAAAGACTGCGATGGAGCTCCGTATGCCACGGCAAACTGGCTGACACTGACGGCGGCGGTGCACAAATGCTGCGCAGCTAGCGCCATTCGACGGCCAACACCGCGGTTCCTGGTGTGTCCGCTGTGCCGTGCGTGTGATCATTGCTTGTACAGCCCTCTCGCAGTGTCCGGAGCAAGTATGGTGGGTCTGACACACAGGTGTCAATGTGTTCTTTTTTCCATTTCCAGGAGTGTAGATTCCTAATTGGCCGGCGCAGGTAGCATTCGGGGGACCTTACCATGTCGCAGAAGGAAAATAGCGCCGTACTATCGTGGGAAATATCCACAGCTCGCTGCGAGACAGCGGTATGCAGACGACAGACGCCAGCCATGTGCGTGCCGGTAAGTAAGCTTGTAGCGAATCTTATTCCAGATGAGAGAAGGTTTGGTGGCCGACGTGGCCGAGCGGTTCTAGGCGCTTCAGTCTGCAACCGCGCGACTACTATGGTCGCAGGTTCGAATCCTGCCTCGAGCATGGATATGTGTGATGTCCGTAGGTTAGTTATGTTTAAGTTCAAATGGTTCAAACGGCTCTGAGCACTATGGGACTCAACTGCTGTGGTCATAAGTCCCCTAGAACTTAGAACTACTTAAACCTAACTAACCTAAGGTCGTCTCAAACGTTCCCTTAGAACAATTTATACAAGGCTGTGCTTAAACTGACATACAATATTATTAGCGCAACGCAATCTGACTATCAAAAATCCCTACAAAAGGTGGCCCTGACTAACATTAAACTGTACTTTTCACAAATCACTTACCTCACAAAAATCTTCATTATTCGAACTACTGCAATACAGCAAGCGCCACTACTGCCAGCTAAATAAAAGATTCAAACTACGGATGGCACTAACTACTGATAGGCATACTTAGCAAATGAAAGATTTTAATAGAGAACAAACAATGTATTTACCTTAATAATCATAACATATATATAGCAGTTCATGCCATCCAGTATTACAAATTTCAAAACTCCGCCATCTCTCTCCCCACATCCACCACTGCTGGGGGCTCACCTCCAACTGCGCAACGCTACGCGCTGTTCACATCCAGCTGCCGCTGCCCAACACGACAATGGCAGACAACAATGCAAACTAGCCACAGACTGCACACAGCACAGCCAGTGATTTTCATATAGTGCGATACGTAACTTTGCCAATAAGAAAATATAAACAGCCTAATTACACATCACACACATCCATGCCCGAGGTAGGATTCGAACCTGCGACCGTAGCGGTCGTGCGGTTCCCGACTGTAGCGCCTTTAACCGCTCGGCCACTCCAGCCGGCTAGGTTTAAGTGGTTCTAAGTTCTAGGGGACTGATGACCTCAGATGTTAAGTCCCATAGTGCTCAGAGCCATTTTTTAGAGGAGCTTTGGTGGCCACAAATGCTGCGAGGACACCTCACGGACTGCAGGAGCAGCACTACACTCCCGAAATTCCTGGGGAGCGATCCATCTGGTCAGATAGCTCTAATTAGGGCGATAGTTCCGGTACCGCGTGCAGCGGGTTTTGTATCCGCGCCAGACGGCATGGACGTCGAACTCCACTACAGGTCTCTGCACCGTCGCGTCATAAGCCGTGGCGGCGCACCTCCTGCCCCACGTGTAATGTGAGGGCGCCACGGTGGAACACGTGGTCCCAACGGCCAATAGCGACGTCCCCGATAGAGTATTTAAGCGCCTGCCTCTCGCTCAGCCAGTCAGTCTGATCTTGGTGTGCGTTAATCGACATCTCGCCTATAAATAATAAATAGCGTGTTTACATTACTTTGTTCCGTGTACGAGTGGACGTGGTTGATTCGTGAGGTTTTCCTGTGACTCTGTTGCTTCTTGCGTGTTGTTGTTCGTAAGGTCTCGCTCGGTTGTCCTTCGTTGTTTGTGTCCGTTCTTTCCCGGTGGGCTGTTGTTCGTTGGCCGCTCCGTGTGTCTCACCGCGCTTTCCTTCACGGCAACCCCTCGACCGTTCCGGTCGCGGTTACAACAATAGTGCGGACACACCTGGTGGTGCATGGCGACTGGACTTGTGCATTGCCACCAGAGGGCACATTTTATTGAGAAGCAACTGCACCGTGTATCCAGAGAAAGCTATCCGTCCATGGATTGCAAGCAGTTTCGCTATACCATTCCAACTTACAGACACTGTATCAAAACGGAAGGTGAATGTGTTAATTTCTAAGATTTGTGGTTTATGAGCAAGCGAAGTTAGAACATTCTGTAGTCCTACTGGAGAGGCTGGTGTTCGATATCTAGTCCTTAGTTTAAGAAAGTTTTATCTGTTATTTAAAGGATCTCATAGTGACTGGTTCCTGAGTTCATTTCTTTTACAGCTGTGTTCAGTCAATATTCCACAGGCACAGTTCCGACTACACGTTATTTATTTTTTGTAAGATTTATTGTTGTAAAGCTATTATGTTCATTATTAGAAATTTCTTAACATTTCTGTGTCGTAGTTCGCCAACTTTTAACCGAGTTTCTTGATACTATTTTAATAATTGGGGCTTGTTGATTTCTTAATAATAAAGTACAAAGCTAATCCGGGAGCTGCCCCTCCTGACAAAGAAGTAGTGTACAAGACTGTTTTAAGAAAAAAAATTGTTAAATTATGTTCAAACTGTTATGCGCACTATCACGGTATAATATATTTACAGTGCTTGTATTATATATTGTATATATTATTATTTATGATTTATTGGCTGGGGTGTCTTTAAATATTGTGGACTAGCATGAGACTTTTAATTAACACTAGTATGGACATCGGCTGCCCCGAAGTACGTACGATGCAATATTTTTTAAACACAACGCGTGACTCACCGCCTTCTAATAAATATTTTGCGTGAGCGCTGCCATTTAGAAAAGAATGTATGCATATTCTTACGCAAACTGTAATTATTAATATGGGTCTCAGGGGCTACTGGTTATTTATGTACCAAATTTGCAGAGCTTATTGAATGGAATGATTTTTCACTATTTCTTGTTCATTACTTGCAAGACAAAACTGGAGAGAATCTCATCTGCCGTTAAGCGGCCAAAATGAAACATACTGAACTCATTCAGTGCTGTGAGTTTTAGTAAATGAAATCTGTCACTACTATCTTTAACTTTGAAATTAATGAAAGATCAAAATTGAGAAGTCTCTTGCATTTACATTTAATATTATAACATGAATTATTAATTACAAAAGATCGTCAGCATAATGGCCGACCAAATGCTGCCAGGGGAGAAGAGCTCCTCACAACTCGAACTTCTGAAAAAACTTGGTTAATGATGATTAATGGTTGCAACCATGATAGTTGACAACTAAGTCAATAAAAACACTTTCTAATAACAATTTCTATTATATTTTGCTAAAATACAGAGAAAACTTACAATTATTATCAGACAGTGCTACAATGGCGGCCTACCGCTAGACGGAACAAAAACAGGAGAGAAAAGTTCAAATCATTGTATCTGATCTTCATGGCCTATGTTACACAGAGATTATACAAAACTGTTCTTTGTTAATTACATCGATATTTGTGAGTTTTGATACTAATAATTTACATTCTTTACTATTTGTTATACATCGCCCAGACGTACTTAGTCTTTAGATAATTTATGGTTCACACATCTCAAACACAAACTTATTTTCCCTTTATCCAAATGTCCATTTATGTGACGTACCGTCACAGCACCTCTCAATTCCAGTAACACCACTCATAAAATCGTTACAAATTTGGTCATTTTGTTGCATTGTCAAATTACTTAGGTATTAGTTGTGTCTCGTAACATTGTCCGTAAATTATAATTGACTTAGTGTCCAGACAACGTGGGCTAGTAATTACAAAAAGCTTTCCTCTAAGAATACTTACAGCTACAGCAAGCTTTCTGTCTTGGTCCTTCACAACGCACAAAAGTTTATTTTGAATGCGTTATGCATATCAGAATTTTTCTTAATTTTACTGATTTTGGTGGGATGCGCTCTTAAATTTATTATTGCAATTGTTTTAACATTGTGTTGAGATCTTTGGGGGGGGGGGGGCACTAGCTATTTTTGAATATTTTATGTTTACTCTAATGCTTTGAAACTTCGGCCTGATTCAGAGACTCAGTCTATTAATACTATCGAATGTTACTAGTTTAAACAGTGTCACTTGAAATAGTGGAAATTCATTGTAATTTTTTTTTGTATTTCATTAAACGAAAATTTTGAAGAGTATGAATTACTCACAGCTGAACCCAGTCCTGTCACTCCTTGTATAGAACAATCTTAAAATGAACTGTACCGATAGTTTTAATTTTTAGAGTACTGCTTCTCTTTTGAACATAACGTCACTTACGCTATTTAGAAAAACATTGAGTTCTAATAATTCTCCACATTCATCAAATGTATCATGTTAAACGTTACTGACGTTTACATAATACTGGCGATAATATTAAGGAAGGCTATTATGTACACACTGAATTGAAAGTAAAGTAAATGCCATATGAATTTCAGCAGAATTTTGGGACTAAAAATTTTGGCTGAAGCCTTAATCATGAACACTTTCTTAACAGTTCATTGAACATGCAACAGAACTGAAAATTCGTACTGTTTATGTAAGCATTCTGGGACCAATCGGAACTCATACTGCGACGCAGGGACACTTCTCAGACAATGGATTGTTCCAAGAAATCTTCTATAAAGGACTGGATCGAGCTTGTGCATCAACGTGTCGGCCACATTGTTGGCAGCATGTCAGGCAGAGCCCAAGTATATTTATAACGTACTTGGAGGTGCAACATGGTACTCAATAATGCCAATCAGTGGGTTTTAATTAAATAGATGTGCAAAGATTTTCAATTTGGAAAGGGCTGTTCTGTTATGCTATGATATGATAGATTTCTGTTTGTGTCGGATAATGAATGTAATCTACATCTACATTCATACTGCGCAAGCCGCCTGACGGTGTGTGGCGGAGACTACTTTGATACCTCTATCGGTTCTCCCTTCTATTCCAGTCTTGTATTGTTCGTGGAAAGAAAGATTGGTTGGTTCAAATGGCTCTGAGCACTATGGGACTTAACATCTGTGGTCATCAGTCCCCTAGAACTTAGAACTACTTAAACCTAACTAACCTAAGGACATCACACACATCCATGCCCGAGGCAGGATTCGAACCTGCAACCGTAGCAGTCGCGCGGTTCTGGACTGAGCGCCTAGAACCGCTAGACCACCGCGGCCGGCAAAGAAATATTGTCGGTATGCCTCTGTGTGGGCTCTAATCTCTCTGATTTTATCCTCCTGGTCTCTTCACGAGATATACGCAGGAGGGAGCAATATACTGCTTGACTCCTCGGTGAAGGTATGTTCTCGAAACTTCAACAAAATCCCTACCGAGCTACTGAGCGTCTCTCTAGTAGAGTCTTCCACTGGAGTTTATCTATCATCCCCGTAACGCTTTCGTGATTACTAAATGATCCTGTAACGAAGCGCGCTGCTCTCCGTTGGATCTTCTCTATCTCTTCTATCAGCCCTATCTGGTACGGATCCCACACCGGTGAGCAATATCCAAACAGTGGGCGAACAAGTGTACTGTAACCTACTTCCTTTGTTTTCGGATTGCCTTTCCTTAGGGTTCTTCCAATGAAACTCAGTCTGGCATCTGCTTTACCGACGATTAATTTTATATGGTCATTCCATTTTAAATCACTCCCAATGCCTACTCCCAGATAATTTATGGAATTAACTGCTTCCAGTTGCTGACCTGCTATATTGTAGCTAAATGATAAAGGATCTTTCTTTCTACGTATTCGCAGCACATTACACTTGTCTACATTGAGATTCAGTTGCTATTCCTTGCACCATGCGTCAATTCGTTGCAGCTTCTCCTGCATTTGAGTACAATTTTCCATTGTCACAACCTCTCGATATACTACAGCATCATTCGCAAAATGTCTCAGTGAACTTCCGATGTTATCCACAAGGTCATTTATGTATATTATGAATAGAAACTGTCCTACGACACTGCCCTGCGGCACACCTGAAATCTCTCTTACTTCGGAAGACTTCTCTCCATTGAGAATGACATGCTGTGTTCTGTTATCTAGGAACTCTTCAATCCAATCACACAATTGGTCTGATAGTCCATATGCTCTTACTTTGTTCATTAGACGACTGTGGGGAGCTGTATCGAACGCCTTGCGAAAGTCAAGAAACACAGCATCTACCTGGGAACCCTTCTCTATGGCCCTCTGAGTCTCGTGGACGAATAGCGCGAGCTGGATTTCATACGATCGTATTTTTCGAAACCCATGCTGATTCAAACAGATTTCTAGTCCCCAGAAAAGTCATTATACTCGAACGTAATACGTGTTCCAAAATTCTACAACTGATCGACGTAAGAGACCTGTGCCCTTTTCCAATCCTTTGGAACGCTACGCTCTTCTAGAGACCTACGGTACACGGCTGCAAGTTCCTTCGCGTACTCTGTGTAAAATCTAACTGGTATCCCATCGGGTCCAGCGGCCATTCCTCTTTTGAGCGATTTTAATTGTTTTTCTATCCCTCTGTCATCTATTTCGATATCTACTATCTTGTCATCTGTGCGACAATCTAGAGAAGCAACTGCAGTGCAGTCTTCCTCTACGAAACAGTTTTGGAAAAAGACATTTAGTATTTCGGCCTTTAGTCTGTCATCCTCTGTTTCAGTACCATTTTGGTCACAGAGTGTCTGGACATTTTGTTTCGATCCACCTACCGCTTTGAAAAAAGACCAAAACTTCTTAGGATTTTCTGCAAGTCGGTACATAGAACTTTACTTTCGAATTAATTGAACGCCTGTCGCATAGCCCTCCTCACCATACATTTCGCTTCGCGTAATTTTTGTTTGTCTGCAAGGCTTTGGCTATGTTTATGTTTCCGTAGTAGTGTTCTAACTCGGTTGTTGTAACACGGTGGCTCTTTTCCACCTCTTACGATCTTGCTTGGCACATACTCATCTAATGCATATTGTACGATGGTTTTGAACATTGTCCACTGATCCTCAACACTATCTGTACTGGAGACAAAACTTTTGTGTTCAGCCGTCAAGTACTCGGAAATCTGCTTTTTGTTATTTCTGCTAAACAGAAAAATCTTCCTACGTTTTTTAATCTTTCTACTTACGGCTGAAATCATCGATGCAGTAACCGCTTTATGATCTCTCATTCCCTATTCTGCGTTAACTGTTTCAAATAGTTCGGATCTGTTTGTCTCTAGAGGGTCTAATACGTTATCGCCACGAGTCGGTTCTCTGTTTAACTGCTCAAGGTAGTTTTCAGATAATGCACTTAAAAAAATGTCACTGGATTCTTTGTCCCTGCCTCCCGTTATAAACGTTTGAGTCTCTCGGTCTCTATCTAGCAAATTAAAATCCCCACCCAGAACTATAACATGCTCGGGAAATCTACTCGAAACACTTTCCAAATTCCCTTCAGGTGCTCTGCCACAACAGCTGCTGAGCCAGGGGGCTTATAGAGACATCCAATTACCATGTTTGAGCCTGCTTTAACCGTGACCTTCGCCCAAATTATTTCACATTTCGGATCACCGTCAATTTCCTTCGATACTGTTGCACTTTTTATCGCTGTAAACACGCCTCCCCCTTCACTGTCCAGCCTGTCTCTGCTGTATACATTCCAATCTGCGTTTAAAATTTAATTACTGTTTGCATCTGGTTTCAGCCAACATTCTGTCCCTAGTACTATGTGGGTATTGTGACCGTTTATTAACGAGAGCAGTTCTGGGACCTTTCTATAGACGCCCCTGTAGTTTACTATTACCACATTAATATTGTTATTCCCTGTTGCGTTTTGCCTACTACTGCTTTGTCGCGTCTCAGGAGGCGTCTTGTCGGGCCTATGGAGAGAATTCTCTAACCCACATGTGCACTCCACACGTTCTCCGCTACCCTTGTAGCCGCTTCCTGCGTGTAGTGCACGCCTGACCTATTCAGGGGGATCCTGCATTTCTCCACCCGATAGCGGAGGTCGAAAAATTTGCAGCCCAGATCTCCGCAGAATCGTCTGAGCCTCTGGTTTAAGCCTTCCACTCTGCACCAAACCAGAGGACTACTGTTTGTTTAGTGAGACTTATACATAGGAATACCATATATACCTGTACACATTTACTAGCGATGTACAGTAGTGAAAATCGGTATAAAGGTACAGTTCCTACGAAAGCAATACACATCATCTGAAGCATAAATGTATCGAATTTATTATGAAAGTGGTAGATACTTATAAGACAATCACGACGGAATTGCAGATATTTTTTTTTATATCACGAGTAACAAAATAAAGCTTTTGCATTTTCTTGATGGAAATTAGTATAAAGGCATTCACTACCCTATTGTGTTACTGCACCGTTAGTACTTTGTCCAACCTCTGTTCTTCCTAATTACCTAAAAAATTCTCTTTAGTATTGTTTTCGTTAAGGTTCGTAGTTCTTGCAGTGAATCTGTCTTCCACTCTTCTGGTATCCCTGTGTACAGCTCACATACGATCTCTACTTGCAGTCAACTGCGTTAAACAGGGCCTGCAAGTATTCCTAAGAAGTTTTCCACTGGGATAAAAGCCAGGCTAGATGTAAGCCAGGGCAAGACATCGATATCTTTATCTTCAATCCACTTTTTCGTTGTGCAGAAACCTGCACAGGATGCATTATCTTATTGGGACATTAGACTTTCGTTCCCTTGCTCCTCCTATATTCCAACCCATTCTGTCTCTAGCATCTCAGTATACATATTAGAGTTCAGTCTGGCGTTCACCCAAGTGATGTGTGATTTCCCTTTAGTGCAGAATACTGCCCAAATCGTAACACTCCCCCCTCCAAAATTTCTGCTTACTCTTACCTGCTGCTCTGTTCTCAGATCATGCCAATCATACTGAAATCCATCCAGACCATTTAATTTAATCTTCTTCTTATCACTGAAGATCAGTTTATCTCATTCTCAAGTCCATGACAGATGTCTTCCAGCACAGTTCAATCTAGCCTGTTTATGTTTGGGTGTTGGAGTAGGTTCCTGCTGGCGTTTCTTGAATGCAAGATGTTATCATTTGACAAAATTTGTCCTAAACGTCTGGTAGTTGCTAGCAACTGTAAATCAGCAACAGGTTAAGAAGAATAGCTGTTTTCCAGCCTTGCGTTTTGCGCAAAAGTAGCCGTTTCGATGCTTCAGATAATTTATACTTTGCCCATATTTTCCGTTCTGTGCATATTGCGCGCCGAATCAAACGAAATTAGAAATCACTGTATCTGAAGTGTTAAATTTTTGTCCATGAGACGATTAGAGTCAATTCCTTCAGCGCAACGATTTTTGCTCTTTCATAACATGATAACTGTTTTCCTCGGCCGGCCGCGGTGGTCTAGCGGTTCTGGCGCTGCAGTCCGGAACCGCGGGACTGCTACGGTCGCAGGTTCGAATCCTGCCTCGGGCATGGATGTGTGTGATGTCCTTAGGTTAGTTAGGTTTAAGTAGTTCTAAGTTCTAGGGGACTTATGACCTAAGATGTTGAGTCCCATAGTGCTCAGAGCCATTTGAACCATTTTTGTTTTCCTCGTGGCTATGTCACAATCGTGGTTTAGGTACAAAATACGCACTGTCACTAATGGTGTCTGTTTCCTGGCTGCAGGAAAGACACGTACACATACTAACAACGCACAAAGACGACTGCCTTTATACCGACTCCCAACCTCTACCACCTGACTGGTTGATGTCTTGTCATACCCTGTTCTACTGATGTCAAATGCGATACCATTTGTCAGTATACTGGATCTCATACTATTGTGTATACACTGTGTGCAACTATTCCAACCAACAATGTTAATTTTCTTACAAATTCTTGATGCTGCTTTTGATCAGAATGTGAAATGAACCTGGAAGCTTAAGATATATGCTTGAAAATTTCTCGCGCTTGAAACTGGCCAATTGTACGGCAAATAAAAAGCATGCAGTTTACTTGGACCCCACAAAATAATTTAAAATAGCTTATTGTTTTGCTTTTATTTCGCAGTAATTTTCTTAGTTTGGAAAGGTTTATTTTTTCATTTCATGATGCTCCTGAAAATAATACGGAACTCTTTCAGATGGTACGTAACTCGTTTGAGCAGAAAGTAGTTTTTCACAGCAATATTTACCTGATTGATAAACGAGTAACTTCATTTCTCATTAACCGCATATTTCTCATACGTAGATGGTATTTACCTCCTAATTGTTTACTTGGTTTAATAGACTAATCAAATTAGCGACCAATTGCATTGCGACTAATGCAGCGAACGGTACGGCTGATGCATCGCTCATTGTTTGCGCTGTATTTGACGAAAGCCAATTTGTATTCTAAAATGAAACCATCACTCAGAGCTCGTTACGAACTATCGGAATATAATAGTTCAAAATTGAGTGATGAATACGGAATTGTACTGTACGGTATAATTATGGGTGTAGTTACGTAAATTGAGTGTTTGGCAAGTAGTGAAAAATGTGCAGCTTTTGTGTTTTACTCGTAGCACTTAAATAAAACGACAGCACAGAGTAAACTAATTTTTTCCATCTTTCTGACTTCCGGTAACGTTCTGTCTCAAATGTATCCGTACTGTCTCCTTGAATTGCAGCTAAGGAAACAGACGATTTCCGTAGCGTTTTCATAGTTTCGTAGATACTAACGAGCGACTTGGAGCAGTGTTCAAGACACTGGACACGCTTTCTGAGCCGGCCGGGGTGACCGAGTGGTTCTAGGCGCTACAGTCTGGAACCGCGCAACGGCTACGGTCGCAGGTTCGAATCCTGCCTCGGGCGTGGGTGTGTGTGATGTCCTTAGGTTAGTTAGGTTTAATTAGTTCTAAGTTCTAGGGGACTGATGACCTTAGATGTCAAGTCCCATAATGCTCAGAGCCATTTGAACAATTTTTGAACGCTTTCTGAGAGATAGTTGGCACCTTTCTGCAGCAATCAGTTTTCCATAGTGTCTTTGAACCATTCAGAGCAAACTCGAGGATGCAGCTTCCTGCAGATTAAAACTGTGTACCGGACCGAGACTCGAAGGTCCCAGTTTCGAGTCTCGGTCCAGCACGTAGTTTTAATCTTCCAGGAAGTTTCAAATCAGCGCACACTCCGCTGCAGGTTAAGAATTTCATTCTGAAATTCGAGGATGATTCTCTCAGAAGTACACTATCGATTTCATTTCTTATCCTTAGCAAGCATCTCGTGATTTCGTTGCCGAGAAGACTTTGTACCTTATTTCCTTCCATCCTTCCTGTTCTAATGTAACCCTTATTTGGTTTATACATTATATGAGTCCCAGCATATGATACGTTTTCAAATTTGGTTTCCAGTTCAAGATATTGTCTACTCAGTCCCCTATGCAAGTCCTAGAATTCGTAAGGGGAATAGTAGACATATTGCATATTATTGTAAGATGTTAAGTGACTTTGATTTTAGACCTTTCACAAATTTTTAAGAAATTTAAATGTAATTTATTTCCTTCTATATATACAAATTATTCTTTAATTGTTTAATACATGCTGATAAGTGTTAAATCTTCATAAAAACATTTATTTACTCGGTATTGTCGTTACATTTTGATTACCTTAACTTTTCATATTCTCGCCTGTACAACTGCACCATGAATGCCGATAGGGTGAGAGTACTTCGTAACACTTCATCTTTTGTGTAGGACTGTACGTGCTTTTTCCCTAAAATTCCTGGGTTAGCAGAATTGTTCCCCTTTTATTTTTAAGACCTTATTCTGATACTTGTTCCAGTTTGTAGCCACTTCTTAAACTCTATGGCTCTTTTCGTTCGCCTCCAAGGACCCACTCATTGTCAGACAACAATACAGTATTTCATTAACAACATTATTTCATCCTTGACTTCCCATTGTTTGAATATTTCATTTTACTTTTATCACAGCTGTACTCTGCAGTAGTGTCAATATTGTCATTATTACACCAATATTTTCTATTACGGTGTTATTAAACGGTTTGTTTTGCGATTCGGATATGTATATTGCACAGAGTGGTCGGTCCTCGTATGGAAATAGTGAAGCCATAGAGTCCGAAATAAAAAGGAAATAGAAAGTTACGGTACGTTGATAATTTATACTTATGGACCGCCTGACAGCAACTGAATAAAACACAATTTTAGTGCCATACGCGTTTTGCCTTTATTTTCTGCAAGGCATCATCAGTGGCAGGTTGCGTGGACAATTTCTTACATATTACGCTCCTGTTGCATTTTTGGTGTTGTTCGTCTTCTTATGAATGCCCATTTGCGGTATTTTTCCACATTCCACAGCACTATGAACTGAACGCTTGTTTCAACAAGCAACCTGCCACTGATAACGCCTTGCAGAAAATAAAGGTGAAATACGTGTGGCACTAAAATAGTGTTTTATTAAGTTTCTGTCAGACGGTCCATAAGTAAAAATTATCATCATACCGTAATATTCGAAATGTGGTGCTACAGAAGAATGCTGAAGATTAGATGGGTGGACCACATAACTACTGATGAAGTATTGAATAGAACTGGGGAGAAGAGGAGTATGTGGCACAAATTGACAAAAAGAGGGGACCGGTTGGTAGGACATGTTCTGAGGCATCAAGGGATCGCCAATTTAGTACTGAAGGGCAGCGTGGAGGGTAAAAATCGTAGAGGGAGACCAAGAGATGAATACACTAAGCAGATTCAGAAGGATGTAGGCTGCAGTAGGTACTGGGAGATGAAGAAGCTTGCACAGGATAGAGTAGCATGGAGAGCTGCATCAAACCAGTCTCTGGACTGAAGACCACAACAACAACAACCGTAATATTACACGCAACTGAGGAAGACAGGACTACAAAAGTTGAGGATGAAATAGAAAGTAGATTGTTTATCTAATGGGTGTTCAAATGGTTCAAATGGCTCTGAGCACTATGAGACTTAACAGCTATGGCCATCAGTCCCCTAGAACTTAGAACTACTTAAACCTAACTAACCTAAGGACATCACACAACACCCAGTCATCACGAGGCAGAGAAAATACCTGACCCCGCCGGGAATCGAACCCGGGAACCCGGGCGTGGAAAGCGAGAACGCTACCGCACGACCACGAGCTGCGGACTCCTATGGGTGTTTTTTCGTGTGGTGACAAAAGATGCCCAATCCCTGAATGTGTAGTGTGTGATGAAAAACTCAGTAATCCTGATATGGTTCTCAGCAAGTTGAAACGGCATTTGTCAATAAAACATTTGTCTCTTTTTAACTAGAGATGTGAATTATTTTCGTCTGGTGTTGGAACAAGATAGAAAAACAAGTGAAGCTTATGGCTATGTTAGGATGTTTCGCAAAATGTACAGGAAATCAGCTATACGGCAGCCAAAGATAACGTAAAGAGCAAAAACTCACACAGCAGCAAAACTGTTCATACCTGTGTGAAAAAAATGTTAGAAACAGTCCTAGAGTCAGAAACAGCAACTGAAATTTCAAAAATTTCTCTGTCTGCTGCCACAATCACCGCGCGCTGGTGTGTTGCTTCACGTGAACTATCGTTCTGTAGCGCTGTTGTTGCTGGCACCCAAGTCGGTACCCGTCTTCTCTGTTCTTATTGGCCGGTCGCTTGGCTATTTCTATTGCCTCTCTAATCTTCCTCCTGAAAGTAGGAGCCTGTTTCGCCAGTACGCCTACTTCAACAAGTACAATCTGTTTGCCGCACTCATCCTGGTGTTCAGCCACCGCTGACTTGGTGTGCTGTATTAGCCGGACATATCTTTCGTGTTCAGATATCCGTGTGCTAATAGGTCGCCCCGTCTCGCCTACATACACTAATCGACATTTTCACCTGATTTCGTAAACTCCAGCAGCAAGTAGTTTGTCAACTATACCTTTCGTTGTGCGAAAAACATCTTTTATTCTGCTGCTGCTTCGGAAAATCGACTTGATGCCTGCTCGTCGGAGAATTTTGCCGGCCTGTTCAGCGACACGTTGAACTTATGGTAACAGAGCGATGCTTTGTGTGTTCTTTTGCTCTCCTCTATTGCCTTCATTTTTTGTCGCCATAGTTTTATCTATTACTTTCATTTCATAACCACTGGTACAAAGTTGGACTTGAGATTTGCAGTTCACCCTTTAGATGTTCTTCATCGCTGATCCTGTGAGACCTCTAGGTTAAAGTGTGCAGGGCGGATTTCTTCTGCGTAGGGCGACGATGGGAGAAGGCATGTAGGTACCTGTCAGTACTGGTCGGCTTCCTGTGTACCCTATGCCCCACCTTACCATCAGGCTTTCTGCACGTCTACGAGAGGCAGCACCCCTTTCTTTTCTGTCTCCACAGTGAACTGGATTCTGCTGTGCTGCTGGTTGAGGTGTTGGTGGAAATTTCGTAGCTCGTCCTCTCCATGTGGCCAGATAACGAAAGTACCGTCAACATATTGGAGCCACCATTCTGGGCGTAATGGTGCGGACTGGAGCGCTGTTTCTTCAAATGCTTCCATAAAGATTGAAACGTCCCCTTAGAACAATTTATACATATGAAACGTCCCCTTTGAAAAATTTATACAAGACTGTGCTTAACCTGACACACAATATTATTTTAGCGCAACGCAATCTGACTATCAAAAATCCCTACAAAGGAATGGCCCTGAGTAACATTAAACTATACCTTTCAAAAATCACTTACCTCACAAAAATCTTCATTACTCGAACTACTGCAATACAGCGAGCACCACTACTGCCAGCTAAATAAAAGATTCAAACTACAGAAGGCACTAACTACTGATAGTCTTAGCAAATGAAAGATTCTAATAGAGAACAAACAATGTATTTACCTCAATATTCATAATACACACCTGGAAATTGAAATAAGAACACCGTGAATTCATTGTCCCAGGAAGGGGAAACTTTATTGACACATTCCTGGAGTCAGATACATCACATGATCACACTGACAGAACCACAGGCACATAGACACAGGCAACAGAGCATGCACAATGTCGGCACTAGTACAGTGTATATCCACCTTTCGCAGCAATGCAGCCTGCTATTCTCCCATGGAGACGATCGTAGAGATGCTGGATGTAGTCCTGTGGAACGGCTTGCCATGCCATTTCCACCTGGCGCCTCAGTTGGACCAGCGTTCGTGCTGGACGTGCAGACCGCGTGAGACGACGCTTCATCCAGTCCTAAACATGCTCAATGGGGGACAGATCCGGAGATCTTGCTGGCCAGGGTAGTTGACTTACACCTTCTAGAGCACGTTGGGTGGCACGGGATACATGCGGACGTGCATTGTCCTGTTGGAACAGCAAGTTCCCTTGCCGGTCTAGGAATGGTAGAACGATGGGTTCGATGACGGTTTGGATGTACCGTGCACTATTCAGTGTCCCCTCGACGATCACCAGTGGTGTACGGCCAGTGTAGGAGATCGCTCCCCATACCATGATGCCGGGTGTTGGCCCTGTGTGCCTCGGTCGTATGCAGTCCTGATTGTGGCGCTCACCTGCACGGCGCCAAACACGCATACGACCATCATTGGCACCAAGGCAGAAGCGACTCTCATCGCTGAAGACGACACGTCTCCATTCGTCCCTCCATTCACGCCTGTCGCGACACCACTGGAGGCGGGCTGCACGATGTTGGGGCGTGAGCGGAAGACGGCCTAACGGTGTGCGGGACCGTAGCCCAGCTTCATGGAGACGGTTGCGAATGGTCCTCGCCGATACCCCAGGAGCAACAGTGTCCCTAATTTGCTGGGAAGTGGCGGTGCGGTCCCCTACGGCACTGCGTAGGATCCTACGGTCTTGGCGTGCATCCGTGCGTCGCTGCGGTCCTGTCCCAGGTCGACGGGCACGTGCTCCTTCCGCCGACCACTGGCGACAACATCGATGTACTGTGGAGACCTCACGCCCCACGTGTTGAGCAATTCGGCGGTACTTCCACCCGGCCTCCCACATGCCCACTATACGCCCTCGCTCAAAGTCCGTCAGCTGCACATACGGTTCACGTCCACGCTGTCGCGGCATGCTACCAGTGTTAAAGACTGCGATGGAGCACCGTATGCCACGGCAAACTGGCTGACACTGACGGCGGCGGTGCACAAATGCTGCGCAGCTAGCGCCATTCGACGGCCAACACCGCGGTTCCTGGTGTGTCCGCTGTGCCGTGCGTGTGATCATTGCTTGTACAGCCCTCTCGCAGTGTCCGGAGCAAGTATGGTGGGTCTGACACACCGGTGTCAATTGTTCTTTTTTTCCATTTCCAGGAGTGTATATACAGCAGTTCATGACATTTTTCAAAACTCCGCCATCTCTCTCCCCACATCCACTACTGCTGGCGGCTCACCTCCAACTGCGCAACGCTACGCGCTGTTCACATCCAGCTATCGCTCTACAATGGCAGACAACAATGCAAACTAGCCACAGACTGCACACAGCACAGCCAGTGATTTTCATACTGAGCGCTACGTAACGTTGCCAATAAGAAAACATAAACAGCAAACTTACATAAAGATAACATAAACAGCCTACTTACAAGATATCTGTTGCAATAGGCGAGAGAGGGGAGCCCATAGCTACACTATCAGTCTGTACACAAAATTCCCCTTTCCACCTGAAATAGCCCCCCGCTGTGGCCGAGCGGTTCTAGGCGCTTCAGTCCGGAACCACGCTGCTGCTACGGTGATGGCATGCCACGGGCATGGATGTGTGTGATGTCCTTAAGTTAGTTAGGTTCAAGTAGTTCAAAGTCTAGGGGACTGATGACCTCAGATGTTAAGTCCCATAGTGCTTGGCGCCATTTGAATTTGATTTTCCATCTGAAATAGGTGGTCGTTAAACAGGGGCGCACTAGATCGCAGATATCGGGTACCATGCTTTCATCCAAGATGTCCATAGTGTCTCCTACCTGCATATTCGTGAATAAAGACTTCACGTCGAAGCTAACCATCAGGTCTGTGACCGAAATACACTTTTCTTTTAAAGGTTCCACAAAGTGGGTGGAGTCCTTAACGTATGAATTTGTGTGGCCCACCAGATGTCGCAGCTTGGTACCAGTTCCTTTGCTAGACTGTACGTCGGTGAATTAATGGTACTCACAACCGGTCGTAAAGGAAAGGCCTCTTTATGGAACCTCGGTGGACCATATATTCTTGGTGCCTGTGGAACTTGTGGCATGAGTCGTCTGGCCTTGCCGACATTGATTCTAGTTTGCTTTAGCAGTGGTTGCGTCTATTTGATTATCTTGTCCGTCGGTCTTCCTTAAGTTTCTTATAAATGGGTTCACTCAGAAGACGCTCCATTCGTTTGTTATGATCTTCCGTGTCCAACACAACGGTCGCATTTACCTTGTCTGCTCGTGTTATTACTAAGTTAGAGCTGTTCCCCAGTTCCGCGATAGCTTGACGCTCATATTTTGTTTCGGAGGCTTTGTGCGTGTCAGGACCCGTGCCATTTCTTGTCTAATCTTCTCAGCCTCTGCTTGTGGTAGATGACGAACTACACTCCTGGAAATTGAAATAAGAACACCGTGAATTCATTGTCCCAGGAAGGGGAAACTTTATTGACACATTCCTGGGGTCAGATACATCACATGATCACACTGACAGAACCACAGGCACATAGACACAGGCAACAGAGCATGCACAATGTCGGCACTAGTACAGTGTATATCCACCTTTCGCAGCAATGCAGGCTGCTATTCTCCCATGGAGACGATCGTAGAGATGCTGGATGTAGTCCTGTGGAACGGCTTGCCATGCCATTTCCACCTGGCGCCTCAGTTGGACCAGCGTTCGTGCTGGACGTGCAGACCGCGTGAGACGACGCTTCATCCAGTCCCAAACATGCTCAATGGGGGACATATCCGGAGATCTTGCTGGCCAGGGTAGTTGACTTACACCTTCTAGAGCACGTTGGGTGGCACGGGATACATGCGGACGTGCATTGTCCTGTTGGAACAGCAAGTTCCCTTGCCGGTCTAGGAATGGTAGAACGATGGGTTCGATGACGGTTTGGATGTACCGTGCACTATTCAGTGTCCCCTCGACGATCACCAGTGGTGTACGGCCAGTGTAGGAGATCGCTCCCCACACCATGATGCCGGGTGTTGGCCCTGTGTGCCTCGGTCGTATGCAGTCCTGATTGTGGCGCTCACCTGCACGGCGCCAAACACGCATACGACCATCATTGGCACCAAGGCAGAAGCGACTCTCATCGCTGAAGACGACACGTCTCCATTCGTCCCTCCATTCACGCCTGTCGCGACACCACTGGAGGCGGGCTGCACGATGTTGGGGCGTGAGCGGAAGACGGCATAACGGTGTGCGGGACCGTAGCCCAGCTTCATGGAGACGGTTGCGAATGGTCCTCGCCGATACCCCAGGAGCAACAGTGTCCCTAATTTGCTGGGAAGTGGCGGTGCGGTCCCCTACGGCACTGCGTAGGATCCTACGGTCTTGGCGTGCATCCGTGCGTCGCTGCGGTCCTGTCCCAGGTCGACGGGCACGTGCTCCTTCCGCCGACCACTGGCGACAACATCGATGTACTGTGGAGACCTCACGCCCCACGTGTTGAGCAATTCGGCGGTACTTCCACCCGGCCTCCCGCATGCCCACTATACGCCCTCGCTCAAAGTCCGTCAGCTGCACATACGGTTCACGTCCACGCTGTCGCGGCATGCTACCAGTGTTAAAGACTGCGATGGAGCACCGTATGCCACGGCAAACTGGCTGACACTGACGGCGGCGGTGCACAAATGCTGCGCAGCTAGCGCCATTCGACGGCCAACACCGCGGTTCCTGGTGTGTCCGCTGTGCCGTGCGTGTGATCATTGCTTGTACAGCCCTCTCGCAGTGTCCGGAGCAAGTATGGTGGGTCTGACACACCGGTGTCAATTGTTCTTTTTTTCCATTTCCAGGAGTGTATATACAGCAGTTCATGACATTTTTCAAAACTCCGCCATCTCTCTCCCCACATCCACTACTGCTGGCGGCTCACCTCCAACTGCGCAACGCTACGCGCTGTTCACATCCAGCTATCGCTCTACAATGGCAGACAACAATGCAAACTAGCCACAGACTGCACACAGCACAGCCAGTGATTTTCATACTGAGCGCTACGTAACGTTGCCAATAAGAAAACATAAACAGCAAACTTACATAAAGATAACATAAACAGCCTACTTACAAGATATCTGTTGCAATAGGCGAGAGAGGGGAGCCCATAGCTACACTATCAGTCTGTACACAAAATTCCCCTTTCCACCTGAAATAGCCCCCCGCTGTGGCCGAGCGGTTCTAGGCGCTTCAGTCCGGAACCACGCTGCTGCTACGGTGATGGCATGCCACGGGCATGGATGTGTGTGATGTCCTTAAGTTAGTTAGGTTCAAGTAGTTCAAAGTCTAGGGGACTGATGACCTCAGATGTTAAGTCCCATAGTGCTTGGCGCCATTTGAATTTGATTTTCCATCTGAAATAGGTGGTCGTTAAACAGGGGCGCACTAGATCGCAGATATCGGGTACCATGCTTTCATCCAAGATGTCCATAGTGTCTCCTACCTGCATATTCGTGAATAAAGACTTCACGTCGAAGCTAACCATCAGGTCTGTGACCGAAATACACTTTTCTTTTAAAGGTTCCACAAAGTGGGTGGAGTCCTTAACGTATGAATTTGTGTGGCCCACCAGATGTCGCAGCTTGGTACCAGTTCCTTTGCTAGACTGTACGTCGGTGAATTAATGGTACTCACAACCGGTCGTAAAGGAAAGGCCTCTTTATGGAACCTCGGTGGACCATATATTCTTGGTGCCTGTGGAACTTGTGGCATGAGTCGTCTGGCCTTGCCGACATTGATTCTAGTTTGCTTTAGCAGTGGTTGCGTCTATTTGATTATCTTGTCCGTCGGTCTTCCTTAAGTTTCTTATAAATGGGTTCACTCAGAAGACGCTCCATTCGTTTGTTATGATCTTCCGTGTCCAACACAACGGTCGCATTTACCTTGTCTGCTCGTGTTATTACTAAGTTAGAGCTGTTCCCCAGTTCCGCGATAGCTTGACGCTCATATTTTGTTTCGGAGGCTTTGTGCGTGTCAGGACCCGTGCCATTTCTTGTCTAATCTTCTCAGCCTCTGCTTGTGGTAGATGACGAACTACATTCCTGGAAATTGAAATAAGAACACCGTGAATTCATTGTCCCAGGAAGGGGAAACTTTATTGACACATTCCTGGGGTCAGATACATCACATGATCACACTGACAGAACCACAGGCACATAGACACAGGCAACAGAGCATGCACAATGTCGGCACTAGTACAGTGTATATCCACCTTTCGCAGCAATGCAGGCTGCTATTCTCCCATGGAGACGATCGTAGAGATGCTGGATGTAGTCCTGTGGAACGGCTTGCCATGCCATTTCCACCTGGCGCCTCAGTTGGACCAGCGTTCGTGCTGGACGTGCAGACCGCGTGAGACGACGCTTCATCCAGTCCCAAACATGCTCAATGGGGGACATATCCGGAGATCTTGCTGGCCAGGGTAGTTGACTTACACCTTCTAGAGCACGTTGGGTGGCACGGGATACATGCGGACGTGCATTGTCCTGTTGGAACAGCAAGTTCCCTTGCCGGTCTAGGAATGGTAGAACGATGGGTTCGATGACGGTTTGGATGTACCGTGCACTATTCAGTGTCCCCTCGACGATCACCAGTGGTGTACGGCCAGTGTAGGAGATCGCTCCCCACACCATGATGCCGGGTGTTGGCCCTGTGTGCCTCGGTCGTATGCAGTCCTGATTGTGGCGCTCACCTGCACGGCGCCAAACACGCATACGACCATCATTGGCACCAAGGCAGAAGCGACTCTCATCGCTGAAGACGACACGTCTCCATTCGTCCCTCCATTCACGCCTGTCGCGACACCACTGGAGGCGGGCTGCACGATGTTGGGGCGTGAGCGGAAGACGGCCTAATGGTGTGCGGGACCGTAGCCCAGCTTCATGGAGACGGTTGCGTAGGGTCCTCGCCGATACCCCAGGAGCAACAGTGTCCCTAATTTGCTGGGAAGTGGCGGTGCGGTCCCCTACGGCACTGCGTAGGATCCTACGGTCTTGGCGTGCATCCGTGCGTCGCTGCGGTCCGGTCCCAGGTCGACGGGCACGTGCACCATCCGCCGACCACTGGCGACAACATCGATGTACTGTGGAGACCTCACGCCCTACGTGTTGAGCAATTCGGCGGTACTTCCACCCGGCCTCCCGCATGCCCACTATACGCCCTCGCTCAAAGTCCGTCAACTGCACATACGGTTCACGTCCACGCTGTCGCGGCATGCTACCAGTGTTAAAGACTGCGATGGAGCTCCGTATGCCACGGCAAACTGGCTGACACTGACGGCGGCGGTGCACAAATGCTGCGCAGCTAGCGCCATTCGACGGCCAACACCGCGGTTCCTGGTGTGTCCGCTGTGCCGTGCGTGTGATCATTGCTTGTACAGCCCTCTCGCAGTGTCCGGAGCAAGTATGGTGGGTCTGACACACCGGTGTCAATGTGTTCTTTTTTCCATTTCCAGGAGTGTATATTTAACCGCACTTGATGTCCCAAGATCTATCACAATACCTCACAGCAGTTAAACCTTGCAAGTTCATTTGTACAATTTCATGATGAGGTGTTCGGGTGAACAACATAATCCCTTCACACAGCATTACGGTTCTAGGCGCTCAGTCCGGAACCGCGCGACCGCTACGGTCGCAGGTTCGAATCCTGCCTCGAGCATGGATGTGTGTGATGTCCTTAGGTTAGTTAGGTTTAAGTAGTTCTAAGTTCTAGGGGACATGACCACAGATGTTAAGTCCCATAGTGCTCAGAGCCATTTGAACCATTTGAACAGCATGACGGATCCTCCTCGACATCTGTCTCTTTACACAATGTTTGGCTACCGAAATCATGTTCCACGTCCCGTCCAGATGCGAATCCGTCGAGAATCACTCTTCAGACCAAGATGGTACTCATCTGTGAAAAGAACGTTGGACCACTGTTCGACCGTCCACGTGGAATGTTAATGATTCCACTCTGGACGTTCTCAAAAATGGTTCAAATGGTTCTGAGCACTATGGGACTCAACTGCTGAGGTCATTAGTCCCCTAGAACTTAGAACTAGTTAAACCTAACTAACCTAAGGACATCACAAACATCCATGCCCGAGGCAGGATTCGAACCTGCGACCGTAGCGGTCTTGCGGTTCCAGACTGCAGCGCCTTTAACTGCACGGCCACTTCGGCCGGCTGGACGTTCTCTTCTGTGAAGACGCGTCATGTACAGCAATTCGCCGACAATGAAGGTCACTCTACCTGTGGTACTGATAGCTACGATGCCACAACGTAGGTGCGTTCTGCTAGCTTGGCACTACGACACCGACACCGACGACAGCGCCCTCTAGCTGGCGCTGTGCAGATCCACGAGCTCCCAGATTCAGCCCATTTGATTCCGAGGAGAGGAGCAAGCAACATTGTTTCTATTTCATAGTGGCGAGCCACTACAGATTTTGCCAGTGTAACTAGATTGATGTACAGCTTCGCACCTACGTCCTCATCTCAGCCAAAGTTAAGTAAAACTACTTTTAATTGCAGTACCAAGTGTTCTACCTCACCTGCTCCTCCTAGCTTCCTACATTCGGCCTACCCTTCAGTTTTCAGGAGCAGACCCACGCGCCGCCTACCTGACGGGATACAAAACTACCGAAGCCTTCTGTACATCGGTCTCCTCGATACAGCACGTCCAGCATTTCTGTTGTTGCACGTGGTCAGCCATGCTCTGGTGTTCGGGATACAGTTTCGTACTCTATAAAATGTCGCCAAATCCGAGAAACAGTAGAACAATTCACATTAACCCATTGGGCAACATCAGTCTGCGACTGTCCTGCTTCCATTCCTCCTATGGCCCTCCACCGCAGAGGATCTGGTAGGCAAGGCTGTGTCATAATGCATCGTCTTTGACTGTGTACAGAGCGACTGGGGATGTGGGACTCCCCGGCAAACAATACTACCCCGTTATTGGTTCAATGGCTCTGAGCACTATGGGACTTAACTTCTGAGGTCATCAGTCCCCTAGAACTTAGAACTACTTAACCCTAACTAACCTAAGGACATCACACACATCCATGCCCGAGGCAGGATTCGAACATGCGACCGTAGCGGTCGCGCGGCTGCAGACTGTAGCGCCTAGAACCGCTCGGCCACTTCGGTCGGCGCTGGCCAGGACAGCCGGCTACCCCGTTTTTGACAGGTATCCTGATATCAACATTGGCGTGATTGTCCGTGGCCGGAATACGGTCTTTCGTGCAGAACATGATAGTAATGACATCTGTTGGCAGTATGAGTATATCATAAATTACTCACAGGACGGGGTAACAGCCGTTCATTGCCTTAATTTTGGACACCAGTGTAGGTTGCGGCGCAACTCAACTCAGGTCAGACCGAGCTGCCTGCAACTCGTCTTCTCCTGTCGCCAGAGGCCAGAACGCCTTTATAAGCAAAGGCCGAGAGCTCCACAGACGTGATCACTACTTAAGAAGCAGCAATAAAATTTCCTCTATGTACTGACAGCCTTACGAAAGGAACAGGCACGAAACCACGTAAGAAGACTCAAGGTACAATACAACGTGTTAAAACATCGATCCATAAGATTTCGGCGTACTGCTGGAGGTCTGCAATTTCCTGGCACCATATTGCGGCACAGAGTCTTCTGGGCATCTCCAAGTGAATAATAACAAAAACGTCTTGGGATCACCTACTTAAGATACTGCGGCCACATTTGTGGGTATTTGGCGATACGTTGATGGCGCTTAATTATTGTTTGGCATCATGGTTTGGACAGTCTCCGACAATTGCTTCAAGATCTGAACTCTATGGAAGAAAATGTAAAATTTAGTATGGAGATGTTGAAACATGGCTGCTTGCCGTTTTAGAAGTACTTGCGCGAGGGAAGAGCGATGGCACACTTGGGCATTCAGTTTGTCTAAACTCCTCTCATACAGGCTTCATTTACGAGTTACTAATTGTCCTCATCCGGCACAACAATTTGGTGTCGTGGAGACATCCACCGAGCCCATACCATCTCAGATACCGATAATCTGCAAACGGAACTGGAAGAACTGTAAACTGTGTTCCAGAACAATGGACATTCACCCTAGCAAATAGAGAGCGCTACTGTCCTACAAACGTCAGAACAAAGAAGAGGATGAGGCCTTCAAAACGACTGCCTATCTACTATATACTGGAAATGTTTCAGTGAAAATAGGTAGAATATTAGGAAGACTTAAAGCAATCTTTCGTTCTTCTTCCAAAATCTCGGTGAATTTAGGCTCTTTTAAAGACTTGTTGCGCAAGGGAGTTGTTGACAGAATTCCGTGCGAATGCTGAAAATCGTACGAAGGTTGCCCAGAAAGCAATGCATCGCATTTTTTTCCAGACTAAAACATTGCTACGAATGCGAAACATTACGTATTTATTATCTGAATTCTCCTCAGTGAGCGTGCGAAGTTTCCGCCACTTCCTACAGATAGCGTAGCTACAGGACAATTTCAGGATGGCGTCTGTAGGTGATGTACGTTACAAGCAACGAGCCATCATTGGATTTCCCCCTGCAGAGTAGGAAATTGTGGGGAATATTCACAAATGCTTGTGCAAAGTCTATGAATCAGCTGTTGTCGACAAAAGCACATTAGTCGCTGGGCACGCAGGGTGAGGTCGTCAGAAGGCGATTTGACGGAGCTCCCCGATTTGCAGCGGTCGGGGAGACCATTCACAGCTGCCACACCTAATATGTTGCAGAGAGCTGATGTCATTCGCGAGGACAGACGCATTACGACTCAGCAGTTGGTGGTGCATCTGTCAATTAGCAAAGGAAGCGTGGGTGCAATTATCCGCACTCGTGGATATTCAAAACTGTGTGCAAGATGGGTCTAACGGTGGACCGCAAATCGAAGAAAAAACATTTGTCTTGATATGGTGCAACGTTTTGAGGCTAAGAGGGAGGCCTTCTTCGTTCCGGCATAAAGTCAAGTACCGGCACGACGGTCAAGAACGGTAGAGCAGAGAGGGCTGTGAGACGACGTCAACCAATAGTAAGCTGACCGATGCCTCTCTAAGACGACGCTCAGACAGCAGTGGCATCTAGGCGAAGAGAATATAAACGCCGCGCCGCCTTGCCACGACCAAGGTGAAGACGAGCCGTTCTACGAAAGCTACAGCAGGGACGTGAACTGTATTGTTTCACTTGTATCACGAATTGTATATACTGAAGAGCTTGCCTATGTTTGATTGTCTCCCTTCGCTCGCTACAAGTCTGTATCTCACAAAGTTAAGTATTGTCATTTATCTTACTGTAATAAAAATTCATTACTACAGTTTGCTTGAATTGTTGTCTAGCGATCCGAGAGGTTTCCTAGGCGCCCTACATTAGACGAGTACGTAGGAAACAACATTCTTGTCCCGAATTGTGACAGGTGATGAAACCTGGGTGCATTTTGAGCTTGAAACAAAACGACAGTCGATGGAATGGCGCCATTGAAAGATGCCACTCGTTGAAGTCATTTTGAGGACGATGAGGAGGTGATTCACACAGTGATGTACTGTCTTCCCCACCAGGACAAGTATTGGTACCGACTGGGAATGCACGCCCTTGTTTCACGCTGGAGGAAGGCTTTACAACGGAATGAAGATTAAGCGTAAAAATAGGGTGTGTAGATAAAAAACCATTCTTTCGTGTGTGTAATACTCATTATGTTCAATAAGAAAATGTTGAAAGAAAAAATGCGGTGCATTACTTTCTGGGCAACCATCGCATATACGCCATACGATGCGCATTGTGCAGGACTACGTTTTAGAGCATGAACGCCATACTCGTCTTCTTCAAGCCAATAATTCTACTATCGTAAAACATTGTATTTCCATTGGTCATTTGATTAAATACAATGAAACAAAACTGTGGCTCACACGTCAAACTTTTGGAGATCCGGCATCAATGAATCAATGGAAATATGACTGTGATTCCCTTGTTAATCTGGGGAGTGGCTTCTAGTTCAATTCTGCATGGAATCCTGTGTAAGTAGGCTTATGTAGGTAGGTTGTTTAGGTTTTTATGTTGGTAACGCCACGTAGCGCTCTATATGAAAATCACTGACTGTGCTGTGTGAAGTCTGTGGCTGGTTTGCATTGTTGGAATATTTGCTATTGTAGTATTGGGCAGTTGGATGTGAACAGCGCGTAGCGTTGGGCAGCTGGAGGTGAGCCGTCAGCAGTGGTGGATGTGGGGAGAGAGATGGCAGAATGTTGAGAGCGGACGATCTGGACGTGTGGCCATCAGAAAGAGTAAATTTGTAATATTGGATATCATGAACTATATATATATATATATATATATATATATATATATATATATATATATATATATGATGACTTTTGAACATTATTAAGGTAAATAAATTGTTTGTTCTTTATCATTTGCTTACTATACCTATGGCTATCAGTAGTTAGTGCGTTCAGTAGTTAGAATCTTTTATTCAGTTGGCAGTATTGGCGCACGCTGTATTGCAGTAGTTTGAGTAACGAAGATTTTTGTGATTCATGAAAGGTATAGGTTAGTGTTAGTCAGGGCCATTCTTTTGTAGGGATTACTGAAAGTCAGATGGCGTTGCGCTACAATAATAATAATAATAATAATAATATTGTGTGTCAGTTTAGTGATGATCAAATAAGTAAAGAAATAAATGTCTGAGTATGTGCAGTTTTGCTCAGGGTAGCACGGGTAGTGCTATCGAAAATCAAATAATGTAAGAGGTTTATCAGCACAGTAATTCATAAATTTTTTCAAAGGGGAGATTTCACATGTCGTATAAAAAGTTTGTGCTCTGCGTAGCCGGTGTCGTTCCGCGATTGTGCGATGGCAATCGAAACGACATCGATCGACGAGATTTCACCACGGAGGACGCGCAGCTCACCGCACAGACTTCCAGCAGAAGCGCATGCGCTCAAGTAGCACGTGCGCAACACCAGCTGCACTGGTCACGAATGTGCCGGTGCGTTGTTAATTACGTGAACTCCAGGCATCTTCGTCAGTATTCGCCTAAAGATGGCCAGAGGACACTGCTCCGAAGCATTGTGGCAGGAAGATGCAGACATCCGGCAGTTCTCCCGAAATTTAATGGAACCATCTGTACACCAGATGAGTTTTAAATTGTGAAAACTTCGCCTTAAAACTTAAGAGTTTCCAGTACTGAAGCTTGCGTCGTCATCGTCCACAGACATCTCAATCGCTGAGTGAAGACTGTTGATATCATCTTCGTGACGGGCCACTAGATCCTGGCTGCCCTCTACATGATTAGACTATGAGTTGCTTTATGGAAGTTTCATTGCTGCTCTGATAACTAGACGAGAACTTACAGAATTTTTGGTATCATTCTTTGCTCGCCCACGACGACTAATCTCTTTCAGACTTGTTTGACGTTAATTTTGTTCTGTACTTTTTTATTTGTGAACTAATAACAACTGTTTGCACTTTGGACACAGAAGGCAAATAACTGTTCACTAAAGAGACTCGGCCGGCGGGAGTGGCCGTGCGGTTCTAGGCGTTACAGTCTGGAGCCGAGCGACCGCTACGGTGGCAGGTTCGAATCCTGCCTCGGGCATGGCTGTGTGTGATGTCCTTAGGTTAGTTAGCTTTAATTAGTTCTAGGTTCTAGGCGACTGATGACCTCAGAAGTTAAGTCGCATAGTGCTCAGAGCCATTTGAACCAAAGAGACTCGAAGTGTTTCAGAGATAGTATTACAGAAGAGAATGAAAATTAGATACGTTGATAATACGCTAAATGAGATTGTCCGCAGACTTGGAAAGGAAGGGTTATATTGAAAACATTAATCGAAGGTAATGATGGACTGTTGATACGTGATGGCATAGCTCCCATTATATCAAAGGTAGATGTAAAGCGTAAAATCTGTGGAACTCAGGTTACAATAAATGTAAATGTAATGTGACTAGGGCCTCCCGTCGGGTAGACCGTTCGCCGGGTGCAAGTCTTTCGATTTGACGCCACTTCGGCGACTTGGGCGTCGATGGGGATGAAATGATGATGATTACAACAACACAACACCCAGTCTCTGAGCGGCAAAATTCGCCGACCAAGCCGAGGATCGAACCCGGGCCCTTAGGATTCACATTTTATCGCGCTGACCACTTTTTTTTAGGTCTTTTTTTTCAATAAACTTTATTGAACAAACTAACAGTACACACACACACACACACACACACACACATATATATATATATATATATATATATATATATATATATATATATATATATATATATATATATATATATACAACAGTTCTTCAAGGCACCATTTAAACATATACAAATGATTGTTAGTTAAACAAAAAATATTAGAAATATTTTTTTTGGTCCTTGCATGAGAACGTGGATAAGGATGTTGCATCATGTGACGGGTAGGCATGGCACACCCGAACTTTGAGGTGGGTCAAGGAAGACGCTGCGGAGACAACCGGCAAAAGTTTGTCGGTAAGATGTTTTTTGGGTGGGGGTGCTATGCGCGATCACAACTTTCAACTTTGTACCAGTAGTCCTGTATAATTTTAGGTTGACCACTCAGCTACCGGGGGCGGACGGGGTTATAATATACGGAACGAATTAATGATGGCGCTGAGTACAGCAGAGACGAGGACACTCCTTAGATTATGTAACTATTACAACACTGCTTTGCACGTCTTCTGTGTCCCATATTTGTGGCGTAAACTATTTTCAAAAGCGATACGACCTTCACCAGCATTTGATAACTGCATTCACTGTTTAAATTAAATGCAGTGCTGTTTAAAAGGTAATATGCTGTAGTCCCACGTGAGATAGTAGTGGCTAAGATTAGAAAAGAAATCCAGAAACCAGCCACCTGTCTGTTGACATCAATTGTTCCATATGGTTACCGTCCGCTCTCAAATCTTGAGCCTTTCGTGTCAGACATGTGATGGAACTAGTAGCGCTGGGTAGTGCCGACTTCATTGACGGATGGACGAGCAGGTGTGGGATTCTCAGGGTAGCACACTGACCGAGGGGTTCACCAGTGAGGAGCAGGGAAGTTTAGCAACGATCATTGTTGGAACGCCATACGTATACACTACCTGACAAAAAAAGTTAAGTACTCAGAAAACATGGTCGAATGTCAAAGTGATTTCGTACACATACACAATGGAGTTGCAAATTCTTTCTGATGGATGGAATGGGCGACAGAGGGCGTTAGTGTTGTTCGTGTTTGGTGGTTTTACCAGGCTGGACAGAGTACTGAAGGTGTGTAAACTGCGTCAAATGTTGATTAATCAGTATGAAGGACTCATAGGTGCTGCATACTCATGTGAGACAGCGTTAGCAACACCTAATAGTGTTAAAGGGGCCACAGTGTTGGTCTCCATTTGACCAGATGGCCGAATCGTGCGTTATCCAGATTCGTGCGGCGTTCGGATGTGACGATGGCCCGATGTTTAACTGCATCGGAAGGTGTGAGCAGGCATACTTGTCGACATGGGCTTGGTCGACATCTGACCACCACGACCTCCTGTGCACCAAGCATATCGAACCCGTGCACATCTGCACCTACTATGCCAAAACAAGTAATGGACTCCCTGCACCAGCGGTCAGAGACTGGGGTGTGTTACCACCCCCTGCAGAGATGTGTCGTGAACACCACAACACAGATTGCTGCGTCTGAATTGTTGCCACTATTAGGATGGACAGACTGCTGATGAATGGTATCGCATTGTGTACAGTGATGAATTGTTTCTGCACGACCTCGAATAACCATCGTCGGCTAGCATGGCGATGACTTCTGGAGATTTCTGATTCTTCCGGTGGATTTGGGAAGGCGCAATGGTGATACTGGTGTTGACATGGTGTGGGGAACCACGGATTTGATTTCGGGTCGTGGCTGGTAGTGACTGAGAGAGCTTTAAGGCAAGACTGAAACATCACTAACATCGTGCTTCCCAGTGTGTTACTTCTCATGTGGCATTGTCGTGGTACCAGTTTTGAACAGGACGTCATTGGTCCACACACGATGCGTCTCTAGCAACTATTTGTCTCGGTTCGAGATATTCCCACAGCCAGCAGAAGCCCGAGATCTACCACTGATGGAATGTGAGTGGGACCAGGTCGGATGTCAACTCAACCTAAGCGCCAGTTTTCACGATATCGAGGACCATTTACAACGGTTGTGGTCCATCTGGCCTCAGAAGAACGGGTTTGAAACCCTTTCCAGCCGAATCGAGACATGCATCCAGGCTATAGGGGGTGCAACGTTGTGCTGACAAGTTGGTCATGATACAAAGATGCTTTAAGGTCACATCGAGCAATCATGATGGGTGTCAACCTCACGGTCCTCTTCAGGATCCGTTCACAGCTGTAAATAGCGCAGCAAGACTCTGAACGGAGCGCTCATCCTAGTCGGGTATCAGCTGCCCGCTGTTACATGAAACAATCATCCCATTCTGATGCACCTGTCAGTCCTATGAATTTTTCACAAGCACAAATGCTCCTGTAGCGTGTGGAGATGTCCTCTTTATGAGCCAACAGGGCTATAAATCCAAAGGGTTGAGACTGTTCTACCCTCTTTTAGAAGAGCGAGACTCTCTGAAGTGAGACATACAGTTTTCAATAACAACTGTTTGTCACAAAAACTAAGTTAAATACAACCTTGTAACCTCCCCGCAGAAATATTAAAAGGTCAATGATTATTAAAAATGTGCCAAATGGTGTCTTCCGACAAAACTGAATAATAAAAATGAGCCAAGCGTAACCTGCTTGCAAAATTAAAGAATAAAAATTGCGCAAATGTAAACTCCCCACAAAATATCGTTAAGGAATGAAGATTGCTCATTAAACCCACAATAATATTAATTAAATAATGAACCATGAACTGAATGTAACATCTCAACACAAATAATTAAACCTGACAAATTTTATAAGGGCAGCTGCGCTGACCTTCGGCCCTGGGAAATAATTAAACCTGTTAAATTCTTACCTCAGTACAACTGCATCTATATCTGCTCTTATTTTTTGGCACAACTTCGTGCAATGCTGGCGTATATTTAATTCTGATACTAGGAGGAAATGCATAGGAAATGTTCTTTGAATTGAAATCAATGTTTTTTCTTCAAAAGAGTGGAAAAATTCTTTAAATTGAAATGATTCTTTTTCTTTAAAAAAGATTTACTTGATAAAAATTATTATTGGGGCATTTCTTGAACAAATTAATTACAATTACCATACATTATTAGCTGAGCGCAATGCTGCTTAATTACCTTTTACAATACTACACATCGTCCTGAATCGTGACCAGAGTCGCGGGAAGATCGCGCCGCCGACGCATGCCGACGTCTGCTCGGTACAACTGTCCACTCGCTACTACTGTATCCGACTGCCTACACGCAACTAGTACTGCAGACAAGAGTGCAACTCGCAACTGTTCCTGTCGACTCGCTACGTGCTACTACCGACAATGTAAGTAGGCTGTTTATGTTTTCTTTATGTAAGTAGGCTGTTTAGGTTCTTATATTGCTAACACCGCCGCCACGTAGCGCTCTCTGTATGAAAATCACTGGCTGTGCTGTGTGCAGTCTGTGGCTAGTTTGCATTGTTGTCTGCCATTGTAGAGGGGCAGCTGGATGTTAACAGCGCATAGCGTTGCGCAGTTAGAGGTGAGCCGCCAGCAGTGGTGGATGTGAGGAGAGAGATGGCGGAGTTTTGAAATTACATATATTATGACTTAAATACATTGTTTGTTCTCTATTAAAATCTTTCATTTGCTAACTATCCCTATCAGTAGTTAGTGCCTTCCGTAGTTTGAATCTTTTATTTAGCTGGCAGTAGTGGAGCTCGCTGTATTGCAGTAGTTCGAGTAACGGAGATTTTTGGTGAGGTAAGTGATTTGTGAAAGGTATAGATTAATGTTAGTCAGGGCCATTCTTTTGCAGGGATTTTTGAAAGTCAGATTGCGTTGCGCTAAAAATATTGTGTGTCACTTTAGTGAATGTTTGAGTACGTTCAGTTTTGCTCAGCAGTTTGAAAAGCAAATAGTGTAAGAGGTTTATCAGCACAGTCGTGTATAAATTGTTCTAAGGGGACGTCTCATATGTCGACCCGTAGCCTAGGATACCTCACTGGAATCTTCTCATTTTTTCTTGTAGTTTGTGTATTTAGTGTAGCTTTTGTTTATTGCTAGTGCGTAATTGTAGAGAGAATCTCCTTTGTAGTTGCAGTCTTTCATTGTTGTACTGTAAGACAGTTGTGGCATGCATGTAGATTTGCACCAAGTATTTCGCAGCTGCAATTAACTAGATATTATTTTCAGTGCTATATTAATGTGTTCTCTTATTTTTGCTCTTCAAATTGTGTTTTTCTGTGTTATCGTGTGAAATATTGTCACAAAATGGCGTGTGAAAAACGTAACACTAGGCTCCAAAGTAAACTGAGAAATAATAGTGACGACGAGCGTAGCTTATCAGCACCACTGTGTAGTGAATTAACAGATGTTCCAAGTAGTAATTTGGTAATTGTGCATAGGGAAATGGAGCGGGCGGCAAATAATGGTGTAGACAGTGAAACAGGTTGTGAACAGGGAAGCGTTATAGATCGATCGGTCGGCTACAGCTCGCCTCAGGAATCCGAAATGACAGGACATAATTTTACAAATACTGTAGATTCAGGTTTTGCGTCCTCACCGTTTTCTCAAATAAGTCAAGACACATTTTCAGCTTGTCAAAATGTGAATGTTGCCGGTGCAAATGCACTGCCGAAAAGAGTAGAGGAACAGATTGCAGACACTAATGCATTGTTATTACAACTAATGCAACAAATGGAACAAAATCAGAGACAAACACAACAACAGTTACCGAGCGAGGTGGCGCAGTGGTTAGCACACTGGACTCGCATTCGGGAGGACGACGGTTCAATCCCGTCTCCGGCCATCCTGATTTAGGTTTTCCGTGATTTCCCTAAATCGTTTCAGGCAAATGCCGGGATGGTTCCTTTGAAAGGGCACGGCCGATTTCCTTCCCAATCCTTCCCTAACCCGAGCTTGCGCTCCGTCTCTAATGACCTCGTTGTCGACGGGACGTTACACACTAACCTAACCACAACAACAGTTAGACACAATGGGACAAAATCTTCAAAAGTAAGACACAATGGAACAGAATCTTCAAAAGTTAGACACAATGGAACAAAATCAGAGACAAACACAGCAAAAGCTGCAAAAGTTAGACACAAGGAACAAAATCTTCGGAAGTTAGACACCACACTTGAACAAACGCGTGAAGATTTAACTACTGAGTTACATAACATTGAATCGAAATGTCAAAAAGTCTGTAATGACGTAAAAACACAAATTTGTGAGCATTTTCAGCCAATTTTTTCGCGGCATGAAAATGCATTACAGAATCACGAAGCAGCCATAAGAGAACTGCAAACTATTGTTCATGAAAATCATGAGACCTTGCAAGCTAAAATGGACTCAGTTGCATCTACCGATTCGGTTGCGCAACTTACAAAAACTCAGGAAAACTTAAAGGACACAGTAGATACTCTGAAAATTGGTTCAGAAAGACACATGGAGGAAATTAGTTCATTATCAGAGAAAGTAGTTGAATTTTCGGATCAGCTAAATAATTTATCTGTGAAGGTAAATGATAATCTGAATGACACAAAACCGGTAGTCTTTAATGACACAGAAGAGTGCGAACAAATTAGGAAACTGAAACAAAATCTGAATCAAATTAATACGCAACACCAAAGAGAAATCCGGGAAGTACAAGATCAGCTGACACAGGTAATACAAGAATTACATATTTCAGAGGACACTCGCGCTCCAACACGGGAAGAGGAACTTAGAAATACGGAAAAGCCACAAAATAATAACACAGGGCATTTCGGTAATTATGAAAGAAATTGGCAAGGTACACCGAATTTTGAGATGGAACCGCCGACACGACGTAACAATGACCGATATGCTACTCGCCGACACGATGATTTTGACTATAAGCTGTTCATTACTACACGTAAATTCAAAACGTTTAAGAATTCTGCCAACGACATTCATCCACAAGCGTAGCTCCATCAATTCTCTCATTGTTTCCCTCCCAACTGGTCATTGGAGCACAGGTTAGAATTTATGTGTGGCTACTTAGAGAATGAACCAGGTGTAAGAATGCGATCGGTCATTCACGATTGTCACAGTGAAGGAGATTTTTATCACGGCTTCCTCTCAGCATATTGGTCTCAAGCTACACAAGACCGAGTAAAACATAGCATCATAATGATGAAACACTTCGAACAATCTGAATTTTTCTGTCTTGTGAAATACACTCCTGGAAATGGAAAAAAGAACACATTGACACCGGTGTGTCAGACCCACCATACTTGCTCCGGACACTGCGAGAGGGCTGTACAAGCAATGATCACACGCACGGCACAGCGGACACACCAGGAACCGCGGTGTTGGCCGTCGAATGGCGCTAGCTGCGCAGCATTTGTGCACCGCCGCCGTCAGTGTCAGTCAGTTTGCCGTGGCATACGGAGCTCCATCGCAGTCTTTAACACTGGTAGCATACCGCGAAAGCGTGGACGTGAACCGTATGTGCAGTTAACGGACTTTGAGCGAGGGCGTATAGTGGGCATGCGGGAGGCCGGGTGGACGTACCGACGAATTGCTCAACTCGTATGGGCGTGAGGTCTCCACAGTACATCGATGTTGTCGCCAGTGGTCGGCGGAAGGTGCACGTGCCCATCGACCTGGGACCGGACCGCAGCGACGCACGGATGCACGCCAAGACCGTAGGATCCTACGCAGTGCCGTAGGGGACCGCACCGCCACTTCCCAGAAAATTAGGGACACTGTTGCTCCTGGGGTATCGGCGAGGACCATTCGCAACCGTCTCCATGAAGCTGGGCTACGGTCCCGCACACCGTTAGGCTGTCTTCCGCTCACTCCCCAACATCGTGCAGCCCGCCTCCAGTGGTGTCGCGACAGGCGTGAATGGAGGGACGAATGGAGACATGTCGTCTTCAGCGATGAGAGTCGCTTCTGCCTTGGTGCCAATGATGGTCGTATGCGTGTTTGGCGCCGTGCAGGTGAGCGCCACAATCAGGACTGCATACGACTGAGGCACACAGGGCCAAAACCCGGCATCATGGTTTGGGGAGCGATTTCCTACACTGGCCGTACACCACTGGTGATCGTCGAGGGGACACTGAATAGTGCACGGTGCATCCAAACCGTCATCGAACCCATCGTTCTACCATTCCTAGACCAGCAAGGGAACTTGCTGTTCCAACAGGACAATGCACGTCCGCATGTATCCCGTGCCACCCAACGTGCTCTAGAAGGTGTAAGTCAACTACCCTGGCCAGCAAGATCTCTGGATCTGTCCCCCATTGAGCATGTTTGGGACTGGATGAAGCGTCGTCTCACGCGGTCTGCACGTCCAGCACGAACGCTGGTCCAACTGAGGCGCCAGGTGGAAATGGCATGGCAAGCCGTTCCACAGGACTACATCCAGCATCTCTACGATCGTCTCCATGGGAGAATAGCAGCCTGCATTGCTGCGAAAGGTGGATATACACTGTACTAGTGCCGACATTGTGCATGCTCTGTTGCCTGTGTCTATGTGCCTGTGGTTCTGTCAGTGTGATCATGTGATGTATCTGACCCCAGGAATGTGTCAATAAAGTTTCCCCTTCCTGGGACAATGAATTCACGGTGTTCTTATTTCAGTTTCCAGGAGTGTATTTTGAAGACATGTTGCACAAGAATCAATACCTGTCAAACCGATACAGCCCTTCAGAACTCATCCGCATTTGCTTAATCAAACTGCCTGAACATTTACGACATATTATTTTAGCAGGACGTTGCAAAGACGACATTGAAGCTTTTCAGGGACTGTTACAAGAATTAGAAATTGACACAGACAGTCGCGGGATGCAAAAACAGGAAAACAATCACTACAGGTCACATCCGTCACAATTCCGTGACGACAGAAATGATAACTGGACGCAACAAGGCTATTCTCACCACACAAATCGTGACCAAAATAGACACCTCCCGTATGACAACCGTTGGCAGAGTAGTCATAATTACAGGGAAAGATCGCCTCTCTGCAGTAATGACTATCACAGAGACAATCAGAGAAACAGACAATATGGGAACCAAAACAATTATTATCAAGGGAGACAGAATAACTTTAGACGCATCGGTCCAGCGCGTGGTTATGACTCAGGGAGAAATTCTACACCACGTGACCGACACGAAAGAAACTGTGTAAACTACCGACAAAACGACAGACCTGAATTCCATCAGAACTGGCGAGCTTTAAACAGAGCTGGGCCCTCTCGGCAAGGCGAATTTGTAGAAGTTAGACCTCCTAATCCCAGTAACGGCGCGCGCCAACAAAGAAACAGACAATGACTCGCACCGCAGGCAGCCACCTGCGCCCACTGGCTCAGGGAAAAATAACATTGACGCTAACCTTGAGCCAAATTCCAGTATTCTTTATGGACGAATACCGCATGATAATTGCATTCAAGTTGAAACTCTGCGTACTAGGAAGAGTAAAGGTTTACACCACATTCCAGATGTAAAACCGTTCATTGAAAGATAATCTGCTTTTTAACTTTGTCTTTGACATAAAACGTTTCACTTCACGTTACTAGTATGCTTTAGAAACTGTTACCATGCAACAATGTTTGAAGTTAAATATCCAGTCAAGAACCAAGAGAACTTATTTAAACAGAAATTACGAATGCATTGTTATTGCGAACAGACGACACAGTGTAATTGTGTGTGTACATTCTTGCTTGTTAGTTGCACGATTAGAACATTTACCAGTACTGCTAATGAGATTTTAATGCAACATTTTGGTTTACTGGAAAATACATTTGGGATTTAAAGTACTTTCTGTGAGATTAAAGATGACTTAGTATTTGGTTTCTTTGACAGCTACATGGTTATATTACGACACTACTAATGAGCGACAATTTACAATGTTGCTTTTGCGGTGTTTCTGTTTTATATCTGCACAGTTTTTCTGTATTCTTCTGGAAAGTAAAACATATTTAATAGTAACTTTTGTGGTATAGCTACAAGGAGACAGCCTTTTCTGTAGCACAACAATACTTTACAGCACAGTATTTTCTTCATCACGGCAATAAGCGTAATAAGTATGATATCTATACGCAAAGCATTTCACTTTGTTTATCATGAGGTAAGTACATTGACTTCTGCAGAACTTAGCTTTTGGAGGACGATAACTACGACACTTCCACAGAGATTATCTTACAGCAAGACACATATTTAGCGCTACAGGACACGTATTTGAGTGATTAATTTTGTACTAAAAACATTTATTTTCAAAGATATTTGAAATACAAAGGTTTTCTGTAATACATTTCATTCCATTCTTGTAATCTGTAACACCTGAGGGTATAATTACAATAATCCTCAGGGGGGTACACGCCTACTTTGTGTATCATGTGTTTGGCAAGCACAAGGAGCCCTAGCTAATATGGTATTTGCTTATACAATTTAACACATCGGTACCATATTTCTCTAACACATAAATTACACAGCTATCTGATCATTTAACTGAGAGATAAACATGTTTTTTACTACGTCAGTGACACATGTTTACGTAATTACACAGTTGGGTAACTTCACACTTACGAAATTGTATTTTGTCTGTACTTTGTGAACTCTTCATATTTTTTCGGAACCATTGTGATACTATGAGAGCTTTGAATGATGTATTTGGGATGGGATCATGATTTTTAAAGTACGTTTGAGGTAGATGACACTATTGAAATGAGCAGAGAATTTTTTTAGGTTTTGACATTATTGCAGAAAGCTACGACGTTTTTGAGATTTGACTGAGTTGTTATGATGTTATTTTTATGACGACGATGTGTATTATGCTGTTGAGGTATGTTTATGTCAATAAGATGATGCTACCATATATGAGGAATGTGATTACGTGTTTATATGTATATGAATAATGAATAGAAGTAGGGACTCTTGACTTGTGAAAAAGGATGTTGGAAACCAAGAATCGTACTTTAAGAGTTATGAAATGTGTGTAAATGCGTGAATGTATCACAATGCCGGCGAAAATTTTTTTGGACACTGTTATATTCATAGGATTTTGTTTCTACACATTTGCAACGTAAATTCTCGATCTGTGAAAATTTTATATGAGACTGTCACTGTAGCGGAAACTGCTGTCGTAAATATTTCCGTAAGAAAGTTAAGTGACCACCTGCACGTGCATAGTGGGCACCCAGGTGTGTCAGACGCCTGGAGAACAAGCCATTAGAGTGCGTGCCTTTCCAGAGGCACAGGCAGAAAAAAAAAAGGGAGGCCATCAACCTCGCTGTTGACATTCCTTTGTAGAGGGCATCGCTAATGCGACACGCTCGTTACTTGAAAACATATGATTACTCGTACTTTGTGCTAATTACTGAAATGCTTATGAATTGATGGGAAATATTCGTACATCTGCACACCTGATTATGACAAGTGTCTTTCTACGAGAGTTGAGAGAATTTCTACTAACTTATGAAATGTCACATGACTATTGAATGATATTTTTATGCTTTGGTTTGCGTAATTGCTTATTTCATTTGATATCTGGTTTCCAGCTGTGTTGCAGCATTGCTCTTGATAAAATAAAATGCATTTGCTAATGTGAACACTTTCTGTCAACAGATCTATTAAATAATAATTTTGTAATCCACATTCTTTAAAAAAGGAGCACTTGGAAAGGAAAGAACAATAAGAAGGGACTAGTAACAGTAACTGGACACATAATATTCTTTTCAAGTATATGGTAATATTTTTTTTACAATAAGTTGTTGTGGTGCACCACTTTAATTACATAGACATTAAGATGACCACTTTAATTACATAGACATTAAGATGTGAATAGACATTTCCCTTGTCTGCATTGTTGTTTTTACTGTAATATTTTTTCTGCTTGAGCTATGTCATGTTTAGGTATAAGTTGCTGCTGTTTGCCAGGCATAGTGTTATTGAATTTAACTTTGTATTACTCTGTTAAGCTTTTCTTGTTGCTGCACATTGGCTCATATTAGTTGTAATTTTGCATTTTATCTGTTAATTTAGATTTACTGCTGCTTGCTTTGCAAATTGGCATTTTTTGTCATTGCTGTTTGTGTTGATTTGTTGTATGCTGCTGCATTGCCTTGTCCCTTAGTTTAGCATCTGAGCTCAGTAGATTTAAGTTAGCTTAAGAAACTGACTATAGAGAATAGGTAAAGAATGCATTGTGAAGTTATATGAAAAAGATTTGGGCCAAAATGAGTATTGTACAATGAGAAACAATTATTTTGAAAGAAATAGGAATAGAATACAGGAAGGAGGTATAGATAGGACTTTTTGGGAATAATGATGAATGAAGGGAGATCTCCAAGAAGCAAAGAAAGTTTTGTTTGCAAAATACTGCAATGAAACAAACCCTGTCCTTTCCTTTTGTGTTATCCCACTATTTGTTTGGGTACCCGTGTGTAATTATGTTCTTCCTGTCTTTATATGTTTATCTGATAAGACTTATGTTGTAGAATTTTTCTGATACTCCATTACATGAACTATGATGAGGAATACTGTTATCCTCAAATATAATTTGCATTAATAATGTGTTATTTACCTTGTAAAGATGCTTAGACATTATTTATTCTGTTTTGTTTTAATGCTAATGTGTAAAGTTGATGTTTCAAAAGTTATTTATGAATTTACTTATGTCATAATTCCTGTAACACTGATGTATATGTTATTTCGATTCTTTTGTAAAGCTTGTACTACAAATGTTATCTGTATTGTTATGTTCTTTAATGATGTATTTTGTACCTTTGTAATTGTATTCTCATGTTATAAAATTGTAATTGACACCAGTACATCATATTATTAACTTGTAAGCATTCATTTCACTGCACACTTTTCTGTTGGTCATACTATATGGACACTATGTCAGAAGTTGGGACTGTTAGTGTTTGCACGTGTGTTACTAATTCAGCAAGGGACTGGATAACAGCATTGTTGGTTCTAAGGACAATTCCAAAAAACTTTGTGAGTGCACAAGTGGTGGTTCATGGACTTGCTATATTGTCCGCAAGACTCTTCGATGGTGATTGTGCACCTGCACAGTCACAACAGATGGCTGCTGGCCATCTCTACAAGGACTGCAGTGGGTCTACACCTTTGCTGACTCACCAATACCATTATTTCTACAAGGACTGCAGTGGGTCTGCTCTGTGATGACCTACCTACCAATCTTCTTCAAAATATCGAATGACTCTGCTGTGGGTTTGCTCTGTTGTGGCCCATTACCTATCAGCATGTCAAGAGTCAGCACTGTCTTTCCATTGGAAGGAAAACACTACTTCTTCAAGACTGCATGGAAATTCACTACTTCTGTGTGCAATTTCTTTTACTAATGAGAAACTGTAATTACAATTATGATGAATGATCAGGACTATCTTTATGGACTGTGAGAAAATTTTAGCTTTTGACCAACATTGTATCAATAAGTGTGTGCATTTTATATCTTTGTTATTGTAATTGTGAAAAATTTTTTTCAAATCTGTATTGGCCAGTGCCCAACACCATTTGTAAAAATTTTTTGTGGGGAGCGTGGGGGCTATGCAAGTAGGCTGTTTATGTTTTCTTTATGTAAGTAGGCTGTTTAGGTTCTTATATTGGTAACACCGCCGCCACGTAGCGCTCTCTGTATGAAAATCACTGGCTGTGCTGTGTGCAGTCTGTGGCTAGTTTGCATTGTTGTCTGCCATTGTAGAGGGGCAGCTGGATGTTAACAGCGCATAGCGTTGCGCAGTTAGAGGTGAGCCGCCAGCAGTGGTGGATGTGAGGAGAGAGATGGCGGAGTTTTGAAATTACATATATTATGACTTAAATACATTGTTTGTTCTCTATTAAAATATTTCATTTGCTAACTATCCCTATCAGTAGTTAGTGCCTTCCGTAGTTTGAATCTTTTATTTAGCTGGCAGTAGTGGAGCTCGCTGTATTGCAGTAGTTCGAGTAACGGAGATTTTTGGTGAGGTAAGTGATTTGTGAAAGGTATAGATTAATGTTAGTCAGGGCCATTCTTTTGCAGGGATTTTTGAAAGTCAGATTGCGTTGCGCTAAAAATATTGTGTGTCAGTTTAAGCACAGTCATGTATAAATTGTTCTAAAGGGGACGTTTCAAACTAGTACTGCAGACAGAGTGCAACTCGCAACTGTTCCTGTCGACTCGCTATGTGCTACTACCGACTGACTACTGCAGACAGACTGCAACTGTCGTCTCGCGCGGTCAAGCGCAGACTAGCAACGATAAATAACTCTCTGGTCAGAGATTCTGTCATGCCTCGCCATCGCTGGTAATGAATACATACGTGTTTCAACCTCTGAAAATAATGTCTACGAACCTTGAGAGCAGTATTCTATTGAGGAGCAGGGAAGATTCGCAACGACGTGGTCCCACGCAGCTGGTCACTCGTAGGTGGTCTCCTGATGAGGAGCAGATGCTTTGGCGACACGGTCCTATGAGGCTGAAGAGATCGTAGGCAGTGTGCCGGTAACGACACGATCCCACAAGGCGATGAGCACGTGGGCAGTGTCAACAACTGTGCGGCGCGGTGCTCCCGGAGCGGCTAGCGAAAGCGCGGCGTCGGACAAGGCTCGGGATGAGGGCGACAGAATCCTTGGCGGTCGGCGATGAGGCGACAGCAGCAGGCGGTGTCCTTCGCCCACTCTCGAGACGGCTGTCGGTTACTTGGAGCTCGAGACGTAACTGGCTCTCCGTGGACGGAGCGCAAAATTACGTACATGCCTGCGGAAGGACACGCGCGTGCTATCGCGAGAGCATGCGAGCGTGCGGACGTAAATTAATGCCTGCGACATGCACGCCACCTAGGCATGACTGGCGCCCCAGACTATGTGGCTACTGCTGGCGGCTTCGCTGTACACAGTACCTTACATTTTCCGTTTAGAAATAATCTCCTAATTTAGGCAGGGAGCCGGCCGCTGTGGCCGAGCGGTTCTAGGCGGTACAGTCTGGAACCGAGCGACCGCTACAGGCGCAGGTTCGAATCCTGTCTCGGGCATGGATGTCCTTAGGTTAGTTATGTTTCAGTAGTTCTAAGTTCTAGGGGACTGATGACATCGGTTGTTAAGTCCCATAGTGCTCAGAGCCATTTTTGAGTTAGGCAGGGGCCGTACTTGGCCTCTGAAACATACACGTAACTGTGGTGGCTGAAATATGCAGGGCCAGTCCTACATACTCGACAGATGTCCTGTGACGAGAAGGCCAACCTCGTGGGTCTCCCAATAGAAATATGCTATGAGTTTGTACGCGAAGATATCCTACAACACTGAGTAGTTAAAACTTGCGGCAAAAGTAAAATAATCCATATCTCAACTGGTGATTGATTCCAGGCATATGTTTATGGTACACTGTGCGGGCTTTCAAAATAACTACGCACGCTCCGACTCAGATTTGCAATATTAAAAGGTTTGCCTGGTTTCGTTGTCTAGGGGCTGGGATACGTAGTTGCCGCATTGCAGGCCAAATACTATTGAGTTTACAGTATACGCTAAGAATACACACATAAATCGAATGGTCGAAGGTTTCTATCACTCGGCAATTGCGAATTATGAAAGAAACATATAAATTTATAGATGAAAGATTGCAATTAAATAAAATATGCAGGTGCTATCTTAACGACTTTAAATGATGAATACGACAGTAGAAGTACTTTTGAGAATGAAGGATATTTTTGTAAAACACTTATTGGTGTCGATGGTCCAGCAATGAAATAAAATACAAGTTGAATAACAGGGAAACAATAAATTCCTACTGTACGTAATTAGTTATGAAAAACAACATAGCTCGGGAGATATTCACTTCCAGAGTATTTATATCCCTCGCGACCACGCACAAATCCTCCACACTCCAAGTCTCTCTCGCGACCGTGCTTCCGCCGCGCCGTCACGACCAGCATCTTCCATGTCCTGTCCCTTACCTCACTGTCCTCTCTCCTGGACTCGCTTCCATTCAATGTCCCCATTCACGAGCGCTGTGATTGGCTAGAGCGCTCGCACCATGTCTTCAAGCCAATGCACCCACACACATATTTAAGCACATACGAAATACTGGATTTACATTTAAATACTTGAAATTAAATAAATATTCCTACAGCTGGACCATAAACACGCTCTAACACACGTTATTAAATACATAAACAAATTAAATAAACATATATCAAAGGAATAGAACAAAAGGTAGGCCAGAAGCCTAATGTCTCTGTGCTTTCTAAAACACATTAAATATTTAACTAATTTCTTCATGAATATTATATATCGGATATAAGTAGGCTGTTTAGGTTTTTATATTGGTAAAGCCACGTAGCGCTCTCTATAAAAATCACTGGCTGTGCTGTGTGCAGTCTGTGGCTGGGTAGCATTGTTGTAATATTCGCTATTGTTGTGTTGGGCAGTTGCGCGTAACGTTGCGCAGTTGGAGGTGAGCCGCCAGCAGTGGTGGATGTAGGGAGAGAGATGGCGGAGTTCTGAGAGCGGATGATCTGGACGTGTGTGCATCAGAGAGAGTAAATTTGTAAGACTGGATGTCATGAACTGAGATATATATAGGTTATTGTTAGTCAGGGCCATTCTTTTGTAGGGACTGTTGAAAGTCAGATTGCGTTGCGCTAAAAATATTGTGTGTCAGTTTAGTGACGATCAGAATAAGTAAAGAGAGAAATGTCTGAGTACGTTCAGTTTTGCTCAGCTGTTTGAAAATCAAATAATGTAAGAGGTTTATCAGCACAGTCATTCATAAATTTTTCTAAGGGGACGTTTCATAATATAAACAAAGTCAGATGAATAAATATATTTATGAGTATGCTGCTACCGTTTTTTCGTGTAACTGTGGAGTACTTATGGCCTGACGCGATCGATAGTAATCGGCCACTTTGACCTCCAGTAACTCATGTACTGTTTAAGTTACATGCCTGTAATTCATACCAATTTAGGTTTACACTAATAGCTTTCTAAAGACACATAGGTCGACGAAATCGGATGAACCGTTTAGATTTTGGAAATTCGTTGCTGGGTGTTACTTGTATAATTTATCGTCAGATACTAAACTTTAAACTAAAAAATATATTGAAAATCTGATTATACCATCAGAATCGTCGTGCAAATAATGGTAATGTACATGTTTCTTTTTGAGGTATCATGATTCATCTGGCTACTATTAATTTCTATACGAACTGTGAAATGTCTGCCATTAAGGTTTCACAAAGTCCGCTATCTTTGCATACAAGTCTCCTTCATTGACACAAAGCACCGTACCCGTCACAGCGGAATTCCCAGCCACGCAGCTAGACCATGCGCTGGGGCTACCCCTCTCGTCCGGCTAACGTTCGGCACCACTTGTTTCCTACCGGGCCCCGGCTGGCCGAGCTGACGCCCCAACTCGGAACATGTAATATTTCCAGGGCGCCACAACTCGCCCGTTAACTCACAACTGTATTGCTGTTATGGGCAACGTTATCTCCTGTAGAAATACACTGAAGAGCCAAAGAAACACGTACACCTGGCCCCCGCGAGCATGCAGAAGTGCCGCAACACGACTTGGCATGGACTCGACTAATGCCTGAAGTAGTGCTGGAGGGAATTGACACCGTGAATCCTGCAGGGCACTCCATAAATCCGTAAGGGTACGAGGAGGTGGAGATCTCTTCTCAACAGCACGTTGCAAGGCATCAAGGCATCCGAGATACGTTCAATAATGTTTATGTATGGGGAGTTTGGTGGCCAGCGAAAGTGTTTAAACCCAGAAGAGTGTTCCTGGAGCCACTCTGTAGCAATCCTGGAAGTGTGGGGTGTCGCGCTCCTCTGGAATTGTCCAAGTTCGTCGGAATGCACAATGGACATGAATGGATGCAGGTGATAAGACAGGATGCTTACGTACGTGTCACCTATCAGAGTCGTACCTAGACGCATCAGGGGTACCATGTCATTCCTACTGGACACGGCCCTCACCATTACAGAGCCTCCAGATGTTTGAATAGCCCCATGCTGACATGCATGGTCCATGGATTTATGACGTTGTCTCCATACCCGTACACGTACATCCGCTCGATACAATTTGAAACGAGACTCTTCCGACCAGGCAACATGTTTCCAGTCGTCGCCAGTTCAACGTCAGTATTGATGGGCCCAGGCTAGGCATAAAGCACTGTCTCGTACAGTCATCAGGAGTACACGAGTGGGCCTTCGGCTCCGAAAGCCAATAGCGATGATATTTCGTTGAATGGTTCGCATGCCGACACTTGTTGATGGCCCAGCATTGAAATCTCTAGCAATTTGCGGAATGGCTGCCCTTATGTCTCGTTGAGAGATTCTCTATAGTCGTCGTTGGTCCCGTTCTTGAGGATATTTTTCCGGCCTCAGCAATGTGGGAGATTTAATGTTTTACCGGATTCCTAATATTCACGGAACACTCGTGAAATGGTCGTACGAGGAAATCCCCATTTCATCGCTACGTCGGAGATGCTGGGACCCACTGTTCGTGCACCGACTATAACACCTCGTTCAAACTCACTTAAATCTTGATAACCTGCCATTATAACAGCAGTAACTGGTCTGACAACTGCGCCAGACACTTCTCTAATATAGGCGTTACCGACCCTGTGCACCGTATTCTGACTGTTTACATATGTATGTATTTGGCGACACATGCCTATATCAGTTTTTGGCACTTCAGTGTATAAGCCCCTGTTGTGAATATTCTACAAATTATTAACATTTTCTAGCATATCATAGCTTGGCAGGTAGGTAAATCATCTTCTCACTACTAAAAAGGAAACTGATTATATCTTGTATCTTAATTGATTTATTAAGATAACAAGAAAATGAAGATAAGATGCAGATGTTAGCAAAGCTTCTTACAGCTGTGTATCACAATTATCTTAAGATATAATGCGTTTTGAGTTCCTTTACAGAAAGTTTGGTGAGGGCAATAAATTACGCCGCTGCTGGAGTGTTTCAGGAAATGATTTATGCGCTTCGTCGAGTGCGGTCTGCTGAAGATCAGCGAGGTCCCCGCCAGCAAGCAACACTCGTACCGCGGCGTAGTGAAGGCGACGGCGGCCTCTGTCGGCTCGCCTCTCCACGGGATATTAATAATTCCCGAAGGCGGCTCTCGAAGGGAGCGTGCCAACCCCTTTTGAGTAATGGCAGCAAGGCGGATCTTCTGTAGCTATAAGCGCCGTTTCGTTCACACTTTTTTGCCACAGGCTTTTGCAGTCATGTATCTCCCCAGTGTCGCCTTCTGAGAGGTAAGTTTGGCAACCATAATTTATTTTTGTTTGCAGCCCGTCGTTCTTATGTACGACACTCTCAGTATGTTTTTTCAGTCATAAGAGACACAGGAAATTATGTATAAGGTACTGGGAAAGTAGGGTGCATACAATATGTACAAGAAACAAGAGGAGGAAATACGAGGGTCGTTCAAAAAGTAATGCAACCCTTTCTTTTATCGGCCGATTTCGAAAAAAAAAACCAACAGAACTTGTTGTGGGACACCGTGGAATATTTGTGCTTCAGCCCTATAGTTTCATGAATTTACGATACATGACGCCGGCCGGGGTGTCCGAGCGGTTCTAGGCGCTACAGTCTGGAGCCGCGCGACCGCTACGGTCGCAGGTTCGAATCCGAATCCTGCCTCGGGCATGGATATGTGTAATGTCCTTAGGTTAGTTAGGTTTAAGTAGTTCTAAGTTCTAGGGGTCTGATGACCTTAGGTCCCATAGTGCTCAGAGCCATTTGAACCATTTTTGATACATGACGGCGCTATACGTAACTTCAAAATGGCGTCTTTAACGTAGGATCGTTCCGGAGCAGTCATTGAGTTTCCTTCGGGAGGAAAACCAAAGCATCGGAGATGTTCACAGGCGCTAACAGATTGTCTGTGGATACCTGGCAGTGAACAAAAGCACGGTGAATCGTTGGCGGAGGTGTCTGATCATCGCAGCAAGGTCATGCAAACCTGTCCGACCTCCAGCACGCCAGGCGTGTGCATACGGCCATGGTTCAAATGGCTATAAACACTATGGGACTTAACATATGAGGTCATCAGTCCCCTAGATTTAGAACTACTTAAACCCAACATCACATACATCCATGCCCGAGGCAGGATTCGAACCTGCGACCGTAGCAGCAGCGCGGTCCCGGACTCAAGCGCCTACAACTGCTTGGTCACAGCGACCGGAATATTAGAATGTGCTGGTACACTCATTCGAGGTGATCGACGGATCACAATCAAATACCTTGCTGCTTAATTGCGCTAACACCGTTGTCCACCAGTTCGGGTATTCAAAGCTGTGTTTCGGCTGGGTCTTAGTTGCATAACAGAACACCATAAAGAGCAAACAAGGACCATCAGCGCGAAGTTACTTCCGCGTTACGAGACTGATCGCGAAAATTTGTCGAAGAAGCTTCTGGAAGGAAGGAAGGTCAGAAGGCAGCACGTGATCGCGTGAGAGGCGTGTCACGCGAGCCTATACAAGCGGCGCTGCTGGTAATTCCGTTATCAGTCTGCCTCAGACGCTGGAACTGAGTTATGCCAGCTTCTCGTGGCACTTAGCCGCACAGGGCATATGTGAACATAGTCAATGTGTTAGTGCCTCGTAGGATTCGACAGTAGTTTTCAATCCTACTTTGTTGAGTCCACGCCACTTTTCCCACCGACTTTCCTGACTTGCAAGTATTTTCATCTTGTATCCTCAGGCATCGAGTCTACAAGTTGGACGAGCCACCTTGCACGTGGATAGGGCGTCAGCTCCCATACCGATCCGCACGCTGGATATACATGATTCCACCTCAAAACGTGACTGAATCGCCGCGATAAGAGTGCGGTTTGTGGTAAAGTTAGGACGTAAAAGTTGTCTTCGTTGCCTCCACACATGAATATCAGTATTGTCAGGGCGGAGAGTGACACGGATCTCAAAAGAGCGTTGTGTCACGCTGCTGCCTAGGCCGCAGATAGTGGTTTCGTGCCCATGCGACACGAGCCCCTCTCCGAAACCAATATAGAGGAGAAGCCTTGAGAGGTCTTCTGGCACATAATCCCTGCTCGTGGGGTTCATTCCGTGCCGTCTGAGTTGACACCTACACTCCTGTAGCTATTTGGAACTGCCACTGTAGACACGTAGGATTGTCTTGAGGGTTTCTGCTTGCTGTTAAAGGCAGACACCGACCACTCTGTGAAGATCCTCAACTGATCCTGTCGCTATAAACTGGTTTCAGATTCTAGAGACCTCACTTTGACTCACAGTGACATTTGCTGCGACGTCCACCTGCCTCATTCCATGCTCTGTCACAGTGACTATACGGAGGCTCTGATCCTCCGTCCATGTTCTCCGAACCATCCTGGAGCAACAAAACTCTCGCAATGACACGCAGCTCAAGTACTGCTATGTTTACACGTAAAAAGGTTGCCATAGACTGCGCACATTGGCACTCTCATGGTAGAAAGATGGACTCTTTCCGCTAGAACTACATAAAAAACGAACCAATGTATTTGTTGTGACTTGGCAAGACAGCCAGGCCACTATGATTGGTTGCCGAAAGGCACGCGTTTAAGCTCACGCAGGCTGGCGTGAGGTCTGGAACATTTAAGGAAGTTAGGTTTTAGCAAAAAGGGTCTTAGCTGTTGGAATACTTAACTTTAATCCATAATTGGTGAACATCGGTCTGACGGTACATGCATCACAAGATAAATAGCAAATGATAATGGCGCCTTGCTAGGTTGTAGCCAATGACGTAGCTGAAGGCTATGCTAACTATCGTCTCGGCAAATGAGAGCGTAATTTGTCAGTGAACCATCTCTAGCAAAGTCGGCTGTACAACTGGGGCGAGTGCTAGGAAGTCTCTCTAGACCTGCCGTGTGGCGGCGCTCGGTCTGCAATCACTGACAGTGGCGACACGCGGGTCCGACGTATACTAACGGACCGCGGCCGATTTAAAGGCTACCACCTAGCAAGTGTGGTGTCTGGCGGTGACACCACAGTATTGATATCAAAGTATTTATGGACCACAACATTCAATATTAAAGTTTCGGTAATACGCAAAACTCGTTTCTACCACTGTATGATATTATGGTTACTTGTCAGCGTTCCAGTGCAAGGGCCTGTGCAAGGGTCTGTGATTGCTGGCCTGGTAAGACAAATCTTCTCCGACTACGTATTAATTCGATCCATGGCGTCACTGCCAGAGTCTAAGAATCTTGAGGAGCCAGCGTGGCACATACTTGACGATAATATTTTAAATTTATAATATGTTAAATTTTTCTTTGCTTGGATCTTTATAAACAGTAGAAAATTATTCAGTTAAAACTAAGAAACAAGTCTACTACTCCTCAGCAAACTACGTGCTCTCTTAGCTGGCTAATACGATCACACAGTAATAATACACTGAACGGATATGGCAGTTCTGAACCGCGACGCCCATGTATCAACATACCAAACTTACAGATAGCATTATGACGACGTTGCTGAAAAGTAACGGTTGTTCAATATGAAGGAATGGAAACAAATCCAACAATGAAGGTACCAAGAACCAAAAAACTACATAGGTGCAGGGAGATTCAGCGTAATCGATTACGAGCGCAGAGTGAACACAATTGTCTCGGGTACTTGAGTTGGAAAAAAAAGAATAAAAGAATATGTTTCACACTGATGACCATGAGTAGATGATGTCGCTGTTTAGCGTGCGTGACCTATGTGTCAGTCCATAAGAGAGCTTGCTGTGAGAAATGGGAAATTATCGCCTGGTTAAATGGCTCTTGTGCCGCAAGACAATGTCTTTGTTTTCTCTTCTTTCTTTCCTTGCAGGAGTTTCACCATCTGCGGCAGTATTTCGAAACATTTCATTGCTCATGGTAAATCCAGAAGGGTTTGGATTCAAAATGGAGCACCAAAATATCTGCCCCTCCAGAATGACGTGACTCTTAATATAATTACTAATTATTGTGTCATCATCTAATCAATTTGTATTATTATTATTGTTATTATAAATTTTAATATTATAATAGAACAGGAATAGGATCAAACATTTCTTGACAATATAACTTCAGTTCACTGCAAGAAATAGACATTTCTAATAGGTGTTCTAAAATAAATTACTCATACCTTCAATGTGATACTTGAGCTTGGTTAGCTCCACACAGACGGCTGAACTGTGGCGGAATCTTTGACAAATAAATCCTCATTTCTGTACCGATGGATTTGAGGCTCTCTGTCTTTGATGTTTTAATTTTGGACAACATTTAGAAGCACAGTTCCCACAAGTATGTAGCTGACATAGTGATAAAGCATTACCTGCCATCTTGGAGTGAGTTGGGATTCATTGCTTATAAGCAACCGAAATGTATCCAAAGGGACTTCGAAAAATTTTGATTTCAATGTTGTCTCTTTCAAATCTGACAGTTCCTCTTGTAGTCCTATACCTTGAGAGAGGACAGGTTACTCTCTCTCCTATTTTTCGTATATGGAAAATTATTAAAGATTTTGTTAAAACCTTATGCACCTTGAGCGAGACTCTAGAAATTTAACGGCCTGAGCAGACATTGATGAAACGTGGTAGGGCACTAAAGGCATGAGGTATTTTAGGTATTTTTATGGTTCTTAGTTCATAGACACGGCATGTTGGAAGTTGAAAGCAAGTGGCGGCGAGCCAGTTCCTCAGAAAATGTTGCCGGACAGGCCCATGGCCGTACAGCACAGACAGAGCAACCCCTTGTCAAGACAGGTCTCCAGCAGGACAATGCCACTATACCTGCATTGGCACCAGGCAAAGGGTGGGCTGAGGGCGACAGACTGAAGGGACGCATCTACACAGTGGAGTCATAATCTGGGCATTGTGTGCAGAGCCACGTGTAATAACAGTTCACAAGTTTTTGTGTTCACTGATACTGCAAATAGGCCTGTGACTCACTTCCATTGGCCACCTTGGTTGTATAAGAAACTCTGGCGTTTGAGAAACGTTTGGAGATAGAATCTTTATTACACCTCATAGCTAGGACTAACATGTTCCAAGGTACAGGTGATTTAGATAAAGATCTTTAAGATTGTATGTGTTCACTTGTTGCCATGGGAAGCGACGCGACTCCAGAGAAAAACGTCTTCTCCCTCATGCATGGCTGTGTGCTTATCCGCCATCTTGTTGCGCAAGGCGGGTGACCTTGAACGAGCTTCGCTCGGCTGCTGTTAGGCGCTGGGGGATCGCGCGCTGTTCTTGCAGGGCTGCAGGTTTCTTAAATCTTGCGCTGGTTCGACATGAGTTTGTGCTGTCGTGTAGGAGGGGAGATTTAGCGCCTCTAAGGCCCTGTGATTGGCTCAAGATGGGGTGAAGGCGGTGTCGTTCGTGCATTTTGCGGGAAAAGGGATTTTTTTTTTCTATCTGGAGAGGTTTGAGGCACTCGGGTTCTGGACTTTGGTATGGAAGCATCTTCTGGTCGAATCTCTGGAATGTGTGGTTGGTGCTTGTTACCTGTCCCGCGACTGACTTCACTTGCAACTAGTTACACTGGAGAGCCTGTGGTGAAGTTCCAACTGTACCGACAGTGTGATTTCAAACGTCATGTACACTCGTTTGCCGAGGGCACACTTATTCGTTTCTGGTTTACCAGTCTAGGCGTTTGGTATCCTTCTGCGCTCTGTCGTGTAAGTGAGCCAAATTGGTACCTCGTACGACCAGCGAAAGGGTGTGTCACACACTGAGATCTATCATGATTTCAGGGCTCTGGTAGAGAGTAAAGTGCTATCCGTCTGCCTGATCGCTAGATCTTGAGATTTTTCATTTCTTCCGTGGCCTTCACAGGTGGCGCCTTACACCAAGCCTCTGCTACACACATCTCGCCAGCTGCAAGGTAATCGCCGCACGAAGCAAACAGGGTAACATACTGCTGCTCCGGCCTTGTCAGGGCGTACAGCTCTCAATCACCACTTGCTCTCAGCTGCACCTATATGGACTATCAATCAAGGTCTGCTCAGCGTCTGATCAATTCAGATTGCCTTATCCAGATATTTAGGGCCAGAGTATTTGACTCACTTCCGCCGCCCAGGATCCTTGTCCATTTTTCTCTTAACCCAACTGCTATTTGTTTACGGTATTGAATCAATAACTATAATTTATGTGTGTTTTTCTTTTAAAAAAATAAATGTTGTTAGTAAATTTTAGTACATTCTCAATCATTTTATATAGTCAGCACCACGGGTTAACTTTCAGTGTGGCGCCCCATGCCGTGTTAACTTGCAACCTAAACTATTCGGAGATCTTTCGAATCCACCAATGGATTACGAATCCAATCTTAATACTCAACAATCTCTCCACTCAGTTACAAGAGCACCTCATGTTCCTTAATTACGTTCAACAACACCCTATTATCGTCATTAATGGGCCATACAGTTGAGAACGTCACACAAAATCCTTTTTCAATTGTCTGTATCCACAAATTTAACTTATTAGTACATACTAGTCAGAACAGTTTAAATTTTATCTTGAATTTTTCAATTTAATGCATTTAAATGAACAAAGATATTGGAATGATATGCCAAGTTAGATACCCAGTCATCATCTGCAAATAAATCAGCGTACCCGTTCCCCTCAACAGTGAAAATGCAAGTACCTACCCCTAAGTTCGTCCATCACTGTTTTCAGACGTGACGTAAAGACTTAGCAACAATGGCCTACCCACGAATCATTTCAGGGAAAATGTCCCTAAAGGCGGAAGAATCAGCAATAATCAAAGTCATGAGGATGCAGAAGGCAATGGAAACCACTGCATTAAAGGCATACAACGTGTATCCACAGGACATGTGATCTGTAATTGAAGAAGTGTCACGATGATCTCCCCACTGCAAAAGATTCCGGAATAGTCCCCATTCGGATCTCCAGGAGGGGACTGCCAAGGAGCATGTGGCAATGAGAAAAAGACTGAATAAGCATCGAAATGATAAGGTTCAACGAATCGGCGCGTGGAATTTCCGAAGTTCGAACGTGGTAGGGAAGCTAAAAAGTCTGAAAAGGGCAATTTAAAGGCTCAATAGAGTTATAATAGGGGTCAGTGAAGTGAAATGGAAAGAAGACAAGGATTTCTGGTCAGATGGATATAGGGTAATATCAACAGTAGCAGAATGTTGTATAGCGGGATCAGGATTCGTTATGAACAGGAAGGTAGGGCAAACTGTGTGTTACTGTGAACTGTTCAGTGATAGGGTTCTTCTTGTCAGAATCGACAGCAAACCAACACCGACAATTATATTTCAGGTATACACGCCGACGTCGCAAGATGAAGATGAAGAGCTACAGAAAGTATATGAATATATTGAAAGGGTAATACAATACGTAAAGGGAGATGAAAATCTAATAGTCATGGGGGATTGGTATGCAGTTGTAGGGGAAGGTGCAGAAGAAAAGGTTACAGGAGAATATGGGCTTGGGACAAGGAATGAGAGATGAGAAAGATTAATTGAGTTCTGTAACAAATTTCACCTAGCAATAGCGAATACTCTATTTAAGAATCACAAGAGGAGGAGGTATATTCGGAAAAGGTCAGGTGATACGCGAAGATTTCAGTTAGATTACACCGTGGTCAGACAGAGATTCCGAAATCAGATACTGGATAGTAAGGCGTACCAAGGAGCAGATGTAGACACAGATCACAATGTAGTAGTGATGAAGAGGAGGCTGAAGTTCAAGAGATTGGTCAGGAAGAATCAATACGCAAAGCAGTGGGTACAGAAGTATTAAGGAATGAAGAGATACGCTTGAAGTTCTCTAAGGCTACAGACACAGCAATAAGGAATAGCTCAGTAGGCAGTACAGCTGAAAGGAATGGACATTTCCAGAAGGGTAATCACAGAAGTTGGAAAGAAAAACATAGGTACAAAGAAGGTAACTGCTATGAAACTATGGGTAACTGAAGAAATACTTCAGTTGATCGATGAAAGAGAGATGTACAAAAACGTTCAGGGAAATTCAGGAATACAGAAATATAAGTCATTGAGGAGTGAAGTAAATAGGAAGCACAGGGAAGCTAAGACGAAATGGCTGCATGAAAATTGTGAAGAAATCTAAAAAGATATGATTGTATCAAGGACTGACTCAGCATATAGGCGAGTCAGAATAATCTTCTGTGAAATTAAATGCAAGGGTGGTAACATTAAGAGTGCAACTGGAATTACACATTAAATGCAGAGGAGAGAGCAGATGGGGGAAAGAGTACATTGAAGGCCTCTATGATGGGGAAGATTATTCTGATGTGATAGAGAGAACAGGAGTAGATTTAGAAGAGATAGGCGATCAACTATTAGAATTGGATTTTAAGAGAGCTTTGGAGGACTTAAGATCAAATAAGGCAGAAGGTATAGATAATATTCCATCAAGATTTCAAAAATCTCTGGAGCCAGTGGCAACAAAACGACTACTCAAGTTGGGGTGTAGAATGGATGATGCCATCTGACTTTCGGAAAAAAATCCGCAGAATTCCGAAGACTGACATCTGCAAGAATTATCGCACAATCAGCATAACAGGTCATGCTTCCAAGTTGCTGACAAGAATAATATACAGAAGAATGGAAAAGAAATTGACGATGTGTTAGATGACGATGAGTTTGGCTTGAGGAAAGGTAAAGGCACCAGAGATGAAATTCTGACATTGAGATTGATAATGGAAGCAAGAATAAAGAAAACCAAGACACGTTCATAGGATTTGTCGACCTGGAAAAAGCGTTCGACAATATACAGTGGTCCAAGATGTTCGAAATTCTGAGAAAAATAGGGGTAAGGTATAGAGGGTGGTGAGTAATACACAATATTTAAGAGCCAAGAGGGGATAGTAGGAGTGGACGACCGAGAACGAAGTGTTCCGTTTAAAAAGGGTGTGAGATAGGGATGTAGTCTTTCGCCAATACTGTACATCGAAAAAGCAATGATGGAAATAAAAGAAAGGATTAGGAGTGGAATTAAAATTCAAGGTGAAAGGATATCAGTGATACGGTTCGCTGATGCAATTGCTATCCTGAGTGAAAATGAAGAAGAGGAAGGGTGACATCAGAGTAAGACTAGCACTGGCAAAAATGGCATTGCTGGCCAAGAGAAGTCTACTAGTACGAAACATAGGCCTTAATCTGAGGAATAAATTACTGAGAATTTACGTTTGGAGCACAGAATTCAATGGTAGTGAGACACTGAGTGTGGGAAAACCAGAACAGAAGAGAATCGAAGTAGGTTGCAAGTGCTACTCTGAGATGAAGTGGTTGGCACAGGAGAGAAATTGGTAGCGGGCCGCATCAAACCAGTCAGAAGACTGATGACTCAAAAAAAAAAAAATACTGAAATAAAAAAAGGCAACCAAGTAATTAAGGTGTATAGAATTTAAGCTTCTAAGTCAATGCCGTCAAAAGATACGACCATTTTGATACTCGCAAACATGAATGTTTGAAATGATCGCTGTATCAAGCAGAAATTTACAGATAAATTTCTCATTTTGTTCCAACAACCGACACCAGTAATTCACATCTTCATTTAACAAGTAGGAATGTTTTGTTGACAAATCTCGTATCAATTTACTGGGAACCATATCATCCCTACTACGTTTTTCACCACATACAATTCACTCGTGTACTGGCCATGTTTTATCATCGCATCGAGGAAGCTCGTGAGATAAATGATTGATACTATATTATCTTTGATGTTCTGTACTTTCAGTTTCTTTGTTTCGGGCTAGACGGTGTCACTACTTGTATTCGAGATCTGAGCACTCCTTAATGAATTTGTTCACAACGAAAGAAGTGTAATAACACTGAAATAGAAAATATTACTATAGTTATCACAATATTCGCACTGCTGCAGAGCACAGTTTTGTTAAAACTGAACTGAAATACTCAAATAGTGGAAAGTCCCGACTGGAGTAACAACAATACTGTTGAACTATAATACTGTATTATTTTCTGAGATTGTGTTAAACCTTTGGCGATGAACGGAAGAAACAGTTAGGTTTAAGAAGTGGTTAGGTGCTGGAACAAATATCAAAATAAAGCAATGAAAATAATAAGGTAGGGCCATGTTTGCTAATCCCCAATTGTTAGTGAAAAGCAATTATAATCAGCTGTACACAAAACGTATGGTGTTACGTAGTACTCCCACCCTATTGACTGAGCCGGTACTGCGGTACAGGCTATAATGCAATTAACTAAAGATAAGCTAAGTACAACAACAATATTAAGCAAATAAATTAATTTTAATTTACATGATAATATGACAATTATCAGAATTACGTGAAAATATAACAATTATCAGCATGCCTTAAGTACTTAAAGTATAAACAAGCAAATTTTTACTTAAAATCGAAACAAACTACATTTAATTTCTTTACAAACACAAAAATTCGCAATGTCTAAAATCATAATCTCTTAATCTAAACGTTCCCGTCAAATTTATCACTTAGTGGTGGCATAGCAGTTGCAGAACACATATACTGAGACCAGGTGAATTCATTTGAACTGCGTTCTGTATGAACGTAGCAACACTCGAGAGAACCAAAAAATGCAAAAAACTGTTACGTCACCTTAGACAGTATTTCTCAGTACATAAATCGCATTGGCTATTTTTGGTCACACGAAACGCTTTCCGAAACTGTATACTAGTCTTAGTAACTTCACTTGACATAATGCTGTTTTGTTGTTCATAGGCGTTTTCTCTTAAAAATAGATTTTTTTTAAAGAGGAAACTTCTTCACTTAAAACTTCGGGGCTGATAGGCCGTGGTCGATGTTTAAAACTCTCCCCTGACTTTTCGTCTCCGACTGCGGTAGACACACTTCGAGATAAAGCGGCGAACTGCAAATAGAATTCGAGGAAGCCCTGATTATGTAAACAGTGCAGAGGGCGTCACTGTCGATCACGTGGCGTCAGCTGTGAGATTGTCTCTGGTAATGCCCACATTCTCGATTGAAAGTAATCGATCGTCACGCTTCCGGTGCGACGCTGACATCCAAATTTTATCCAGTTTGACACCTTTCTCTTTCCTGTAAAAATTATTACCGTGTTTATCAGTTTCAATAGCCTCTCTATATGTGCGCATATAATAATGCGAGGTTTTAGATATAACGCTCGTCTCCCTGAATTTTATTTCATGATCACCGTCCTGGTAAACATGTTCTGCTATGGCCTATTTATCCGTGTGACCCAGGCGGCAATTTCTCTTATGTTCAACAAGCCGGGTGTTAACACTTCTCTTTGTGGTACCGATATAAACCTGCCCACAACCACAAGGAATTTTATACACCGCTGTGAAGCCAAAGGATGTCGCACATCTTTTGCCAATCTTAAGTATTCTTTTATTTTCCTGGTGGGTCTGAAAACAGTTTGCACCCGATACCTGCTTAACACTTTCTCAATGTGATCTGTCACCTAATGAACGGAAGAAAAACCTTGCCGTTGTGGGGCTGTAGTTCATCGTTGCTCCTGATTCACTCCCTAGAGCGAAGTGTTCGATCTATGGTTGTTGGCATAGCCATTCTTCACGAAAATCAGCCGTAGATGTCCAATCCCATCTTTCAAATAAACAGGTTCACAAATTTTGTACGCCCTGTCTACTAAGGTTTGTATTACACCTCTTTTTTGTCTAGGGTGGTGGTTTAAATATTTATGCAGATAATAATCATTGTGTGTGAAGAATGAGGATTATCATGGAAAGGTCAATGATATTTTGGTTCCCTCCAATTACAAAAAGAAGGATCCAACTATGAAGATTTTAAAAATGACCAATCGACTGGGAAAACGTCTTCATTCTTCTCCTCCGACAAGAAGGTGCATTTTAAAACAGAAGGGTACCCAACTAGACTCTATGGGTCCCCCGAAGTGCATAAACCTGAGGTGCCTTTAAGGCCAATTGTCAGAGCTGTAGGCGGTCACATTCACGAGTTAGCTAGACACGTTACCTCATTGCTGCAATCTTACGTTAAAATTCAGCTCATTTCACTAACAAGTTAAAGGAAATGAACATGGGCCCGGATGATATCCTCGTTAGTTTTGATATTGTGCCATTATTTACCACGATTACGGTAAACAAATCTATCTCATGAATAGCGAGTATTTTTCCTACCGATATTGTGGCATTATTCCGACACTGCCTCACACAACTTACTTTCAGTACAATAGTGACTTTTATAAACAGATCGACGGGGTGGCTATGGGCAGTCCTCTTAGTCCTGCTGGGCTAACTTGTTTATGGAGACTTTTGAACAACGGGCTTTGCAGACTGTCAGTAAGGACCTCCAGGTGGTATCGATACGTCGATGACACTTTCGTAGTATGGGCACACAGAGCAGAGGAGCTGGATGCCATCCTGATACATCTAAACACCATTAATCCGAAAATCCAATTTACTATGGAGACCGAAAGTAATGGGCAACTGAATTTTGTGGAAGTGTCTGTGCTTAAACGACGGAATGGAACGTTGGGCCATAATGTGTATAGAAAGGCCACACATACTGATCTTTATCTGCATAAAGATTGAAACCACCACCCTAGACAAAAAAGAGGTGTAATAAAACCTTGGTAGACAGGGCGTACAAAATTTGTGGACCTGTTTATTTAAAAGATAAGACTTAACATCTACTGTCGACTTTCGTGAAGAATGACTATTCCAGCGGGGAAATAGATCGAGCACTTCGCCGGTCAAGGCAGATAATCAGGAGAAACGACGAACAACAGTCACCCAAGGGCAAAGTTCTTCTTCCGTTCATTAGCAAGGTCACAGATCGCATTGGGAAAGTGTTAAGCAAGTATGGGGAGCAAACTATTTTCAGACCCACCAGGAAAATAAAAGAATATTTAAGATCGGCAAAAGGTGCACGACATCCTTTGGTTGCCCCGGGTTACATAAAATTCCTTGTAGTTGTGGACAGGTTTATATCGATACCACAAAGAGAAGTGTTAACACCCGTTTTGTTCAACGTAAGAGGAACTGTCGCCTGGGTCACACGGATAAATCGACCGTAGCAGAACATGTTTACCAGGAAGGTGATCATGAAACAAAATTCGGCGAGACGAACGTTACATCTAAAACCTCGCATTATGCGCGTATATAGAGAGGCTATCGAGACAAACACGGTTATAATTTTATTATCAAAGAGAAAGGTGTCAGGCTGGACAAAATTTGGATGGCAGCGTTGCACCGGAAGCATGACGATCGATTACTTTCAATCGAAAATGTTGGTATTACCAGAGATAGTCTAGTAGCCGACACCACGTGATGAAAAGTGCCGCCCTCTGCCTATATACTCAGCGGTTCCTAGAGTTCTCTCAGCAAGTAACCGCTTACCTCGGAGGATGTCTCCTGCAGTCAGAGATGGAAAGTCAGGGGAGAGTTTTATACATCGACTACGGTCTATCAGCCCCGAAGTGTTAAGTGAAGACTATACTGGCCGTGAAAGCCTACATTGTATGATCAGAGGAAACTTCGTTTTGTTTTTTAGTTACCCCTAGTGCAGAGACGTTGCATGATGAGCTTCACGTCAATTTCTATTCATTTCCTGTAAAGTTGTGATTGATGAGGACGGAAGGTTAATTATTATTAGTTAATGCTTACAGTGCCTGAATTGAACATTATTATGGTGTGGTGTGTGAATACAGACTCGTCTGGTAGATTTTATTTTAGTAAAGTTATATGAGTAAAAAAATTATTTGGTTAGGAAACACTTGCCCCAACATTGCCATTTTGCTGTTTGGATGCTGTCAAAGTGTTCGGCCTTACAACAAAAAGGTGCAAAGTAGTTTTGGAAAGGACATGCAGTAAGGCGATCAAGAATAGGAATACTTTACGTTCTGCATATCGTAGTCCACATATAAAGCTCCAATCAATACGGAATGTACGGTGTATTTATAGAAACAAGTAAATAATTAACAGAGGCCATCAACCTATTCCCGACACCACCCCTCCACCCCCTCCCTGCTCCCTCCCTTATTCAGGTCATGCCTGGGTAGCTCAAAGAAACTTCTCAGCGTGGTGTTCAAACAAGAAAATCTATTTACCACAAAACACTGAAAATAAAAAATTGGGTCATCATGAGACGTTTATTACCACAGACGATCATCGACTGAGGAAGCAGAATTCAAACGCATATGCCAAGACATGCTGTTGAAGGATGCGTGGAAGTAAAGTAATTACTGGTTGCTTGCGTTAAAAATAAATAAATTTTCTCAAAAGTAGAATTTTCCGCATTAGGTATTTAGAAATCCTTACTGTTGATAAGTATTAATTTCGTGGAAAAATAAATATTGAGAAACAGAAAGTTTTTTCTTCTGTGGATTACTTCGGCGATGTGGGAACGCTTTACCGATGAGGCTCAAAATCGGTGATTTATATTCCTTGGTCATTCCATGTGAATTCTAAATTGAGCATAATACTGTTCGTTTGCATTAAATGGATATTGAAGAGGAAGATTAGAGCGCCGATAGAAATAGCCAAGCGACCCGCCAACATGAATAGAGAGGACTGGTGTGGGCTTCCGGCATCCTGGCTGCCAGCAGTGAAAAAGCTACGGGAGAGCAACACGCGCAAAGCAGCTCACACATGCCTGGTGGTCGTAGGTACACAGAGCGCAGGTATGCCGCAGCCCGCACCTCTCCACAAGTAAACAACGCTACGTCACAGGTACCACCCGTTTCTACCATAATTCGCCTGTTTTCACCAGGGCATCAAATAATGTAAACACCAACCCTGCACATCTTTATCCACCAATGGCAAGGAATAACATGTGACCAATAAAGAACGTCTAACACCCCCACCCCCATCCTATCCTCAAGTATCCTATTAAATAACGTAAACAGCTTCCTCCGCTACTATATAAGATCTAAAGTCTCATTCAGTAGTCTAGCTCAGAACATAGCCCTGAGGAAGGCCGTACGCAAAGGTGGCATAAACGTCGGACAATTGTACATACTGACAATGCTGTCAACAGCCCATAAAAATTTTATTGACAGTGCCAACTGCTGCGGAAGCTTACACTTACGTTCAAATGGTTCTGAGCACTATGGGACTTAACATCTTAGGTCATCAGTCCCCTAGAACTTAGAACTAATTAAAACTAACTAACCTAAGGACATCACGCACATCCATGCCCGAGGCAGGATTCGAACCTGCCACCGTAGCAGTCCCGCGGTTCCGGACTGCAGCGCCTAGAACCGCACGACCACCGCGGCCGGCTTACGCTTACGTACTTACGAAAGTGGTGAGCAGGACTTCCTTTGAAATTCATCTTTGCTGCCCCACGGTAACTAAAATATACACTACTGGCCATTAACATTGCTACACTACGAACATGACGTGCTACAGACGCGAAATTTAACCGACAGGAAGAAGATGCTGTGATATGCAAATGATTAGCTTTTCAGAGCATTCACACAAGGTTGGCGCCGGTGGCGACACTACAACGTGCTGACATGAGGGAAGTTTCCAACCGATATCTCATACACTAACAGCAGTTGACCGGCGTTGCCTGGTGAAAAGTTGTTGTGATGCCTCGTGTAAGGAGGAGAAATGCGTACCATCACGTTTCCGACTGTGATAAATGTCGGATTGTAGCCTAACGCGATTGCGGTTTATCGTATCGCGACATTGCTGCTCGCGTTGGTCGAGATCCAATGACTGTTAGCAGAATATGGAATCGCTGGGTTCAGGAGGGTAATACGGAACGCCGTGCTGGATCCCAACGGCCTAGTATCACTAGCAGTCGAGATGACAGGCATCTTTTCCGCATGGCTGTAACGGATCGTCCAGCCACGTCTCGATCCCTGAGTCAAAAGATGGGGATGTTTGCAAGACAACAACCATCTGCACGAACAGTTCGACGACGTTTGCAGCAGCACGGACTATCAGTTCGGAGACCGTGGCTGCAGTTACCCTTGACGCTGCACCACAGACAGGAGCGCCTGCAATGGTGTACTCAACGACGAAGCTGGGTGCACGAATGGCAAAACGTCATTTTTTCGGATGAATCAAGGTTCTGTTTACGGCATCACGATGGTCGCAATCGTGTTTGGCGACATCGCGGTGAAGGCACATCGGAAGCGTGTATTCGCCATCGCCATACTGGCGTACCACCCGGCGTGATAGTATGGGGTGCCATTGGTTACACGTCTCGGTCACCTCTTGTTCGCATTGACGGCAGGCCCAGGCGTATCAAGGCCGTTATTACGGCCAGACGTGGTTGATCTGTGTACTGAATTCTCAGGATCTATGCACACAAATTGCGTGAAAATGTAATCACATGTCAGTTCTAGTATAACATATTTGTCCAATGAATACCCGTTTATCATCTGCATTTCTTCTTGGTGTAGCAATTTTAATGGCCAGTAGTGTACTTTCAGTTCTATTCTAATAATGACGGAAGCAGAGTATTTAAACTAACTGATGGTTTACCTCAGCTATCTGTTCTGGTTCCCCTACTTTTCCGTCTGCACACATCGGACTTACCGAATCATCGTCAAGAAAATTTATTTATGCTGATGACATTTGTTTGGTTGCCTGGAGCTACAATCGCTCTCATGCTGAAAGCACCTCATCCATTGATGTGGAAAGCCTGAATTTATACTTCAAGAATAGGTGCATCGACCTAAATCCTCAGAAAAGAATTCTACACTCCTGGAAATGGAAAAAAGAACACATTGACACCGGTGTGTCAGACCCACCATACTTGCTCCGGACACTGCGAGAGGGCTGTACAAGCAATGATCACATGCACGGCACAGCGGACACACCAGGAACCGCGGTGTTGGCCGTCGAATGGCGCTAGCTGCGCAGCATTTGTGCACCGCCGCCGTCAGTGTCAGCCAGTTTGCCGTGGCATACGGAGCTCCATCGCAGTCTTCAACACTGGTAGCATGCCGCGACAGCGTGGACGTGAACCGTATGTGCAGTTGACGGACTTTGAGCGAGGGCGTATAGTGGGCATGCGGGAGGCCGGGTGGACGTACCGCCGAATTGCTCAACACGTGGGGCGTGAGGTCTCCACAGTACATCGATGTTGTCGCCAGTGGTCGGCGGAAGGTGCACGTGCCCGTCGACCTGGGACCGGACCGCAGCGACGCACGGATGCACGCCAAGACCGTAGGATCCTACGCAGTGCCGTAGGGGACCGCACCGCCACTTCCCAGCAAATTAGGGACACTGTTGCTCCTGGGGTATCGGCGAGGACCATTCGCAACCGTCTCCATGAAGCTGGGCTACGGTCCCGCACACCGTTAGGCCGTCTTCCGCTCACGCCAACATCAGGCCAACATCAGGCCAACATCGTGCAGCCCGCCTCCAGTGGTGTCGCGACAGGCGTGAATGGAGGGACGAATGGAGACGTGTCGTCTTCAGCTATGAGAGTCGCTTCTGCCTTGGTGCCAATGATGGTCGTATGCGTGTTTGGCGCCGTGCAGGTGAGCGCCACAATCAGGACTGCATACGACCGAGGCACACAGGGCCAACACCCGGCATCATGGTGTGGGGAGCGATCTCCTACACTGGCCGTACACCACTGGTGATCGTCGAGGGGACACTGAATAGTGCACGGTACATCCAAACCGTCATCGAACCCATCGTTCTACCATTCCTAGACCGGCAAGGCAACTTGCTGTTCCAACAGGACAATGCACGTCCGCATGTATCCCGTGCCACCCAACGTGCTCTAGAAGGTGTAAGTGAACTACCCTGGCCAGCAAGATCTCCGGATCTGTCCCCCATTGAGCATGTTTGGGACTGGATGAAGCGTCGTCTCACGCGGTCTGCACGTCCAGCACGAACGCTGGTCCAACTGAGGCGCCAGGTGGAAATGGCATGGCAAGCCGTTCCACAGGACTACATCCAGCATCTCTACGATCGTCTCCATGGGAGAATAGCAGCCTGCATTGCTGCGAAAGGTGGATATACACTGTACTAGTGCCGACATTGTGCATGCTCTGTTGCCTGTGTCTATGTGCCTGTGGTTCTGTCAGTGTGATCATGTGATGTATCTGACCCCAGGAATGTGTCAATAAAGTTTCCCCTTCCTGGGACAATGAATTCACGGTGTTCTTATTTCAATTTCCAGGAGTGTATATGCATTTCACCTACGCAACAGACATGCAAGTGGCAAAGTAGAAGTAACATTCAGAGGCAAAGTCTTGTCATACTGCAGTACACGGAAATACCTAGGAATTACGTTCGGTACAAATCCAACATACAAGCAGCGTCTTTGAAACACAGCTGCTAAAGGCAAAATGAGAAACAGCATTCTTCAAAAAATTACTGGTATCTCGTGAAGGGCTAAGAATATGGATTTTTCATATAGTTGATACAAATGTATTTCAAATTTAATTTTTGATAAATCCTGCTCCACTTATAAGTGAACCCACATTTCCATGAGAAACAATGTTCTCATCGAATGTGTGTTTATGCGTACTAGGTGATAGTTTCAATGGAAGACGCATTCTTCTAGAAAACTTGATGGATGAGTGGACCTTAGGTTTCAGTGGCTCGATCTTTTCAGATTGCTTGAGAATTTTGCCCTTGCTTAACATAGGGGGAAACGTGATACCTCCATGGTTGGGATGCAGCACATTTTGCTGCTTATACGGAATGTTCTTTTTAACTTCGATCAACTAAATATCCCTAAAATACTCATTATACGAAGAAAAATGTTCCAGACGAAACGTTAATGTTTTCAAATGGGATGTCTGTTTGTGATATAACTGGCTACCCCTCAAACCACCCACTCCTCCATGGAGGAATCAGCTCGAGTGTTTTGAAACGGGAACCCCGCATTGTTACTGCAGATTCGTGTCTCTACATGGACTACAGTGGGTCTGCATCTTTGATGACTCACCAATATCATTATTTCTACAAAGACTGCAGTGGGACTGCGCCTCTGGTGGCCCACCAATACCATACTCTCTACCAAGACTACAATGGGCATGCTCTGTGATGACCTACCTACCAATATTCTTCAAAACTTCGACTGACTCTGCTGTGGGTTTGCTCTGTTGTGGCCCATTACCTGTCTGCATGTCAAGAGTCAGCACTGTCTTTCCGTTGGAAGGACAACACTACTTCAAGACTGCATGGAAAACTACTTCCGTGTGCATTGTCTTTTACTGCTCAGACTTTGAGAAAAACACTGCAATTTTACTGTAATGAACAATCTGGACTGTCTTTATGGACTGTGAGAAAATTTTAGCTTTTGACCAACATTGTATTAATAAGTGTGTGCATTTGATATCTTTACATATTGTAATTATGAAATAATTTTTAAAATCATTATTGGCCGCTGCCCAAAACAATTTGTAAAATTTTTTGTGGGGAGCATGGGGGCTATGTAAGTAGGCTGTTTACGTTTTCTTATCGGCAACATTACGTAGCGCTCGGTATGAAAATCACTGGCTGTGCTGTGTGCAGTCTGTGGCTAGTTTGCATTGTTGTCTGCCATTGTAGTGTTTGGCAGCGGCAGCTGGATGTGAACAGAGCGTAGCGTTGCGCAGTTGGAAGTGAGCCGCCAGCAGTGGCGGATGTGGGAAATGAGATGGCGGATTTTTGAGTACAGAATGGATATTATGAACTGCTATGTATATTATGCTTTTTCAACACTATTAAGGTAAATACATTGTTTGTTCTCTATTAAAATCTTTCATTTACTAACTATGCCTATCAGTAGTTAGTAGTTAGTGCCTTCCGTAGTTTGAATCTTTTATTTAGCTGGCAGTAGTGGCGCTCGCTGTATTGCAGTAGTTCGAGTAACGAAGATTTTTGTGAGGAAAGTGATTTGTGAAAGGTATAGGTTAATGTTAGCCAGGGCCATTCTTTTGCAGGGATTTTTGAAAGTCAGATTGCGTTGCGCTAAAAATATTGTGTGTCAGTTTAAGCACAGTCGTGTACAATCGTAATTACAATAACAAAGAAATCAAATGCACACACTTATTGATACAATGTTGGTCAAAAGCTAAATTTTTCTCACAGTCCATAAAGATAGTCCTGATCATTCATCATAATAGTAATTACAGTTTTTTTCACAAAGTCTCATTAGTAAAAGAAATTGCACACAGAAGTAGTGGATATCCATGCAGTCTTGAAGAAGTAGTGTTGCCCTTCCAACGGAAAGACAGTGCTGACTCTTGACATGCTGACAGATAATGGGCTACAAGAGAGCAAACCCACATCAGAGTCATTCGACGTTTTGAAGAATATTGGTAGGTAGGTCATCACAGAGCAGACCCACTGTAGTCCTGGTAGAGATTACGGTATTGGTGGGCCACCAGAGGTGCAGACCAACTGCAGTCCTTGTAGAAATAATGATATTGGTGAGTCATCAAAGGTGTAGACCCACTGCAGTCCTTGTAGAGATGCCCAGCAGCCATCTGCTGCGACTGTGCAGGTGCACAATCACCATCGAAGAGTCTTGCGGACAATATAGCAAGTCCATAACCACCACTTGTGCACTCACAAAGTTTTTGGAATTGTCCTTAGAAGTCTTGCAGACACTAACAGTCCCTACTTCTCACATATTGTCCATATACTATGACCAACAGAAACGTGTGCAGTGAAATGGAACTTACAAGTTAATAATATGATGAACTGGTGTCAATTACAATTTTATAACATAAGACTACAATTACAAGGAACAAAATACATCATTAAAGAACATAACAATACAGATAACATTTGTAGTACAGGCTTTACAACAGAATAGAAATAAACATATACATCAATGTTACAGGAATGATGACATAAGTAAATACATAAAATATCAGAATAACTTTTGAAACATCAACTTTACACATGAGCATTAAAACAAAACAGAATAAATAATGTCTAAGCATATTTACAAGGTAAGTAACATATTATTAATGAAAATTATATTTGAGGATAACAGTATTCCTCATCATAGTGAATGTAGCTTAGTATTAGAAGAAAAAGAATTCTATGAAACTACACAGAGACAGGAAGAAAACAAATACACAAGGGTAAACAAACACATAGTGGGATAACACAGAAGGAAAGGACAGGGTTTGTTTTCAGTGTAACATTTGGTACTGCAGTCCAACCCAAAACTTCATTCCATAGATCTTTCGTCTTATTTCGATATTTGCTCCAGCCAAAAAAATCCTATCCAAGCATACTTTCTGTATTTTTCTCGTATAGCCTCTCAGTGCATTTCTTCAAATTCATCGCAACTCATTCTCTTATAGGCTACCCCCTCTTAAGCTAACTTAAATCTACTGAGCTCAGATGCTAAACTAAGGGACGAGGCAATGCAGCAGCACAAAACAATTAACACGAACAGCAATGACAAAAAAATTCAAATTGGCAAAGTAAGCAACAATATTACAACTAATATGCAATGAGCAGCAAACAAGAAAAATAAATCAGTAATAAACTGGCTTAGCAGAGTAACACAAAGTCAAATTCAGTAACACTATGCCTGGCAAACAGCAGTAACTTATACCTAAATATGACATAGCTCAAGCAGAAAAAATATTACAGTAAAAGAACAATGCTGATAAGGGAAATGTATATTCACATCTTAATGTCAATGTAATTAAAGTGGTGCGCCACAACAACTTATTGTAAAAAAAATATTACCATGTACTTGGAAAGAAAATTATGTATGCAGTTACTGTTTTGAGTCCCTTCTTATTGTTCTTTCCATTCCAAGAGCTCTTTTTTCGAAGAATGTGGATCAGAAAATAATTATTTAATAGATCTGTTGACAGAAAGTGTTCACATTAGCAGATGCATTTAAGTTTATTTTATAAAACCAAAGCTGCAACACAGCTGGAGACCTGATATTAAACAAAATGAGCAATCTCTCAACTACAAAGACAATAGATGTAAAATGTTTCTCATCATTTCATTAGGGATTTTAGTAAATATCATAAATTAATAGCTCCACAGTGTTATCATCTTTTCAAGTTTGAGGGTGTCGTATTTACGATGCTTTCTACAAAGGAATGTCAATAGCGAGGATAAGTGCCTCCCTTTTTTTTTTCTACCTGTGCCTCTGGAAAGGCCCTCACTAATGAATTTTTTTTCAGGCGTCTGACACAGCTGGGTGCCCACGACACATTACGTGCAGGTGGTCCGTTAACTTTCTTACGGAAATATTTACGACAGCCGTTTTCGCTACAGTGACAGTCTCATATAAAAATATTTCAGAGGTCAAGAATTTGCGTTACAAATCTGTAGAAACAAAATGCTATTGATATAACAGTGTCCAAAAAATTTTCGTCGGCATTGTAATACATTCACGCATTTACATACATATTCCATAACTCTTAAAGTACGATTCTTGGTTTCCAACATCCTTTATCACAAGTCAGAGTCCCTAACCACTACTCATTATTCCTTACCTTATTACACATATATATATTCGTCGACACTTCTTCAATATTTCATCATAATAAATACGTAGCATAATCAAATTCCTCATATAACATTGGCTTATTGATCATAAACATACATCAACAGCATAATACACATCGTCGTCATAATAATAACATCATAACACCTCAGTCAAATCTCAAAAACGTCGTAGCTTTCTGCAATAATTACAAAATCTAAAAAAAATTATCTGATCATTTCAATAGTGTCATCTACCTCAAACGTACTTTAAAAATCATGATCCCATACCAAATATATCATTCAAAGCTCTCATAGTATCACAATGGTTCCAAAAAAATATGAACAGTTCACAAAGTACAGACAAAATAAAGTTTCATAAGTGTGAAGTTATTCAACTGTGTAATTACGTAAACATGTGTCAGTGATGTAGTAAAAGAAAGTTTATCTCTCAGTTAAATGATCAGATAGCTGTGTGATTTATGTGTTAGAGAAATATGGTACCGATGTGTAAAGTTGTATAAGCAAATACCATATTAGCTAGGGCTCCTTGTGCTTGCCAAACACATGGTACACAAAGTAGGCGTGTACCCCCCTGAGGATTAATGTAACTATACCCTGAGGTGTTACAGATTACAGCAATGGAATGAAATGTATCACAGAAAACCTTTGTATCATTGTACTTCAAATATCTTTAAAAATAAATGTTTTAAGTACAAAATTAATCACTCAAATACGTGTCCTGTAGCACTAAATGTGCGTCTTGCTGTAAGATAATCCCTCTGGAGGTGTCGTAGTTATTGTCCTCCGAAAGCTAAGTTCTGCAGAAGTCAATGTACTTACCTCATGATAAACAAAAGTGAAATGCTTTGCGTGTAGATATCTTAGTTATTAAGCTTATTGCTGTGATGAAGAAAGTACTGTGCTGTAACGTATTGTTGTGCTACGGAAAAGGCTGTCTCATTGTAGCTATACCACAAAAGTTACTACTAAAACATGTTTTACTTTCCCGAATAATTCAGAAAAACTGTGCAGATATGAAACAGAAACACCGCAAAAGCAACATTGTAAATTGTCACTCATTAATAGCGTCGTGATAAAATCGTGTAGCTGTCACATAAACTAACCACTGTGTCATCTGGTATCTCTCAGAAAGTACTTTAATTCAGAATGTATTTTCAAGTAAACCAAAATGTTGCATTAAAATCTCATTAGCAGTACTGGTAAATGTTCTAAGTATGTGAGCCTTATAGTCGTTACGTAATCGTGCAACTAACAAGCAAGAATGTACACACACAATAACACTGAGTCGTCTGTTCGCAATAACAATGCATTCATAGTTTCTGTTTAAATAAGTTCTCTTGGTTCTTCACTGGATATTTAACTTCAAACATTGTTGCATGTTAACAGATTCTAAGTCTGACAAAGCATACTAGCAATGTAAAGTGAAAAGTTATATGGCAAAGACAAAGTTAAAAGGCAGATTATCTTCCAATAAATGGTTCTACATGTGAAATGTGGTGTAACCCTTTGCTCTTCCTAGTATGCAGAGTTTCAACTTTAACGCAATTATCATGTGGTATACGTCGGTAAAGAATACTGAAATTTTTCTCAAGGTTAGCGTTATGTTATTTTTCCCTGAGCCAGTGGGCGCAGGTGGCTGCCCGTGGTGCGAGTCATTCTCTGTTTCTTTGTTGGCGCGCGTCGTTACTGGGATTAGGAGACCTAGCTTCTACAAATTCATGTTGTCGAAAGGTCTCTGCTCTATTTGAATCCCGCCAGTTCTGATAAAATTCAGGTCTGTCGTTATGATTATATCGTCTGTCGTCATGTCGGTAGATCCCACAGTTTCTTTCTTGTCGGTCACATCGTGGAGAATTTCTCCCTGAATCGTAACTTCCCCCTGAACTGTTGCGTCTGAAATTATTCTGTCTCCGTTGATAATAATAGTTCTGGTTACCATATTGTCTGTTTCTATGATTGTCTCTATCATATTCATTACTACTGAAATGCGATCTTTCTCTGTAACTATTACTCTGCCAGTGGTTGTCATATGGGTGGTGTCTGTTTTGGTCACGATTTGTGTTGTGAGAATAGCCTTGTCGTGTCCAGTTATTATTTCTGTTGTCACCGAATTGTGACGGATGTGACCTGTAGTGATTGTTTCCCTGTTTTCGCATCCCGCGACTGTCTGTGTCAATTTCTAATTGTTGTAAGAGTCCCTGAAAAGCTTCAATGTCGTCTTTGCAACGTCCTGCCAAAATAATATGTCGTAAATGTTCAGGCAGTTTGATTAAGCAAATGCGGATGTGTTCTGAGGGGCTGTATGGGTTTGACAGGTACTGATTCTTGTGCAACATGTCTTCAAAATATTTCACAAGACTGGAAAATTCAGATTGTGCGAAATGTTTCATCATTATGATGCTATGTTTTACTCGGTCTTGTGTAGCTTGAAACCAATATGCTGAGAGGAACGCATGGTAAAATTCTCCTTCACTGTGACAATCGTGAATGACCGATCGCATTCTTACAGCTGGTTCATTCTCCAAGTAGCCACACATAAATTCTAACCTGTGCTCCAATGACCAGTTGCGAGGAAAACAATGAGAGAATTGATGGAGCCACGCTTGTGGATGAATGTCGTTGGCCGAATTCTTAAACGTTTTGAATTTATGTGTAGTAATGAACAGCTTATAGTCAAAATCATCGTGTCGGCGAGTAGCATATCGGTTATTGTTACGTCGTTTCGGCGGTTCCATCTCAAAATTCGGTGTACCTTGCCAATTTCTTTCATAATTTCCGAAGTGCCCTGAGTTATTATTTTGTGGCTGTTCCGTATTTCTATGTCCCTCTTCCCGTATTGGAGCGCGAGTGGCCTCTGAAATACGTAATTCTTGTATTACCTGTGTCAGCTGATCTTGTACTTCCCGGATTTCTCTTTGTTGTTGCGTATTAATTTGATTCTGATTTTGTTTGAATTTCCTAATTTGTTCGCACTCTTCTGTGTCATTAAAGACTACTGGTTTTGTGTCATTCAGGTTATCATCTACCTTCGTAGATAAATTATTTAGCTGATCCGAAAGTTCAACTACTTTCTCTGATAATGAACTAATTTCCTCCATGTGTCTTTCTACTGTGTCCTTTAAGTTTTCCTGAGTTTTTGCAAGTTGCGTAACCGAATCGGTAGATGCAACTGAGTCCATTTTAGCTTGCAAGGTCTCATGATTTTCATGAACAATAGTTTGCAGTTCTTTTATAGCTGCTTCGTGATTCTGTAGTGCATTTTCATGACGCGAAAAAATAGCTTGGAAATGCTCACAAATTTGTGTTTTTACGTCATTACAGACTTTTTGACATTTCGATTCTATTTTATGTAACTCAGTAGTTAAATCTTCACGTGTTTGTTCAAGCGTGGTGTGAAGATTTTGTTCCATTGCGTCTAACTGTTGCTGTGTTTGTCTCTGGTGTTGTTCCATTGTGTCTAACTTTTGAAGATTTTGTTCCATTGTGTCTAACTTTTGAAGCTTTTGCTGTGTTTGTCTCTGATTTTGTTCCATTGTGTCTAACTTTTGAAGCTTTTGTCCCATTTGTTGCATTAATTGTAATAACAATGCACTGGTGTCTGAAACATGTTCCTCAATGCTTTTAGGCAATGCATTTGAACTGGCAATATTCGCAGTTTGAAAAGCAGAAAATGTGGCTTGACTTATTTCAGAAAAGGGTGAGGACGCAAAACCTGAATCTACAGTATTTGCAAGATTGTGTCCTGTCATTTCGGATTCCTGAGGCAAGCTGTTGCCGACCGATCGATCGATAATGCTTCCCTGTTTACTACCTGTTTCACTGTCTACACCATCATTTGACGCCCGCTCCATTTCCCTATGCACAGTTACCAAATTGCTACTTTGAATATTAGTTAATTCATTACATGGTGGCGTTAGCACACTGATTTCGTCTTCACTGTCATTTCTCAGTTTACTTTAGAGCCTAGTGTTACGTTTTTCACACGCCATTATTGTCACAATATTTCACACGACAACACAGAAAAACACAATTTGAAGAGCAAAAATAAAATAACATAGCAATGGAAATAATGTCTACTTAATTGCAAGCGCAGCTGCGAAATACTTGGTGCAAATCTACATGCATGCCACAACTGTTTTACTGTACAACAATGAAAAACTACAACTACAATGGAAATTCTCTCTATAATTACGCACTAGCAATAAACAAAATCTACACTAATTACACAAATTACAAGAAAAAATCAGAAGATTCCAGAGGGGTATCCTCGGCTAAGGGTCGACATATGAAACGTCCCCTTAGAACAATTATACACGACTGTGCTTAAACTGACACACAATATTTTTAGCGCAACGCAATCTGACTTTCAAAAATCCCTACAAAAGAATGGCCCTGACTAACATTAACCTATACGTTTCACGAATCACTTACCTCACCAAAAATCTTCGTTACTCGAACTACTGCAATACAGCGAGCGCCACTACTGCCAGCTAAATAAAAGATTCAAACTACCGAAGGCACTAACTACTGATAGGCATAGTTAGAAAATGAAAGATTTTAATAGAGAACAAACATTGTATTTACCTCAATTGTCATAATATATATAGCAGTTCATAACATCCATTCTTACAAATATCAAAACTCCACCATTTCTCTCCCCACATCCACCACTGCTGGCGGCTCACCTCCAACTGCGCAACGCTACGCGCTGTTCACATCCAGCTGCCGCTGCCCAACACTACAATGGCAGACAACAATGCAAACTAGCCACAGACTGCACACAGCACAGCCAGTGATTTTCATACAGAGCGCTACGTAACGTTGCCAATAAGAAAACATAAACAGCCTACTTACACCCTAAAATACTCATTATACGAAGAAAAATGTTCCAGACGAAAAGTTAATGTTTTTATATGGGATGTCTGTTTGTGATATAACTGGCCACCCCTCAAACCACCCACTCCTCCATGGAGGAATCAGCTCGAGTGTATTGAAACGGGAACCCCGCATTGCTACTGCAGATTCGGTTTCTGGGTCAAAAAATGCCTTGAGTTTACCCAAAGCATTTTTTCCATTCCTGGTAGGTGACGCTGTAAGCGGTAAAATCCAGTTTTTACGGTTATAGCAACTAACAACTGACGCATTTGATTCTACATTACAACTGCTATAAAAATATTAAATTTTTAATTGGAAACAGTTGATCTTTTTAATTTTGTTTTGTAAATTTGATTATACAGTGAAACAGTTTGGTAGATAAACTGCTTTAGCATTATCCATAGACAAAGTGGACTTAGTAGTTTCCTATTACCATTAGGATGCTTGATTTTGCTCAGTCCGCTTGCCTCTCACCAGCTGAGTGATTCATTTCGATGAGTCCTGATGGCTCTCACCATCAGGGCGCATGATTTTTGTGACCACCCTTGGCTACAACCATTGTTGCAATTCATGACAAATGCTCAAAATGAAAACCTTAAATTTCGATACGTTTATTAATTTGTGCTTCCAATTCATGTACACAAAAAAATGGTTCAAATGGCTCTGAGTACTATGGAACTTAACTTCTGATGTCATCACTCCCCTAGAACTTAGAACTACTTAAACCTAACTAACTTAAGGACATCACACACAACCATGCCCGAGGCAAGATTCGAACCTGCGACCGTAGCGGTGGCGCGGTTCCAGAATGAAGCGCCTAGAACCGCTCGGCCACTCCGGCCGGCGCTCATGTACACAATTTACTAGCATATTTGGTGTAATTTTTGCGCAAGCATGTCTGATACCTTCAGTCATGTTCTGTAGAATAACTGGTACTTCTGCGAACATTGTTTCCGTAATATTAAGTCCCCCGCAATAGGGATGGTATTTATGATGTTTCGGGATAACCAAATCCTTTGTGTAAGCAATTCCTGACTGGTCAAATATTTCTCGGGAACATGCTTCTGCATTGCGTGCCACTGCAGCTAGTAATGCAGTTTCACTATAACTGATCCAAGAACAATTGCCCTACGAGTTTTTTTAAGCACCACGCTTCCTTCGGTGCTAAATTATTTTACAGCACGATAAATAGTCGTACGAGATATTCATCTATCAGCTAAACGTTCGCCATGAAGGACAAGAATGGCATCCAGATTTCTTGTAGTCTCCCCATCAATTAGAATTATTTCGATTTACTCTTCTACAGTTAAAACATTCATTACTTCAGATGTGCCTGCAACAGCTCCAGGAAGGAATGGTGCCGAGATTTTCGGTGTTAGTGCTTATAAAGGCTTTGGTGCAGCCGTTGGAAGTACCACGTGGTGTGACGCTCAGCGCTGGGACAAGAGTGAGGCAGGTGCCTCTATAGGTACGCATGCGACAGCATGCGGTACCATAGATGTGCCTCGAGTTCTGTTAGTGATAGAAAGGTAGGGTCAAGTGTTTTGGATAGTCCTTGGGCTAGGGACCATTTGCATACCCAGCAGGATGGTCGTCTTATATAACTATTCCTAGAGTACAGCATCAAATATTGAATGCATTGGATATGGCCTACGGTGTGGCTTAACTGTCACGTGGAGACACGATTTAATTCATGGACACTTTCTGGGAAAATTCGTGAAAAGCGTTTGTAACCTTTTTTTCGCTGACAGCAGCGGATATCGATATGTTACCGCAGCAAATTTCTCAAATTTTAACTGTATATTATCTGGACATTTATCAAGGAGTGCCATCTTCCCATTTAAAAAATCTTTACTCGTTACCTACAAACACCGCAAAAATTGGGATTTTGGGTAACAAAACCGATCCGTTGATTCCAAGACAGCTATTCGCAGCAAGTGGCTGTGGTGTCACCGCCAGACACCACACTTGCTAGGTGGTAGCCTTTAAATCGGCCGCGGTACGTTAGTATACGTCGGACCCGCGTGTCACCACTGTCAGTAATTGCAGACCGAGCGCCGCCACACGGCAGGTCTAGAGAGCCTTCCTAGCACTCGCCCCAGTTGTACAACCGACTTTGCTAGCGTTGGTTCACTGACAAAATACGCTCTCATTTGCCGAGACGATAGTTTAGCATAACCTTCATCTACGTCATTTGCTACGACCTAGCAAGGCGCCATATTCAGTTACTATTGATATTGTGAATCATGTACCGTCAAGAGCGACGTTCATCATTAATGAATTAAAGTTAAGTATTCCACCAGCTACGTCCGTTTTTCTAAATTCTAATTTCCTTGTCCTGTTCCAGACCTCACGCCAGCCTGCGTGAGCTAAAACGCGTGCCTTTCGGCCTCCTCTAGTAACACGGTGTTGGTTCTCCTGCCAACCACAACAGTGGCAGTAATTTTTACGATATACTCATAAGATCGTAAGTCGAACAACTTTGAACACGTTCTTGATGTCTTTATCCTTTTTCGAGATACGGAGGTCAAGAGTTTCCTCACTTCTGCATGGAAAACAAAAAAGAAACTGACACCGTCGGGAAAAGCCGTGGAGGCTCAACGGTACCGACCGACAGCCGTGTCATCCTCAGACCTTAGGCGTCACCAGATGTAGATATCAAGAGGCATGTCGTCAGCACACTGCTCTCGCACGCGTTGTCAGTTTTCGTGAGTGGTGCCGCTACTTCTCAATCAAGTTGCTCCACAATTGGCCTTACAAGAGCAGAGTGCACCCCTCTTGCCAACAACACTCTGCAGACCAGGACGCTGACCCATCCAAGTGCTATCCACGCCCGACAGCGCTTATGTCGGTGATCTGACGGGAACCAGTGTTACCACTGCGGCACAGCCGTTGGCTCTACATGAAAAATGAAAAGTACGCACGTAAAATCCGCACTGAGACAAAAACATAGCGTACAAAGTACCATAGCACGGAGAAATATCCTGTGAAGTGTCTCTGTTGCCATGAGAAGAGTTCTAGGAAGCCCGTGTTGCTAGCCGTTGTGGCCGAGCGGTTCTAGGCACTTCAGTCCGGAACCGTACTGCTGCTACGGTCGCAGGTTCGAATCCAGCTTCGGGCATGGATATGGATGTGTGTGATGCCCTTAGGTTAGTTAGGTTTACGTATTTCTACGTCTAGGGGACTGATGACCTCAGATGTTCAGTCCCATAGTGCTTCGAGCCATATGAACCATTTTTGAAGCCCGTGTTGTTGTACTAAAGGACCTGCAAATTTTTTGGGTATGTTAAATCCTGTCTGAGGTGTAATGTTAGTTTTGCCTTAGTTCAATTTCACATAAGTAAACTATCAGAATTTCGATGACTCATAAAGATCTTGTCACATGAATGAAATGCCCTGCTGTACCAGGGAGAAAAGGGAACCAGTGGGAAAACGTTCCTGTCGGAGCACAAAAAGACCTATATGCTCCTGCTGAAAAGACTCCGACTGAAAAGTAGGAGTACCAGCCGCCTCATTCTAGCTTCATCAGCATCTTTAAAAATTTCCCAAAAGTTTTGGCATGTGTACATATTTGCCCTTGTTGATGCTAAGACAGAATGAGACAGTGGCATTGGGAAATAGATGGAAAAGTAAGAAATACTGGAAGATAGGCCATTGTGGTATACAAAGAGCACAATGGCAGTGTAAGAGAAAAAGCAGACACGGTAGCAGTGGAACGTAGTTGACAGTGACGAAACAGTGCTAGGAGAAGATGAAGGAGACAGTGCCAGTGCCACAGAAATAAAGAGAAACAGAGAGTGGATGTGGCCAAGAGCCAGTGATAATGAGACACATGGTCTATGACAGTGACAGCTAGGAAGAGAGATATAGTGACAGAAGAGATAGAAGCAGTGGGAAGTAATGAATGAGACAGTAGCAGTAAGAAAGAATAAAAGGAAGACAGTGACATTGAGAGGAGACAGTAGTAGTAGTAGTAGTAGTAGTAGTAGGAAAAAACTAAGGAGACTGTACCTGTGAGAGGGTACACAGTAACAGCTAGACAGACCTAAAGAGAAAATAACTATTATTTGGGCTAAAAGAGTGATTGAGAATGTGAAGTGGGAGTATCAGTGGCTTACAGAGATGAACTAGTGGGTATGAGCGAGTTATAGCTAGACGAACTTGTGTGAGTGAGAGGTTGGTTGTGTTTTAAAAAGAGGTCAACTATGTTCGCATTCCCCAATGAGGCAGGTGGTAGCCCACATTTCAGTCAGAATCTCTTAAATACGAACATAGTAGCCTTGCCTGTGCTCCAATAGGAGCATATTTTCCGGTGTTCACTATTTTCCTCACAATGGCTGTGGACTGTATTCCGCCAGCAGCCGCGTAACGGCCAGGCCAAGAGTTACAGTGGTTGGACGGAAGAACATGCCACAATCAGTCAGCCTGATGGTGACATTGGAGGGAACTCACGGAAATGAAGCACCCCGATGGCGTGTGGACTCATCGAAATTAAACCTGAATTAAACCTGAACAGAAAACTATTACGTTAGAAGTAGCGTATTTGGAAAACTAAGTTAAAAAAATTTCAACTTTTTATAACATAACGTTTACATTTTTAGTGGAAATGTAATGTGGAAAAAGTGCGTCGATTTTTAAATGCAGTGATCGGAAAAACTGAATTTTGTGGTTTGGAGCGCCACCTAGCCACATATTGAAAATATGTTTTGGGTATTTTTTGGTGTAGAATCCAAATCTGAAATAAAACTTGGGAGTATTCATTTGAAAATAAACTGCTGACCACCTCCTGGCGGAGGATGTTGGGACCTTGTCAGTTGTAACGCAAACGCATTTCCTTTTGAAAATATTAATTTTTCTTGTGGAACATTTTTTTCGTACGCTATGTATTTCTGGAAATACACACACCATGCGTTAGACGACATCTAACGCGTCATTATGTCCTAAGACGGATAAGTCGATCAGGGGACGTACCTCGGGGTCCAGGATCACCTGACTTCAGTCACGTCAACAGTGAAGTCTACAGCACACCTGTTCAGATGGCTGAAGAGTTGGAACAACGCTTGGTACCGTCTTGCAAGATTTACGAGATTATTCATCCCCAGAGTTCTAATGCTACCGTAGGCTACCGTAGACTGTCATAGGCAAGCCTTGGTCAGTTAAGATTCCATCCGCGTTACCTGTGCTTATGTATGTACACTTACCGGATTTTACCTCATCTCGATCGCTTTGTTTATGTATGCTATCAGTATCTTATTAGATTCCCTTAGAAACGGAAGAGGTGAATCGTAATCTTTCCCTACAGCACTACCGTTAATTCTACCATTTACTATGTTATTTTTGTACTTTACCGAAACTACCGAACCGATATTTTGATAGAGCGCAACTCTAACGGAAATCCATTGCAGAGACGAATACAGAATTGTTTCCAAAACAGAGGACGGCACGTGAAATACCTCTTTTAACACCAAATTTTAACACGTAATCCACTGAGGTACTACTTTATTTCTTGTTAATGTAGATTGTAGGTGATTTTCAGTCAATTATATATGAAGTTTGAGGTTCGCTGATGATGTTGTAAGTCTGTCAGACACAGCAAAGGACTTGGAAGAGCAGTTGAACGGAATGGACAGTGTCTTGAAAGGAGAATCAAAGATGAACATCAACAAAAGCTAAACGAGGATAATGGAATGTAGTCGAATGAAGTGGGGTGAAGCTGAGGGAATTAGATTAGGAAATGAGACACTTGAAGTAGTAAAGGAGGTTTGCTATTTGGGTAGCAAAATAACTGATGATGGTCGAAGTAGAGAAGATATAAAATGTAGACTGCCAATGGCAAGGAAATCGTTTCTGAAGAAGAGAAATTTGTTAACATCGAGTATAGACTTAAGTGTCAGAAAGTCGTTTCTGAAAGTATTTGTATGGAGTGTAGCCATGTATGGAAGTGAAACGTGGACGATAAATAGTTTGGACAAGAAGAGAATAGAAGCTTTCGAAATGTGGTGCTACAGAAGAATACTGAAGATTAGTTGGGTAGATCACATAACTAATGAGGAGGTATTGAATAGAACTGGGGAGAGGAGGAGTTTGTGGCACTACTTGACAACAAGACATGTTCTGAGGCAGCCAGGGATCACAAATTTAGCATTGGAAGGCAGCCTGGAGGGTAAAAATCGTAGAGGGAGACGAAGAGATGAATACACTAAGCAGATTCAGAAGGATGTAGGTTGCAGTACTGGGAGATGAAGAAGCTTGCACGGTATAGGGTAGCATGGAGAGCTGCATCAAACCAGTCTCAGGACTGAAGACCACAACAACAACAACATATAGGAACGTAATCCAAACGTTTACATTTCGAATACCTGTATATCTTTGATAACAACGCCAATATTTCGGTGGTGGCTCTTACCCAGACATTTGCAATTATCACACAAAAGACTCTTTGGCGGGCCAATGTTCATGGGAAGGTTCTTTTCCTCTCTCATCGTATAATTTCACATGTGCCAGTTTTCGCTATTGGCTACGATACGCCCTGTGTTAAAGTATAATTACTGCTTTAAGATCTCATATTGTGAAGTCCAAGTGAAAAGACGAGCGACTTGTGTGTACCGCTCATGCATCTCTTCTGCTTCAGAGAACAAAGCAGCAGCCGAAAAACTGGTTGCATCTTATTTCACAGCAGCGGGTACATACTCTGAGTAAAAAGCAACCATCAACACTCATTAGCCTCGCAGGCACTGCTTCGTATTACTTTCCAGTACAGAACTATCAGTGTGTACATACTTGCCCTGTTTGTAGGCTACCGTTATGGACCATTGCCTGCTCACGCGGTCCTAGACAATATTAAGCAGCAACAGGTGCGGGTCGCGTGCAGCCCTCTACATCAACGCCCACCAGTGGCGGATGAGTAATCGCCGACCCGTTTGAGAGCAGTCCAGGTCGCGGTCTGCCGTACACAAGTCTCCCTGTGCGGGATTAAATAAAACCGATGGAATCAATGTTCAGAGCTCAAGATTCTGTATCGCAAAGTGTGAATCAGATGTCCAATTTTCCGACACTTAATTCTTCTGTGAAGCAGCACGGTACAGTTTCAAAACGGTACGTCTAACAGGATTTATCAGCTATTATGTGGTTTCAATAAAACTTGATTTATGACTCATTGCGAGACATAAGTTGACAACGAGTCATGTGAAAATAAGAGAAAAATCACTCATCAGTTTTCCATATTTATGCCTGCGGTGGGGGCTGGGGGGTATCATCTGGGCAAATAAATGTTAGTTGCTACACGCTTTTCAGTTCTCCAGTAAACATCAACTCATATTATACTTAAACAAGTTACAGTTTCCATTTATTTGAGAATAAAACAAACACCCTTTATCTGGTACACCGTATATATTGTTTGCAATTCAGTTACCTACAGCTAGCAATAAGCGAAAAAATATTTATCCGTCAGTGACTTTTTCTGACGAGTGTTTAAAGTGTATGGGAAAGTAATTACTCTTGTGAGACTCCTTAAGACGCAGAAGACGAACAAAGGAGAGGACACACGAACTGAAAGGCTCCTTTACGATACAATAATTGTAAAGCACGCTTAAGGAAGGGTAGTAAAGAGCACAGTAATCTAACTACCAAAAATCTTTTCGATATTTCTTAGACGGAAGCGGAGTTTCTCCGGAAGAAAAATGGCCTCATAATGTATTCTAAGGTCATCTGGGTGGATTAGATGCTCACACGGCGAGATGCCGATCCAGACCAGAATGGTGAAGGACGGAGAGTGGAATCTTGTTATTGGTGAAGAAACCGTCACAGAATTTGTTTGGAGAAAACATTTAAAATTAATTAATGATGGCAGAACGCCGATTTGTACAGCATTTATCGCGAATGCAGTACCATCATGTTGAACATCACATTACTTCTGTCGATACTCAAGACGGAGTAGAAAATGGTCGCTTGGTGCAGCGTGGGCACGAACTTGACTTGTCCACCTTGTGTAGACCAACAAGCCACTAAGACATCGACAGAAAGAAGGTGCCAGGAAGACTGTGACAGCGGGAAAGTAAAAATACGTGTCATTCATTACTGACATTAGGCACCACTTCATGGGATACAATGGCAGGGCTTAGTGGAGGACGCCATGGCATTCTTTGCATGGTTAGGTTTCCTACAATGCCAAGTAAGCACATTGCATAGGAAATGGTAACTACTTCGTATTTGATATCGACAGTTCGCCATCTTACAGAGAATTCACCACCAGCCTATCATGAATTGTAATGCTGCAGTTACTAAGGTTTCATCTCCGCGAGAGACGGAGTACTGCCTCCGTTTCAATACAGATGGGCACTATCGTGTTGAAGAGAATTCAGCAGTTATTTTGTGCATGACTGTCCTCATAGAGATGTTGGCAACTGTTGATTCATTGGCACCGATATTGAATGTTATAGATCCTTTAGGTGAGGACCGGTCTTCTTCTGAAAGGTAAAAGCAATGGAGTCAGATGGACAATGTATGTAAGCATTGCTGCAGTTAATTTGAGTAAAAGTTCTTTGTGTCTGACTACGTCATAGCGTACAATACACCAACGACACGTTACCCTCTCATTGCCAACCTGGTATATTTTGCAGCTTGAACTAGTCACCCACTCAGATGGACTTTTACTGAAAGTGGGTTGAATCACTATATTCCTGTACATGAGCTGTTTCCTTGCGTTCAGCGAGATGAGGCGTAAATGGACACAGACGGGTTGAGACTTCCTGGGGAGAACAATCGTGTGCAGATAATTGTGTATGTGACAGACCTACTTGCACATACTGCGACTTGCCAAGCCTCTTGCCAAATGATATTCCGTGAACAGTGAAATTTGACAAGTGATATGATGAAATCCGCACGTCACACAAGCTTACATTTTTGGTTCTCAGCTAACCTTTTTCTGCTTCCCAGAAGTAAGCTATCGCAGGAATAGCTGTGAGGTGCCACCAAGTTCGCAGCTTCTTTTCTCTGCTGCCACTTTGATCTGCATCGATTGAACTCTATCGAGGCTCTGATTGCTCCCCTCAGAATCAAATATGAAATGAAAAGCTTCAATAAAATCTTCTCGGTTTAAAAGCCGCGTCATTCCGAATAAAATACACGAGCTTTGGACAGATGGAGCGTCCGGTACCGTAACGAATATTATGAGATGAGAGATGGCACAGCCATGGGATCCCCAATGTCTCCAGCTGTCGCGATCTTTTTCATGTTTTCATAGAGCACTTTGAGTAGCAAGCTCTGATCGCTGCGAGATTGTGACCATCTTGCTTCCTACGATACGTTGACGAGAACTTCTTGATATGGCCTCATGGCGAAAACGGACTGTAGCAGTTCGTCGATCACAATAACGGTGTCCATCCAAAAGTTAAATTTACTGTCGGGTCGGAGAGAAATGGAAAGCTTCCGCTCTCGGTTTAGTTGTACGGAAGGCAGGAGGTCGGCTTGGCCATTTACTGTACAGGAATCTACGCACACGGGCAGCCATTTCAACGCTAACAGTTGTCACCACCCTGTACATCAGAAAGCGGTCCTCGGCTCAGGGCAAAGATTATTTCTGATGACGGCCCTCTACCGTCCGAATTTCAGTATCTGAAGCGCGTCTTTAGAGAAAATGGTTACAGAAAGGGAGAAGTTGCTGAGACTTTCAAGTGCTACCGACGAAAGACGTCTCGTGAATCGGCGGAAGAGGCGAAGCCAGCTGCATTCCTTCAATGTTGTAGAGCAACTACTAGCAAGCTAGGTCGCGTGTTGAAGAGGCAATGACTGAGACCAGTGTTCCGGCCCGCCTCCAAGATAAGAGATGTTACGCCCCGTTGAAGACAACAGATCTTTGAGTTCCTGTCGCGTATGGTGTCTCCTGTGAATGTGGAAGTATTTACGCAGGTCAGACCATCAGCACTGTTGTCGAGCATTGTGCGGAGTATTCACGACACCTCAAACAAGGAGAATTTGAGATGTCGGCCATGGCTGAAAATTGCCTAAAAGACTCGAGTAAAATAGAGTTTGAATAAACGAGAGTTTTGGCTTAAACATCGTACTGGGATTCTGTTACTGAAGAAGCGGCCGAAATTAGAACAAACAAGAACACTTTTAACAGGGACCATGGGTACATACTTAGTAGGGCATTAGGCGAGCTTTGGACACTGAGCGGAAGCAAATACGCAGGAGCTGCAATTTCAAACGTGGTTCCGGAGCTCGCGCCCTGTGACGTCACCTCATTTCGTGGTGGGACGGGGCCCTTAGGAGCTGCCCAAGTTGTCTTACGCATATGCGCCACTTCGGCCCTCTCTGGAAGTTCCAGATGCTCCTTTACATCTCTATAAGAAAACACCTGCTAGCTCAGGTAGTCAGTGATTTGAACTCCTGATGACGACGGCGGAGACAGCTGATGAAGCTCTAGTGTTTTATTCGAAATGACTCCGTTCGTAAACCGAGAAGACTGTATTGAAGCATGATACCGCGAGAGACTTCGACGACACAAATGAAAAGCTGTTTCGCAACGAAAAAGTTAGAAAATTAATCATCCTAACATATGAGTCCAGAGAGTGGTCCTTATGAATATCAGTTGTAATAAGGGCATATTCCGTTCACCAAAATATTAAAATTACAAAGCTTCCCAAATTGACCATTTTTAATATAACCATAAACGTACATATGGGCCGAGACGAGACACCTCTGAGTGAAGTCGGGATAGCTGTTGGAAAGCTGTGAAGCGTCTTAGACGCTAGTGAAGCATTTGAGTTAAATCATTCATTGACAATGTTTACAAGTTGTCGCCCGCGCCTCCACGGCTGTTGCGCATTCAGTTGCTTGTTGGATACTAGCTGACGTCTATCCAGGCAGCTCAGCGGTCGCACGCCCAAGAGAAGTGGTGAGCGACGCTGGCCGCGCAGCGGGTTGCCGGCGAGCAGGGGAAGTGATCTCGCGCAGGCTACTGGAGTGTCCTCGGTCCCACTTCAGTTACTACGATGACCCTTGATGACCCATTCGCGTTGTACCTGTGTTGGTAGTCTCGTGGTCGACTGATCTCTTCCCTATTTCCTGGTAGTTTAAACACCTGGAGACACCTTGTGGTGTGCGTACTGTAAGACCTTCGGTACACACACCATCAGATTATTTGACTTGTCGCTCTAACGAAGTAGGTGAGTGTCAGCAATATGTCTCGTGGTCTTATCGTTGCGTGTTTATCTTCTGCCGTTAGGTCAGACGATGGAAATGCCACTTGCACGCTTAGAGTAGCAGATTGACGGTGACTAACTTGATTAATTTTCACAAACATTTATTAAAATAATAACAATCATAAACCTTACTTAACTTGATTCTGGATGCTATTTACAATTGACAATCTGAAGTTCCTTTGGTCTTGGTACGTTAATCTTATTCTCACATATCTCTGATACTTGACAAAGTGTCTATTCATTTCTCTTCATGGCTATGTACAGGAATATGATAATCTTATTAGGCGCAGACTGAAACTTGACTATAGACTGGTACAGACAAATGCAGACTAATGCAGACTGACTGATCGGAGGTCTGTACACTCGTTATAATACCTCGAGCGTTCAGATAACACTGCGCGAGTGTGATCCGCGAGGAGAAAAGGTTTTACGTTAGCAGCAATCTCATTGGCTGCGTGACATATTAATACGCGGGTCGGCGGAAGCAGAATTTGGTCCGTCTCTAAGACAGCGCCATCTCGTAGTGCGGAGACGGACGAGCGCTGCGCCCGCGCTGTTGTGCTTAGCAGGGCGCGCTTTATTGGGAAAGTTGTGTACGCGCAGACTACGCGGATCTATGTACACAACACACCTGAATGTTGAAGAGGATTGTGGACGCCAAGAGGTCATTTTGTTGGCTTCCGCTTTGAGGTTCAGTTCCTGCGACGTGGTGTTGTCAGAAGAGAGTTTCACTATCAACAGATGGTAGGCGGTAAGCAGCATGAAGTTCATCAGGTGAAACCATAATCTCGAACAGATCGTGGGCTAGTTCGTAGACTGTGCTAGAGCATCTAGGACATGGATTCACTGCAGTGTTGTAATCTAGGAGTCTGGTGTTAGTACCGTGAATTCCATCAATCACAATGATCAACTTACGATGAGAGCGGGAACACTGGAGTATTTAATGGGAACTAGGGTGAGGCTATGACGTGAGGCTCGGTTCGTAATGATGGCGTGTGTGTCAGTTCTGCTGTATTCACTTAACAGGCTGTTGACTGCTGTGTCAGTTCCTCGTTACGTGGTCTACTGTAAGAGCCTCTTGCACGCTATAAGTCTCACACAGCAGACAGTGCTATAATTTGTCAAGGGCCTGAACCACTTGCGACATACTATCTCACTTCCTTCTTCTGCCTCTGTCTCTGGCATGACAGGGATTTGCCTGTGGCAAAGTGAAAGGGTATTAAGAAAAATTTCTAACTTTCTAAACCTTGCTATTCAGCGTCATAACAGATGAAAGCGAGAACAAAAAACTTTAAATAGAAGGACATTATCAGTTCCGAACAATAAGAAGTAAAAGACAAACAGAACATAAAACCGTTAAACGGACTCAGATATGACTATAATATGACAGAGCTCGCAAGGATTAGGTAAAGAAAAAGATCAAATTAAAACTTCATACCTAAACAAAAAGGCCAAATGCATGAGCCACTTTCGGACACGATGACTGCTTAGACCTGCCATTGGATGTAAAGGATATCAAATGCAAAACCCAAATTGCCTGAATCATTAATGTGCCACCAAACGTTTAATAAAATTCTGAAATAAAATCGCATTTACTTAGAGAAACGTGCCTGAGTATTCTTTATTGCCGTCATCTCCCGTTCGACAGTTCTTACCATGTTGTCTCTGCGCTGCAACGTGTGTGTCCCATGGCCACTCAGAGGTGTTTGTTATTTGGTGGACACAAGCCACATCTGAAGATTACAACCTCTAAATGTGTTTCTTTCAACCGTTTCAATACCTCAAAGGCTAGCATCCTACTCTAAGTCTTCCGCGTAAGTAAGTGCGTCTCTATCAACAGAACGACCGCTAGTCCAAAGAATCCCCTCTGCTCCCAGTTCAGCAAGGAAAACATCTGAAACATACTCGTCTTCAGATTAAAAAATTGTTATTCATTCCTCCAATGGGTACTGAGACATCGGACTTTGGGAAGGCAGGAACAGGTGTGGACGGGGCCTAATCAGTTCCCGTTGGTTGCACAGTAAACACGTACACTTTATTTAAGGAAATAAATTTTTTAAAACAGTCATTTAAAAAAAACTGCAACACAAGCTACACTGACGGCTGAAGGCCTTGTTAATAAGAATTCAAAATTTGTCGGCCGAAGGCCACAAGCGATGGGAATAATTTAAACAAAACGTTATTTTTTAACAATTGACACAATCAGACCAAATAAAGAAGGGAGTGATCCACAGACAGAGATTGAATGCCGCCTGATGGCGTTGGCAGTCGCGGTAAGAAAGATATATAAACGGAACAGAGACAAGTGGGGATCCACTCTAGCGGTGGTACAGGGTGCAGACGGGGAAATCAGCTAATATAACGACTTTGACAAAGTTCGGATTTTCTGATCCGGCACTTGGGGACAAATATCTCAGAAACTGTGAAGCCGGTCTGGTTCACACACTATTGTCGTGAGCATCTATATGAATAGTATCTGAATGGCGGCGAATCGACTACCAGGGGGCAAGGTGTTGGGGGTCCACGCCTCGTCGCAGAACGTAGATCTCGGAGGCTTGCTCGATCTGTAAAGTAGGATAGGCGGTGCTCTATGGGAGTTCTGATGACATCTTACAATATCCGTGCAGGCATAAGTGTTTTGGAGCACACTGTTCAGGCTGCATTGTTGAACATGGGGCTCTGCAGCAGACGACGTTTACAATTCGACATGTAGCCCCAACTATAAACTCAATTATAATAACAGTAGAAACGGCATCATCGAGGCTGGACCGTAAACCAATGAAAAGTGTCGCTTGATTACAAAAATCACGTATCTTGTTAACAACAGGTCGTTGGGTATGTCCAGATACGTCGTTATCCAGGCTTAAGGCTGTTGGTTACATGTGCTGCGTCAGGGCTGCAAGTCGCTGAGAGCAGAATAACGCTAGGAACGACACTTACGCGGGCTTCAATGAGAGCTGTGGCAGCAGTCGAAGGCATCGTGACAGGTGCACACTACACGAACATTACTGCAGCCAGGTGCGTCACTAAACGACGATATTTTCCAGCAGGTTAACTATCCATGTCAGAAGGCCAGAATCGTGCTACAGTGATCTGAGGAGCGTACAGTGAACTGACGCTGATGACTTGGTCATCGAATTCGCCCGACATAAACCCAAAAACAGAAATCATGGATGCTATGGCACGTCAACTCAGCACAGACAAACCACCAGCCCGTAATTTACAGGATATGCATGACCTGTGCATTGACGTGTGCTACCACATACCATCGGAAACATACTAAGGACTTGTTAATCCATGTCACGCAGAATCACTACTGTTTTTCTCTTCAGACGTGGACCAACACGCTATGAAACCGGTGGTCTTAATATTTTGGCTACTCACTGTATAAACTCTGGGGTAGCTCATGCATAACATGCAGTAACTTACACTGCCTGACGAAAAGTGAAGCACTCAGAAGACATGGTCTAATGTCAATGTAATATTGCACCCGGAAATACAGGATGACACAGAACAACGGGAATGTTTGAAATGAGTAGTGGCTGCAATGGACAGGTGGCAGCACTGCTGATTCGTGACAGTTAGCGAGTAAACAGTCTGCCATTTCAGTAATCATGGATCAGTGGAACGGACAACAGCGTGCGTTAGCCATAAAAATGTTTTATGAAAACAATGATAGTGTGGTAGCAGCGCAGAGGGAGTTTCGACGTTTTTATAATTTAGGACATGATGATGCTGTGCCGTCAAAACACGCGATAAAAAGTTGGGTGAATGACTTTGAAGAGACTGGTTCTGCCTCAAGAAGAAACCAACAGGACGACCAAAAAGTGTGTGTTCTTCAGCGAACATTGGTGTTGTAAGCGAGTCTGTCTTACGGAGCCCAAGGCCCTCAATTCGCAAGCAAGCAGCATTGGTTGGAATGCCCCGGGAGTCTGTTCCCAGAATTCTTCATCTTGATTTAAAATTTCATCCGTACAAACTACAGATTAAGCAACAATTGAAGGATAAGGATTACCGGTTACGATTAAGATTCTGTCAACAAATGATTCCAAAATAAACAATAACGATGAATTTCTAAAGAAGTTGTGGATGTCAGATGAGACACATTTTGATCTCATAGGTTATGTACGAGGGCAGTTCAATAAGTAATGCAACACATTTTTTTCTCGGCCAGTTTTGGTTGAAAAAACCGGAAATTTCTTGTGGAATATTTTCAAACATTCCCGCTTCGTCTCGTATAGTTTTATTGACTTCCGACAGGTTGCAGCGCTGTACGGAGCTGTTAAAATGGCATCTGTAACGGATGTGCGTTGCAAACAACGGGCAGTGATCGAGTTTCTTTTGGCGAAAAACCAGGGCATCTCAGATATTCATAGGCGCTTGCAGAATGTCTACGGTGATCTGGCAGTGGACAAAAGCACGGTGAGTCGTTGGGGAAAGCGTGTGTCATCATCGCCGCAAGGTCAAGCAAGACTGTCTGATCTCCCGCGTGCGGGCCGGCCGTGCACAGCTGTTACTCCTGCAATGGCGGAGCGTGCGAACACACTCGTTCGAGATGATCGACGGATGACCATCAAACAACTCAGTGCTCAACTTGACATCTCTGTTGGTAGTGCCGTCACAATTGTTCACCAGTTGGGATATTCAAAGGTTTGTTCCCGCTGGGTCCCTCGTTGTCTAACCGAACACCATAAAGAGCAAAGGAGAACCATCTGTGCGGAATTGCTTGCTCGTCATGTGGCTGAGGGTGACAATTTCTTGTCAAAGATTGTTACAGGCGATGAAACATGGGTTCATCACTTCGAACCTGAAACAAAACGGCAATCAATGGAGTGGCGCCACACCCACTCCCCTACCAAGAAAAAGTTTAAAGCCATACCCTCAGCCGGTAAAGTCATGGTTACAGTCTTCTGTGACGCTGAAGGGGTTATTCTGTTCGATGTCCTTCCCCATGGTCAAACGATCAACTCTGAAGTGTATTGTGCTACTCTTCAGAAATTGAAGAAACGACTTCAGCGTGTTCGTAGGCACAAAAATCTGAACGAACTTCTCCTTCTTCATGACAACGCAAGACCTCACACAAGTCTTCGCACCCGAGAGGAGCTCACAAAACTTCAGTGGACTGTTCTTCCTCATGCACCCTACAGCCCCGATCTCGCACCGTCGGATTTCCATATGTTTGGCCCAATGAAGGACGCAATCCGTGGGAGGCACTACGCGGATGATGAAGAAGTTATTGATGCAGTACGACGCTGGCTCCGACATCGACCAGTGGAATGGTACCGTGCCGGCATACAGGCCCTCATTTCAAGGTGGCGTAAGGCCGTAGCATTGAATGGAGATTACGTTGAAAATAGTGTTGTGTAGCTAAAAGATTGGGGAATAACCTGGTGTATTTCAATGCTGAATAAAACAACCCCTGTTTCAGAAAAAAATTTGTTGCATTACTTATTGAACTGCCCTCATAAATAAACAGAACTACCGTTACTGGGCAAACACAAATCCTTATGACATTCGTGAGCGCCCTTTACACGCTTTTAAAGTGACAGTATGGTGCGGGTTTTCATCACATGGAATTATCGGACCGTATATTTTTCGCAAATGAACAGGGAAACAGAATAACTGTCAATCGTTACTTGGAGAAGTTACGTACATTCATTACAACTGCATTGAACAACTTTACGAACGTTCAAGAAGCCTGGTTTCAACAGGACAGAGCGACATCACACACTGCACGTCAATCAATGGCATATGTGCGAGAATTGTTTGGCAACCGTGTGATCTCACGATTCGGTAACATTTCCTGGCCTCCTAGATCGCCAAATTTATCCGTTTGTGATTTTGCATTGTGGGGCTACCTCAAGAGCGAAGTCTACACGTCTCGACCAAGAACCCCGAATGAGGAAAACAGAGTATTCGGGATGCAATTTACAGTATCCCATTTGAGAAGTTGCAGCGGTCAATAGAGGTATCTCCACAGCAGATTTCACAAATGTATTCGTACAGGAGCACGCCATCTAAAGGACGTACTTTTTTAAAAAAATGATAAATGCTCTCAATGTTTCGTAAATGACAAAGTTGTAAGGTTTCAATTATTATGAATCCAATTTCTTTTCTTCATCAGTTCAAGTTTTGTTGAACTGTGGAAATGTTCCCGTTTTTGTGTGTCACCTCATACCTTTAGCGGATATAGAGGGTGGTCAATTGATCGTGTCCGGGCCAAATATCTCACGAAATAAGCGTCAAACGCAAAAACTACAAAGAACGGGAGGAAACCAGATGGCACTATGGTTGGCCCGCTAGATGGCGCTGCCATAGGTCAAACGGATATCAATTGCGTTTTTTTTAAAATAGGAACCCCCATTTTTTATTACATATTCGTGTAGTACGTAAAGAAGTATGAATGCTTTAGTTGCACCACTTTTTTCGCTTTGTGATAGATGGCGCTGTAGTAGTCACAAACATATGACTCACAATTTTAGACTAACACTTGGAAACAGGTAGGTTTTTAAAATTAAAATACAGAACGTAGGTACGTTTGATCATTGTATTTCGGTTGTTCTATGTGTTACATGTACCTTTGTGAACTTATCATTTCTGAGAACGCAAGCTGTTACAGCGTGATTACCTGTAAATACTACATTAATGCAATAAATGCTCAAAATGATGTCCGTCAACCTGAATGCATTTGGCAATGCATTCCTCTCAACAGCGAGTATTTCGCCTTCCGTAGTGTTCGCACATGCATTGACAATGCGCTGACGCATGTTGTCAGGCGTTGTCGGTGGACCACGATAGCAAATATCCTTCAGCTTTCCACACAGAAAGAAATCCGGGCACGTCAGATCCGGTGAACGTGTGGCCCATGATATGGTGCTTCGACGACCAATCCACCTGCCATGAAATGTGCTATTCAGTACCGCTTCAACCGCACGCGAGCTACGTGCCGGACATCCATCATGTTGGAAGTACGTTGTAAGTAGGCCGTTTATGTTTTCTTATTGGCAACGTTACGTAGCGCTCTGTGTGCTAGTTTGCTTTGCTGTCTGCCATTGTAGTGTTAGGCAGCGGCAGTTGGATGTGAACAGCGCGTAGCGTTGCGCAGTTGGAGGTGAGCCGCCAGCAGTGGTGGATGTGGGGAGAGAGATGGCGGAAGTTTTGAAATTGAACTGCTATATATATATTATGATTATTAAGGTAAATACAGTTTTTGTTCTCTGTTAAAATCTTTCATTTGCTAACTATCCCTATCAGTAGTTAGTGCCTTCAGTAGTTTGAATCTTTTATTTGGCTGGCAGTAGTGGCGCTCGCTGTATTGCAGTAGTTCGAGTAATGAAGATTTTTGTGAGGTAAGTTATTTGTGAAAGGTATAGTTTAATGTTACTCAGGGCCATTCTTTTGCAGGGATCTTTGATAGTCAGACTGCGTTGCGCTAAATAATATTGTGTGTCAGGTTAAACACAGTCGTGTAAAATTGTTCTAAGGGGACGTTTCAACGTCGCCATTCTGTCATGCAGTGAAACTTCTTGAAGTAACATCGGCAGAACATTACGTAGGGAATCAGCATACATTGCACCATTTAGATTGCCATCGATGAAATGGGGGCTAATTATCCTTCCTCCCATAATGCCGCACCATACATTAACCCGCCAAGATCGCTGATGTTCCACTTGTCGCAGCCATCGTGTGGAGGCTTTCAGACAGTCGTTCTTTCCGCGAACCATACGCGACTGGAACAGAAAAGGGAGGTAATGACAGTGGTACGTAAAGTGCCCTCCGCCACACACCGTTGGGTGGCTTGCGGAGTATAAATGTAGATGTAGATTTTCCGTTGCCCAATAGTGCATATTATGCCGGTTTACGCTACCGCTGTTGGTGAATGGCGCTTCGTCGCTAAATAGAACGCGTGCAAAAAATCTGCCGTCGTCCCGTAATTTCTCTTGTGCCCAGTGGCAGAACTGTACACGACGTTCAAATTCCTGGTGCATAGAAATATGGTATGGGTGCAGTCGATGTTGATGTAGCATTTTCAACATTGACGTTTTTGAGATTCCCGATTTTCGCGCAATTTGTCAGCTACTGATGAGCGGATTAGCCGCGACAGCAGCTAAAACACCTACGTGGACATCTTCACTTGTTGCAGGTCGTGGTTGACGTTTCATATGTGCCTGAACACTTCCTGTTTCCTTAAATAACGTAACTACCAGGCGAGCGGTCCTGACATTTGGATGATGTCGTCCAGGATACCGAGCAGCATACATAGCACACGCCCGTTGCGCATTTTGATCACAATAGCCATACATCAACACGATATCGACCTTTTCCGCAATTGGTAAATGGTGAATTTTTACACGGGTAATGTATCACGAAGCAAATACCACCCGCACGTACGTGTATGTTTGTGACTATTACAGCGCCATCAATCACAAAGCGAGAAAAGTGGTACAACTAAAACAGTCACATTTCTTTACGTACTACACGAATATGTAATAAAAAATGGGGGTTCCTATTTTAAAAAAACGCAGTTGATATCCGTTTGACCTATGGCAGCGCCATCTAGCGGGCCCACCATAGCGCCATTTGGTTTCCCCCTTCAAGCTAGACGAGTTTCGTTGTTTGTAGTTTTTTCGTCTGATGCTTATTTCGTGAGATATTTGGCCCGGTCACTAACAATGGACCACCCTATATAAATGATTAGTGTCGCAGGTCTTTGTAAATTGCGTAACCACCAACGTGTGCTAGTGCTGGTAGTGTTTAGTATTGTTACAAGTCGTGGTAGGGCATGTAAGGGGTGTTAACGTCATCAGATCTTGGGTGATCATTGAAGGACATGGAATGCTGTGTACTCGTTGATTCAGCTTTATCAGCATCTGGCAGAGCTTCAATGGGGCCTCCTGTGGGTCTCCATTTCGCTGGTTAGTGAAATTGTGGGACATTTGACTGCGACAATGGTCCGACGTCGGACTGTCATGAAAATGTGAAGACAGGCATGCTTGTCCTCAAAGTTCCAGTCCAACACTTCTGATCACCACAAGAGAGAATCGCTGTATTGTGCACCAAGCACATCTTGCTCCCTTCACGCATGCGCTTATCATCTTAGTACACGTAGTGCGCTTTCTTCGACACCATTGGTCAGAGACGACCTGCAACCTGACTATCGGATTTCCACTCCATGTGTAGGCTTCCGCTAAAACCACTACACAAACTGTTGTGCTTGGAATGCTGCCGCGACCGAGAAGCATAGAATGTTGATGACGGGCGTCACACTGTGTTCAGTGATGAGATTTGGTTCTTCACTGCCCTACATGACTATCGTCAGCGTGTACTGTGGCGACCTGGGAAGAGGTCTTATTCTTCCAACGTTCTGCAGAGCCACACAGATTTTACTGGATTTTCTCCTAGTGTCATTATGCGGAGAACCATTGGGTATAACTTCAGGCCACAACTGGTAGCGATTGAGTGAATGGTGCGTCACATTCACCTTGAATCTATACCTATTACCTCTCATGCGATATTACAGTGGTGCAATTTTTCAGAAAAGCAATGTTTTCCCCATGACGTTAAGGTATTCCTGTGGCCAGCACAATCCACAGATCTGTTCCCAATACAACATTTGTGGAACCAGCTCGGATGTCAACTACATCCTAGTGTCACTATTTGCGGTACCAAGGACCAGTTGAAACAGTTACTGGCCAGTTTGCCTCACGAGAGGACACTACGTTTTTACGACACCCTCCCAATCGAATCAGTGCACACATCCAAGCTGTAGGTGTTGCGTCGCCGTGTTGATATGTGGATCCATACTGACAAGTTCTTCATAACTGTGACATGAATCACTGCTGTAATCCGTGAAGTTTCGTTTCCTCTTACACTTCTGGGTGCTCCTCCTTAATTATCCAATAAACGCTTCTTCAAGAAATTAGATAATTTGAGTTCTGTTTCACAATATATATGTTCGCTAGTGAAAAACGTCAAAAATAACGTCACGATTTGGGAAAATAGTGGTGTCCACTGGTACAAAGAAGGAAAGCTTATCTTCCATACTCATTACTCAAGCCACCGGCGTCTCAGAGAGGAGTTCAACGTGCATGAACGAAAGCTTTTCATCATTTTCATAGATAGCTCACAGATATAAAAAATATTTGAAATTCAGCCTGTCATCACTACTTTGGACAATACCTTCCATACCGTGGACGAAAATTTCTTAAGAAGTAGTAGCAACTGCATGCAAAAAATAATAATAAAAATAAAATAAATATCTTAGTTTTTGTGCATTAATAGCTGATATGTTTAGTGTTATTAATTTCAAACGACTCTGTTAGTAACTTGCAAATGACAACCAAGTAGCATACTCATGATCGTATGTTGTATACTGTAACAAAATTTGGCAGGGGGGAGGGGGGGGGGAGACTGGAATTGTGACTTTAATATACAACAGAAATAATCATTGAAAGATTATTTGATGAGACAGAGAATTTGAGAAGTATGTTGTTATACTTGTGTTCCAATGACATCAAGAACGTGTGTTCATGGGGGTGTCTTTTTTTCTGATCACTCTGGTCTCCACCATTCAAAGATAACTTGAGACAAATACATATGCTTACCGCTAGAACAGTTTCCAAACATTACACTTTAGTAGTTAGTTCTGCAGTGATATATGGAGTTTACTTCACTGCTTATACATATCTTAGTTCTGTGTAACTAGAAGAAATTTTCTCCCTGCCGTTGCTGCTGAAGTCGTCATCCCGGTCCATTTCATCTGCAAACTAAATCTAGTTACGTGAATTCCATGAAATAATCCAGGTCCCAAGTCGTTTTAGAGTGGTTTATTAATGGCAAACTGCACAACTTCTTCTTGGTGGGAGCCCACTGAAACAGAAGATGACAGACTAAAGGACGAAATACTAAATGTCTTTTTCCAAAGCTGTTTCACAGAGGAAAACTGCACTGTACTTTCTTCTCTAGATTGTCGCACAGATGACAAAATGATAGATATCGAAATAGATGACAGAGGGATAGAAAAACAATTAAAATCGCTCAAAAGTGGAAAGGCCGCTGGACCTGATGGAAGACCAGTTAGATTTTACACAGGGTACGCGAAGGAACTTGCCCCCCTTCTTGCAGCGGTGTACCGTAGGTCTCCAGAAGAGCGTAGCGTTCCAAAGGATTGGAAAAGGGTACAGGTCATCCCCGTTTTCAAGAAGGGACGTCGAACAGATGTCAGAACTATATATCTATATCTCTAACGTCGATCAGTTGTAGAATTTTGGAATTTTGGAACACGTATTATGTTCGAGTATAATGACTTTTCTGGAGACTAGATATCTACTCTGTAGGAATCAGCATGGGTTTCGAAAAAGACCATCGTGTGAAACCCAGTTAGCGCTATTCGTCCACGAGACTCAGATGGCCATAGACGCGGGTTCCCAGGTAGATGCCATGTTTCTTGACTTCTGCAAGGCGTTTGATACAGTTCCCCACAGTCGTTTAATGAACAAAGTAAGGGCATATGGACTATCAGACCAATTGTGTGATTGGATTGAACAGTTCCTATATAACAGAACGCAGCGTGTCATTCTCAATGGAGAGAAGTCTTCCACACTAAGAGTGATTTCAGGTGTGCCGCAGGGGAGTGTCGTAGGACCGTTGCTATTCACAATATATATAAATGACCTTGTGGATGACATCGGAAGTTCACTGAGGCTTTTTGCGGATGATGCTGTAGTATTTCGAGAGGTTGTAACAACGGAAAATTGTACTGAAATGTAGGAGGATCTGCGACGAGTTGACGCATGGTGCAGGGAATGGCAAATGAATCTCAATGTAGACAAGTGTAATGTGCTGCGAATACATAGAAAGAAAGATCCTTTATCATTTAGCTACAATATAGCAGATCAGCAACTGGAAGCAGTTAATTCCATAAACTGTCTGGAAGTAGACATTAGGAGTGATCTAAAATGGAATGACCGTATAAAATTAATCGTCGGTAAAGCAGATGCCAGACTGAGATTCATTGGAAGAATCCTAAGGAAATGCAGTCCAAAAACAAAGGAAGTAGGTTGCAGTACACTTGTTCGCCCACTGCTTGAATACTGCTCAGCAGTGTGGGATCCGTACCAGAGAGTGTTGATAGAAGAGATAGAGAAGATCCACTGGATAGCAGCGCGCCTCGTTACAGGAACATTTAGTAATCGCGAAAGCGTTACGGAGATGATAGACTCCAGTGGAAGACTATGCAAGAGAGACACTCAGTAGCTCGGTACGGGCTTTTGTTGAAGTTTCGAGAACATAGCTTCACCGAGGAGTCAAGCAGTATATTGCTCCCTCCTGCGTATATCTCGCGAAGAGACCATGAGGATAAAATCAGAGAGATTAGAGCCCACACAGAGGCATACCGACAATCTTTCTTTCCACGAACAATACGAGACTGGAATAGAAGGGAGAACCGATAGAGGTACTCAAGGGACCCTCCGCCACACACATTCAGGTGGCTTGCGGAGTATAGATGTAGATGCAGATAACAGGCTACATAGTCACCAAAACTGTAGTACAACAATTAGATTATTACATTGACGTGCGACACAGTGCTCGCGTCTGTGAACTGCCTCCAAGTGAGCGTTCTCTGAGCCTTCTGTTCCCCCTATTTACATGTTCTTAACAGTAAAGTTAACAAAACCGTAGTGCAATATTATAAATTGACAATAAAGAGTTCAAAGTAATTTTGAATGACTATACACAAAACCATTCGTATTTTATGCTCAATCATTTTTTCATAAGAAATACATCACATTGTACAAAATAGTGTGAAACAACAATGCCCACCTAATTTTTCTTAATTATGGCTTAATTAGTGAATGCAAAATAATGCTAGCATATATGGGACGAACATGACATACAAGTAAACAAATGAGATAATAAATTTTATGAAACTGAATGTATGATACGAAATCTCTTATTTTGTGCTGGTATACTAGATACAACTGGAATTACGAAATTTTCAATAAATATCCTCATCGGAGAACATTTCATTAGGGTACCGAGAAAGGATTGTAATACGAGGGGTTGTTTTATTTCAATACGTAGCCTGTGAAGTGGCTAGTTTGGAATCATGCAGACAATTACATCTAATAAACAGATAATCTACACTCCTGGAAATGGAAAAAAGAACACATTGACACCGGTGTGTCAGACCCACCATACTTGCTCCGGACACTGCGAGAGGGCTGTACAAGCAATGATCACACGCACGGCACAGCGGACACACCAGGAACCGCGGTGTTGGCCGTCGAATGGCGCTAGCTGCGCAGCATTTGTGCACCGCCGCCGTCAGTGTCAGCCAGTTTGCCGTGGCATACGGAGCTCCATCGCAGACTTTAACACTGGTAGCATGCCGCGACAGCGTGGACGTGAACCGTATGTGCAGTTGACGGACTTTGAGCGAGGGCGTATAGTGGGCATGCGGGAGGCCGGGTGGACGTACCGCCGAATTGCTCAACACGTGGGGCGTGAGGTCTCCACAGTACATCGATGTTGTCGCCAGTGGTCGGCGGAAGGTGCACGTGCCCGTCGACCTGGGACCGGACCGCAGCGACGCTCGGATGCACGCCCAGACCGTAGGATCCTACGCAGTGCCGTAGGGGACCGCACCGCCACTTCCCAGCAAATTAGGGACACTGTTGCTCCTGGGGTATCGGCGAGGACCATTCGCAACCGTCTCCATGAAGCTGGGCTACTGTCCCGCACACCGTTAGGCCGTCTTCCGCTCACGCCCCAACATCGTGCAGCCCGCCTCCAGTGGTGTCGCGACAGGCGTGAATGGAGGGACGAATGGAGACGTGTCGTCTTCAGCGATGAGAGTCGCTTCTGCCTTGGTACCAATGATGGTCGTATGCGTGTTTGGCGCCGTGCAGGTGAGCGCCACAATCAGGACTGCATACGACCGAGGCACACAGGGCCAACACCCGGCATCATGGTGTGGGGAGCGATCTCCTACACTGGCCGTACACCACTGGTGATCGTCGAGGGGACACTGAATATTGCACGGTACATCCAAACCGTCATCGAACCCATCGTTCTACCATTCCTAGACCGGCAAGGGAACTTGCTGTTTCAACAGGACAATGCACAACCGCATGTATCCCGTGCCACCCAACGTGCTCTAGAAGGTGTAAATCAACTACCCTGGCCAGCAAGATCTCCGGATCTGTCCCCCATTGAGCATGTTTGGGACTGGATGAAGCGTCGTCTCACGCGGTGTGCACGTCCAGCACGAACGCTGGTCCAACTGAGGCGCCAGGTGGAAATGGCATGGCAAGCCGTTCCACAGGACTACATCCAGCATCTCTACGATCGTCTCCATGGGAAAATAGCAGCCTGCATTCCTGCGAAAGGTGGATATACACTGTACTAGTGCCGACATTGTGCATGCTCTGTTGCCTGTGTCTATGTGCCTGTGGTTCTGTCAGTGTGATCATGTGATGTATCTGACCCCAGGAATGTGTCAATAAAGTTTCCCCTTCCTGGGACAATGAATCCACGGTGTTCTTATTTCAATTTCCAGGAGTGTATATGGAAATACTGTGAGAAAGGAGTTAACTGGCGAGGACGCCACGTAACTACTGGGCAGAGTGAACAAGGACCGAGAACAGGGGGAGATGTTTGCTCCGTATGATTACACTGTACCTTTTTCCAGGAAAAAATTCTGAAATACGAACGAGTGCAGAGGGCACTGGTCTTCGGTTCTGCGAGACGTAAGCCAATACGTTAGCATCAGGCCAGTTCTCTGGTTGGAAGAGTATAGCGAAGACGTGGGTAAGACAGAATTAGAAAAGAAAGAGCACGGAAGAGGCGGGGAGAAAGAGAGATCAGGTCTTGACGTCTCTTCGTCTTTGAGGTCATGAGACATGCAACACAAGCCCCAAGGGCTGCGGAAAGAAATAGCCCCGCCCTTGTCGAAGGAGATAGAGGACACGTGAATACTCCTGACTTGTCTTCAGTCACAGCTGCATCGCGCTCGATGACAGAATTCTTGGGACTGCATCTGCGTAGCCTGTGATATATGCTGTGGCAGCTGTAAAGTGTCGAGAAATTCGTATGAAACAGCACGCACAGCTGGACTATACACAGTCTCCGAGAGAACTGACACTAAACGTGCAGACACGTGAGCAGCCAGAGCACGCGCCGATGAAGGTTACACCGCAAACGCATTCCAGCACTGCGGCGTCCAGGAATACCCGCGGACAGTGCTGGCATTGCTGTCTTCGGTCGACTAGCGACATTTATCGGTCCGGCGACAGCGATATGTGAGCACTCTGGAGACGCCATCTTTCGTATTCCGGAATAAACCGGGACGCTTTGGCTCTCTGTATGTATTAAAAGCTTCTCTCAACTCTGGATGAATTCGTGCGCGCAAAAACGACCCCTGAAGGCAAGTTGAGAACAAGCTTCTCTCAGTCCCGGTGAAGTCAGCAGAAAACTTGAACGTGAGAATTTTTGAAGGTGGTTCGTACTTTTAAAATACGCTGCACATAAAAAATTTCGCGACGTTGACTACACTGTAAATGTGGTTTCCTAGGAGACAAGTGAGGGTAAAATTAGAATGAACTATATTAAAATTAATTAATTAATTCCCAGATCAGGTTCTGTAAATACTTGTCATACAGTAGAGCTTTTACAGGCGTAGAAAGAGTTATACGAGGGATATTTTTTTCAAGCTTCCTTCGGTCGTGAAATCGAAACCACAGTGAAAATCAAACGTTTTACTTACAACATTTAGCAATACAGTTCCAGCTACTTCTCTACACAGTCTCCAGTGCGCCTTAAATATTTGTCGTAAAATGGTACCAGTTTTCCAATACACTAAGTTTCTAATATTTTCGCCATAGAGGGCAGCCGCCTTTACAGTCCACCAATTCTCTTCGCTGGTCTACAGCTAGTTGTATGTAAACTGCTGATCTCGTGGCCAGCGGTTCACGTGGGCAAAGAGATGAAAATCAGAATCAGCCAAGGCCGGCATGCATGCTGGCGATCAGACACTCCCAACTGACAATGCTGCAGCAGCGTCATTGTTGCAACTAGAGCGTGGGGCCGAACATTGTCGTTATCGCGGTACACGGGTATTTTACTTATCGTGGTACTTAACAAAAATAAATATCTATTAAATACTGCAATATCATTTACTTTGTTAAATATTGTGGGCTAGCATGAGACTTTGAAATAACCCAATACCACGATAACATACGTATGGACCTCGGCTATTCCGAAGTACGTACGGAATAATATTTTAAACACAGCGCGCGACTCACCGCCTTTTAAAGATAGTTCGCGTGAGCGCTGCTATTTACAAAAGAAAATGTGCGTGCTTTTACGACACCTATAATTGGTTCTCAAGGGGCTACTGGTCATTATGTACCAAACTCCATAAAATAACTGAGATATTGTTATGCTCGTTGAATGGAATATTTTTCATTATTTATTATTCATTATTTGCAAGGCAAAACTGGAGAGAATCTCATTTGCCGTTAAGCGACCAAACTTAAAACATACTTAACTCATTCAGTATTCTAAATGTTAATAAATGAAATATATTTTTACTCTGTTAACTCTGAAACTATTGGAAGATCAAAATAGAGAAATCTCTCACATTGACATTTAATATTGCGACATTAATTTCTAATTATAAAATATCGTCAGCGTGATGAACGACCAAATGCTGCTGGAGGAGACGAGCTCCCTGCAACACGAAGTTCTGAGAATAAATTTGTTAATTATAATTAATGATTACTATTATGAGAGGTGCGCACTAAATCAATAATACACACATTCTCATAACAATTAGAAGCATATTTTGCTAAATTACAGACAAACCTACATTAAATACCAGACTGCTATACAATGGCGGCCTTCCGCTAGACGAAACAAAATAGGAGAGAGAGTTCAATAAAACAATAGTCTCTGGTCCTGTTCATTTTAATTACACATGGATTATAGACAAAAAAATGTTCTTTGTTAATCACATTGCTGTTTGTGAGCTTTGGTGGTAATAATTACACTTTTTAATATTTATTATACATCGCGCACACGTACACAGTCTTGAAATAATTTATAGTTCACACGTCACACAAGCAAAAACCCTTTTCTTTTTCAAAATGCCAATTTATGTGACGTACCGTCACATCGTGCTCAGGGACAAAGCCAGATGACGACATTCCCCTTCGCTTGTTCTGAACTGCCCCCTCACGCACGCTTTGCTCCAACCGTCTGATCCAATAGCTGAACAAGATCGTCGGTTGACGCTTCCTTCCCTGACCGCCTGCATCATGAACGTCTGCACGCCTTGCTGGAAAGCTCCTGCACCATTGCCACACTTTGCTGTCACACGTGACAGTTACGTTTCTTGCGCTGCATGAAATCAGGTACGCTATGTTATCAACAGTATACGGACAACTGGCTGAAAATGACTTACAAGTTCGTGGCGTCCTCCATCGGTAATGCTGGAATTCAATATGGTGCTGGTCCACCCTTAGCCTTGATGACAGCTTACACTCTCGCAGGCATACGTTCAATCAGGTTCTGGACGGTTTCTTGAGGAATGGCAGACCATTCTACACGGAGTGCTGCGGTGAAGAGAGGTATCGATATGGGTCGGCATGGCACGAAGTCGGCGTTCCAAAACTTCCCAAAGGTGTTCTATAGGATTCAGTTCAGGACTCTGTGCAGGCCAGTCCATTACGGGGATGTTATTGTCGTGTGACCACTTCGCAGTATGAACAGGTGCTCGATAGTGTTGAAAGATGCAGTCGTCATCCGCGAATTGTTCTTCAACAGTGGGAAGCAAGAAGGTGCTTAAAACATCAATGTAGGCCTGTGCCGTGATAGTGCTACGCAAAACAACAACGGGCGCAAACCCCCTGCATGAAAAACACGACCACACCGTTACACCACCACCTCCGAATTTTACTGTTGGCACTACACACACTGGCAGATGACATTCACCGGGCAATCGCCATACCCACACCCTGCCATCGGATCGCCGCATTGTGCACCGTTATTCGTCACTCCAAACAACGTTTTTCCACTTTTCAATCGTTCAATGTTTACGCCCCTTATACCAAGCGAGGAGTCGTTTGGCATTTACCTGCGTGACATGTGTCTTATGTGCAGCCACTCGACCATGAAATCCAAGTTTTCTCATCTCCCGCCTAACTGTAATAGTACTTGGAGTGGCTCCTGATGCAGTTTGGAATTCCTGTGTGATGGTCTGGATAGATGTCTCCCTGATACACATTACGACCCTCTTAAACTGTCGGCGGTCTCTGTCAGTCAACAGACGAGGCCGCCTGTACGCTTATGTGCTGTACGTGTCCCTTCACGGTTCCACTTCACTATCACATCGGAAACAGTGGACCTAGGGATGTTTAGGAGTGTGCAAATTTCGCATACAGACGTATGAGACGAGTAACACCCAATCACCTGACCGCGTTCGAAGTCCGCGAGTTCCGTGGAGCGCCCCATTCTGTTCTCTCACGATGTCTAATGACTACTGAGGTCGCTGATATGGAATACGTCGCAGTAGGTGGCAGGACAATGCACCTAATATGAAAAACGTATGTTGATGTGGGAGTCCGGATACTTTTGATCACATAGTGTAGAACCTCTCAGCACGAAGAAATCGAATGACAGCATGAACTTCACATTTCAAACTATGTTGTAAGCACCTACTTAACCTGCTCACTGAGCGCTCAGAACTGAAAACCGCGACGTGGCGTGATCGACGGACGTACTAGGTGCAGTGCGAGACTCATCTGCACAAAGCTGCATCCGATTTTCACTGTGCTTTTAATTTCGTGACCAATCGGGCCTTGTGTAAGTAGGCTGTTTAGGTTTTTTATATTGGTAACGCCACGTAGCGCTCCGATGAAAATCACTGGCTGTGCTGTGTGCAGTCTGTGGCTAGTTTGCATTGTTGTCTGCCATTGTAGTGTTGGGCAGCTGGATGTTAATAGCTTGTGGCGTTGCGCAGTTGGAGGTGAGCCGCCAGCAGTGGTGGATGTGGGGAGAGAAATGGCGGAATTTTGAAATTTGTAAGACTGGATGTCATGAACTGCTATATACATTATGACTTTTGAACACTATTGAGGTAAATACATTGTTTGTTCTCTATCAAAATCTTTCATTTGCTAACTATGCCTATTAGTAGTTAGTGCCTTCAGTAGTTTGAATCTTTTATTTAGCTGGCAGTAGTGGCGCTCGCTGTATTGCAGTAGTTCGAGTAACGAAGATTTTTGGTGAGGAAAGTAATTTGTGAAAGGTATAGGTTAATGTTAGTCAGGGCCATTCTTTTGTAGGGATTTTTGAATGTCAGATTGCATTGCGCTAAAAATATTGTGTGTCAGTTTAAACACAGTCATGTATAATTTTTCTAAGGGGACATTACACTTGAAAAGAAAAATAGCCTTCGTATATCAACAGACAGAACTGTCCACTGCAGATCACCACTGTGACATACACTAACAACAAATTAAGATTATGTCAGTCTATTGATACTGTCAAAAATGGGGATTCCTTGCTTTGCATTTATTTGTATATAATGAAAAAAAAAAACAACGGCTCATTTATAAAAAAAAGTAAATTCCTATTATACGAGGGGAGTTCAGTAAGTAATGAACAACTTTCTTTCTCGGCCGTTTTCGGTTTAAAAAATTCGGAATTTGTTGTGGGACGTCGTGGAATTCTCTAAGTTCAGCCCCTGCAGTTTCATGAAGTTCAGATGGGTGGGGGCGCAATACATAGCCTTCAAAACGGCATGTGTCACGGAGGTTCGTTCCCAGCGGAGAACTATCATTGAGTTTCTTTTGGAGGAAAACGAGAAAATCTCAGATATTCATAGGCGCTTGCAGAATGTCTGTGGAGTCCTGGCAGTGAATAAAAGCACAGTAAGTCGCTGGTCGAGGCATCGGTCACCACCGCAACGAGTTCGCGCAAACCTGTCCAGTCTCTGGCGTGCCAACAGGCTGCACATAGCTGTAACACTTACACTACTGGCAATTAAAATTGCTACACCACGAAGATGACGTGCTACAGACATGAAATTTAACTGACAGGAAGAAGATGCTGTGATATGCAAATGATTAGCTTTTCAGAGCATTCACACAACGTGCTGACATGAGGAAAGTTTCCAACCGAGTTCTCATACACAAACAGCAGTTGACCGGCATTTTCTGGTGAAACGTTGTTGTGATGCCTCGTGTAAGGAGGAGAAATGCGTACCATCACGTTACCGACTTTGATAAAGGTCGGATTGTAGCCTATCGCGATTGCGGTTTATCGTATCGCGACATTGCTGCTCGCATTGGTCGAGATTCAATGACTGTTAGCAGAATATGGAATCGGTGGGTTCAGGAGGGTAATACGGAACGTCGTGCTGGATCCCAACGGCCTCGTGTCACTAGCAGTCGAGATGACAGGCATCTTATCCGCATGACTGTAACGGATCGTGCAGCCACGTTTCGATCCCTGAATCAACAGATGGGGACGTTTGCAAGACAACAACCATCTGCACGAACAGTTCGATGACGTTTGCAGCAACATGGACTATCAGCTCGGAGACCATGGCTGCGGTTACCCTCGACGCTGCATCACAGACAGGAGGGCCTGCGATGGTGTACTCAACGACGAACCTGGGTGCACGAATGGCAAAACATAATTTTTTCGGATGAATACAGGTTCTGTTTACAGCATCATGATGGTCGCATCCGTTTTTGGTGACATCGCGATGAACGCACATTGGAACCGTGTTTTCGTCATCGCCATACTGGTGTATCACCCGGTGTGATGGTATGGGGTGCCAATGCTTCCACGTCTCGGTCACCTCTTGTCGCATTGACGGCACTTTGGACAGTGGACGTTACATTTCAGATGTGTTACGACCTTCATTCGATCCCTGCGGAACCTTACATTTCAGCAGAATAATGCACGACCGCATGTTGCAGGTCCTTTACGGGCCTTTCTGGATACAGAAAATGTTCGACCGCTGCCCTGACCAGCACATTCTGCAGATGTTTCACCAACTGAAAACGTGTGGTCAATGGTGACCGAGCAACTGGCTAGTCACAATACGCCAGTCACTAGTCTTTAACTGTGGTATCGTGTTGAAGCTGCACAGGCAGCTGTACCTGTACATGCCATCCAAGCTCTGTTTGACTCAATGCCCAGGCGTATCAAGGCCGTTATTACGGCCAGAGGTGGTTGTTCTGGGTACTGATTTCTCAGGATCTATGCACCCAAATTGCGTGAAAATGTAATCATATGTCAGTTCTAGTATAATATATTTGTCCAATGAATACCCGTTTATCATCTGCATTTCTTCTTGGTGTGTTGCAATTTTATTGGCCAGTAGTGTATAATGTTGGAACGTTCGGACAGTCTCACTCGATGTGGTCGACGGATCACAATCATAAACCTGATTGCTTAGCTGGACGTCTCTGCTAGTTGTGCTCACACACTCGTCCCGCAGGTGCGCTACTCAAAGGTGTGTGCCCGCTGGGTTCCTAGCCATCTAACAGAAGGCATAAAGAGCAACGAAAGGCCGTCTGTGCGGAAATGCGTGAGTATTACGCGGCTGATCGTGGCAAACATCGTCACAAGCGATGAAACGTTAGTTCATTACTTCGAACCGGAAAGAAAATGGCAGTGCATGTAGTGACGCCACACTACCTCTCCTCCGAAGAAAAAGTTTAATGCAGCACCCTCAGCCGTTAAGGCTATGGCGATGTCTTCTGGGACTCTGAAGAGTTTATTCTGTTAGGTGTCCTCCCTGATAGAGCAACGGTCAACTCTGAAGTGCACTGTGCTTTTTCTTTCTTTCTTTTCTGGTGGCTTGTCCCGCAGTTACGCAGGGTCGGCACGGTTAGGAACGGATTTGGCACGGTTAGTTATAAGGGGTGGCCGGATACCCTTCCGGCCACCACCCCGTACCCCTCGGGACAGAATTAGTGTACCCCAGCTGTCTGCATCTAATGTAAGCCATGGAATAGTGTGAACGTGTTCAGATGTCTGCGAGTCATGTAACTGAGGCGGAACGTGGTGCCAGCCCGGTATTCAACTAGCGGGATGTGGAAAACCGCCTAAAAACCACATCCAGGCTGGCCGACACACGGGTCGACAATGGTAATCCACCGGTCGGCTTCGATCCGGGGCCGGGGCGCCTACTAGAGTCCAGGAAGCAGCGCATTACCGCTCTCGGCTAACCTGGCGGGTTTTGAAGTACACTGTACTATCCTCGAGAAATTGAAGAAACGACTTCACCATGTTCGTCACAACAAAAATTTAAACGAACTTCTCCATGAAAACGCACGGCCTTACACAAGTATGTGTATCTGAGAGGAGCTCCCTTCATTGGACTGTTCTTCCACATCCACCCTATAGCCGATTTCCATCTCTATGGCCTAATGAAGGCTGCACTCTACGGGAAGCAATACGTGGATGATGTGGAGGTTATTGATGCAGCAAGATGTTAGCGCCGACGTCGACTATTGGAGTAGTAACAAGCGGTCGTACAGCTTCTCCCAGAAAGGAGGCGTAAAATCATCGCATTGAAAGGAGGTTATGTTGATAAATAGGGTTTTGTAGCCAAAAGAGAGAGGAATAATGTGGTTTATTGGAATCCTGAATAAAGCCAACCTTCATTTAGGGGGGGAAAAATGTGACGCATTACTTACTGAACGCCTCTCGTACAAATTAGCTGTTGTTTATAGGTTGAAGTCCACCCCAACAGCTGAGTGGTCAACGCGGCGGTCTGTCACGCCAAGTGGTCCGGGTTCGATTCCCGGCTGGGTCGGAGATTTTCTCCGCTCAGGGAATGGGTGTTGTGTTGTCCTCATTATCATTTCATCATCATCAGTGGAAGGCAACGGGGAACCACCACTGGGGTTGGGGTTGGGTTGTTTGGGGAAGGAGACCAGACAGCCAGAAGCGAGGTCATCGGTCGGATTAGGGAAGGACGGGGAAGGCAGTTGGCCGTGCCCTTTTCAAAGGAACCATCCCGGCATTTGCCTGACGCGATTTAGGGAAATCACGGAAAACATAAATCAGGACGTCTGGAGGCGGGATTGAACCGTCGTCCTCCCGAATGCGAGACCATTGTGCTAACCACTGCGCCACCTCGTTCGGTTAAACCACCACTGGAATCACTTCACGAGACGCTCATGCGGTGGACCTCTCTGACGAGGCTTTCCCCTTGACAAGACCTGCCGTAAGGCAGAACACAAATTTAAGTATAGTTTAAACTTCAACCAAGCTTTTACACAATTTTAAGCAGACCACTATCAGCCGGATAAAAATTGGAAAAGTCAAGCTATGTTAAATAATAGTAGCAGAGTTATTTGAAATTATCATACCTGGGTCTAAATATTGAGATAAATTGTATGCGTGGCTAATGAAGTACGATTGCACTTATTTTTTGTTAATACCTGAGAATTTTCAGTTCCCTGCCTAAATCTGCTGGCAACCTATTATAAATACTTAATAAAAAAAGATGTATAACAGAAACCTCTTAGCCACAGGTGTAGCGCACAGGCACTAGAGAACAAAGTGCATTCAACGCCGCATTTGAACGAAGAAACCTTGTGGGTTTTCAAAGCAGAGAATTTTTAAGGTTCACTGTTCACATTATATTCAAATTTTATGCAAGCAATACGGGCTGTCCCAGGACTAATGGTCAATGTTCATAAACACGAGAGCAAAGGTCATTTGAAGCAAAAAACTTCATATAGACATGTTCCCTATTTCAGTTGGTTTACGAAATAGAAAACATTTAATGTACATTCTTATTTATTTTCTGCACTATTTAGCACAATGTCAGGTTTAGACACGTACATGTCTGAAATAGTTAGTAAGTATTACAAAATGCGTTTTACAAAATATTGCTTAAAATATGTATTTTTAACACATTCACCTCTATGAATTATCGTACACGTCACATTCCAACTGCTGTACACTTCACAATAAATGTTGTAAAATCCCACCGTCAATTTTAATGAATTTGTCCACTCTTGGAAGAATATGTTGTCTTCCTTGTCTGAATGCCTTTGCCAGTTCCCTAATGAGGGTGGCAGCGTCAATGGTGCGATCAAGCGGTTCATTTCACGTATTCACCTTTCGTTTGTACGCCTCACACTTCATTCAGTCCCATAAGCCAGAATCTAATGGCGTTAACATTAAGGTTCAAATGGCTCTGAGCACTATAGGACTTAACATCTGAGGTCATCAGTCCCCTAAGGACATCACACACATCCATGCCCGAGACAGGATTCGATCCTACGACCGTAGCTGTCCCGTGATTCCAGACTGTAGCGCCTAGAACCGCTCGGCCACACAGGCCGGCAATGGCGTTAACATATGGCGATCTTGGTGAACAAAAGTTCTATGGGCTCAAGAAACGAATTTTCAAGTAAATAAAATAAAAAAAATGCAAGCAATTCATCCTGTCATTCGCTCTGCTAAAATTACTGGACCATCAACGTGTTACCGATCCTACCGCATCAAACATTTATCGAGAAAGAAACTCCGAAACGGGTTTCCACTGTAGCGTGTGGATTTTCCTGGGACCATCGATGATTATTATATGTTTTCTTGATTCCGTTCTGTATAAACTTGGCTTCATCAGGAAACAGAATTAATGGAAAGAAATGACGATTGTTATTTAACAAGTGATAAAATTCAAGTTGTATGGCATTGTCACCAGTATGAAGATTGTGGACTCACTTTATGTGAATTCCGTACAAGTTGTCCGCATGTAATGTTTCTCATACACGTGTTCATCGTACACTGATACGTGCAGGAATTCGACGTGTGCTGGTAATAGGACTACGCTGCACCGCCTGAATAATGCTGCCGCTCCTGCAGAAGTTGCTGAAGTACATGTTCAGATGAATTAAGTGGACTTTGAAGAATACAAACTTCACACATTGTGCTGAAAACTCAGGTAAACACTCTACTATAAGGAATTCGACGTGTCAGAAAGCGTCGATGAAATTCTTCAACAGAAGCAGTATTTTTACAATGGATGAAGCCGTAAACATAAATCTATATATTCTTTATTAATGTAGATTTGTGGCATTTTAGCCGGTTTGTGTGCAAGCACAGTTAACCGATCCTGGCCTCTCATAAACTCTCAGTGCCTTGCACTACTTCACTCAGAACACACCACAGACAGATCCGCGTTCAAGGCGATGGTTTAGTGGCAGAAAGACATCCTGGGGAAAGAGACTGAAAGCAACGAGACAGGTTAAGGTCAAAGAGGTGGCGGGCGGGGGTAAGACGCATACGTACGTGCCACCAGCCAAGAAACAAATGTACACTAACTGTCTTCTATCTCGGAAACCGTCCAGAATAGGGAATATGTCCTTCTGAAGTTTTCTGTTTCAAATGAGCGTTCTTGTCACATACCAGAATTTTGAACATTTCTCTTGCGACACACGCTATATGTGGCCCTCAGACCTTAGATTTCTCGTTGTAGTTTCACAGATATTGCTCTTCAGTATTCCGTGCGTTTAACATCAATTTAGTTAGCACAAGACTCTCCTTTCTCAGTTTTTTTTTCTTAAAAGACATCATAGTCGCCGCTGCTGTATAAAATATTTATTACGATTGCAAGTAACACTGCAAAAGTCACCTAAACACAAAAAAATACAAAAGTGAAGCACAGGGTGTATTTACATAACCAAGCAAACATTTCATTAAAATAGTAGCGCACTTATAAAAATTGGTGAGAAATGTACATTACTTACATTGTCTGAATATGACTCTCTACATGTCGTCGTCAAAAGGCAGCCTTTTGACTGTGAGAGTCCCACAAGATCCGATGAGTACGACACTTATCACATTGTAATATGTTGTTAAACACCTACTGAACTGTCAACGTTACTATCGTTCTAATAATCTATCACACATACAAGCTCAGGTGCCCTCGTGATGACTGGGTGTTGTGTGATGTCCTTAGGTTAGTTAGGTTTAAGTAGTTATAAGTTCTAGGGGACTGATGACCATAGATGTTAAGTCCCATAGTGCTCAGAGCCATTTGAACCATTTGAACCAAGCTCAGGTGCACTGACGACATGTGGAGCTAAGTCCGTTGGCGCGAAAATACATTTACTAAAGATACTGCCTGTGAACATAGCAAAGATACTGCACACCAAGGGCACAACTTATAAGCTTTATATCGTAAAGTCTTTTCATCTGTCGACATCATTCAGCTTTCTAAATAGTGCTGTGATTGCAAAGGCCAGTAGGATGTCTTTTACTATGATGTATTTTAAGAAATATTATATGACTGAATCCCAAGCATGAGAAGTTAATCCTTTCTCAGTGTTTGTCACTTCAGATTTTTCAACACTGATTGAACACTTTTCCGCGACGCAGTTAGAACACTGAAGTTCCACGTATTTGCGGAAGTTCCGTGTTCCCTGTTACCACAGCCTTTCATGAAGTCACACTCAAGACGGAACTTTGGTGTTAACCGTAAGACTTCTTTTTAAGAAGTTAGTTTCGTCGAGAGGCCTCAGATTTCCAGCATCATATTAAGGCATTTAGCCGTGCAACTGGAGATGCCTACGACGGACATTGTGTGGTTGTTCCTCGCGTTTCTACTCCCGGGTATTGATTCACAAGGCATGAGTTGCGTTTCATTATTAGTACATTCAAAGGCTACCATACATATACATTTTACTGAGTGAGATATAGTGCGTTTATTTATAATGAGAAAGGTGTGTCAAATGCTGCACCACAATGATTTCGTGTCCAAATAAGACTGTTCTCTGCCGGTATTATTACCTGTAAGACATACCTGGCTCGAATCCCGGTACAACACACTGTTTTAGTTTTCCAGAATGTTTCAACACGGTGAAGAGTGCATCATCCAGTCTAAATACTACTCTTGTTCAGTACACCAAAGGGATATACAACTATGAGTAATTCATCTTTTCCCTCATAAGCATCTTACTTGCCAACGTCCAAAAATAAAACGAATTAGGGAAGAACTGCTTGAGCCGTGGCGGCTGGCGCTAGGGTGTTCTACTTGCATCGCTGCTATCGATATTCGGCTGTCTTGCTATCTTTGACTGCTCCCCCCTGGTGGTTTCCCAGGTGAACGCCTGAGGAGAGAGTCTCCGGTCGGCGTTCATCGATCGAACTTGTGTGGAAAAGAAGCCGGCGTCCCTAACCGTGGCGCATGGGCCTCGCCGTGCTCGCCGTTCTTGTCTTTTGTCACTCCGGATGTACGGTGCCGATCATTGGGCGCCTTGAAGTGCAAAATTGTGGTGGGTTCGTCGTCTCACGCTGAACAGCTTCCCAACTCGTAATTTGCAAGCTCCAAGTTATCCTGTGTTTAACTAAGAAGAGTGTTGAAACTTATTGTGGCATGGGTAGCTGCCGGAGATGTTTCTGAACTTGGTTCCACAGTGGCTATTTATGGAGGCTGATGTTCCTCATTTGGTTTCTCATCGTTTGAGGAGTGTGGTTTGCAAGCAAGTTTTAACTTGTTCTAGGACATATTGACCGCTTGGGGACTGGTTGCCGTTGTGTTCGCGCCCGGCAGCCGTAGAGTTAATGGTTTAATCATTTGTCACGGCAGGATTTGGTATGTTTATTTAATGAAATGATATTTAATAGACACCCTAGCTGCAAGCAGGCGTTGATATACTTCATTGGGGACATGTTGAAAATGTGTGCCCCGACCGGGACTCGAACCCGGGATCTCCTGCTTACATGGCAGACGCTCTATCCATCTGAGCCACCGCGGGCACAGAGGATAGTGCGTCTGCAGGGACTTATCCCTTGCACGCCCCCCGTGAGATCCACATTCCCAACATGTCCACAACACTACATTCGTAGTGCGCCTAATAGATGTTTGCCCATCATACTCATTATTCGTGGCAGATTAATCTACCAAGTCCCGTACGAGTTCGGGCATAGCGTGTGCATTCGCACAAGAAGGTCAAAGGCCGGGAACCCATATTTTTAACTGTATATGACGGTAGTATCTGTTCCCGAAAGAACAGTTACCGTCAATGACCATGCAGCTTTGCTAGAAATGAAATGATATTTAAATAGACACCCTAGCTGCAAGCAGGCGTTGATATACTTCATTGGGGACATGTTGGGAATGTGGATCTCACGGGGGGCGTGCAAGGGATAAGTCCCTGCGGACGCATTATCCTCTGTGCCCGCGGTGGCTCAGATGGATAGAGCGTCTGCCATGTAAGCAGGAGATCCGCGGTTCGAGTCCCGGTCGGGGCACACATTTTCAACATGTCCCCAATGAAGTATATCAACGCCTGCTTGCAACTAGGGTGTCTATTTAAATATCATTTCATTTCTAGCAAAGCTGCATGGTCATTGACGGTAACTGTTCTTGTTGTGGCGTAGCAAGACAGCCACGCCACTCGGAGGTAGCCGAAAGGCACGCGTACACACACGCCGGCTGGCGTGAGTTCTGGAACAGGATAAGTAATTGAATGCTAATAAGAAAAGAACGTAATGTCTGTTTACTTAACTTTAATCCATCCTTTTGGTATACATCGTTCTTGTTGAGACATGCTTTAGACGATAATTATCAATTGCTATGTAAGGCTAATGGCGCCTTGCTAGGTCGTAGTCATGGACTTAGCTGAAGGCTATTCTAACGGTCTCTCGGCAAATGAGAGAAAGGCTTCGTCAGTGTTGTCGCTAGCAAAGTCGTCGTACAACTGGGGCGAGTGCTAGTCCGTCTTTCTAGACCTGCCATGTGGTGGCGCTAGGTCTGCAAGTACTGACAGTGGCGACACGCGGGTCCGACACGTACTAATGGACCGCGGCCGATTTAAGCTACCACCTAGCAAGTGTGGTGTCTGGCGGTGACACCACAGTTCTTTCGGGAACAGATACTACCGTCATATATAGTTATGTTTATTTAATGTCGAAAGTGCCTTAAGGCAACTGCAAGTGATCTCTAATTTTCCTGCTGATTTACTAGAAGACAGGTAATATTAGAGTATTGCTCCATTAGAATTTGGGGGTATGCTTATTATATATTCCAGTGTGGTTGTGATTTAACCTTGTTTTCATTGCAATCTATCTGTGCTGCAGGCCATTTTTTAAGTCTGCTCGTTTTCTGGCATAGGTGCGGTTATGGATTCTTGTCAGGACCGCTCATTGTGAGGCCGGTCGGACTGTACATAAATATATACCGCCTGCTAGTGAGCCTGTGCACAAGGCGTGGGGAGTGAACGCTCATATTGCCTGCCGGCCGTAGCGTTGTTACTTCCAAATACTGCTGTGGGCCTTAACGCTGTTCTCTATAGGTAAGTGAGGCCACCTTGTTAATATTAGCGTTTCTGTAAGTTATTTTACAGGTTCTTACTAGCCATTTTTATTCAAGACCTATGTTAATCATGTGTGTATCTTTATTGGATGTGCAACTTGTTATTTTTCCTGTGTGCCAGTTTTGCGAGCTTGGTTGGCCCACTTTGCATTTTTAGTATAAGCATGTTTCACTGTGGACCTTATGTGGGCAGTTCAGTTTTATTAAGTGTTAAGATCTCTGTTTTTAAATGGAGTTGCGGTATTATGTGGCTGTGTAACTTTGGGTTGGAAGTGTATTGTGTTACTAGCCTTTTGAGATATGGTTAAAGAAGAACGATTGTTTATGATTGATTATTCACCGTGCCTACTATCTCTGTTTTTGGTTGCGCATGCAAAATATGATTCTTATTCGTGTTTATGTAATTCAATTAATGTGAACATTTGTATATTGCATCAGTAAGAGGGCAAATGTACGAATTGAAGTTTATGATAAAGTTTGTTTTGAGTCGAATTAAAATTATAATACAATCACAAGCTTGTCCCTCGCCAGTGATCCCACGCTTCATATTTTTTTAAATAACTGTGGTGAGATTGTAATTGTGATTTTCTAAAGAATTGAGTAGTTCCACGGTTCACTGTTTCATACGTTTTCATACATTAGTTTCTGCAAATCGTCTGCAAAAGTGAACTCGTAGTTTTTGTGCTCCTGTAATTTGCAGGTATTTTTTACGTCGTCTCAAACGAAAACTGACGAGAAACATGCGTGCACGAAGTGTGTAATCAGCTAACAGCATTTCTTACATACAGTGATCAGCCAAAACATCATGACCACTGCCTACCGCGACGGTGGATGCCTCCTGGTGGTGTTTCGGGCAAGTGACTCGCTAGAAAAATTACGTACGCGAAGCAGACACGGACGGGGATCACCCTTGTGAAGATACGGGCTGCGAATGGGGAAATCCACCGAGACAATCGACTTTGACAAAGGTCAGATTATTATTACGCAGAACCTGAGAGCGAGTATCTCGAAAACGGCGAAGCTGGTCGAATGTACACGTGCTACTGTCGTGAGCATATACGGAAAGAGGTAGAAGGACAGTGAAATTACCACCAGCTGCTAAATGGTTGGACTTCCACGACTCTTCGCAGAACGTGGGGTTCGGAGGCTTGTCTGGTCTGTAAAATAGGACAGAGGTTTATCTGTGGCATCTCTGCCGAAAGAGCACAATGCTGGTGCACGTACAGGTGTTTCGGAACACACCGCTTATTGGACATTGTTGAACATGGATCTCCGCAGCAGACCGCCATACGTGTCCACATGTTGACCAACGACATGGTCAATTACGACTGCAGTGGACCCAAGACCATCGGGATTCGACCGGCGATCAATAAAACGTATCGGCTCTTCTGGTGAATCACAGTTTTGCTACACTACAGCGATGGTCGTCTCCACAAACGCCGTCATCGATGTGAACGACGGCTCGAAACATGTAGGCTGGAGGGAGCAGTATTATGCTGCAACAGACATTCTCCTGCGCTTGCATGCGACCCGTAGTAGTAATCGAAGACAAGCAGACAGCTGCGAACCACCTGCATCCCTTCATGCTTGATGCCTTCCCCAAAGGCAATGTCATATTTCAGCGTTATGACTGTGTGTCGTGGTCATACTCGTGCCACAGTGGTTTGAGGAGCACTTTAGTGGACTAATGTTTATGTCTCGGCGATGTAATTCGCCTGATGTAAATCCTCTGGAACCCATATGGTTCGCTATCGGGTCCCATCACCGCGTACGGAAAGCAGCGGCCCGTTATTTACACGAATCACATTACTTATGGGTGGACATCTAATGCTACATATCTCCACAAACCTACCAGCAAACTGTCGGATCCCTGATACGCAGAATTAGTTATGTATTTCGTTCCAAAGAAGGACAAACAGACCATTAAGCAGGTGGTCTTAAGGTTTTGTCTCATCAGTGTATTAACGACAGCCGGCCGGAGTGGCCGAGCAGTTCTAGGCGCTACAGTCTGGAACCGCGCGACCGCTACGGTTGCAGGTTCGAATCCTGCCTCGGGCACGGATGTGTGTGATGTCCTTAGGTTAGTTAGGTTTAAGTAGTTCTAAGTTGTAGGGGACTGGCGACCTCAGCAGTTAAGTCCCATAGTGCTCAGAGCCATTTGAACCATTTTTTTTTATTAACGACAATACGCAATCATGGACGGCAACTGTTCAGTATGGAATCCGCGTGCCCATTGAAACGTGGCAGGTTCGCCAATTTTCTCATCATATACGTAAGTAATTTATTACGAAAAGAGAGAGTGAAGCACTACCTGATCGTCCAGTGACGAGACGTTGAAGTGTAGAAGAAACTGGTATTCCTGGATAACTGTAGGAAATGTAAAGTGATGAAGCTAATATGCACATCTAATGTAGAGTACAGGAGTTACTCTTAAATATGTGTATATGTTTTTCACACTAATGAGAAATATTTAACAAATGTTCCACTGAAGCTTTACTTTGAAACTAAAATTATCTGGAAATAATACGAAGCGATTAATTTCACAGTATCATTATTTAGGCGTAGCGAATGGAAGACGTTTGCCTTTGGGGCAATTATAGAGAAGTGCAGCACATCTGCAAAAGTTTTATGATCTGTACTTGACATTTTCGAGTGTTTATGGTTCAAATGGCTCTGAGCACTATGGGACTTATCTGACTTGACTGACGTCATCAGTCCCCTAGAACTTAGAACTACTTAAAGCTAACTAACCTAAAGACATCACACACATCCATGCCCGAGGCAGGATTCTAACCTCCGACCGTAGCAGTCGCGCGGTTCCAGACTGTAGGGCCGACAACGGCTCGGCCACTCCGCCCGGCTCGTGTGTTTATGACATCCTGAAGAAACCAAAAGAAAGGTTGCATGGGGGCTTTATAAAATGTAATGCGAATAATTTTTAGTAGCTGTATGTCCGATTACGTAAGTCTCGTAAACGGCTGGCCCTGACTAGTAATTGTTACGCTATCTGACTGCATAGAATGACAACAAGAATGAAATGAAAATTTTTGTTAACACAATTAATTAATTAAGTCCCCAGCAACTATAAAACCTACGAAACCAACAAGGCACAAGTGTCGCTGTTCTGTGTGTGGTAGTGTGACTCAACGCACATCTGGCACGGTTCTTCTTCAACAAGACAAGAAATGTTAAATACCAATTATACTGACGTGATAAAAGAAAATTAGAAATACTATAATGGCGCAAGAAAATCAGAATTACACTCTAATACAAGAACACAAGCCAGATGCTTTGTTGACGGAACCTGTATTGACACATTATTCAGGACACACAAATAATAAGAAAATAAAGAACAGTAGTCAGTTACCTTAATTTATATTGACGAAAAGCACTCTGATCATTACAATATCTCCATTAGAATAACATCTGCTATCTCTCCCATCACATAGCTGCATAACATGGAACAACACTCACTACTACCGCATATCACTCTGACTTCAGCTACAATCAGTGTCCACCACAACTTCTCGGCAAGAACTCTCGGCAAGAACTGCCTGCCACTACGTCTCATAAAGCACTGCCTGCCGCTACCTCTCAACACGCACTGCCAGTGGAGGCGGCGGAACAATACTCTCTCTGGCGCGATTTTTGGCGCTGTGGCTCAGTGTAGCCACCTTTCAAGGTATCGAATGAGAGGAAGGTGCCAGTAGATTTATACTCCTCTGACACAGTACTGCCGGCCGGAGTGGCCGAGCGGTCCTAGGCGCTACAGTCTGGAACCGCGCGGCCGCTACGGTCGCAGGTTCGAATCCTGCCTCGGGCATGGATGTGTGTGATGTCCTTAGGTTAGTTAGGTTTAAGTAGTTCTGAGTTCTAGGGGACTGATGACCTCAGAAGTTAAGTCATTGCTCAGAGCCATTTGAACCAATTGACACAGTACTACAGGTACAACCTACGGAATACGCAAAGTATGTCCGATACTGGCCGAACTATATAATTACGAACATGGATGTTTTACGCACATGGAACATAAAAACGCGGAAAGAAACATTATAGTGCCTCCGGGGACAGACAATAATTTTTACACTTTTGTCATATGAGACCACAAACAGCCATTCCCGTGAATTCTGCAGTCTTACGAAGTAGATGTGTAAATTCAAATATATTTTAAATAAAGAAAACAATCGCAGGATGGATAAGCACAATTTCCAGCCAATGAAGAGAACGATAACGCTATTTATTAAGGGGCTCCGGAACGCCCTATACTTGCAATGTTAAAATAACGCTTATAAATTACATCTTTCCTCACAAAGTATTTGAGGTAGGAAGTTGAACTTTTTACAGATTATTTATTGGAATATGGGCAACAACTTAACACAGGGATTTTACAAAATTTTAGCTCAGTTATTAAAGATGATTTTTTTTCAATTGTAATGAAAATTCACAACATTTTTTTGCAATTTTGTATTTATATATTCAAAAATATACAGATTTTTGGAAAAAGGCTGTGTTAAATTATGCAGAAGGTACTGTGTAACATTTACTGAAAGTTTGAAACAAATATGTTTGGAAGATCCTTAGAAAACATGTAATTAGTATGAGAAAATAAAAGTTTTGGGAATCGAGCGACAAAGATTGGATTAACTTTTTAGTGCATTCCAGGTCCATAGGATGGATTATCCTCATCCTCTGCAAACTCCTCCTCCAGCTTCCTCTTGTTCCTCCTCCTGTTTACTCTTGCTTGTATTTCTAGACTCATTACAGCCCTGTCTGCAGCCCGAAGGCGTTCCTTGTCTAAAGCAAGCATCGCTCGTACCATGTTAGAACCTATCTTCATTCCCATATTTCTAAATACCTTGCACCTTACAATGTTGCCATCCTTCAGAGGATTTCTAATAACTTTACTTTTACTCATTATTATACTTCAACAAAACAGAGACTCAAGAAACAGAATTAATTACGAATATTTTCGAGATAACGACAGAGTAAATAAACATGAAACAATCGACAATCACACCAGCGATATATATTGAACCATCACAGGTTAGCCACAACACATACTTTATCTCACATCACTAAAATGTACCTGATGAACAAGGACGTTAATAATAACACCATTTGACAGCAGTTTAACAGCGCCACAGTGGGTCACGCCCATGTAGAACACATTTCAAAAAATTTTTTTAAATAGTTGTAGTCTTCGGAATTGAATAAATTATATATCTATTAAAAGGTAATAGTCTGCAGATTCAGAAAACGCAAAAAAGTATAAATTGAACTTTTCATGATTTTGAGCCTTTTCGTGAGCCCCTTAACATACAAACAGTAAATAACATACAAGTTCAACGGGGCGTTTTCATGACAATTTCCGTAAGTGTCTTCACTTGTCTTATCAAGACGATTTTCCAATTCTCAGTGAAGCTGTGAGTTCTTTATGACATTTATATTCAATTTGGATCACCCTTTTTGAAAAGAACAGAACACTTCCCGAAGCACGGGCATTAGTAAAATACATACAGAGCCGCCAGGACGAACTCTGGACTAGTTGTCTGGTGCTTGAGCGCGTCGCCAGCACCCAAAGAAACTGTGAAAGCAACCATGATTAATGAAGCGGGGAGAGGATTTACGCGCTGTCTGAACGCTGCATTTCTTACGTTCCTGCAGCTCGGAGAGTCGTCTCGCGGGGCAGGTCTAAGAGATGGAAAGCAAGAGCCCAGTAATTGATGTGCAGTTCAGTAAAGTTACTCCTAAGTATACGTCATGTTTTATCACGTGTTCATAACTAGGGTCTTAATCGTACTGTCACAACACTGCAGTAAAACGCTCAGTGCGCACCAGCGAGGATGGCCGACTTAATAGTTATGTTCCATTTGCAGTGACTGAGTGGCTGAATGGTTATTTCTTGCACCTCGTATCGAAACACTCGATGTTTTGTTTCACGATAATTACCTCTGTCTTTCTCCTTAATTTGGCTTTCATCTCTCATAATCCTTTACATATGGGCAAAAACGCAAGTGGAGCAGTTGTAGAAACAGACATGAATTTCTTTGTGGTGCATCGTTTTCTTTTCATCTTAGGGGCTATTCTGTTGCCTGTCTTCACGAGAGACATCTGCCCTGTCCTCCGGTATAATGATGGTCATTAAGCCGCGTTCTGCCATTGATGTATACCAAAACTTGACCGCCTCTGTCTTCTAATCACTCAGTTGTCCTGAGACATTTTTTGCTCCATGACAAAATGAGCAATTAATTCCGCAACGTTACCGCATTCCTAAGTTGTCTGAACAAAGCAATTACCTATAAAAATCGAATAACAGCAAAATTCCTAGCTCTTACTACGTTTAATAAAGTATACCTCTTGATTACCGAGACCTTGGGGTGTAAAAAAAATGGATTAATACGTCAGATAGGCTGATACTTACACACTCTCGCCAAGAGCGTAGGTATTAGTGCCTAGTACAAACAAAATCGATATACACGGGTAGCGGAACTGGTCAGAGAAACCCTTGCCGCACTGTGACAAACAAAACAGCACTTCGACCATCTTGCTCACCCTAAGTCAACAGGAGATCTGGTTAAAATGGCACAGCAGCAGACGGAAACTACACTCACAGCCAAAAGCTTTCGAAAATGCAGAATGCAGTCACATTCACTCGTTCTGTCATTGAAAGAGAGGAGAAATGGGAAAGGAACATAGGAATGCACTATTAAGACTTCATAAAAATGGTGTGGGAGGTAGAGGAAATAAAGATACGTGTGACCAAGTTACTAAAGACACACAGTTACAGATAAAGGCTCACTCTATATCCCGGCATGATTTACTAAATGCTCTGAATGTGTGACGTGCTAACGATTTGGAAGTTGAGTGAAACATATTTAGGTCTTTCACTACGTGTAGTGGAATTTATATCGATAGTTCTGGAAAGACAGCGACTGTGATAATAATGACATCTCTGCTGGTTCAACATTAGATACAAGTTGCTTAGCGAGTCTTCCGGCATTTACAGTACACCACGATGCTGCGTCATCAGGCAAAATTGTGATAACTTTGCAAAAATGCGATTAGTAATTATCAGTCAGCAACTTTCCTATCTTGTCGTTGTTTACCACGAGCTTCTAGAGATATCCCCAGGAACTTCATCTCTTTCGCGGATGTGCATGTTGGATTCTTGCGCTAGAGGAGGTGAAGGGATAAAACTAGACATCGCTTGTCTGTACTGCATCAATGCGTTAAAAACATTTTGCGGGAAAAATTAATTTTTTCCCTACTCTTTTAATGAGCGTTATAATAAACCGGAACAGCCGTGTGTCCTATATGACGTCAACAGAAAGCCAGTACTCGCTCGTAAGCTCGAGAGATAAATTGCACACCTGTCGGGACACGCCCACCTAGGTGCACTTTTACTTCGTCACTGCATACAGCAGACGTGAAACTGGCTCTATTATTTCACTGATAAAACTTTTTGTCATTTATGGAAGCACACAAATAAGTGTCACTTGCCATAATATACAAGTATAATTACAAACCTCTCCAAAAGTTCCAGAAAAATAAAATTGTGTTATATTTTACACACTTTGCAACCATAATGGAGCGTCAGATTAAATATCTGCGCTTTTGAAAGCAATTTTCATTATTCTTCAGTCTCACCAACACATTTTTAATCAAATGACATGCTTCGATCACGCTGGATCATCTTCGGATCTAAAACAAAGTAAAAGAAACTAGCTGCAGTCTAACATTATACAATAAGTAGAACAGAACTGTTCATAAGTGCACAATTTAAAATTTACGCATGCAGTTGCGTCAGCAACCCTCTTGTCTGTTCAGAAACTCGTATCACAGTACTATGTTTTGCAGCTGCAGTCAATGAACGGCATCACAGTCATCATCTTGTTCTGCTTCCTCATCATTTTCCTCATCATGATCAACCTCATCTTCGTCGTCGTCTGCTTCTCCACTTTATGCTTTCTTAAATTCATTGGCTTTAAGGGCTTCGGCTGTCTTCTTTCGGACTAGTTGGCACAATCACTGTAGTTTCTGAGAAACGAGATTTAGTGACTTCTCCCGAATTCCCGTATAGTGGCAGTTTCAGGTAGCCTTTTTCTTTTTTTTCTAACTTTTTTTGTAGAAACAGTTGTTTCCTGTGGATCTTTCATCGAGATTTCAACGAAACCTTACAAGAGTTTTGGAACCAATATTATAATCAAGTGGATTACTGTCTGAAACTGGGAATAATATGGTAAGAGATTGCACAGCTACCATAATTTTACATTTTTTCACTGAATCTGTTGGGGAGTTGTAGTGCAAGGTTCTTGAACTGCATTTTCGATCAAACTGCAGCTCCAGATGATTGTTTCATGTATTTAAAATCTCCAATAAGGAAAATATTCATGTGAGAATTCAGTACTCATGCTGCGGTGTTTGAAATTTTTTGTTGTAACACGATGTTGAATGTGCGAGTAGCCTACGGTCAGTTTTTCTTAACAGGAATGGTGTTTACACGGAAAAACCAGACGGTCACATGCTGCTTGCCCCATGGTGGGAGCCACCAAAAGTTTATCAGTTTGTTTGCAGTAAGCTGCAGTGGCGAAGCATCCATTAAGAATCTAAGGCTGAGCCTACACAAAAATTTCAAAAACAATTAGTCTAACCTAATTTTAATCCGATATGATCACGTACGCTTGTAAATGTTTTCAAATATTTTACGATAGAACTTCGAATATACGCCCGCCAGTACAATGCATCGCTCCTCCAGCTATGTAACCAATAGCTGCTCAGAATTCAGTGCTTGTTAGGAGCATGTGCAATGAACCCATTTGTTTCGAGTGGCACACTGGGGTTCGACACAGGGTTGATACGATTTTGAAAAGCTAGCACTAGATTTGTTTCTGCTTCTCGCCAGCAAATAGATACATGGCTGAGTGGAATGTCATTAAGCTTTTCCCTAATAGCGCAACTTCGCATCACCTAACCGCCAGCCGGGCAGTAAGATAACAATTAACTCTTAATTTAAGTGTTTGTTTCAAACACATAGAACAAGAAGACATTCATAATTCATAGAAAATAAATGTGACTGCATCTCAGGATGTTGTTGCAAGAAGATAGAAAATAGCCTATGTACTTTCATTGTTCCTCAAATTAAAATTTAGTTGCCTTACTTATTTCAAATGTTGGTAGTTCCGTGGAATGTCGCTAGTTATTCGTATCGACAATATATGCGCTTGTGGTGGAACCTTGCACATTAATTTTGTAATTGAAATGTAGTGGGTAGTGTTAGTGATTAATAGATTAGTGAAGTATATTTCGGTGTGATCTGTCAGACGTTATGCGTCATCAGTTCGTTACAGCACTGTGTTGTCGAAAGGAAAACTGTAAGTAGCCTAATACACTCCTGGAAATTGAAATAAGAACACCGTGAATTCATTGTCCCAGGAAGGGGAAACTTTATTGACACATTCCTGGGGTCAGATACATCACATGATCACACTGACAGAACCACAGGCACATAGACACAGGCAACAGAGCATGCACAATGTCGGCACTAGTACAGTGTATATCCACCTTTCGCAGGAATGCAGGCTGCTATTCTCCCATGGAGACGATCGTAGAGATGCTGGATGTAGTCCTGTGGAACGGCTTGCCATGCCATTTCCACCTGGCGCCTCAGTTGGACCAGCGTTCGTGCTGGACGTGCAGACCGCGTGAGACGACGCTTCATCCAGTCCCAAACATGCTCAATGGGGGACAGATCCGGAGATCTTGCTGGCCAGGGTAGTTGACTTACACCTTCTAGAGCACGTTGGGTGGCACGGGATACATGCGGACGTGCATTGTCCTGTTGGAACAGCAAGTTCCCTTGCCGGTCTAGGAATGGTAGAACGATGGGTTCGATGACGGTTTGGATGTACCGTGCACTATTCAGTGTCCCCTCGACGATCACCAGTGGTGTACGGCCAGTGTAGGAGATCGCTCCCCACACCATGATGCCGGGTGTTGGCCCTGTGTGCCTCGGTCGTATGCAGTCCTGATTGTGGCGCTCACCTGCACGGCGCCAAACACGCATACGACCATCATTGGCACCAAGGCAGAAGCGACTCTCATCGCTGAAGACGACAGGTCTCCATTCGTCCCTCCATTCACGCCTGTCGCGACACCACTGGAGGCGGGCTGCACGATGTTAGGGCGTGAGCGGAAGACGGCCTAATGGTGTGCGGGACCGTAGCCCAGCTTCATGGAGACGGTTGCGAATGGTCCTCGCCGATACCCCAGGAGCAACAGTGTCCCTAATTTGCTGGGAAGTGGCGGTGCGGTCCCCTACGGCACTGCGTAGGATCCTACGGTCTTGGCGTGCATCCGTGCGTCTCTGCGGTCCGGTCCCAGGTCGACGGGCACGTGCACCTTCCGCCGACCACTGGCGACAACATCGATGTACTGTGGAGACCTCACGCCCCACGTGTTGAGCAATTCGGCGGTACGTCCACCCGGCCTCCCGCATGCCCACTATACGCCCTCGCTCAAAGTCCGTCAACTGCACATACGGTTGACGTCCACGCCGTCGCGGCATGCTACCAGTGTTAAAGACTGCGATGGAGCTCCGTATGCCACGGCAAACTGGCTGACACTGACGGCGGCGGTGCACAAATGCTGCGCAGCTAGCGCCATTCGACGGCCAACACCGCGGTTCCTGGTGTGTCCGATGTGCCGTGCGTGTGATCATTGCTTGTACAGCCCTCTCGCAGTGTCCGGAGCAAGTATGGTGGGTCTGACACACCGGTGTCAATGTGTTCTTTTTTCCATTTCCAGGAGTGTATTTAAATTATTATCTTGTAAAGCATGGTATCGCAAAGTACTTCCAATTGCCACGGACATTCTTAATGGATCACAAGACTCGCTGTATTTTTTAACTGTGAAAACACGGCAGTATTCTCTCGTCTTCCTTTGGAAGACAAACTCCTGGTGAAAGAACGAATTCCGACACCTTAGTCAGTCCATTAAAAGATCTTATGGAAAATTTATAAGACGTTTCGAAACACAATGGTACAATTCGAAAGAGTGGTTAAGTGGCAGCTCAAATGAAGGCGTACGGGAAGAGGGGCTTCAAAATTTCCTTTCGAAAGCTAAAAAGCATGAATGCTCCATTTCACTTGCCGCAGCAGCTGTTAAACACAGTCAGCTAGTTGCAGTAAAAATTGATCATTCTCATTCGGAAGCAGTGCACCGGGTAGCTTTAAAATATAACGAGAACTTTGATCGAAACCATACGATAATGTAAAGAACTATGTCGAGTATCTGTTTTTAGCACAGCAAGAGTTTGCTCTTCAAAGTCATGACGAATCTGAGGTGTCAGTAAATAAAGGACGTTATTGAAAACTTTTGGATTTCTTGGCAGAAGAATAACTGTACATGCAACATCTTTCGGCATCCGATGGACTATTTAAAGGCACTTTCTTTGACACAAAGAAGGAATTAATAACTTATATCACGGATATTATTAGAGAACAACTTTCAAGTGAAATTGAAAATTAATAGTCCTTTTATGTCAGTACAAGCCCATGCAACAACGGATGTCTCAACTAGAAGTCAAATGCGTGGAGTTTTTCTTTATGCAAATAGCGAATCAGGTCAGGGGAAATACGAGAGAGATTCGTTGTGTTTTATGACATATCCAAATACCAGAGTGCACAAGGCACAACAACCATTTTGTTACACCTGCTAAGCAGTTGGAATATTGGTAAGAAAAATTAGTGTCGCAAACATACGACGGCTGCAGTGCAACGGCAGGGAATAATTATGGTGTGCAGTCTATTGTGAAACAAGCATATCCTCTTGCTATGTTTGTACACTACTATGCACATCAGTTAATCTGGTTCTCTTCTATTCCTGTAACAAACTCACGCAAGTAAATACGGGGTGACAGTTATTGAACTGTATGAAGTAAAATAGTCATAACTTCTGAACGGTTTGCGTTAGGACCTTCAAACTGCACGGTTGGCCTCGGGGCGTAATGGGAATTACTATGCGCATGTATGGTTTGTTTAGGGATGAAACCCACTTTCATTTGGATGGGTTTGTCAATAAGCAAAATTGGTGCATTTGGAGGACTGAGAATCCGCATTTCGCGATCGAAAAGACTCTTCATTCTTAACGGGTGACTGTAAGGTGTGCAACATCCAGTCACGGAAGAATCGGTGCGATATTCCTTGATGAAACGGTGACTACCGAACAGTACGTGAAGGTTTTGGAAGATGATTTCATCCCCATTACCCAAAGTGACCCTGATTTCGACAAGATGTCATTCATAAAGACGGAGCTCGACTCCATCCAAGCAGTACCCACAGGCCTCTGGCATGGGCCTCGATTGGCCGCTATATTCTCCGAATCCGAACACATGCTATATTAAAGACAAGGTGTACAGCAACAACCCCAAAAGCTTTGCTCTGTTGAAAACAGCCATTCAGGAGATCATTGACAGTATCGATGTTCCGATACTTCAGCTGGTCGTGAAGAATTTCGCTATTCGTCTGCGCCACACCAACGCCAATGATGGCAAGCATATTGAAAAATGTCACAACCTAAATCCGGATATCTGTAGGTAGTTTACATGTTGAATAACGTGCGTGCATGCCGTAGTTCGTAACGAATTTTCGTTTATTTTTCCACATAGTTCAATAATTGTCACCCTGTATTTCGTAGCAAATGTCCCAGGATTTGACGCAATTTAGCCTTTATAGTAAAAAAGTGAACTTCTGAGGGAAAGGGAATTTAAAGTACCTTGCGGAACAAGGTGGAATTTTCGTTCACGCGCTGCACAGACCAAGGAACATTTAATGACGTGATAAACAATGGTGGGTGGGATGATAATTTCTGAAATCAAGCAACTGGGCTAAATAATGTACTGGAGGATCGAACTTTTCATTCTCTACTGCAGCTGTACAGTTCGATTTTACAATATGAAGGGCTTATTTCAATAGTGGTCCAAGTCCATTTTTGTTCGTTCTGCGATAAAGAGTCCTAAAGTTAAATGAGCGCTGAAAAATCACTAGTTGAGATACCAGAAATATTCAAGTATATATACTTGTATATTTCTGGTATCTCAACTGCACATTTTTCAGCGTTCATTTAACTTTGGAACTCTGTACCTCAGGATGAACAAAAATGGACTTGTACCACTATTGAAATAAGCCCTTCATATACAAGTACCTTATTTGGCATCCTGCAAAGCAAAACTGTCTATATGACATTGTAAGCTCGAAGATGAATACTGTATTAAAGCTGTTGAAGGATCGCGATGTGAAGAAGTGATTCTGAAATGCCTAGTGGAAGCTAAGAACGATATAAATTCAGCAGGAATATCTGAAATTAGTTTTATGGAAACAGAAACAAGTATTCAGAAATTAAGACGGACAGTATTTGGAATAACTGACACAGTGACAATAAGCACGGAAACTAGATTCAAGGGTTTTCAAGAAACGGATTTTACAGAACATGTAAATGGGAAGTAGTTTTCAGGTTACAGTACGCCAAACAATTTCCCGACACGTGAAGTTGAAAATATGCTTAAAATATATGCCTTCTTTGACAGTGAAAACCTAAAAGTAGAACTTATCTTTATTTGCGGCAGTAAGGATAAACATCAACAGCCTCGCCGTCTCTTTAAATCCATTATAAGCAATAACTTAAAAATTGTGTTCTTTGTATGTGAGAGATTACTGTGGTTGGTTCTTGCAAATCTAGTGATCACCGCTTCCTGCGCAAGTAGCATGATCACACTAAAACGTGCTAAAAGTTACCATCGCAACACACTGACAAATGACAGACCGTCAAACTTTACGATTTTGGCGATAGAGAAGCGAACTGTGAAATCATTAACCAAACGGCAAGAGTTCATTTCTCGTGTTATCGATGCCTATCCCCCAGCAAATGGTCAGGAAGATAGAACTAATTTACAAAAAGATGTAGAGGTGAATTGCTATGCGTTTTTTTATTAATTTGTAGGTGTTTAATATTTTTATGTATTTATTTATAACAATTTCTGTAGTAGTTTCATGCAATCTTAGTAGAAACGTATAACTAAGTTGCTTTTGCAGTGTTTTTGTTTTACACTTTTTGGTTTTAGAATTATCTCTTTTTTCGAAATTCGTAGCACTCATCGTACTCTACAAACAGTGTCACTCTTCGCCCCTGGTAAGGTGTGATGATAGACATCGACTGTTAACATTCGTAGAGGAATTCTAGGAAGCTCACTGCTCCAGTTCGACTGAAAATTAAATTAGGGTTTCAGTAGGGCAACTCATTTACGTTTTACAAGAAAAATAACTCATGAAATAAAACAGCTTCCAATCTGGAATGTTGAAAACCCGCCACACGTTTCATTAACCAACACGGAACCAATAATATGAAAAACAGCGTATAATCATATGCGAACACAGTGCGATGGCTTCGATATGTATCGGGAGTCCTTATCAACAAAATGCGACTTTAGCACTCGTTTTATCAAGTGGCTTACTGGAAATCCGTTCATGTTGTGGTCAATTGTGTGGTCATTTGGTAAACATAGGAATACTAATTATACGTTATTAACTTTAATGCTTTATTAAATACATGCGCTTGAGAGGAGTAGTTATAATTAAATGTGCGCTAGTTGCAGGACTGGTTGCACCAGTCTTTTGATTGGTTTGTTGCGACTCACCACTAGTTCCTCTCTTGTTCCATTCGATTCTTCTCAGGAAGTAGACCTAAATTCTTTATTTCTGAAAAGGGTAAGAAAAGTACAGAAATGTTTGCTAAGAACTGAATGCAGTATGCCGTATATCATATTCAGGTTTTATTCCTTCCCAATGCTGTTAGTTTCCGCTAAGTGGCATGCTTGAATGAGTTATTCCAACAGTCGTCATGGAGTCATATAATGGTGCAGAACGTGTACGGTGTTGCTTATCGTTTCATGAATCCAATTCCTCTACTACAGTTCAGAGACGATTCAAGACTATTCATCGCAAGCCATCACATCAAAGACAAACTGTGATTAATTGCTACAATATTTTCACCGAAACTGGCTGCGCATCACACGGGACGCCGGGTCAGGGTTGAGCAGCACTCTCTGACGCAGCAGTTGAACAAGTTCGGCAGTTTTACATTCGTAGTCCGGGTAAATTGACATTATCTAATGCCTCAATTACAACAGCATATGGGTACAGAATTGTTTTCCAGTCAGATCGTGCGCCACCACATTATCATCGTGAGGTTTTCGCGTATGTCCATAGGAATGTGCCATCTCGGACTGGACGTAGTGGATCAATAACGTTGCTATCACGACCACCTAATTTATCCCCAATGGCCTTCTGCGCATGGGGTTACATTAAAGAGAGAGTGTTTGTTTCTCAGCTTCTGCGAAAGGTCGACGAGATGCGAAAACAAATAACACAGGCAGTTGCCACCACACATCAATAATTGCTCCATAGGATTTGTTGGAAGCTGATTACAGTTGGGACGTTTGTCGTGTTACAGAAGGTAGCCGCACTGAATATTTGTGAACAACACTTGAAGATATACTGCATTCAGTGCTGTACAAAACATTTCTGTAACTAACCTTTTTCGGCTGGTCCCGGCGGAGGTTCGAGTCCTCCCTCGGGCATGCGTGTGTGTGTTTGTCCGTAGGATAATTTAGTTTAAGTAATGTGTAAGCTTAGGGGCTGATGACCTTAGAAGTTAAGTCCCACACGATTTCACACACATTTTTTGACCTTTATCACAATTAAATATTATTTTCGTCTAAGTAATTTATAAACACCCAATTCCATTCTCTGTCTTCCGCTTCAGTTCTTGCCCTCTAAGGCGTCCATCTGTTATCACGGACGTTATTTCCTGTCCCTTATTTTAGTCAGAACTTTCCACATATTCCTTTCCACCGCAATCCTACGGAGAACATCCACCTTTCGTATCGCATGAGTTCACAAAATTTGAAGTATCCATCTACAAAACTGAATTTCAATAGCTTCTGTTCTCATCCTCTCTGGTGTTCCCACACTCCATGTTTAACTTTCATACAAAACTCTGGTCAAATTTCATTCTCAAATTAAAGTCCTAAGTTGGATACTAGCAGCCATCTTTTAGTGAAGAATGTTTTCTTTGCCTGTTCTATTCCGCTTAGGTCCTCCTTACTTTGTCCGTCATGTGCCATTTTACATCTAATCTCGTAGAATTCGTGCACTTTGCTACACAGTCCCCGATTTCTACGTTAAGTTTATCACTAATATCCTTTCTGCTACTCGTCATTAATCCTTGTTTCTTTGGTTCATTTTCAATACACATTCCGTGCTCATAACACTGTTCATTCCATTCAGCAGACTCTCTTACTCTTCGTGACATTCTCTGAGGATAGTGATGTTATCATCTAATAGTGTCATTGACATTCGGGAAACTGGACGTGTCAAGAATAACTAGGCAAGAAGGACAGCAACTGGTAAGAGGACTGCAACAAATATTTGTAGTTTGCGTGACATTAGAAGGCAGTTTGACCGTGCAAGTAAGACGACCCAAAAGAGCGTTCCGGGAATTCCACAATCCACTGACTTTCATTTCCACATTTAGCTCAATCAATATCTTTATCGCAATGAGTTTCAAAACCGGGTGTACTCTGCAGATTTTGTAACCTTATCTTTGATATTCTGTCACCTTGATTTTTAATCCAACACTAAAGCCGTTCTGTTAGTGTCGCCATTGACCCTTCGGATGTCCAGGTTGAACTATAGGGGAGGAAGACTATCTTTTTTATCCGTGTGCCTCTCTCTTGATGTTCCATTCGTATTGCATCGCCTTAGAGCTTGTAAATAAGAACAAAGGTTAGTAAGGGAGCGATCTCTCCTATTTTTTCTTCTCCGTTACGTTGGTAATATACTAGTCGTGAACGTGACGCATGTTCGCAAAACCTTCTACGGCTCACTCCAGTGACAGCGTCTTACATCAACAGGTGGTAGCCCTGTTTAAGTTTAGCAAATGGACAACTTTCACGAACGTATAAGACAGCGTTCTGTGACTTTCTTACTGCAGAAGGTGAAATGCCCAGTCGCATTCACGAAAGACAGTAGAAACTGCGTGGAATGCTACGATGTTAGCAATGTGGAATTACTAGCCAGTGACTGCAGTGATTTCAAACCGTCCTGCTTGTCCATCAAATCATCCGTGATGACGGCTGGGAAACAACAGACGGAATTTGTTGTCAGTTACTCGTTGGTAAAGGCAGCCCAATGGCCGTTATTGAGAAACAGGGCTACTCCAAGGTATATGAACACTGGGTATCGAAAATATTGACCGACCAGAATAAAGAGACAACGTAAACAATTAGATCCAATCTGTTGCACGATCAGACTTTCATCATTTCGGTCTACCGAAAGAAGCTTACCGGGGGCTCCACATTGAAGATGCAGAAACCTTGGAACATTCTGTGCACCAGGGGCTGAGGAAGGGGGACCATGATTTTTACCGCACAGGAATAGATGCTCCTGTTTCAAGGAGGAAAAAAAATTATCGATAAATATGGTGATTATATTTAAAAGAGGTAATCGTCAGTGTTGTAACTGTTATCCTGTATAAATGGCATTTACTTTTCTTGTAAAATGAAAAAAAAGTAGATGGTATTATTTTCTGACTTACCACCATGTGTTAGACCTCTTTTACCATAACTTATAGCTTTTCTTTTCTACGGGAGTAATACCAAAAGTAAGGTCTCCTATTTTTTTATAAGCACTGAACTCTGTTTGTGTGGCAGTTGGTCACACTGTTATGAAGAGTGCTTCACGCACTGTGTGTAAACATGCGCACACCGCGCTGAGGCGCTCAGTCTTGTCTTGGCAGCTTTTGAGCATGGAGCTCCCGTTGGATGTTACCGCCAAGTGCGAATTGCGCGCAGTTATTCGGTTTTTGGAAGCAAAGGGCACTGCGCCGATTGAAATCCATCGCCAATTGACGGAAGTGTATGGTGGGTCGTGCATGGATGTCAAAAATGTTCGTAAGTGGTGTAGAGAGTTTGTAACTGGTCGGACCGAATTTCACGACGAGCAAAGGAGCGGGAGACCGGTAAATTCTGAGGAGACAGTGTTGAAGGTTGAGCAAAGCGTGCGTGTAGATCGGAGGATCACCCTGGATTCTCTCTGCACGTTGGTTCCTGAGGTTTCCCGAAGCACCGCTCACAAAATTTTAATGGAAACATTGAACTACCGGAAGGTGTGCGCAAGAAGGGTGTCACACATGCTGACTGAGGACCACATGTGGCAAAGAGTTGATGCTTCCCGCGCATTTCTTCACCGCCTTGCAGCCGAACCGGACAACCTTCTGGACTCAATTGTCACGGATGACGAAACCTGGGCACACCACTTTACGCCTGAGACCAAGCAACAATCACGGCAGTGGCGGCATCCTTCTTCACCGAAATTGAAACAAACACAGTCTCCCGTTCCGGCCGTTGTGGCCGAGCGGTTCTAGGCGCTTCAGTCTGGAACCGCGCGACCGCTGCGGTCGCAGGTTCGAATCCTGCCTCGGGCATGGATGTGTGTGCTGCCCTTAGGTTAGTTAGGTTTAAGTGGTTCTAAGTTCTAGGGGACTGATGACCTCAGATGTAAAGCCCCTTAATGTTCAGAGCCATTTGAACCAACCAGTCTGCCGGTAAAGTCATGAAAACCGTTTCTTTGGATCGGAAAGGGATATTACTGGTCGACTTTATGCCCACTGGGACCACAATTAGCGCTGCGAGGTACTGTGAGACTCTGAAAAAACTCAAACGGACAATGCAGAACCGGAGAAGAGGAATGTTGAGCAAGGGCGTACACATTCTCCGTGACAACGCTCGCCCACACATCGCTCGGCAAACCGTTGCTCCCCTGCAACAGTTTCAGTGGAACTTAATCACCCACCCACCCTGTAGTCCTGACTTGGGACACAGTGAATATCACCTGTTCCGTAAGTTAAAAGAGCATTTGGCCGGAAAGCGATTCGGCTCCGACGACGAGGTGAAAGAAGGGGTTCATAACTTTCTGAACAGCATGGCGGCGAGCTGGTATGACATGGGCACACAAAAAGTTACACAGCGTCTACAAAAATGAATCGACAGAAATGGTGATTATATCGAAAAATAGCTAGATATTCAACCTGGTAACCGATGTAAACCATTGTAGAAATAAACAGGTCTATGTACTTATAAAAAAATAGGAGACCTTACTTTTGGGATTACCCTCGTATTAATGACTTAGATCATGGCTCAGTTGTATCATCGTTATGTATGTGAGACACACTACTTTCACATTACTCAAGAACTTCACAAATTACCATTGGGGGTTACTGTTTCATAAAATCTCTTTACATCCTATTTACGATCTCCTAGTCGTTTTTTCTACTTTTCAGACTTTAGATCAATGTCGAAATATTGTGTGACGGACTTCATTAATGCATTGATTCTCACGCCGCGTCCGGTCATCTCCATCAGCGTTGGGTCAAAGTGGGTGGGTATGGGACCCAGCAGTGACTCCCATCAGTCCACCAGCGATGACTGCAGAAATCTCATCATTACTCATTAAGAGAGTTGTAAACCAACAATCCTAACTCAGAAAAAGACATCTCTCTCTCTCTCTCTCTCTCTCTCGTTCGTGTGCTCCTTCCAATGGCCTTAGCTCTCAAACAAGGTGAGTAATGCAGTCGATAGCCAGCTTATGTTGCAGTTGCGCCACTTGAATTGTTTAACAGCTTTTAGGTTAGATTACGTTCAACTTCTTTTTCATTTGTAAAACATTCCCATCTAAAAGCAAAATCTTTTTCAAAAATCTAAAGTGAGATAGGAAAATACTGCTGCACGAAGCAACCATCAGAAATGGAACAGAAATTGGCACATGTTATGTACTTGTACAGCCATACAAATGATTGCAGTGACATGAATATTTGACGATTTATTCAAGAGAAAGAGCTTCACAAATTGAGCAAGTCAATAACGCGTTGGTCCACCTCTGGTCCTCATGCAAACAGTTATTTGGCTTGGCACTGAGTCCTAGAGTTGTTGGATGTCAGGATGGTATCCTACCACGGTCTGGGGCGTTTCAAGATACGTCTTCAGTCTGGAACATCATTGACAGGAGTAGAATTGTCTTCAGTGATGAGTCCCGCTTCAGGACGAGCCCCGTTGACAAGCGAAGAGGTGTCCAGAAAAGCCCCAGACAACGATATGTTACCAAACCGACTATCGCCAGCCATACGGCGTGACAGCCAAGGCTGAAGGCCTGGGGTGCCATTTCATTTCATAGCACTATCCCATTGGTTGTCATCCGCGGCATCCTTAGACAGCAGTGGTATGACGACGATATTCTACATCCAGTTTTGTTACCCCTCATGGCAAGTCGTCCTGGGCTTACCTTTCAGCAAGATAATTCCCAATTTAACATAACCCAACGCGTTTCGAACATGTTCTGTTCATCTTCAGGCGTTTGTACAAACACACATACATATGTAGAGAAATGCTACTAATAAATAGTCTTAAACTAGATTAATCTAGAACACTTTTTCCATTGTTTTTTACTGTAGCTGCTGGTGTGGCATTTGGGGGGAAGGAGGGGGGCAGTGTATGGCTAGAAATCGAAATCAGTAATGTCTTCTGCTGGTTTTCTTCTTTGTGGTTGACTATGTATATCAGAGCCTGTATAGGATGCAGATAGATTAGCATCAGTTATGTGCCACGAAAATAGTGTGAAAGGCTTTTATATGACAGTTGATCACTTACAATTTCGTCATCTTGCTGCTTCACTTGCATCACTGGTGTAATGGCGGAGCTGTAGATTGACATTACACTGTTGCACATTATTTTATGTCACTGATTGCCAACGTAATTCACTGCACAAATTGCTTCGATGTTATACACAGAAGACAAGATGGCGGACTGTAGCATGTGAGTCTGTATCGATTATCGAGGTTCTGTATCGACTTTCTTGGTACTGACAGATTTGTAGACAACTATTTACATTGACATATCTTGAATCTATTGAGTCAGAACGGGCTTAAGACTGTTGAAGAATTTTAAGTTTTTGAATTCGGTTATTTCATTAAGAATGTTATCTCCATGCTTTGTGTTATGTATGAAAATTTCCAATTTTTCCATGATATCCATTCTTTTACTTTTACATGACGCTGTAGCATAGTAGAAAGGTAGAAGTGCATTCAATGCAAGCTAACGGAAGGACTGGATCTAGATTTTCTGTTACACGTTCCACGAGTGACGGTATACCGTGATTACATAGGACGAGTTAGCTTGTAGGTTATTACCTTAATTTGTGTTTAAATATGATTCAATTCTGACGTTTTGCAGGTGAGTTCACATAAACAGTAATAGTTTAGTGACAGAAGTGTGTAAATCATTTGCACTAAGCTACAAGTTTCTAATCAAAAACTCTTCTGTGGAATAAATAAGTTTCCCAGAAGGAACTATTTCAGCTAGCTTTCAATTTGCTTTTGCTGTCTGAGAGCTAATATCATGATGTAAATACTCAAAACTGTAGTACATCACTGGTTTCACCGGCTTTTAATGCAGTTTTAAATAACTCCAACAGGCCTCTGCTCTTCTTGTGGATAACCTTTCAGTTAATAAACGCGGATTTAAGTTTCTGCTAGGCCTCTGCCACTCTCACGTATTCCTCCGACGTACCCTCTTTACTACGATATTGATGCTTCGTATTGTCTGTTACGCAGCAGGATTTCCTCATTATCTGTTCACCTGTCTGCTTATTAACTCTTACGTATCAGTAATATCTCATTAGCATATGTTGCATGAACTGTACCACTCTCAATGGAATGCAGATGTGTTAACTTCTTGAATTCAGGCTGTCACTTTCATCTGTTAATTTATTGCTACTCGATAATATGGCTTCGTGTATTGTCTTTTGTTTTCCCAATACAGTATTTAGTATTTCTCCCTGACCAATAAATTTGTTATCTCTGACCTTTAACTGCTTCCACCATTCCCTCTTCTTTTCGAAGATACCCCGTCTACGAATCTCTACGTTTGGTCTCTTGCTATTTCCTATCCCTATTACATAGTCCTCCCACATTACAGTGCCATCTTTCACGTTTCCGCCATTACTAAAAATTATAACAATCCTCTCATTATGTTTCGTATGTAACCCTGTAAATGAAAATGCTTTGATTAATGCAAATTATTTCTCCTCTGCTGCTTCTATTCATCTTGCAGTCATGTTTCTACGTAGAAGTGTCAGGAAAGTCCTAATTTTTTTCACATGTTAGTTGACTTACCGTCCATTTGCTATCGCTATAAGAGCCAGTTGTTCTTAGCACAGATTAAAAATTGTTTACATCTGCTCCCTTATACTTCTAGCTCTGGCTGCTGCCACAGCCGAAATATTTGCAGATAAACACTGATACACCAGTAGTAATTATACACTCCTGGAAATGGAAAAAAGAACACATTGACACCGGTGTGTCAGACCCACCATACTTGCTCCGGACACTGCGAGAGGGCTGTACAAGCAATGATCACACGCACGGCACAGCGGACACACCAGGAACCGCGGTGTTGGCCGTCGAATGGCGCTAGCTGCGCAGCATTTGTGCACCGCCGCCGTCAGTGTCAGCCAGTTTGCCGTGGCATACGGAGCTCCGTCGCAGTCTTTAACACTGGTAGCATGCCGCGACAGCGTGGACGTGAACCGTATGTGCAGTTGACGGACTTTGAGCGAGGGCGTATAGTGGGCATGCGGGAGGCCGGGTGGACGTACCACCGAATTGCTCAACACGTGGGGCGTGAGGTCTCCACAGTACATCGATGTTGTCGCCAGTGGTCGGCGGAAGGTGCACGTGCCCGTCGACCTGGGACCGGACCGCAGCGACGCACGGATGCACGCCAAGACCGTAGGATCCTACGCAGTGCCGTAGGGGACCGCACCGCCACTTCCCAGCAAATTAGGGACACTGTTGCTCCTGGGGTATCGGCGAGGACCATTCGCAACCGTCTCCATGAAGCTGGGCTACGGTCCCGCACACCGTTAGGCCGTCTTCCGCTCACGCCCCAACATCGTGCAGCCCGCCTCCAGTGGTGTCGCGACAGGCGTGAATGGAGGGACGAATGGAGACCTGTCGTCTTCAGCGATGAGAGTCGCTTCTGCCTTGGTGCCAATGATGGTCGTATGCGTGTTTGGCGCCGTGCAGGTGAGCGCCACAATCAGGACTGCCTTCGACCGAGGCACACAGGGCCAATACCCGGCATCATGGTGTGGGGAGCGATCTCCTACACTGGCCGTACACCACTGGTGATCGTCGAGGCGACACTGAATAGTGCACGGTACATCCAAACCGTCATTGAACCCATCGTTCTACCATTCCTAGACCGGCAAGGGAACTTGCTGTTCCAACAGGACAATGCACGTCCGCATGTATCCCGTGCCACCCAACGTGCTCTAGAAGGTGTAAGTCAACTACCCTGGCCAGCAAGATCTCCGGATCTGTCCCCCATTGAGCATGTTTGGGACTGGATGAAGCGTCGTCTCACACGGTCTGCACGTCCAGCACGAACGCTGGTCCAACTGAGGCGCCAGGTGGAAATGGCATGGCAAGCCGTTCCACAGGACTACATCCAGCATCTCTACGATCGTCTCCATGGGAGAATAGCAGCCTGCATTGCTGCGAAAGGTGGATATACACTGTACTAGTGTCGACATTGTGCATGCTCTGTTGACTGTGTCTATGTGCCTGTGGTTCTGTCAGTGTGATCATGTGATGTATCTGACCACAGGAATGTGTCAATAAAGTTTCCCCTTCCTGGGACAATGAATTCACGGTGTTCTTATTTCAATTTCCAGGAGTGTATCTCAATGACGGAATTCTTTTTATTTCATGCCTCATTTTGATTTTATTTCCAAAAATTCACAGATTGAAATCAAAATAAATTTAGTTTTCATAGGAATGGAGAATTTAAGTATGCCTTCCATCTTCTCTTTTAAGGTAAATCTGCAAGAAACAGTACCTGTAATTAATTTCTTCATTTTGTAGTCATTTCGGCTTAAAACGTTTTAATCCTGGTGTTGACGGGATACATCCATGAAAACAATGGAAAGATGCTACGTAGTTGTCGGACACTTTGAATTGTACTTCGCTGATCACCACTTTAATTCAGAACGTCAATCACTGTTGCTTCTGGAATAATATTATGCGAAAATACTGTGTGTTAGGTTTTCCAGTTTATCACACCGCTGAAACATATGACTCAGAAATACTCTCTTCATATAATGAGATACCTGCCCAATATTACAAGTATTAGTAGATATATTAAACTAATTGTACTCCATATTCCTTTCCAGAATTAATTCTTGGGCCATGCATGCGTTAGTAACGATTTTGCCGCTGATTAAACTAGTGTGTATTTCGTATCATAATTATGGCTTCACCAGCATCCCACAAGTGGCAGCATAGCCACTCGACGATGTGATTGAACTGCACGCATGGTTTTCCTCCACTCAGTCTTCGCTTATTGTTCCCCATAGCGACTAGGGCTTCTTCCAGAGGACTGAGGTTCAGTTCTTCATGTTACGGATGGTGATCCTTAACTGCGAAAAGCGTGTCCATGGCGTTTCTAGCTTTGATTAGTGACTGCCATATTTGTATTACTCCTCAATGTGAACCAGCATCCCAAAGTAACAGAACATGCCCCTGTCATTCTTAAGCCAAGTTTCAAACTGAAACTCTTTGGTGCAATCATGACTGGGTATATACAAAAAATAATCTTTTGAATGATTTCGTGATGCCTTGAGCTGCCATTCGTTTTATTTCATGTACGATTGTACAATTTGGTCCTTAGGCCATTTTCAAGTATTTAATGGATGATTCTGTAGTAGTATATTATGCCATGTACGTCCTTGTCCCTACGAATGCATGTAATGCGCATAAAATAAACTAGAGTGCCTCTTAACTGTTGTAGGTTGTAGGAGCACCTTACTTTCGAGCAGTTGTACAATCGCACGTGAAATAAAGAGAATGGCAGCTGAAGGCATTACAAAATCATTCAAAAATTCTTCGCAGCCTTTTGAAATGAAAATTATAAAAAAATAATCTTTTTTAAATTGTGTTTTTCCTTTTCAAATGATCACATGTTAAAACCGTCATGAAAGATTAATGTTTTTGAGTTATTTGCTCCCTTCATCTCTTAAGTTGCCACAATTATTATTTTTTAATTCAAGGTTACTGAGCCGAAATAAAAGTATAATAGGTCCTTACGAAATATTTCGGCCAGCGAACTCTAATTAATTTTTGTTATTGTCACACTGTGGCTATACTGTTTCAGTTTTTACCCTGTGTTTGGTTTAGAGTAGCTAATCTGAGCTGAATGAAGTGACCGAATGATGTCTGGCCTAAGGTAAAGCTGGTCACCTTATATCAAAGCGTGATTGTTAAGCAAATGGGTTTATTTTCACCTCTTCGAATAGTAATTTAATACTGTTAATGCATTTATGTTTATATATGAACCGCTCATCAATTTAACTCTTGAATAACGAAAAGTAGCTACGTAATCTTTAAATTCTGTTAATAGTGATTCTCTCACTCTTTATGGTAATTTTAATGTTCATATGTATAAAATTTGACAAAATTTGAGAATTTCCTTTAAATGTTTAAAAGAATAATTTAAGTGTCACTATAATTGCGTGATCCATTAACAGCTTTATGGTGGCTCTCATAGCGCCAGTTTTAGAAGAAGGCAAAATAATTATGTCTTATTTGAAATTTTAACTTATTCAGGAATTTCATTATAGTCATTATTTCTCGACGGCCGCTGAGGCGAATAAATGTAAGAAAAATCGTTCTCCTTTCTGGATATGTTGAGATACGCACTTTACTACATCCAACTCCATGCTACCTCCCAATTTTTCACTTCTATTTTTAGCAGTGCTACATTTTCCTAATATAAGTTAAATTGATACTCGATGTTTTCAGTGTAACTTGTACCAGTGGCTTAGCTGTCATTCGTCTCATGTAGCTCCCTGTTTTTGTTAGAGGAACAATCGTTAGTTTGGTGAATTTCCAGATTTCTGTTAAACATTGTTGTCACCAATTAGAGTGGATTAAACGCTCAGGTAACATTTTATAATGAAATATGTAGTACATACGTTATCCTTTTTCACATTCAGAAACTTTACTGTTGTATATCATTTGGAAACATAGTTCAACTGTGACGCTGTTAGTGAATTAGTTCGATCAGATGTTGCGGTAACACTATCTTCAGTCTACTTCTTCCTCTAAAATACCGTCTTGTGGCGTTAATTCCAAATTTTTACTTTAATAAACATTAGGAAATAAAACGGATAAATTTTATGTTTCGTTTTATCTCCTGATATAATGAAATAGTGTATGAAATAATTATACTAGTTCTTTATTTTATAAAGTTTAATTTCTTTGTGTCTATATATAATTTATCTAAAAATATATGCAGCAAATGTTTAGACTAGTAAGTCTCCTATTTGACAGTGAAAAGAGGGAATGAAACCTAAATATGATACTGAATTGGGTTGTTTTGAAAATCCGCCTTATGCAAATGCAATTAATTTGTTTTTTAAATTTATATTTACTCAGACATGTTTCGATACATAGCTGTCATCTTCTGTGGGTCGAACTTTTATTCCTGTAAAACACAATATCAAATTCATAATATTTTATCTATTGTAGGGCAGTGTTTTGTTGCCCAGTGTTGTATTTTCATTCAGGGCTCTCTTTCCTTGTATTATTGCCTTTTGTATGTGGTAGCTCTCCTCTATTGTGAGTTTTTAATAGACTGTTGCTTTCTCTGAGGATTTTAAGATCAGTCTACATGTTTGTTGAATGGAGGTTTCCTTGCACTAGATGACTTGCAAAAATGGAGCGTGTGTTATCACTTTTAGGGCTCTGAGGAGCTCATAGTGACTCATTTTGAAATTTCTGCATGTTTGGCCTATGTAGACCGTCTTGCAGCTTTGGAGAATTTTTCTGCAGAGCTGTTCTAAGTGCTCAGATTTTTCTGTACTGTGTTACTTGTGCGGCATGATATTCGTAGACCTTGTTTCTTCAGTATGTTCACCCTGTGGACGTTTTTGCTGTACTCTTTGTAGAGCGTTCCTGGTTTTCTGTGTTTGTCTGAAGTTTGTGTACTTGTTCTCTGTTGTGGTTGGTGATTTGTTCATGGTTTATTCTCTTTTAATTTTTTAAAAATTTTATTGTTCAGTTTGTTTATCTTTTGTGTGTTGTACCCATTCTCTCTGGCTATCTCATGTATTTGTTTAGTTCCTGTGTGTAGTTGAGTTTGTCCAGTGGAGTTCTGTTGAGCCTGTGTAGCAAGTGTCTGAAACTTGAGAATTTGTGTGGTTGGGGTTGATTGGAGTTGATGGGAATGGTTCTTGTGGCTGTAATTTTCCTGAAAATCCCAAAATTATGTTTGTTGTTTATTCTGTGTATGTGTGGTGATGTCTAAGCAATTAAGTTTCATTTCCTCTTCTGCCTCAATGGTGAATTTTATTCAGGGGTGAACTGTATTTATATCACTGCAGAATTTTTTATTTGGGTGTCTGTTTCATCAGTCAACCGAATGATGGCATCCACATATTTCTACCAGTATATAATCTTGTACTGTTTCTGATGTGTGATTTCATTGAATATTTTGTTTTCGATGTGGTTTAGTAATATGTTTACAACTAAACCGCTGATAGGTGAGCCCGTTGGTAGGCCAAATTTTTGTAATTGGAACTCCTTATTGAAAGTGAAGTAGTTCTGTTATAATCTTTAGTGTGGCTTCTATCTCATCTATGTGTGCATTTGTTATGTCCCCTTAATACTGCAATAGTTTTTTAACAAAGCTGATTGTTTCTTCTACTAGCACATTTGCGTACAAGGATGTGATGTCAAAAGATACCAGGGTTGCTGTTGATAGTATGATTGAGCAGATAAAAGATATGAACATACCATGTTTTCTCGGTTCCCTCTCCACCCCTCTTTCCAGCTCTCTCTCTCTCTCTCTCTCTCTCACACACACACACACACACAAACACACACACACACACACACACACACACACACACACACACACACACACACACATATATATATATATATATATATATATATATATATATATATATTTCTGTCCTCTCGCAGCAGCCACACAACACTGGTTCTGACGAAACATTCCAAATTAGCGCCACAACAAACAAAAGACCAACAATGAACAAGTGAGAAACAGCAATAACATAACACCTCTCATCGAATATGGGTTTAGAAGTGTCTGCTCAGATCACATTTCGACACATTTTGTGAAAGTACATGTGTGGTGAACTAGTGAGGGAAAATGTTGTGCAAAACTGTACGGAAACAGTACACTGAGTAGCAGCTGATCGAGACATCAACCAGAGACACGCAACAGGACGAAAAATTTAAGTACAGAAACGTACATAATCTCTACCCACGAAAAAGTTCTTCACAAATACACCATAATTTTGTTCATGGCTAGTTTTCAGACTACATGCAGTCAAAAAACTACGAAAAAGGGCACAAAAACCGATGCATAATAATGCAGTTCATTTAGCGATGTAATTTAAGGTGAGCGTCTAAACAAAACAAAGCAAAATGTACATAGGCCTACATTATAAATTTGGTTTTGTACTTTACAGAAATAAAAGTTCGATGCGCAGAAGATGACACACAGGTGTCAAAACATGTAGGGGTCAATATTAAAAAAAAATATAAATAATTGTGTTTGCATAAGGCAGATTTTCTAAACAATGCAATTTTTAAATCGCAGTAGTTCCTGAAAGTAGCCTCCACGTACAGACACGCTGATTCCTCGCAGTTCAGCCAGTTTGTATCAAATATATATAAAATTTATAGACGAATCTGCTTTGTGAATCAATGTATTTAAGCTACAGAAAAAAATTGTAGCACCAAAACGTAATTAATGTAGAGTAAAGAAATTTCTGGAATACATCAAAAGGAGCTTCAAACTTTCGTAAAATAAGACTGAATGGTTATGGTTTTCTGATACATGATTAACAATGGCAAAAAGGAAAGAAAAAGAATTTGGAGTTTCATCCACTTCTATAAGTACATACATACTAGCCAAGCCACCATATGGTGCATGGAGGAGAATATCTCGTACCATTGACAGGTATTCCATTTCCCATTCCACTCGCAAATGGAGCGATGGAAAAATAAGATTATTTATGTGCTTGTATAAAAGCCCTGATGTCTCCTATGTAGTCTTTGAAGTCATTACATGATACGTGTTCCGATGTTAATAGGAGCTGCAGTCTGTCGCAGTACCGGTTCTCTAAATTTTCTCAAGATTCTCTTCCTCCCTCCAGGGATTCCCATTTGACTAAACGGAGCATGCTGATCGAAACTACCAACAACATATCTACCATCACGTCTCTGAATTGCTTCGATGTCTTGTTTTAATTCGACCTGGTGGTGCTACCGAACACTCGAGCACTACTCAAGGATGTGTCAGACAAGTGTCCCGTACGCTGTCTCATTTATAGATGAGCTACACTTTCCTGAAAGTCCCCAAATAAATCAAAGTCGGCAATTCACGTTCCCTACAAAAGACTATTTCCATTTCGCGTCGCTTTCCATGTAAGTAATCGGCGTGGCAGGGTCAAGCGGCATACAACTGATTCTGTATTCGAACATTACGGAGTTGTTTTTTCTGCTCATATACAATGAGTTACATTTCCCCACATATTTAGAGCAAGCTGCCGCCATCAAACAAAATAGTAATTCTAGCCAAGTCCTCTGTATTCTCCGACAGCCACTCACAGACAAGGGCTTTCATATCACAGTTTATAGGGGGGGGGGGGACTAAACCTAGAGCTATGGGATATTTTTAATATTCTGGAAGAGTAAGGGCGACTTACAAGTAGTTGTATAACAGTTCCAGTCCAGACTCTGTTAAAAAAAAACTGCATAATACCATCTTTATATTGACTGTAGTACATTTTATCGTTTCCATGAGAGCTAATGGGGCCCACAAGCCCACTAACCCCAAGTATGGGTGCCCTCGCTCACAGACGAGACTTTCTCTTACACTACAGCGTCTAGCCGTTTCCTTAAAACCACTGATTGAAGTTCCTCAACAGACATCATTGTCTTGCACTGGTGTACTATACATATGACAAAATACAAAGATGAAATGTGTTATTACAGTGTTGCGGAAAAGCACTATTTGAAAAGGAATGCGTTAATTAGGATATCTCTTTTTTGTAGTGTTCTCTAAGTTCCTTTTACTTGCCTCGCTATCTGTTTCGTTGATTCCTCTCTACAGGGAACGATCCAGGTGTACCAGTTCATATATTAATTCTTGGAAATGAAATACTGCTTAGCTTTGTTGGTCTTTACTATTTGCTCAGTTTATTTCTTCCGCAACACAAAACGTAAAATACGAGTTACAAACTTTACAAGATAAACTCTGCCTTATCACACTTTGGCAACCATTACCTTCCAACATAGAGACACACAGAAGTGGTAAATAGAACAGAACTTCTAGAAATCAACTCTATTAATACGTGCTAAAAGGTTAAACGAAATAGATTAGTGATATTAAATGGAAGAGGAAAAACGTTATAACATGTCGATCGATGCATCCGAAGACAGTCATTTGTAATTAATATAATGCATAATTTATCCAAAGATGTTCTCAAATTATCATCAGAAATTATAGAAATAATAATAATAACAACAATAATAATTTCAAACATCTTATCAAAATGTAAGAAAAACAGTTTTGCACAGTTTTTATTGTTTTAATTTTCAGTTTACTACTTATTTTATGTGCTTATATTTGAACATAGTAACAAAAATAATCCTTTACTGTTTTTAACTATAAATAAAAGCAAAACTTCGCGATCTGAAAGAAGTGTAGGTGGACCGGATAGTATCTTTATTTGATGAACCGCCCGGGATTAGCCAAGTGGTCTAGGGCGCTGCAGTCATGGACTGTGCGGCTGATCCGGGCGGAGGTTCGAGTCTTCCCTCGGGCATGGGTGTGTGTGTTTGTCCTTAGGATAATTTAGGTTAAGTAGTGTGTAAGCTTAGGGACTGATGACCTTAGCAGTTAAGTCCCATAAGATTTCACACACATTTGCATTTTTTTTTAGTGTGTTGAGTTACATACTAAAGAAGAAGAGTGTCGCGGAACAGTTTAATTACGAGCGTCGTCAGCATTCAGTCAGCGTTTCCGTCAGTTCGTTTATTTACCAGGGCTGATAAACAAAGACTTATTTTTTCCTGTAGGTTCCTACAAGTTTCCCATCTGTACGATGAATATATGAAAAGAGCGGGGTTTTATACGTATTGTCCGTAGGCGGCAGCACTCTCGTATCGCTAGGCTGGTCGTTATGGTCTATTTTGTAGACGCTCTTTGCATTTCACATACCAGAGAATGGAAGTGACGTGAGAGGAGAATTACGGCGCAATAAATTTCTGTGTTCGTTTAAACCAAACAGTCACTGGAACGTACGAAAAGCTGCACTACCTCCTGCAACAGTGTTTAGGTGGTACAAGGTCTTCAAAGAAAGACGACTCGACAGTGTTTAAGCAGTGTGGGCCAAACGTTTCGGCTTCTGCTGTGACTGAAGTCAGTATCAAAACAGCTACTGCGATTGTCCGTGAGTACCGGTGTATAACGTTAAGTAATGTTAGTGAAGTGTTGAAAATTTCATATGGCAGTGTATTTACGATTATGCATGATCACCTCCGTGGTGACGGTGCTCACAGCTCCAGAGAGTACCGCACCACAATCGATAAGACGCGCTTGGAACACTTGTAGCGCAGTAGCTATATGGGTTGGCAATAAGAACTAAACCGAGAACGGCCAGGAGCCGCAGCCAACCCGTCGGTATGACGAGTATGGAAAGCGATTCGTCGATGCCTCGTTAAATATTGGAGCACTTAGCAACGGCGAACAGTTCTCTACACTATGCCGAGTCGTGTACAGTCTTCAGTTACCGCCGAGTCTACAAGCTACAGTGTTCGTCCGTCGTCTCAGAGACTTAGGTCTCGTGGGTCAGTTCTACGTAGGTATCACTCAGAGGCACACTGATAGAACTTGAATATTTTAGAGGACTGTGCAATAATTTCAAACATCGAATTATGCTGGAAATTTCACAACAGGATGATTGAAGTTAGGTATTTCTTCATATTTAATAAATACCACTTTATTACTAATTATTGGGAATCTTTCTGACTGAAGAAAACCTACATCGTCCTTCTGCATTCCCAACAACCTCTATATCAGCCGTATTTGCTCCCGTTGGGTGCCACGTATGTTGACTGCCGAACGAAAGGTTGTGCGAATGGAGGCAAGACGTGGAGTGTTGCGTCTCTTTGCTGATGAAGGTGATGCGTTTCTGGTATCGGTTATCACCGGTGATGAGTCATGGCAGCACCACTACGATCCTGAAGGAAAATGAGCCAGCACAGTGTGGAGATCGCCAGGCTCTCTAACACTAAAAAAGGGGAAAGCTTGTCTATCTGCAACGATGGTGATGGTTCAAAAATGGTTCAAATGGCTCTGAGCACTATGGGACTTAACATCTGTGGTCATCAGTCCCCTAGAACTTAGAACTACTTAAACCTAACCAACCTAAGGACATCACGCACATCCATGCCCGAAGCAGGATTCGAACCTGCGACCGTAGCAGATGGTGATGGTGATGAGTTGTTTTGACTGCCATGGAAATACATCAGCATGGTACACATCAGTATTGGCTTAACTGAGGAAGGGCATTGCAAGGTAACGACCAGAAGTTTCTCGTCTAGGTGACGACTTCATCATGATAATGTGCGGCCTCACGTCGGAAACGTCGCAAAGCACGTCGTGTAGTTTCTGACTCAGTTTGGCGTTACCTGTGAAGTGCATTCGCCTTATAGCTCCGGCACCCTGTGCTCTCTCTCTCTCTCTCTCTCTCTCTCTCTCTCTCTCCGTCATTCGCATCACTAAAGACAAAGCTTAGGGGCATTCGATTTTAGAACTCTCAAGCAGTGCTCAAGAAATCTGAGGCGATTCTCAAGGACCTGACAAAGAATGGCCAGCACCGTGTGTTTGAGGACTGGCAGAGGTGCTGTAAAAAGTGCATTCAAGTCGGACGGGAGTACTCTGAAATGGATCTTGTAGATATTCAAATGCAGTAATAAACATCTGTGACAAAAAACAGTCTGTGTCAGTCTTTGTTGATCAGCCGTGGTACATAGTGAACTGGCGACCCACCCCCGCCTCCCCTTGGGTAGCACCAAGTATCAACGATCGGCGTGGTAATTTAGTTTACGGGGCACGGTGCAGAGTTATGATTAAAAATCGCAGAACGACGGTAGGTAGCTGAAAATTACCAGTTCCATGTAAAGTTAACGATTTAAGCACTAAATGACACTTGCCAGTGTGCTGCAACGCCCAAAGGCGTGACCGGACTGCCCATCCGCAACGAGCTAACAACGCGAGATGTGCGTCAAACGCCGTCGCTGCCGTTCATTTGTCAGCGCGGTGGTAGCGCCAGTATGGTTCAAATGGCTCTAAACACTATGGGACTTACCATCTGAGGTCATCAGTCCCCTAGAACTAACATAAGGACATCACACACATCCATGCCCGAGGCAGGATTCGAAGCTGCGACCGCAGCAGCAGCGTGGTTCCGGACTGAAGCGGGTGGAACCGCTCGGCCACATCGGTCGGCGCGCCAATATGCCACGAGTATAAAAATTCCTGCAGTAGTTCCTGAAAGTAGCCTCCACGTACAGATACGCCAATTCCTCGCAGTTCAGCCAATCTGTACCAAATATATTTTATAGAGGACCCGCATCTTGGGTCAATGTATCTAAGCTACGGAAAAAATTGTAGCACCAAAAAGTAATTAATCCATGGTAAATAAATTTCTGGAATACATGTGTTTAGTTAACATTACGTTATTAAAACTTCAGGATCAGAGATTAAAGGAAGCGCGAGATTACCAATTGCAAATGTAAAAGGCTGGTACATTAATAACCGGTGTAACAGACAATGTTGAATGCAAGCATGCAAACATGCATGCATCGTGTTGTACAAGATCCGGATGTTAGCTCGTGGGACAGTGCCTGTTGCATTTAGTCGGTCAAAACAGGTACGACCGATGCTGTTTGTGGATGACGCTGGGGCTCTCGACTGATGATGTCCCACATGTGCTCGACTGGAGACAGATCTGGTTATCGAACAGGCCAAGGAAAGATGTCGACACTGTGGATCATGTTGGCTCACAACATCGGCATGTTGGCGAACTTTATCAAATGGTTCAAATGGCTCTGAGCACTATGAGACTTAACTTCTGAGTTCATCAGTCCCCTAGAACTTAGAACTACTTAAACCTAACTAACCTAATGACATCACATACCTCCATGCCCGAGGCAGGATTAGAACCTGCGACCGTAGCGGTCGCGCGGTTCCAGACCGTAGCGCCTAGAACTGCTTGGCCACTCCGGCCGGCCGAACTTTATCCTGTTGGGAAACAACCCCTGGAATTTTGTTCACGAATGGCAGGACAACAGGTCGAGTCACCAGATTGACGTGCACATATGCGGTCAAGGTGCCTGGGGTAACCGCCCCCACCGTACTTTCCAGTGAGCTCTCGCTTGGCACCACTGAAGCCACAAGCGGCGGTGGTTTGGCGTCAGTGGAATGCACGCAGCACGGCGTCTGGCTCAGGACTGACCATGAAGTAACTGATTTGTGACAGTTCGTTGCGTCACAGCGGTGCCAACTGCTGCTCAAAATCCTCCTGCAGATGCGGTACATGAGTCAGAGCCGTACGCCAAACACAATGGTTTTCCCTCTCGGTAGTGCTACGCCACCGTCCGGAGCCCGGTCTTCCTGCGACCGTACATTCTCTTGAGTCAAGTACAATAGCTACGAGGGCAGTTCAATAAGTAATGCAACACATTTTTTTTCTCGGCCAATTTTGGTTGAAAAAACCGGAAATTTCTTGTGGAATATTTTCAAACATTCCCGCTTCGTCTCGTATAGTTTCATTGACTTCCGACAAGTGTCAGCGCTGTACGGAGCTGTTAAAATGGCGTCTGTAACGGATGTGCGTTGCAAACAACGGGCAGTGATCGAGTTTCTTTTGGCGGAAAACCAGGGCATCTCAGATATTCATAGGCGCTTGCAGAATGTCTACGGTGATCTGCCAGTGGAAAAAAGCACGGTGAGTCGTTGGGCAAAGCGTGTGTCATCATCGCCGCAAGGTCAAGCAAGACTGTCTGATCTCCCGCGTGCGGGCCGGCCGTGCACAGCTGTGACTCCTGCAATGGCGGAGCGTGCGAACACACTCGTTTGAGATGATCGACGGATCACCATCAAACAACTCAGTGCTCAACTTGACATCTCTGTTGGTAGTGCTGTCACAACTGTTCACCAGTTGGGATATTCAAAGGTTTGTTCCCGCTGGGTCCCTCGTTGTCTAACCGAACACCATAAAGAGCAAAGGAGAACCATCTGTGCGGAATTGCTTGCTCGTCATGTGGCTGAGGGTGACAATTTCTTGTCAAAGATTGTTACAGGTGATGAAACATGGGTTCATCACTTCGAACCTGAAACAAAACGGCAATCAATGGAGTGGCGCCACACCCACTCCCTTACCAAGAAAAAGTTTAAAGCCATACCCTCAGCCGGTAAAGTCATGGTTACAGTCTTCTGGGACGCTGAAGGGGTTATTCTGTTCGATGTCCTTCCCCATGGTCAAACGATCAACTCTGAAGTGTATTGTGCTACTCTTCAGAAATTGAAGAAACGACTTCAGCGTGTTCGTAGGCACAAAAATCTGAACGAACTTCTCCTTCTTCATGACAACGCAAGACCTCACACAAGTCTTCGCACCCGAGAGGAGCTCACAAAACTTCAGTGGACTGTTCTTCCTCATGCACCCTACAGCCCCGATCTCGCACCGTCGGATTTCCATATGTTTGGCCCAATGAAGGACGCAATCCATGGGAGGCACTACGCGGATGATGAAGAAGTTATTGATGCAGTACGACATTGGCTCCGACATCGACCAGTGGAATGGTACCGTGCAGGCATACAGGCCCTCATTTCAAGGTGGTGTAAGGCCGTAGCATTGAATGGAGATTACGTTGAAAAATAGTGTTGTGTAGCTAAAAGATTGGGGAATAACCTGGTGTATTTCAATGCTGAATAAAACAACCCCTGTTTCAGAAAAAAAATATGTTGCATTACTTATTGAACTGCCCTCGTACATTCCTGCCAAGTATTTCTGTGACATCGCAGAAGGAACAACCTGCTTCTCCTAGCCCTATTACAAAACTTCGTTCAAACACATCGAGGCGTTGACAATGGCGTCTTTGTCGCCTCATAGACATCAACTTACTACGTCCAATCTCAAAGGTAAGTAACGCTCACGGCCGTCTATTTAAAGTTGAGTTGAGTTGTTTTGGGGGAAGAGACCAAACAGCGAGGTCATCGGTCTCATCGGAGTAGGGAAGGATGGGGAATGAAGTCGGCCGTGCCCTTTGAAAGGAACCATCCCAGCATTTGCCTGGAGCGATTTAGGGAAATCACGGAAAACCTAAATCAGGATGGCCGGACGCGGGATTGAACCGTCGTCCGTCTATTTAAAGCAAATCTGATTTGTGTCTTCATAGTTGCGCTACTATCACCACTCTTATGCGAATGACCCGAAAAAACCTGAATAGAAACACGCCTACGAACTTTCGTTTACGTTGCATAACTCCTTTTTGGTCTTGAGATTTTTTTTCCCCTCAGAGTACTGGTGAAAACTTTATCAACAACCCTTCAGTAACTCGTGAGATTAGCCTTCACATATTGGCAGAAAAAGACCGCATGTGACCTTAATTTATAACCAGTATAGCAGGAGAATGTACGTACGTACACTTTGTATAGGTCCTGGTAGTAATAATGTGTGAGTCAGTATCCTGGTGCGGATGTTTCAGCTGAACGTCACTTAGGCGACTTGCACCTCCCTAGCCAGGGTTTCAAAAGCTGAGTTCCGTGGAACCCTGGTGTACCGCAGTAGGTGAATAAGTGCTCCGCGAAAAAGTATTAACCCCCGCAGTAATAAGGGGGCGGTGCGTACTTTACGCCCACCTTTTGAAAATGTTATGTTGTAGTCATCTGCTTTAAATTTTAAAATTAAAAAAAAATAAATTGTTACTAACGAATTCTTCTACCCTTTGTCATTAATGTTTGAAAATTTTCAGTTACACTGAACCCAAAAATTTAAGTCTTATGAATAGATATAACTTCAGCAGTTAATGTTATGCTGAAAATTTTCAGTTCAGGACCATCCTTGCATGTCAATATCTCTGTGAAAAGTATGTCGTGAGTAGTAGTCAGCAACTAACGACGAAATATGTATTACTAATTTTTTTCGGTTGCGATACAGTATGCACCCGCTGTTAATACACCTTGAGAAAAGTGGGTTGTTATTGCTGAGAGTGTGCTAAAAGATATTTTCAGCTTATATGACTTACTTACACATCAGTACGACTTTAATAAATATGTTGTTGGTGTAAGTCAACAACAAATAAATTGCTTTCTTAAATTTTTTCTTTGGGGTGGTCATAAAGCAGCCCTCTCCCCTCCCCTCGTTGGTACGCTATTTATGGGAAACGAATTGATATTGCGAGGGTTAATAACATGGAATATTTTTGACATCTTGACGATACTAATTATTTTTAAATCTTTATTTTGATTTCTATGTTTTAAAACTGGACTAGTCACTGAATAAAACAAGTTTTTCTCGTTTTTTAAAAATTTTATTAACCTTCAAAATTAACAGATGCACTACATCAAAGTACTAGGATTCTATTATGTTCTGTCGGAGGAAGAGCTTGGGAAGCCCTGCACCCAGCCAATTCTCCAGCCGGGAAAAGTCGAGCTACTGTTTAACGTGCAATTTTAACGTTCAATCAGGAACATGTTTCGTTTCCAGTAAATCACTACATCACATAGACGTGATTTTTAGATTAACAAACGGAGATAAAAATCAGTAATCCGCTCCAGATTCGATCCCCAGACCTTATCATTACCAAGCCATTGCTTGACTGTAGGTCTACCAAACTCGACTTCAGTAAGTGCTCAAGGAAAATGTCACCTACGGTTTAATACGGAATTCGCTGCAACTTTAACTTCTGGTAAGCGTCCAGTTCATTGACAGGTGAATATTAGGTTAAAAGACAATGAAAATCCGCGAGCTGACCGGGATTCGGCTTCGCGACCGTTTGGTTCTCAAGACACACGATAGACCACCACTCCCGACTCAGATTCTACTCAAGGTTCAGTGCTGTATGGATTTGCTATAGCTGAATTTGTGTATGCCGATGGCATCGTTTTCACAGCTTCAGCGGACTTTAATTCACCATGGGTCAGCCAGTTTCCACGAAATATTTATGTACTATTTGCGTAAACTTGCCTCGTGAATCAGTCTAGCTATTCGTCAAAAAATGTATTACACAGGGAACGTTAATATACGTAAGGAACAAGAGCGGTCCTGTCACACTTCCCTGTGCACTCCTGACGATAACAGTGTTTCAGATGAACAGCTGCTGTCCAGTACCACGTACTGGTTTCTGTTTTCAGCAACCTTTTCAGTAGTTTCAGGTGCAACAGTCTGGATGCTTGTTGGCCTTGTAACATCAACCAAAACTGTCTTGCTGGATTGATACTGCGAACTGATGAAAGCAAGGGGAAACCAGCCGGCCAGTCTGTGGATGGTTTTTAAGGGGCTTCGGAAAGGCTCAAAATCATGAAAAGTTCAATTTTTACTTTTTTGCGTTTTCTGAATCTGCAGACTATTACCTTTTAATAGATATATAATTTATTCAGTTCCGAAGACTACAACTATTTAAAAAAAAATTTTGAAATGTGTTCTACATGGGCGTGACCCACTGTGGCGCTGTTAAACTGCTGTCAAATGGTGTTATTATTAACGTCCGTGTTCATCAGGTATATTTTAGTGATGTGAGATAAAGTATGTGTTGTGGCTAACCTGTTATGGTTCAATATATATCGCTGGTGTGATTGTCGATTGTTTCATGTTTATTTACTCTGTCGTTATCTCGAAAATATTCGTAATTAATTCTGTTTCTTGAGTCTCTGTTTTGTTGAACTATAATAAAGTAAAGTTATTAGAAATTCTCTGAAGGCTTTTAAGAAAAGGAGAAAAGTTGGAAAGCCAAAGGTATGTGTTATTACTGTAAATAATAACATTCTAACATGGTACGAGCGATGCTTGCTTTAGACAAGGAACGCCTTCGGGCTGCAGACAGGGCTGTAAAGAGTCTAGAAATACAAGCAAGAGTAAACAGGAGAAGGAACAAGAGGAAGCTGGAGGAGGAGTTTGCAGAGGATGAAGATAATCCATCCTATGGACCTGGAATGCACTAAAAAGTTAATCCAATCTTTGTCGCTCGATTCCCAAAACTTTTATTTTCTCATACTAATTACATGTTTTCTAAGGATCTTCCAAACATATTTGTTTCAAACTTTCAGTAAATGTTACACAGTACCTTCTGCATAATTTAACACAGCCTTTTTCCAAAAAACTGTATATTTTTGAATATATAAATACAAAATTGCAAAAAAATGTTGTGAATTTTCATTACAATTGAAAAAAAATCATCTTTAATAACTGAACTAAAATTTTGTAAAATCCCTGTGTTAAGTTGTAGCCCATATTGCAATAAATAATCTGTAAAAAGTTCAACTTCCTACCTAAAATACTTTGTGAGGAAAGATGTAATTTGTAAGCGTTATTTTAACATTGCAAGTATAGGGCGTTCCGGAGCCCCTTAAGGCGGTTTGCCATCTACCTCGGCGAATGCAGACTGGTTCACCTATTTCCGCCGCAGTTACACTATGTCACTGATTGCTGCGCAGACACTGTCTCCACGTACGCGTACGCCATAGTTACTCTACCACGCAAACATTTGGGGTTACACTCGTCTGGTATGAGATGTTCTCGGGGTGGTAGATCCACTGGGTGCTGGAGCCCACAATAACCCTGGGTTCGGTGTGGGGCGGCAGTCGGATGGGTGGACTGCTGTGGCCTGTTGTGGGGTTGTGAACCACTGAGGGCTACGGCGGCACGAAGCCTCTCCCTTTCAAGGTGCCCGGTTTAAATACACAATGCACATTATCTCGAGGACATGCCATTCTACTGTTTGGTTAAATGATGATAGCGTCCTCTCGGGTAAAATATTCCGGAGATAAAATAGCCCCCCATGCGCATCTTCGGCCGGGGACAACTCAGGAGGATGTCGTCATCAGGAGAAACTAAAATGGTATTCTACGGATCGGAGCGTGGAATGTTAGATCCCTTAATTTGGCAAGTAGCTCAGAAAATTTAAAAAGGGAAATGTGTAGGTTGAAGTTACAAGTAGTCGGAATTAGTGAAGTTCGGTGGCAGGAGGAAAAGAACTTCTGATCAGGTAATACAGGGTTACAAATACAAAATCAAGTAGGGGTAATGCAGGGGATAGTTTAATAACGAATAACAAAATAGGAATGCGCGTAAGCTACTATGAACAGCATAGTGAGCGCATTATCGTAGCCAAGACAGACACAAAGCTCACGTCTACCACTGTGGTACAAGTTTACATGCCATCTAGTTCTTCAGATGATGAGCAAATTGAAGAAATGTATGATGAAATAAAAGAAATTATTAAAATAGTTAAAGGAGGCGAAAAGTTAATCGTGATAAGGGTCTGGAATTCGATAATAGGAAAAGGAAGAGAAGGAAAAATAATACGTGAATATGTGAGCCGTGGTAAAAATTGCTGTTTTGAAGAACGCGTCGCAGCGCGTAGTGTGAAGCAGTCACCCTCCGTTGCTGGCGGTGGCGCCGCTGTGGCAATCCCAGCTTTGGTGTCTCCCTCTGATGGGAAAGGGGAAAGGTTGCCTATTCACGTGCATTTAAGAGGCGCTATAAGCTCACCAGTTCCCCCCTCCCTGTTGCGTCTGCCCCCCACCCCTCTTATGGGTCCTCATCCTCCATCAGCTCCTTTCCCGGTTCCCCCCCCCTTCGCTTTTACTCTCCTTTCCCCCCCTTTTTGTTTTCCCATCTCCTGTCCAGTTTCCCCCCACCTGCTCTCGACTGTGGTGTCACCTTTGCCGACTTTTTCGTGCTGTGTTCTAGTGACTATTCAGTGTTGTGTTGCGAACAGAAACCATGCTGTCGCTGGGTGTGCATTTTATATACTTTGCGAACAGAATCCAGACTGTCGCCGTGTTTTTTTAATTGTCTATTGTTTCCCCTGTCTGCTCCGTATGTATTTTTATTCGCTTCATCCTCCGTCTGTTGTTTGTTTTAATTTCCCCATTTTCTTTTCACCTTGTTACTCACTAAGTCCCCGATTTTATCGCCTGTTTTTTATTATTGTTTATTCTCCTGCTCTTTATCAGAAAATCTGTAGGCTGCAGAGCGGCGTCCTAAGCTGCTGCCAGCCCGCCCCCTTCGGGGGGAACTGAAATTCAATAAAGGAAAAAAAAAAAAAAAACTCACCAGTGGCAGTTGGTCAGTTGGAGTGAGTCTGTGTCAGTCACTCATCACCTCTGGTCTGTCTCTCGTTCGCATTTGTGCGGCAGTTAGTGTGTGTCTGTTGTTCGGAGTGCTAGTATGTCTGTCGTTTGGATCAACCTTTATAGCCGGAAAAATGAGAGTCTTGCCACTCCGCCAGTAACAGAACTCAGCTAGTGGTCCGCCGGTCGGGGCTGACTGAGTTCCTGCATCTGAGTCTGCGCGTTAGGCCGCCAGTCTACTCGAGTTTGCTCAGGCAACGGTCACTGGCGGTTGGATCGGTCGGTTGGTCGGCGCATGTGAGGTCGCCACGTGAGTCCAGTGGGCCGCGCCGTATAGCGAGGGGTAATGGCTTCGCGGCCGACGAGAGCAACAGGAGTCAACCCACGACATCGGTCCGGCCGGTGCGAGCTGCGACACCGTGAGACGGGAGATCGGCGCGCCTTCCTATGTCCGTCGAAGCGACTGGCAGCGGACGGTTCGGGAGAGCGTTGGGGGTGTTGCGCCAGGTCTTCGCCAGAAATCGCAGTTTATTAGAAGTTAAATAATTGGAGATATGTTGTTTCATTCACTTGTTAAATTCTACTTGTTTTCTTGGGGAGGTCACCAGCCGCTTTGTTTTAGGGTCGTCCCACCATCATTCTCCGTTTGCCCACCCGCGGGACGGTGGTTATTTACGGATTGGGTGGTCCGTTTTTTCCTTGTGGAGTGGAGGCGGGTTAGAGCAACCTGCGGTTTAGGGTTTTTCAGTAATCTCCCCGTCAATCTGCCATACGTTAATAGCTGCCTCTGTCATGTTTGTCGGATTCGGTGTTAACGAATTTATTGCTTGAAGTGTAACGGCCGAATTCCTGAAATTTGTTTTTATCTTGCCTATTACTTTGAGAGGCGGTATATGTGTAATGTAGAGCATGTTTGGCTAACCTTGTATATTTTATGTAAGACTGCATTTCATGGGTTTTTATTTAAATGATTATTTTAGTATATAAAGTTGCCACCCTTCCACCGTAAGAGCTTTTTCTTTTTAAAAAATGAAGTTGCACCTTCGGTGGTAAGTTAATCTTTTAATGTTAGTGTTTTGTACCATTTCCATCGCTCCTACGGGGTGCATAGTTTATGTGCTTGTGTCAGTTGTTAAAATTTTTAATTTAAAGTAATCTGGTGTGTTGCAGATTTGCACCAGTGTATTCTTTCTGAGGTTGTTGTGAGCGGTCGTGACTACGGCTGTGTCAAAAGGGAGCGGCAAGGTTCTCAGCTCGAAAGCTCATACTGTAAAAAGTTTGTTCTTTGTGCCTCTGAATAAATTGTAACTTGATATTTTGAAGGTGCTTTCGGATTACAGTTTTAAATATGTTTCTAAAAAAAAAGTCTTTTAGGAATAAAATTTCCATTTGTTGAAAGAAATTTGATTTGTTTTCATTAGTTACCCACTGGCAACTACTTCCACGAGTAAGTAGACTGTTTAGGTTTTTATATTGGTAACGCCACGTAGCGTTCTGTATGAAAATCACTGGCTGTGCTGTGTGCAGTCTGTGGCTAGTTTGCATTGTTGTCTGCCATTGTAGTGTTGGGCAGCGGCATCTGGATGTGAACAGCGCGTAGCGTTGCACAGTTGGAGGAGAGCCACCAGCAGTGGTGGATGTGGGGAGAGAGATGGCGAAGTTTTGAAATTTGCAATACTAGATATCATGAACTGCTATATACATTATGACTTTTGAACACTATTGAGGTAAATACATTGTTTGTTCTGTATCAAAATCTTTCATTTGCTAACTATGCCTATCAGTAGTTAGTGCCTTCCGTAGTTTGAATCTTTTATTTAGCTGGCAGTAGTGGCGCTCGCTGTATTGCAGTAGTTCGAGTAATGAAGATTTTTGTGAGGTAAGTGATTTGTGAAACGTATAGGTTAATGATAGTCAGGGCCATTCTTTTGTAGGGATTTCTGAAAGTCAGATTGCGTTGCGCTAAAAATATTGTGTGTTAGTTTAAGCACAGTCTTGTATAATTTTTCAAAGGGGACGTTTCATATGGCGACCCTGCCAGGATTCGAACCTGGAATCTTCTGATTTTTTCTTGTAGTTTGTGTAATTAGTGTAACTATTGTTTATTGCTAGTGCATAATTGTAGAGAGAATCTCCTTTGTAGTTGCAGTCTTTCATTGTTGTACAGTATAACAGTTGTAGCATGCATGTAGATTTGCACCAAGTATTTCACAGCTGCTCTTGCAATTAACGAGATAATATTTTCAGTGCTATGTTAATGTGTTCTCTTATTGTTGCTCTTCAAATAGTGTTTTTCTTTGTTGTCGTGTGAAATATTGTGACAATAATGGCGTGTGAAAAACGTAATACTAGGATCCAAAGTAAACTGAGAAATGACAGTGAAGACGAAAACAGTGTGTTAACGCCACCATGTAATGAATTAACTAATATTCAAAGTAGTAATTTGGTAACTGTGCATAGGGAAATGGAGCGGCGTCAAATAATGGTGTAGACAGTGAAACAGGTAGTGAACAGGGAAGCATTATCGATCGATCGGTCGGCAACAGCTCGCCTCATGAATCCGAAATGACAGAACACAATATTGCAAATACTGTAGATTCAGGTTTTGGAGCCTCACCGTTTTCTCAAACAAGTCAAAACACTTTTTCTGCTTGTCAAAATGTGAATGCTGCCGGTGCAAATGCACTGCCAAAATGCATAGAGGAACAGATTCCAGACACTAATACATTATTACTGCAATTAATGCAGCAAATGAAACAAAATCAGAGACAAACACAGCAACAGTTAGACACAATGGAACAAAATCTTCAAAAGTTAGACACAATGGAACAAAATCTTCAAAAGTTAGACACAATGGAACAAAATCAGAGACAAACACAGCAAAAGCTTCAAAAGTTAGACACAATGGAACAACACCAGAGACAAACACAGCAACAGTTAGACACAATGGAACAAAATCTTCGGAAGTTAGACACCACACTTGAACAAACACGTGAAGATTTAACTACTGAGTTACATAACATTGAATCGAAATGTCAAAAAGTCTGTAATGACGTAAAAACACAAATTTGTGAGCATTTCCAACCTATTTTTTCGCGTCATGAAAATGCACTACAGAATCACGAAGCAGCCATAAAAGAACTGCAAACTGTTGTTCATGAAAATCATGAGACCTTGCAAGCTAAAATAGACTCAATTGCATCTACCGATTCGGTTACGCAACTAGCAAAAACTCAGGAAAACTTAAAGCACACAGTAGAAAGACACATGGAGGAAATTAGTTCATTATCAGAGAAAGTAGTTGAACTTTCGGATCAGCTAAATAATTTATCTACGAAGGTAGATGATAATCTGAATGACACAAAACCAGTAGTCTTTAATGACACAGAAGAGTGCGAACAAATTAGGAAATTCAAACAAAATCAGAATCAAATTAATACGCAACAACAAAGAGAAATCCAGGTAGTACAAGATCAGCTGACACAGGTAATACAAGAATTACGTATTTCAGAGGCCACTCGCGCTCCAATACGGGAAGAGGGACATAAAAAAACGGACCAGCCATAAAATAATAACTCAGGGCACTTCGGAAATTATGAAAGAAGGTACACCGAATTTTGAGATGGAACCGCTGAAACGACGTAACAATGACCGACATGCTACTCCCCGACACGATGATTTTGACTATAAGCTGTTCATTACTACACGTAAATTCAAAACGTTTAACAATTCTGCCAACGACATTCATCCACAAGCGTGGCTCCATCAATTCTCTCATTGTTTCCCTCCCAACTGGTCATTGGAGCACAGGTTAGAATTTATGTGTGGCTACTTGGAGAATGAACCAGCTGTAAGAATGCGATCGGTCATTCACGATTGTCACAGTGAAGGAGAATTTTACCATGCCTTCCTCTCAGCATATTGGTCTCAAACTACACAAGACCGAGTAAAACATAGCATCATAATGATGAAACATTTCGAACAATCTGAATTTTCCAGTCTTATGAAATATTTTGAAGACATGTTGCATAAGAATCAGTATCTTTCAAACCCATACAGCCCCTCAGAACTCATCCGCATTTGCTTAATCAAACTGCCTGAATATTTCCGACATATTATTTTAGGAGGACGTTGCAAAGACGACATTGAAGCTTTTCAGGGACTGTTACAAGAACTGGAAATTGACACTGACAATCGTGGAACGCGAAAACAGGAGCACAACAATTACTGGTCACATCTGTCACAATTCCGCGATGACAGAAATAATACATGAGAAGGCTATTCTTATAACGTAAATCATGACCAAAACAGACACCACCCGTATGACAACCGTTGGCAGAGTAGTAATAATTACAGGAAAAGAACACCTCTCCGCGGTAATGACTATCACAGAGACAACCAGAGAAACAGACAATATGGGAACCAAAATAATTATTATCAAGGGAGACAGAATAACTTTAGACGCAACGGTCCAGCGCGCAGTTACGACTCAGGGAGAAATTCTCCACCACGTGACCGACAAGAAAGAAACTATGGAATCTACCGACATGACGACAGACGATATGATCGTAACGACAGACCTGAACTGCATCAGAACTGGCGGGATTTAAACAGGGCAGGGCCCTCTCGTCACGGTGAATTTGTAGAAGTTAGGTCTCCTAATCCCAGTAAGGACGCGCGCCAACAAAGAAACAGACAATGGCTCGCACCGCAGGCAGCCACGTGCGCCCGCTGGCTCAGGGAAAAATAACATAGACGCTAACCTAGAGAAAAATTCCAGTATTCTTTACCGACGTATACCACATGATAGTTGCATTAAAGTTGAAACTCTGCTTACTAAGATGAGCAAAGGGTTACACCACATTTCACATGTAAAACCATTTATTGAGAGATAAACTGTTTTTTAATTTAGTCTTTGCTATAAAATTTTTCACTTAATGTTACTAGTACTCTTTGTCACACTTACAAACTGTTAACATGCAACTATGTTTTAAAGCTAACTAACTATCCAGTCAGGAACCAAGAGAACTTATTTAAACAGGAATTACGAATGCATTGTTATAGTGAACAGACGTCACAGTGTTATTGTGTGTGTACATTCTTGCTTGTTAGTTGCACGATTACGTAACGACTATAAGGCTCACATACTTAGAACGTATACTGGTACTGCTAATGAGATTCTAATGCAACATTTTGGTTTACTTGAAAATACATTCTGGATTTAATGTACTTTCTGTGAGATACCAGATGACACAGTGGTTAGTTTATGTGACAGCTACAAGATTTTATCACGACGCTACTAATGTGTGACAATTTACAATGTTGCTTTTGCGGTGTTTCTGTTTCATATCTGCACAGTTTTTCTGTATTATTCTGGAAAGTAAAACATGTTTTAGTAGTAACTTTTGTGGTATAGCTACAATGACACAGCCTTTTCCGTAGCACAACAATATGTTACAGCACAGTAATTTCTTCATCACAACAATAAGCATAATAACTAAGATATCTATACGCAAAGCATTTCACTTTTGTTTATCATGAGGTAAGTACATTGACTTCTGCAGAACTTAGCTTTCAGAGGACAATAAGTACGACACTTCCACAGAGATTATCTTACAGCAAGACGCACATTTAGCGCTACAGGACACGTATTTGAGTGATTAATTTTGTACTTAAAACATTTATTTTTAAAGATATTTGAAGTACAATGATACAAAGGTTTTCCGTGATACATTTAATTCCATTCTTCTAATCTGTAACATCTGAGGGTATAATTACATTAACCCTCAGGGGAGTGCACGCTTACTTTGTGTACCATGTGTTTGGCAAGCACAAGGAGCTCTAGCTAATATGGTATTTGCTTATACAACTTTACACATCAATACCATATTTCTCTAACACATAAATTATACAGCTATCTGATCATTTAACTGAGAGAGACAAACATTTCTTTTTACTACATCAGTGACATGTTTACGTAATTACACCGTTGTATAACTTCACACTTACGAAATTGTATTTTGTTTGTACTTTGTGAACTGTTCATATTTTTTCAGACCCATTGTGATATTATGAGAACTTTGAATGATATATTTGGTATGGGATCACGATTTTTAAAGTACGTTTGAGGCAGATGACACTTTTGACATGAGCAGAGAATTTTTTTTAGGTTTTGAAATTATTGGAGGAAACTACGACGATTTTGAGGTTTGACTGAGGTGTTATGATGTTATTATTACGACGACGATGTGTATTATGCTGCTGAGGTATGTTTATGATCAATAAGCTGATGCTATATGAGTTATTTGAGTATGCTACGTATCTGTTATGATGAAATATTGAAGAAGTGTCGACGAATAAGGTAAGGAATAATGAGTAGTGGTTAGGGACTCTGGTTTGTGAAAAAGGTTGTTGGAAACCAAGAATCGTACTTTAAGAGCTATGAAATGTATGTAAATGCGTGAATGTATTACAATGCCGACGAAAATTTTTTGGACTCTGTTATGTCAATAGGATTTTGTCTCTACAGATTTGTAACGCAAATTCTTGACCTGTGAAATATTTTTATATGAGACTGCCACTGTAGCAGAAACTGCTGTCGTAAATATTTCAGTAAGAAATGTAAGTGACCTTGACGTAATGCGTTTTGGACGCCCAGCTGAGAGGTAGTCGTCTGACAAAAGAAAGCCATTAGGTGTAGAAAAAAAAGAGGCCATTATTTTCGCCATTGACATTCCTTTAGAGAAAGCATCGCAAATACGACACGCTTATTACTTGGAAAAATACTTACATCTGCACACCTGAGGACAAGTGTCTTTCTACGAGAATTGAGAGAATTTCTACTAACTTATGTAATGCCTCATGACTACTGAATGATGTTCTTATGCTTTACTTTGTACATAGTTGCTTATTTCATTTGATATCTGGTTTTCAGCTATCTTGCAGCATTGTTTTCATAAAATAAAATTAAATGCATTTGCTAATGTGAACACTTTCTGTCAACAGATCTATTAAATAATTATTTTATGATCCACATTCTTCGAAAAAGAAGCTCTTGGAATGGAAAGTACAATAAGAAGGGACTAATAACAGTAACTGCATATATAATTTTCTTTTCAAGTACTTGGTAATTTTTTGTAGAATTAGTTTTTGTGGTGCACCACTTTAATTACATAGACATTAAGATGTGAATATCCACTTCCCTTGTCTGCACTGTTGTCTTTAGTGTAATATTTTTTTCTGCTTGAGCTGTGTCATGTTTAGATATAAGTTATTTCATTTGCTGCTGCTGTTTGCCAGGCATAGTGCCACTAAATTTCACTTTACATTACTCTGTTAAGCCAGTTTTACTACTGATTTATTTTTCTTGTTTGCTGCTCATTGCCTTATATTAGTTGTAATATTGCAATTGCTTTGACAATTTCCATTTTTTTCATTGCTGTTTGTGTTAATTGTTTTGTGCTGCTGCATTGCCTCGTCTCTTACTTTAGCATCTGAGCTCAGTAGATTTAAGTTAGCTTAAGAGGGGGTAGACTATAAGAGAATGAGTTGCGATGAATTGGAAGAAATGCATTGAGAATTTATACGAAAGAAGTACAGAAAGCAGGTATAGGTAGGATTTTCTTGGAAATAAATGATGAAGTAAGATAATGGAAAATAATTAATGAGGTAAGAAATATGTGAACATATAAATACAGAAAGCATGCTTGGATAGGATGTTTTGGTGGAAACAAATGTTGAAATAAGACGAAAGATCTATGGAATGAAGTTTTGGGTTGGACTGCAGTACCAAATGTTAGACTGAAAACAAACCCTGCCCTTTCCTCTTGTGTTATCCCACTATGTGTTTGTGTACCCTTGGGTATTTGTGTTCTTCCTCTCTTTATGTGTTTAGCTAATACGATTTATGTTGTAGAATTTTTCTAGTACTAAGGTACATTCACTATGATGAGGAATACTGTAATCATCAAATATAATTTGCATTAATAATATGTTATTCACTTTGTAAAGATGTTTACACATTATTAATTCTGTTCTGTTTCAATGCTCATGTGTGAAATTAATGTTTCGAAAACTATTCTCATTATTTTATTTATTTATGTCATAATCTGTAACACTGATGTACATGTTTATTTGTATTCTTTTGTAAAGCCTGTATTACTACAAATGTTATGTGTGTTATTATGGTGTTAATGATGTATTTTGTACCTTTGTTATTGTATTCTTATGTTATAAAATTGTAATTGACACCAGTTCATCAAATTAAGTAACTTGTAAGTTACATTTCGTTGCACACGTTTCTGTTGGTCATAGTATATGGACAATATGTGAGAAGTAGGGACTGATAGTGTTTGCACATGTGTTAATAATTCAGCAAGGGACTGGTTAACAGCATTGCTGGTTCTAAAGATAATTAGAAAAAAACTTTGTGAGTGCACAAGTGGTGGTTTATGGACTTGCTATATTCTCTGCAAGACTCTTCGATGGTGATTGTGCACCTGCACAGTCGCAACAGATGGCTGCTGGCGGTCTCTACAAGGACTACAGTGGGTCTGAATCTTTGATGGCCCACCAATATCGTTATTTCTACAAGGACTGCAGTGGGTCTGCATCTCTGGTGGCCCACCAATTCCGTAATCTCTACTGGGACTACAGTGGGTCTGCTCTGTGATGACCACCTACCAATCTTCTTCAAAACGTCGAATGACTCTGCTGTGGGCTTGCTCTGTCAAGAGTCAGCACTGTCTTTCTGTTGGAAGGACAACACTACTTCTTCAAGACTGCATGGAAATCCACTACTTCCGTGTGCATTGTCTTTTACTGCTCAGACTTTGAGAAAAGAAACGGCAGTTTCACTGTGATGAATGATCAGGAATGTCTTTATGGACTGGGAGAAAATTTTAGCTTTTGACCAACATTGTATTAATAAATGTGTGCATTTGATATTTTTCGTACTGTAAATATGAAAATTTTTTTCAAATGTGTATTGGCCACTGCCCAAAACAATTTGTAAAATTTTTTGTGGGGAGCATGGGGGCTATGTAAGTAGACTGTTTAGGTTTTTATATTGGTAACGCCACGTAGAGCTCTGTATGAAAATCACTGGCTATTCTGTGTGCAGTCTGTGGTTAGTTTGCATTGTTGTCTGCCATTGTAGTGTTGGGCAGCGGCAGCTGGATGTGAACAGCGCGTAGCGTTGCGCAGCTGGAGGTGAGCCGCCAGCAGCGGTGGATGTGGGGAGAGAGATGGCGAAGTTTTGAAATTTGCAATACTGATATCATGAACTGCTATATACATTATGACTTTTGAACACTATTGAGGTAAATACATTGTTTTTTCTCTATCAAAATCTTTCATTTGCTAACTATGCCTATCAGTAGTTAGTGCCTTCCGTAGTTTGAATCTTTTATTTAGCTGGCAGTAGTGGCGCTCGCTGTATTGCAGTAGTTCGAGTAATGAAGATTTTTGTGAGGTAAGTGATTTGTGAAACGTATAGGTTAATGATAGTCAGGGCCATTCTTTTGTAGGGATTTCTGAAAGTCAGATTGCGTTGCGCTAAAAATATTGTGTGTTAGTTTAAGCACAGTCTTGTATAATTTTTCAAAGAGGACGTTTCACACGCTCACATAGTGTGATTAAATGTGTTAATGTTCTTGATGAATCGCTAATAAATAAAGTAAATTCTTAAGAAAAGGTTTTGAAAGTAAATTCACGGTTCAATATGGACTGTGGAAAAGGAATGAAAGAGGAAGCCGTCTGGTGGAATTTTGCACAGAACATAATTTAATCATCTCTAACACTTGTTTTAAGAATCATAATAGAAGGTTGTATGCGTAGAAGAGATCCGGAGACACCAGAAGGTTTCAGATTGATTATGTAATCGTTTGACAGAGATTGAGGAACCACATTTTAAATTGTAAGGCAGATGTGGACTATGATCACAATTTATTGGTAATACACTGTAGATTAAAATCGAAGAAATTGGGAAAAAGGTAGAAAATTAAGGGATGGGACCTCGATAATTTGAAAGAACCAGAGGTTGTTGGGTGCTTCAGAGAGAGTATCATACAACGGTTTACTGGAGCAAGTGAATATCAAGAGCTCGGATGGTAAACCGATCCTAAGCAAAAAAGGGAAAGCTGAAAGGTGGAAGGACTACAGATAGTCTCTATACAAAGGAGATGAAATTGAAAGCAATTTTATAGAAAGGGAAGTGGACGTAGATGAAGATGAGGTGGAAGCTATGATACTGCGAGAAGAATTTGACGAAGGTCTGAGAGATCTAAGTCGAAACAAGGCCCCGGGAGTAGACGATATTCCGTTAGAACTACTGATAGCTCAAGGAGAGCCAGCCATGACAAAACACTTCCATCCGGTGTGGAAGGTATATGAGACAGGGGAAATATCCTCAGACTTCAGGAAAAATGTTGTAATTTCAGTTCCAAAGAAAGCAGATGCTGACAGGTGTGGAAATTACCGAATAATCAGCTCAGGTGTGAAAATTACTGAACAATCAGTTTAAGTCACAGTTGCAAAGTACTAACATGATTTCCTTACAGAAGAATGGAAAAATTAGTAGAAGTAGACATCGGGAAAGATCAGTTTGGATTCATCCCACGACGTATCTTAGAAGATAGTTTGAGGAACTATTTATTAATTTTTTATGTATTTATTTATTCATAGCATTTTTGGACTTAGAGAAAGCTTTTGACAGTGTTGAGCGGAATACTGTAGTTGAAATTCTGAAGTTATCAGGGGTAAAATAAAAAAGGAAGAGCAGCTGAACGGAATGGACAGTTTCTTGAAAGGAGGACATAAGATGAACGGCAACAAAATAAAACAGCAATAATGCAATGTAGTAGAATTAAATGAGGTGATGCTAAAAGAATTAGATTAGGGAACGAGACAATTAAAGTAGTAAATGAGTTTTGCTACTTGGGCAGCAAAGGAACTGATTATGGCCAATGTACAGAGGATATAGAATGTAGAATGCCAATGACAAGAAAAGCGGTTCTGAAGAAGAGAGATCTGTATACATCGAAGATAGATTTAACCGTTAGGAAGTCTTTCAAGAACGTATTTGTCTGGAATGTAGTCATATGTGGATGTGAAACATGGGCGATAAACAGTCTAGATAAAAAGAGAACAGAAGCTTTCAAAATGTGGTGCTACAGGAGAATGCTGAAGATTAGATGGGTCTATCACGTAACTAATGAGGAGGTACTGAATAGAATTGGGGGAGACAAGGAATTTGTGGCAAAACTTTACCAAAAGAAGGGATCGGTTGACAGGACACATTCTGAGACATCAAGGGATCACCTATTTAATATTGGAGGGAACTGTGGGTGGTAACAATAGTAGAAGGAGACAAAGAGATGAATGCAGTAAGTAGATTCAGAAAGATGTAGGTTCCAGTAGTTATTTGGAGATGTACAGATTCGCACAACACAGAGTAGCATGGATAGTTGCCTGAACCAGTCTTCTGACTGAAGAAAACAACATTCCATTCTACAGCTTATGGTTGGACATACTCGCAATTGCGAATCCAGTTCATCTATTTCATAAGGGATATAGTCGCAGCAGTGCTTTTTCCTTTGTACAGGAATAAATGTCCAGAGGAGCTTTGCTTCGTAATTGAGAACAACACATGCATTCCAGTATCGCATTTCTCAAAAATCCTCATTATAATCGAGGTCATCAAGGCAAAGGGCACCAGAGAGAAGTAGGGATAGAGAGGGATGAAGAAACACACACACAAACACACACACACACACACACACACACAGAGAGAGAGAGAGAGAGAGAATGTGGTGCTTCAGGGACAGTCAGATGCAACGCAACTGCCTCGGGTGGCGGAGAATGAAAGAACTTAAATTAGAGCTTAGCGTTCCGTTGACATCGAGGTCATTAGGGGCGTCAGAGAATAAAGGAAGCTTTTCATACCTTCTAACGTTATTTATCTCAGCCGCGCACACTGCGTTGCCAGGAGACATGCCGTTAATGAATAAAAAAAAGCATTGTATCGTAGGTGCTTAATGAGTAGTCTGGCTTAGCTCGCGCATATTTCTCCCACAGATAAAAAAAAATGGATGGCACTGTACACCGCACAGAGGGACTCGAGTGAAAATTGAGTGTACATTACGATACGCAGAGTGCTAACGAGAACATAGTTATAAGCTTCAAGCATTTTGGCGTTCGACCTCCTGCTAAAATCAAATGTTATTTACAGCTGGATTTTCCATCTGGTCTACGGTGTGCACTGTCTGTGGATGCTGCCAGGCAGATAATTCCACACTGAATTGGTCAAACGTACATCGCTCATGTGGTCTGGCTGACATCTTCACTTCTGACGATATTCCATGCTCTACAACCGCCTTAGTAGTTGTAACGTACCCTCTCTCTGTTATTGTTTTTTGTTATTGTAGTTGTAGAGATATGAAATTATTGTAGCGGTTCGCTTAGTCAGCCGTACTTCGGAATTTTTTGACATTAAATGGAGCCTGAAACTTGCGTAATAAATACTTCGCGTGAAGTGCGATTTGCGGCATAAACAAATATTAATTGCGGAGATGCAATCCACAGAATATTAACAGAAAAGCTTTAGAACAATGCGCACGACTGACTAGACACATTCAGAGGGTACGTACATTCGCGTACGAGTGGTTGCGATCTGATGAGAAAGATCTATCTTAATTTTTTTTTGTGTAAAATAATTACGTCGTAACACACTCGGGGATTGCGAATGTCTCAATCAGGGTAGAGGCACGTACTTTCTTTCATTCCCCATGGCCTGGGTAAAAGAACTGCAATTATTTAAATTTAAGAATAATTCTTTTTCAATCGGACACCTATTTTTATACGAAAAGCAAGATTGCAGGTTCTGAATGTCTCGGCAAAAACACGTCGAAATTAATGTTAACGGCCACCAAAGGAAACTAGTGAGCACAATCACGTACCTCTATTGTTGAGCAGCGCCGTCGTAAAGATCGTCGCCTCCATCTAAAATTCGCCTTCTCGAATTAACAGAATAATTTGTACTCCATTGGTATGGGATTTAGGCTTGATCTTGACAGAAATTATAAAACATATTTTTCATCATTTAACACCTTCATTTACCACACACTTAGACATGAAACTATGCGGTACGTCTTTACACCAGCACATCAGAACAAAAAGGTAGTTAATAGTAGAAGTAATAAAAGAATCTCGAAATTAGTCCTTTGTCTCTCAATGATAAAAAAGTTTTTTAGAGTATTCGTCTGGTATGACAGTCGAACAAAGTTTCTTCTTGTATTTTTGAGATTAAATTACAACATTTTTTTAGTTCCTTTTCATAGTCTACGTCACTAATTAAAAGTTAACGCTCGGATATCGAATGATTGGCTAATACCTTCATTTGTCATTCCGTCTCTCCTCATTAGACTTTTAACTGACAGTGGACATCACACTTCTACTTTATAAGTTGCACCATAAAAGTCTGTTGAAAGAGACACATGTTTTTTAAAATTCACAGCATTACATCCTTTCTCATTTTAATAGGACTCTAAGGCAAAAGAATGAAAGTGAGAAAGAAAGCGCGCACCACGGACGAATTATCCGAATGGGATGGAAAACGGTAGACGTGGTGTGTATGTACAGGCAAACAAATGATTACCATTTCAGAAAAATTGGATTACTTATTGAAGAGAAAGAGCTCCACAAATTGAGAAAGACATTGATGTGTATGTCCCCTCTGGTTCTTACGCAAACAGTTATTCGGCTTGAAATTGATTGATAGAGTTGTGTGATGTCCTTCCGAGGGGTATCGTGCCAAATTCTGTCCAATTGGCACGTTAGATCAACAAAATCCCGAGTTGGTTGGAGGGTCTTGCCCATAATGGTTGGTTGGTTGCTTTGGGGAAGGAGACCAGACAGCGAGGTCATCGGTCTCATCGGATTAGGGAAGGACGGGGAAGGAAGTCGGCCGTGCCCTTTGAAAGGAACCTTGCCCATAATGCTCCAAACGTAGTCGACTGCAGAGAGATCCGGCGACCTTGCTGGCCATGGTAGAGTTTGGCAAGCATATAGACTATCAGGCAACAAAATGAGGTGTAGAATATCGTCTGCGTTCCGCTGTGATGTATGGGTGCCGCGCATGACAATTAAAGGGGTCCTGTCGTGAAATGAATTGGCATCGTAGAACATCACTCCCGCCTGTCGGGTCGTAGGTGACAGTCAGGTTTGCATCCCACCCCATGTCTGGGGCGTTCCGAACACATCTTTCCCCTGGAATCCCACTGGGCCGACAAAAGCGAAATTACTCTTTCCGCAGTGGCGCTGCGTACGGGATTGAAAAACAAATACTCGCATAATTTTAGTACTTGGCATTTGCGTTTGGATTTTCGCTTTCCTTAAGAAACTAAATACACTTTTCTTCCACGAATAGTTTAGTCTTCCATTCTTCCGAGCCACGCTCAGTTTCTAAAAAACTTAAAAAAAAAACTTTCAAAAAATCGGAACGAAATTGGGCCTTGCCGGGGAGTCGGGGAAAGAAGATCCATGACGGTGACGGTCCCAACATATCGGAATGGGTGGTGGCAACTCTAAGTACGAGAGACGTTTAATAAATAATGCACACTAATTTTTATAAAAACGGCTCAAATGGCTTTGAGCACTATGGGACTTAACTTCTGAGGACATCAGTCCCCTAGAACTTAGAACTACTTAAAGCTAACCAACCAAAGGACATCACACACATCCATGCCCGAGGCAGGATTCGAACGTGCGACCGTAGCGGTGGTGCGGTTCCAAACTGTAGCGCCTAGAACCGCACGACCACCCCAGCCGGCAGTTTTTATACCTACTCTGTTTTTACAGTCTTTTAGCATAGTCTCCCTGCTCCTCTATAACTGAATACCAACGTCTCGCAAGCTGTGGTATTCCATCCAGGACACCACTTCTATTCATCAGTTCAATAGCTCCGTTAACGGTGGCAGAAGCTCTTCCAGGGAAAGATAACGATGTCCATGCATAGGTTTTCTAAACTTCGGGAACAGGTCGAAGTCTGGTGAACCAATATCAGGGCTTCCCATCCGTATTCACGCAGTTTTTGAGCTACAACATTGCCGATATGCGGGCGAGCATCCTCGTGGACTGTGAGTGGCCCAGTCTCGAGCAATTGTGGTCAGGTTTTGTATATTTTTCTGCGCTGGTTTTGCATGAACTTACGATAATACATTCTGTGACACTTGTTTCATATGGGACTCTGTCATGATGATCCTTGGCAATCATAAGCAAAAATCATCATTTGCTTGAGCTTTTATTGAGCGAGTCGAATTTTTTTGTACTAGGAGCATCTGAAACTCTCCAGTAGATACATTGTGATCTCCGGTTCAAAGTCTTAATCCACGTTTCATCAATAACGATAATTCGACATAAGAATCCTTGACATTTGAGGTGTGGCGACTTGTATCGCTCCTGTGTAGATAACGTGTATCGGGAGAATGCTCATGCGTACATAGTGGCAGATGGTGTGAAGTGATTTAAGTCGAGTACGTAGTTTTAATTTTCATCTTTTAGAGGACAGTAGTGCACAGACACATTCAAGAAGCCGGTAAAGAGAATGTTTTTGTGAATTGTTCTGTTCATTTCTTGAAGGCTTTTTTGTTTAGTACAGTTTGGTATATGCCTTAGTGTGAATGATGCGTGAATGTGGTTCAAATGGCTCTGAGCACTATGGGAAGCAAGTGCTGAGGTCGTAAGTCCCCTAGAACTTAGAACTACTTAAACCTAACTAACCTACGGACATCACACACATCCATGCCCGAGGCAGGATTCGAACCTGCGACCGTAGCGGTCGCGCGGTTCCAGACTGTAGCGCCTAGAACAGCTCGGCCACTCCGGCCGGCGATGCGTGAATGTAGCCTCCAGTAAGTATGTAGGTCATTGCTCTAAACGCTGTACGAACTAGCGTGAGTAATTTTTAAGACAGTGTGAATGCAGGCGACGGGGAGTTTTGTATCATAATATGTTAAGTAAGCTTATGGTAAAAGGAAAGTTAATGGCAGTGTAAATGAAAATAGTTAACAGCATAAAGTATAAACAAAATATTGGAATGTTGAATATTTATTTTGAAAAAAAAAAAAACAGTTCGGAAGTGTATTATTTGTTGATTGGTTAATCATGAAACCGCGGACTAAAGCGGGAGAATAATGTTTTTCTATTGGCCTTGAAGAAAATTGACAAATCAGAACGGAGTATTCTCCGCGCGTCTTTTCTCTTCGAGATATAGAACGCTTACAGCAGTCTAAGTAGTCGAAGCCCAGCCTTTCAATGGTACGTTCGTGTGTAGTGTGAGCTCCGAATGCCGGCCGGAGTGGCCGAGCGGTTCTAGGCGCTACAGTCTGGAACCGCGCGACCGCTACGGTCGCAGGTTCGAATCATACCTCGGGCATGGATTGAGTGATGTCCTTAGGTTAGTTAGGTTTAAGTAGTTCTAAGTTCTAGGGGACTGATGACCTCAGATGTTAAGTCCCATAGTGCTCAGAGCCATTGAGCTCCGAATTAAGTTATAATTTGATGCTTTTAGTTGTGCAACATGTTCCGAAAGTGTTTTACAGTGAAGGCATATTATTCCGGTATGTCTTTTTAGAAAGTACGGATTTTTAAAGTAATTTTGTGAATAAGAAAAGACAATAATTCCGCGTGGCATATTGAACAGATCGGTGACTAAAAACTGGAGTGTTTTAGGCACTGATTAACTTAATAACATGGCGAACATTTTTATTTAAGAACAATCCGTGCTTAGTAGCTGTTCAGGTTTTGAGAAATGCATGACTGTGTTAAAATTAACATGGGCTTGGCAGTGAACTTGTAATTCTCGACTTGAGAATATACAGAAGTTTTGCGAGTATTTTCACATTTCATTCAAAATTAAGACCTTTTCCTGATTCTTAGAATAGTTGCATTTTATGCAACATGGTGCGAGTTGCACTACAGTAGATTTCTGCTTGGTTTTCCTACCGGCGATCTGCTGCAGCGAGTTCACAGGTAGGTGCTGCCAACAGACATTAATTTGAGGAAGAAATTTCTGAGAATGTACCTTTGGAGTACAGCGTTTATAGCAGTGACACATGGACTGAGGGAATACCGGAATTGAAGAGATCAGAAGCATTTGAGATGTGCCGTTACAGAAGAATGTTGAAAATTAGGTGGCCTGTAAGGTAAGGAATGTGGAAGTTATCTGCTGAATTGGCGAGGAAAGGTATATACGAAAAACATTGAAAAGAAAAAGGGAGAGGGTGATAGGGCATCTGCTAAGACATCGTGAAATAACGGTCATGGTACTAAAGGGAGCTGTAGAGGGTAAAAGCTGTAAAGAAAGACAGAGATTGGAATACTTCCAGCAAATAATTGAGGACATAGGTTTGCAAGTGCTGCTCTTGAGCTGAAGAGACTGATACAGGGGAGGAATTCGCGGCGAGCCGCATGAAAACAGTGAAAAAAATCTTGCTGCCATTATCATCTCGAAAGACTTAGCAAATGTATCGTGACCCTCAGCGACCCAGTTCTTTTATAAGCTGAACATCTGAGAAGGGTACCTTACGCTGTGTACCTCTCTGATTTTCTTCATCATGAATTCCGTAAAAAAGTACGACGTAATTCCCAATAAAATATGAATAAATAAAAAAAGCCAAAAGATTGCCTTTGAATATTAGAAAATATCCAAGTGTTGTTAAGCGACAAAAGATTGTGTTACTCTAATGATTTCGTCAGCAGCTATATCTCTACATTGCAACAAAAACAACATCCATTTTAGAATCGCCTCGGAAAATAAATAAAAATATACACCAGATAGTAAAAATCCAATTGTAAATTTTATTATCTGATATCTATATGTCTCAGTAAGAAACTGACGGATGTAAGTTCCGTCTTGCGGCGGCAGCTTCCACAAGTTGTTTCGTACTGGGATTTATGGAAATGTCATGAAGAGTTCGTGGATCTGCTCTACGTTTTCCACAAATGTAAGCAGTGATTCTAAGTAAGCTTCGATTGTGGTAGGTGAAGAAATGGATAAATGCGTTAAGGTTCTCGTTAGACAAAAATATACGTCACGTTCAACCTATTAACTCGAAAACCCATGTATGGTTGTATGTTACATTCAGTATTTCAGGAGATTATGCTGAATTCACCCACATCGAGAGTGAAAAGTTTTGGGTGTTTCGTAAGTTATATAAGTATGTTTTGTTGGACAAGATTTTTATGAAATATAAGCGGAAGTTTGAATTTCGCCATTGTTGTGATTCTGTTAGCGTGACTGACACTTCTAATTGTAACAGTGAACTGAAATCTTTTCCAATTTTGAATCTTCCCGCAGCAATATAAAATAATGAGTCAGTTTCTAATTTCACTAATTGGACTAGGTTAAAATCTCTGAATTTGAAAAAATGGTTCAGTAGGTATAAAATCCAGTGGTATGAGGCTTAAGGTCAGCGCAGATGTTCATAAAGCATGAAATTCGCTCCACCATTACTGTACGTGATTGGAAAGGACATAGTATCTACCCAGGACAGAATCCTATGTCACTTGGCCACAGGCCACCTTCATGAAAACTATCGGCTGTAGGTGTTTGTTTTGAGGTATAATCTACAGCAACGCACCGGACAATGACTACATGAACGACACCCGTCGTTACTGTACGGGATAATAGTGAAGACATCCCAATGGAGTGCACGAAACAAGCACTGATCTCATTTGAGGACGTTCCTCCTTCGATTAAGGAAACAAGGAAAGTTTCGAACAGAGAGATAACGAGCTACCGGAAGTAGTCCTGAAGTGCATCCTGAAATTGCAGAGCAAGGAAAGAACATTAAAACTGCTGACGCGGGAATTTATCGAAAATGAAGTGACCCAGAAAAGAGAGTCAAGGATCGTACCACTGCGAATGAACCTCGGATGAAGCGGCGACTGGAAAAAGAAAGTTAGACCTCAGAAGAAGAAGATGGTGGAAAATCATCAAAAACGCCGAGGAAGCAGGAGTTTGTTATAGTAATGCATTTACTGGCCAGGATTGCGACAGAAGCAGGAAAGAAAGTGAAAACCGTGATACATCAGTCACAACAACCAGAAGGAACAGAAAATATGAACCTAACCACACAAGAAAGTAAACAGCAACTGAGGGATCAAGGAACTCAACAGCCTACAACACAAAAAGAGTCAAGTGACACTTCTACAGTTGCCAATGAAAGCAGTAAACAGGGTCGCAAAGCGAAACACGCTTCGAAAGCTACCGGCATATCATTGACAAACTAGCTGAGCGCACCAACAGTCAGAAGTCAATCGAACAACAAACTGCCGAAAAATCCCCGAAGTTGAAGGCCAAAAAAGAGCTTGACGATGGCACGTTATGAAATGAAGAATGAAGAAGAGAAACAGAAAGTGTAGCACAAAGTCAAAGGCAAGGTCGATATGGAGATTGAAAAAAGTAAAACCCATAAACAGATTGAAAATATTAACTATTAGATGCGCGGAAAATATAATTTTAAATGTTATGTATTTCTGCAGTTACAGAGGAGAAACTATATAAATATTTTGGGGAAATGTCTTAGAACAAATGACATCAAACTGCTATTTTTCAAGAACTCGACTGCGAAGAGAGAAATTCCTTTCAGCCAGATAATAAATAATTATAGCATTGTTGCCTACTGCTGATGGTGTTGCTGTGTTTTAATCTGGAGTGATGTGGAAAAAGAGCTGGGAGGGCGCTTTGGTAGAGGCGTTCTAAATGGTGTAACCTTTTTAAGCCTCTGCGCTTACTCCGGATCAAATACCAGAGCTACTTGGGAAAGTTTTCCAACGATCCCGTCCCGTATTTTCTGAGGTAGGCAAACGGCAACATCATTTTCGCAGCACTGTAAGGGTGATAAATTGAAAAGCCGCAACATCCTTTTGGTATGCTGTAAAACATGACATGGCAGCACTAGTTGCGCTACTTGCAGTTACACATACTCTCTGCATGTACACTGTGGTGTCAAATGCCATGGGATAACTCCTAACATCGTGCCGGACCTCCCCTGGAGAAATATTGGCCACACAGTCTCCACAGACGCCCATAATTGAGAAAATGTTCCCTGTGCAGGATTTTTTTTACACGAACTGTCGGCCGGCCGCTGTGCCTAGCGGTTCTAGGCGCTTCATTCTGGAACCGCGCGACCGCTACGGTCGCAGGTTCGAGTCCTGCCTCGGGCATGGATGTATGTGATGTTCTTAGGTTAGTTAGATTTAAGTAGTTCTAAGTTCTAGGGGACTGATGACCTTAGATGTTAAGTCCCATAGTGTTCAGAGCCATTTGAACACGAACTGACCTCTTGATTATGTCCGACAAACGTTCCATGGAATTCAATTCCGGCGACCCAGCCATTCGCTGAATTCTCCAGAACGTTCTTCAAACCACTTCCGAACAAATGTGGTCCAGTGACATGAAATATTTTAATCCGTGAAAATTCAATCGTTTATTGGGAACATGAAGTCCATTAACGGATGCAAATGGTCTCCAAGTATCCGAACAACCAGAGGACCCAGTCCATTTTATGGGTACGCAGACCACACCAGCTTTCACAGAACCTTGTTGACAACTTGGGTCCATGGGTTCCTAGGGTCTTCGCTACACTAGAACCCTACCGTCAGCTCTTACCAACTGAAACCGGGACTCATCTCAGCAGGCTACGATTTTCCAGTCGTCTTGGGTACAAGGGGCATGAGGGCAGGAGAGCCGCTATCGCCAAATTTCGCTGCATGTCCTAGCGGATATGTTCGTCGTACGTTCCACATTAATTTCTGCTGATATTTTTATGCAGTGTTGCTTGTCTGTCAGCACTGACAACTATATGCAAACATCGCTGCTCTCTGTCGTTAAGTGAATGCCATCGGCCGCTGCGTTGTCAGTGGCCAGAGGTAATGTTAGAATTTGGTAGTTTTGGCACACACTTGACACTGTAGATCTCGGACTATTGAATTCCCTAACTATTTCCGAAATGGAATGTCCCACGTGTGTAGCTCCAACCAGCATCCTACTTTCAAGGACTGTTAATTCCTTCTGTTATCTAATTACGTGCATATCGCTATCCCATGACTTTGCCACCTCAGTGTACGTCTCGGGAGTAGCAGCGTCAAGGCTTGACAATATCTAACTGCCAACGGGAATAACTCTGCAAGATTATGACATAATCTGTGTCAGCTTTTCCGACCTTCGCTAAAAGATTTACGTCGTCGCAAAATAAGTGTCGTAGGAAACTGGAAACTAAAATGTAACCTATTTCATGTAACAAGTGTGAACACATTCAGAGTTCGTTACAAATCGATTGTTAACGTGAATGAATGGTGGAAGGACCTTCGGAAACCCAGTAATCGGAACATGTTTACAAATGTCGTCCACATGATAAATGAAACCAGGAGAAATAACATCGAATACTATCGCCTTATCACTCATGGAAAGCAAAGATCGAGCAACGTACATTAAAAAATCGATATAAAATTTTCAGAACTGCAGGAACACAAACTAGAAGGAAAATTATCATCTTCAAGGAGTATGGCCATATAACGAATTAAAAGGGGCAAATAGAGAAATATAAGTGATATATTGTTTGGTGATGGGAACGAATGTACTCGTTGGAAGGGGATCAAAGGATCTGAGGAAAAAAACTGAAGATGTAAAAATTTTCGAAAAATGCAAGAGCCCAAGACCAAAAGTTACCCCAGTTTCACAATTCCTTTCAGACAATTTTTAAGAAAGAGTTAATGGAAGGAGCGAGCAAGAAACAGTGATGTAGGCTAATAAGTAGTAGTACGCTGCCAGTTCTGGCAGGAATGTTGCTGACTTCAATATCAGTGCTTTCATTTCTGTGGTGTCATCTTACGGTTGAGACAACTGCGCTTATTATATTTCGCCGGCAGCAGCAACAGCGCTTCCTTATCTCCAGGGCTATTACAGGAATCATGATATCCAGCCGTGTGCCATGGCCAAGGAGATGAGGTGAGAGGAGTGGGAGGGGAAGGCAGGGGCCCCCTGCCTCCCACACTCCTACAATTTGCATGAAAACACCCCTGACCCGAGTGCCCCACTCTAACCAATCACATGCGATCCCAGCACCCCATCATTTGAGCATTTTTTTTTTTTTATAACTGTGCCATCGCAAGGCGTAACGCAGGCGCCACACATTCAAACCCGCGCCATTGCGCGGCAGACACTTGGTTGAGCAGCTTTATGGTGGCGCCGCACCCGTACATTGCGACACAGGCGCCGCCGGGCAAACCTTTGCTGAACAGCTAGCAGTAGAAGAAGTCTGGTTTTGGACGCTGAGCGAGTATCTACCAGGGCAAGAGATCAGTAGTGGAAGCGGCCATTGGATTTAACCTCACACTGTTGCGGACACCAACAACACAGAAGGGGGAGTCGGCCAGAGACTAAGATACGGCGATTTTGGGCGAAGTTTGCTTCAGGTCTATCTGGCTGGCTGTTACCAAAGCATAACCTGGAGACAGTGGAACTGCCTCTGTGACTGTCCTCCTAGACAGAGCCATTCTCTTGCGTTGGAGGTCTGCAGATGTTGTTAAGTGGTGTGCGCTGCTGTGTGTACTGAGTGAATTCAGCCTGACAAGCACACATTATAAAACCAGTACCTGTGTTATAACTGCGCTTAATATCTGTCAGTTCTCGATTCACTAAGTTTATCGGATGCGTATTCTTCTAGCCACAGGATCTGATGTCGTTTGATTTTTCGTCAAGTTCTATGCAGTCGACCTGCTCCTTATTTAACTGTCAAATTGCAAGTGATGCTTATTTGGCTTGCATTTTCATTATAAAAAATCTCTTAATAATTTGAGGTAGAATTTGCTCCTTGCATAATGTGTGTAACTTTTAATATGTATGTATTTAAAATCATTTTTTTTTAAATTATAAAGTAGCATCGATACTTCACGTATTTTCACTGTAGTGGAATCTCATACTGTTACGAGAGCTTGTTGGTGTCGTGTAAATTGTTCTTGGCTAAAAAGCTGATTTGTTTGCCTATACTCTAACAGGTTTGGTCTAGATAAAATAATTGTCTCTTAAATTTCTAAATTGTGACATTTCTATGAGAAATTAAATAGTGACAATTTCTTTAAATAAAGTAAAAAGTTACTTTAGCAAGGAGCAAGGACCACTCACAGCTCAAGCCAGTTTTACCACCCCTTCGAGCGACTAACTTTGCTAGCAGAGCGTGGTTGTGGTTATGACCAGCTGTCAATGATACACGTAAGTGTTTACGTACTACTTTAGTCCTCTGGTGTTGGTTTCTTTCTGTGGCAAATATTGTTTTCCAATCTGTTCCAGAATGAATGCAATACAGGTGACTGGAGTGATGGATTTGCCAAGACCCTACTGCAGTATTAACTGGAAGTTGCTAATGGAGATACTGGTGAAAGGTAGTTGACCAAATTGCGGCCCCTCCACACATACAGTTGGCAGAGGCGAGTGAGGCCATGTTCGCTATTCAGTCTGCTTTGGTTGAGCCAGCTTAAGTGACAAGCGTATCTCAATTAAGTGAACACTCATGTTCCGAAATTGGCAGAGTTCGTTTTTGGGTGTTGCATTATGTGAATAGGATCGAGAATCTGCGTAACATCAAGGGTATGGGGACATTTTATAAGTCTGTTTGTCCACTGTGCAATCAAGTTAATTGCTTGCAAGATGGAATTCATGTGTTGTTGGGTAAATTTCCAGAAGGTTGTGGTAATGTAAGGTAAGGTGTTGTTGGTGGTGATGGCGGTGAGGCAGGCAATATAATGCGAGTCGAGGGACATGAAAGGGAAGCAGTGGTTGGGAAGGGAGTAAGACAGGGTTGTAGCCTCTCCCCGATGTTATTCAATCTGTATATTGAGCAAGCAGTAAAGGAAACAAAAGAAAAATTTGGAGTAGGTATTAAAATCCATGGAGAAGAAATAAAAACTTTGAGGTTCGCCGATGACACGTAATTCTGTCAGAGACAGCAAAGGACTTGGAAGAGCAGTTGAACGTAATGGATGGTGTCTTGAAGGGAGGATATAAGATGAACATCAACAAAAGCAAAACGAGGATAATGGAATGTAGTCGAATTAAGAGGGGTGATGCTGAGGGAATTAGATTAGAAAATGAGACACTTAAAGTAGTAAAAGAGTTTTGCTCTTTGGGGAGCAAAATAACTGATGATGGTCGAAGTACAGAGGATATAAAATGTAGACTGGCAATGGCAAGGAAAGCGTTTCTGAAGAAGAGAAATTTGTTAACATCGAGTATAGATTTAAGTGTCAGGAAGTCATTTCTGAAATTATTTGTATGGAGTGTAGCCATGTATGGAAGTGAAACATGGACGGTAAATAGTTTGGACAAGAAGAGAATAGAAGCTTTTGAAATGTGGTGCTACAGAAGAATGCTGAAGATTAGATGGGTAGATCACGTAACTAATGAGGAAGTATTGAATAGGATTGGGGGGAAGAGAAGTTTGTGGCACAACTTGACCAGAAGAAGGGATCGGTTGGTAGAACATGTTCTGAGGCATCAAGGGATCACCAATTTAGTATTGGAGGGCAGCGTGGAGGGTAAAAATCGTAGGGGGAGACCAAGAGAAGAATACACTAAGCAGATTCAGACGGATGTAGGTTGCAGTAGGTACTGGGAGATGAAGAAGCTTGCACAGGATAGAGTAGCATGGAGAGCTGCATCAAACCAGTCTCAGGACTGAAGACCACAACAACAACAACAGGACTGAGTGAACATATGTCCGATTTATTCGCCCAACTGCCAAAACCTCTCACTGGATTATTGTGTGAGGGTGATGTTCTGTCCGTTACAAGCAGCCAGGACTTTGAAAGTAGCTTACAGTTGCTCTTACATTTCCAAGAAAAGGGGGAGGTACTAGGCTCGAGCGATTTTCAGTATTATCAATTCTTTTTACTGATGGTTTTCGGACGGTTAGTGTATGTTTTATGGGAGGCTAAGGAAACGAAACTACAGTTTACTGATTTTCATCAACTGATTTGCAACCAGTTCCTTTCAAGTCCTATTTGGACGTATAGCACTCCAGTGAAACAGGAGAATTATGTGTGTAAAATAAAAACAGACGCTCAGTGTCTGTTCGCTCTCTCTGACTAAGAGATTGTGAAAAATATTTTGGAGGGCATCTGCCCAGAGGACAGGATGCGAGTGATGTTTAATACATGTACGAGTAATTTCTCTCAATTGGAGGAACTCTTAACACAGGTTGCGGCTATCAGGGAAGATGATAAGAAGAGATCCAAAGGCAAAAGTGGAATGGGAAAACCATAAACAGATCTTGGGTGTTGAATATAAGAGGGAAGATTGGAATTGTCACACGCGTAATCGTTCGGGACAATTGCCAAGGAACTGTCCTAGTAAGTAGGGGGAAGGTAACAGATGACGGCAGAGGAAGGGGGCGCCTTGATTAGTCCGATGCTGTAGTAAGTTAACTGCGGCACTTGCGAATTGGCGGCCTTTTGTCTGTGCCGAGATTAATGGAGAGGCTTTCTGTGTCCTTTTGGATACTGCTAGTTCTTATACGTTCATTAGTAAGGTTTTATGACACATTTAGGGATATTTGTAAATTTTGTTCGTTAACTGGGAAGAAGCAAATGAGTAAGCTAATTGCAGTGAAATGTTGTTACTAGGAGAATTGAATGTGAGGTTGCACGTTCAACTTTTTTACTTGACCCTTTCGGGTGAAGGTGACTGACGACTCGTCAGCTAATATAATTGTGGGGGCGGGTTTTGTTCGTCATGTGGGACTGGTGCCAAAGTGGCGTTATAAGAAGTTTTCATTTCATTTTGAGCTAGGTTCTGTCTTTCAATTTTGTAAGAGTGAAGTGCAGATGGGTATGCATATGGCTGTTAAGAGCAGTGATGATGGTACCAAAACGGGTTATAATTTGACTCAATTAGATGCGCAACAATGGGAGCAATTACAACACCTGTGCGAAGAACTTCACGATATTCTTACTGGCAAGTTAGGTTCGGTAAAGTGTGGTGAATATTAAACCGAACTGAGTAACAAATGTCGTCTGACTAGGGCCTCCCGTCGGGTAGACCGTTCGCCGGGTACGTCTTTCGATTTGACGCCACTTCGGCGACTTGTGCGTCGATGGGGATGAAACGATGATGGTGATTAGTACAACAGAACGCCCAGTCCCTGAGCCGAGAAAATCTCGCACCCAGCCGGGAATCTAACCCGGGCGTTTAGGACTGACATTCTGTCGCGCTGACCACTGTTACCGGGGGCAGACACTGAGTAATAGTAGCAGGTGACACAGTCCCCATACCGCCTCACCCCACCGCGCATGAAACAACTGAGGGTAGCGGCGGATCAAATGTTGAGAGATGACATAGTTAGACCCTCCCAGTCACCTTGTGCTTCGTCTATTTTCTTAGTTCCAAAGCCACAGGGCGGAGCTAGACTGGTGGTGGATTATAGAGAACTTAATAAGAAAATAATTTTGCAGTTTATTCCTTTTCCAGGTCTCCACTCCTGTTTGTCTTGGCTTGGTTTCACAAAGCAACGGTGTTTACGACCTTCGATCTCAGTCAAGTATATTTCCCATTGCTGAAGAACCTGTCACTTACAGCTTCTGTAACCGACTGTAATTGATAGGAAAACTATCGAGTACCATTTGGGTTGTCCACGGTGGAGGCAGCGCTGTCACGTATTTCAGATAATTTTTTTTCTGATTTGAAGATAGTTGTGCCTATCACTATTTAGATGATTTAGTCATTTTTAGTCAGAATTTTCAAGAACATGTAGGACATGTTAGGGAAGTGCTAAAGCAATTACGAGATGCAGGGTTTACTGTTAAGCACACAAAGGTAAAGTTTTCCTAGGCTAAAATTTCCTTCCTGGGACACGTTGTATCGATGTCGGGTATTACTGTTGATCAAATGCGAACCTAGCCTGTTCGTAAATGTCCTACACCAAAGAATGTTAAAAGGGTCGCCGGTTTTGTAGGCATGGGAGATATTTTTAGATAGTACGTCCCAAAGTTTGCGCAATTGGCGGCTCCTCTTAAAGAGTTGCGCAAACTGGAAGAAAAGAAGTTCGGGTTGGGTCTTTAATATTTTTTTTATCTAAAAATTTTAAAACCTCTCTCACACCGGCCTGATTTAGCTTCACTGATCAGGATAGTAAAAACATGCGTATATTAAGGGAATTTTCATTGACAAAGCAGGCTTATCACATTCACACAGTTCAATACTGTTCTATCCTGATTAAATTGAGCTTAACTTAAATTCCATAAGGCAGTGAAGCAATTTCGAAGTCTCGGTGCGACGAAAATTGTCAGTTGATCTCTTGGAAACATTTGTAATAATTATTAACTTTCGGTGATCACATGGGGAAGACCGGAGATCTACTGGTAAGACCGTGTTAGCCTATTTATTTGAAGTAACTGGATATCATGAGCATACAAAAAGGCAGGTTCGTCCAGTGTAAATCAGACATTCCCCACTGATCCCGTGTAACACAGCGTAGTAAGCAGACACTGTCAATAATAATCAGTTAAATAATACGCGAACGCACTTACTTTAGTTTAGTTCATGTATTAAATTCCTTCTCATACAGAATCTCATCAAGATGGCGACTAGCTCAATAATACATACATATACATCCTCCTACTTTCACGACTAATCGGCAAGAAGTTCTTCATTCTTTTCCTAAGAGCAAACAGAAATAGCAGAGAAGCTATTCCATGGACTAAATGGACGCTCCAAGGAATAATTGGGCTTGAAACTACTTTGCATTGATAATCGGTAAGATAAGAAGAGATATTTCGAGATATGTACTGAGTTATGTAATTTATAAAATTTCTTAAAATATCGCGGAGAGACCGCTGCAAGAGACATTACAGGTCGCTCTCAGCAGGCAGCTATTGAGAGTCCCAAAGCTGCACTCGCAAGTGCGCCAGTGGCTGTATCTGATTCTGAGAAACAATTTACTGTCTAGACGGACGAATCAGCCGGGTTGCTGCAAGAATATCCTGGCGGAAGGAGGCCGCTAGGGTATGCCTCTCGTAGTCTTCCACCACTGTAAGTGAAATAGTGTATGAACTTGAAGCTTTGGTGGTCTTGTTCACTCTATAGAAATTTAAAATGTGTCTGGGGCATAGAACTTTCCAGTTAGAGACAGATATCAACCTCTCAGCTGGATGTTTGCATGGCCGATGCGCACTGGGCATATTACGCAATGGGCAGTAAGAATATCCGCTTTTTAACTTAAGGTTAAACATATAGAGAAACTGAGGACGCAGTTGCGGCTGGCCTAAGCCGTATGTTCGGTGATGACGATGACAGGCATGATGATGCCATTGAATTAGTGCAGGTTGTTGGTGTTGATCCTGACGTAGTTGTATGCCATTTCTGGCTGGGTTACTGCTCGGTCAACAGCAAGATAAGGATAGCGAGTTGACACATGTTAAGGTGCGTATGAGGAAAGGGGAGCCAGTCAAGGCAATGTGTTATGTTGTACTGCTCGAGGTCGCAAAAGCAACAAGATTGTTTCGCCATCTGGGCTACCGTCATGTGTATTTAAATAATTCCATGAAACATCCGTCGGAGAACCTTTAGATGACCTTAAAATTAGAACGAAAAATGTGAGAAATTCATCGGAAGAGACTCAGGAATTAGTTCAAGAATGTAAGACTTGTGCTATTAATAAATCGGCTGTGAAATCCTGGCAGGGGTTGTTGTCCTCGAGTGTAGAATTAGCGCCTGTGAGTGTAATAAATGTTGATTACTTTGGTTATTTTCCTAGATCAAAGGAGAGGATCTAGTTTTCACTGTCGTGCGTGGACGCATGTTCGTGTTTTTGCTGGTTATTTCCAGCAAGGAACATTAATGCGCCAACAGCAATAAATTGTTTGAAGTGTATTTTCGGGACCTTTCGTCCATGTACGACTATCGCATCCAATAACGCACCTGCCGTTTCCTCTGCGGGTTTCAGGAATTTTTGTTTCGAGATGGGAATAACCTCTCACCACCACTACACTTTACTATCCAAACACATCATTCGCTGAGAGTGTTAACAGGACCTTGAGGGCAGCGCTAATCGTCTTCCACCATGATGACCACGTCAAGTGGGACACATCTTTGTGTTGGTTAAGAGATGTCCTTAACCCTGCTATCCATGATGCACAGGAGGAAACGCCAGCCGCCGGCCGTCGTGGCCAAGCGGTTAAAGGCGCTACAGTCTGGAACCGCGCGACCGCTACGGTCGCAGGTTCGAATCCTGCCTCCGGCATGGATGTGTGTGATGTCCTTAGGTTAGTTAGGTTTAAGTAGTTCTAAGTTCTAGGGGACTGATGACCTTAGAAGTTAAGTCCCATAGTGCTCAGAGCCATTTGAACCATTTGAAACGCCAGCCACTATTGTATTTGCATTTAAACATAATTCACCTCTCTCCCGTCTGTGGGCTTTAAATGATTTATTATTGGAGAGAGTCGACGCAGCTCAAGTTCGTGAGAGATGGAAAAGAGCTAAGAAAAGACTCGCTCAGCACTCTAATACGAGGGTAATCCCAAAAGTAAGGTCTCCTGTTTTTCTTTATGAGTACGTAGACCTGTTTATTTCTAAATGGTTTACATCAGTTTACAGCTTGAACATTTAGCTATTTTTCGACATAATCACCACTTCTGTCGATGAACTTTTGTAGACGCTGTGGCAGTTTTTGTATACTCATGTCACACCAGCTCGCCGCCATGCTGTTCTGAAAGTGAAGAACCTCTTCTTTCACCTCGTCGTCGGAGCTGAATCGCTGGGACCACAATTAACGCTGACAGGTACTGTGAGACTCTGAAAAAATTCAAACGGGCAATTTAGATCCGGAGAAGTGGAATGTTGAGCAAGGGCGTACACAATCTCCATGACAACGCTCGCCCACACATCGATTGGCAAACCGTTGCTCTCCTGCAACAGTTTCAGTGGAACATAATCACCCACCCACCCTATAGTCTTGACTTGGCATCCAGCGACTATCACCTGTTCCCTAGGTTAAAAGAACATTTGGCCGGAAAGCGATTCAGCTCCGACGACGAGGTGGAAGAAGAGGTTCATAACTTTCTGAACAGCATGGCGGCGAGCTGGTATGACATGGGCATACAAAAATTGCCACAACGTCTACAAAAATGCATCGACAGCAATTGTGATTATGTCTAAAAATAGCTAAATGTTCAAGCTATAAGCCATCCGGTGTGTCCGAGCGGTTCTAGGCCCTTCAGTCTGGAACCGCGCGACCGCTACGGTCACAGGTGCGAATCTTACCTCTGGCATGGATGTGTGTGATGTCCTTAGGTTAGTCAGGCTTAAGTAGTTCTAAGTTCTAGGGGACTGATGACCTCAGATGTTAAATCCCATAGTGCTCAGAGCCATTTGAACCATTTTTTTCAAGCTATAAACTGATGTAAACCATTGTAGAAATAAACAGGTCTATGTACTTATAAAAAAATAGGAGACCTTACTTTTGGGATTACCCTCGTACGTTGGAGACGGGACCACTGGCTTGAAGTCAGAGGACCACGTACTTATTAAGAACTTTGGGGCAGTAAGTAAGGGTGCCGAGAAAGTTACGACGAAGTTGTTACTTCGCTTTAAAGGGCCAGTTGAAATTGTCAGATGCATCACTCCAGTTACCTTGGTAGTGAGGGGCTCAAAAACCAGACGTATCTATAGAGTTCACATTTCTCAGACGAAGCCATATCAAAACAGGATAGGTCATTAATTATGTAAATTGTCTTGAGTAGTAAATATCGCATAAGAATATTAGAAGGAGTTCTGTATCTTGTTTTGGGAAGTATGAAGTGGTGGTCGAAGGTGCCTGACCTGCCTTTAGTGCTGTGTGCTAGTTTTGCAGACTGATGTATCTCCACCGGTCCTCAGAGCTTTGGGCGGGGAGGATGTGCCGTGAAAGACGTCATGCAGCCGCCACTAGTTACTGCCTGCGCCATTGCGCGGTGTACGTACATGACTGAGCAGCTCGGTGGTGGTGCTACACCACGTCCATTGCCTCACGGGCGCCACCGAGCGAACCTACGCAGAACAGCTAGCAGAACGAAGAGTCTGGTTCTGGACGGCGTGCGAAGACTGTATGTAACATGGCATAAGGGCCTCCTAGTTCCGGATCGGAAACTATCGGCAGCAGTCGGGAAATTTCGTGGCGTGGCGATTTGTACATGTTGCCAACTGTACGGCGTAGACTGCATTTGTCGTATGCTTTGCTGCCTGCTATGTCGGTCGCTTAGCTGCGCTGTTGCTGTAAGTGTGTAATAGCTGTGTTTTCACTGTTTCGAAAATGATTGATGATCCGGTTACTGGCCCATCGCGGGAGTTACCGTCGACTCCAGTTCCGAAAAAGAAACCGATTGTAAGTAGCGCTTGTCGTAAAATGATGATGAATGTAGTGAAGTGCTGCAATTATGAAAAAAAAAATCACTGTTACACCCGATTTAGCAGTCTCCCCTCAGAGCTGCGACTTACGCTGGGAAGAGCCTGCGTAGTATTGCGAGGGTTAGAGAATTTGCCAGGAATCACCCAGACATATTCCCATGAACTTCTGGCAAGAAGAGGTTAATTTTAGTAATAATCCTACTAGAGAATATTTCTAAATAACTCCACATTTTTTTTGTAGTAAGAGTCAGCAGAAAGACAGATGCTTGTAGTAATGACTAATCGTACACTTAAACCCATTTCTGAACACAATCGAATGCAATTTCAGTTCGTGAAAAAAGCGTTTTATTCTCTTCAACTTAGGAGAAAAAGCGAGGAAATTGAAGCAGTTGTTGGTGACTTCAACAAACGAGTCATCAGGGACAAAGTAAAAGAGTTTTACATTGTGCAAAAGGTTGTGCCCACTGTGCGAAAACTTCTGCCAGTTCTTGGACAGAAGACTGGTTGGAGATGGAGTACCACCTCTCTCAGAAAAGTGTTAAAGTCCATTGGTTTCGTGTGGAGCAAGATTGAAGACGAGAGGACTTTATTATTGGAACGTTGTGACAGTGTGCATTGGTGGTCCTGGTTCCTCGTCGAGTTGAAAAATATCTGGGAAGCTGGCACATAATTTTTTTATTTGGACGAATCCTGGATGGACAGTAACCTAACGTGCGGCAAATGCTGGCACAAACAGATGTTGTGAGTGTTACTGCATGGGGAAGCGTCTCCAGAAGACTAATAGTTGTAAGTGTGGGCTCTAAAACCGGATTCGTTAGGCAGGCAGAACTAAAGTTCTGGGCCAAATCAATCCGGTGAGATTACCATAAGCGGATGAATTCTGCTAATTTCGAAAAATGGTTCGAAGAACTTGTACTTCCAAATCCTCCTCCAAATTCTGTAATAATCATGGACAATGTACCTTATCACGACAACAAACCGCTCACCAAATATGATAGGAAAGTACCTATGATACAGTGGCTGCAGAATAGAAAACTCCAATGTGATGAGAGTATGACAAAGGAGGCTCTGTACTCCCGGGTTCGGGAGAATAGGGCGGCAGCGGAGTCATATGCAGTTGACATACTGGCAACAAGAAAGAGCCACAAAGTAATTCGCTTGTCGCCATACAATTGTGATTTGAATGCCGTTGAGCTAGCGTGGGCAACAGTAAAACGACTCTTTCTGGAGCGCAACGTTACAAGTGAATGTCATCTGAAAATCTGTTAACACTTGCAAGCGCTTGTTTTCTGGCTGCTACTGAGGAACACTGGAAAGCTTACTGCAAAAAGGTACAACAGCTTGAGCAGGAGTACTGGAGGCTCAGCGGTGAGATGGAAATAGTAATTGACAACCTCATTCAGAGAAAACGATTACGTGCGAACGTGAGACTTATTGCAAAGGCATTATCAGAAGCTTCAGCAAAATTGGCCTGTTTTATTCTTATTTTTATTATACATTAATGTTGAATGTTATTATATCTTAGCTGACATGTGTGGCATCCAGTAAATTGAAAAAATAAACAGTAAGTTATCTTCCATTCCTAGGGTCGTAAATTGTTTCTTTTACCAACTTCTAATTCCGCATTTATTTTGATACGGTAACTGATAACATAGGACGTTAATGTCCTTATTTAATATGTCAGTGCGAACAGTTGTCTCAATTTCGATAGCACGAAGTATTTAACTGACGATTAACCATGTCCTACATGCAGCTGCTTTTGTAGAACTTTAAGAAACACGTATGTGTTGCCTGGAGTGCGCGCCTGCAGTACATGGAGGCGACCTTGTTCCCCTCCTCACCCCGCCTCTCCCCACAGCGGCCAGAGTGCTCTCATCCCCGCTGCCCGCACCCCACGCTGGGAGATGAAAAGTAATAGTTCGCTTATAGTATCTACCAGGGCCAGAGGATCAGTAGTGGAAGCGGCCACTGGATTTAACTGCATGCAGTGGTTGCCGTAGTGAGCGGCAACAACAACAAGGCAGGGGGATTGGGCTGCTGTTTCCTTCGCGTCTACCTGACTGGCTGTTGATAAAAGCAGAACCTGGAGACAGCGGGACTGCCTGCGTTAGTGTCTTACTAGACAGGGCTGTTCTCTGATGTTGCAGGTCTGAAGATATGGTTAAGTGGCGTTCGCTGCTGTGTGTACTGAGTGAACTCAGCCTGATAAGCACACATTATAAAACCGATATTTGTCTTCTAACTGTGCTTCATATCTGTCAGTTCTCGATTCCGTAAGTTTTTCAGATGCGTAATCCTTTAATCGCGGGATTTGGTGTCGTTTGATTTTTCTTTATTTTCTATGCAATCATCACGCTCAATATTTAACTGTCACGTTGCAGGGCATGCGTATTTGGGCTGCATTTTTGTAACAAAAATTTTCTTAACGATTTGAAGTGGAATTTGCTCCTTGCGTAATGGTTTTGCGCGTAACTTTTAATATGAATGTATTTTGAATCAAATTTTTTATTACGAAGCAGCACTGATACTTCATGTGTTTTCACTGTAGTGGAATTTCATATTGTTACCTGAGCATTTTGGTGGTGAGGAAGTTCTTCTTGTTGATTAGCTACAAAGCGGATTTTTTTACCTATGCTGCAACAGTTTTCTTCTGGGTAAAGCAATTTGCCTCTTAAGTAGGGAGAAACGATCATCGTAATAAATTAAGGGAAATAAGAGCTTACATGGAAATATATAGGTGTTCGTTATTTCCGCGCTCTGCACGAGATTGGAATAATAGAGAATTATTTTAAGTGGTTGGATGAACCCTCTGTCAGGCACTTAAATGTGATTTGCACACTATACACGTAGATGTAGAATTTCTAAATTGTACTATTTTTTATGAGAAAATAGTCAGAAATTGATTAAATAAAAAAAAATAATTTTAGCAAGGAGCGAGAACAACTCACAGCTCAACCCAGTCTACCGTATCTTCATTCGCCGTCGGCGTTGTCGTTGTTACCGTGAGACACCGTTATACCAAGAGGAAAGGCGCGTCGATCTTAGAGCATGAGATATGATGACCTTAAGCCATTGACAACACACAACGGTCACGGTAGCACCTGATTCCAGAATAGCTGCAGTAGCTACATCTACATCTACATCTATACTCCGCGAGCCACCTTACGGTGTGTGGCGGAGGGTACTTATTGTACCACTATCTGATCCCCCCTTCCCTGTTCCATTCACGAATTGTGCGTGGGAAGAACGACTGCTTGTAAGTCTCCGTATTTGCTCTAATTTCTCGGATCTTTTCATTGTGATCATTACGCGAGATATATGTGGGTGGTAGTAATATGTTGCCCATCTCTTCCCGGAATGTGCTCTCTCGTAATTTCGATAATAAACCTCTCCGTATTGCGTAACGCCTTTCTTGAAGTGTCCGCCACTGGAGCTTGTTCAGCATCTCCGTAACGCTCTCGCGCTGACTAAATGTCCCCATGACGAATCGCGCTGCTTTTCGCTGGATCATGTCTATCTCTTCTATTAATCCAACCTGGTAAGGGTCCCATACTGATGAGCAATACTCAAGAATCGGACGAACAAGCGTTTTGTAAGCTACTTCTTTCGTCGATGAGTCACATTTTCTTAGAATTCTTCCTATGAATCTCAACCTGGCGCCTGCTTTTCCCACTATTTGTTTTATGTGATCATTCCACTTCAGATCGCTCCGGATAGTAACTCCTAAGTATTTTACGGTCGTTACCGCTTCCAATGATTTACCACCTATGGCATAATCGTACTGGAATGGATTTCTGCCCCTATGTATGCGCATTATATTACATTTATCTACGTTTAGGGAAAGCTGCCAGCTGTCGCACCATGCATTAATCCTCTGCAGGTCTTCCTGGAGTACGTACGAGTCTTCTGATGTTGCTACTTTCTTGTAGACAACCGTGTCATCTGCAAATAGCCTCACGGAGCTACCGATGTTGTCAACTAAGTCATTTATGTATATTGTAAACAATAAAGGTCCTATCACGCTTCCTTGCGGTACTCCCGAAATTACCTCTACATCTGCAGATTTTGAACCGTTAAGAATGACATGTTGAGTTCTTTCTTCTAGGAAATCCTGAATCCAATCACAAACCTGGTCCGATATTCCGTAAGCTCGTATTTTTTTCATTAAACGTAAGTGCGGAACCGTATCAAATGCCTTCCTGAAGTCCAGGAATACGGCATCAATCTGCTCGCCAGTGTCTACGGCACTGTGAATTTCTTGGGCAAATAGAGCGAGCTGAGTTTCACATGATCTCTGTTTGCGGAATCCATGTTGGTTATGATGAAGGAGATTTGTATTATCTAAGAACGTCATAATACGAGAACACAAAACATGTTCCATTATTCTACAACAGATTGACGTAAGCGAAATAGGCCTATAATTATTCGCATCTGATTTATGACCCTTCTTGAAAATGGGAACGACCTGCGCTTTCTTCCAGTCGCTAGGTACTTTACGTTCTTCCAGCGATCTACGATAAATTGCTGATAGAAAGGGGGCAAGTTCTTTAGCATAATCACTGTAGAATCTTAAGGGTATCTCGTCTGGTCCGGATGCTTTTCCGCTACTAAGTGATAGCAGTTGTTTTTCAATTCCGATATCGTTTATTTCAATATTTTCCATTTTGGCGTCCGTGCGATGGCTGAAGTCAGGGACCGTGTTACGATTTTCCGCAGTGAAACAGTTTCGGAACACTGAATTCAGTATTTCTGCCTTTCTTCGGTCGTCCTCTGTTTCGGTGCCATCGTGGTCAACGAGTGACTGAATAGGGGATTTAGATCCGCTTACCGATTTTACATATGACCAAAACTTTTTAGGGTTCTTGTTTAGATTGTTTGCCAATGTTTTATGTTCGAATTCGTTGAATGCTTCTCTCATTGCTCTCTTTACGCTCTTTTTCGCTTCGTTCAGCTTTTCCTTATCAGCTATGATTCGACTACTCTTAAACCTATGATGAAGCTTTCTTTGTTTCCGTAGTACCTTTCGTACATGATTGTTATACCACGGTGGATCTTTCCCCTCGCTTTGGACCTTAGTTGGTACGAACTTATCTAAGGCGTACTGGACGATGTTTCTGAATTTTTTCCATTTTTGTTCCACATCCTCTTCCTCAGAAATGAACGTTTGATGGTGGTCACTCAGATATTCTGCGATTTGTGCCCTATCACTCTTGTTAAGCAAATATATTTTCCTTCCTTTCTTGGCATTTCTTATTACACTTGTAGTCATTGATGCAACCACTGACTTATGATCACTGATACCCTCTTCTACATTCACGGAGTCGAAAAGTTCCGGTCTATTTGTTGCTATGAGGTCTAAAACGTTAGCTTCACGAGTTGGTTCTCTAACTATCTGCTCGAAGTAATTCTCGGACAAGGCAGTCAGGATAATGTCACAAGAGTCTCTGTCCCTGGCTCCAGTTCTGATTGTGTGACTATCCCATTCTATACCTGGTAGATTGAAGTCTCCCCCTATTACAATAGTATGATCACGAAACTTCTTCACGACGTTCTGCAGGTTCTCTCTGAGGTGCTCAACTACTACGGTTGCTGATGCAGGTGGTCTATAGAAGCATCCGACTATCATATCTGACCCACCTTTGATACTTAGCTTAACCCAGATTATTTCACATTCGCATTCGCTAATAACTTCACTGGATATTATTGAATTCTTTACTGCTATAAATACTCCTCCACCATTGGCGTTTATCCTATCCTTGCGGTATATATTCCATTCTGTGTCTAGGATTTCGTTACTGTTCACTTCCGGTTTTAACCAACTTTCCGTTCCTAATACTATATGCGCACTATTTCCTTCAATAAGAGATACTAATTCAGGAACCTTGCCCTGGATACTCCTGCAGTTTACCAATATTACGTTAACTTTTCCTCTTTTTGGTCTCTGAGGACGGACGTTCTTTATCAACGATGATAATGTCCTCTCTGGTAAGCCGTCAGGTATTTTATTGTTTCGCCCAAGGGGGGGTCCCTCTAACCTAAAAAACCCCCGTGTGCACGCCACACGTACTCTGCTACCCTAGTAGCTGCTTCCGGTGTGTAGTGCACGCCTGACCTGTCTAGGGGGGCCCTACAGTTCTCCACCCAATAACGGAGGTCGATGAATTTGCAACCATTATAGTCGCAGAGTCGTCTGAGCCTCTGGTTTAGACCCTCCACACGGCTCCAAACCAGAGGACCGCGATCGACTCTGGGCACTATGCTGCAGATATTAAGCTCAGCTTGCACTCCGCGTGCGATGCTGGTTGTCTTCACCAAATCAGCCAGCCGCCGGAAGGAACCAAGGATGGCCTCAGAACCCAAGCGGCAGGCGTCATTCGTTCCGACATGTGCTACTATCTGCAGCCGGTCACACCCAGTGCGTTCAATAGCTGCCGGAAGGGCCTCCTCCACATTACGGACGAGACCCCCCGGCAAGCACACCGAGTGCACACTGGCATTCTTCCCCGACCTACCCGCTATTTTCCTGAGGGGCTCCATAACCCGCCTAACGTTGGAGCTCCCTATAACTAATAGGCCCGCCCTCTGTGACTGTCGGGACCTTGCCGGAGAATCGGCCACTGGCCCAACAGGCGAGGCATCCTGTGGTGGCTCGGAAACGATGTCATCACCACTAGGAAGCACCCCGTACCTGTTGGAAAGGGGTAAGGCAGCTGCCACGCGGCCAGATCCCACCTTCGCCTTTCGGCCAGGCACGCGAGAGCCCACCACTGTCCGCCATTCACCCTGGAGTGATGGCTGACCGGTAAGATGCTCACTGCCGGAAGACGCAGTGACATCAGGGGTTCCATGTGATTCCAAGGCCACCGGAGTAGGCATAGGTCTCACCACAGTTGCCCCAACGCCACTACGAGCCGACGCCTGCGCCTCGAGCTCGATGAGCCTAACAGACAAAGCCTCCACCTGCCCCCGAAGAGTGGCCAATTCTCCTTGCGTCCGCTCACAACAACCACAGTCCCTACACATGACTATGTTTACCCTACCCCATACGGTGACAAATTCCCAAGATAATCTTCTGATGAGCTACTCTGATAATCAAGAAACACTCACTGAAATACGAGACGCGAAAACTACGCTAGGTTTTCCCAGAAAAACTATTTAAAAGCTAAGCGCAGCAAATAAGTACAAAAACGCTTTATACAAACAGTACTCGCTGCTGCTGGTGCTCTTGCTCTGGCTGTCACAAGACAACTGCTGATTCAAGTGACTAGTGGCTAACGGCCGCGAAACAAACAAATGACGGTTTTAGGGCGCTTTCTGTTCTAAACGATCAAGAAAACACTAAGAAATCTAACACGAAAACTACGTAAAGTTTTATCAAGAACTGTTAGTTACTATGCAGAGCAGATAAACACAAATAGAATCCCTTCCTTAGTGGAAGGTCGTAAACAAAATGCAAAATAAACGCTTTATACAAACAGTACTGTGCTGCTGCTGCTGGTGCTCTCGCTCTCGCTGTCACAAGACAACTGCTGATTCAAGTGACTAGTGGCTAACGGCCGCGAAACAAACAAATGACGGTTTTAGGGCGCTTTCTGTTCTAAACGATCAAGAAAACACTAAGAAATCTAACACGAAAACTACGTAAAGTTTTATCAAGAACTGTTAGTTACTATGCAGAGCAGATAAACACAAATAGAATCCCTTCCTTAGTGGAAGGTCGTAAACAAAATGCAAAATAAACGCTTTATACAAACAGTACTGTGCTGCTGCTGCTGGTGCTCTCGCTCTCGCTGTCACAAGACAAGATCTACGAACTATCCCCTGTTGACCAGGTCCCCAAAACTTAACTCGTAATGAGATCCCTTCAAAGCAAATTGTCATAACGATCGTCTATAAAGGCTTCGTACAACGAGAAGAAATGTTACGGTTGATGGAATAATAACAGATACGACCAAACTGTCTTGTCTCTTCTGCTTTATTTAATATAACTTCGTTCACAGATTCATTTCGCATTCACCACTCATTCACCGAAACCCTTTGATGAACAGTTTTGGTTGCTTAACACCAACAGTCAATGATAATGATACAGCTTTTCTCCTTTTTATAAATTGAAGCCCGCTCCCCGTGATATAATAAGAAAAAAACCGGTCTCAATACCGCGTCCCTCGTGAGATGCGAATAGACTTATCCCGGAATTGACCGCCCTGTAGGTGTACTCAATTTAATGACCACACTTCGCTGTCCGCTATTTCGCGTAACTGAATGTCCATTTGTTAGTCTGATTATACACTGTAGCTATTTAAAATTCTCCCCTATATTTTTCACAACGCACAATTAGCACTTCATTACTCGTTTTTTGTTTTCTAAGAGTAAACGAAAAAAAAAACGCCGTATAATCGGCTTAGTCGACATAAAGCAGAACACCTTAATATGCCCAATTTCACCTCTTCTTATAGGATCGTCTACCTTACTCATTAATTTACTACATATTGTTTCCAATAACACTAAACAGGTATCGCCGTTATATTTTAATTGTATTCAAAAGCATGTTACTACTATTATGACCAAACAAATCGTCACAAATCGCGCGGCGTGCGTTTTTAATGATAACTTTACGCTATTCAATTAAATCGCGCGGCGTGCGTTTTTAATGATAACTTTACGCTATTCAATTTCCGTTACAGCTATCTTGACTCGTAATGTTACACCAGTACTACCACTGCCTGTGTGGTTGCATGCACATCATCATTTGCTGTCCAGCATGAATCGCTGCTGGCAGCAACAGCGATCAGCTTGGAAGAAGAAAGCTGTCGGTATGTATTATGTCATTCCATCTCTAATAATTATCATTATGTGTGTATGTCGTTATTTTTCGTGTTGTGCCGTTTTCTTTAATTAGTGATACAGATGAGGGCATGCAGCCGCGATTCAGGGGATGTCCAGCGTTGTTATACTACGCCGCAGCACGAGCAGAGCGGCTATAACGAGCACCTGATGCAGTACCGAACGAGGACGCTCAATGGTTTCCACAGTCGCAGCCCACAGTTGCCACGCTCCTGCATGTGTAATCAGTTTTCCGGCTGCAGAAGCACACCTCAGTGCTGGTAACTACGGCATCATCAGTGCTAGTGTGCCCTAATTGGAGTCAAGTTCAATTTGGTCTTTGCTGACAGGGATTTCGCACTGCAGACAATCGATTTCTTGAATGAGATTTTCACTCTGCAGCGGAGTGTGCGCTGATATGAAACTTCCTGGCAGATTAAAACTGTGTGCCCGACCGAGACTCGAACTTGGGACCTTTGCCTTTCGCGGGCAAGTGCTCTACCATCTGAGCTACCGAAGGAGGTAGGAGACGAGACGAGATACTGGCAGAAGTAAAGCTGTGAGTACCGGGCGTGAGTCGTGCTTCGGTAGCTCAGATGGTAGAGCACTTGCCCGCGAAAGGCAAAGGTCCCGAGTTCGATTCTCGGTCGGGCAGACAGTTTTAATCTGCCAGGAAGTTTCAATCGATTTCTTGTAAAAGACGTCGCATTTCGGATGCTGGATGGTGATCGAAGTAGCATTATTGCATCCAGCGATACTACGCTGGAGGTAACAATACCCTACAATAAGCCGGATTTTAAGTCCTTCAAAATGGGTAATGCTGAATCACCATCACAATTATGGACTCAGTTGATACACCATTGGAGATGGTGTTGAGTTACATACGCTCAGTTATTCGATGCAAGTGGCATCTCTTCATGAAAGTTCTGGGGAAGTGAAGTGGGTTACGGACATATTACCGGAAAATAACGTCTCTAATATTCAGGATGAGGTTTCTCCCTCACACCCTGCGCTCCGAGAAGTGGAACATTGACTGCCGAGATAATGTGCAATTGTTGGACGACTGGTGACGAGATCGCCGTTTTCATATGGCAGGAATGTAATGTTTCACTACGTTAAAACCTTGCTGTTGAACAACAGAATACTTTGTTTCATTCTTATGTGAAGGAAATTATATATATGCAATATATTCCAGAGGAATACTGTAAATAAATATAAGGTACGATAAAAGATTACTTCAAACTTTAAATGTATGGCGCACTGCCTCTGGCTCTGGGGTATTTATCAGCCAAGGAGTGTGATATTCAGTACGCAGTCTGTTTTATTGTGGATGAGTTTTCCGTTTTCACTGCACTGTTGTATCATAAAGGAGTTATCACCGAAAATTATTGGGTGAGAATACTACTAGAGTGCTAGTCTTAAGGAAAAAGGAGTTTCAATGAGTAATATTTGTGCTGTGTTCTAAGTTACGTTGTATCTGTTAGACTTGGAAAATTGACAAGAGCAGCGACTCGCCTCTTGATTTTACTGTTTCAAAGTGAATATTTACGCAATAACTGGACCCATAATACTGAATCATTTATTAGGTATTAGTGAGTGAGTAACAGAATTTTTTGATGTGTTGCAGATACCATAGATGTACGACTATGTTTAGAAAAATTGGGTAAAACATTACTGAAACAAGTTCCACTGTCCAGATTTGTTTCTTGATCATTAAGAGATTTTTACGCTTTACTACCTTCAGTTTCGATACTCTTTGAGGCTTCACAGGGGATATATATTACTCAGTTTATAGAGATAAATTGAAACATGGGTGTTACACTGTCACATAATAGCTCTTACAAACAGCGAAAAGTTTCTAATCCTTGCCCAACTAGCTTTGGAAACACGACAAGCAGATTAAGTTATATGTGTGCTTTCTGCAGCTATGTGCACAGAAGTTAATACCAGAAACGAATTTATGCAGTGAACTACGGAAGAAGATGATCAATGCAGGGTGTGGAAATCAGGGCCATACCACTGCTATAGTTCTACGACATTTGTAGAATCGACATCTGACAGATATTCATGGTTTTCGTTGTTGGAAGCAATAATTCATGTAACAGATCCTGCAGGCAATGAACAATTCACACCGGCAGTAGCTAAGGCTACCCTCATACAAGGCATAAAATCTATAACAGCTTTAGCACTAACTCCAGTCGTTAAACGATGTTTGTTTCTTTAAATGCAAACGAGCAATATAAGGAACTAGGTCTTCGTCAGTTCTGGTGAAGAGCGCAGTGTTGTGTGTAACTGATTTGATAAAGGTAGTTACACACTATGGGTAACACTTGATGAAACAATAACATAGAATTAACTGGAGAATTTAAGGAAGACTTGTGGCACTTCATAAGAATGTTTATGTCAGACAAACATTTGAGCGACGGTGACGTTCAGCAGTCAGACCAAGTACAGCTTTTAACGGATCATTTGGTTTACTGGTGTCTGCACGGAATTTTCATGCAGTGTTGTTAAGCCATTTACTGTCCGTCGTACTGAACATTCATTTGCTACCTAACTTGTGACTGGTTTGGAATCGAAGCGCAATGGAAATAATTAATTACATCCTTCTGCATTGTGAACTACCCGTTAGGCGAACGTTCCATTACTATTTAATCAATCCAAGTTATTATTTCTCCGGAGACTTCAGCGACCGCCCGTTCTCTGAAGGGATGTTTAGGATGTTGCAGCACCTGGTCTAAAAATGGGCCCCACACCTCCTTTCAGAGGAGACCACCGTCGCGACGCCCCCCCTCCCGCCCCCCTCCCCAGCATGTCTTACTTTCTGTATACCGGTATGGCATTTAAAATGCTCTACAAACACAAAGAGGCATGAGATTAAATGTTATTGCACAGTTTGAAACGATTGTCAGACAAAACAAACGACAAACCCATTAATGCCGAAGATAACCCGGATCAGGCTTGGGAGAAAATGAAAGAAAGTATTGAAGCAGCAGCTCAAGAAGCACTAGATACATGAATTACAAAGCAAGAGAAGGAAACAGAACACCACTCTTTCGCAATGAGATTAAATAAATGTATAGAAAAAAAACGAGGTGTGCCTATGGATTCTTATGAATAATACAGAAGAACTTGCAGTGAATCGCCTTCAACAGGAACGATGGGAAATCTTTTGTAAAAATTATTCTATGGATTGCAGAAACATATTAATAGACTGATACGACAGTAGAAGAAAAAAATTAGGAATCAGGGGTCAGTTTTTAACATAGTTGTGTAAAAGCAAAAAATCACCTGAAATCGAAGAGAGCTCGGAGTTCAGAATACAAGTAAATGATGATGTAATTGATTAACATGCGGGGGGCAGTCTATTACAAAACAGGAAGTCTCCAGGGAGAGGCGGGATTCCCACAGAGTTACTGAAGTACGGAGGATATCCACAAACTAGAAAATCAACCAACTTAACTGGCAATAAAATTCCAAATTAATGGAGAACTGGTTTTACAATTCTCATGCACAAAATAGGAGACAAGTAAGACCCAACTATCAACAGAGGGATAAATCTACTAAGTTCAAATCTTAAACTCATAACAAAAATAATAGAAAATAAACTAAAAAGCATGACAACACTTGCAGAGGAGTGGTATGCTTTTCGATCCGGAAGATCAGGGGCAGATGCACTATTCTTTCTTGGACAAGTTGTAAAGAAGTCCATTGGATACAATGGACAAGCTTGTCTTTGTTTTATTGATTCACAGAAGGCTTTGGACAGGTTTAGTTAACAGGTGTTTTAAACCTGCTCTACAAGACAGGGATTCCCTCCAACTTAATAAAAACAATTGGAGACATTTATTTTGACAATTCTACTCAGGAGAAAATTGTTTCTGGGTTAACTAGCAGCACTGCAGTTAATAGTGGTACTAGACAAGATAGCTCTTAGAACCCGCTACTTTTTGGTATAGTTATGGAAGAGGTCATGAAGCAGGTGTTGGCTGATAGTGCTTATAGAATTGTTAAGCTGACGATTCAGTTCTGCTGGCAAACAAGATAACCAGCAGATCCTTTTACGCACATTTAACTTGGCAGCCAAAAACGTAAATACGGTCATATTCCCTCAGACAACCAAATGTATGACCACGTATATGGAACCAAGTAGATGCAAGCTGGAAGTGGATTAAAACATTATTCAACGGGTAATGACATTTAAATATCTTATCTAACAGTGTAAATGTAGGAAAGGAAGTCACAGAACAATAGCAAAAGTGAACAAAGTGACAGGGCGTTTAAATGATATTATCTGGAAAAACAAGCCTATAGGAAAAGATGGTTGGTTGGTTGGTTGGTTGGTTGGTTTGGGGAAGGAGACCAGACAGCGAGGTCATCGGTCTCATCGGATTAGGGAAGGACGGGGAAGGAAGTCGGCCGTGCCCTTTGAAAGGAACCGTCCCGGCATTTGCCTGGAGCGATTTAGGGAAATCACGGAAAACCTAAATCAGGATGGCCGGACGCGGGATTGAACCGTCGTCCTCCCGAATGCGAGTCCAGTGAGGAAAAGATGGAAAGGCAAGAATATGCAAAACAGTAGTGAGACTAATTATAAAGATACGCATTTGTGACAAGACCGGAAACATTAAAAACGGAGATAGCTTTGGAAACCACAGAGATGAAAATTCTGCGAAGGATTACATGGAAGACACTGAGAGATACCAACAGAAGTGAAATTATTAGACAATGATGTAAGGTCAACTCCATTAATGAGGGGTACATAAGAGAAAGTATGAATGCAACGAATAGACAGACAGGATGGATCATAGGCAGATTGCGAAAATAGTATGAAATAAATCATCAGCTGGTAACAGAAATATTGGCCGCCCAAGGAAAAACTCAGGATAGACTGAACGGCATTGAAGGAAATGGGCTTTAGCCAAGGAAGAAAGGAAGAAGAGAAAGAAGAAGACTTTGTACGCACAATGAGATATCAAGTATAAGTGACAGCTAACGCATGATCTCTGACCCCTGACAACATACACCTGGCACAAGACGCATGATACGTGACGCAACTTTTGGTCAAACCGTCCTAATCGTAGGTACTTCAGAATACCTAGAAATAACTATAACCTTGCAAGTACCTAGAGGCAGACGTAGTTGCACGAACTAATATAGTTAAGCACCATAGATTCATAATTATACACATAATGCTGATGATGAACCTGGTCCAAGGTACCAGGATGTTCAAGGGAAAAAAACACGCCGTAATGTTCTAACCCAGCTTTCGCAGAGCGCGGCTTGACACAGTCACGGTTATTAAATATGTGGGTGTAAAGCGACATGAAATGAAACAGACACATAAGGACGATAGTGGGCAAGACGAATGCTCGACTTCTGTTCATTGGGGGATTCATTAGAAAGGTGTGATTCATCTGTAGAGGATATTGCGAATAGAACACTAATGCAAAGCATTCTCGAGTTTTTGCCCCCCCCCCACCCAAGCCGCATTAAAGGAAGACACCGAAGCAATTCAGAGGAGTGCTGCTAGATTTGTTACCAGTAGGTTCGATCGACTTGCCGAGTATTACGGAGATGAGTCTTATTTTTTTTTCGGAGCAGTGTTAGAAAGAAAGGTATCTTTTGCGTCTTAAAGGTATGAAGATGAAAACGGAAGATCCTGCTGGGACGCTGCTAGCGGGCGAGACAACACGGCTCGACACTACTGCACGCCTTTTGGCTCGGTTTGTAATGCTGTGAAGAGCGTGCGTATATCGTGTGACATTATGAGCAGCCTAACGTAGAAAAGGTCGATACCTAACAACCGACCGACTTGGCACTATGACTGTTGAGAAGTGCTGGTGCCTGCCTAGGTTGCTGTGAATTATTTGTTCGGATACGTGGGGAAGCAGGTGTACCTAATGCAAACGCACACGCCGCATGTATTTTTCGCTCCCTCTGAGACCACTACATAACGCGGCCGTTATAATCGGTTGTACAACAGTGTCTCAGCGTCGGGATCTCTCTCCTGTGCTTTAATATAAAACTCGCGTACTCGTGTACTGCCTTTGGCGTTTGAGTGGGCTGAATGGAACAGCGAAAAAATAAGTGCGAGTCGTCTAAGAAAGATGTTATGTTGGACAAAAATAAGTGATCACTAAAGCATATTCCCAACAGCGAATGATTACCACAGTATTCATTTTCATTATAAATATAAACATCCTATTCTTCTCCCTGCAGCTATTATCTCTGCGTGTTGTTATTTATTGATAGGGTTAAGAGAATTGGAAACTATAGATGACTGACCGGTTTCAGCTGACGACTTGCCACAATTCACGACAGCTGTCCCGTAGTACACTTACACGGTCTTGGACAGCGTGAAACACACAGTACATTCTGTTCTCAGTTATTAGGTTCTATATGGCAGGCAATTGCTTGCTACACTGATACCTCAATGCGTGAACGAAATAATATCTCGCTACTTCCACTTCCTTCGAGTTGTTTTATCATTCACAGTACATATACGAGACGCCTGCGTGAAATACCACACAGTGATTTGGCGTTGCTATCTCTACATAATAACGTCCACACGTGTTACAACTACACAAAGCAGAAACAACGAAACAGTTGCTTTCTGCGTGTATGTACCGAAAAATATGATTTATAAGCGTCCGGACGGAATAGATATTCAAAGAAACAGACAACATCGTGCCTGCTCTCAACAATTTTGATCCTCCGGTCGCAGAGAAAAAGTGTAGGAACTGTTTAAGGAGCGTAAAAACGCTGAGCCAACAACAAATTTGATTTGCTGAAAAAATCATTTGCTTTTTACGTAATATTCTGGTTTGGTAAACATTGTAGACTTCAGTTAACGTGCACCTTGTGTATATGTACATCTTTCACGGAAGTCTACGGTAGGTTGGTTGTTCCTTCAGGAGAGTTTCCTAAGATCTTTTATGTGTGTCAGTACTGGTACCCCAAGAAAGGTGCACATTCTCGTTCTCTCTGATTCTCAACGGCGACAGCATACAGAGTCCCACAGGAATCTCAACATCACGCGAGCAGCCATCGCTGATCGCATAGCGACCACAGCACAAGTCAGGACCGATGCTGCATCGAGACTGTTTGCTAGGACCATGTGGAGCCATCACAGGAAGCTGAGCCACAAACAATGGTGTTGCTCTCCGAGCCCCTCACATTTCATGACCGTATGTTTCACGTGAGTATCGATAATTGCAAATGGAGAGAGGAACATGTGCTGTAAGTTGTTGTGTTCCGTTATGAGGCGTGACCCTGCATCTGATGGTTTGCAAGCGGCGTGTCAACTAGAAGAGCAGACAGTACTGGATCGAATCTGGTGACGACATACAGACTCAACTTTGGGCACATTGATGTGCGAACCTGTTGTTGGTTAAGGGAATACTGAGCAATGGAGGATACGTCCAGATCGTCATCCGGACTATGCTGCTGCCATTCTCTTAACGGGGAGATATTTTCTCGTGCACATACTTCTATCGCTGCCCAACGCAAAGCTGTTTGTGGACTTCACTGTTTTGCAGGATGGCCTGACCCTTTGCTTAGTGCGTAAGTACATGATACGATGCGATGACGTCTGGTCCGATCATAATCACTGGCAACATCCTTTGATCTATTACTGCAACAAGGCCATATCACCGCTGCTCTTTAGACAGCTGTATCAGCCTCTCTATAGACCTGCTCTGTTCGGAATTACTTTAGGATCGACAAATGTATAGGAAATGTTTTCTCAGACTCGGACCTTTTTATTGTTTTTCTGTTAAGAGATCTTTCATAGCACTTTTTTCCAAAGGAAACATCAGCCATTCAGGAAGTTATTGCTCGCCCTTAAAGTAGCAGGTCTTTCTCCACGTAGCTCGCACAGCGCTATTTCAACTTTTTCGCCCGTACTGAGCTGTCACTACGGCCATTTCTCTACATGAGAGCTCTTGATGAAGAGAAGAAATTCAGCAGTGTAAGTGTTCTTTCAACATTATAGCAGGTTACTTATAAAACCAGTGGTCCGTTTCTCGAAATGAGGACCAACGGGCGACCACTTAGCTCTCTGCGCGGGTAATAATTGTGCGTCACATTTTTAACTCAAAAGATCCCGTGTCACATATTTCTGGTAGGAGTTTAGGTTGGTATCACATGAAAATGTGATTTATTTTCGAGAGTTGATTTCCATAGCAAGTACACCGATCTAATTTCCTTTAGCCTAAATTTCTATAGTGTCGTCAGGAAACGGACTTCTGGAACACTGTCTTAAAAATTTGTTGCCGTAAATAAATAAAAAAATCGACCCTAACGCAACTCTTCTGGGACATCTTCATACGAGTGATAGTTTGTGATTTTAAGTGAGATGAATGAAACCCAAGATTACGTGTATGGTCAGCGTGGGACACGACTACGTTCATTCGTGCCTGCACGTGCGCCTGCTGAAGTGTCTGTTCTAAAGTAATTGTGAACATTTTGGTGATTATGGGGCTGTTCTTTATGTGGACTAGGCTACACAAGGCCCTGAAATAGGCAGTATAATCTCATTAGATATGTGTGGTTCTGTGATGTGAGAATAATAACTGATCTGTGAAGAAATGCTACTTTATTTTTTTTCTGAAAGAAGCTATTTTTCCGCGTGTTGTTGTTTTTTATATAAAATGGCACTTTATTTCATTTCATTCGCTATAATCTACTGTCATCCCATTGAGCATTATTTATCGACGTTCATGAAACAATTACACTATGTGCTTCTAGTGTATCATGTCCCACACAGCAGTACGAAAAGAGCAATACGTTAAGACTAATAGTGCCTCCAAAGGAACACCACAATAACCGGTGTGGTCACGAAAAACAAGAATGTGATATTCAGTTTGCAGAGAGGAAATAGTGAGCCCATACACACTTTCGTGTTGTTGAGCCATGTGCGACTCGCGTTGATGCCGTTCATAGCTTTGCATCTTGTAATAGTGATAGTGGCGCCACATTTTCTTAGTGTGTTCACTGGTGCCTTGTCTGTCCGTGAGAGGTAGCAACAGCGCTTATCGATAGCGCGTACTGTGGTACCATCTTTGGAACGGCCTCTAGTGTTTCCGGGTCGTGGTTTGTCGAGCGAGACCTGTGGAAAACCTCCCGTATCCTGATGTTCCTTAAACCTGGTATACCGTCGTCCGCCGTCTCCTCCTACCGTCCCATCAGCCTTACCTCGGTCTTCAGCAAGGTCCTGGAATCCATCCTCACCCGACGCATCCACCAGCATCTCCGCCAGCACCGCCTCCTTCCCGTTTCCCAGTGTGGCTTTCGGCCGTCCTTCTCTTCCGACGACCTTCTCCTTCACCTCACTCATCTCCTTTCCGAACAGCTTAATTCCCGTCGCTCCGAAATCTTCCTCTCCCTGGACCTCGAACGTGCTTATGACCGCGTATGGCATTCCGGTCTCCTCTTCAAGCTCCAAACCTTCGCCCTTGCCATTAACTACGTCCGTCCGATCGGCTCCTTTCTCTCCCACCGTCCTTCCTACGTCACCATCCATAACACGGATTCCTACACCTTCTTTCCCTCCGCCGGTGTGCCCCAAGGCTCCGTCCTCTCCCCCCTTCTGTACCTTTTGTATACGGCGGATATGCCGCCGCCGTCACCCCCCGTCCACCTTTTCCAGTTTGCCGATGACACCGCCTTTCTTGCCCTTGCCCCCACCCTGCAGCGCTCCCAACACCTTCTCCAATCCCATCTTGACCGGTTCACCGCTTGGTGCAACCACTGGTTGCTCAAGGTCAATCCCTCCAAAACCCAGGCGATCATTGTAGGCAAAACCACCCCTTCCTTCCGCCTCCAAGATTTCTATCTCACCATCTATGGCCGTCCTATCGCCCTCACCCCCACCCTTAAGTACCTTGGCGTCACCCTCGACCGTCGCCTCTCCTGGGTCCCCCATCTCCGGACAATCCAAGCCAAGGCACACTCCCGACTCCGTCTCCTAAAGCTCCTTTCCGGCCGTACGTGGGGTCTAGACCCCTCCACCATCCTCCACACCTATAAATCCCTCATCCGCCCTATCCTTCGTTACGCCCATCTGGCCTGGATCTCCGCCCCCCTACCTTTTATAAATCCCTTCAGATCCTTGAACGCCATGCTCTCCGCCTCGTCTATCGCATCTGTCTCCCCTCCCCCACACGGACCCTGCACGATCTCATTCCGTTACCCCACCTCCTCCTTTTCCTTGAAAGGATATGGATCCTGTACACCTCCCGTAAACTCGAAGCTCCTCACCCGCTTGTGTGGCCCATCCTCTCCCACAAAAGAGACAAATGAAGACAGAAAAAAACATGGTGGACATATAAACGGAGTCAAACACTTTTTAAAATACATGGAGCCACTCACGGGCGTAGAGTCCAAGATAAAATTTATTCAGACACTTGGACACATACATAGACGAAAACTGTCGCACGCGAACGTAGGTGCACAAAACGAATAACACTGAACCACTGAAGCACAAACGACGGCACACGCAGAAACACGAGGCGTTGATCTCCGGCGCGCGAATGTTCACTAAACGTAGGCGACGACCGAACCCAGGACGTTTGAGGTTGAGTGAACCGTGTGCAGTACTGAAATGTCCACTGTTTGAGATCTCGCTGTTGTTTGTGTGTTGTTGCTCCTAGGGTCGGTGAGACCAGCCGCAACAGGTGGAGTCTGTCAGGTTGACGGAAGCTATTAGCCGCCTTCTACTCCTTGATGTTAGTTTGGATTTAGTATTCTTCTTGTCAGTAAAGTGCATCCAGTGGTATTTTCTGCCTTGTGGCCGCTAACGCCCCAGTTACCTGCCCTGGAGGTTAGCGTACTTTTCCGGCAGCGTACCTTTTCTCATCGTGTTGATGCTATCCGAGATGGCGTGTAGTTGCAAAGTCTTCTTCTTCCTCTTCTCCCTTTCTTTCTCAGCTAAAAGCCGTTTACTTCAGTACCCTTCATTCTCCGTGAGGTTGTTCAAAAATGGTTCAAATGGCTCTGAGCGCTATGCGACTTAACTTCTGAGGTCATCAGTCGCCTAGAACTTAGAACTAATGAAATCTAACTAAACTAAGGACATCACACACATCCATGCCCGAGGCAGGATTCGAACCTGCGACAGTAGCGGTCGCTCGGTTCCACACTGTAGCGCCTAGAACCGCAAGGCCACTCCGGCCGGTCGTGAGGTTGCTCTTCGACGGCCAATATTTCTTTTATCAGCTGGTGATTTATTTCTTACGATATTCACAATCTTCCTATCATCCATCCTGTCTTTGTGTTCGTCCCTTTTAGGCCTTCTCTAATGTACCCACTTTACATCCTTGTCTAATGGTTTCACTTCTGTCTCCGTCTCCCAGTGTCTTCCCTCTAATCCTTCACAGAATTTTCATTTCTGTGGTTACCAAGAGCCTCTTTTTTTTTTTTTTTTTTTTTTAAGGTTTCCGGTCTTGTCTCACTACTGTTTTTATAATCCTGCCTCCGCATGTTTTCCTATATGCTTGTTTTCTCGGATAGTGTCATTTAAATACCCGGTCACTTTGTTCGGTTTTGCTATTGTTCTCTGACTTCCTTTTCTACATTTACACTGCTGGGCAGTTCGATACCAAGATATTTAAATCTCATTATCTGTTGAATAATTTTTGCTTCCTCTTCCAGTTTGCATCAAGTTTGTTCCGCTTATGTTGTCACACATTGTCCGCCTGCTTAGCTGGGTGGTAACGTGCTCGCCTTCCATGAAGGCCTAGGTTCGATTCCCGGCCGGGTTCGAGATTTTCTCCGCTCTGGGACTGGGTGCTGTGTTGTCCTCATCATAATTTCATCCTCATCACCGGCGCGCAAGTCACCCAATGTGGCGTCGACTGAAATGAGACTTGCACTTGGCGGCCAAACTTCCCCGAACAGGGACCTCCCGGCCAATGATGCCATTCGCTCCTTTCCATTTTGTCATGCATTTAGTTGTTTGTGTGCATTCGATCATATATAGGTTTTTGGCTGCCACCTTAGATATGTGTAAAAGTTTCTGCAGGTTATCTTCACAGTTTGCCAGCAGAACTGCATCGTCAGCATAAGAATTCATGTACTTTGTCAAGTCAAAGACTAGTGCCTTGATGTTTGCATCGAGCGCTTGCTAATGTATCTTTCAAACCTGTGGAAGTCTCTCCGAATGTACTGTATCTTGAGCTCGAACAGCCCCACCATAATGATGATGATCGTAGTTCCTCTACAGACGGGCCCCGCGAGAGCAGATCTGCAGGACTGTATCGGTTAGGGCAGTGGGACGATTGAGATGGAGATGTGCTGTCCGAAATTTTGGTCATTCGATTGCAGACACAGGTTTTCCAGCGGTTTGGATCACTTTGTATCCAGTCTAACGCAACAGCTGAATTATTCCACACAGTCGCCTGTCTAACGTCGCAGTTTCCAACTTGACAAGATCAGCGTGAAAGTCTTGTACTTAAGAGAGCTGCAAAAGGTTCCAAACGTGGCACAGTAATTCTGTTGTACCCAATACAGCGGAGATTCTGCACTGCACGAACTAGACACACTTGGTAGGTTTCCTGAGGTGTGTGGCATATAATGTTTACAAAATTCTCATCCAATTCCGCTGCGGCAATTGCGATTTTGCAAAGTTCCGTCAGAATGATGGTTGTCAGTGAAACGTGTTTCTTGCAGAGAAACACAAAAGAGAATTATAGTAGTTGTAGTTTTGGTAGGTGACAGATAGTCCCGAAATCGTGTAATTTTGCGTCGAGTTCGTTGTATCTAGTCTAGTCACCGGTCAATTTTGTTTCGAAATCAGCGAATTTTGTGGCGAAACCAGTGAATTTTCTGTCAAAATCGGTTCGTATAACATTCCTTTACGAGTTTGATACAGATTTTCACAGTGGTCTGCTCTCCACAAGTATTTCATGTATGCACAACTTGTATACCCTACACGAAATGGCTTGCTGTTAACGTAATGGGTGACAAAGATGAGCAAGTGAGTCATGACTGCGTTAGACTGTCGTTATTGTGAAACCCTCAAAGCCTTGAAGCATAATTCAAGCCTCTTCCCACAGACAGCTTTCCTGCTGGAAGGTGTCAAGCCAGGAGGGCACTGAACATCAAGACTGATGTAAGACATCGCCTGTGCGAGTAACTACAGCCACTCACAATGAAACGGTCATGTAAATTATAGTGCAAACATACAGGTAATTTTTTTACAAACTAATGAAATTTTATTGTCTGTTACCTACAATTGCAATATTTTTATGTTGCTTGACGTGGAGAACCTTCAAAACTGCCTGTTGTCGTTATGTATATGAATGGACATTAAGCGAAAGGTCTAAGAGATTAGATTTTCGGTACAGTTTATCGCAGTTTCATCCAACAGCTGATAGTTATCAATCTTTTCTCTGGAGCTGAATTTCTGATTACCGATTAGGAACGGACATGGTCCTGTAACTGTCAGTGCATGTCCTTCCGTTATGTCGGTGTTAGTAAGTTATAATATCGGGCCTGAGAGACTTTGAATGAAGCAAAAAGGAGACGATCATTGCAAATTTACTAGAGATACTGTAAATAATAATGGATGACATATTTTCGCGATAGAAGCCGCAGCAGTATCAAGGTTTTTTAAAATATTTATTACAACAGACTCTTTCAATCACATTTAATGATCATTTTCAAATCTGATTACTGGGGAATTGTGAGAAAACAAAATTATTTGAAAATAACTTAGTCATAAGCCAGCACACGTCGTTCATGTGGAACTTTATCTGCTAAATGTAATATAGGAATGATAAGTAAATTTAGTTACTGACGAATGATGATGTTAAAGAAGGATGCTATTTAAATATACCACGCAGATGACAGATAGGTTTTATATACATATAGAGGAGGATGTCAATAAAAGGCAGTAGGACGACAACTGCGGAAAGCGTACATTTGTGCTAAAGCGACGTTCGTGCGCTAAAATAGGAGGAGGAACCGTTAGAAAAGTGTATAAGTGTGCGAAAAGATAACTGATACACCTGTCTAACTGGATATTATCTGTACTACATACTAATGAACAAAGCTCCAACTCTTGATAGACTTCATGAACCAACTGATGGACATGTATTACGAAGTTAAAACCAACCAAAATATAAGAAGTGGTTTCCAATTACTTTGTTTTGTTTTACCTCAAGGAGGAGAATCAATTTCAAGATAAATAAATTAGCGCGACAGATAGAAGTTGTAGCGCTATGGACTTAACACTCGTTTCACTGGCCAAAGCTCTTGAAGTAGGAACTACACCATAATGCTTTTTGACTGCTTTTGTCAGATTTTATGCTACAATGCAAGATGTTTTAATGAAATAAAGTAGCGTAAAAAAACGAGTAGCGTAATAAGGGTTGTAACCAAGAAGCAATTTTTTTTTTCAATTTTTCTAGCGGTATACTTTCCCTCAACTGTTATACATTTACATTTATTACCAAAGGGAATTGTTAATTAACGAATTTTGAATAATATGTTTTAATGTAATTACTATTTGTGCGGAAATGCGAGTATACGCGATATATTCAAATTTGATATTTCATTGTGAATATCAAATGCAAAGCCACATAATTTTTGTTTCTAGAAACTGAACAGTATTATTGATGTGTATTTTTTTCGTTTAACAAACAGGTGTTATTCATGGCTGTATCAAATTGTAATTTATTTTAATGCTACCAGTATTAAAAACAGAGGCTTTTTTATGCTAAAAATATGATTACATATTTGTTAATTAACATTGCCGTTAGATAATAAATATGTATTTTTTTTACAAATTACTGCATTTATTCAACACAAGGTATTACATATCTATTACATTGATTTTAAATACCGCTTTAAAATAAGACGCAGAAATGATAATTTTTTTAGCATTTCCCTTCACTGTTCAGGGCTTCCTAGTTTTCGTTCATGATACGCTGTTTACAGTCGTTCATAGACTCTCCTACTTCGCTCTAGGCATACAGTGAACTGTCCATTATCCCTGAGCGAATTATCTACTTCGCGGGTTATCCGCTGCCTGTTTCTCTTGCTTTCTTTTCTGGTGAAAATTCTTCTTTAACCCGACAGTGGTCGCGCGTGAGCTATCATCTCACGCTACAACCCAAGTATACGATTAGTAAACGATGCTCTGTTCGAATTCTGCAAGCGCTGGATTGTAATTGTTGCGAAAGATAGTCACTGTTATTTACTAGTGCCTGAAAATGTTTGAAAAGGAAAAATGGTTTGTTAACAATACGGCAGAAACTGGAAATAATACACAAATCGAAGAGGGCAGTACTGGTACGCGAAATCTGACAGTGATTTACAATGTGGGTGAACCTACTTCCCGTAATATTCATAAAAACGAAATTAAAACTACATAGTGCACACATACATCGTGTATTAATATGTTTCAAAGTAGTACAATGTAATGTGAAGTTGGATGCGACTCCATTCATTGTAAGTACACTATTTTCGGACACGCTACTATGATTACAGTAGAATTTATTATGAACATTAGTCAAGTGCTTTTAACTATGACATTGTAATTAATTTTTGTTTTTGAACTACCCTAATACATTAATGCGTACTTTAATTGAGGATTATCTGCAGAATTTGGTTATCCGCGATTTTTCAAGTACCCAATTACCGCGGATATTCGAGACTTTACTATAGTTCACAAAATAATAAATGAAGCAGGGGACTGTTCTTGTCTTAGATACTGGAAACATTGTGAGGTCCAGGTACGTGACTTTCGTCTGTTAACCTCGTTGACAGTAGCTCATAGCAAACTCGCTGTTTGAAATTTTGTCCATTTCCACAGACCCTGTAATTTTGGAGCAGCCCCGTGTTCCTTGCTTGGCAACGTCAACCATACCACATTACTGGCTTCACGGATAACTAATCAGTTTTATTCCGTGGTGTCGCGCAGCTGTCGGGATTAATTCACTTATGGGCATAAAGGCTGTTAACTGCTAACCCGAACTTTAGGTTTTGTCTGCAGCTTTAAGTCAGACCTTCTTCCAATTTAAGTCTGCCTTTCACCTCATTTGCTTGGGTGCATGGAGCTTCTTTTCCCCAGTGGTTTCGACTAATTTCTTTGTAGTGTAGAATCTTACACTGGGAGACTTCTCTAGGACAAATGGTGCGGTTTACAAGGCACGGATTACTTTTTCTGGCATCCACGTCTCATATTTTCTGTCGCTATACGCCACCCAGCCTTTAGTAAGTCCAGTCGACTAGCTGGTTATTTGAGTTTATGTATGAGGTTTTCCACTACAAGGGCTGAAAATTTGCACTCAGAGTTTCTTAAGATAAGACCACCTTCGTTAAGTGATTTCCTCAGCAGATCCCTGGCTAGCAAAACAAAATATCTTTCCAAATAAACCAGTCTGTATACTGCTTGATTTGTGCCATATGTTTTGTATCGATAGGTACGCTTTTTGCATATTTAATTTTCTTATAGTATTTGCTATCAGGGCACCTCCGACGTTTTCTGCCATCCTTTACAACTGACGTCAATTAAATCGTTTATGTGTTTCCTTAATTTCGATCCTAGTATTTACATTGAAATAGGTTCGGTGAAGGGATGCGGCATTGGATGAGCACTTTCATTTAGCCGCAAGAGCTTTGTTTTATCTTTTTTCTCTTTATCCATACTGATTCTTTATAATCGTCTATTTTTCAGATATTTTTGCGGCGATGGGAGTTTTATTATTATACTAGTAACATCATTAGCTTAGGTGTTAACGGTGAATCGTTGTGCGCCAATATGTAATCCTGGTGACTTTATGGCCTAACGGTACTAAAGAGATGACGAACAGTATGAAGGGCAAACATGCCAAACAGAACGTTGGATTGTGAATGCATCCCTTACATGTTCTTTGATTTGCATCTGGGAAGGTAACAGTAACTCTCTTACTTATTGTGGAAATCTGACATTCTGCAGCCCACTCCTTAGGTATTCATGGGACCCGCCAGGATAGTCGAGCGCGCTAACGCGCCGCTTGCTGGACTCGGGTAGGCGCGCCGGCCCCCTGATCGAATCCGCCCGGCGGATTAACGACGTCGGCCGGTGTGTCGGCCAGCCTCGATGTGGTTTTTAGGCGGTTTCTCACATCATCCTAGGTGAATACCGGGCTGGTCCCCACGTCCCGCCTCAGTTACACGACTCTCAGACATTTGAAACACATTCACACTATTTCACGATTTACACTAGACGCAGACAGCTGGGGTACCCTGATTCCGTCCCAGGGGTATGAGGTGGCGGCAGGAAGGGCATCCGGTCACCCCTTAACTTAACCATGCTAAATCCATACTTAAGCCTGCCGACCCTGCGCACAATGCGGGATAAAGGCAGTAGCGAAAGAAAGAAAGAAAGAACTCCTTAGGTATTCATGGCTGACTTTATCGAATTCTTTCTCTAAACTGACGTTTAGTAGCCCTAGTGTTCCTCCATGGTGCTTCCATAAAAAGAAGATAATCTCTCTTAAGGGGCAAATCCCAGCTATGATAGTTTTGTTAGGTACGCTAAACGTCTCTTGAGGGCCAACGATGTTTGGAAGACTTTGTTGTAATCTTGCAACTATGACACGAGAAATTACACTGACGGAAAAAAAAATTCAAAACCAAGAAAAGGTATAGAGTAACGAAATTTCGGGAATACCTTTGTCCAGGCAACACAAGTGATTAACGCTACAATGCCACAGATTAATGTAAGTGTGAGAAAAGCCATTGCAAATCTGAAATACTGGTACATTAACAACCGATGTAGCAGCCAGAATGTTGACTGCAAGCATGGAAACGTGCATCCATTGTGTTGTACAGATGCTGGATGTCAATTTCTGAAATGGAGTTCCACGTCTGTAGCACTTTGTCGGTCAATGCAGGAACGGTTAATGCTGGCTGCGCATGACACTGGAGTTGGCGTCCGATGATGTCCAGTATGTGCTCGACTGGAGACAGATCTGGTGATCGAGCAGTCAAAGGCAACGTGCGGACACTCTCTACAACATGTTGGGTTACAACAGTGGTATGTGGTCAACCGTTACCCTGTTGGGAAACACACTCTGGAACGCTGTTCACGAATGGCAGCACAACACATCAAATCACCAGACTGACGTACAGATTTGCAGTCAGGGTGAATGGGATAAGCACGGGAACGTTCCTGGTGTCATACGAAATCATACCCCAGACCATAACACCAGGTGTAGCTCCAGTGCGTCTGGCACCCGGACAGTTTGATTTCAGGCTCTCAGCTGGCCTCATTCTAAGCAACACACGGCCATCACTGGCACCGAAGCAGAACCAACTTTCAACAGAAAACTCAACAGGCCTTCACCCTGCCCTCCAGTGAACTCTCGCTAGACACCACTGAAGTCGCAAATGGCGGTGGTTTAGGGTCACTGCAGGGCACGCTACACGGCACCTGGTTCGGAGCGATCCTCTAGCTAACGTCCGATTTGTAACAGTTCGTTGTATCACTGTGGGACCAAATGCCGCTGAAATTGCTGCTGCAGATGCAGTACAATGCGCCAAAGTCATACGCCGTACATGATCGTCTTCCATCTCGTTAGTGCCACGTGGCTGTCCGGTCTTCTTGCGACCGTACGAGTACATTCCCGTGACCACCGCTGCCAGATATCACACAACGAACATCCAGTTTCTAGTACCCTACTACATGACACCATTCAAACACAGTAAGATGTTGGTAATGGCGTCTTTGTCACCCTAAAGGTGTTCTTGACTAACGTCAACTCACCACGTGCAATCTCAAAGGTAACTGACGCTCACGACCTTCTAGCGTGTATTTAAAGCAAGTCTGATATGAATTGTCATAGTGGCGCCACTAACGCCACTCTTATGCGATATTTCAATAGCCATTAGCTTTCAGATACAGAAACGCGGCTACCAACTTTCGTTTATGTCACACAACTCCTCCTTGGTGTTGCACTTTTTTCTGTCAGCATATTTTGGAGTCTGAGCACAACACCGTCATAGGTTTCATAGCCGTTATTGTTTGTGGGGTCGGTTTTTTGTAATTCTGGGTTACTTTTCAGAGTGTATTCGAGTAGGACGTCAGTGGGCACTCTAGGCAGAAAATTGCTGACATCAGAATCATCACTTTCTCACCTACGGCGTCATATTACAGCTGAGACAACTGCATTTGTCGCATTTCGCTGATGTCAACATCAGCACTTCCATACCTCCAAGATCATCCCAGGAATCATGACATCTGGCCACATGCCTAACCCAAGAATGGGGAGGGGGGGGGAGGAAGAGAGTGCCTGCCCCCAGAGCCCCACCCTTTGCGCTCTGAAATTTGCATGAAGCTGCATCCCTCCCCCCCTCCCCCCTCCCCCCACCCATAGCGCCCCTGGTGTGTGTGTTGTCAGGATGAAGCGCACCACTGCATTCACGTTTTTTTGCCTCCTGTGTAGCAGTCATCTGCAAGTACCGCTAAGGTATTCGTGACAGTAGGTATATCTGTAGCTTACACACATTCTACAGTGAATTCTAGGTTTTGTGACAAATTCGAGTTGTAACAACGTCATCAGCAGTGACTTAACTGGAACTGAGCTATGACAGCCTCATCTGTCAGATTCAACAGAATACATTTCTGCCGGAAAATATTTCACTTGGGGAAGGCAGAATAGACAATCACTTCAAAAAATCATACATTTCAGTCCCTTTCTTCACGATATCCTCATCACAGTCAGACGACTTATCCATTTCGCTGAACCTCCAGACTGCATATGTCAGCCAACATTGCTTGATGGAGCAAGACCACATACACCTTCCAGTCATGCACATGCGTGTTTCACTTCATCTTCATAACCGAAATGAGAGTAGATTGTTGGATATTACATGTATGCTTGCATGTAAGCGCACCAAAAGCATACCTAGCGAATAGAAGCCTCATTCCCTGCCAATGTGTTATGACCACGATAACCTTTTGCAGTCACAGGAATAATCTTTGCACCCCCACTAGTACATGTACTAGAAATGGCAAAACTGTTCTTTTCAGAGATGGCATCAGAACTGGTCATTCACTGGAATGAACTAGTTCTTTTCCATGTCTCACCACTCACCATTCACTCACAAAAATAAGTAAAAGGAAGGTAAACTGCCTTTTTAATTTCAGTCACTAAACCTGTATTTTTATCTGATTTAGTCCTATAGTGAAAGAACGTATAAAGAAGAGTAATAATTTTGTATTATTTCCCTAGTAATTTTCAGATACAATAGTTTTAAATTTCGTCTGCTATAAAAATTGTAAGCATTATAACAAAATCCTGAACATTTTTCATCAAGTGGAATGATTTTAAGAATGAAGATCGATACTTGTTATGCACAGATCAAAAAAAGTTTTGCATCACCCTGGTTTCCAGAACTACTGGAGACAGACGCTGACTATGGATACTGTAGCACAGACACAGTCCCTTTGACTGTGTAGAGATGTCACTAAACCCGCCCAAAGATGTAAACAACCATACATGAGCAGCATCTACTAGACGGAGGAGGTCCAACAGCCGATCAATTCCAGTCATTCCACCAGGTAGGAGGTACACAGCTCGCGTTGTCTGTAGTTCAACCATTCCTAGACGGTCAATACAACGGTTCGATCGCGTCCTCATTGTTACTTTCTGCCAGGAAGGGCTCTAAACAAGGGGAATGTCCAGGCGTCTCGGAGTGAATCAAAGCCATGGTGTTCGGACATGGAGGAGATACAGAGAGACAGGAACTGTCGATGACTTGCCTAGCTCAGGCCGCCCAAGGGCTACGACTGCAGTTGATGACCGCTACCTACGTATTATAGCTCGGAGGCACCCTCACAGCAACGCCACCATGTTGAATAATACTCTTCGTGCAGCAACAGTACGTCGTGTTAAGACTCAAACTGTGCGCAGTTGGCTGCATGATGCCCAACTTCACTCCCGACTTCCATGGCGACGTCCATCTTTGCAACCACGACACCAGCGCGGTACAGATGGGCCCAACAACATGCCGAATGGATCGCTCATGATTGGCGTCACGTTCTCTTCACCGATGAGTGTCGCATATGCCATCAACCAGACAATCGTCGGATACGTGTTTGGAGGCAACCCAGTCAGGCTGAACGCCTTAGACACACTGTTCAGCGAGTGAAGCCAAGTGGAGGTTCCCTGCTGTTTTGGGGTGGCATTATGTGGGGTCAAAGTACGCCGCTGGTGGTCGTGGAAGGCACCGTAACGGCTGTACGATACGCGAATGCCATCCTCCGACCGATAGTGCAACCACATCGGCAGCATATTGGCGAGGCATTCGTCTTCATGGACAACAATTCGCGCCCCCATCGTGCACATCCTGTGAATGACTTCTTTCAAGATAACATCTCTCGACTTGAGTGACCTGCATCTTCTCCAGACATGAACCCTATCCCACATGTCTGGGACAGATTTAAAAGAGCTGTTTATGGACGACGTGACCCACCAACCACTCTGAGGGATCTACGCTGAATCGCCGTTGAGGAGTGGGACAACTTGGACCAAGAGTGCCTTGATGAACTTGTGGATAGTATGACGCGACGAATACAGGCATGCATCAACGCAAGAGGACATACTACTGGATTTTAGAGCTGTGCAGCAATCTGGACCATCACGTCTGAAGATCTCGCTGTATGGTGGTACAACATCAGGAATAAAAAGGGTGGAAATGATGTTTATGTTGATCTCTATTCCAATTTTCTGTACAGGTTCCGGAACTCTCGGAACTGAAGTGATGCAAAACTTTTTTTGATGAGTGTATTTTGATACTTTTATTGGAAAAAATACAGTACAAAAATTATAACCACTGTAATTGATGTGTATCTGCAGTCATAATTTACAGTCAGTGTTACCATACATGTTCCCATAAAAGAACACCTACTAAAATGGGTCGATTTGCATGTACAAAAGTTACTCAGTATTGTCATTTATAAATAAAAATCGACCCATTTTAGTAGATGTGATTCTCCTTTCTTCTCAGTACATATTTGTCTTGGTTTTGAAAATATTCGTTCACAGACCACTGATGTTGCTGTGACATACAATACGTCTACCAACAATACATACAGCGCTGGCCACAGCAGTCTTCATGTTTCCCACCATTTTAAGGGATCGCTGTTTCTGGACAAATATCCCAGCACTAAATATTTGTCCAGTTCCACAGCCAATAAACTGAAGAAAATGGAGCTTTCTTAGTTTTCTGTTTTCAAGGATGCGAAAAGCTTGATGTATTAATAAAATATGCAGATGCGCACGTGGTCTACAACACATTTTTTCTAACTTGGGAAACGTTTTCTTGTGGATGTTTCGTCGGGCGCTATTGCAGTAGCCTGGAGCAGGCTTCTCATCCTGTACTTTACAGCCATCAGAGACGCATTTTGAAATCAGATGATCTACCATTAATTTTTTCTGAATCATCATCCACTCGTTAGAAAGATCTGGCTCTTTTAATCAATTCAGGAGTGGACTGCCATTTTCTAGACTGTCCACCCTACCACCATGATCTACGTCACTCTTTTCACTTGCGCTCCTAGCCTTATTGCTTGCCTAGATCTCTGCTCAGATACGATTAATGGCAAATATATATTGCACAAAAGCCTACCTACGTTACCTAAGGAATAATACTGCCATCTATCGCGGAGAATATAAATTTATGTGGAACTGGAATCGGGCTGTGAGTTTACTTACGAAAACTTTTAACTAGAGTTCACCAAATATCGCAAATTTCTCTAGAATATTTCATCATATTGCAGGAGGTTGTTGATTGTCTTAGGAATATTACTATGCAGAGAAGAAATGGCAAAAAATTAAAATGCTCTAATGTTCTCGCTACATCCAACAGAAACCCTAAAAGAACTTTTACTAGCGAAAATTTTGGTATGTTTTTTGAAATTTCATTCAATAGTGAATTACACTTGCCAGGTCATTCGTTCTGTTTCTTTTCGTCCACACACCAGTATATTTTATAGGACGTATTGTTGAAGGAACAGTTAGGAAGGTTTGTTTATTACCCCAAACGTGACCTATAACAGCAGTACGCCGTTTCAGTCATCATGATTAATTGAAACAGAGGCTCTGCTGTTAATGATGTGTATCTTTCTATGTGAAGGCCTTCACAATTAGAATAATGTAGCGACACGGAAAAAAATACGAGGTTAAGTTAGATTTTTGTACCTGGAGCCAATTTCAGCTGTAGAGGTTTTACTTAACGTCAGTCGAGTACCTTAACCCATAAAAATGTTGGAGAAGCATACAACTGGTGCGAAAAGACGTGAAAAGCACTTTTAAAGTGACTGGTATTCGAGCGTTATTAAACTGACTGATTGGCTGTCAGAAACAATACACGCTCTCATTTCAAAGAAACAATTGTGCTTAATTTAACAGACCATCGATATCAAACAGTAAGAAACTTTTAAAAGCAGCTTATTGTTTTGCAAAAGTATGTTGCCAGAGTTTTCCTTGTCAGTACACAGGTAGAAATGAACATTCACAGTGGGGATCGGCATGTTCTAGTACAGGCCTGGCCTAGATTTGCGCCCACTGGGGGCGCTCGCCTTCCGGGAGTACAGCTGAGTCTGCTCAAAACTCCAGGTTCCTCCATCACTGTGCTACTGGGAGTAGGTGTACGTGAGTGAGACGGCTACATGAAACTTCCTGGCAGATTAAAACTGTGTGCCGGACCGAGACTCGAACTCGGGACCTTTGCCTTTCGCGGGCAAGTGCTTGCTCTACCATCTGAGCTACCCAAGCACGACTCACGCCCCGTCCTCTCAGCTTCACTTCTGTCAGTACCTCATCTTCTACCTTCCAAACTTTACAGAAGCTCTCCTGCGAACCTTGCAGAACTAGCACTCCTGGAAGAATGGATATTGCGGAGACATGGCTTATCCACAGCCTGGGGTATGTTTCTAGAATGAAATTTTATTCTAGAGACGGCTATATGCTGAAAGTTGCACTTGCGGGCAACTTAGGAAGACGTGCTGCAACACACTGCGGCTACTTCTCAGAGGCGATTATGGCAGCATACATTTATAGCTAGAATTATATAACTAACGGTTATTTTCTACTTTTAATTTTTCTGACAAAGCAGTAACTTTGTGATGTAAGTAAGTAAGCCGATCAAGGCCGTTGGCAGAATGGGCTGACTTCTTATGCCGGAAGTCTTCGGCCGCCAATGCTGATTATTTATCAAAATTTAGGCAGTGGCGCGGATCGAACCCAGGACCGAAGACGTTTTGATTATGAATGAAAGACGCTACCCCTAGCCCACGGGTACTTGGTAAGTAAGTACCTTAGATAATCTTAAATCTGTGAGCACAAGTACTACGAGCTTTACATACAGGCATTTAACATAGTGTTGTGGTGTCTATAAATTTATACACATTTCGATATTAGAAATGAAATTTGCGTGAGGCTAGGGCCTACCGTCGGGTAGATCGGTCACCTGGTGCAAATCTTTTTAGCTGACGCCGCTTGCGAGTCGATGAGGATCAAATGATGATGAAAACACAACACACATTCCCCGAGCGGAGAAAATCTCCAACACGGGCGGGAATCGAACCAGGGCCCCTTACAAGGTATTCTACCGAGCTCACCACTCAGTATGGAGGCGAACTTCGCTTTTAGAAAGTGTAGTACATCTCGAAACTATCGCTCGTAATACAGTCAAACATGCGCAAATACGCAGGAATTTGGAAATTTGTAGTCAGTCCCTAAGTTTACGCACTACTTAATCTAACTTAGAATAACTTACGCTAAGGACAACACACACACACCCACGCCAGAGGGAGGACTCGAACCTCCGACAGGGGAAGCCGCGCGAACCGTGACAAGAAGCCTTAAGCCGTCGGCACACGGACCGTGCTGTTGAACGTTAACGTGGAGCGTGGCAAGTTCAACGTGCTGCTCAACGCTCAGGAACGATGCGACTTGTGCATACGGTACGTGGGCCCCAACGTGGTATACGCGATCGCAACGCACTCCAGCGGCAGTTTAGGGATGCTTCTAGTTCGTAATCACACTGTTTACTCAACGGGAGCGAGTAAAATTCCCACGCTAGCTCTATTAAAACGCACATTTCCTCCATCGTCCACGAAGAGGAAAGTACCATGTCCAATTAATAAGGACACAGGCTTATGGAAGTTCCATTACAAACAGTGCATTAAAAATTTGGAATACTTCTCCGCATAACATTTCATCATTCCCTCATTTTAGTAAAAACCCCAAGGTCAGTCTCACTTGATCACTGTTCCTACGCAGTAGCAGAAACTTTGCAACATGTGAACTACGAGGCGTAAAAGAAAAAGGAACAAAATATAAGTTGCGCAAGCTGTCCTGTAGATTAAGCCAATCCAACAAAGTCACCCCTAAAAAAAAAGGTGAATTTATATTTACATAACATCAAATATTATAATATATGCTTACATTAAACTAATAATAAAGTATCAGAACCTAATAAAAACACGAATGTTAGGAAAAAAATTTCGGCAGAGTTAAGACGCGAACCACGGCCTCGTTATAAAACTCTTCACTGGTAAGTGACTCTACTCATTACACTAAACCAAGACGACACCTTTATCAACTAATCAGGTTATGTTACCCGTTGCTGAAATCCTTAATCGTGGATATGTTACTAACTGAAATTTAATTATAACAAATTGTACCAAGAAAAATACGTTTTGGGTCGATCTTCAGTGTGTCGCTGCCTTCAAATAGCCTACTCTCACAATACGCAAGTTACAATAATTCTTTTGCCACGAATATGATGTTTCTCATTATTTTATTGTAACGAATTACACAGTTAACAACGGGTTTTCCTATGATTCTCAATTTCCTGGTGCTCAGAAACGGCATATATACATATAGGCTTGAAATGAATGCCAATATGGCGCCTCACAACTCTGTACTGAAGGGAGACGGAGTGCTTGTGACGTAGGTGGCGTTGTGTCATCTCATTGGTCAACGCTCAGACGCACGCTCAGAATATATGACATGCTAGATATTGCTCTGCACGTTCGGAAAGACTCCCGAGCCTGCTATTCCACGCTATGACGTCAGAAACTCGGCACGCTCAACGCTCAACGTTCGGATGCACGGTCCGTGTGCCGACGGCTTTAGCCGCGTGGCTACTCCGCGCGGCAGATACGCATATTAAAATGTGTTAAACAAGAATATTCCCAGCGCTATGTCAATTTCACAAAACACACACACAGTCACAAATTTACGCACGCATATGTTGAACAAACACTGAATTAACTTCAGTGGCTTGTCTGCGTAGTCAAAGATATTGATCGTGGGGTAACATTTTTGAAATTAACTGAAGGTTAAATGCTCTGCGTTATGCAGCGCCTTATTTCTTCTATCCGAGCGATGTTTCGACCCCTCTGCTCAGATCTTCTTCAGCACTTTATGGCGCATACTGTCAAAGGCCGAATACTGTCAAAGGCCAACGTTGCGTTGCCTTATCATTGGAAATCATTATTCAGTCGCAAAAAGTCTTGGAATCTCTTTGAGAACCCGTAATGAAATATCTGAATCACTGAAACGTCGTCAGCCATATTTGGTCCACAAATAACTCCTATGACTCTGGGAAAAGTACCATGTCACGAACTTGGACCTCATTTTATAATATCGTTAATTTTCCTTCATATCTGTTATTAAATGAGTCCTCCTTCCTATTAAGAAATGTAATGAATTCAGGCAATTGGTGATGTGTACCACATAAGATTCGTCACCACTCTAGTTACCCTTAACTCTAATTCTCCCATAACGGCCATCTTCAGTTCAACCACCATTCACTCTTCTTTGGCAGGTGACAAATGCATCATATCTTTGTCGCTGAGTTGTAACGAGGTTCCAGTGAGTGTATATGAAGCTCTTTGTACGGTCTTCAGTTTCTACGAAGAGTAAAGCAATTCCCGTGCCCCACTTTAGTGAGTAGTTTCATGCCTCAAACTTTTCTATATCGTTAACGTGCTAAGAAAAATGTTTCGGCCCCGATAAGCACTTAGAGAAAAGAAAATACGCTACTGATACCACCAGATCAAAACTTTCATGTTTATTATATTTTGTGGATCTTTGTGCTTTTAGTGTACCGTTTTCAATGGTACATCACGCTCTTACTTTGGCAGCAATTTGCAACAATTAGAACTGGAACGTTGTTAACAGTTCACCTAATAATTAAACAATAAAATGACTGGAAAGTTCGCTTCTTCTTCGTGTGTCACCATGTGGCAAATGAAAAATATCGGGTCCATATCCTGTTGGATTTTTTTTATTTATCTTGCAACGAGTAATGCTTCGACAGCAAGCTGTCAACATCTAACCATGAGTAATTAATTTACGTCTCAACCAAGGCAGCGTACTTGTTTTTGTGAATGGCATACGACGGTGGTGGTGTTTGACAAACGTGGCCATATTGATCTTTCAGGTGCAGTGAAAAGCAGAATACAAGCGAAACGCGCAGGTTGTTAATGTAGCAATGTCTGCACTGGATTAACGAGAACGTCCGTATGATTTATTGGCGGCAGAATATGTTACGCTAATTACAGTCTGACCGATTTTGCTGGCAGTGTGTCCGGAGGCATGCGGTCACGCCCACGCAGACGCGCGCGCACACACACACACACACACACACACACACTCACACACTCACACACACACGGCGTGACAGCATCATGTAGGAGGTGCGTGGGCTGCTGGTACTGTGACCTGTTGGAAACGTACTCTAAATAACTCGGAGACTGTAAAACACAATTAATTCTGAAAAATTCCTGACATTTGCATTGTTTGAAGCATCAGTTACACGAGATGGAAGCATTAAAATACGTTTCCCTTGTATGAATGTTCAACATGGAGTAAATCTTAAGCCCTGCTCGTGGAGCAGTCGAATGTGTATCGGTGAAGCAGTTAAATTATTCCAGCGCTAGATTAGTGCATGTAAATTACTTCCAAAAATACAACTATTTTCAGACAACAACTGTAATTCCAATAATAGTTTCCTGATCCGGTGTTTTCGTAAAGAGAGAGGTAGAAATTGCGTTTTCTCGGATAATGTCTATCAGGATGATTCAGTCAGAAACTACAACCAACTACATTGCGAATTTTGGAGTAGTTCTGCTAGCCCTTCGCCATGTGAGACGCGAGACTACTGTGGTCGTGAACTAATAAGTTATTTAGTCTCTAATAACAAGTAGGTCAGTGAGATTAAATAGTAAATAAGTTTCCTATTATTTGTTTTAATCCTGCTACCATAAGTTTCTCCTTTCTTTCCATATTATTTGTTTAATTTTTGGCGTAGTAAACATACTCAGAACCGTATAATTGTTTCTTGTTCCTGTGCGTCATAACTAATTAGACTGGATCTACAGGGTTATTACAAATGATTGAAGCGATTTCACAGCTCTACAATAACTTTATTATTTGAGATATTTTCACAATGCTTTGCACACACATACAAAAACTCAAAAAGTTTTTTTAGGCATTCACAAATGTTCGATATGTGCCCCTTTAGTGATTTGGCAGACATCAAGCCGATAATCAAGTTCCTCCCACACTCGGCGCTCACTGCAGGCCGACCCGTTGATTTCCCCTTACAGAGGCATCCAGAAGCTTTAAACTGCGCATACCGTCGCCGAATGGAGTTAGCAGTTGGTGGATCTTTGTTGAACTTCGTCCTGAAGTGTCGTTGCACTGTTATGACTGACTGATGTGAGTGCATTTCAAGCACGACATACGCTTTCTCGGCTCCTGTCGCCATTTTGTCTCACTGCGCTCTCGAGCGCTCTGGCGGCAGAAATCTGAAGTGCGGCTTCAGCCGAACAAAACTTGATGAGTTTTTCTAGATATCTGTAGTGTGTCGTGACCATATGTCAATGAATGGAGCTACAGTGAATTTATGAAATCGCTTCAATCATTTGTAATAGCCCTGTATTTATTATTTTCTACATATTTCCTGAAGGTGGTGTAAATTTGATTTGCATGCTCCGCAAGTTTGTACAAATGGTTTGTTTACGTATTCACAAGCAGTTCTACGACTTGTGTACAAACTTGATATCTGCTAATCGGTAATGACAACTTACTGCCTTTACTATTTTGCACGTTTTCTAACTCACGAACACAGTGCTGACAAATTCTGTGCCATATAACGGATATCTGAAGTGAGGACAGTCTCTGACCAATGAGAGCTCAGCACGGTCTTGTGCTTTAACACATGAACAGCGTTCGAACGCGGCAAAGGTACAAGGGAGATTTGAGGAACTTGCTTGTACTTCCCGTTCGGCGCTGGATGCATGACTCTGTGTGTGCAGCTCTGTGCTAACTCGTTCTTATTGGAGGAGATTGATGTGGAAGGTCGTCATGAGATAGATTTCTCTTATTAAGAGCCACTAGTTACGGTGAGGCAAAACCCAGCACTGCACAGTTTAGCGTATTAATTCAGTGCAACGATTTCTAGTCTGTAATAAGCCATTCCGAATGCTAGGAACTGACAAGCTTTGTACTGTGAAATAGTCTTGATTCATGTGGCCAAGAAATTGATTTCTCAGAAGTGCATCCGAATCGAAGGTGAACTAAATAAATCACATTCTCATTCCTTAAACATGTGCCGTGACTGCCCTATATTGATATGCGAAATTGTTTTGTGTTCTGCCGCTATTCTGTGGTTATTTTATTGTGAGTGCTGGACTTGTTTGCCTGAGAGGAAAGCTTTGGGTTTTTCTCGCTCAGAAGACGCACTCCCGATGTCGCCTCAAGTTCCTGATGGCATAAGGCGGTCAGTGAACCTCACCAGGTGGGTTGAGTATCGCCGGGTTGTAGGGCTGTTTTCGTGGTAGTTGGGCCGCGGCTTGGTCTGCAATTTTGTTGGTAAAGCTGGTGGCTGTCCTCGCTATGGGCAGAGGATACCATACCACCGCTGGTGCCTCAGCATTACAGTTTTTCCTTTTCCGTACGAACATCAGAAGACGCGACGCCGTGGCACTGCACAATCAGTATGAGAAAGGTGGCTGCTTTTGCTCCAAATTATTAATTGTTGGTAAGGCGGGTACCAGGTTGAGATTCATTGGGAGAGTCCTTAGAAAATGTAGTCCATCAACAAAGGAGGTGGCTAAAACACTCGTTCGACCTATACTTGAGTATTGTTCATCAGTGTGGGATCCGTACCAGGTCGGGTTGACGGAGGAGATGGAGAAGATCCAAAGAAGAGCGGCGCGTTTCGTCACAGGGTTATTTGGTAAGCGTGATAGCGTTACTTCTACCTCCCGAGGAGATCACGAATGTAAAATTAGAGAGATTCGCGCGCGCACGGAGGCTTTCCGGGAGTCGTTCTTTCCGTGAACCATACGCGACTGGAACAGGAAAGGGAGGTAATGACAGTGACACGTAAAGTGCCCTGCGCCACACACCGTTGGGTGGCTTGCGGAGTATAAATGTAGATGTAGATAATTTTAGTGTACCCAATCAGATAAGTCATCCCCACCAAAATGCTTGGCACGAAGAGGCCGACCAATTGAGAAGACACTGCACTAGGCCAGTACCAACCTCTTGTTGGTAACTTCGTTTTGTATGCAAAAAATTTGAAGTTTCTGTTGTCTACCTCGTTTTTCTTTCGTAAAATAAGCGATGTTTCCGTTCACCACGCTGGCAACAGCACTGAGTTGTCCCCTCCATGTACAGTTTTGTTGGGAAGTTAGTAGCTGAGGATATTGAACCAAGAATCGCGGTGATTCGTCTCCCGGCCGTCGCGTGGTGCGGATTGGCGTCTGCTAACTGATTTTCGAGAAATGCAAGTGCTTGCAGTTGTGGTAGGACAATCCATATCCTGAGCTGCTCGCTATTTACTTCTTTTTCAAGCAACTTGTGCTGCTTAATTGGCTATAATTTGTGTTTTTTTTCCTTTATTGAGTTTCGATTCCCCCTAAAGGGGGGCGGGCTGGCAGCAGCTTATTGCACCGCTCTGCAGCCTACAGAAATTGTTTTAAAAAGATGAAGATAATAAAAAAATTATAACAGTTGGCGATAAAATCGGTGACTTAAAGGTAAAATGGCAGAAAATTCTGGAGCTTAAAACATAAAACACAGGGTGGATGATGCTAATAGAATACACAGGAAGCAGAAAAATAATAGACAGACAATTAAAAAACATGGCGACAGTCTGGGTTCTGTTCGCAAGAGATATAAAAAGCACACCCAGCGACAGCATGATTTCTGTTCGCAACACTGTGGAAAGACGCACAACACTGAACACTCACTTAAACACTGCACTAAAAAATTGGCACAAATATGACGTAACACACCCGAGAGCAGGTGGGGGGAAACTGGTCAGATGACGGGAAAAGGGGGGGGGGCGAAGGAGAGGAAAAGTGAATGGGGAGGGGGGAAAGGAGCCAATGGAAGATGAGGATACATAAGAGGGTGGGGGGGGGGAGTGCTGAGCAGACGTGCCAGGGAGTGGGGAAGGCAGAGGAGGGGAGTACAAAAGGACTCAGGGGGGGGGGGGAGAAAGGAGATAGGGAGAGGGTAGGCTGGGAGAAAACACAGGATGGAAGGAGGGGGGGAGGAAGAGGGAGCCCAGGGAAAGGACGGAGGAAAGGAGGGGGGTGAGGATCAGAGTTGATAGGAAGGATAAATGGAGGGAGAGGGGGCATCATCCAGAAGGGGGAGTTGATGGAAGCCACCTTGGGAAAGAAGATGTAGGGTGTAGAGATGGAGGGTATGGGGGAATAATTTGTGGCCTCCTTTTCTCTCTTTAACTTTGAATTCGCGACCTGCCCAGATGAGATCTTTTTGTGTTTCCTCCATACATTTTTCCACATAATTTGGTACCTTCCCACCATGTTAGAATCATTTTGTAATTTTATTGGAGCTTCTAGATAACTTTGCTCTTTGTTAGTTTTATGTGAATTTTGTCAGTCACGAAGAACAACTAAACAACTGTTACCCTGTTTTGAGTCAGATTTCAGGATCCCTTACTGCTCTAGAACTTTTCCTTGGTTACAATATTGCAATGCCTGTGTTATTACGAACTACGATGCAAAGTTCATTCGGACATGCATGCAATATCCTATTTATCCACTGACACCAGGCAAGCGATTTTTAAGTAAATTGTCTCCCCCCTACGGAATATGCAGTGATAAGTCAAAACACCGTTACCACTGCCCCCCGCGACGTTAACCACCGCCAAGTGGCGTTACGGGCACGTAACGCGGTAGCAAAAGCATGTAAGCGGAGCAGACACTTAAAGAGGATCACCCTAACGAAGATATGGGCTGCAAATGGGGAAATCCTTTGAGATAAGCGACTTTGACAAAGGGAAGATTATTATTACGCAGAACTTGTGAACGAGTATTTCGAAAACGGCGAAGCTGGTCGAACACTCACCTGCTACTGTCGTGAGCATCTACGGAAACAGGTAGAAGAACCGTGGAATTACCACTAGGCGTGTAGCGTTGCTCTTGGGGGGCGAAAAGAAAAAGAATTTTTTTTTAATATCGAAAAAGTGAATATTTTTTGGGCCACTTGGCAACAGAATCAGGGACTGATTACACTATTATAATAACATACGTTCAGCATTAAATACCTGAATAAGAGCAGCATATTGATATATTTGAGATCGTTCGGAAGAAACATTATCATTTCTATGCATTTTTATAGTCGAGATGTAGTCATACCCGGAACAACATTAAGGGACCAGAAGATTTATTGACTTTAAAAGAAATGCAACACTACACAATTAAAAAAAGAGTTGGTTCAGAAATAATAGGAAAACGATAATGTTCCTTCTGCGTCATGCTGCGTGCGGCCCATCAGCGTGATCGTAATTTCTGGTGATGAACTAACACAAAATAGTTAACAATCAAGAAAATGAGGAGATGGAAATCATCAAGGTTAATTTACTAAAATAAGCACACTTATCTTTACGACACGTTTTTTTAATGCTACGTACCTTTTCATAATTAAATAGATGACCATTGTGGTTAAATACTTTATACATAACAGTCAAAATGTCCTCTTGATGCTGTCTGTTCGTAATCAGTTACAAGAAACTACATGTTTTTTGACTGGAAAAATAACAGTTAGCATATTCACTCAGTATTTTCACATAAAATATAAAATACCGATGCGGAACGCCTTTCGTGGAATACAAACAGTGAAAGGTGAGGTGCCCAATGCCTCATTTGTCTTGAAACAACAGAATTCTTTTTTATATATCGATACATGTACTTAGAGATTTACGGGCACTACGCAAGAACGGCAAAGATAAAGAATAATAGATTCTGACGCTGCTATGCGACGGTTAATTTATTTGACTTTACAATTTTTCGATACCTTTAGGCCATCAGGCGTTTACTATTGAGCGTATATTAATGTTTGTGAGGCGAAAATTACTAATATTACAGGCGCTAAATGGTTGGACGTCCACGACTCTTCACAGAAGGCGTCTCCACAAACGGCGTCATCGAGGTGAACGGCGGCTCGAAATGTGCACGCTACGGACACAGGCCGGTTAGAGCAGTATTATGTTGTGGGAGATATTTTCCTGCGCTCGCATGGGACCCGTGGCAGTAATTGAAGACAAGCTGACGACTGCGAACTACCTGCATCCCTTCGTGCCTGATGTCTTCCCCTACAGCGATGTCATCTTCCAGCAGTATAATTTCCCATGTCTCGGAGCCAGAACCGTGCTACAGTGATTTGAGGACCAGGACTCACGTCTATGACTCAGCAACCAAATTCGCCTGATGTACACTCTATGGAACCCATCTGCGTCTCTATGGACGCCATCACCACGTACAGATATCAGTGGCCCGTTATTTTCGCGAATTACATGATCAGTGGGTAGACATCTAATGCCAAATACTTCCATAGTTCTACCAGCAAACTGTCGGATCCCTGACACGCACAATCAGTGACGTATTTCGTTCCACAGACGGGGAAACGAACTACAAAGCAGGTGATCGTAAAGTTTTGGCTCATAGTGCATATAATGGATCTAGGAGTACAGGTTGTAGACACATCGTTCACAACATATGGACGTTTAGGTCAAACCATGAGTCGCGCTTGGGTCGCCAAATGGCAAGGTCACTGCTCGCGATAAACGGGAAATTCGGGGTCGAGTCAGGATCCGGCAAAAATTTTCATTGTCGTCATTCCATTATACACTTGATACTTGTCCATTTCGCAACTGATAATACAATTCATGTTTTCCTTGGTTAGGCGACCCGTAACTAGCAAATGTACCTTCTCGTTTTCCTAAGCTGCTGTTCTCAGTGTGATGGTATTTTCTACTCGCAATATGGCCAAACTGAACGATCAGTTATTTAAAAATTCATGAGAAGGAACGCACAGTGCACTCATTCATCTTGTGTGATCACAGATTTGCTTACTGTCAAGAGTTAGTTGTTTTAATTTTACCGTTGGACAAAAACTTGGTTTGTGTCGTTTCATCATTACGGCCAACGACCTTGCAGTAAACAAAAAGCCACAACTTTCAAACTATTCTTAATACTTTCGTAGAGTTCTTGAAGCTTTTGTGGATACATTCTGTATCATGCTATGGTAAAGAATGCTACGTAGTTCACGTGTGAATAATTGTACTCTTCCGTGTATTATGAGTTGTGTCTTGAAATGATGATTAATTTGAGTACCATCTCTCTGAATTTATATACATTTCCTTTGCCGCTGATAAAGTGATAACTGAAACACAACGATTCTGTGTAACACGCAGTACATTAGTCCACACTACAATTAAACTGCAATAGAGGTTCTGCTATGATTATTTGCCTACAGTACATAGTTTTTTTTCATACTAACTTCTTCCACAGTCAGCATTTATTTATTCAATAGTATGTTTAGTTTTAGTTTATTTGCATGATAGCTCTTGTTTCTGAAGGGAAGTTGCGTCGAAATCTTAGCAGCGACGGTATTTCAGGCACTATTCAGCGTTTGTTCTAGTACATTACAATTTATGGTTTTTTGTGGGGAAATGCTAAAGTGGCAGATTGTGGCACACATGCTCATAGCACATGCTTTTATCTATAACATGGGACATTTAAATAAGTCAGCGTTATGAACTTGCTGATAGGAAATTTGATCACTGTAATTCACTAAAATGATTATTTATGCCCATAGATCAACACAGTGCGCAAAGTAAGTCTTCCCTTTCTGAATAAATTCTTAAAAACATAGACAGCGTGTAATAAAATTTTATGGATCAAAACTTTCATATTGTAAGGAGGCATTTCAAACAGGGCAACTATCTACAGACATTCTTTCATGTACTCATAATTTATCAGCACATGTGGATCTTACATTCGTCGATCCTTAGCTTGAATCTTTTTCTGTGAACCTTCTGATTAATAATTAACTGCTATTTCTGTCAGGCAAGATCATATTTTGCCAGTGCTCATCACTTTCGCACAGTATTTTCATGCTCTCCGGATCACCAGCTATGCAAGTAATACATCAAGTGCTATTGCTCGTATCTGAGGAGCACTTTACATGGAATATTACTACTGTATTCCTCATTAGTACATTTTTTTGAACGAAATGTTATTGTGTGTGATTTATTTTACATAGTTTGCTGGATCAGTGTTACTCTGATTCTCATATATTTATGTGAACTATAATTGTTACATGAAACACTGTGAACATATATTACATCAACTATATAGTTTGTCTTTATCTGCCGCGCGGGATTATCCGAGCGGTCTTAGGAACTGCAGTCATGGGCTGTGCGGCTGGTCCCGGCGGAGGTTCGAGTCCTCCCTCGGACATGGGTGTGTGTTTGTCCTTAGGATAATTTAGGTTAAGGAATGTGTAAGCTTAGGAACTGATGACCTTAGCAGTTGAGTCCCATAGGATTTCACACACATTTGAACATTTTGTCTTTATCTAGTAGACGTCCAGAAATATTTTTAATACCTCTGTCAGTATCTTACAGTTTAGAGAATTCAAGTGCTGTTTACATTTGCTGAAAAGACTCAAATTCCATTCAGTGTTGTGTGAATGTTTAGGAGTCATTAAAGTGTGGGAAGATTTAATGACACATATTACATTTCTTGGGTATTTGGAGTGGTGAACTAAAGATTTGGTTGTGCAGGAAGCTGCAGTAATGCGTGTAGGATATCAGGTACAGTTGTGCGCAGTTAAGTGATCTTAGAGGTTTCTGAACAGTAATATTTCTTGTCAGTGTTTTTCTTGTGAAGAGTATACTCTTTTGGGGAAGGTTACATATTGACATCTTGGGTTGTCGGGTGTTCTGCCGGATATCAGCGTCGTACTTGCACGATATTTCGGTCACGTAGCTCGTGACCTTCATCAGGTGCGACCTGAGACAGTCTCAGGTCGCACATGATGAAGGTCACGAGCTACGTGACCGAAATATCGTGCAAGTACGACGCTGATATCCGGCAGAACACCCGACAACCCAAGATGTCATTAGATCGACGGGAAAGCCTGAAGAGTTACAGGTTACATATTATTGGAGAGGCAATTTATGCTGGGAGTTATACTTATTAGCAATCTTACTGTTTCAATTTCATGGTCCATTTATATTAATATGCAAGAAAATAATTTTATTGCACTGCACATACATTCCTTAAACTACGTCAGTGATATTCTTATGTTTGGTTCAAATGGTTCAAATGGCTCTGAGCACTATGGGACTCAACTGCTGAGGTCATTAGTCCCCTAGAACTTAGAACTAGTTAAACCTAACTAACCTACGGACATCACAAACATCCATGCCCGAGGCAGGATTCGAACCTGCGACCGTAGCGGTCTCGCGGTTCCAGACTGCAGCGCCTTTAACCGCACGGCCACTTCGGCCGGCTCTTATGTTTCTATTGCACATTTTCGGTTACGTTTTTTGTTGAATTGTCATGCTAATGTGCACATCATTCACGAGGAACATTCTTTAGTATAATGTATAATGTGTGGGTTAGTAGGTGAGAGATATTATCTTATGACTGAAAGTACAGTGAAATATTTTGGCTCATATTAAGGTATAATACCGATCGTTGAAACCTTACAGCATATTTGGGTTAGTGATATATCTCAGAATTTGGAGTGATAAAGAACTTGTTGAAAATTTCTGACAAATTGAAAGTTTTTTTTATTTTTTGAAATAATATGCTTGTTGCTTGTTTTGTGAGGCTGGGAGATCTGTGACACTTTATAACAAAGTAGAGGTAACATTCTTTTAGTTGAATTTCAAACAGTGTAACTGTGAGGAGTACTTTCTTATTTTTCTTTTTTCTTTTTTGCTTTTGAATTGTTTTGAAATGTTCATTTTAGTATTTTTTCTTAGGTCTTTATTTTTTGAAGTGTAATATTTTGCTTTAACTACATGTATCTAATCGCTTGGGACTTACACTTCAAAGTATTATTGCTTATTCATTAGAGTTAGATTTGAAGTGTCGAATATAGCTGTGACTTTGTTATCCACTTGACACATGTTAGTGAGTCAAATGCAGTTAGATGATTTCATTATAGTGTGGATTGTGGAGTAATTTTCATTATTAAATCAGTGTTTGAAACTTTGAGCGCGGACTGGAGTATTTTTTAAACTAACACCCCTCTCCCCCCTCTTACCGCCCTTACGTGGTAGGAAAGCAGGGGCGCGCACAGCGGGAGGGCAAGGGACAGCATGAGCAGCTACCTCGCTGGGAATACTGTTAATTTACAAACATTTAAAAGCTAATGTAACCGCAGTTCCTGGTTTTTATTACCTAATGTATCAGGCAAATTAACACTAAAAGTGCCAGAAAATATTGATGACAGGACGTAAAATTGTCAATAGTAAAACATGTGGAAAGTGAACTAAAAAATGAAATGGGGCAATTGGAAACTTTGAAGGAGGTCGGAACTGAAATTGCAGAAAGAATGATTAATTTAACGTCGCTGATTTTCCGTAAGAAATGTCATTCTTTCGAGATGCAAAAAGATTGTTGTATAACAGCGTTAGAGCTATTGCTGTATATGATATCAGCATGCAGACGTTCTCAAAAGTGAGGGAACATATGTTGCCAGACAACATGTACTACTAGTTAGCAAATCTTTCAATATTTACGTAAATAACTGGAGCGTGCCCTTTGATATTTTCGTTTAGTTCCAAGCATTGGTATTAAATATACCAATTCAACACTGTGAATCCTGTATGTCGTGATGTTTCTTTGTTCTTCTTCTACCTCCCGACTCGTGTTTTTGAGTGTGAAGCAAGTAACTATACATTCTGTAACATATCTTATGCTGACTTTTCAAACAGTGATCACAAACAAGCCTCTGGTTATCTTTGTAGCTAGACCCCAATCCGGCGAGAAATTGCATCCAATTCTGTTTTAAAACATGCCTACCAATTTTTAGATCCATTAAGGTAAGTCGACGCTAACCCTATCCAGTGTTGAAATAGACGCCACTAGCATAACTTAAATGAAAACAACGTAATTATAAACCTTAAGGATTCAGAGAAAATATCAGTCATAGCTATATCTCACACTACACAGGGTGAGAAAACAAAATTATCTAGAAACCAGAGAAAGAGCAGAACTAATATGGCTGAAGTGATGGCTCAATAGTGACGCTTGTACATACATTACCATCAAGCATTATCAGGGTATAGCACGTAACTGATGAAGAAAGCGTCGTTGTCGCGTTGCTTTAGAACGTAAATCATTATTACAATAACGAGGAAAATATCTCCGCACAAAGAAGAAATATTATTAAAATGTGTTTCGTAACTTATTTATATGCGCTAGAGTCAATGGTTAGTAGCAAACTAATATTCATATTTTACTCTACTTTGGCTTGAAACAGGTACATGCAGTGTTCATTCTTTCTTATATTAAAAGAATGAATTGTTGGGTCATAAATGGACGTTAAACACAAACATGTAAAAAATGAAGTCTTAAAAAAAGTACCATTTTTGAAAAATTAAATACAACATAGTACGTATATGACGAAAAATGCAAAATTAAAATGATATTTCTATAGCTAGAATGTTCGTGATTTTAGTACTTCGGTATGATGCGTAGCTCGTAAGGAAAGAGAGATTTCATGTCAAAAACCTCCAAGCATTACTAACACGCTATAGTAAAATGAAACGTAGCTGGTGATCGACTGAGTAACGAAATTACTATACGTCTACGCGGCCCCATTAAGAAGGATATCCGGGGTGAGAGTTGCGTTTCGGGAATGTTGTTTTCCTCAGTTCATGCGTCGCCATAGCCCGATTGAAATTACTTGATAGTCGACGGCTGTCGCTTGCCGCTACGGTGTTACCATACATGCCTCCGGCTACTGCTCGGTTATAGGTAACACACAAACACGGAAGGCACTTCACAAATGTTAGTGCGTAACGCGAGCAGTTCTGGAAGTGGCGGCCGCAAGGTATATCGGAAATGCGAGATGATCTGCCGAAAGCTGATTTTAAGTGACCAATGACTAAACTGCGGCAGAAAACGGGTTTTGTAGCCCAGAATTTAAACTCGTGTCCTAAGCTTAACACAGCCTCGTGATGTGTAATGTATCAGAGAAAAATGTGGTCTACAATGTGCAAAAGAACTAAAGTCACGGCTATTAAAGCTAACATCTAAGAAAGGGCAGACAGAAAAAGTTCAGTTTTAGCACTAATTCAAACTGCAACATCTTGCCATAATTGGTTACCTAAAACTATCCTCTACGTGGTTACACGAGATGCCACGTTACGAGCCGATGAGCAGTCCTCGCTGCTACTTGGATGCAGATTATAGATGACGCAGATTCCAGACGAAAAAAAGAATGACAGGTAGAAAAATAAGAGCAGATAAAAATGTCAATAAAACGAGGAAAATGTGGTGGCAAGGAATAAGAAATCAAAAAATTACATTTAAACCAATTAATGGAATAAAAGTGGTAATGAGACTCTTTTGATCAGTTTTAGAAAGTAAAAAATATTTAGATATTTGATGACATTCGAACCTACGACTTCAACACGGTATGTTATTAGGCTAACCACTGCGCTTAAATACGACATCTATTGAAGTTGTTTTATTTTTGACTCTGATCACCCAGTCGCAATGATGAAATGCAGTGTTGAAAAACTTGGTTCCACGCAATGTTATGGATACTTATCTAATGTAAGCCGATCTCTATGATTCTCATCTCTGCACATGTGACGCTGAATCATGTCTTGTGCCGAAGTATCCAGTAATATGTAGAAAGTGCTATGTGTGAAACGTGTGTATATATTAGCTTTGTTATGTGTGTGTGTGTGTGTGTGTGTGTGTGTGTGTGTGTGTGTGTGTGTGTGTGTGTGTTGCTTGTTGTATGGTTATCATGTATGATAAAATACGAAATAAAATGCCAGATCCTTGATTCCAGATCCAAACACATCAAGGAAGAGTGCTGGACAAGGAACAGGAAGAGAACTGACCAATTGTCGTGGCCGTTCGGCAATAGCAAACGGTTCGGGCGTGACGTTGAGCACTCTGATTGGAGGTAATTAGCTCCAACACGTGAAGTGTCAACTATTTTCATCAGACTACAGGTGCACATATCTTGACGAAACTCAAACGGCTATTGGTGTAACAAAACAGTAACGTGACAACAGACACTCGACAAAACCGTATTCCTTCTAAATTCAAATAACGGCTAACAGCTATCAAATAATGGTTAACAACCATCAGCACTATGCAGCACGTTGTGTTTCATTTTTGTCCTTTGCTTAAGGGGTTTTCATTTGCAGTGTGTGGCCGATGACCGACACTTGTTGGTAGAAGTAGGACGTTGCCAACCTATGCGCTCATAGAGTAATTTATTGTTGTACAACAGCCTCATTTAATTAATTTCTTAATAAATACTACAAATTAGCACCACATTTCAGTAACAACGTCTCAACAATACGCTTCACGAAATACAGTTGATTAGATCGGCTCAGAGTGTTTCAGCGTTTATACAACGAGTTGTAAGTCAGCAGTGGTGCGTGAATGTTGTTTACTTAGAATTCTATGCAGTGTCAAGTGTAACGTAATAGGGAATACACAGAAAATATGACCGATCATTGTAAGGTTTTTGTACTTCGTAAACAAATAAAAACTGAATCTTAAAGTGACAGAATCGAAAAGTATAATAGAAAAGTATATACAGAGAAGGGTGAGTCGAACTGAATTATCTATATTTAATCATTAAATATTCTGCTAATTCTGCTGAGGGTCAATGTAGACTAAGTCATTACCTGTACTGGCTTCAAGTGCTGTGGTGTATAGGACAGTAGGTTCTTGATCAGTATTTCCAAGGTCGGAAATTACGTTGGAAAAAAAAAAGAAAAAGGATATTGACGATTTCCCAAAATACAGGATTTTATTGATTCGCCGGCACCCTGATAAAAATTATAATTCCGAGTATGACGGTAGAAGGCATAAAGAGAACATTTCGGTTGTACTGGCTGTCATTATATACATGGCTGGTTCATTTTAAAGCAGTTTATGGGGCACTTTGTAAGTTCCGTATGCTTTTGCGGCCACATATAACGCACGGCACTCATCATGTTGCATTCATAATCCATCCATTCACCAACTTCAAAAAGTTTCAAAAATCTCTAAAAATATACATGAGTTTTGAATGGCGTAAAGGTACTGCTCAGTAGTCATGTAACTTTGTTAATGTTACGTTAAACAGAACGAAGAGTTTAGAACTCATGAATGCGAATCTTGTGAAATTAGTACCAATTAAAAACGCTAAGTTGAACTCAGTTGTTTTTAGCATATTCTTTTGTGCGTTACATGATTTGGCTTTCAGAGGAAAACCAAATTCAAATGCTGCTCTGATGATTTACTGAAGTGCAGAGTGCAGTCAGGTGACGAATCAATGCGGAAACATTTTGAAAGTTCTCCTAAAAACTGCCACCTAAATTTCTCTAAGTTTCTAAATGATTTAGGTGAAACATGCTCCTAAGTGCTAAGAAATGATTTGATTAGCATCATTAATAATTGCGAACAGAGAATAGGACTCGTGGCTGGACCAACAGAAAACAACGTAGATGGCGGGAAAACGTTAAAGCCGGGAGTGTAAAAACATGTTTTGCTATAATTAATGCTAGTTCTTTTTTTATAACACCGACCAACTAATATTACACGACAGAAATGTGTTATGGACAAATGCCCTCTCCAGCCAGTACCAAGTCAGGCCAACGCCTCGTGCCGCATTGAAAACGACAAACAGGCAAAAGGAGGACTCTGTCGTGAACGGGGAAAGCCCGGAACAGATCGCCTCACCTTGCATGGGCGAGTGTCTTGAATTAAAAATCGGCAACATGGCCTAAGCAAGCAGAAGCCATCATCAAGTCATTGCAACGGCGCAGCTTCATTTCGTCATAGAGAGTAAAAAATTCAGAAGAACACTTATCAGCCTGTTGATAAGGCGGAAAAGCAACAAGCTGCAGCCCTGAAAGCCAATGTTACGAGATAGAGAATGGTGACGAATGCTGATGAGCCCACAAAAGCAGGCCACATTAACTCATTGCAAGCCTGTCACGATGACACTGCTTCAAACCAGTACTGATAAGTGCTCAATCTTCCAAAACTCGCTGTTCAGTCTTCAGACTGCAGTACACTAGCTAAGAGGCCAGGCCAGTGATGCACTGCTACCTCTCCGAGGTGACTACTACCTCCGATACTGCCACCTACCTGTTCTACCAGACTCTGTCACTGTGAGCTGTAGGTGCAACAACCATTGCTGAGAAGGCTTGAAGACTTCTACCTCCGGCTTAGTGAGACTATCTGATAGTGCTTGACGCACTGTACACTTACCACAATATTCGGCAGGTACACTAACCGCTGTTGTCAGTGACTGGTATCTGCAGGCAGTCATTAACATCCCCATCCTTCCTTGGTGCAAGGGCTATGGTGAGGAGCATCTTCACACAATGCAGAGTTGCCGACAGCTTTAACATCAAGGAGAGTGCTCTAGTAATTCACAGTTGCCATCTGGGTCAGCCTCACCTGTCGAACGGGCCACGCTATTCGCCTATAAGGCCTGCCACCTGCATGACACCGTGATCACTGATCACATGAGCCACGCGCCAAGGTCGAGACCTGCAGGGGTTCGCTGAAATGGCATCATCTGCTTCGAAGGCCACGACGCAGCACCGCCGACGACCTGGTCAGCAACACAAAGGAGGATATACAATTGTAAACTTTAATGAATGAATTCTTATTCAGCTAATGTTTGGTCATTAATGCCCAGCGCGTCGGCTTGCCTGCTCCATTACACTCCATGACAACAGTACAAGTCTCATAGCAAGTCAGAGTACTAAATATGGATTGTAGGTACAAATAGGAGAAAATGATTTGTAAACCACATATGTGGTCAATAATGTTTGCTCCTGCTGATATGAAAACCTATGGGCACCCCTGTATGATAGAGGTTTGGAAGAAGGTTGAGTGTAGGGCGTTTTCAGATATTTAGAGGGTGCTAAATACGCAGGGTTAACCAAAATTTGCTTACTACAATTAATTATTTAACTGCCATTAACGTGTATCGAGGACTTTTAAGAGTTTTGTGTCTGGAACTGGTTTCAGGTGGTACTGAGCTGAGATTTCTTGTGCACCTGTGATTGTTCAGGTAGACTTCCAATGCATATTTAATATTTGTGGAGTAATTAATTAGATGTTAATCCATATTTGCAGTAGACTTTGAATATTTTGAATGTCATGTGGTGTTGCATCACTTTCTGATTTTTCAGATTCTGCGCGCTATTAGAGATAGAGTTTCAACTGTAGTGTCTTATACACTCCTGGAAATGGAAAAAAGAACACATTGACACCGGTGTGTCAGACCCACCATACTTGCTCCGGACACTGCGAGAGGGCTGTACAAGCAATGATCACACGCACGGCACAGCGGACACACCAGGAACCGCGGTGTTGGCCGTCGAATGGCGCTAGCTGCGCAGCATTTGTGCACCGCCGCCGTCAGTGTCAGCCAGTTTGCCGTGGCATACGGAGCTCCATCGCAGTCTTTAACCCTGTTAGCATGCCGCGACAGCGTGGACGTGAACCGTATGCGCAGTTGACGGACTTTGAGCGAGGGCGTATAGTGGGCATGCGGGAGGCGGGTGGACGTACCGCCGAATTGCTCAACACGTGGGGCGTGAGGTCTCCACAGTACATCGATGTTGTCGCCAGTGGTCGACGGAAGGTGCACGTGCCCGTCGACCTGGGACCGGACCGCAGCGACGCACGGATGCACGCCAAGACCGTAGGATCCTACGCAGTGCCGTAGGGGACCGCACCGCCACTTCCCAGCAAATTAGGGACACTGTTGCTCCTGGGGTATCGGCGAGGACCATTCGCAACCGTCTCCATGAAGCTGGGCTACGGTCCCGCACACCGTTAGGCAGTCTTCCGCTCACGCCCCAACATCGTGCAGCCCGCCTCCAGTGGTGTCGCGACAGGCGTGATTGGAGGGACGAATGGAGACGTGTCGTCTTCAGCGATGAGAGTCGCTTCTGTCTTGGTGCCAATGATGGTCGTATGCGTGTTTGGCGCCGTGCAGGTGAGCGCCACAATCAGGACTGCATACGACCGAGGCACACAGGGCCAACACCCGGCATCATGGTGTGGGGAGCGATCTCCTACACTGGCCGTACACCACTGGTGATCGTCAAGGGGACACTGAATAGTGCACGGTACATCCAAACCGTCATCGAAACCATCGTTCTACCATTCCTAGACCGGCAAGGGAACTTGCTGTTCCAACAGGACAGTGCACGTCCGCATGTATCCCGTGCCACCCAACGTGCTCTAGAAGGTGTAAGTCAACTACCCTGGCCAGCAAGATCTCCGGATCTGTCCCCCATTGAGCATGTTTGGGACTGGATGAAGCGTCGTCTCACGCGGTCTGCACGTCCAGCACGAACGCTGGTCCAACTGAGGCGCCAGGTGGAAATGGTATGGCAAGCCGTTCCACAGGACTACATCCAGCATCTCTACGATCGTCTCCATGGGAGAATAGCAGCCTGTATTGCTGCGAAAGGTGGATATACACTGTACTAGTGCCGACATTGTGCATGCTCTGTTGCCTGTGTCTATGTGCCTGTGGTTCTGTCAGTGTGATCATGTGATGTATCTGACCCCAGGAATGTGTCAATAAAGTTTCCCCTTCCTGGGACAATGAATTCACGGTGTTCTTATTTCAATTTCCAGGAGTGTATATTATTAGTGGGGTGATTTGTACTGGGCTATTAGAGATAGAGTTTCAACTGTATTGTCTTATATATTATTAGTGGCATGTTTTGTACAGAGTTCTATGAGATTTACTGGAGGAATTTGACATTTTTAGGACTAATGATATTTTGGTGATCTTCTTTGCTTGCGTGTTGCTTGGAGGTGGTTGACCGCTCATTGGTGCTCTTATTATTCAGTGTAAGGTAGGGAAGCTACAGTAAGTCGAAGAGAGAAAAGAAGCTGTAAGTTTGAAAGGAGTTGGTTCAGAAATGAAAAGTCTAAGGTATAGACAGTCTGATTCTTGTCTCCTTCTGTTTAGTGATAATAGTCTGGGTATTTAGAGTGTCTTGGATAGTGATTCAAAGAGCATTTCAGTCAAGTAGAGAGTGTTGAAATAAGTGACCATGTTACTGCAATTCGAGAAGTTAGCGATGTTAATATAAGTGGGGGTGCAGTTGATTCTGAAGTGATTCTGCCTCGTGAGTCTACCAGTTGTTCCAATAACTTGGTCGAAAAATCTACAGCTTATACTGCATATACGTTTGAAGCACCAGTAGATGGTTTAGCTATTGCTGTTTGCACATTTAGCTGTTAATGCTGAGCAAAGTTCAGCATCTGATGTTGTTAGAGATTCTGAGGAACTGAAGTCTTTGTTGAGGGTCAAGGAAGGACAAATGGTTCAAATGGCTCTGAGCACTATGGGACTTAACCTCTCAGGTCATCAGTCCCCTAGAACTTAGAACTACTTAAACCTGACTAACCTAAGGACGTCACACACATCCATGCCCGAGGCAGGATTCGAACCTGTGAACGTAGCGGTAGCGCGGTTCCAGACTGAAGCGCCTAGAACCGCACGGCCACCAACGGCCGGTCAAGGAAGGACAAGTAGAGTTAATAGGAAGAGAAGGAAGTTAGGCCAAGATTGAATAGGGGGTGGGGGCGGGGTAGGTGTTCGAAAATTGAAGAAACACTGTGTGACAGAAATGCTGAGGATCATTCTTGTAGTAGAGGTCATGTGCTTGTTAGTGATGTGAATTATCACCATTAAAATGAGAAAGATTCTTCATCACAGAGAAGATAATTTAAACGAACAATTGCGGTTATGGATGTTGAAAGTTCAAATCTGATGCGATAGCAAATGACAGACCGTGAATCAGAAGTTCAGAATTTGGAACAAGAGGCTATAGCCTACATGGGTATTTCTCAGATGGAATTAGAAGTAGGGGAGTACTGAACAATATTAAAAAGACAAGCTTTGGCCGAGCGGTTCTAGACGCTTCAGCCCAGAACCGCGCTGCTGCTGCTGTCACAGGTTCGAATCCTGCCTCAGACATGGATTTGTGCGATGTCCTTAGGTTAGTTAGGTTTAAGTAGTTGTAAGTATAGGGGACTGATGACCTCAGATGTTAAGTCCCATAGTGCTTAGAGCCATTTGAACCACTTTCAAAAAGATAAGCAGTAAGTGCTGAACTGCAATGTCTCAGGTTATGAAAAATAATATGTTAACTCCGTTAGTGTAAAGCCAGTAAGTGTCGAAGTGTCAAGAGGGGCTATGTCATTACTGACGTCTAATATATTTCTGTCCCTGTTGCCAAATGGCTGTGGAGTGTGAATAAGTGACAAAAGTGAGTGTTTTAAATCTATTAATATTCTTTTGCATTAGTATTCATCACGAAGATAGCATGTGATTAGGAAGTATGCAGTGATTTTCCACATTGTTGATGAGATACGATTATGTCTTCGACGTTAGTTTTATCTTATACACACGTGATAAGATAATTTCTATAAATGCGGCATGAAATTTTTCTTGGCATTACATCCGCATCCGGATTGATGAATAGTTCCGTGCACTGCTATGTGAAAGTTGGTGATATGGTGAGAGTATACAGAAAGACAATTTTCAGTTGTATATAGGGTTTGAACTGTGACATGGGGTCATGTATGAGCATATTTCCATGCAATAAGGAATAGAATTTTCTGTGGATGATGAGTGAGCTTGGACGGATATGTTGTGGATGTTTACATTGCTCAGTTGTTTTGTCCTCAGTGTATGGCCTCTCAGTTGTTTAGATGAAGTTAGCTTTATGTCCTAAATCTGTTTGGGTGTAGTTCTCTTTCTGTCTGTGTATCTAATGGGAAAATTGTGAAAAGATTTAAGTCATTTGCCAAAAGGGTGTGCAGGTCAATATTTAACAAAAATTAATTGATCATGATGAATGTGGGGATTGGCTGAGTTGGTATCATCTGGTAAGAATTTCTTTGTTAAAGATGACTTGAAATAATGAATTTGTGTGTGTCCATGGTTAATGAAAGGAAATTAGTTGTGGTTCAAGTTGTAAATCATGATAAGAAGTAAGGGAATGAGTAATGCTGAATAAGATAATGAAGTCTGTTGTTTTCCAGTAAAGACTGTTTATGTATGATGATTTCTCTAAACTATGTTGGTACTTAATATTGTTTAAGGAGAAGTGATTATTTTGTTTGTGGCTGTACTCAATACTGTGAAGATGATGATGTATGAAGTGATTTTTTTGTGTCAGTATGAATTCCCTCCAAAGTGAAGGTTGAAAAAAAATGTGATGTTGTGCTACTGGTGTTGAAATATGGAGTAATGAGGACTATATTAGGTTTGTTGGTTTCTCCACTGAACGGAAGTTGTTGGTAGGTGATGTGTCTTGTTGAGGTTCTTGGTAGAAGTTGCACAGTAATCGAAAATATTATACCTGTGCTGTTCCATGTAGAACATCTTGACTACGTTCCCCAGCACTACAGGTCCTATTCTTGCCTGCATGGTACTGGTGTTACCACAGTGAGGCTGATGCAAGACACATGGTCAATGGGAGTGCCATCATGGCTGGTGTTGGGGAGAGGTGTGAATACGGAAGGCATACAGCTGGACTGAAGAAGAGCAGAAACATCTCCTGGAAGCAAGTGATGTGTCTATGGTCAGAGCTGCAAGAACGCCATAGACAGTCAGAGCAGGGTGTGGAAGGCTGTGGCAGTGGCAGAGGCTGGGATTTGGCCTATGCTTAGATATCAACAGTCAGTGTCGAGGAGTTGCTGGAGATATACCAAGGAGGGAAGTTTCACAGGTAGCCCACCCCAACACCATTACCAAATTGGCATAGTCATTGAAGCCAGATGGACACAGTCAGCACGGGCAGTGCTAGTAACAACCTGTTGGATCAGGTGCTGTCCCTTCTGGTCACACACACGAAATTGCAGAAAGGCATGGAATTGCTTCAGCAAATTTTAAGTGGCACAATAAGAGAGCTTTTGAGTTAATTACGTATCTCTGCGTTCTTGTGTTCGAGCTGAGTCATAGTATTGTATGCAAAGGTGCATTAACTGAAGTCAATTGTGGCTCACTTCCTCTGGAAGTTGTGGCTACTGCACGTGAGGCCAAGCTAGGTGTTGTGTGTTGCACATGGGGCATGTTAAAGTTAACACTGTGTCGTAAAGCAAGCCCGTTTGTGTAAGTGTGTGCAGTGTACCTGATAGTGGAAAAGTTAAATATACTTCTAAATCTTGTTACAGTTGTGGATCTGTTCTGTATTCTGACGTTTTTGTATTGATTCAGTATCGATCTCGCTATTAAATCCTTGGTTCATCCATATATATTGTGAACTTCTGTATTCTCTTACATGAATAAATTCTTTATATATGTAACTGGTATACTGATCAGTCAGATGTAGGCATGTGTAGTTCATTAGTATATGGGTAGTTGGTGTCTAGGTGATAGGTGTAGCTAGTAGCAGCAAGGCAGTAAGTAGTTAGCAGGGATTTTATTCGGTTTTCAGTTCTACATAAGTGAGTATTTTCTAATGTTATAACTTACTATTGTCATAACTAATGAGGACGAAGGCCATACGTTTGTGAAGTGTTATGTCCAACTTTGGGTTTGTCATACAGGGCCAAATTGAGTTGTTTTGTACAGATTATTGTTATTTTTTCAAGAAGATATTTTCTGTTGTTCAAGCTTTGTTCAGATTTATTCAAACCTCAAAGAATCTTTTGTTTATGACAGCGTTTTCTATCTCATTAAATAGGTCTTTGCATGGTAAATAAAGAGGTAATAAAAATACTGAGACCCACATCTTTACAGTCCTCAGCCTGAACCCCACTGCATCCAAATCCCACACCACAGCGGTTACCCCTATTCTTGACATTACTGAAGTACAATATTTCTGCTGGTGCCAGAAGCATTGAAGCATGGTTGTTATCTAATGGAGAATTCAGGGTAGTGTTGTCAATCAAGTAAAGATGATGAAACCCTCTTTTCTCATTTATGCTGGAACGGGATTTGGAGCTTGTGTGGAACTACAAGTTTGAAAGGAAACTAATGAAGACCTTTTACCCATTGAAGCCATATTATATTTATTCTGAGCAGATAGAACGGAACTGTTTGAAAGATGAAATGTAGCCACCACAGGAATAATTAAATATGAGTTTTATTTGCATGTGAACAGTAGTAAAGAAATGAAATCTGCATGTGAGTGTAACAATGTTAGATTTTTTGTTTTGTTTCTTCCTCCCTGTATGTTGGTGACTAAATGTAACCATTTTGAGAAAAGATATGTTCTGGGTAGTAAAAGGTGAGGTGTGTGATAAAACGGAATTGCATGTAAGTAGTTAATGATTATTATCTTGAATGTCTTTGAATAATCTACTTCCTTCTCCCCACAGCGATATGTAATTTGATGTTTATGAACTGATGAACCAGTATGTCAATCTGTGTGTGTCAATGTATTTTTCTCAAGTGAAAGACTTTTTATACATATGTGGATTGAAAATGTTTTACTCACAAATATTCCTGTGTACTAATCTTAATGATGTTATGTTGATGATGATTCTTTTTTTCCATTTGCTGGTTAACCTAGAACCTTAGAACCTTATAGATCTCTACTACTATTTGTTTTAGTTAGGTGCCTCGTTATGTCAGCTTCATATATATTTTGTGCCTATGATTTGATGTTCTGATATTTCTTCTGTGAGCTGCCTCATTGATCTCTAGTTGCTTGTTTATTTAGTGTTTTGTTCTATGATGTCTCCTGTCACTGGAACTTTTTATTTGATTATGACATTATTTAGTTGTACAGCACATGACCATGTTCCTTTCCTTATTGTACTATTCTCTCTGTGGGGAACCAATTACTTTGGTGTATGTACTGCAGACATTGCAACAGTGTCAGTGAACAATCTTGTCTTATTGTGTTTCAGATATGGGTCTATTCATGTTGTTTATCAAATTATGAATTCTTGTGTTGTAAGCTACATTTCCTAAATGTTTGGTCAGCAGGAGGAGATGAGTTCATTGTATGACATTGTGTAACTTCATGAGTGAATTCTTGATTATTCTTCTCTTCTACACAAGTTGTTACCAGTTTCTTTCCTGGTGAAGCAGAAATCAGTTTGAGTATTTATTTACAATAATGTATTTTTTTCACATCTCTTGAACCCGTTTAAGGATTTACAGTACTGAAATGTTAAATATCAGTTTCAAATGGCACTATGCTGTGAAGTTGTTAGGATGTTCATCACACGGGTTCTGTAGGGACTGTGGTAGAGAGTAACCACATAGTGCCATGTATTGGGTTTGATACAGATGAGTGGCTGTCAACCTGGTCCCTACTGTCTAGCGTTATGGCTGTCTTGGTGGGCAATAGGCAGCGGAGGCTTTAGCAACATTTTCGTTAGGTTTTCATACTATTTTGATATAAAATGGATGGTAATTAATTAATATTATTTGCTTTAACTTTTTGTGACTCTGCTTTATAAATTTTGCAAAGTAAAGGTATTTCCTTTCTTTATATATCGCCATTATTGTGGACCTGTGGTCGATCGGAAAATTTACTGCTGACAGAGATACGAGTACAAAAGTGGGCAGTAGGCAAGAAAGGTTGAATACTTCTGATGTAGATAATGTAGTGGGGATTAGCCTGGTAGATGGTAGTTGGAGGTAAAGCAACATCTTCCTACAAAACATGACAATTAGTGTGAAATCATAATCATAGTGAGGCTAAATGGTAATACCAAGGAGTCAAAATTGCACTTTGATGTCAAACATAACATGTGTACTCATGTATGTTATTATAGCACTCATATAAATTGAAACATATCAAATTATCTAATTTTATTGCTATTATCAAGGAAGAAATGTCTGTATTGTTTATTTTACAACCAGTATTTATACTAAAAAAAGCCATTTATGTCAGTTGAAAATGTAATGAAGCATAGATTTCACTACTCAGAGAAGAGATACTACATATGTTATGAGATATTTTTGAGGATAAATGGTAATACCAAGGAGTCAAAATTGCACTTTGATGTCAAACATAACATGTGTACTCATGTATCTTACTATAGCACTCATATAAATTGAAACGTATCAAATTATCTAATTTTATTGCTATTATCAAGGAAGAAATGTCTGTATTGTTTATTTTACAACCAGTATTTATACTAAAAATAAAGCCATTTATGTCAGTTGAAAATGTAACGAGTCATAGATTTCACTACCCAGAGAAGAGATACCGTATATCAATTATATACTAATTTTATTTCAATGTTTTACGTGTCATGATGTGAGCAGGAGGATGTGACTAACCAACCTAATAGTGATGACACACTTGAGTTTGAAAACAGAATTCTGACCATATGACTCACTCAATTGAGATGGTGGGCAGTTATGGTGGAGGAAACCCCTATTCCATGACACACATAATAGACTATTAACGAATTATTTTCTGATGCTAAATTGCTTCATAGAATAAAAAATGAGTCGAAAAGAAATTACAGTTTTATTCAAAGACCAGAATTATATTATTTTAGATGGTCTCTTAGACGTTAGAAACGTGATCACCATGCTCTGCTACGTGCTCCTATGCTTGCTGCAAGGTTGATTAGAAGTTCCTGTGCTATGGCGTTCCATTCCTCCAGCAACACGGAATGCATGTGGGTGTGCTGCAGTACGTCTGCCCAACACATCTGATACGTGCTGGTGGGATTTAAGTCAGAGGAACGGTCACACCTGTTCATTCCCCATCTCTCCTAGCTTTTCAAGAGCTCGCACACTTGTTCAGTTCGTTGCGGTAAAGCAGAGAATGGATAGAAATGAAGTTATGTCCGAATGCATCCCTCCACAGATGCACGTGAGGAATGCGTATAGTGTCACAACAATGCTGAGCAGTGTACCATGTTCAAAGATATGGAGGTTAGTACATCCACACAGCACAACACCTCCCGACACCATCACACAAAACCGTAACATAAATTTAGATGACTGGTCAATTACATGATCTCCATCTACAAGTCAACAATAGATAAAGAAATCAAAAGGGAAATTAGACATCTTAGAAAAATAAAGACATGGTCCTCTCCATAAACATATGAGTTTTCCACCCCATTGCAGCTGAAAGATACCGTAGAAGCTATGAAGAACATAAAATCTATAGAAATTCTTCCAGTCCATATGTGGCATAACAGCAAACCAGTGCTTAACAGTATTGGTTAAAAATTAAAAATTGGTTACTCGCTCCTGTGAATGGGAACGCATTATGCAGATCTTGGTGCCTCTCGAGTCCATCTAGGGAAAGAGAACCTGAAGATGCCTAAATAAGGCGAAACGCGTCGTTGAAAAATAAAAAAAACTAAAATTGCAACCAAGACTGTTTTTAACCAATAAACATAAAATCTTGGAAGGAAGCAAGCGTTGATGGTATTTACCCCTAGTTTTTGATGGACTGCGTTCGTACTACTGCCAAATTGTGCTCTTATTTCAAACACCTAAGAAACAGGACATCTTCTACCTCCATTTACGAAAAGTAAGATCACTGATGTAATATAGCCAAACAGAGATCCCTCAAAAGTTGAAAATTATCACTCCGTTGCTCAAGCTACTGGAGAGGCTCATTCATAAAAGAATCTTCTCTGCCGTGACGTCCCTTAGCAAGCTGGGTTTAAACCAGGAACAGGAAGTCAGGAACAGATGATAACAGTAGCAACTCACATTGAAAACGGTACTGAGAAGCAAAAGATAAAAATGAGGGTCTTCTTAGACCTAAGTATATCCTATGGTACCGTCTGGAACGACAAACTAATGTTCAAATTCATCAGTGTCATTTCCCACCTGGAACTAACCACTCTAATCGGCAATTTGCTGAAAAATAGATACTTCCGGGTGTTCTCAGATAACTTTAAAAGTAGAGTTTACAAAATAAACGCTAGTATCCCAAAAGGCTCAATTTTGGCCCCTCCTCAAATTCTGTACATACGACCTTCCAGAAAAAAAGTTCAGGAGATTTATTTATGTTGGTATCATTACTTCAATCACTCAGGATCCAAGCTTTACGAAAGCTGGAGCAACAGCAACATTAGATCACAAGTTATTGGATAAATACTTCAAACATAATTCTCTCTGAATATATCTTCAAAAGACTGTTGAATCAACTTTCTGCCTACGGAATAAACAAGGAAACTACAAACTAACAACAGATTTAGAGGTCAGACACTCGATTACTGCAATACTCCAAAATACCTAGTTCTGATTCCATACAGGTTAATGACAAAGAAAATCCAGTTCCGGAGCAAAACTAGGAACGTTGTAATTCAGAAGTTAATAGTAAACAGCTGGTGTGCCGTTGCAACAGTCTTTAGACCATCAGATTTAACTCTTTCATACTTTGGCTTGAGCCTAACGAAGTAATATTTCAGAATTAAAATATTTTTTAATTTATTTCGAGGCAGGAAGAAAAATATTTAATACATATTCTAGAGATAATTTTTAGTAGCTGTAAAATATATCTATGATCTCAGAATCATAATTCCTAACATCACAATATTTTCAGTTTAAGTAAAGGATATATTTGAAGTGCAGTTTCCATTATTAAACGTAGGAAGAGATGTTCAAAATAATAAAAGGTATTTATTCTTGCTTTCCCAATAATTGTTCGGGCAGATATTCTCTCAGTTTCCTTAAAAATATCACTCAAGTCATAAGAAAGCACAGGTAGGGTCTAGTTTAACCGCTTCCTTCTAAAAACTTTGCTGAAGATGTAACGCTTTGTAAAGAACTGATAATGGGATACTTGAAAATGGCCTAAGGCTGAAATTATTCCACAGTACTTCAACCACACAATTTGATTACAACAGGAAATAATCTCGAATGGCACTTCAGAACGTTACCAGCCTAACTCACTCGGGCAAAAAAATAATTTTCTGATAAAATTAATTCCTTTGTGGTCTGCTCTTGCCCGGGGCACAAGAGAATTTATATTGCAGCCTTGTTCTTTCTCATTCACCTCACTTCAGTATGCAGTAGAGCATGTAAATTTTCCTCCCTCTGACTTATTCAGAAAATTTAACTGTAAATCAACTTATTTCCTTCAGGCAAATGTCTAATTTGATATGAAAAAATAAAAATACGACATTTCCTTTCTCCCGCAGCCAAGAGTGAGTGAACTGAAAGTTGAAAGAGAATGCAAAATAAGAGGTAACATGCGCGTGTTTTGTCTTTGTAAAATTACACACCCTATCGTATGATTCTAGAAATTGGAGTTTTTTGTCGAGATGAAAGATTCCCAATCAGTAGTTGTGCATTAACTTTAAACAGTATTACACAGTCTTCTGATGTCAAAGAAATTTCAACACAGTTGCTTGGTTCAGTATTATACAGCTAAAAGTACAGACACAGACATTCCAAACAGCGAAATAAATTTATTTCATTCATCCATTGAAATCTAACACGATTGTAGGGCAGCCTTAATGTCATTTGTCATGTCCTAGAGATGGTGCATTTATAGATCATATCGTCCTTTTAAATTACAACTCAATATTTCTTATGAAATAGGCAGGCAGTGTTTAGTGTTTCATCCAGATGAAAAACGCTGCATTTCTCGTAAAGGCCAAAATAGATGGGGTAGTGCAATTTGTGAAATAACGGGAAAGATGTAATTTCAGTGCACAGCTACAGAGCTTTTCTGGGCTGTAGAAGGCGGTTCATTCACGAAAGGGACGCACTTCATTAGAGAGTGCAGTTCGCCCTATTTAAGCTGCAAGTAACACCATGAAGAACGTCCATTTTCCGAAGATGTAGATCAGCAGGCAGCATCAGCTTTCTCTCTAGTGAATAGAAAATTGCATTTGTAGACATACTGTTGGTAGTTTCAAGATTCATGAAAGAATGTCGTGTCGTGAAGACATGGTGCAGGCTAAACGCGAAATAACGTGAAATACATGACATTCTAGTAAGAGATCGCTGCAGGAACCTGTACTGTAAGAGGGATTTGCCTCAAAGTGTGGCGTAGCAACTACGATCTATAGTTGTACAATATGTCTCCCCTCCTCTTTTTCCTTCGGACGTAAGTTTAATAATTGTAATTCTACAACATTACTATTAGTTATAAAGACAACTAAAGGCTTCGCCCTATTTCACACTACTGGCAATTAAAATTGCTACACCACGAATAGCAAGATGTCATTTTTTCGGATGAATTCAGGTTCTGTTTACAGCATCATGATGGTCGCATCCGTGTTTGGCGACATTGCGGTGAACGCACATTGGAAGCGTGTATTCGTCATCGCCATACTGGCGTATCACCCGGCGTGATGGTATGGCGTGCCATTGGTTACACGTCTCTGTCACCTCTTGTTCACATTGACGGCACTTTGAACAGTGGACGTTACATTTCAGATGTGTTACGACCCGTGGCTCTACCCTTCATTGCCGGCCGGAGTGGCCGTGCGGTTCTAGGCGCTACAGTCTGGAACCGAGCGACTGCTGCGGCCGCAGTTTCGAATCCTGCCTCGGGCATGGCTGTGTGTGACGTCCTTAGGTTGGTTAGGTTTAATTAGTTCTAAGTTCTAGGCGACTGATGACCTCCGAATTTAAGTTGCATAGTGCTCCGAGCCATTTCTACCCTTCATTCGATCCCTACGAAACCCTACATTTCAGCAGTATAATGCACTACCGCATGTTGCAGGTCCTGTACGGGCCTTTCTGGATACAGAACATGTTCGACTGCTGCCCTGGCCAGCACATTCTCACGAATTGAAAACGTCTGGTCAATGGTGGCCGAGCAACTGGCTCGTCACAATACGCCAGTCACTACTCTTGATGAACTGTGGTATCGTGTTGAAGCTGCACGGGCCCCTGTACCTGTACACGCCATCCAAGCTCTATTTGAGTCAATGCCCAGGCGTATGAAGGCCGTTATTACGGCCAGAGGTGATTGTTCTGGGTAGTGATTTATCAGGATCTATGCACCCAAATTGCGTGAAGATGTAATCACATGTCAGTTCTAGTATAACACAGGGTGGCCCAAAAAGGATGGTCACATTTTAAATAACTATAACTCCATCAGTTTTACAAATTAATTTTATTCAATTACGTAACTAAATGCTCCCAGGCACCCAATTACAAGAACTAACCACAAAAAATTATGTACGGAAAATGACTTCCGGAAGATGGTGTCCTTCCTCGGTGATGCATTCCACAAGTCTTTCCTCGAAATTTTCCATCACTTTCACTACTGTTTCTTCTTGAATTGCCATAATTTCCGCACTGATTGCCTCCTTCAGATCAATTAAGTTTCGGGGCTTCTGTACGTAGACTTTTGACTTTAGGTATCCCCAAAGAAAAAAATCACGGGCTGAGAGGTCAGGTGATCTCGCGGGCCAGTGGACATCTCCAAAACGCGAGATGATGTGGTGGGGGAACATCCGCCTTAAAACACACATGGAGTCATTGGCTGTGTGGGCCGTGGCCCCGTCCTGTTGAAACCAAATTCGATCTCGATTTACATGTAACTCTCGCAGTTTCGGCACCAAAAAGCTACGTAGCATGTTAACGTAACGTTTCGAGTTCACTGTGACTGTAGCGTTGTTCTCCTCAAAAAAATAATGACCAACAATCCCCAATCTTGAAATTCCACACCAGACTGTTACCTTAGCACTATGAAGAGGCTTTTGGTGCAATTCTCTGGGATTATCTGCTGCCCAATACCGGCAGTTTTGTTTATTGACATAGCCGTCTAAATGGAAATGGGCTTCATCTGACATAAGAAGCACAACATCATTATTAGAGTACAAAATGTCAAGCATTGATTCACAAAATCGTCTTCGCTGCTCAAAATCACGATCATACAGCTTTTGCGTGATCATAATTTTGTATGGGTGAAACTGTAACTCACGGCTTAAAATACGCTGCAACGAACTACGGCTGAGGCCTAAAGTTTGAGCACGACGCCTAGTGGAACGACGCGGGCTTTGCAGCACTGACGCTCTAACATCATCAATGTTCTGTGGAGTAACTGCCGTACGTGTACGCCCTGTAGATTTACCACTTTTGACAGACCCTGTTGTCCAGAATGCAGTCACCCAACGTGATATGGATCTGCGATCTGGAATGGGTCCATCACGCGCTACACCAAAACGTTGTCGAAACAATCGTTGCACAGTAATAAACGATTCATCATTTCTGAAAAACTGTTCCACAGCAAAAACACGATGCTCGACCGTCCACTGCGCCATCTCGTGGCAAACTGGGTGTAATGGCCGACTTGCAGACGGCCGGCAGTGGTCCCCCCTCCTCACCTTTCAATGGTACTACGCAGTTCAAATCCGACCATCCTTTTTGGGCCACCCAGTATATTTGTCCAATGAATACCCGTTTATCATCTGAATTTCTTCTTAGTGTAGCAATTTTAATAGTCAGTAGAGTAAAAGAATCACGCCACCAGTCTACGTCTACATCTACTGATGATGTGTGGCGGTCTGTACTGCTGGTACCATTAGCTGATCCTCCCTTCCTTTTTCCACCCGCGAATGGCGCGTGAGGCAGAACGCGCGTCAATAAGCCTCTGTATTAGCTCTACTTTCTCGAAATTTCTCGTCGTAGTTATTTCACGAGATGTTTTTGGAGGGAAGTAATATGTTGTCAGATTCGTCCCGGAAAGTATTCTCTCGAAATCTCAACAGTAAACCTCTCCGGCACGCACAACGGCTCTCTTGCAGCGTCTGCCGCTGGAGTTTGCTGAGCATCTCTTTAACACACTCGTGCCGGCATCCATGCTGATTTTAAGGAGTAAATTTATGGTTCTCCAAAAACGTCATAATTCTAAAGCATAACGCATGTTCCATAATTCTTCAACAGACGTCAACGATATAGGCCTATAATTATTTGTATCTGTCCTAAGACTCTTCTTGAAAATGGGTATGAGCTGTGGTTTTTTCCAGTCGCCAGGTACTCTTCGATGCTCAAGCGAACTACGATTAACTGCTACTAGAATGGGAGCAAGTTCTTTCCCATAATCTTTATAGAATCTTACAAGTATCTCAATTGGTCATGTCTTCCTCCTAACCGATGTAATTGCTTTTTCTGTTCCATGATAATGTCAATAGGTGCCATTTCCACGTTCCTACTATGACTGAAAAAAGGGACCGTATTACGATTTTCCGCTGTGAAACAATTTCGGAAAACCGAATTCAGCATGGTCACTGAATGACTCAAATTATTTCGAACCGCTTACTGATTTTACTCCATACCACAATCTTTTAGGATTTTCAGTCAGAATGGTTGACAAAATTTTACTTTCGAACTCTGCCATTGCTCTCATTACGCTCATTTTCACTTCGTTCAGCTTTTGTTTGTCAGCTAGGTTTTGACTTCTCCTGAATCTGTGATGAAGCTGTCTTTGTTTTCGTAGCACATTTATGACACCGCTAGTAAACCATGGTGAGTCTTTCCCGTCCCTTAAGGCATCGCTCGAAACGTATTTGTGTAAGACATATTGAATGATATTTTTTAATTGTTTCGGTTTGCGCTCCACATCACCTACAAGGCGATGTGATGAAACGATGTATTTGTAAACCCATTTCTTTACTAAAGTTCAATAACAATAATGACAAAGAGAACAGAAACTGACAAGCGTTCACGACACGTTACTTAGATAAGACGGTGAGCCACAACCTGGCGTCAAGGCGTTGCTACCTTAGGTGGCCGAATATGGTTAGAGTACCTGTTGCACGAAAATACCTCGTCTTTCTCGAATGTTCTGGAAGATTCTGGGCATATGTAGTCCTTCCCTTCCACTGCACGAGAAACGCGCGGAAAGACGCGGTCCCAGGGAAGTACCCTGAAGAGGTCCGCTGACCAACATGTGAGAGTCTCACTGATGTCGTAAAGTAATTATATTAATTTATTCTGAATGGCCAAAGAAACTGGTACATCTACCTGATATCGTGTAGGGCCCCCGCAAGCACGCAGAAATGCCGCAACACGACGTGGCAAGGACTCGACTAATGTCTGAAGTAGTGCTGGAGGGAGTTGACACCAAGAATCTTTCATGTGTGTCCATAAATCCGAAAGAGCACGAGGGGGTGGAGCTCTCTTCTGAACAGCAAGTTCCAAGGCATCCCCGATATGCTCAAAAATGTTCATGGCTGGAGAGTTTGGTGGCCAGCGGAAGTGTTTAAACTCAGGAGAGTGTTCGTGGAGTGACTCTGTAGAAATTCTGGCCATGTGGGGTGCCGCATTTTCCTGCTGCAATTGCCCCAAGTCCGTCGGAATGAACAACGGACATGAATGGATGCAGATGACCAGACAGGGTGCCTACATATGTGTCACCTGTCAGAGTCGCATCTAGACGTATCAGGGCTCTCATATCACTCAAACTGCACACACCCCACACAAATTACAGAGCCTCCACCAGCTTCAACAGTCCCCTGCTGACATGCAGGGTCCATGGATTTATGAGGTTGTCTCCATACCCATACACATCCATCCGCTCGATACAATTTGAAACGAGACTCGTCCGACCATGCAATATGTTTCTAGTCAGCAACAGTCAAAGCCGTCATCTATGGGCCCAGGTGAGGCGTTTGTGTCATTCAGTCATCAAGGATACACGAGTGGGCCTTCTGCTCCGAAAGCCCATACCGTTGATGTTTCGTTGAATGGTTCGCACGCTGACGTTTGTGAATGGCCCAGCAGTGAAATCTGCAGCAATTTGCAGAAGGGTTGCACTCCTGTCACGTTGAATGATCCTCTTCAGTTGTTGTTGGTCCCCTTCTTGCAGGATCTCTTTCCGGCCACAGCGGTGTCGGAGATCTGATGTTTTACCAGATTCCTGAATCACTCGTGAAATGATTGTACGGGAAAATCCCCACTTCATCGCTACCTCAGAGATGCTGTGTCCCATCACTTGTGCACCGACTGTAATATTGCATTCAATCCCTCACTTAAATCTTGATAAGCTGCCATTGCAGCAACAGCAACGGATGTAACAACTGCGCCAGACAGTTGTTGTCCTATATAGGCGATGCCGACCGCGTCGCTGAGGTCATCGGTCCCTAGACGTACGCACTACTTAAACAAACTTATGCTAAAAACAACACACACACACACATGCCCGAGGGAGGACTCGAACCTACGGCGGGGGGCCAGCGCAATCCGTGACATGGCGCCTCTAACTGCTTAGCCATTCCGCATGTCAGTACACATGCCTAAACCAGTTCCTTTGGCGCTTCAGCGTATTAATCCTTCAGTGAGAGACAACTGTGGTACTCACAAACGAAGGCCGAAAGTGGAGAATGAGAGCCAGTTTAATACGTTTCACTGTAATAATAAATATTCATTCAATGGTTAATAACCTTGCAGAAGCACATGTAAGGTGGTTAGGGCGATTGCTAATGCCTTTTGCATAGTCTAACAAAACACCATTGCAGAAGGATACGTCCACTAATAGTCGTAAAAACGTTAGTTTCGGAGATAAAGTAGAAGTGCTAAAACATATTGCACGCTGTCCTTGGCGTTCGAGGTAACATCTGAGTAGTAGTAGGTTTCAGTTTCGCACAAAAACCCTGTGGCTCCTGAATGATGCAATTTCCACCCCCACACTACTACAGAAGTCAGACAGACGCTCCTAACGTTCTAAAGAGAAATGCCTGAAAAACTTTCAGCAATAAATATCTTCTGGAGTCGTCCGCTGTAAGGGAATGACACAAAAATTCGCAAAATTTCTTACATAACTTGTGGAATACTTGGGTACTGGAGTAGTACTAGTTAGTGTAAGAAAAACATGAAACTAACAGAAGTTATTATTTATTTTTCAAAAATTCTCAGAAATCACAATGGCACTTTTAGTTATGAATTGAACAAGTTATATCTTGGTTCTTTTTGGAATGTGAAGTTACCTCTCAAGGATAGGATTCGCTAATGGAATTTCTATACAAACTTTAAGATGGTTGTTGACTTGGCAGAATGGCTGAAAGCCGCACCTACTCAACTTGAATAATTACCCTTTAGAATGTTGCAAGGTATAGTCGAGGCTGTCTCATGTGAAATGCACTGAAGTGTACTGTTGTGGAGGACATATGGGGCTCGCAATACCTGTAGCGCACAATACCATAAGCTTCGATGACTGCTGTCTGCGCCGCTCGCTGCTGACAAATAAGATATCTCTCATTCTATCTGGACTGACCTTCGCCAATCAAACTCTTTCTATGCTTTGATGAAGCCAAGGATTCCTATCGCCCCTAGTCTAACTATTGGCATGGTACACTGGTCAGATAAACAGTCCACCACGATGCCACTCAAAATTCGCTCGCAGGCATTTAACTATAACTCTGTCCATTCACAACTCACAATAAGTGTGTCGGTCAACACAGTGATCAACGCTTAATCGCAAGGACACAATATAGAGAGTCGCCCTTCGATTCACTCTCGACAGAGGTGCTCTCCCAGTGAAGTACTGAGGAGAGACTTGTTCCTCGCTCCAAGAGCGACTGCGGAACGGCGCCTCTCCACGCCAGACGTGAAGGGGTATATCTTTTGGTCTCTTCCATTACTGCTTCAGCTCAAGGCGTCAGAAATATCGTCTGCCAATCAGCATTGCTCTTCTAAAACGGGAGAATGACGTTTCGTTTAAGGCATCCAATCCGGAAATCCTTAGCATTGGCGTTTGGCGTTTGTTGTCTCCCTGTGAAAATCTCCGAAACTGCTTGCTATGTGTGAAGAATGCATAGGCTGGCCGCTCCCACACAGTGTAGCGGAATTTGCTTTGAAGCCGAACACGAGGTCGTTCCCCCTTTCCCTCGAGCGAACGCTGTCCGCTTCACGGGCGGTCACCGACTGACTTAGATAGGCTGGATCGTCCTATGAAGGGACCGGCGTCCCATTATGCGGTTTCTCTCCTGATCTAAAAGCTCCTGTGACCGTCGTGTCTGGAATGTATGCGTGTATGCCAGCCTCAAGTATTTCAACCCCGGTGCGCTTACTTGTTATTTGCATATCGTTTACATAAATTCATACAACACTGACTTTATCTTATCGAGTTTGGGTTCGAATGAAGCGCCTTGATGTGCGGAATATGATTGTGAAGGCGGAATACGTAAGAAAGAAGGTCAGGAGATCACGACGTCTTACAAAATAAATTAGTGATTTTTGTCGAATGAATTTTTTTGCCTGTGTAGTTATTTAGAATGATGGTAGTGATGCTAATCCTGTGTTTTGAAGTCAAGAGTCTGGTACACGAAGATCAGTTTGTATGATTTCCAATACTGGGCTAGCTTTCACTTGTGCTACTGACCTAATGGTCGGGTGATAGTTTTAACTCCCTGTCCACTGTTATGTCTAGACTACGTAGCTGAGGCAACCTTCCATTTTTGAAGCTTAATTGCGCTTCTGTTTTCCAAGGCCGATCTAAGAACCCGCGTGGCGGTGCGTTTTTGGTTCGTATTATATGTCAATTTCATAATCCTATAGAACTTTTGAATTCAGAATTCTCTTGAATTTTATTTTCAGTAGTATTCCAACTAATGTGACAATGCTTATTACCTAGTCAGTATCGGGTTCGCGACCTTTAACGTAAGCATGATTGACAACATCTGACAGAGATGTGTAAAGGAAAACGTACACCGGAGATCACCGTTTTTCGTGTGCGCCTGCAATTTTCAAAATGCCAAGTAGTTTCTAATTCCCTGTGTTCTTATATCGCCAGTTAGGAGAGGACTGCATGTATTAACAATAAATATTATATCTGTCACCGTCTCGGTATATTGTTTTAACGGCTAAGCATCTCGTTCCCTGGCCACCTCTTTATGGAACCCGAAACTGACTGATTACAGCGGAACAGTGAGAGCAGAACGTATGTGGGATGTCGAACGAAGTCTCTCTGCTGGACATACGATTCTTCTTGTTTTTAAGCAACAAAATCTAGTACAAAACTGGGAACAACGAGTCCGTAATCTGTTGATTTGAATACTTGTAAATATTTTCACGAAAGTTTTCCTAATATAAAACAAAAGAAAATCTAGTCGAATACCATAAAACGAGGCATTTTCATTAAAATGATGACTTACGAAGCTTATACAAAACTGAAACGATAAGAATCTATAATACTAATTTCCAAGTTTGTTAGGAAAATAATAAGTTTTTTACTATCTGATGCAGAGCGTTTCTTTTAAAGAGCAACAAAATTTGTGCATGACAGTACCCCCTTGCTAATGAGATTTTTCAAAGTCGTCACGCCACAGTTTTTCGTGTGTTTCTCTAACAAGTCTGTTTTATAGCTTTTTTCCGACGTTTGTGGCTGCATATTCATTCATAAATATTCAACACCGCCACAATGTCCCGAAGAGTAAAGTCTCGTGCTTTTTAATTGATCGTGGTAGCGCTTCCTTTGTTTACTCCCGTAAGCTTGCAAATTACTCACCCAATTAATGAGCGATCGTCGGAGCTGCAATATTGCGTTCACAGAAAGGCCACCATGAAGAAGAGCCTGTAAGTATTCCGCTTCTGGGAGGCACTTCATTTCCTTTTGTCGATATGAGGCGGATGTCTGAGATATGGGATAAAAATTAACTTGTTCCACCTCGAAAAGCTTTTTAAAGTTTGTGAGCAGACATTTCTTCGAGGAAGGAAGCTATTCCTGGCTGTGTGCATAGTTTTCCATGCCAGGTTTGCAGAACAGTAACGTCTGTTGCTAATTCTGAAATCGTCCATGCCGGCCGCGGTGGCCGTGCGGTTCTGGCACTGCAGTCCGGAACCGCGAGGCTGCTACGGTAGCAGGTTCGAATCCTGCCTCGGGCATGGGTGTGTGTGATGTACTTAGGTTAGTTAGGTTTAAGTAGTTCTAAGTTCTAGGGGACTTATGACCTAAGATGTTGAGTCCCATACTGCTCAGAGCCATTTGAACCATTTGAACCAAACCGTCCATTTGGAATGAGGTGGTACGCAAAAACGAAACGTTCTCACTGTTTTTTTTTTCACTGGATTCTGCTTCTGTAGATTCGGTTCGGTATTCTATTTGTGCACACTAAGTTCACTTTCTATACTGACCACTTACACTGTTTATTTTTACGGGCCGATCTACACCATAATATTAAGGGCGGAGGGACAGAGGTCTTGTTAAAGATTCATGAGTTATGGCTTGTTTTAGTTGCGTCTAGTATGCATTTGTGCGACTATAAACACCACTGCTGTTTTCCAGAGATTTAATATTACCCTATGGCAGTGTCTGTATTTTACAGTGTCTATATAGTTCGACGCAATGTTCTTTCGGACATGCATGAATGTAAATTTTAATCCCGCTCTTGAACCTTTCTTTTACTTCCGTCATTGCTTCTTCGATGTATAAATTTAAGGCTAGGGGTGAAAGACTACATCTCTATCTTACACCTTTTTTAATCCGAGCAGTTCGTTTTCTACTCGTTTTGTTCCCTAGTGAATCTTGTACATGTTGTCATTTACCAGTATTTCCCTATGCTTACCCCTGTTTTAGTCAGAATTTCGAACATCTTGCATTTACCCGTATTTCCCTAAGGCTTACCCCTGTTTTAGGATTTCGAACATCTTGCACCATTTTACACTGTCGAACGCTTTTTCAAGGTCGAAAACCTCTATAAGCGTGTCTTCATTTTTCTTCAGTCTTGCTTCCGTCAACTGTAGAACCACCAAACACGGGCAACAATTGCTCGTACATTTTTCTTTTCTTAAAAATCATTACAAATATTTTATTAAGTTTGTGGGCCTTTTTCTATTAGTTTTTCACCTTATAAAGTACTATACTGTTCATTTAAATGGTTAAAATTTTAAAAATTTGAAATAAAATTATAACTTTTATGTTCGAGCTCACATTTTACTCTGGGATGGTACGATCTGTGACCATACGAGGTGCATGCAAGTTCTAAGTCCTCCGATTTTTTTTCTAATTAACTACTCACCCGAAATCGATGAAACTGGCGTTACTTCTCGACGTAATCGCCCTGCAGACGTTCACATTTTTTATAACGCTGACGCCATGATTCCATGGCAGCGGCGAAGGCTTCTTTAGGAGTCTGTTCTGACCACTGGAAAATCGCTGAGGCAATAGCAGCACGGCTGGTGAATGTGCGGCCATGGAGAGTGTCTTTCATTGTTGAAAAAAGCCAAAAGTCACCAGGAGCCAGGTCAGGTGAGTAGGGAGCACGAGGAATCACTTCAAAGTTGTTATCACGAAGAAACTGTTGCGTAACGTTAGCTCGATGTGCGTGTGCGTTGTCTTGGTGAAACAGCACACGCGCAGCCCTTCCCGGACGTTTTTGTTGCAGTGCAGGAAGGAATTTGTTCTTCAAAACATTTTCGTAGGATGCACCTGTTACCGTAGTGCCCTTTGGAACGCAATGGGTAAGGATTACGCCCTCGCTGTCCCAGAACATGGACACCATCATTTTTTCAGCACTGGCGGTTACCCGAATTTTTTTTGGTGGCGGTGAATCTGTGTGCTTCCATTGAGCTGACTGGCGCTTTGTTTCTGGATTGAAAAATGACATCCACGTCTCATCCATTGTCACAACCGACGAAAAGAAAGTCCCATTCATGCTATCGTTGCGCATCAACATTGCTTGGCAACATGCCACATGGGCAGCTGTGTGGTCGTCCATCAGCATTTGTGGCACCCACCTGGATGACACTTTTCGCATTTTCAGGTCGTCATGCAGGATTGTGTGCACAGAACCCACAGAAATGCCAACTCTGGAGGCAATCTGTTCAACAGTCATTCGGCGATCCCCCAAAACAATTCCCTCCACTCTCTCGATCATGTCGTCACACCGGCTTGTGCGAGCCCGAGGTGGTTTCGGTTTGTTGTCACACGATGTTCTGCCTTCATTAAACTGTCGCACCCTCTTGTCTCCTTCAACTGTCGATGAATTTCAATTGGTTTCACACCACACAAATTCAGAAAACGAATGATTGCACGCTGTTCAAGTAAGGAAAACGTCGCCATTTTAAGTATTTAAAACAGTTCTCATTCTCGCCGCTGGCGGTAAAATTCCATCTGCAGTACGGTGCTGCCATCTCTGGGACGTATTGACAATGAACGTGGCCTCATTTTAAAACAATGCGCATGTTTCTATCTCTTTCCAGTCCGGAGAAAAAAAATCGGAGGCCTTAGAACTTGAATGCACCTCGTAATTTAGACTGTGACTAAATATCATTTGGTGCCCTTGGTGTGTAGTAATTCATTCAGAAAATTGCTGTTGCTTTAAGTAAATTTATATGTCTACCTCGTTATTACCTTTATGTACTATCACCGTTAGTTTATTCATATACACATCTGTAGCCATCTGTGCATGAGTAATTCAGAATGAACCTTTTGTGCGCAAGGGGTAAATGTCATCTGTAAATGACAGTACTCTCTGCAGTTGAAGAGTGTTTCTTGAAAGTTTTCAGTGTACCGTAATCTATATTTGCGCAAGAGTTTTCATTCCTGTTTTGAAACACTTCTCTTCGTCAAGAACAAAAGCGTATTATTAAGTTATTAGATCAAAGAGCAAATTAAAATTTTGGACAGGTTGTGTGTTGAAGTACAGACTTTATGTTTCTAGTTTACACTAGCTTCATTGTACAAGTTTTGACCACTGTCGCTCAGTATGCCTTTTACCAAAGAAAAATAATATATTCATTTATATATTTTGGACAGTCTATATGCTCGAGACATTACGTTTTATTTATAATGTGATACAGATTTTTAAACTGACCTCACATTAGAAACACAATCGCTTATAATAAATATATTTTGCCAGGTATATATAGCCTATTGCAACGCAGGCAAGTTTTCTCTTGGCTGGTGGTCCATGTAATCTAAAGTAATTTGGTTCCCCTAGGACTATCAACCGCAATGGCACAACTACCGCTCTGGTCCCTTACGTTCCTAAACACAAACTAATAGTTGTCTGAAAGATCCTCATTTTAATTTTCCATTCTTCTATATATTATGATTGTCATAAACTTGGATCCATGAGCTGTTTACCTGATGGTGCAATAATTCTCATACTTCCCGGCTCTTGCAATCTTGGGAATTGGGTGAATGATGTTTATGCGACAGTCTGATGGTGCATTGCCAGTCTCATACATTCCACACACAAACGTGAACAGCCGTTTTATTGCCACTTCCCACAGTGGTCTTAGAAATTGCAATGGACTGTTATCCATCCCTTCGCCCTTGTTTGATTTTAAGTCTTCCAAAGTTATTTTAGGTTCAGGTTCTTATTGTGGATCCCCTATCTCTTCTCTGTCGAGTCCTTTTCCTTCTTCTGTCAGATCATCATTCAAGTCTCCCAACACTAAGAGGAATTCACCTTCATGGTACTCTCCCCACCTATCCGCTCTCTCCTCTTCGTTTAACTGTGGAATTCCCACTGCACGTTTAACGTTACCGTTCATGCTTTTAAGTTCATCGATGGTTGTTTCAAGTTTTGTAAACGCTGACTCAGTCCTTCCGAGAATCATTTCTATTTCGATTTCTACACATACACTCCTGGAAATTGAAATAAGAACACCGTGAATTCATTGTCCCAGGAAGGGGAAACTTTATTGACACATTCCTGGGGTCAGATACATCACATGATCACACTGACAGAACCACAGGCACATAGACACAGGCAACAGAGCATGCACAATGTCGGCACTAGTACAGTGTATATCCACCTTTCGCAGCAATGCAGGCTGCTATTCCCCCATGGAGACGATCGTAGAGATGCTGGATGTAGTCCTGTGGAACGGCTTGCCATGCCATTTCCACCTGGCGCCTCAGTTGGACCAGCGTTCGTGCTGGACGTGCAGACCGCGTGAGACGACGCTTCATCCAGTCCCAAACATGCTCAATGGGGGACAGATCCGGAGATCTTGCTGGCCAGGGTAGTTGACGTACACCTTCTAGAGCACGTTGGGTGGCACGGGATACATGCGGACGTGCATTGTCCTGTTGGAACAGCAAGTTCCCTTGTCGGTCTAGGAATGGTAGAACGATGGGTTCGATTACGGTTTGGATGTACCGTGCACTATTCAGTGTCCCTTCGACGATCACCAGTGGTGTACAGCCAGTGTAGGAGATCGCTCCCCACACCATGATGCCAGGTGTTGGCCCTGTGTGCCTCGGTCGTATGCAGTCCTGATTGTGGCGCTCACCTGCACGGCGCCAAACACGCATACGACCATCATGGGCACCAAGGCAGAAGCGACTCTCATCGCTGAAGACGACACGTCTCCATTCGTCCCTCCATTCACGCCTGTCGCGACACCACTGGAGGCGGGCTGCACGATGTTGGGGCGTGAGCGGAAGTGTGCGGGACCGTAGCCCAGCTTCATGGAGACGGTTGCGAATGGTCCTCGCCGATACCCCAGGAGCAACAGTGTCCCTAATTTGCTGGGAAGTGGCGGTGCGGTCCCCTACGGCACTGCGTAGGCTCCTACGGTCTTGGCGTGCATCCGTGCGTCGCTGCGGTCCGGTCCCAGGTCGACGGGCACGTGCACCTTCCGCCGACCACTGGCGACAACATCGATGTACTGTGGAGACCTCACGCCCCACGTGTTGAGCAATTCGGCGGTACGTCCACCCGGCCTCCCGCATGCCCACTATACGCCCTCGCTCAAAGTCCGTCAACTGCACATACGGTTCACGTCCACGCTGTCGCGGCATGCTACCAGTGTTAAAGACTGCGATGGAGCTCCGTATGCCACGGCAAACTGGCTGACACTGACGGCGGCGGTGCACAAATGCTGCGCAGCTAGCGCCATTCGACGGCCAACACCGCGGTTCCTGGTGTGTCCGCTGTGCCGTGCGTGCGATCATTGCTTGTACAGCCCTCTCGCAGTGTCCGGAGCAAGTATGGTGGGTCTGACACACCGGTGTCAATGTGTTCTTTTTTCCATTTCCAGGAGTGTATTTCATGCAGTCATTTCGACTTAGCTTCCTACCACTTCCTCTTTATTTTATTCCTAAGAGACTTGTATTTCTGTAATCATGAATTTCCCTGCACACTTTGGTACTTCATTCTTTTGTCAATCAGCTGAAGTATTTCTTTTATTACCCATCGATACCTCGCAGGTTAAGTTCTTCATATCAATTTTTCTTTCCAATCTTCGTGATTGCCGTTTTAATTGATGTCCATTCCTCTTCAACTGAAATGGCTACTGAGCTATTCATTATCACAGTTTCTATAGCCTCAGAGAACTTCAAGCACTACTCAGTATTTCCATATCCCAGTTATTTGCCCACGGCTTCTTCCTGACTACTCTCTTTAACTTCAGCCTACTCGTTACCACTGCTACATTGCGATCTGTGTCTGTAACTGCTCCTGGGTGCGTCTTACAATCCAGTAGCTGATTTGGGTTCTCTGTCTGACCCTGACGTAATCTCCTGGCCTTTTCCAAGTATCCCTCCTCCCCTCTTGTGATTCTTGAACGGAGTCATCTTGGGTATTAATAAACCGCTTCGACTGAATTTAGTCCTTTATTTTTAGATCACTACTGGTTTCTGTATGACAATAAATCGAGACGGAATAATTACCCTGAGACATTTACTGATATGATAAATTTTCTGAAATTATATTAAGATTAAAAAAATTAAAAAGTATTAAAAACTCTTGCATGAGAATATTAAAATATTTGTACTCTTGGCGAAACAAGTGCTGTTATCATTTGAGAGATGCAGAGGCGTGCTCGTGTGCACGGCCGTACCCCATGTCACTGCTACTAGCGCAACGTCATCATAACACGCTTCTACATAGCATACAAATTATTGCACCATAATCTAAGAGTGAAATTAAAAACTGAAATACCTTTTCCTAACTTTGTCAATGTATGCTTCATTACGATAATTTTAAAACTGTTAAATCTCAGAATGTTCAGTTGAATATGTTTTGAAAAATATGTTATTTTAAGGAAAAATAAGTGGCGATAATTATGAAACTAGAAAGCCTAGAATTATTCAGAATGTGCAAATGTATGTCACAATCAAAAGTTACGAGTCTCAAGTTGATCGGATCAATTTTTCGTTCAAAATTGGTGTTTTTACGAAAAATTGATGGCGCTAAATGTTAGACATAGAAAGATGAATATTCGTATGTACCTTCAGTTTGATATTAAAACGTTAACCATGTGACTCCATTAAGCTACCTCTAATAGTTTTCAAGTAATTTAGTAACAACTAAATTTGGAACTGAAATGTCCTTATTCATAATACATTAAGTATCATTTGTATTTATGATTGAGAGTTCTAATCACAGCACTTCAAAAATGTTCAAATGTGTGTGAAACCTTATGGGACTTAACTGCTAAGGTCATCAGTCCCTAAGCTTACACACTACTTAACCTAAATTATCCTAAGAACAAACACACACACCCATACCCGAGGGAGGACTCGAACCTCCGCCGGGATCAGCCGCACAGCCCATGACTGCAGCGGCTAAGACCGCTCGGCTAATCCCGCGCGGCTTACAGTACTTGGTTACATTCATTAAATAATATAGCTGTAGCAAGTTTCAAGACTTTAGTGTAAATAACAATCAATACGAGGACCAACCTCGGATCCCGATATTTCCGAACCGTGGCAAAAACTTGATAATGGCGTCCCCCGCCCCCTTTCCAACTCGAGCGTTTGAGACAGGACGTCAAAAATGTTTAAATAATCTATTTTTCAAAAATATGTTCATTTTGTAGCGCACATCTTTCTCAAGAGTTTTATATATAAAGCACACATTTTAGAGGACATGTATGACGTTTTATTTGGTCTTACGTGTGCTAAAGTGCAGTGCTACGCCTCTTCACACAGCGTTCTTCTGTCTCACGTCACTGTATTTCCATCCGTGGAATTCAAACGTGTATATTTTGTAATGCCATCAAACCTATATTCAGGACAGTGGAAACTAAAATGTCCTATGGTGCCTCTCGTACTCCCTGTCAGCCCATTTGACATCCTACGTCCTTACAAAAAAACTCACAATTAATACTCGGTGGGATTTTTTTTTTTTTTTTTTGACCGGGACAGTAAGAATTCTTCAGAGAATTTGCACTGTTTATTGTCCATTAGCTAATAACTTTTTTGTCTTACATCAAATTACATGTAGGAAACATAAAACCAGTAAAGACAAGAGACAAGCAAGATAGTACACGTTTCTTCAATCCTTAGATCCCAGCGCTTTTATCTCTCTAATCCTGCTACAGCTTTACACGGCGTGCTTTCCTTTCGGTTACCTCATCAGTGTATGTCAAACGTTTTGATACATGAAAAATCAAAATGTCGTTGCCTAATACTGAAGAAGCTGTTGATACGAACAGTACCCAAGAGTGGCGTGGTTTCTCAAATTGATTACGTCTATATTGTCACTGTCTGGTAGATAAAACGAAATAGGCCTTTCTAATATTGCAGCAGTTGTAACACACGCCAAATAAGCGAGACCGTTTTGGCATAAATGCTCATTTCTATCTACCTCATTTACATAAATAACATTAATATAATCCATGAAGTGCCAATATAAAATGCCTATTAGGCCTGTTACATGTAAAAAGTTTTATGTTAGGAAATAGTTCCACATTTCATTCATACGCTCCAGTTTCTCAAGTATGAGATCGAAAAGCAGCAGTAGTACGAAATTTTTATGTAAATTTGGAACCGTCATATTCTTCAATGTAATTCGTGTGATTTCCCCGTTTCTTCTCCTTACTCGTTCTAACAAACTAAGTTGTCATCACTAATTCTGTAACTATTCTGCCATTGTCAAAACTTTTTCTCCGGTTAACATCATTAACCCGCCCAGGATCACTAATTTAGTTATCCCGCGTTTATTAGGTGTTCATGCAAAGCGTTTTCCGCGCTATTCCGAGAGTCGAACTTAAGCTGCTGCTAACCGGAGACTGTACAACTGGCCATTAGTAGTGTAGCGGTGTGGCAAAAATTTTGTCAAAATTTCGTTGTCTTGGTTATACCGAGAAGATAATATGTAATATTTCTTACCTGTTATTCCTGTTAGTCGTTTATTTCCACTCTGGTAGTCAGAATATGTGGATTTCGCTACTAATTATAACAACGATTATCATTCGCACACCCAGTCAACCACATAAACAAACAACGATTGGTATTCACTCGTTCCGGTTTATTTGCCTCAGCTAGTATAGTCCCGTACCCTTTTGTATGCGGGAAAACTTTATATCTTGATGTGACGGGAATTCCTCTGGCATGGCAGAGACATCATGCACACTATGCATGCACTGGAAAATCAGCTTATCATTCGTTCAGAAATAAACTTGGAATGTGTTCAAAATCGTTCAAAAACCAATAGGGATATGTTTCAAAATCATGTGAATAATCGATAGACCAAAGTGCGCTGAATCCTAGGCGCTTTGTGAAACAAATTTGGTGTCTCCGAAATTGCCGCCAGGGGCTGATACCACGGCTTACCACCCCTAAATCCGGGCCTGACAAGGACTCAAAGAAGTCATGTTCTACTGTCGGTTCCTTTCTAAAAGTTCTAGCCGGCAGAGTTAAAATGCAGTCGAGCTGAAACTTTTCCAGTAACTAAAGCCATCTTACATTGTTACACAATAGAGCTATGAACTAATGTTTGTCCGAGGAAGAGGACATTTAGGTGCTTCTACCTGTGCAGACAGCGGTTGATAGCAGACGTTCCGTTCGGTGGTTCGTTGCGCCCACACATAAATACGGCCAGATTGGTAGTACGAGATACACTTCGCACCCAGGTAGCAATCTGTCCGCGTCAGTCAAACGCCAGCATACGCTGTGTCTCGGATGACGTCACAGCCAGGTCCAAACGCGTCTTCGGTAAATGTAGAAAGTGAACTCGTGAGGACTGTACACTTCCTGGATCACTTAGATTTCACGAAAGTACACTCTGTGGTGACAAAACCACGTGTCAAGTGATGAGATTATTTTCCACTTTTGCGGCAAGCAATTAACTTTGATGATTAGAAGTCAGGGCGATAGACAATTTTACTTGGAACGTACCGTGGAGGTGGCCTCTGAACTGATAATAGTACTGTTTATGGTACGGGCATTATTATTATTATCAGGAATGTTATTATGGCCGCGCGGATTTCAAATGGCTCGCAGCGCTATGGGACTTAACATCTGAGGTCATCAGTCCCCTACAACTTAGTACTACTTAAACCTAACTAACCTAAGGACATCACACACATCCATGCCCGAGGCAGGATTGGAACCTGCGACCGTAGCGGTCGCGCGGTACCTGACTGAAGCGCCTAGAACCGCTCGGCCACAACGGCCGCCGTGCGGAGTGGCGTGCGGTTTGAGGCGCCATGTCACGGATTGCGTTGAGACCTAATCAGCCCTTAGGATGAAAAACCAAGAAGTGGCTGCAACAAAATGGAGGTTGTTCTACCTAGTCCAAACGCGTCAAGTAAATACCTATTGACCGAAAAGCAGAACCTGCACACCGCAATTAACCCCTTCTCCAGTCTATACGCAATCGCGAAAGTCTGGTGAAGTTGGCAATCGACTTTCAAGAAATATACACTACTGGCCATTAAAATTGCTACACCAAGTAGAAATGCAGATGATAAGCGGGTATTATTTGGACAAATATATTAGGTATACTAGAACTGACATGTGATTACATTTTCACGCAGTTTGGGTTCTTAGATCCTGAGAAATAAGTACCCAGAACAACCACCTCTGGCCGTAATAACGGTCTTGATACGCCTGGGCATTGAGTCAAACAGAGCTTGGATGGCGTGTACAGGTACAGCTGCCCATGCAGCTTCAACACGATACCACCGTTCATCAAGAGTAGTGACTGGCGTATTGTGACGAGCTAGTTACTCGGCCACCATTGACCATAAGTTTTTCAATTGGTAAGAGATCTGGAAAATGTGCTGGCCAGGGCAGCACTCGAACATTTTCTGTATCCAGAAAGGCCCGTACTAGATCTGCAACATGCGGTCGTGCTTTACCCTGCTGAAATGTAGGGTTTCGCAGGGATCGAATGAAGGGTAGTGCCACGGGTCGTAACACATCTGAAATGTAACGTCCACTGTTGAAAGTGCCGTAAATGCGAACAATAGATGACCGATACGTGTAACCAATAGCACCCCATACCATCACGCAGGGTGATACGCCAGTATGGCGAAGACGAATACACGCTTCCAATGTGGGGCCCTGTCGCCAAACACGGATGCGACCATCATGATGCTGTAAACGAACCTGGATTCATCCGAAAAAATGACGTTTTGCCATTCGTGCACCCAGGTTCGACGTTGAGTACACCATGGTCTCCGAGTTGTAATCCATGCTGCTGCAAACGTCGTCGAACTGTTCGTGCAAATGGTTGTTGTCTTGCAAACGTCCCCATCTGTTGACTCAGGGATCGAGACGTGGCTGCACGATCCGTTACAGCCATGCGGATAAGATGCCAGCCATCTCGACTGCTAGTGATATGAGGCCGTTGGAATACAGTACGGCGTTCCGTATTACCCTCCTGAAGCCACCGTTTCCATATTCTGCTAACAGTCGTTGGATTTCGACCAACGCGAGCGATGGGATAATCCGCAGTCGCGATAGGCAACAATCCGACCTTTATAAAAGTCGGAAACGTGATGGTACGCATTTCTTACACGAGGCATCACAACAACGTTTCATCAGGCAACGCCGGTCAACTGCTGTTTGTGTATGAGAAATCGGTTGGAAACTTTCCTCATGTTAGTACGTTGTAGGTGTCGCCACCGGCGCCAACCTTGTGTGAGTGTTCTGAAAGCTAATCATTTGCATATCACAGCATCTTCTTCCTGTCGATTAAATTTCGCGTCTGTAGCACGTCATCTTAGTGATGTAGCAATTTTAATGGCCAGTAGTGTAAATCTTTCTACATCTACATCTACGTAGATACTCCAGATACTCCGCAAGCCACTGTATGGTGCGTGGCGGAGGCAGTGAAGGGTACGTATGGGTGGGGGGGGGGCGGTGCGCGCGCCCCCTCCCCCCCCCCCCCCCCGTCCTACTCTTGCGGGGCCGACCGCATTGTCACCCGCGCCGCCAATCAGCCCGCACGCTATTCGTTCGTTTCTTTCGTCAGTCGACTCGACTGCATCGAGCTATCGAATTGTTGTACTTTCCCATGTAGCACGCGCGTCCGCGTTATCGTATTTTATATGTTTCTGTCTGGCATACGACATTTACATCAACTGCCACAGTAGAAAGAAGTTTTTCAAGATTGCGGCGTATAGAAACATAGCAGAGGTCGACAATGAAGGAGGATCTACTTAATGGCTTAGCTCTATTGAACACGCACCCTGACATTGTTTGTCCTATTGACTATGTAATTATGCAATTCGCCAGGAAAAATAAGCGCATAGAAATCATCATTTAAGGAAGAGAACCCCCATTGTAACTTTTTTATATCATAAGATGGTATTGTATTGTATATGTGTATAATGAAACTTTCTTAAACTTTGCATGTGACTTTATTGATTTTTATTACGGTAAAAGTAAAGGTAGCTCAAGGTATCTTTAGCGCCCCCTCCTTGAGGTTTTTCTGTATCCGGCACTGGGAGGGTACCACCGCAATTCATTTCCTTTTCTGTTCTCGTTGACAGAGGGAGGGAAAAACGACTGTCCATGCGCCTCCGCATGAGACCTAACTTCTCGAATCTTATCTTCGTGGCCCTTACGCACAGTGTATGTTGACGGCAGTAGAATCGTTCGGTAGCCAGCTTACAATGCCGGTTCTCTAAATTTTCCCAATAGTGTTTCTTGAAAAGAACGTCACCTTCCCTCTAGGAATTCCCATTTGAGTCCCCGAAGCATCACTGTAACACTCACGTGTTGTTCTTGGTAGGTATGCTATAGTTCTGGAATCCACTATAGAAAATTTGAGTAGTTGTGCAGAATTTCGCGAAGAAAAGAATAACAGACGGAAAACTTAAATTTGGAAAAAAATCTTCCAAATTTGGTAAAGAAATTAATAATTATATTTCTGAATAGCTCCCCAAGAGTTCTACAAAAATCCCTGCATTTAATAGTTCGTAAGATAATTGCAATAAAAAGGGGCGCCTTCCACAGTCATGTGAAGCTGACGACCGACATTGGAGAAATAAAAGTTTTTTTTTCAGAGTTCTTGGTTGATATACTATAGTTCTACAGTTCTCTGTACTAAATTCTGCAGAATTTCGCGAAGAAAACAATGGTAAAGGGAAATTTTTAACGTTGAAAATAAAATTATTTGGAGATCTGCTAAAATAAAATTGTCATCGCAGTTCTGACGAGCTTTAAGAATTATATAAATAACCTTAGTGACATTTTTCGTGCAGGTAATAGTTTATGAGATAATTGGAATAATTAGGAACCCATTTTCACCACGGGAAATGTCCGAAATCCCACTAGAGCTCTGATGACAGTTCCGATCACAGTTCTGGATAGCACCTCAAACGTTTTGTCGAAAAACGAATACAATTTCTAGTGAAGATATTTAAAATTGCAATCATGTGGGACCCCTTCACTAATATACAGCTTTTCGATTGGAGGCTGAGCCTCGCTGCCGCAGTTGTTACTGGTGCACGTTGGTGGCAGCTGTAGCACCATAAGCGGGGCCCACGGCAGTAGTCCACCCTCTTTTCGAGGATGTGAAATGTTCAGGCAAGCTGACACACACCATTGATAACTAACGTCCGCGATCCGGTGCGAACTAAGGTCCAAGGTTGGCAGCAGCGGTGCTTATCTTCACTTCTTTCAGGTGCCTCTCCGAATGTCAGTTGAGCTTATTGCACAGAAATCTGACGAGAAGACGACTGACCTCTTCAAGCACGCTCTGAACTCCATGTATTTTCTCTTTAATGGAGAATGCTATGAACAACCAGAAGGAGTCGCAATGGTGAGCCAACTCTCACCTGTGGGCGCGAATTTCCATATGGAGTACTTCGAGGAGGCAGCTTTGGCGTCATCCAAATGGAAACCTACTTGTTTTCTATGTTATGCAGATGACACGTTCGTGATCCGGCCCCATGGATTCCTTATCCACCTGAACTCCATATATCCGTACATCAAATTCAATATGGAAACCGAAGTAGAAGGAAGGTTACCATTCCTGGACGTCATGGTCAAAAGAAGAGCGGACGGCATCCTGGGCCACGGAGTATACAGGAAGAAAACGCACACCGCCCTGTATTTGCAAGCGGATAGCTGGCACCACCCTGGGCAGAGGAACGGGGTGTTAAAAACACGTGTGCACAGGGTGCGCACCATCTCTGACGCAGAGAGTCTGCCCCAAGAGCTGGTACACCTGAAAACTGTTTTCCGGAAAAACGGGTATCAAACGCGCTCTCCGCCCCACCTCTACAGTGCAGCGTGTGGAGACGGAAGAAGTCACGGAGAAAGAGATAACCATTGCCTATCTACCGTATACTGGCGCACTATCGGGGAAAATAGGACGAATACTGAGGAAACATCGAGTAGGAACTGTCTTTTGCCCATCAAATAAAACGCGAGAATTATTGGGAAGTGTCAAAGACGATCTCGGTTTGCGGGAGGCCGGCATATACCAGATTCCGTGTCAATGTGGGAAGACTTATATTGGACAGACAGTGCGCACCATCGACGATCGTTGCCGAGGACATCAGAGGCACACTCGACTTGGGTACCCCAACAAGACGGCTGTCGCAGAGCACTGTTTGTCCGAAAATCACGAAATGGGCTACCAACATACCAGGGTCCTGGCACAGACATCTAAATACTGGGACAGTGTCGTTAGAGAGGCTATCGAAATTCGTATCAGGGACGGACTCATCAACCGAGATTGCGGCTACAACCTCAGCAGGGCATGGGAACCAGCATTGAGTCTAATTAAAAAGACGCTCAGCAGAGGAAACGAACGGGCGACTAGGGCAGACGAGGCAGTTACACCGACGCCACCACAGACGCCGACGCCAGCGTCTCGCCGACCGCTGACGCGCGGGCGCGGACCGCGGAGAGAACGACTCGCGAGGGGAGGGGATTTAAGACGACCGCCCGCCCTCAGGAGCTCAGTTCGTCAGCGCACCTGACGATGGCAACATGTCTGATCGCCGAAATATTGTGCCCGTTGCACACTATGGACCGGCAGTACACTCGTGGACTGTTCGAGCAAGAAATACGCCGGCAGAAACTGAAGAATCATATATAAAAGCTCTTAAATTCTTTAAAAATTCACTTAATTTAATAAATTTAACTGTAAAATGTGAAGAAATGGTGGGTGATACAGTTTTTTAAGTACCATATTTTGGATTTCACACCCTAAAAAAACATAAGAATAAGGTATTTTCAGCAAAAAAAGTTTTTTCGTCGTTGGCCTTTGTAATGATTGAATGAATCTTTACACCGCTACGGTAGTCGCTGATACTGTTTTCCCAGTTCCGCATCGTACGGTAAACATTACGCTTGTAGTTAGAATGCCATAAATGCCTCCAGCCTCAAATGGAACTCATCCTGACTATAAGATCTTACACGTCGTTGTTAGTTGAAGACTACCAACTTTCTCAATTTTCCTATGAGCAATACTGTATTCTAAATACGTTAATTAAAAATATCAGTTACATAACTCTCAAATTCAGACTTCTAGAGTCTTTGTTATGGCACCAAGGGTTGACTGCGACCTCTGAAGTATTCCGTGATTCTTCAAGCTTGGAGAAAGGGTCCGCTATAAGCATCAGGAACTGTGCTTTGGATCCAATTACTATCACTCCATCTGAATATAAAAGCGAACCTTTCAGCTGTATCCTGAAACAGGGTAGATAGCGGCACTTGGGCGCTGACTGATGAGACTGAACGACAAGCTGAGGTTCGTGAAATGACAAAATACGGTCGGCTCGAATCCCGAACGCAAGAAGATATGCCAAGAAGACGTTCCGTGTTTCATCTCACGGAGAAGATGTTGGGCTACGCTACAGTTTCGGTGCTAACGAAGGGTCTGAATTTAGAACCTACACTATTCGCATCCGAGATGTGATTAGTGAACAGGCTGTTTCGATCCTTCTGAGGATTCTGCCGAAGAGAGAGACACATGCCACATCTTGATACGAGACCCACCTAAAAATCCAACTTTAGCATCACCTCAGCTGAAGAAATGCTCTACGAATACTGAGAGACCAAGACATCGTCATCTTAGCTGATGACGAAGGAAAAGCTACTGTGCTTCTCTCACGCACAGAATATACTAGCAACATACACAAACTGCTCGACGATCCAGCATACAGTAAATTAAAAAGGTATCCGACGGATAGGATCAAGAGAAAGACTTTCGTAATCCACAGGAAAAGCTCGATTCCAGCGCATGCCACCAGGGGTTTGCAACAGACGTCACTTCCTCCTAGACTATAAGGCCTATAAGAATAGGGTGCCTCTCCGTCCCATTGTAAGTAACATGGGAGCGCCTACTTATTTTGTTGCTAAATACCTGGCATCACTATTGGAACCTCTCCTAGGCAAGTGCGACAGCCATATTCGAAACTCTGAGGATTTCATTGGTCGCCTGAAAATTCTTAGACTGCAATCGTCGGCTCTCTTAGTAAGTATCGACGTCGTATCTTTATTTACAAAGGTACCCTAGCAGGAGTCTTTAGAGCTCATTAGCAACATGTTTGAGGAGGACATAGTGGCATTATTTAAACACGGGATTATTTCAACAACTTCTTATTTCATAACCAATATTTTGAACAAATGGACGCTGTCGCCATGGGAAGCCCTCTGTCTCCTGTGGTGGCCAATTATTTTATGGAAATTATTTATGGAAAAAGCACTAGTCAGGCAATCTCAAACTCTCCTGTTTTTTTGTGGCGTGTGGGTGATACGTTTGTAGTGCGGACACGTGGACTTGATATTCTATCTATTTTTCTTCAGCATTTATATTCGCTCCGTCCAAATATAAACTTCACAAAGGAAATGGATAAAGATGGTACTTTACCTTTTCTTGATGTTTTGGTACGTAGGAAAGCTGATGGAACCTCTGGACACAGCATCTACCCCAAGCCAACGCATACAGATATATATTTGCAGGCCACAGGCTCACATCACCCTGCATAATGCGGTAGTGCTTTACATACGTTAGTTCGTAGAGCGCTTGTGGTATCTGATCCTGAAAGCCAGTCGAGCGAGATACAACATTTGAAGACAGTGTTCTGACAAAACTGTTATTCTGAGAGACAGATACGTAATACATTCAGGCACAATCGAGTTCAGTCCATGGAGCAAAATGAAGATACGAAGACATCCACCACTTTGGCCTTCGTCCCGTATTCTGGTGCCATGTCGTCAAAGAACCAGTAGAATCCTCGGAGGATATGACATAAAGTGTGTTTTTCGTACATCTGCAAAACTGAGGAACCTGTTGGATTTGGTTAAGGATGATCTTGGCCTGAGGAAACGTGATTTGTGTAAGATTACTTGTCAATGGGGGGCGTTATATATTGGCCAGATATGTCGCACAGTACAAAAACGCTGGGATGAATATCAGCGTCATACACGTGCGGCGGGGCGGGGTTTGTCTGAACAGGCTGCAAATTAATTTTCACCTATCTCAGAACGGCGTTTGCTCTATGTCTCTTCACTTGACAACGTAGATACAAGATGGTGCAAAAGCTGCGTTGATAAAAAACACCACCTAATATCTACAGTTACCGAGGCCGCGCAACACTATTTATGAAATAAGGCTCTGTAGAAAATCTGTTATTAAACTTTTTCGGGCAGTAAGAAGATGGATTTGCTTCTGGAAACTAATGTGCGAAATTTCCACAGAATAATGTTTATTTTGTCCTTGATAAGCAAAGAAATGGTACTATTCAGTACACATTTAAACTATTGGCTATTTTCTTACAGTTCACAATTCATACACACATTTCATTTGCACAGCAGCCAGAAATCTGTCCAAACCCGACCCGAACTAAACAACGTTTTCACAGTCATTAATTTCACCAGTAATTTGAGTTATTACATTCGGTCCTTCTTGTGGATTTCTAAAAAAGAAACTGCTCGCCAAAAATGCTCAGTGGTTGAATACTGAAACGTGCCAGGCAGATACTATGAAGGCCAAATTTTCCCACCTGGATATCTGTCCAACATATTTAGTCAAAACCTCTGAGATTTCGCCAAGCAGCCCTCAACAACAACTGTTATCGACTTAGCACACCAATAACTCAAACACTATGTAATTCTTCACCTTACACATTATTTTTACTGGCACTAGTAACATGACCGTCCGCATTCAAAGCTAGCGAGCGACTCCCTTCTTCCAGCCTCACTCCCAGTATATCTTTCAGGTAACGAGTGGGAACCGTCTCAATTCTGATTGACTGACCCTACTGACTGCCAATAAGAATACTCGCTCAAGATCACATTTGCGCCAAAACCGGCCTGCACCAATCCTTATACTCAGACGCCTTTACGTCAATGTGACGTGCAAATATTAAAGTAATGTTTGATAAAAGAAAACGAAAGGACAATAATTCTGAAAATATTCTTTAGATACAAATTTTACTCCAGCTGACTTTCTGGCTGCTCTGTTACAACAGCAATCACACCTAGACAAACGTCATCAGCAATGTGGGTAAATTCCCCCGCATCACTTTCCCACGACAGACTCGTGTAACTCTTACCGGTTACTTAAAACAGTATATAATGCAACATTTAAATCTGACGAATGGCTCAAGTACACACTCTCATTTACTCACATTTATTCCCACAACAATATTAGACATGAATGATAATTCTGTCTGATTTTTATGTTACGAAAACGAAAAATAATTATAGTTTTAATATAAAAATCTCAATTAATTAATTCTGCACACTGAGAGTTTTGTTTATGTTTTTTTTTTAAATGATACCAAAAAATAAACTATTCTATTTCCTAACTGAATTTAGTTCCCTAAGTATAGGTTTTTGACTTTTTAGTAATTTTTTTCTATCTCTGAAACTATGATAGGTACAATGTTGAAATTATTATACAATCTTCTCCTGAATAACAAAATGTAGTGTACCGATTTTGAAAATGATTGAATAATATTTAATATTGGTTATTTAGGTTCATATGTGGAATGAATATACAATCGCTAGAAATGACACAGGAGCCGTTCGCACGCTGCAGTAGCAGCAGGTGTACATGACTCATTGATAGGACACAACCTGCGGTTTCCTGCACAGCCTCCGGCTCCAATACTGCAGGCTGTATAGCAACGAATGTTATCGCGCATCAACTCGCGACGTTACAGACGCCTACGTCAACCAGAGAAGTCGGCAGCTGCAGAACACTGTCTGAATAGAGGATATCGCATGATTTATGAAAATACTGAAGTTTTATTCCCGGCATCATCTTTCTGGGATTGTGTCATTAAGGAAGCAATACATATCTGTACAGCTGATAATCTCACAAACAGAGATGCAGGCTTTCAACTGAGCACAGCCTGGAACCCTACATTGGTTGCTATTAAGTCATGCCGAGAAAAATCAAGATTTTTCGATAAAAGACGTGTCATAACATTGGTCTACTGTGGGTTTTTAGAGGGTAACGTCTGACCGCACTGTTAATAAACACAGCGCACGCACAGGAGAGCCGTTCTGCGATTTCTGGCAGAGGGTGTTTGAGTATGGCGCCATCTATCTGCAAATCATTACGCATGCATGATTTCCGCACATGCGCATTCTTCGCGTTCGTGTTCTATGTGCAGTGGCTCGACGTGCGGATACCGTCAGTCGTACCTAGCCACCACCAAGAGTAAACCACTTGAAGTTGTCGCACGGTTGCTGCGAGGAAATATTGTGAAATTTGCACAACGTTATCGAGCAGCAAACCCGTGAAGACTATGTACAAGTATGTATTCTGTCACCTGCAACTGTGTGTAATTACATAATTATCAAGCAGTTTCGTGTAGCTCGATCTTTACTTCTAATGAAAATATTACAGTACTTTTATAATTGTAACTTATTTCTAAAATCTATTTATCCATCATGGTTTTACAAATTTTAGAAGAAAGTTAATTTTTAATTAATTGGAATAATTAAAGTGGCAAATTCCTAAAAAACCTTTACAATATGTTTTTACATAAAACAGAACCAAAATCTAAATTTACAGTTTTCTGTCTTTAATATTTGCTGTCTTGAAATTTCGTAAAAATTGGATTTTTATACGAACTAATCAGCAGATAATACTGAGACGCAAAATATGGAACATTAGTTGGTATTACAAGTAATTGTGACATTACTGAAATAAATCATTTTATTTTAAATCGTTCCACAACGCCTTGTGTGAAAGCTCGTGAACATGTCAAGCTCGGCCTTCTTGGCCTTAGCCAGGTGATGGGCATTGCCTAACTCATTTGCTCGTCACTGTTGTTATGTGTTCACGGCACTTGCTTCCCAGCAAGAGGATACAGTGACACCGCAACGTACTGGGTGATTTCTGTGAATATAAAAATAATTTTCATTCTGCAGACCAACGCTTTGTTTCTCTTGTATCTATTGAAAGCTGGTAACAGAAAAGAACTATACAATTATTATCAGCCGTGTCATGATAGCAGATACTCTCTACAGAAGGAAAGAGACGCACCACAAAGGAATTACCTAAATGGGACAGAAATCGGTGGATATGATGTACATATACACGCACCAATAGGTGATTATAATTTCAGGAAAACTGGATGATTTATTCAAGACAAAAGACCTTCACAAACTGAACAAGTCAGCAATGTGTGGCTCTGTCTCTGGTCATTATACAAGCTATTCGGCTTGACACTGATTGACAGAGTTGTTGGATATGCCCCTGAGGGATATCGTGCCAAATTTTGTCCAGTTGGCACGTTGGATCGTGAAAATCCCTAGCTGGTCGGAGGGGCCTGGTCATAATGCTCCAAACGTTCTCAATTGGGAAAAGATCCAGTGACCTTCCTGGCCAAGTTAGGGTTTGGCAACCACGAATACAAGCAGAGAAACGCCCAATGATGAAAACCTGCCCTGTTGTTGGTCCGTGGTGCTCCTTTTCTGGTACACCAGATCTTTGGCACGACTATCGATTACCCGGCTGTACTACGATCTTTGCCCCTGTTGTGATCTGTCGGAGAGATTTGCGGTCTTGGAATTCGTCGTCGGACTGACTACGAGGCGCTAGTACGTGCTTGAGGGGACGAAGGAACAAAACACGCGGGCTCGGCCAGCAGAGGCGCGGCCGGTCTACCTTGCAGGACGGTCACTAGTTTGTGGTGTACCTGCCTGATGTCAACACCGGGCGCTCCTCGTCGCCTTGCTTTGGTGCCTGTTGTGTTTTCTCGGACAGACCATTTCCTTGAGACCATCTCGAACAACGCTCTCCATCGGAGGTGTAACTGGTTTTGGTGCCTTCGTTTCGTGGAACCATTTGCGTTGTAGCGACTGTCACTTGTTGTTTGGTTGCCCTAAGGTATGTGTTGTTGAAGTAAGAGCAGCCGGCAAGGTGTGTGGTCGCATGGAGACCAGCAGTCACTACTTCCTTTAAGGAAATCAGCGTCCCCAAAAGATCTAATAACTGTAAGCTATTGAAGATACTAGGTCATACTCTAGGAGGAGCACACCACACGACTACTGAAGCGTCTTAACATATCTCTATTTGCACTGCGAATTGTGTCAGACATAGAGAATATATAAACGAAAAAGCTGGCATAGTATGCACTTTTTCATTCCATAACGTCATGTGGGATTATTTTGATGGGGTAATTCATCAAGCTAAGCTAAATTTTTCCGTGCACAAAAACGTGTAATAAGAGTTATATGTGATGTGGACTCAAGAACGTCCTGCAGAAGCCTGTTTAGGGAACTAGGGGTAGCTACTAACTACTGCTTCCCAATACATTTATTCCTTTATGAAATTTGTCATTAAAAATATATCACTTTTTCAAATCAACAACTCAATTTATGGAATCAGTATTAGAAATAAGAATAATCTTCACAAAGACTTAAAGTCACTTACTCTTGTACAAAAAGGTATGTGTTATTCAGGAAAACACATTTTCAATAACTTGCCAGCAGCTATAAAAAGCTTAACATCCAATGAAATTCAATTTAAGAGAAGACTAAATGATGTATTGGTGGCCAACTCCTTCTACTCCATTGATGAATTTCTCAGTAGAATGAGTCGAATCTAACTTCTGCACCATTTCAGTGCAGTAATGTGTTCATTGTAAATAAATATTGTAGTAGTTCTTTTATATGTTTATTACCTTATAAATAAATAAAACATTTTTTAAATTTTAAATTCAGTGTATTAATGCGATCTTAGTAAATGCGTGTTTGCAAAATGATTCTTTCATACAGTGTTCATTAAAAAAATGACAATCATTCCACGTGGGACCTGTGGAAGATACACTAGCTTATTTGTATCAGTTGTAAATACTTGTCATGTATTATTGTTTTTCTGACATTTTCTACATCCTGGAGGACCTCCTCACTACAGATCAATTGGAATGAAAGTAAATCTAATCTAATCTAATCCACACATCACAGTTGGTGCGAGTGGGCGCTACGTGAGTGACATCCTGCGACCTGTAGCCATAACCTTTCTGCAGAACACCCAGACGCTGCTTTTCAGCAAGACAATGCGCGACCACATGTTGCTACATGAACACATACCTTCTTGGTGTCACTGGATGTCAGCCTTTTAGCTGGCCAGCCAGATCACCAGACTTTTCACCAATCGAAAAATGGGTGGGATATGGTGAAACGACGGGTGCAGCCCTGTGACCCAAGGTCAACCACTACAGATGAACTTTGGAATCAGGTGACAGCACCATCGATGGATATACCACAGGACGCCATTCGCGCAATATAGGCGTCGATGCCATCACGCATGGAACAAGTTATCAGGGCCCATGGCGGATCCTGTGCCTGCTAGGCAACAGGACACATGCTGCAGCGAGGTGACTGAAATGCTAATCATTTCTGCAGAACATACTAATGTACATGGCCTTTGAATATGAAGGTCCTATCTCTAGCCTTCAAGACGTTCTGGTTTTTCTGAACATGAGTGTACTTAGGGTAAAAAAGATATGTCGTCTCTAACAATAATGCTTACCATGCCGGCCTGATGAAAATAGGATTTTTGGCGTCATATTATTGAAACTAAAATAAATTTTTATAAATTATAACATAGTTTTTAAGTACGAAATTCCTAGACAGGGTAGCCTTCGGTTGTCACTGTTTCAGTAGAGTAATAGAATTAGATTAGATTGGATTAGTACTTGTTCCATTGATCATGAATACGACACTTCGTAATGATGTGGAACGTATCAGGTTAATGAAAGGCGTCTATACAAGATATTACATTACACAAAATATTACGTGACACTTCATAATTTTTTTGGGTAAGGGGTGGGGTAATTACCCCTTACTATATCAAAAAATCCATCTAATGAGTAGAAAGAGCTGCCATTCAGAAATTCTTTTAATTTCCTTTTAAATGCTGTATGGATATCTCAGATTTTTGATGCTATTAGGTAAGTGACCAAAGACTTTTGTGGTAGCGTAATTTATCCCCTTCTGAGCCAAATTTAGATTTAACCTTGAGTAGTGGAGATCATCCTTTCTCCTAGTGTTGTAGCCATGTACACTGCTATTACTTTTGAATTCGTTCGGATTGTTAATAACAAATTTCATAAGTGAATATATATATATTGAGAGGCTACAGCGAAGATCCCTAGCTCTTTAAATAAGTGTCTGCAGGACGATCTTGGATGTGCTCCAGCAATTATTCTGATTACACGCTTTTGTGCAATGAACACTCTTTTACTCAATGATGAGTTACCCGAGAATATCATGCCATACAAAAGCAGAGAATAAAAATAGGCGTGGTAAGCTAATTTACTGAGATGTATATCGCCAAAATGTGCAATGACCCTAATAGCATAAGTAGCTGGACTCAAACGTTTCAGCAAATCTTCAGTGTGTCTTTTCCAGTTCAATCCCTCATCAATGCATGCACCTAGAAATTTTGAATATTCTACCTTAGCTACCGATTTGTGATCGAAGTCTATATTCATTAATGGTGTCATTCCATTTACTGTGTGGAACCGTAAAAACTGTGTTTTGTCAAAGTTTAATTACAGCCCATCTGCAGAGAACCACTTAATGATTTTCTGAAAAACATCGTTTACAATTTCATCAGTTAATTCTTGTCTGTTGGATGTGATAGCTATATTTGTGTCATTGGCGAAATGTACCAGCTTTGCATCTTTGTGAATATAGAATGGCAAGTCATTAATATATATTAAGAACAGCAGAGGACCCAAGACCGAACCTTGCGGCACCCCATTCTTTATTGTTCCCCAGTTTGAGAAATCACGAGGTTTTCGCATATTATGTGAACTACTTATTTCAGCTTTCTGCACTCTTCCAGTTAGGTATGATTTAAACAATTTGAGCTCTGTCCCATTGATACCAAAGTACTTGAGCTTATCTAGAAGTATTCCATGATTTCCACAATCAAAAGCTTTTGAGAGATCATAAAGAATCCCACGTACAGAACTGCATATTGAACGGTGATAATCTAACAGCCATTAATTTAGGGCGAGTCAGAGATGAAAGTCTCTCAAAAAACGAATTGTTACTAATCTGAGATCAATGTAGCTTCCAGGAATCATTTGTGTCGTGAAATTGCATATCGTTCTTGCCCAGCCGGTCACAACAGCGCTGCTCTGGCGCTCATAGTTTGGTCGGAGTGCGTAGTTGGCGGGTTTTGAACCACTAAATTACTGCTCCCGGCATAGATGTGGTGGCGTGTTTTGGAAGAGGTTAGTCAGCTGCGCCGAGTGGTAAAGACAACGTCATTCGGACGCCAGCGCAGCCGCCGCGGTGGACGCATAGGAGAAGCCTGTGGCGCGTTGTTAGGGCCAACAATTAGCACGGCGGCCGAGGCTGTATACATCGGAGGCCTGGCGCTGGATGTGCCGGTCGGCGGGATGACGAGATGCAGCGACTGCAACTTTGACCACCGCCAGAAACCACCGAGGCTAGCAGCGGACAAGTCGCGGGGCAGCGCCAGTCTTTTTATGGGACGCTCTCCTGACTTGATTTGGGTACAGTGTGGTGCGACCACGTGGTTTTTTGTGGACCACTGTTGGAGCAGGAAAGTTGTTGGTTGGTGGAAGTTCCGGTTTGAAACGTCGTGTGCCGGGAGTCCAGGCAGCATATACAGCTGTAACGGCCAACGTGGGGCGTGGTCAACTATCATGGATATCATCACCTACCTGTATGGATGATGATATCTTGTCCTGGCGGCCAGAGAAGGCAGCAACCACATACAGCGACGGGGAACAGTGTAGATCTGTTCCTACTGTAGTGTAGAGGTGCTCTGGTGGTCCACTGTGATTGATGGGCAGCTGAAAAGTTATAGGACTGATGTTACTGTGTGAAAGAATTGAGCGTAGTAAAGGCACCCATTAACTTGTGTGCATGTGTTTAAATACAACACGTTTGTTATAAGTTGTAGTACTGCACATGGTGTTGCGTTTTGTTTGCACATTGAGGGTGTATTGAAACATGTACTTGGGGAGCTCTATGTTGTCTTTTGTGATCACACTGACAGCATATTCAGCTATTGTACATAGCATTAAGTTTTCTGAATTTGATGTTGTTGTTTGTTAGCTGTTGACCTGCTAAACTGATGTAGCCCTGTGGTCTGTAGCAGTAGTGTCTAGTGGAGGCTCTTGGTGCTAGACGTAGCACCTGTTGTGATTTTATACATTTCTTGTATCGTTATATTACGGTTACTCAGTTATAAAGTACATTGGTTGAAATTGTGAAGTTTGCGATTTCTGTACTGAAAAATTGGGTGGTTTTTTTCAAGAGAAAGAGCTTCACAAAATGAGCAAGTCAGTAACGCACTGGTCCACCACTCGCCCTCGTACAAGCTGTTATTCGGCTTGCCACTGATTTACGGGCACTTGGCTGGGTGACTACCGGTCTACCGAGCGCTGTTGGCACTCAGCCCTTGAGAAACAAACTGAGGATCTACTTGCTTGAGAAGTAGCGGCTCCGGTCTCGTAAACTGACGTACGGCAGGGAGAGCGGTGTGCTGACCACATGCCCCTCCGTATCCGTATCCGGCGACGCCTGTGGGCTGAGGGTGACACGGCAGTCGGTCGGTACCGATGGGCCTTCCAAGGCCTGTTCGGATGGAGTTAATTGATTTACTAAGTTGTTGGATGTTATTTAGAAGGATATCGAGCCAAATTCCGTCCGATATCGCTACGCCTCCCGGTCTACCCATATTCCCACCTATCGCCACCTATTCGCGGTCCCCACCCATGTGTTCCACGCTCACTACTTTGAGGTTCCCGCACGAGGCTGGACATAATTGTGCATCCACGCTGAAGGTCGTGGGTTTATTTCCCATCGAGGCGAATCAGTTATGCGAATACGTGTCTGTTCTTGTGTACATGTCCGAATGAAAACACACCATGCGGAATCCGCTGCTGTGATACATATTATGTAAATTTAAGGTGTAGGGGGGGGGGGGGGAGAAAGGAAAGGAAAGGGGAGTAACTATTGATGTCAGCTCTATCGGGATATTATGCAGAATCAGCGGCGACGAATGAAAGTGTGTGCTGCACTGGGATTATAACATGGGTCTCATGCTTACCACGCAGTTGCGCAATGAATTCAGCTCCTGAAGAAAGGATGCGCAATTACGTTCAACCTCCTGTGGGAATCTCAACGTAGCGAGCATAGAGGACATGGATGGGGACTGTGGATAAGTGGTGCTAGGTAGGAGTGTGGGTGAGCCGGGGGGCATGCGGAGATAGTCCGCGCAACTGTGATAAACACTGTGTCCGGGAGGCACAGTGGTTCACTGCCTAGCGAGCAGGAGAGCGCGGATTCGAATCACGGTCCAGCACACATTTTCACTAGTCGGTGCTGATTCCACGTAAAACTCCATGCAGCTGAGGTCAGTAGCTCCTTCTCTTTCAACAAACTGCCTATTCGCTTCTGTCTCGGGTTCTTCGGCCTACGTTCATCTAATGATTTTACTGACGTTTCGCCAGCACGAGTGGCTGACATTGTCAAAGCTTCACCCTCCATTGCCGGTGGTGAATTGGAACCGAGCTCGCGGCCGCAGACTATATGTACCTGGCGCGCCAATGTACGAGGGCTTCTCCGCGGTCATTTCCGGTGCGGTTCTCCTCTTGCTACCTGCGACGGTCGTTCGCTGCAGCACGGGAAGCCAGGATCCGTTTACCTTAAGGCTTTCCTCTTTCTTGTTGAAACTGTTAGCGTGTTTTTGTACACTCCTGGAAATGGAAAAAAGAACACATTGACACCGGTGTGTCAGACCCACCATACTTGCTCCGGACACTGCGAGAGCAATGATCACACGCACGGCACAGCGGACACACCAGCAACCGCGGTGTTGGCCGTCGAATGGCGCTTGCTGCGCAGCATTTGTGCACCGCCGCCGTCAGTGTCACCCAGTTTGCCGTGGCATACGGAGCTCCATCGCAGTCTTTAACACTGGTAGCATGCCGCGACAGCGTGGACGTGAACCGTATGTGCAGTTGACGGACTTTGAGCTAGGGCGTATGGTGGGCATGCGGGAGGCCGGGTGGACGTACCGCCGAATTGCTCAACACGTGGGGCGTGAGGTCTCCACAGTACATCGATGTTGTCGCCAGTGGTCGGCGGAAGGTGCACGTGCCCGTCGACCTGGGACCGGACCGCAGCGACGCACGGATGCACGCCAAGACCGTAGGATCCTACGCAGTGCCGTAGGGGACCGCACCGCCACTTCCCAGCAAATTAGGGACACTGTTGCTCCTGGGGTATCGGCGAGGACCATTCGCAACCGTCTCCATGAAGCTGGGCTACGGTCCCGCACACCGTTAGGCCGTCTTCCGCTCACGCCCCAACATCGTGCAGCCCGCCTCCAGTGGTGTCGCGACAGGCGTGAATGGAGGGACGAATGGAGACGCGTCGTCTTCAGCGATGAGAGTCGCTTCTGCCTTGGTGCCAATGATGGTCGTATGCGTGTTTGGCGCCGTGCAGGTGAGCGCCACAATCAGGACTGCATACGACCGAGGCACACAGGGCCAACACCCGGCATCATGGTGTGGGGAGCGATCTCCTACACTGGCCGTACACCACTGGTGATCGTCGAGGGGACACTGAATAGTGCACGGTACATCCAAACCGTCATCGAACCCATCGTTCTACCATTCCTAGACCGGCAAGGGAACTTGCTGTTCCAACAGGACAATGCACGTCCGCATGTATCCCGTGCCACCCAACGTGCTCTAGAAGGTGTAAGTCAACTACCCTGGCCAGCAAGATCTCCGGATCTGTCCCCCATTGAGCATGTTTGGGACTGGATGAAGCGTCGTCTCACGCGGTCTGCACGTCCAGCACGAACGCTGGTCCAACTGAGGCGCCAGGTGGAAATGGCATGGCAAGCCGTTCCACAGGACTACATCCAGCATCTCTACGATCGTCTCCATGGGAGAATAGTAGCCTGCATTTCTGCAAAAGGTGGATATACACTGTACTAGTGCCGACATTGTGCATGCTCTGTTGCCTGTGTCTATGTGCCTGTGGTTCTGTCAGTGTGATCATGTGATGTATCTGACCCCAGGAATGTGTCAATAAAGTTTCCCCTTCCTGGGACAATGAATTCACGGTGTTCTTATTTCAATTTCCAGGAGTGTATTTCTACAGCTTCTCTGAACAAGCGTGTGTGATAGTGCTTCTCTGCAGCCAGAACTTCCGTGTCGGCGAATTTATTACGTGGTCGGTCTCACTAAGTGCGTGCTCTGCCACGGCCGATTTCTCCACCTGCCCCAACCTGCAATGTCGCATATGCTCTTTGATCCTGGTCGATCCTGGACGATCAATTAAATCCAGGATCAAAGAGCATAAGTGACATTGCAAGTTGGGGCAGGTGGAGAAATCGGCCGTGGCAATGCAAGCACTGAGTGAGACCGACCACGTAACAAATTCGCCGACACGGAAGTTCTGTAGAAATACAAAAACACGCTAACAGTTTCAACAAGAAAGAGGAAAGCTTTAAGGTAAACGGATCCTGGCTTCCCGTACTGCAGCGAACGACCGTCGCAAGTAGCAAGAGGAGAACCGCACCGGAAATGACCGCGGAGAAGCCCTCGTACATTGGCGTGCCAGGTACATATAGTCTGCAGCCGAGTGCTCGGCTCCAGTTCACCACCGGCAATGGAGGGTGAAGCTTTGACAATGCCAGCCACTCGTGCTGGCGAAACGTCAGTAAAATCATTAGATGAACGTCGGCCGACAAACCCGAGACAAAAGCCAATAGGCAGTTTGTCAACAAGTGGCCACGAAAGTCTTAACAATTTTGTATCCTTCTCTTTCCTTTCTCCACCGTCTACCTTCGATTTACATAATACCGAACAACTCTCTCGATCAATTCTAAGCGGAATACGTGCGTGCATAAGGGCCTGAGGTGCACCAATTGCCCAATTGCTTTCTCTTAAACAAATCACGCAATTTTTCAGAAACTGTAATCATTTGTCTGTACACGTACATCACATCTACCGGTTTCCATCCCATTTGGGTAATTCCTTCTTAGTGCGTCGTTATTTTTGTGTTAGAGCATATTAACAGAAATTATCTACAGGTCAATAGAAAGCCCCACCACTTCTCCTTCCTTACCTTGTCCCGTTCGATTCGGGATTGTTGTATGAATTGGAGAATGGTTAGTGACAGTGGATGGCCGGATGCCCTTCATATCACCGCCCCTCCCCCAAATTCCCTCCCACTCTCACCAGGTCAAAATTCGTGCACCCATCAGTTTGTGCCTAGCACATGATAAGTGTGAAATAGTTCTCTAAAGGTTTGAGCATCGTGTATTTAAGGTAGGACGTGGGAATCAGCCAGTATTTACGTAACAGGATGTGGGAAAGAGACTAAAAACTACATCCAGGCTAGCTGGTGCACCAACCCTCGTCAATCTTTTCGATCCGGGGCCAACGCGACTCCCCGAATCCCGGAAGCTGGGTATTAACGCGCTCTGCTATCTGGGCAGGTCAATAGAAAGACGTGCAATATCGATCGTACATATTAGAATATAGATCGAAAAAATACTGACGTGGATTTGTAAGAGTTAGGAAAAGCTTTCCAGAATGTTTTGCTGGAATACACTCTTGAAAATTTTGAAATTATCCGGTATGGAACACAGGGAGATGTTGGCTATTACTGGTTGTTTACAAACTAGGGCACTTAAAAGAGGTCTGCTACCTATCTCCATGTTATTTAATCAATACATAGAGCAAGCAGTAAGGAAATGGAAAAATTCAGGGAAAAGATACGAAGAATTTAAGGTTTCCCTGTGACACTACAAGCCTGTCAGGGGCGACAAAAAGTTAATAATTCGACACAATGGTATTTCCTCAAAGTATTTGTCTGGCGTACAGTCTTATGAAACGGAAATTTTCCAATGAATAGTAAAATGAAGATATTGAAAAGGGTGTTGCAGGAAGAAAGCTCCAGATTACATGGGCAACTAAAGAAAAGACACCGAATCGACTTGAGGACAAATGGAACTTACGCCGCAACTTGTCCAATAGAAGGGATCGGTTGACAGGACACATGCTGAGGTATCAAGTAATGACAGTTAATTTGATAATGAAGCGACCTGTTGGTGGTAAAATTACTAAACTAAGGCCAGACTAGAGTAAGCAGGTCCAAGTGGATTTAGGCGCTAATAATTATTCTGGGTTAAAGAGTCATGCATAGGAAAGACAAGGGTGGAAAGCTGAATCAGAAAAGTCGTAGAACTAAGGACAACAGAAACAACAACAACAACAACAACAACAATAATAATAATAATAATAATAATAATAATAATTAAATACGCTCATGACAGTCACCGTATACTTGTGTCTTTAAAAACAAACATAGATTAATACAGACTCACAACAAAGACGTGCAGAATGTCCATCCTTTGTCTCTGCAGCGTTGTATGTAAACGAGGTCTGCTGCCGTTGGCGCCCCAGGAGGTCCCATGCAATACATACGTAAACAGTTCGATGAATCTTGTACGCCATGCAACTATGCTAATGTCGTGGAGACAACGTTGTCTCCACTTGTGGACCTGCACTCTCCTGTGCGAAGAACGGTTCCTGGCAACCCTGTCACGACTTCAACACAGGCAGCTGAAGGAAACCTAGCGTACTTTGTTCTGCGCTCAAACATCCATTTTCAACTGTGTTGTGACAATCTTATCGTTGCAAATTTTACTACACTATACTAAAAAATTTATTGTATACTGTGTTCATAATCAAGTTTCCAGTTTGAAAACGATGTAGAAAGAGAACCACTGCTCAACTCGGCATAAGAAAAGATTCTAAGAAAATTTTATCGATAGATAAGTATAAATGGGGTCGGTTACAAGTGGCAGATGAATCGCAAAATGATGGCTGTGATTCGAGTTGCACGTTACACCATCCGTGGTGTTCAATGTGCGTTACTCCACAAGTTCGGCAGTCAACAGTTGCGGCACTGTTTTTTTTTTTTAATTTATTTACACGTCAAGTATCGTCGGACCAAATTGAGGAGCAAATCCCCAAGGTCATGGAACGTGTCAGTACATCAAATTACAATCTCAAAGTAATAACTGATAAAAATAAAATGTTTATGAACCCAAAAAAAGTCAAGCCATACGTTTAACTAAACGCAATCAACAATGCAACAAGAATCAGCTTAATTTTTCAAGGAAGTCCTCGACAGAATATAAGGAGTGACCCATGAGGAAACTCTTCAGTTTCGATTTGAAAGCGCGTGGTACTGCTAAGGTTTTTGAATTCTTGTCTTAACTTATTGAAAATGGATGCAGCGGTATACTGCACACCTTTCTGCACAAGAGTCAAGAAAGTCCGATCGAAATGCAGGTTTGAGTTGTGTCGAGTATTAACTGAGTGAACGCTGTTTATTCTTGTGAATAAGCTGATATTGTTAATAAGAAATGACAGAATATATATGCTGAGAGGCCAATGTCAAAATACCCAGACTAGTGAACTGGGGTCGACAAGGGATTCGCGAACTAGCACCACTTACTGCCCGAACCGTCCGCTTCTGAGCCAAAAATATCCTTTTAGAATGGGAAGAGTTACCCCAAAATATAATACCATACGGCAAAAGCGAATGAAAATAAGTAAAGTAGACTAATTTTCGAGTCGAACTCTCACTTACTTCAGACATCGTTCGAATAGTAAAAATGGCAGCATTAAGTTTTTGAACAAGATCCTGAATGTGGGCTTTCCACGACAGTTTACTATCAGAACACCTAGAAATTTGAACTGTCCAGTTTCACTAATCTTATGCCCATTCAGTGAAATTAAAACGTCAGATTTTGTCGAATTGTGTGTCAGAAACAGTGAAAACTGCGTCTTACTGTGATTTAGCATTAGTTTATTTTCTACAGGCCATGAACTTAGGTCATGAACTGCACTATTTGAAACCGAGCCAATGCTGCACACAAAATACTTTACTACAAAGCTAGTGTCATCAGCAAACAGAAATATTTTAGAGTTATCCGTAATACTAGATGGCATATCATTTGTATAAATAAGGAACGGTAGTGGCCCCAACACTGATCCCAGGGGCAACCCCTATTTGACTGTACCCCACTCAGACCCCTCCTCACAGCCATCCTCAACACTGCGCATAATGGCCGGCCGAAGTGGCCGTGCGGTTAAAGGCGCTGCAGTCTGGAACCGCAAGACCGCTACGGTCCTTAGGTTAGTTAGGTTTAACTAGTTTTAAGTTCTAGGGGACTAATGACCTCAGCAGTTGAGTCCCATAGTGCTGAGAGCCATTTGAACCATTTTTGAACTGCGCATAATGACCTTTTGCTGTCTGTTGTTAAAGTAAGGGGTGAACGAATTGTGAGCTACTCCATGTATTCTGTAATGGTTCAACTTCTGGAGCAATATTTTGTGGTCAACACAATCAAACGCCTTAGTTAAATCAAAAAATATGCGTAGTGATAGTTAGGAAGGCCTGTGCACCAAGGAAGTTCGTATCACATCGAATGGGAAACGTCGGTTTTTAATTGTCTGAGACCACAAACCAGATACAAATCAATATGAACTGCATTTTGAATTGTTCTGGGGCCACAATCCACTTAAGAAGAAAGATGACATCGCTTTCTACTTGTATTGACGTTGGCGCAAGACACGTTGAATATGCTGTCCCCTGTTTTGTGGCACAAGTTGAAATAGAGAACCAGCATGTTCCACAACAGATAGGAGTGCGTTGAGCAATATGTGCCTTCACTTCAGCTATGTTCGTAATTGCAGCACTGAAACAGCATCTTTCAGATAACTTCACAGCCTGAAGTCACACGGATTAAGACCAGGTGGTCTGGACGGCCAGGTTATAGGAAAATGACGGAGGATAATTGTAGCATTTCCGAAATGCCTCTGTAGTAGACGCTTCACTGGCTGTGCAATGTACGGAGGAGCGCCATTTTCTATAAAAATGATCCTAACCACACATCCACGCTGTTAAAGGGCTGTAATGACGTTGGCGCTCAAAAGATTCTCATAGTGTTTACCAGTGATGGTACATCTACATTTATACTCCGCAAGCCACCCGACGGTGTGTGGCGGAGGGCACTTTACGTGCCACCGTCATTACCTTCCTTTCCTGTTCCAGTCGCGTATGGTTCGCGGGAAGAACGACTGCCGGAAAGCCTCCGTGCGCGCTCGAATCTCTCTAATTTTACATTCGTGATCTCGTCGGGAGGTATAAGTAGGGGGAAGCAATGTATTCGTTACCTCATCCAGAAACACACCCTCTCGAAACCGGGACAGGGAGCTACACCGCAATGCAGAGCGCCTCTCTTGCAGAGTCTGCCACTTGAGTTTACTAAACATCTCCGTAACGCTATCACGCTTACCAAATAACCCTGTGACGAAACGCGCCGCTCTTCTCTGGATCTTCTCTATCTCCTGTGTCAACCCGACCTCGTACGGATCCCACACTGATGAGCAATACTCAAGTATAGGCCGAACGAGTGTTTTGTAAGCCACCTCCTTTGTTGATGGACCACATTTTCTAAGGACTCTCCTAATGAATCTCAACCTGGCAGCCGCATTACCAACAATTAATTTTATACGATCATTCCACATCAGATCATTCGGTACGCATACTCCCAGATATTTTACAGAAGTAACTGCTACCAGTGTTTGTTCCGCTATCATACAATCATACAATAACGGATCCTTCTTTCTATGTATTCGCATTACATTACATTTGTCTATGTTAAGGGTCAGTTTCCACTCCCTGCACCAAGTGCCTATCCGCTGCAGATCTTCCTGCATTTCGCTTCAATTTTCTAACGCTGCAACTTCTCTGTATACTACACCATCATCCGCGAAAAGCCGCATGGAACTTCCGACACTATCTACTAGGTCATTTATATATATTGTGAAAAGCAACGGTCCCATAACACTCGCCTGTGGCATGCCAGAGGTTAACGGGATCCGTAGTACCCATCTCCTCCAAAAAATACTGTCTTACAGTAAAAGATGCCTTCAGTCCGCACCACATAGTCATCCATGCAGAATAAAATTGTGTCGATTGATGTGCGTGCGCAGTTTTCGTTGCCCATATTCTGCAATTCTGTGCATTGACATGTCTTTGGAGATGGAAATGAGCTTCGTCTGCCCACAGAATGTTCAATTGTCATTCACCGTCCACTTCAATGTGAGCAAGAAATTCCAGAGAGAAAGCAACTACTGAATATGGGTGATCATGTGTGGATACCAGTGCAGGATGCACTGTGCTCGCTGGTATTTTGTACTTTCAGGCAATTCCCAGTGTACTGCATTTTTACACGCCACCGCTCGACCCTTCCTGCAATGCTGTGGTCACATCTTCGAAAGATGTCGGTTTAACTGCTTTGGTCCCTCTGCCACGTTGCGCTTCGAAAGAACCTGTCTTTCCCAATTTTGTAATCGTTTTCTCCAGATCCTTAGTAGACATCGGACCAGTGCCTTTTTTCGTACCCTTGGGGTCCGGAATTTCTGCAGGGCTGCTGGCGCACAGTCATCGTTCTTCAAAAAGAGCTTTCCCCAGCAGCGCGATAGCCTTCGCTGAGACGGTCATCTTGGCCGCGCATCTGTTGGTGTGCATATTCTGACGCTTACAGCGCCATCTAATGGTCAAATTTTCAGTAACTACTTTTTGTTCCATGACATGCTGTTGAAATATCGACAGCATTCTGAACAGCGTTTCTCTTCCTACAGCGTTTTGAAACTGGAACTTCAATTATGAACACCCTTTGTTTTACTGATAGCAGCTTTCGATTTTTACTTCGAGGCCAAAAGGTGAAAGCCTCGTTTTCATAAATTTCCTTAGCGAAAACCATTAGGAGTATTAGAAGTGGCAGGGATGACATATAGCTTTTTCAACTGATGTCTACCTTTATATTCTGCAAACCACTATGAAGTACATTTCATAATTAGCATTGTACCAGTTAAGAGGGCTTTTAGCCCTAACATTTTCATATAGAGCCATGGAAGAAGGCTTAAAATCCTCTGTGACCATTGTAATTAACCTAGTCTTGCCTTCGCGATCTGTGTAGAAGCGATACTTAGTGAGTTATAGTATATTCCTAGATTCCTCATTGAAAGCTGACCCCTGAATCTTCATCAGTAGTCTTAGGTGGGATACTTGGCTCCTGTCTTCAGGCTTCTTCCATTTCAAGTTCTCAGTATCTCCGCAACACTCTCTTATGGAACAACCAAACCTGTCCACATTCGTGCTGCCCTTCTTTGTATACGACCATTAGCCGCTACTTGTCCTCTTTGGTAGTAATTCCAGACTCTGGAGCTATATTCTTCGATGGGTCGTATGAGTCCATTTTAAGCAAACGCGTTTGTTTCCGAGTAGCCTACCGATAAACGAATCTATGCAACCTACTTTACCTACGACTGAGCCTGTGCAACCATTGCATTTGACAAATAGCTGCACGCTGATTTTGTACGACTTCACTGCTTCCAGTTGTGACTGGCAGTGTTTTTTGTGTCTTTTGTGAAGTGCACAGTTTTATGTTTCTGAATACTGAAAGCAAGTTACAGATCTTTGCAGCACCTTGAAATCTTATTTACAGCGTGATTCACGAATATATGCAAATATTTTAATATGTTATTCTACAAGTAAATCTAAAGAAAAAAGTTCATATAAACATAGGTCCGCAAATGTTTAGTCACGGAGCTACCGCTAATGAAAGATTTTGTCTGAAATTTAGAAACTTCGCTAGTATGAAGCCATCTCAAAACAGTGCGAGGCTAAAATAAAGCTGATTTCCATTTATTTTGTTGCTATTGGTCTGGTGGATCTAATAAAACATGTCCCCAACGTTTATCTGCAGTAGTTTTCCAAAACATCCAGAGAAGCAAAGATTATTAAACAAGTAAATTTGTTTGCTTTCCGTTAAGAATGTAGAAACGTTTATGTCATTGTTGGCAACCGCTAGTGAGTTGTTTCAATCGTTTCCTAACCTTGAAACGAGCTAGTTTTCTGTATTGTTCAGTGAAAGATCATAATAACAACAGTGTATTTAAGTGAAACCACAAGTGAAACTGTTGTAGTTTGTAGATTATTTATAAAATAGGGATGCTTTCAAATTTACGACAGAGGAATCCCGCCGATATGGTTTCTATTTCTGGCAAATGTGATGGTAAAGCTACTCCTGAAGTTAACGAATATCGCGTACGTTATTCAACTGGGAGGATTCCGAATGGAGTATTTCGAATGTTACGGGAGACAGGTTCTCTACGTAGTGCTCATAATCAGTATGAGCGCTCGATACGTAAAGAACACCACGTATCTCTCAACGATCAGGCATTTCACAATCTAAGGTATGGCATACACTGAAGTACAATAGTCTGTATCCTCACTATAAACAAAAAGTTTATCATTTACATCCGGGAGATCCTGCCCTTCGCTTGGAGTTGTGCAACAACTTAAATTATAATCGGCATTTACTCAAATACATTTCATTTACTGATAAGGCAAATTTTACTCGAGATGGTATAAACAATTTACATGATTAGCACTTACGGTCTGAAACAAATGAACATGCAACAGTGCAACGCAATTTCCAGCAGCGATTTAGCATTACCGTGTCGTGTGGTACAGTCAACACACACTTTATTGGACCATTTATTTTCCCAGGACATCTAACTTGCGATATATACTTACAATTGCTTCAAGAAGAAATGCCCCGCTTGCTTGAAGATGTTCCACTTGCTACGCGATTGTAAATGTATTTTCAACATGACGGCGCTCCTCCACATTTAATCAACGCGTTTACCACACATTTAAATGAACGCTTTTCCGCAGAAATGGATTGGTAGTGGTGCTACACGTCTATGAGCACCCATATCGCCCGATTTTTGTGTGTAGGGGTGGATGAAAGACATAGTTTATGAAAGCAAAGTCAATACACGTGAGAGGCATTACTTGCTCACTTTATGAATGCAGTAGACGAAATTGAAAAAGAAAAAAAACTGTGAAACGTGCAGCTAAATGCATTGAACTCGATGGAGACATTTTTTTTAACATTTATTGTGAATGTATTGTGAAGTTGTATGTACACCGTACAACTTCCTTCGCACTGAGTTTTGTTTTTTCTGGTTTAACATGAATTCACATATGGTACGCTATAAATAAAAGCAGATTATCTGACACATTCATACAGTTTCAGTTAACGTTATTACCATCGTTTTTCCAAAATTAAATTCTCTACAACTTCCGCGTTGAAAACTTTGTGCAATTTTCTGGAATTTAAAAAAGCAAATTGGGCAAAGTAATTAATAAATTAAAATTTTTATGAAGTTACTCCTTTGCTTCTCTGGCTGTTCTGGAGAACTACTGCAGATACACATCTGGGACATGTTTTATTAGATTCACCAGATCAATAACAACAAAATAAATGGAAATCGTACTTTAACCACTCACAATTTTGCTATGGCTTCATATTAGCGAAGTTGCTAAATTTCAGACAAAATCTTTTATTAACTGTAACTCCGTATTTTAATTTTACTTGTAGAATGACATATAAAATATTTGCATATCTTCGTGAACCACCATGTGAATGTGCAGCGTTTTTCACGTAGTGCTTCATTGAAGATGGCAGTATCATCTGAGAGAAGTTTGAAGTTACTATTAATATTGTCCGCATGATCAGTAACGTGTTATCGTGCAAAGATGGCACGGCCTCATCATAGTCAGCAGCGGGCATCGATACAAATGACGTTAGTGATGCCTCGCTGCAGTCCGCAATGAGAATGGGAGAGGCCAATGAAGACACGTCGCCCCCCTCTCTCAGCACAGCAGTGGCAGTATAGAGCCGAGCATGGAAGTACTCTGCCCAGTTCTTGACCATATCTGCAGCAGACGACAGCATGAAGTAGGACTAAAGAGTTATTCAGGTGTCAGATAGAAATGTACTTCTGTAAATTTGAACCTGGTACTTAAAAAGAACAGTTTGTTGTTTGAAGGGTTCTCGAGTGTCCAGCCGAATAACAACGTCGAATGCCCACGATATTTCGGCAAATAACCATTCCACTATTATCAGATGGGACTGCTGCAATGATCTGTCCGCTCCCTGCCGCTAGTGTTTATCTCTCGCGGGTCCAGTTGCGATTCCGTGCGCCGACGGCGCACAGCGTGTTCGGTGGTGGGGGAAGCTGCGGCTGCGGTAGGTGCTGTTGATGTTGATTGTGCGGGGGGGGGGGGGGGGGGAAGGGGACGCAGTATCTCGTCGGCGGCCGTGGCGGAGTGATTTCGTGTCCGCTTGCACCGTTGCTCCTTCATGGAGCTTAGTATTGGTTCCCAGGCCTTACTGAGTTGGTAACCTGTGTCTCGGTTGACGAGGTAGTCTGTTACGCGAATTTCTATGGCCTCTTTGAAGACGCAGTCCCATTAGTTATTTGTTAAGGCCAGTGCTTTTGTCTTTTCATATTCGCTGCGTGTCCAGTATTTATGCAACGTTCTGCATCGATCTTCCATCGTACGAACTGTCTGGCCGACATAGGATTTGCCACAGCTGCACGGAATTTTGTATACGCCCACTTTCTTGAGGCCGACATCGTCTTTAACCGTTCCTAGTAAGGAGCGCGTCTTAGTCGGTTGTCAAGAGACTGCACCAACGCTCGGCCGTACCACCGAGAATACATGTATGAACTCTCACAAGTTTTTTTTTGTTAAATAAAACTTCATTAACATTTTACATCTTTATTTTTCATGTTTACATATTTATTTCTCAACATAATCACCCTGTCGTGAAACACATTTCTCCCAACGAGAGACCAGTTTTTTGATACCGTCACTGAAGAATCTCTTTGTTGAGCGAGCCAAAACTCACCTCTGAGTTACCGACGTAGTTACTTTAGACATTTTCATGTCACGCGCTACAGCTCATAGTCCTCCAGAGGGAGAGTGCTGCAAATACGTAAGGAATAAAGATGTAGAATTTTAATACAGTTTGTTTCATTTAAAAAGCTATAAGAGTTTTCACATAAAAATTCGGAGGCATTACTTTTCAACATGTCCTCGTACATGATATTAGCTAATAATAGATGTTTTGTACCCTTAAGCAGTCATGTTACTATCCATTGCACACTTCCATTGTAAATGATTGTTTTTTTCCCAAATCTCAAACTGTCGATATATTGTGAATGATGTAAGATGATGTCAGTTTTACCTTCACAAATTCTTCACGAGTGAATACTAATTGGCTAATGGAGCAGTGAAAATTCTTGTAATACATCTATCGAATCACTACATTCATTTTGAACTTTCGGTTAATGTACCGACAACAGTTGGTCAATTAGAGACGAGGTCTTGAAAAGTAGATCACAAGGACGGGTAATGGTAATCATTTAAGTGATTTGTTACAATTTTACCGTAACGTGAGGCCATTTGTTGTAATTCGGCCAGTTTATTGCAAGTTTAGCATAACATCTGCCAATTTCTTAGGATTTTGCTATAAAACGGGAATTTTTTCTGTAACATAGGTTAATTTGCAAAGAGAATGCGACTGACCTTTGAACGATCCAGTTTACAATTAAATGATGATCAGTACTCTCTCACATGCGTTGAAACAGTTGATAGACAATAATCCACTAGCAACACATTTGTTAATATGGTTGCAGAAGTTGGCTGTAGAACATGGCTGCTACTTACACCTCCATAGAATTTACGCCATACCATCACCAAACACCTGCTGCATGTAGGGCTGCTCCGTAGAGCAAATCACAGAAGCATCTGACATTGAGTGCATTTTAAATACTGTTTGTGTAGGGTGAAACACTGCCAGACTGTTTCCTCACTCATGCTACATAAACAGTCAGCCTTAACCTAGGTTTGGAGTCATTATACATTAGTACGTAGAATTATATCATCAATCACAAACTGTGCAAGTCAGCATTAACACTAGGAATGGAGGCATTCTACAAACCATGTATATGTATAGAATGTCTCCATTCCTAGTGTTAATCCTGACTGTTGATGTAGCATGAATGGGTGCACTGTCTGACACAGTTTATGATTGACGATGTAATTTATATTACTATGTGACAACGCTGACCAATTCATTCACTTAATTACCTCATGATAATGATTTCAGATCGTCTAATGTGTTGTAAATGATTTTATGACCCTAATAATCGTCTGCGGACCGAAACTAGTTATTAAAAAAAGAAATTTTATCGGCAGCTCTTGACGATAATCATAACGTTCTTCAAATATTCATTCCATACCCTTTTTGCAGCGTGTAGTACTTTTTGTTTATCGCATTTTTTTACAAAATTGTGGGTCGTCCCTTTGATATGTCAACTGACAGCTTACCCTTCTGGTGTGTCATTCCATAATGTCTATTGAATTTAGCGAGACAATTCTGGCCAGTTTGTCCCATATTTGGGAGAGGAATTATGAGAAAACGTTGGGGGATTTTGTGTCCTTTTGTTGCAACATCATCATTCTATGTCGGACAATTTTGGAAAATATCATCTAAATAGTAATTGTTTGCAGCCAGTGTGGTTTCTTACTTTTTATTGTTTACGTCATTTATCTAAATTTTTAATTCGTCAGTAATGTTGTCTGATAAAGTAGCAACAATCACTACTCATTTGTTGACAACTATTTCTCCAAGAGCGTTATTTTTTCGTCTCAGGGGTTTTAAATTGATTATGGAATTGTTTGCTGCTAGTTTGTTTTTCTACTGCTACATGTAGCATATGTGTTATTGCAGGTCGTAGTGCACACGATATAAATTTTAAGAACATTTTCATCCATTTTCTTGCTTATATATAGATTAAGATAACTGTGTCGACGACTATATCCTCAAAGACAATTTAAATAATTGTTTCATCTTAGTGTTGTATTCCCGTCAATGATAAAAATTGTGTCCTCCAAGCGTCTACTTTACAGTGTAAATGAGCCATGCTGGCTTTGCGGCTGTCGATATTTGTTCAGAGATGCTAACCTTTTGGCGCTTGTGAGTCGGTTGCGAGGTGGCGCGGCAGGGAGCTGAGCGACAGGTGAGCGCGTGTAAGAGTTGTGAGGTGGAGAGAAGGCGGTGCGATTGACCAAGAATGGGAGGTACCCCTGTCGATGAAGAGGTGTTTTGAAAAGGCATGGTACAAGGCGACAGTTGTAACGGCTGTGTTTTGAAATGGTCTGTTCACTCAAGCAGTTTGTGGCCGTTAACCGATGACATTTTGTTGGGAGACTGTAGTGGCGACCTACTTCTCTGATACTGTTGGACGATTATTTCACCAACCTGATAGAATGACATCATTCTAGTTACGTCTTTCACTGGCCATGCACTTTCTGCCGTCCTTACTGCAAGTGTACCTCATCTGAGACAAACTATTAGCGAGTGCTCAGTTACGAAAATCCACATATTATCGGACGCTACGCAACTTATTGCACCATTCTGATCGAACTGTTGTTGCTTGGTGTCTAGTAGCGTCGGCATTCTGCCTTACCATCCAAGCCGTGGAGCTTGATGTATATAATGTTCTAAAACTGAGTGTTTAGTTTGTTCCAGACAATATTGTGCATCTTGAACTGTATGATGCACCGAAGTACGCTAACTCCATGAGACACTGGTGTGGTTTGAATACCAGCATACGGGAAGTGAAGTCGGACGCACCTACTGTACTTCGCGCCCTCGCCGGCCAGTGCGGCCGAGCGGTTCTAGGCGCTACAGTCTGGAACGGCGCGACCGCTACGGTCGCAGGTTCGAATCCTGCCTCGGGCATGGATGTGTGTGATGTCCTTAGGTTAGTTAGGTTTAAGTAGTTCTAAGTTCTAGGGGACTCATGACCTCAGATGTTAAGTCGCATAGTGCTCAGAGCCATTTGAACCATTTTTTTGCAAAGTTATGTGTAAATTTGACTTAGTTTAATTGCAAATACCGTCCCAAGGCGTGAATTTTCATTTCGTTTCGTCCTTTGCCATTTGAACCATTTTTGGACTGATGACCTCAGATTCTAAGTCCCATAGTGCTCAGAGCCAATTGAACTGGGAGTTTATTATTATAAATGTTATTTCTTCACTATTTGTTGATGCAAAATAGTTATTCACAGTTCATGTATAAGGTTAATTATTCTTTTAAATGAGTATATTTGGGCAAGGTTTTGAAACTGTAAGTGAACTTACTGCAATCCTTTAGGCTTTCAGCGTATTCTATTTTTTTTAATATTAAAAAGTATTAGCCTTCTCACTTGAAAAGTTGTTATGCTCGCTTTGCTATCTAAAGCTAACTGATGGGTTTCATGTACAAATGTTCTCACTTAAAGTTTGACAATTGTTATCTGTCGATTGACTTTAATAAATATTGTGAACAACAAAAGGTGAATACTCCCCTCCGCCCTAAGGTCCAGTCCTTTCGATTAGTTTTATGATGCGCTGAGGTAATTTTGTGCATACATAGAGGATATTTTTTAAAATAATTATGGACCAAATAATTTATTAATAATTTACCAATGGTCCCTGATACACTCGAACACAACAAAATTAGCAGCATGTAGTTCCTTGACCTGTTGAGCCAATATAATCCTCCTGAGACAAGACCAGGTCCTCGCAGATGTGATTGCACCCAAATAAATAGTGATAGGTAATGTTTATGAACTAATTAAATGTATCTACGTGAAGAAATTAATGTTACATCCTGTGAACGAAACCTTGTGAATAATTACTCTGACTGTTCTAAAACGAAATTAATCAGTGTCCTTGAAAATCTGAAAATATCAGAGAAGTGGTTACACATTTGTAAGTAGGCTGTTTAGGTTTTTGATGCTGGTAACGCCACATAGCGTGACTGTGCTGTGTGCAGTCTGTGGCTGATTTGCATTGTTGGAATATTTGCTATTCTAGTGTTGGGGAGTTGGATGGGAACAGCGCGTAGCGTTGTGCTGTTGGAGGTGAGCCGGCAGCAGTGGTGGATGTGGGGAGAGAGATGGCAGAGTTTTGAGAGCGGACGATCGGACGTGTGTCCGTCAGAAAAACGAAATTTGTAAGGACTTTTGAACACTATTAAGATAAATACACTGTTTGTTCTCCATCAAAATCTTTCATTTGCTGACTATGCCTATCAGTAGTTAGTGCCTTCAGTAGTTAGAATCTTTTATTTAGCTGGCAGTATTGGCGCTCACTGTATTGCAGTAGTTCGACTAACGAAGATTTTTGTGAGGTAAGTGATTCATGAAAGGTATAGGTTATTGCTGGTCAGGGCCATTCTTTTGTAGGAATTATTAAAAGTCAGATTGCGTTGCGCTAAAAATATTGTGTGACAGTTTAGTGATGATCAGAATAAGTAAAGAGAGAGATGTCTGAGTACGTTCAGTTTTGCTCAGCTGTTTGAAAATTAAATAACGTAAGAGGTTTACCAGCACAGCCATTTTAAATTTTTCTAAGGGAATGTTTCACATTTAACACTGTGGCATGCATATCAGATCTATTTGTTTATACTTGATGCTTTACCTTAGTAAATGTTATAATACAAATAATAAAAATTTGACCAGAAATCGCGTATTGGGCAGGAATATTGTCATTCAAAGCTGTACAACTTGGTTCATAGTCTTGGGAACACCCATCTCACACAGAAACAGTCGGACAAACACAAATTTACAGTAGTTAAGATGGGAGAGAGACAAGCTATGAGACCAAGTTACCATCATGCCTCACCACCATCGTTCTGAAAAAAGAAGTTGGATGGCAACGACGGCAGCACATCTGCTAGCACTGAAGGTATCAGACTGCTGCTATCTGCGTACGCAGAATGAAGAACGGCCCAGTAATGCGAGAACCCTCATGTTCCACACTAAAACATTACTAAGGGCGCGCCAGCTACCTTCGATGGATCCATTGATGGCTGATAGCTGACCAGTGTCCTTGATTATGTTCATTTACTCTCCCTTCACACAGAAATTAGCTTCATCCGTAAACAGTATGTCATGGGGAACAAAAGTTTTCGACCACTTTGCGAGTCTCCCGTTCTGCTAACTGTGCCCGACGGTCTGGACTGTCCCTGGTGGGATGTTGTAACATTTACATTTAGTAAGGGTGCCGTTAACGTGTGGGTAAACTTATTTTTGATGTACGGCTGACCCCAGTTTCCATCAGCATGTGGCGCTTACTCCGCTTTGGACTCTTACTGAACGATACCACAAAAGCCGTTCGTGTTGTTTCATTCGTAGCCGTCCAATTTTGTGTTTGCGACGGAACTAATTCCACGAAATACCACGAGAGGCTTCACTACAGCACTGTCCATAACGGGTGATCTGTCAAGGCAGTGTTGGTCGAAACCCTCTGCGGAAACACGGGCGCTCCTCCCTCCTGGTACAGGACGATCTCACTGCCTTCGTCTTGTGATGTCGCCACAAGTTTTCACGTCACCGAAAGAAAGAAAGACCAGTCACTCCCGAAAAGTGATAAAGCTGTGCTCCAATAAGACGCCTTTGTTTTTCTTCTATAATTTTTTATCAGTTTCACACACTCTGTGACCTTATTTCCATTTGAAAATTACTTGTTGCGTCCCCAGATGCCAGCTTAGAAAATGAAAATTTTACTTGACGTCGAATTTCTGTTTGTACACCTATTTTTGTTCTAGAAGGGTTATTCACATCTAAGAAGCACCCTCTATTTTGTCATGATACAACTGCAGAAAATATATTAAAGATGTTGTGTCTAGGAATCCTGCATACTCGGTTCGCTGGACAAACAAACAACTCGTATTAATGAGTTTTATTACCATAAGAAAAGTACAAATACTTCGATCTGAGAATTCCTTTAGTCCTTTACACTTGATTAATCAAAAGTGCAATTACGCAGATGTGTCGCAAGCAAAGGGCGACATACAAAATAGTCAGTCTTCTTCAGAATAGACAAAAACAAGTAACACTCCAGGTCCAAGCGACCGCTACTAACAGCCTGTTAACTGAACTGCAGTGACTGCTTATCTCTAGCCGGCCGAAGTGGCCGTGCGGTTAAAGGCGCTGCAGTCTGGAACCGCAAGACCGCTACGGTCGCAGGTTCGAATCCTGCCTCGGGCATGGATGTTTGTGATGTCCTTAGGTTAGTTAGGTTTAACTAGTTCTAAGTTCTAGGGGACTAATGACCTCAGCAGTTGCGTCCCATAGTGCTCAGAGCCATTTGAACTGCTTATCTCTGAGCTCGGTAAAGACTGCTAATGAAGAGGCTACGATGAGTCGATTAACGAAGTGGCTAACGCTGTAGCTGCTATCGCAGTGGTTGTCACCAGTCGGGCGTGGCGCCTAATGTCCTCTTCACATAGGGGCCGCTGCTGTCGCGTTGTCGTCGTGGAGGGAGGTCGGTCAGCCTTCTCTTCTCTGTCCTTCCCGACTGGCTTGCCGGTGCTGACTTTACGCTGCAACAAAAGAATCAACTTTGTAACATAAAAAGGGGTTATTCGATAACTACTTCAGTAATATGTCATACAAAAGTGTGTAATGTCTCTGCCTCTGACTCACGAATTGACGTTCGCGTGTCACAAGAGTAAAAAAAAAAAAAAAAAAGAAAATAAAAAGAAAAATGAAATTGAGATAAAATTGCTTATGGAACTACTGCTTGGAAAAGGACATGATATTTTCCACATCACAATGCAGCACATAATAGGCATATGGTATTTGGTACTTGGTAGGAATTCTGCTGCATAGGCAGTGAAATAACCAATGACGGACGGAGCAAGGAGGACATCAAAAGCAGACTCGCTACGGCAAAAAAGGCATTTCTGGCCAAGAGAAGTCTACTAATATCAAATACCGGCCTTAATTTGAGGAAGAAATTTCTGAGGATGTACGTCTGGAGTACAGCATTGTATGGTAGTGAAACATGGACTGTGGGAAAACCGGAACAGAAGAGAATCGAAGAATTTGAGATGTGGTGCTATAGACGAATGTTGAAAATTAGGTGGACTGATAAGGTAAGGAATGAGGAGGTTCTACGCAGAATAGGAGAGGAAAGGAATATGTGGAAAACACTGATAAGGAGAAGGGACAGGATGATAGGACATCTGCTAAGACATGAGGGAATGAGTTCGAAGGTACTAGAGGGGGCTGTAGAGGGCAAAAACTGTAGAGGAAGACAGAGATTGGAATACGTCAAGCAAATAATTGAGGACGTAGGTTGCAAGTGCTACTCTGAGATGAAGCGGTTAGCACAGGAAAGGAATTCGTGGCGGGCCGCATACACCTACTGCACTGTACAACTATTACTGTGTCATTTAAAACAAGTCATGTTTGATTGCATGGAAATGATTGTGCTCCATGACAGTGATATATTCCAGGACAGGAAGGATGTCAGCATCGGTCATAATATATTTTTTTGCATTTAACATCTAGATCTAACCGACAGTGCAGGTATTATCAGTACGTTAAAGTATTCATGTTGATTGAACGTAATTGTAACGAAGTCAGGCATGTACAAGCACAAGTCGATAGCGCTTTCGGGCGCGGCTTGCAAATGTAATGCAGCACCATGCCCTTCAGCCAGTTGACGGCCTTCGTTCTAGTAGTGGGAAAGTAAACAATATATGGGTGTAGGAGTTCGTCCGGCGCGACAGATTCTGGCTGTCCTCGCAACAGTAGCGCCAGAATACGTTGTATAGGATCCCAGCAGCTACCCATTACAGCAGATGTCAAGAGGTGTGCGTCCAAATCGACGGCTGCACTGTGCTAGCACGAAGGGTCTTCATTAAGAGGGATGGATTGGAGGCGTTGGCGTGTGGCTAATTTTCCGCTCACTATCACGTACCACAAGGAACGAGCGTGCGTGGACAGATATGGGGTACGCACGGCTCGCCACACCCTGGTCCAGCGGGTTGTTGGGTGTTGCTGTTCGACGTTGTACGACGTTGCGAGTTTTTCATACTTGATAGACGCAGTAGTAGTCTCTAGTGCTCAGCGCCGTCACCGGTAGGTCCTCAGCTCGACCAGGAAATCTCGGATGTAAGCGAGGGACGGAATATTATGGCTCATTGCGACTGGCGGTCGAAGATCTCGGAGCGCGACAACCTGAAGCAATGTCCCCGTCAAGTCCATGCAAGGTGCATCGTCCATAGGTGTAACGCCCACAATTGGTTGTGGACATGAGACAGCCGCAGGTATCCTGCCAGTGGAGGCCTCTTTAGTGTAGCGGACTTTGAATGTGTGACCTGCACTCACAAGTTGTCCATGTGCCGCCTGGAAACTGTGTGTTAAGGAAGTGGCTAACACTGAAGCTGCTATTGAAGTGGTTGTCACCAGTCGGGCGTGGCGCTTATGTCGTCTTCACCAACCGTCTTCACCTGTCGCCGTGTCGCCTAGTCCTGGAGGGAAGTCGGTCAACGTTCGATCGGCTGGTGACCGTTAAGGGAAGAATGTGTGCAATTAATCAAGTTCATACGCTAGGTAAGAGTTGACATAACGCGTTCGGAGAATCATATTGAATCGTCCCCTTTCAACAATTATACATGACTGTGCTTAAACTGACACACAATATTTTTTAGCGCAACGCAATCTGACTTTCAGAAATCCCTACAAAGGAATGGCCCTGACTAACATTAACCTGTACCTTTCACAAATCACTTACCTCACAAAAATCTTCGTTACTCAAGCTACTGCAATACAGCGAGCGCCACTACTGCCAGCTAAATAATAGATTCAAACTACGGAAGGCACTAACTACTGATAGGCATAGTCAGCAAATGAAAGATTTTAATAGAGAACAAACAATCATAATTGACATCCAGTCTTACAAATTTCAAAACTCCTCCATTTCTCTCCCCACATCCACCACTGCTGGCGGCTCACCTCCAACTACGCAACGCTACGCGCTGTTCACGTCCAGCTGCCCAACACTACAATGGCAGACAACAATGCAAACTAGCCACCCACTGCACACAGCACAGCCAGTGATTTTCGTACAGAGCGCTACGTAACGTTGCCTATAAGAAAACATAAACAGCCTACTTACATAGCCCCCATGCCCCCCACAAAAAAATTTTACAAATTGTTTTGGGCAGTGGCCAATAATGATTTGATAAAATTTTTCATAATTACAATAACAAAGATATCAAATGCACACACTTATTGATACAATGTTGGTCAAAAGCTAAAATTCTCTCACAGTCCATAAAGATAGTCCTGATCATTCATCATAATAGTAATTACAGTTTTTTTCACAAAGTCTCATTAGTAAAAGAAATTGCACACAGAAGTAGTGGATTTCCATGCTGTCTTGAAGAAGTAGTGTTGTCCTTCCAACGGAAAGACAGTGCTGACTCTTGACATGCAGACAGGTAATGGGCCACAACAGAGCAAACCCACAGCACAGTCATTCGACGTTTTGAAGAATATTGGTAGGTAGGTCATCACAGAGCAGACCCACTGTAGTCCTGGTAGAGATTACGGTATTGGTGGGCTACCAGAGGTGCAGACCCACTGCAGTCCTTATAGAAATAATGGTACTGGTGAGTCAGCAAAGGTGTAGACCCACTGTAGTCCTTGTAGAAATAATGGTATTGGTGGGTCATCAAAGATGCAGACCCACTGTAGTCCTTGTAGAGATGGCCAGCAGCCATCTGTTGTGACTGTGCAGGTGCACAATCACCATTGAAGAGTCTTGCAGATAATAGAGCAAGTCCATAACCACCAACTGTGCACTCACAAAGTTTTTGGAATTGTCCTTAGAACCAGCAATGCTCTTATCCAGTCCCTTGCTGAATTATTAACACACGTGCAAACACTAACAGTCCCTGCTTCTCACATAATGTCCATATACTATGACCAACAGAAACGTGTGCAGTGAAATGTAACTTACAAGTTAATAATATGATGAACTGGTGTCAATTACAATTTTATAACATAAGAATACAATAACAAAGGTACAAAATACATAATTAAAGAACATAACAATACAGATAACTGTAGTAATAAGGGCTTTACAAAAGAATTGACTTAACATATACATCAGTGTTACAGGAATTATGACATAAGTAAATACATAAAAGATCAGAATAACTTTTGAAACATCAACTTTACACATGACCATTAAAACAAAACAGAATAAATAATGTCTAAACATATTTACAAGGTAAATAACATATTATTAATGCCAATTATATTTGAGGATAACAGTATTCCTCATCATAGTGAATGTAGGTAAGTATTAGAAGAAGAAAAAATTCTATGAAACTACACAGAGACAGGAAGAAAACAATTACACAAGGGTACACAAACACATAGTGGGATAACACAAAAGGAAAGGACAGGGTTTGTTTTCAGTGTAACATTTGGTACTGCAGTCCACTCCAAAACTTCATTCCATATATCTTTCCTCTTATTTCATCCCTTGTTTCCACCAAAAAAATTCTATCTAAGCATGCTTTCTGTATTTATATGTTCACACATTTCTTACCTCATCATTTATTTCCAAGAAAGTCCTACCTAAATCTGTTTTCTGTACTTTTTTCGTATAACTTCTCAATGCATTTCTTCCAATTCATCGCAACTTATTCTCTTATATAGTCTACCCCCTCTTAAGCTAACTTAAATCTACTGAGCTCAGATGCTAAACTAAGGGATGAGGCAATGCAGCAGCACAAAACAATTAACACAAACAGCAATGACAAAAAAAATGGAAATTGGCAAAGCAATTGCAATATTACAACTAATATAAGGCAATGAGCAGCAAACAAGAAAAATAAATCAGTAATAAGCTGGCTTAGCAGAGTAACATTACACTAAAGACAACAAAGCAGATAAGGGAAATGTATATTCACATCTTAATGTCTATGTAATTAAAGTGGTGCACCACAAATTATTCTACAAAAGAAATTACCAAGTACTTGAAAAGAAAATTCTGTATGCAATTCCTGTGAAATGTTTTGTGCTCCTTCGTTTTTTTTTAAGTACATCATAAACTGATTATTAACTGGATCTGTAGGCATAAAATATCTATATTAGTACATCTATGAAATTTTATTTTAACCAATGCTGCAGTGCAGCTAGAAACTAGATATTAAAAAAAATGAAAATATGTACAAAGGAAGGCATGAAACATCATTCATTAGCCATATGGCATTTCATAAGGTAGGAAAAAATCTCTCAACTATAAAGACAGTAGTCATAATCAGGTGTATAGACATAAAATATTTCTCGTCATTTTATTAGGCATTTCAGTAAATCATAAATTAAGAGCTCCACAGTGTAATCATATATTTTTAAGTTTGAGCGTGTCGTATTTGTGATGCTTTCTACAAAGGAATGTCAATAGCGAGGATAATGGCCTCCCCTTTCTTTTTTTTTACCTGTGCCTCTGAAAAGGCCCTCACTAATGGCTTTTTTTTTCAGGCGTCTGACACAGCTGAGTGCCCATGACGCATTACCTGCAGGTGGTCCGTTAACTTTCTTACGGAAATATTTACGACAGCAGTTTCCGCTACAGTGACAGTCTCATATAAAAATATTTCACAGATCAAGAATTTGCGTTACAAATCTGTAGAATCAAAATGCTATTGATATAACAGAGTCCAAAAAACTTTCGTCGGCATTGTAATACATTCACGCATTTACATACATTTCATAACTCTTAAAGTACGATTCTTGGTTTCCAACATCCTTTTTCACAAATCAAAGTCCCTAACCACTATTCATTACTCCTTACCTTATTACACATATATATATTCGTCAACACTTCTTCAATATTTCATCATAACAGATACGTAGCATAATCAAATAACTCATATAGCATCAGCCTATTAATCATAAACATACCTCAGCAGCATAATACACATCGTCCTCGTAATAATATCATAACACCTCAGTCAAATCTGAAAATCGTTGTAGCTTCCTCCAATAATTTCAAAACCTAAAAAAAAATCTCTGCTCATTTCAAGAGTGTCATCTACCTCAAACGTACTTTAAAATCATGCTCCCTTACCAAATACATCATTCAAAGCTCTCATAGTATCACAATGGTTCCTAAAAGATATGAACAGTTAACAAAGTACAGACAAAATACAATTTCGTAAGTGTGAAGTAATCCAACTCTGTCATTGCGTAAACATGTGTCACTGACATAGTAAAAAAGTTTGTCTCTCTCAGTTAAATGATCAGATAGCTGTGTAATTTATGTGTTAGAGGAATATGGTACCGATGTGTAAAGTTGTATAAGCAAATACCATATTAGCTAGGGCTCCTTGTGCTTGCCAAACACATGATACACAAAGTAAGCATGTACCCCCCTGAGGATTAATGTAATTATACCCTCAGGTGTTACAGATTACAACAATGGAATGAAATGTATTACAGAAAACCTTTGTATCATTGTACTTCAAATATCTTTAAAAATAAATGATTTAAGTACAAAATTAATCACTCAAATACGTGTCCTGTAGCTCTAAATGTGTGTCTTGTTGTAAGATAATCTCTGTGGAAGTGTCGTAGTTATCGTCCTGCGAATGCTAAGTTCTGCAGAAGCCAATGTACTTACCTCATGATACACAAAAGTGAAATGCTTTGCGTATAGATATCTTAGTTATGACACTTATTGCCATGATGAGGAATGTACTGTGCTGTAACGTATTGTTGTCCTACGGAAAAGGCTGTCTCCTTGTAGCCATAGCACAAAAGTCACCACTAAAACATGTCTCACTTTACAGAAGAATTCAGAAAAAACTGTGCAGATATAAAACAGATACATCGCAAAAGTAACATTGTAAATTGTCACTCATTAGTAGCGTCGTGATAAAATCGTGTAGCTGTCACATAAACTAACCACTGTCTCATCTGGTATCTGACAGAAAGTACTTTAAATTCAGAATATATTTTCAAGTAAACCAAAATCTTGCATTAAAATCTCATTAGCAGTACCTGTATATGTGCTAAGTACGTAAGCTTCATAGTCGTTACGCGATCGTGCAACTAACAAGCAAGAATGTACAAACAACAACACTGCGTCGTCCGTTAACTATAACAATGCATTCGTAATTTCTGTTTAAATAAGTTCTCTTGGTTCTTGACTGGATATTTAACTTCAAACACTGTTGCATGTTAACAGATACTAAGTCTGACAAAGCATACTGGTAATGTAAAGTGAAAAGTTATATGGCAAAGACAAAGTTAAAAAGCAGATTATCTTTCAATAAATGATTTTACATGTGAAATGTAGTGTAAACCTTTACTCTTCCTAGTACGCAGAGTTTCAACTTCAACGCAATCATGTGGTATACGTCAGTAAAGAATACTGGAATTTTGCTCAAGGTTAGCGTCAATGTTATTTTTCCCTGAGCCAGTGGGCGCAAGTGGCTGCCTGCGGTGTGAGTCATTGTCTGTTTCTTTGTTGGCGCGCGTCGTTGTTGGGATTAGGAGACCTAACTTCTACAAATTCGCCTTGCCGAGAGGGCCCATCCCTGTTTAAATCCCGCCAGTTCTGATGAAATTCAGGTCTGTCGTTACGATCATATCGTCTGTCGTCATGTCAGTAGATTCCATAGTTTCTTTCTTGTCGATCACGTGGTGGAGAATTTCTCCTTGAGTCGTAACTGCGTGCTGGACTGTTGCGTCTGAAGTTATTCTGTCTCCTTTGATAATAATTGTTCTGGTTGCCAAATTGTCTGTTTCTATGAGTGTCTCTGTCATATTCGTTACTATGGAAATGCGATCTCTCTCTGTACTATTACTCTGTCAGTGGTTGTCATACGGGTGGTGTCTCTTTTGGTCACGATTTACGTTGTAAGAATAGAATTGTCGTGTCCAGTTATTGTTTCTGTCGTCACGGAATTGTGACGGATGTGACCTGTAGTGATTGTTTTCCTGTTTTCGCATCCCGCGACTGTCTGTGTCAATTTCTAATTCTTGTAAGAGTCCCTGAAAAGCTTCAATGTCGTCTTTGCAACGTCCTGCCAAAATAATATTTCTTAAATGTTCAGGCAATTTCATTAAGCAAATGCGGATGAGTTCTGAAGGGCTGTATGGGTTTGACAGGTACTGATTCTTGTGCAACATGTCTTCAAAATATTTCACAAGACTGGAAAATTCAGATTGTTCGAAATGTTTCATCATTATGATGCTATGTTTTACTCGGTCTTGTGTAGTTTGAGACCAATATGCTGAGAGGAAGGCATGATAAAATTCTCCTTCACTGTGACAATCGTGAATGACCGATCGCATTCTTACAGCTGGTTCATTCTCTAAGTAGCCACACATAAATTCTAATCTGTGTTCTAATGACCAGTTGGGAGGAAAACAATGAGAGAATTGATGAAGCCACACTTGTGGATGAATGTCGTTGGCAGAATTCTTAAACGTTTTGAATTTACGTGTAGTAATGAACAGCTTATAGTCAAAATCATCATGTCGGCGAGTCGCATGTCGGTCATTGTTACGTCGTTTCGGCGGTCCCATCTCAAAATTCGGTGTACCTTGCCAATTTCTTTCATAATTTCCGAAGTGTCCTGTGTTATTATTTTGTGGCTGTTCCGGATTTCTATGTCCCTCTTCCCGTATTGGAGCGCGAGTGTCCTCTGAAATACGTAATTCTTGTATTACCTGTGTCAGCTGATCTTGTACTTCCCGGATTTCTCTTTGGTGTTGTGTATTAATTTGATTCAGATTTTGTTTCAGTTTCCTAATTTGTTCGCACTCTTCTGTGTCATTAAAGACTACCGGTTTTGTGTCATTCAGATTATCATCTACCTTCGTAGATAAATTATTTAGCTGATCCGAAAGTTCAACTACTTTCTCTGATAATGAACTAATTTCCTCCATGTGTCTTTCTGAACCAATTTTCAGAGTATCTACTGTGTCCTTTAAGTTTTCTTGAGTTTTTGCAAGTTGCGTAACCGAATCGGTAGATGCAACTGAGTCAATTTTAGCTTCCAGGATCTCATGATTTTGATGAACAATAGTTTGCAGTTCTTTTGTGGCTGCTTCGTGATTCTGTAATGCATTTTCATGCCGCGAAAAAATAGGTTGAAAATGCTCACAAATTTGTGTTTTTACGTCATTACAGACTTTTTGACATTTAGATTCAATGTTATGTAACTCAGCAGTTAAATCTTCACGTGTTTGTTCGAAAGTTTGTTCCAATGAGTCTAACTTTTGAAGCTTTTGCTGTGTTTGTCTCTGATTTTGTTCCATTGTGTGTAACTGTTGCTGTGTTTCTCTCTGGTGTTGTTCCATTGTGTCTAACTGTTGCTGTGTTTGTCTCTGGTGTTGTTCTATTGTGTCTAACTTTTGAAGATTTTGTTCCATTGTGTCTAACTTTTGAAGCTTTTGCTGTGTTTGTCTCTGATTTTGTTCCATTGTGTCTAACTTTTGAAGCTTTTGTCCCATTTGTTGCATTAATTGTAATAACAATGCACTGGTGTCTGAAAGATGTTCCTCAGTGCTATTCGGCAATGCATTTGAACCGGCAATATTCGCAGTTTGAAAAGCAGAAAATGTGTCTTGACTTATTTGAGAAAAGGGTGAGGACGCAAAACCTGAATCTACAGTTTTTGCAAGATTGTGTCCCGTCATTTCGGATTCCTGAGGCAAGCTGTTGCCGACCGATCGATCGATAATTCTTCCCTGTTCACTAATTGTTTCACTGTCTACACCATTGTTTGCAGCCCGCTCCATTTCCCTATGTACAATTACCAAATTACTACTTTGAACATTAGTTAATTCATTACTCGGTGGCGCTAACACACTGCTTTCGTCTTCACTGTCATTTCTCAGTTTACTTTGAAGCCGAGTATTACGTTTTTCACACGCCATTATTGTCACAATATTTCACACGATAACACAGAAAAACACAATTTGAAGAGCAACAATAAGAGAACACATTAACATAGCACTGAAAATAATATCTCGTTAATTGCAAGCGCAGCTGCGAAATACTTGGTGCAAACCTACATGCATGCCACAACTGTTTTACTGTACAACAATGAAAGGCTGCAACTACAAAGGAGATTCTCTCTACAATTACGCGCTAGCAATAAACAAAATCTACCCTAATTACACAAACTACAAGAAAAAATCAGAAGATTCCAGTGAGGTATCCTCGGCTAAGGGTTGACATATGATACGTCCCCTTAGGAAAATTTATACAGGACTGTGCTTAAACTGACACACAATATTTTTTAGCGCAACGCAATCTGACTTTCAAAAAGGAATGGCCCTGACTAACATTAACCTGTACCTTTCACAAATCACTTACCTCACAAAAATCTTCGTTACTCAAGCTACTGCAATACAGCGAGCGCCACTACTGCCAGCTAAATAACAGATTGAAACTACGGAAGGCACTAACTACTGATAGGCATAGTTAGCAAATGAAAGATTTTAATAGAGAACAAACAATGTATTTACCGTAATAATCATAATTGACATCCAGTCTTACAAATTTCAAAACTCCTCCATTTCTCTCCCCACATCCACCACTGCTGGCGGCTCACCTCCAACTGCGCAACGCTACGCGCTGTTCACGTCCAGCTGCCCAACACTACAATGGCAGACAACAATGCAAACTAGCCACAGACTGCACACAGCACAGCCAGTGATTTTCATACAGAGCGCTACGTAACGTTGCCAATAAGAAAACGTAAACAGCCTACTTACAATATCCATATTGAGGTTCTATCATGGCTGGCGATATGTGGCCGTCGCAGTTCGGCAACTGTACTGGAGAAGTGCATTCCCAATGCCTTCAGTGAGGGAACCCTTTGAAGGAGATCGCTGTCGGGTGTAGAGCGCCTCTTCTGACGTTCATATGCGTCGTGTTGCTCTTGTCGATACCGCGCCGTAACGACACAACCACTGAAGCGCCGCATGGGTTTCGTTACCCGAACACATCAAGAACACCACATCTGAACGTCACGCCTCGAATACAAATGCCTTCCAGTCGCTGGCGAAGGCCGTGCAGCGCAGGTTCGAGGGCCGCCCCGAATAGGATTCCTGATAAACGACGTCCCAATTTCACCGACTATCCAAGAGTGATGTGTTCAGTCTGGTGGCCATTGGCCATAATACGGGATCGCGCCTCGTGGATTAAACTTAAGATCACCCTTGCTGACGCCTGCGAGAGGCCTAAGCGTTCGAGCACAGTGCGAAGCAATCCATGGTCGATACGATCAAAGGCGTGATCAAACTCGACGGCGACAAGGACGCCTCGGAGGTGGCAGGCCGCTGTCAGCGTCGTAACGTGGCGGTAGGCGCCAGGTGTCCTGTGGATGTTGTCGCACTCTGGGCAGGATGGATCGTGTCTGACTGTGGTCTGAAATCGAGTGCGAAGGATAGGGCGAGAAGTTAATAATCCGTGTTCAGGAGCGTAAAGGGACAATAGTCGTGACAACGGTGAGACCCGCTTGCTTTGGAAACTGGTATCATGATGCCTTTGAGGAAATCCGCTGGAACGTTGAAATCGTCGTGGAGGAGGTCTTGAAACATCTGACTCGAATGAGTGCCCATCAGGGGATAGAGGGCGCTCTATAATTCGTTCAGTAAGCCATCTGGACCCGGTGACTTGCTCAGGGCGCCGTGTACCAAGGCCACTGTTAAGTTTTCAGCGCTTATGGGAGCCACCAGGGCATCGTCCTGCGCCACTACTCTGGGGTCAGGCAAATCACGCAGGATGCCTTCGTACTCGCGAACAGTCTGAGGGTCCTCAGCATAAAAGATCCTGTAATGCTAGACGAATGCAACGAGGTGACGCGTCCACGCACTGCTGTCACTACTGATGTTAAAGGGGCACTTGCGGTAGCTCTGATAACGTGATATACGGATGCCATTTCGGTGGGGATGGTATCCTGCTCCCTCGCCCGGGCTCGGAGTCCGTCAAGCTGTTCTGAGCTGAGATGGAGCAGGTGAGCTTTGAGACGATTCACTACCGTCTGCCGGTATCGCGATAGCGGCTGTGTAATTAGTTCCCTCAGAGCTGTGTAGTAAAATTTCGACGTCGCCCGATGCCAGCACTCTCTGTCATGGCAATATCCCATGAGCGTTCGTCGGAGCGCCACCAGTGTAAGGGGGAAGGATGTACATGCAAAGTCCAGAAGCAGTGGTCCCACGCAGCAGCCATCTTCCACCAACATGCGTTCTCATATAGGTTCAGCGGCTCCAGTATGTGAGTTGTTGGGGGAGTGCGACTGAGCAGATGTTTGCCAAATAGTCGGTGAAGGCTGTCGGCCATTCTGCATCTTCGTCGCGGCTCGGAGTCTCAGGAGACATATATCCGGTCGAGGCAATCGGCAGAGTGGTCAGTGAAGTACGTATAGCCACGGCGGTCCTCATGAAGAAGATGCCATGTGTCTTGGAGCGCCAGATCCTACATGAGTGCCGAGAGTGCCGGGTGGGTAGAGTAGCGAGTGTTTGGTCCGCTGGATCCAAGACGCTATTAAAATTGCCGCCAGTGATTTAGCGTTCTGTATTCCAATTCAGAAGTGGAGCAATTTCGCCAAAATGAAAGGTGACCCCTCTCGCTGCGGCGAGATGTCCCAGAGGGCGCATATACATTGACAAAACGGACTGCTCCCACCTTGATGGCAAGGCCTCATGCAAATGGCAGATACGTGACATCCGATGCCTCGATGCTGTCGCGTAAGAGGATGGTGGTTCTGCTGGCACTGTTGCTAGATGGGATGCTGTAGGCTGTGCACCCATAAATGGTCGATTGCCGCTCCAGGTGGTCTTCTTAAAGGAGGGTGACGTCCAGATCTGCCGCCCGGAGCATATCATGGAACATACGCGTTTTGATGACAGAGTGTGCGACATTAACGTTGATTGTACCCACACGGTAGGATTGGGACACCTTAATGCAGATTATGTAGATGAAAATGGCTGCCTAGTGGCTACCAGTACCTTCCCTAGGCAGACATCCGACACCATGGCCTCACCCACTTCAGACGTCCCCATGACTGAAGCCCCTCAGGACCAAGACCAGGTGATGGTGCTCGTTGCCCACGACGATGCGCCGTCATCCATCCCCTCCCCAACTGGGCTGCTGACACTCTCCCCAAGTGGTGTGCCCGTCCTGTGTGGCGGAGGAGCGTCAAGAGCGTCTGGTGCATCTTCTATCTCCAATTCAGCAGCCCAGTTGGGGAAGGGGTGGATGACGGCGCGTCGTCGTGGGCAATGAGTTCCATCACCTGGTCTTTGTCCTGAGGGGCTTCAGTCATTGGGACGCCTGGAGTGGGTGAGTCCGTTGTGTCAGATGCCTGCCTAGGGCGGTACTGGTGCTGTCCGTTGGCACCGACGCGTTAGAGACGGCTTCTACAGCTCGCTCCTTGTCTCTGACCCGTTGGTCGTCTTCGATGACTGTTTTCTTCACGTCCGTGTGCGCACCGCCGTCGAAGGGCTGGGGTCAGTACCTTAAGCCATGAGGCCGGCGTCCGGAGCTGAGCCTCTGGTACGGCAACAGTGGTGGTGGTGGCGGACACTGTGTCCTTCAAGGGCGTCTCGTCGTCGGCGGCTGAGCTCGCTGTCGCGTGGGACTGCACCGTGGGCGCGGCATCGGTGCACACCGGCCGCACCGCTTCCACGTACATAAGCGGTAATGGGGTCAGCGCCGCTGTCTGTACTGGTTCCGCACGTGGCACCTGGACAAGGCGGCACTGGAGGCAGTTTGATCCGACGTGGCCTTCCTGTCCGCAGTCGGTGCACGTCCGCGGCTGTCCGTCATAAATAGCGATAGCTCAGCAACAGCCGATGAACTTGTATGACGGCACGTTTTTGCAGAGTTCGATGCGTACCTGTCGGACACCATTGAGAACGAGATAGGTTTCAAAGGTGTTCCGCTTCTCTTTCAAGTAGCTTAGGCCCGTGCCATATTGCCACAACGCGTCAGTGCTGACCGCAGCCGGGACCTCGAACGGCAATTCGAATGTGCGCACAGCACGCACCCTCATATAGTCCAGTGAAACTGTCAGAAAAAAAGCCTGTACCTTGCAAAAGGCGGGTAGAAGATTTTATTTTTTTAACTCGTTCATATGATTGGAAAGGTTAGAAAACCAAGTTTTGCCAACAAAATTTATCTTGGGAAAACTTTGCGCAGTCAAAAAACTTCGAAAATTTCGGACTTCTTTCAGTTTTTCAAAATATCTCAGTTTCATTTGCTCCTATCGCTTTGACCTCTATTTTCTTTTTTAAAGAGCACAAAATTCTCTACAATTTTGATTCTTACAATTTTTTTCTACTCCCAGTATCTAAGGCGCTACAACGCGTCAAAATATACCAGTTTTTCAAATTTCGAGCAAAGTGGCAAATTACCTAATTTTTGAACACTATTATTTCAGTTTCTATTTGTGTTGTATAAACATATTACTCATCATGTTATTCATTGGAATTTACCATCTCACTCTGCTGCAGGGCCAGGATAAACAGCATCATATTCACTAACTACGAACACATTCACGTCGGATTGCTTTAAGTTTATTTGTGTTACGATATGTAATACGATTGCATGCAGGTGCCGTACATTTCCTACAGGTGATTGACGTTAATGATCAGTTATAAGAAAAAGAATGTAGGAATTGTTCTTTAGCAGACAAAATCGTATTTATTCTTTGGCGGGCGGAAGGCGATTATCTCTGGTGATTGTTCACAGCGCGCTGACAGCTATTAGCACACAACAATAAGGGTCCTACAGTTTGGAGTCACATCCATTCAGTATATGTTGTGGTGCTGAAAATGAGTATGTCTGACATGAAATGTCTTTCATTTGCGAAAAAACTGTGGTGAGTGGTGGACGCAATGTGAAAAAGAAAGGACTGAGCACACTTATGGATTGTAGTGCTAAACCAGGGAGTCTGCTCACACCCATTTTTTGAAAACGCTCAGTGAAGTGATGGTGCATGAAGCATGCTACAAGAAGTACATTAATGAGGGAATGATAGCAGCTAGCCTTCGACATCCCAGGAACCAACAGGCGTGCTACGTCGGTCGCAGGAAAAAGGTCAATTCAATTTCAAAGAGAAATACTTCTTATGTGTAAAAGGGAATTCTCATGAATTTTTAACCAAGCAGTTAAGATTGTCATATGCCAAACGAAATATTGTTTACAAAGTAATGAATTTGGAAGTGCAATCGACAGTATTAGAACAGGCTAAACGAAGTGGTGATGAATTTGGTCAACAAGTGATAGAGCGGATTCAAAATGTAAATGATTTGCTTGCTGCAGATGGGTGGTACCACAGATTTTGCTACAGAAAGTTCTTTCACCGTGTTTCAGCTACTGGACAGAAACGAGGTTACCGACCTCCAACACAAGTAGATGAAGGCATGGAGGCTACATTTGCCTACCTGGAAACCAATACGGAAGAATGTCAGTTTTCTGTGGACGATCTGTTAGAGCAAATACCCGCATCACCTCGTCCTGATATTCGAACAGTCAAGGCTTGCCTTTTCCAGAAATGTGGTGACGATGTGGTGATAGCTGAAACAGCTTAAAAGTCAGCAGTCGTTTGTTTCAAGAACGTTGGGCACCAACTACTCAATGAAAATTGGTACACCAAAAGAAATTCAGATCCTCAGCAAGAAAGACTACGAATCAACAAAGCAGCTGCAAATATCATATTCGACGATATAAGATCAGTAGTGTACGATGTAAAACAGTACCCTCCCTTAATGTGATGTAGAGTGTGTCATACCAGAATCTGTAAGATTGCTCTTTGAAACTACAATTTTGAAACACAAGCGGTCTCCCAGAAAATGGGGGAAAATATGTGATTCTCTTGCTCATGCACTCATAAGTGCTGCGAGGCCACGTTCATTTATTTCATCACTTTTGACTGCTATTAGTGCATATTTGTACCGGAAGTTTGGCTCAAAACATCTCATCCAGGTTTTGTCTTCCCTTGGCTTTGCAGCATCTTATACGGAAGCTACCCTATTGGAAGTGTCTTCAGTCCTTCAGCTTGACAACAAAAGACAACGAAGTGACGCATTTTGCCAATTTGTGTTTGATAATGCAGATTTCAATGTAAACACCCTAGATGGAACTGGTACTTTTCATGCAATTGGAGGTATAATGTGTGTTACTCCTCATGATGCCTTGCTTTCTCAGAAAAATATTAAAAAGTTGAATCATCGTCCCTCAGCTCAACTTGTTAGTGAAGCCGGAAAAAATGACATACAGACATTCCACAGAACACAAGTTGTAGGGCTGAAGGCTATAAAAATTGAAGATTTGGACATAATTGCTCCTGCAAAAGGTGAGATCGTCATCTCAACAGCGGAAATTACGTGGTTATATTGTAAATGGTCTCAGTATTCAGTTGTTTCAGGATGGAATGGTTACATGGAACGCATGACGGCAGGCAAAGAATATGAACGTTCTAAAATAAAATGTCTTCCATTTCTTAATGCATCACCAACCCATTATGACACCATATATACTGCTCTGATGATAGCTAGAGATGCATGTAAAAGACATAATCAGACTTCATGCTTTGTCACATTTGATCAGCCTCTGTATTGGAAGGCAAGGGATATTGTGGAGATTGACCTTCCTGAATTTCATAATGTGGAGGTCCGACTTGGAGGCTTCCTTTTCCTTATGTAGTTCATGGGATGTATCGGTATGATCATGGGTGGAAGTGGTTCAAATAACTCTGAGCACTATGGGACTCAACATCTTAGGTCATAAGTCCCCTAGAACCTAGAACTACTTAAACCTAACTAACCTAAGGACATCACACACACCCATGCCCGAGGCAGGATTCGAACCTGCGACCGTAGCAGTCCTGCGACCGTAGCAGACTGGGTGGAAGTGGATTAAAAGACTTATTTGGTGTAATATTCGCTGAAAACAGCGTTGAAAAATTTTTTCTGGACATGCATATTCCAGGGCTCTGCGAGCGCATTTATTGTGTCACCTTGCTGTGGCCTGTCAAGTGTGGGATCACATTGAGCTAACAGAAGATGAACTTGGGACATTGAATGACTTGTCTTCTCCTTGCGGTGAGTCAGAACTGTCAGTTGGCCAGGATACCAGTGTTCTCAGGAATCAAGTCATAACAAAAATTTGTAACTGCCCTGAAAACGATTGAAAGTAAGGGACCCACAGCAATATTATGGGTTCAGTTTTACAAGATGGTCAGTCTCATGAAACAATTTATTGAAGCGGATCGAGCAGGCAATTGGAAACTTCATCTTGAAAGCGTGCGAAAAATGCTTCCCTTCTTCCATTCAGCTGGACATTTTATGTACGCTAAAAGTGGCCACCTCTACTTACAGGATATGTTGAGACTCGAGGAAAAAATGGATTTATCAGAATATGAGAAGTTCACAACGAAAGGACATTTTACAATCTGGCTATCAGAAAAGTATTGGTCAAGGGTTCCTTCTGACATGACTATAGAACAAACATTGATGAGAACCATGAAGAGTTCTGGAGGACTTACTTCTGGCCGAGGCATTACGGATAGTGTATTAACCAGATGGACATTGGGTATGATTCACATGCAGAACATTTGTGAAGAAATTGAGTCGTATTGCGAAGAGCGCGCAGTAACATCAGAACAGCATGTAGATGCAAGAAGTTGTCGCATCGAACGAGATGGCATAGACTTGCGTAAGCTGCGTGATTGGTTTTCAGTGCACCCTCCATTCCCTGAAAGTGATTTTATAATGTCTATCAGCAGTGGTGTTGTCGGAACGGAGGATGTTAATTGTCATATGTATCACGAAGAGGGGGGAAAAGCCATGAAAAGAGTAGTTGGTGACAATTTCCACGATGTAAAGTGCCGTAGAAAATTAGGTAATTTGCCACTTTGCTCGAAATTTGAAAAATTGATATTTTTTGGCGCGCTGTGGCGCCTTAGATACTGGGAGTAGAAAAAATGGTAACAATCAAATTTGTAGAGAATTTTGTGCTGTTTAAAAAAGAAAATAGACGTCAAAGTGATAGCAGCAAATGAAACTGAGATATTTTGAAAAAAACTGAAAAAAGCCGAAAGTTTCAAAGTTCTTTGACTGCCGAATGTTTTCCCAAGCGAAATTTTGTTGGCAAAACTTGGTTCAAATGGCTCTGAGCACTATGGGACTCAACATCTTAGGTCATAAGTCCCCTAGAACTTAGAACTACTTAAACCTAACTAACCTAAGGACATCACACACACCCATGCCCGAGGCAGGATTCGAACCTGCGACCGTAGCAGTCCCGCGGTTCCGGACTGCAGCGCCAGAACCGCTAGACCACCGCGGCCGGCCGCAAAAACTTGGTTTTCTAATCTTTCCAACCATATGAACGACTGGAAAAAATAAACTCTTCCACCCCACCTTTTGCAAGGTATATCTGCTATTTGACTGGACTAATACCCGTGTTGTCAATGGTTACCTTGCTGACTTAACCGTACGCATGGCGAAAGCGGTAGCCGTTGGTGGAACGTCGGAATAGTTAGTCACACGCTTCTTCGCTCTTTGAGATAGACTATACTGGAAGTGACAGACAGATGGATGTCGCTCTTTGAGATAGACTGTACTCGAAGTGATAGACAGATGGATGCCGATCAGCTCATGGGGATCGACATGTATGTCGTCTCTCAAAAACCGTTCGATTTCATAAGCGTTTGGACGCCCGAAGGAATCGTCGAACGTGAGTTTCGTCGTCGCCTGGCGGTAAGAGAACACCATATGTAGTGAGAGCTCTCAATCACGACGACGAACGCAGTACCTCGCGCAGCGAGTAAACAAACACACGTGCGGACCGTTGTTCAGCATTCCGCATGTCCGAGCCGACTGATAGCAACGCTATATGTGTTCCCGGCTGCTCTGTATTGCACTTTTGTTTTTGGACCGCTCACTGTTTAAACTTTGCTTTCTTTTTCACAGTCCAGTACACCTTCCTGTTTTCGTGGTTCGTCTGTGTTCAGTTTTTACAGGCTTTTCACTGGGCCTTCTTACCACTAAATCTGAGGGAGTACGATGGGGTCCCGGAGGAGGTTCGAGTCCTCCCTCGGGCATGGGTGTGTGTGTGTTTGTCCTTAGGATAATTTAGGTTAAGTAGTATGTAAGCTTAGGGACTGATGACCTTAGCAAAAAAATGGTTCAAATGGCTCTGAGCACTATGGGACTTAACGTCTATGGTCATTAGTCCCCTAGAACTTAGAAATACGTAAACGTAACTAACCTAAGGACATCACACAACACCCAGTCATCACGAGGCAGAGAAAATCCCTGACCACGCCGGGAATCGAACCCGGGAACCCGGGCGTGGGAAGCGAGAACGCTACCGCACGACCACGAGCTGCGGACTGACCTTAGCGCTTAAGTCCCATAAGATTATTTTTAAAAAAAGTACGATGGTGAGTCTCTCTTTTAAGCAAAAACAACAATGAAACGGGCAGTCTAGAGATAAGAGCAAATAAGGTGAAAACTGCATACCAGAACACCAAAAATAAACATTGTAAAGCAGCAGCGAGGCCTGAGGCTCTGCGTGGAGGCGAAACACAACAACTAGTGCGGTAAAATGTCACAAAATTATGAAACTAGAAAGAATACTTCTCAGACCCATACTTGGTGTTGTGGATTGGCAAGACAACCAACCCAATATGAGAGGAAGCCGAAGGGCACGCGCTTTAGCTCACGCAGGCTGGCGTGAGGTCTGGAACAGGTCAAGGAAATGAGACTAGCAAAAAAGGACGTAGCTTTGGAATACTTAACTTTAATCCATATATGGTGAACATCGTTCTTGACTGTACATGTTTTACAGCATCAATAGTAACTGGTAATGGCGCCTTGCTAGGTTGTAGCAAATGACGTAGCTGAAGGCTATGCTAACTATCGTCTCGGCAAATGAGAGCGTATTTTGTCAGTGAACCATCGCTAGCGAAGTCGCTGTCCAACTGGGGCGAGTCCTAGGAAGTCTCTCTAGACCTGACGTGTGGCGGCGCTCGGTCTGCAATAACTGATAGTGGCGACACGCGGGTCCGACGTATACTAACGGACCGCGGCCGATTTAAAGGCTGCCACCTAGCAAGTCTGGTGTCTGGCGGTGACACCACACTTGGCTCTTGGACGAGAAAAGCGGAATGCAATAGGCCGCGACCTAACAAAGAAATCTATCAGAATATAGAGAAAATAGAGCACACAGTGCGCAAAATCAGATTGTCGTTCTTCGGACATTTGGTTAGAATGGATGGAATGGATAAAATTACGAAGCTTAAAGAACAGCCAACATGGTTTACACAGACACCAAATGACCTCATAGAACTACGCATCAACATAATGGACACACACAATACGAATTTATTTAAGAACAAAGTTCAGAAAGTGGTCTTCAGGGTCGAGAAAGAAAGGAAAAGAAAATAGCCTCAAAACATCGAACAGCCCCGCAAACAGATATCAGAAGATACGAAACAAATTTGGCCGAAGAGGAAGAAGAAAACATGCAGCACGAATTGAAATACTGGTTGAATGTTTTAATTAACTTACTCGGATGTCACTTGACTGCTTACTGCCGTGTTGCTGTGCGTGTTTTACTTCCTGTGCATACGTGCAGATATGGTTGAGACTTTCCTTACATACTTTACATAATATTTCAGGATGAAGAAACATGATTAAATACTCACTTTCGACGAGAAGCGTACAAAACACTTCTTAGGCTATTAGAAAGATGCACCAAAATAGCTGCTTATAATTCGTAATCTTTATTCACAACAGACTGTTTCGGCATTTATCAGCTTGACAAGTATCTCTGAATGAAATTTTGGCGAGAACGTGTGTAAATGTGAATGTCATTTATATTGAAGATATCGAAAATATTGTAATCACGTCTAGAGTGATGTGACGCCCATACTACGTCGGTAGCGAACTGTCTTATAACTGTCACAATTTTGATAAAATGGTAAATGACGTAAGTATATTGAAAATGAAACGGTAATTACGGTGTAACAGTGAAACTCATACGACGCTATACTTTTACAAAGATTATACAGATCAACAGCGATGTTATTTTATTAACTAAAATTTGTTACGATTGTCTTTCCGATTTATCCATTTTCGTGTTCTAAAAGTTAATAAAGTTTTTGAGGTACTAATTGTGCCTAAATTCTGTATGCTCGTTTAATATTTCTTATGGGTATTTTATAGCACGCATAAAGATTTCAAATTCTTCTAGAATGTTCATTGCAAAACGTTTTGGTATTCTGTGAAGAATCTGGAGTGTATTTTCGATCACATCAGCAATGCGGATTTGATTTTTCAAATGTGGAAAAGAACTCGACTGATTATTTCGCTCTCTCTAATGTGTTCCTTATTTCTGATGTTAAAATGTCTTCCTACTTCACCAACGTAAAGCTGTTACAGCTGCCATATGTGACTTTATATATGGCTGTGTTACCAAATTTCGATGTTCTGGTGGTGCCAGAGTATAATTTTATTGAGAGGTTGTTACTGGTTCGAAAAGCTAGATGAACATTTGTCGCATTAAAAAGAGCATTAACGTTGTTGGAAATTCTACCAAGGTAAACTCCTGGAATGCACTTTATTTTCTGTGTAGGTGATGCTTCTCGACTTAGGCATATCTCGCTGTGTACTGTGTTCTGCTTTGATGTTTTGCACTTTTAGTATAATTTTATGGTTGTGTTGTGGTCAGTCATTTGTATAGGCTATATAACGAAGTGCGTTAAGTTCTTTTCGAATTGCAGGTTTTTCTAGTAGTAGGTTACTTAATATATTAATCATTGAATGGAAAAATGCTAGTTTATGAGCCACTGGATGACAGGAATTAGCATTTATAATGTCGTCCAAAACTGTGTTCTTTCTGTTGTATTCTATTCAGTTGTTTTTGCCAATTGTGAGGTCTAGATAGTTAGTGGTATTATCTTTCTCAATTTCCATAGTGAATATAATTTTAGGGTGTATCTGGTTGAGTTTTTGGTGGTTATTTTTGATATTCACGTGGCTGGTATCTACCATCATGAGGGTATCATCTAGATACCTAAAATAGTACACAATTTGGTTGCGAGCCGGCTAGTCTGAGTTAAAGAATTTCTCTGCCAGAGAATTTACGAAAATATCTGCTTATGTGCTTGCTACACTATTACCCATGGTTACTCCATCTGCCTGGGTATAAATTTTGATCTTAAATTCAAAATAATCTTGTGATAGTGTTATTTCCTAAAGATTTATAATTTCAAGTGTTCCAGTCATGGATATTTTCTTATATTGTAACAGGTTATATTTTATTATTTGGATAGTTTCCTTTACTGGTATACTGGTATATAGATTAGTAAAATCAAATGAAATCAGTTTACCATTAAGTTGTATATGTGTGTCTATTATATCTCTTGCCAGATTATGCGAATTTTCGATCGTGTACTTTTTGTTTTTGCTTATCAAAGATGATGGCTATTTGTACAGTTAACTACAGGGAGAATTGGAACCGTCGGTTTATGTGTCTTTGGTTGGGCTCGTAATTTTGGAGTACTTGGATTCATTCCTATATAAGTTTTTTTCATATTCAGTGAGAACTGTATTAAAATTCTTAATGACTTTCTTTGCTTTTATTGGAAATCTATTGGTAGCATTGTAAGGAAATTCTGTGATATTATTAGATTCAAAGAATCACATGATGATACCTATTTAGTCGTTTTTGTTAAGTATAACCACACTATTCTCTTCATGAGTTTTGATGCTAAAACATCATTTAATTGCAGTTTATGGTTGGTATTAAGCAGAATTTTATGTTCTGTTTTGGCTTGGTATTTGTATGCATTCTGTTTGCATAGTTCCTTGCCTATAATGATTGTTACGTTAACTGTAATTTCTTTCTGTTTTCTGTATGAGAGATTCGCTACATCTATTGCAACTTTAGCAGTGACTATCAAGTGTCTTACAGAATGCATAAATGTATTACTCATAAAAATGAAGAAGAAAGGAAGAGCTAGATCGGCTGTGCTGGTGCTAGGGTAATGACACAAAATTTATTTTACAACAGCAGTCTGCTATTTGTCAAATTAGCATCCTGGGTGATCGGTGCCCTTGAAGGACTTGGCACCGCCACCCCATGAGGCTTGGACCCAGGGGATTTTGCCCCACCTGCCCCCCCCCCCCCCCCCCCACCAGTATCGCCGGGCCTGTGTATGCGTGGGAAAGTCCTTGTGCAGTCATGCACCAGTTAACATATGTCCGAGTGCGTATGCTTTTGTGTAACAGCAGCCAGAGGAAAAGTTAGGTGACAAATCAATTATAAATTCATTTATGGGAATAATCTGTAGTAAGCTAATAAATTAGATTTGGTATTACAAATTCAGAATTTACTTTATGAATTTATGTCTGTTATTCTTTGGATAAGTTAGGGATTACAGCGAGTATTGGAATGGTGCCTATCTGATTGGTTGCCTTAATTATATGCTACTAGGAATTTAAGCATTTTTCATACATTGTGTAGTGGTTTCTGACGCGGTTGTGTGTGTGTGTGTGTGTATAGGAGTCGCTTGGGAACCGTCTTACTATACCGATCAATATGGAACCACGCCATACATATTTTTGTAAAGATGAGGAAAATCTTACGTTCTGTCGGTACTTTTATCGTTTTTATGAAGCGACTACAGTATTAAACGTGTTAGTGAAAGTTTGGACGTCTGAAGTAATTTCGTTTGGAAGTTACTGGCGTGTGAACTTTCTGGCCGTGCTGCGGACCCCAACACCTCGAGACGTTACGGCGACTACTTCTTTTTAAAAAGCCCACTGAAGGACTTAAACGAGTGGCTCGCCAATAACTGTGGGTCAGTGACTGTTCAAAAAAAAAAAATGTTCAAATGTTCAAATGTGTGTGAAATCTTATGGGACTTAACTGCTAACGTCATCAGTCCCTAAGCTTATACACTACTTAACCCAGATTATCCTAAGGACAAACACCCACACACCCATGCCCGAGGGAAGACTAGAACCTCCACCGGGATCAGCCGCACAGTCCATGACTGCAGCGCCCCAGACCGCTCGGCTAATCCCGCGCGGCTCAGTGACTGTGTAGAACGTTAAAATCATTGGGATCGAATTGGTGTACTTCTGGCTGCTTTCGTGTAGACAAATAGCAAACTGTCCTTACCCCGCATCAGAATTAGTTTGACAGTAAACACGACCATGATAGCCTTTAATAACATGTTTTCGATGGAATAAAGCGTAATAAGTTTATATTTAAAACATTGTCAAGCAAGTTCTTTAGAATACCGAAGGTTCGAAACTTTGTGAGCTTGTGTTATGCTGCCTTTGCTTGGGAGGTATTTACTCAGTATTTCTTCAATGCTACTTTTCATCGGCTGAGTGTCTACCAGCGCACAGTGAAGGGGCAGCCAACAGGGAGTCCATCGTGGTAGGTGCACTGAACATTAGGGATGAGAAGTTGTAACCCGCTCCGCCACAGACTCTGTTTCATAGTTATAAGAATAACAGTGTACAGTCTGAATTTATAACTCCATTAGACCAGAATTATGATGTTTAACACATTAAAATAGGTTACACTAAAACGGCGATCTCGCTTTCACCGTTTTTTGTGTAAGTTTTAAACTTCTGTACACCTTTGTCTCGAATGATTGATTGAATTGAACGTTGTTGAGGTCACTCTTCGTTCTGTAGCTGGAAGACCCAGGAATAACCTTCAGAAATGGCACTTCCCTATGGATACCACTAAATGTGACTCTGGAGAACCACAGACGATGAATCACCTAATAGATTGTGAACTGTGACCTGCATTTCGCATAGAAGAAGATCTTCTGCTAGCAACTGCAAGCACAATTGAAACTACATGATTTTGATCAACAGTGGAGTAATTTGATTATTCTTTCTTTCATTTAGTTATAGTAGTAATTACCATGTATAGTATTTGTTTCTGGCTCGACCATATAAATTAATTGCGACTTTCGGAAAGCGGTTTTACAGAGGTACAATATCTTAAAAATCAGTTGCATTAGATATTCTATTAAATCTGTAACAGGTGGATCATACGAACAGGAAAATAATGTGGCCTAGTGGTAACAATTGCTGATTACTGACGCGGAGATGTTAGTTAGATTTCAAGTAACCAAGTAAGACTTTTCTTTCGTGGAAGGTTTGGAACGCCTTCTACCCAGCCTAGTGCTCTCAAATGAGAAGCTGCTTGAGTAGAAAATAAATAAAAAATAAACAAAAATAAAAATGCAAATTTAACAAGCAAGCGGTCGAAGTGCCATCAAATCGAAAGGCTCCAGGATTTTAGACACACTCTTTTTATCTGTAACGGCTATGGGTAACGAATTTCATTATTACCAGTGCAAGGCTCAATATATACGGATATGCTTCTGCAAAAATCACCAGTGTTTTCTATTAACAATAATTACACTGATAAGCCAAACCACCGCGACGTTAGATGGCGCCAGGTGGCGTTGCGGTCACATGATGCGCTACGAAATGTGTGTAAGCAGAGCAGACACCAATGGGGCATCCGCCTAGCAAAGATATGGGCTCCAAAAGGGAAAATCCATTGAGGTAACTGTGCGGCTGGTCCCGGTGGAGGTTCGAGTCCTCCCTCGGGCATGGGTGTGTGTGTGTGCCCTTAGGATAATTTAGGTTAAGCTGTGTGTAGCCTTAGGGACTGATGAACTTGGCAGTTAAGTCCCATAAGATTTCACACACATTTGAGCATTAGAACATCGAGGTAAGCGACTTTGACAAAGGGCAAATTATTATTACGCAGAGTCTGAGAACCAGTATCTCTAAAACGGCGAAGCTGCTCGAATGTTCACGAGCATCTGTAAACAGTTGGACTTACACGACTCTTCACAGAATATGGGGTTCGGAGGCTTGGCCGCGCAGAGTGACCGTGCGGTTTGAGGCGTCATGTCACGGATTGCGAGGCCCCTCCCGCCGGAGATTCGAGTCCTCCCTCGGGCATGGGTGTCTGTGTTGTCCTTAGCGTAAGTTAGTTTAAGTTGATTTAAGCAGTGTGTAAGTCTTGGGACCGATGACCTCAGGAGTTTGGTTCCTTAGGAGTTCACACACACATTCGGAGGCTTGTCTGCTCTGTAAAATACGGTAGATGGTAATCTGTGCCATCTCTGCCGAAAAAGCACACTGCTGGTGCACGCGCAAGTGTTTTATAGCACACCGATTATCGCCGATTGTTGAACATGGAGCTCCGCAACAGATCACCCTTACGTGTTCGCATGCTGATCCAACGGCATCGTCAATTACGATTGCAGTGGGTAAGGGGACATAGGGATTCGATCGTCATTCAATGGAAACGAGTCGGCACTACGAGTGAATCACGTTTCTGCTACACTACGAGGTGCATTCAAGTTCTAAGGCCTCCGATTTTTTTTCTAATCAACTACTCACCCGAAATCGATGAAGCTGGTGTTACTTCTCGACGTAATCGCCCTGCAGACGTACACATTTTTCACAACGCTGACGCCATGATTCCATGGCAGCGGCGAAGGCTTCTTTAGGAATCTATTTTGACCACTGGAAAATCGCTGAGGCAATAGCAGCACGGCTGGTGAATTTGCGGCCACGGAGAGTGTCTTTCATTGTTGGAAAAAGCCAAACGTCACTAGGAGCCAGGTCAGGTGCGTAGGGACCATGAGCAATGACTTCAAAGTTGTTATCACGAAGAAACTGTTGCCTAACGTTAGCTCGATGTGCGCGTGCGTTGTCTTGGTGAAACAGCACACGCGCATCGCTTCTCAGACGTTTTTGTTGCAGTGCAGGAAGGAATTTGTTCTTCAAAACATTTTAGTAGGATGCACCTCTTACCGTAGTGCCCTTTGGAACGCAATGGGTAAGGATTACGCCCTCGCTGTCCCAGAACATGGACACCATCATTTTTTCAGCACTGGCGGTTAGCCGAAATTTTTTTGGTGGCATTGAATCTGTGTGCTTCCATTGAGCTGACTGGCGCTTTGTTTCTGGATTGAAAAATGGCATCCACGTCTCATCCATTGCCGCAACCGACGAAAAGAAAGTCCCATTCATGCTGTCGTTGTGCGTCAACATTGCTCGGCAACACGCCACATGGGCAGCCGTGTGGTCGTCCGTCGGCATTCGTGGCACCCACATGGATGACACTTTTCGCATTTTCAGGTCGTCATGCAAGATTGTGTGCACAGAACCCACAGAAATGCCAACTCTGGAGGCGATCTGTTCAACAGTCATTTGGCGATCCCCCAAAACAATTCTCTCCACCTTCTCGATCATGTCGTCAGACCGGCTTGTGTGAGCCTGAGGTTGTTTCGGTTTGTTGTCACACGATGTTCTGCCTTCATTAAACTGTCGCACCCACGGACGCACTTTCGACACATCCATAACTCCATCACCACATGTCTCCTTCAACTGTCGATGAATTTCAATTGGTTTCACACCACGCAAATTCAGAAAACGAATAATTGCACGCTGTTCAAGTAAGGAAAACGTCACCATTTTAAGTATTTAAAAAAGTTCTCATTCTCGCCGCTGGCGGTAAAATTCCATCTGCCGTACGGTGCTGCCATGTCTGGGACGTATTGACAATGAACGCGGCCTCATTTTAAAACAATGCGCATGTTTCTATATCTTTCCAGCCCGGAGAAAAAAAACGGATGCCTTAGAACTTGAATGCACCTTGTAGGTCGATGATCGTCTCCACAAACGCCGTCATCGTGGTGAACGGCCTCTTGAAACGTACAGCGCGCCACGGACGTTGGCTGGTAGGAGAAGCAATATGCTGTGGAAGCCATTCTCCTGCGCTTGTAGTGCTGACAGAGATGATGACAGCAGCGACCATACTGCATCCATTCATGCTTGATGTCTTCCCCGACGGTGATATCTTTTAGCAATACAGGGCTATTACAAATGATTGAAGCGATTTCATAAATTCACTGTAGCTCCATTCATTGACATATGGTCACGACACACAACAGATACGTAGAAAAACTCATAAAGTTTTGTTCGGCTGAAGCCACACTTCAGGTTTCTGCCGTCAGAGCGCTCGAAAGCGCAGTGAGACAAAATGGTGACAGGAGCCGAGGAAGCATATGTCGTGCTTGAAATGCACTCACATCAGTCAGTCATAACAGTGCAACGACACTTCAGGACGAAGTTCAACAAAGATCCACGAACTGCTAACTCCATTCGGCGATGGTATGCGCAGTTTAAAGCTTCTGGATGCCTCTGTAAGGGGAAATCAAAGGGCCGGCCTGCAGTGAGCGAAGAAACGGTTGAACGCGTGCGGGCAAGTTTCACGCGTAGCCCACGGAAAATTGACTCATGCCACAACTGGAGACCGACAGCGCCGACTTCATCTTTCAACAGGATGGTGCTCCACCGCACTTCCATCATGATGTTCGGCATTTCTTAAACAGGAGATTGGAAAACCGATGGATCGGTCGTGGTAGAGATCATGATCAGAAATTCATGTCATGGCCTCCACGCTCTCCCGACTTAGCCCCATGGGATTTCTTTCTGTGGGGTTATGTGAAAGATTCAGTGTTTAAACCTCCTCTACCAAGAAACGTGCCAGAACTGCGACCTCGCATCAACGATGCTTTCGAACTCATTGATGGGGACATGCTGCGGCGAGTGTGGGAGGAACTTGATTATCGGCTTGATGTCTGCCGAATCACTAAAGGGGCACATATCGAACAGTTGTGAATGCCTAAAAAAACTTTTTGAGTTTTTGTATGTGTGTGCAAAGCATTGTGAAAATATCTCAAATAATAAAGTTATTGTAGAGCTGTGAAATCACTTCAATTATTTGTAATAACCCTGTATAATTGCTTGAGTCTCTGAGTGAGAACCGAGCTACAGTGGTTTCAGAAGAATTATAGTGAACTCAGTTGGTGTCTCGGCGACCACATTCGCCTGATGTAAATCCTGTGGACTCCACCTGGGCGCTATGCGGCGCCTCTCGCGTACGCAAATCAGCGGCCCGTTATTTACCCAAATTGTAAGACGTGTATATTTATATTTATGAAAGATGTTTGTATTTTATTAATAGGATTAAGTAGGAATTGTTGTGGATTGGCAGTAGAGCCAACACCGGTATGAGAGGAAGCCGAAAGGCACGCGTTTTAGCTCACGCAGGCTGGCGTGAGGTATTATTTACAATATCAATAGTAACCGAACATGGCGCCTTGCTAGGTCGTAGCAAATGACGTAGCTGAAGGCTATGCTAACTATCGTCTCGGCAAATGAGAGCGTATTTTGTCAGTGAACCATCGCTAGCAAAGTCGGTTGTCCAACTGGGGCGAGTGCTAGGAAGTCTCTCTAGACCTGCCGTGTGGCGGCGCTCGGTCTGCAATCACTGATAGTGGCGACACGCGGGTCCGACGTATACTAACAGACCGCGGCCGATTTAAAGGCTACCTCCTAGCAGGTGTGGTGTCTGGCGGTGAGACCACAGGAATAACTAATATCTGTCATGTTGGAAATAATTGTGGTAGCAGGGAATGTCTGCACCAAAGTGTTGTTGGCAGAGAGACCGCACATTGATATAATTTTAAAAAGGGTGGGAGAGACAACGTATGGATACATTTTAAGAAAAGAGCGGGAAAGACCGCGCACTGATACGTTTTGTAATGGTAGCAGGGATTGTCTGCACCAGAAAGCATTGTTGGCAGGAGAGACCGCACTTTAGCGTTCGTAGGAAGTCAGTAGTAAGCGAGAAGTGAAGCGAGTCGGTAACAGGTCTGAAGCGAGAGGTTGAGAGGAGCTGTGTTCCTGCCAGCCACCAGCTATGATTTACAAGAGATTATAAACGGATGTACAGAGACATCAGCTAACTATTATCATCAGAGGAACTAATATTATTGAATTATTTTCTTTGCGAAACTCAAGACTACTGAAGGTATGTTTGCGCAATGCTAGTTGTAAGATTATTGTAAAAAGTAAGGCCCATTTGAACGTTTGTAAAATCATTTCATTACCAACAGTAAATATTTGAAGAAACGTTTTCAGAATATAATTAATTTTTGCCAACAATGTTGCATTGCTAATTATAATCCATCCCAAAAACCATCAACGTAAAACTTTGCAAAAATTTTAATGCTGTCAAGAAAAAGTATAACTATGAATTACGTAACTTCAGACAAATTAATTAAAGGATAACGTCAGCTTTGCTATTAAAGAATAACGTCAGCTTTAGTAATAAATACAGCCACTTATTCTGGCAGCCCACCAGCAGTTAATAGAGTAGAGTAAACCAGAGTAAGTATAATCATGTCGCAGTTCGATGTAGCAGTCAGATGGCGATCCAGTAACAGTAAAAAAGATAAGGAACAGCTTTGGGTTATTGCAGATAACGACTGAGGACCACGACGACGACACATTCTATGTTTCGTCGAAATAATCAGAAAATCACTTTTAACAAGCAGCAATTAAATTTGTATGCGAATATTGAGAAAGAGAATAAATTTCAAAGGCAAGATTTCATTTTTTATTATTAAACAAGAGATAGAAATCCTAAGGAAAGGCTTCATAGGTTATTGTAGAAGGGAAGGTTGAGTAACAAAAGAGATATAGAGAGGAGAGGGAAGGTTTCATATGATCTGTGCGTAGGCATCTAATGCCACATCCCTCCAAAAACCTACCATCAAACTGTTGGATATATAATACGCAAAATCAGTGATGTATTTCGTTTCAAAGACGGACAAACAAGCTATTACTATTAAGCAGCTGGCTATAATGTTTGGCTCACCAGTCTATTTGATGGGGGCCTCCCACATAATAGGTAGTGCACAAATAGAAAAAGGAACTTATGACATGTAGATACTGTGATGTTCTCACTGCAAAAGATATTCGGAAAATTTTTCAGTGTATTACAATTAATTTAAAAAGTTGCTCGGAAGTACGCAATAGCTTCTGCTTGAGGCTTCCCAGTACATTTATATGGTGGCTGTTTTGGTAATAATATCAGTAAAAGAAAGGGTACAAGGGAGCACTTGTGTAGCAGACGCCTTTTTCCCTCCGAAGACTCCCAGTTCATTCCCATACGGTTTGTAGAGCTGATGCACACAGGTCTAACATCAGGCTTCCCAGTACATTTATATGGTGGCTGTTTTGGTAATAATATCAGTAAAAGAAAGGGTACAAGGGAGCACTTGTGTAGCAGACGCCTTTTTCCCTCCGAAGACTCCCAGTTCATTCCCATACGGTTTGTAGAGCTGTTGCACACAGGTCTAACATCTTGTGGTCAGAGACGTTTAGACAAAAGATATTTGCCACTTAGTCGATCACCGGAGAGAGATGATGCTTGAGCAGATGGTGGACTGTGTTCGTCTTGCAACTAGAAGGAAATTATTCTGTCAATTGACATGATTATGTATGGAAACGAAAAACCTTTGATCCTTTTGTTCATACAGTAGTTTTCAGAGGTCAGATGGCAGATTGTGTCTTTTGGGGCGCAGAAATACCAGTAAACTTGGACTGTGAATGTTATGTTATTCAGATTATTAGTAACATATAACTGAACCATAGCTTCATTTATGCCACACGCCAATGGAGTCACGGAACAACAAGTCGGTGTTTGAGAATGATGGAGCAATTGTCGGTATTGAAATATCCCGAAATGTAAAGAACAAAATGGTGGATGTTTCATTTCTCTTAATGATAGTGTCGCTGTGTGTGGCTCGATTCTTGTGGAACGTCAACTGCGTAGAGGTACAAGGTGGAATCAAGCTGCAAAGGCGCCTAAATCCATTTATCCGTACGAACAGTCGCCACTAGGATGTTCCATCACGACAGCCCTGACCATGAAAAACACTGAACAATTTTAATAATATCGAACATAGCTTCAATAGCACTCACTGTACACTCTGTGTCTCTAGAAATTCTTCAGAGATTAATGAAGTGCTGATAAGGTGATGTTTGTAGAGATACCCTTGATGCAGCGGTTCTCGATGGAACTGGTTTAATGATCGTGGTGGGAAAGCAGAAAAATAAAGCAGCCTGTACTGAAAAAATTTGCCACGAAACATTAGTGAGGTTCGAGTATATGGGAACAAGAGTAATGAGAGCAGTGGGTAAACACAGGACTGGCGATTATGGTAATGGGTCTACAGACACGGACGTGATCGTCAACTATGCTCTCTCAGGATCAGCATTCGCTGTTTAAGGCACCCTGGCCCCATTTCGCTTCAGTAGAGTGTGATTTTTCGCTGTAGAACGGCTGGTGAAGGTGTCAGATGGAATTAAAAAAATCTTGTACAATCTTTAAAAAATTAAAAAAGCCGCATCAAGAAGGAAAAGGAACTATCCGAATGGGACAGAAATCAGTAGACGTACAGACAAACAAACGATTACAATGTTACAAAAACTGGATGGTTTATCCAAGACAATGAGCTTAATAAATTGAGCAAGTAAGTCCACTTCTGGCCATTGTGCAAACAGTTATTCGGCTTGGCATTGATTGACAGATTGGCTGGATGCCCTCCTGAGCTCCTGAGGGATATAGTGCTAGGTTATGCCTGATTGGCGCGTTTGATCGTCAAAACCCAGAGCTGGTTGGAGGGTCCTGTCCGTGATGCTACAAACTTCCTCCACTGGGGGGGAATCCGGCGACCTTGCTGGCCAAGGTATGCTTTGGCAAGCGCGTAAACAAGCAGTAGATACCTTCGCAGTATGCGCGCAGGTCGTTCCCATTTTCAAGAAGGGTCATAAATCAGATGCGAATAATTATAGGCCTATTTCGATTACGTCAATCTGTTGTAGAATAATGGAACATGTTTTGTGTTCTCGTATTATGACGTTCTTAGATAATACAAATCTCCTTCATCATAACCAACATGGATTCCGCAAACAGAGATCATGTGAAACTCAGCTCGCCCTATTTGCCCAAGAAATTCACAGTGCCGTAGACACTGGCGAGCAGACTGATGCCGTATTCCTGGACTTCAGGAAGGCATTTGATACGGTTCCGCACTTACGTTTAATGAAAAAAATACGAGCTTACGGAATATCGGACCAGGTTTGTGATTGGATTCAGGATTTCCTAGAAGAAAGAACTCAACATGTCATTCTTAACGGTTCAAAATCTGCAGATGTAGAGGTAATTTCGGGAGTACCGCAAGGAAGCGTGATAGGACCTTTATTGTTTACAATATACATAAATGACTTAGTTGACAACATCGGTAGCTCCGTGAGGCTATTTGCAGATGACACGGTTGTCTACAAGAAAGTAGCAACATCAGAAGACTCGTACGTACTCCAGGAAGACCTGCAGAGGATTAATGCATGGTGCGACAGCTGGCAGCTTTCCCTAAACGTAGATAAATGTAATATAATGCGCATACATAGGGGCAGAAATCCATTCCAGTACGATTATGCCATAGGTGGTAAATCATTGGAAGCGGTAACGACCGTAAAATACTTAGCAGTTACTATCCGGAGCGATCTGAAGTGGAATGATCACATAAAACAAATAGTGGGAAAAGCAGGCGCCAGGTTGAGATTCATAGGAAGAATTCTAAGAAAATGTGACTCATCGACGAAAGAAGTAGCTTACAAAACGCTTGTTCGTCCGATTCTTGAGTATTGCTCATCAGTATGGGACCCTTACCAGGTTGGATTAATAGAAGAGATAGACATGATCCAGCGAAAAGCAGCGCGATTCGTCATGGGGACATTTAGTCAGCGCGAGAGCGTTACGGAGATGCTGAACAAGCTCCAGTGGCGGACACTTCAAGAAAGGCGTTACGCAATACGGAGAGGTTTATTATCGAAATTACGAGAGAGCACATTCCGGGAAGAGATGGGCAACATATTACTACCGCCCACATATATCTCGCGTAATGATCACAACGAAAAGATCCGAGAAATTAGAGCAAATACGGAGACTTACAAGCAGTCATTCTTCCCACGCACAATTCGTGAATGGAACAGGGAAGGGGGGATCAGATAGTGGTACAATAAGTACCCTCCGCCACACACCGTAAGGTGGCTCGCGGAGTATAGATGTAGATGTAGATGTAGATCTTGCTGATATATAAACACAAGATCGCTTACTATGAAGGGAAAGATAACGAGGCGTAGAATATCGTCGACGTACCACTGTGCTAAAAGAGTGCTGCTGATGACAAACGAAGGGGTCCTGCAATGAAAAGAAATGGCACCCAAGGCCATCACTCCTGGATGGTGGACCATACGGCGGGTGGGCGACTGTCAGGTTCGTAACCCACTGCTATCCGTGGCGTCTCCAGAAGCGTTTGCGGCCTGAAATCTCATTGACTGGAGTAAAATTGTGTTCGGTGCTGAGTCCTGCTTCCAACTGAACCCTAATGACCAGCGAAGTGTCTGGAAGCGCTCCAGACAGCGATGGAATACCAACGTAACTGTCGCCCCCCCCCCCCCCCTAAATATGGCCCGACAACCAGGAGTCATGGACTGAGGTGCTGTTTATTTCCGTAGCACGACCCCTTTGGTTGTCATCCGTGACATCCTTACAGTACAGCGGTACGTCGACATATTCTGTGTCCCGTTTTGTTGCCTTCCATGACAAACCATCCTGGGATTACACTTCAGCAAGATAATGCCCGTCCGTTCAAGGCGAGATTTCCTACTGCTTGCTTCCTGCTTGTCAAAGTTTACCTTGGCCAGAAAGGTCACCGTATGTCTCCCAAACTCTCCCAAATTGGGGACGTTTATGGCATTAAGGGCAGGGGCCTCCTACTAGCTTGTGATTCCGCCGATATAACGCACCAACTGGCTGGAATTTGGCATTATATTCATCAGGAGGACATCCATAAACTCCAGAAATCAATGACAAACCCAATAATTGCATTGATAAGGGCCAGCGCTGGACCAACGTGTTATTGACTTGCTCAATTTGAATTTGTGAAGCTCTTTTTCTTTAATGAATCATACAGTTTTTCTGAAATTCTAATGATGTTTATCTGTACACCTACATTCCATGTACCGAATTCCATCCCATCCGGTTTATTCCTTATGGAAATTCTTTTTTTATTTTTATTTTTATTTATTGATTACTCTATAATATTGCACAGGACATCACAAATCCGTTCACTGACTACTGAAACTGTAAGATGTCGTGGTCCCCTGACCTTCATTGCTTACATATTCCGCCCTCACAATCGTATTCCACACATCAAGACGATTCACTCGAACCCAAAATCGATACGATAAAGTCAATGTTGTATGAATTCGTGTAAACGATATGCAAATAACTAATAAATCGCAAGTGCGCACCATGGTTGAAATACTCGAGGTTGGCGTACACACATACATTCCAGACACGACGGTCACAGGAGCTTTTAGTTCGAGAGAGGCAGCCGCACGCCAGGAGGCCGGTCCCAACCCATCTACGTCGGCAAATGCCCGAGTGAAAGGACGACCCCATGTTCGGCTTAAAAGCAAATTCCGCTACATTGTGTGGGAGCGGCCAGCCTATGCATTCTTTACACATAGCACGCAGTTTCAGAGATTTTCACAGGGAGACAGCAAACGCCAAACGCCGATAGTACAGATTTCCGGATTGGTCGCCTTAAACGAAACGTCATTCTCCCGTTTTAGAAGAACAATGCTGATTGTCAGACGATATTTCTGACTCCTTGATCTGAAGGAGTAATGGAAGAGACCGAAAGATACACCCCTTCACGTCTGGCGCGGAGAGGGGCCGTTCCGTTGTCGCTCTTGAAGCGAGAACACGTAACGAGAGCGTGGGCTGTCGTACATGTACTCAAAGAGCGAGGAACAAGTCTCTCCTCAGTACTTCACTGGCAGAGCATCTCTGTCGAGAGCGAATCGAAGTGCGACTCTATATTGAGTCCTTGCGATTAAGCGTTGTTCACTGTGTTGGCCGCCACATTTATTGTGCGGTGTGAACGGACAGCATTAAACGCCTGCGAACGAATTTTGAGTGGCATCGCGGTGGACTGGTTATCTGACCGGTGTACCACGCCAATAGTTAGACTAGGGGCGAATAGGAGTCCTTGACTTCATCAAGTCGTAGGGAGAGTTTGATTGGCGAAGGTCAATCCAGCTAGAACGAGAGTTATCTAATTTGTCAGCAGCGAGCGGCGCAGACAGAAGTCATCGCAGCTTACGGTATTGTGCACTACAGCTCTTGCGAGCCCCGTATTTCCTCCACAACAGTACACTTCACTGCATTTCACACGCGACGTCCTCGACCGTACCTAGCAACATTCTAACGGATAATTATTTAAGTTGAGTAGGCGTGGCTCCCAGCCATTCTGCTAAGTCAATAACAATCTTAAACTTTGTATAGAAATTTCATTAGCGAATCCTATCCTTGAGAGGTAACTTCACATTCCGAAAAGAACCTGGAAATAACGTGTTAAGTTCATAACCAAAAGTGCTATTGTAAGTCCTCTGGATTTTTACAAAAAAATAAGTAATAATTTTCGTTAGTTTCATGGTTTTCTTACAGTACAGAACGTTAGGAGCGTCTGTCTGACTACTGTAGTAGTGTGGGGGTGGAAATTGTATCTTGCAGGAGCCACAGGGTAAAGGGTACATCTCAGATTAATCCGTTGCGCAGAATGACAGAATATCACCCACACGCTCACAAAACCTACAAAACTGTATCGCTACGTATGATGTGAGCCGGCGCGGCTCGTAATTAAGGCTCTGAGGCCGAGCCGCCCCAAATATGTGTTAAAATAAATTCGACAGCAACTAATTACGGAATTTAAATTATCAGAAAGCATTTCTCATATTTCCCACACGGATGTAAATAATGTCGGTCAACGTTCGATATCTGATATCAAGCGATGTTTTTCGGACTGGTAGAAGCTCTTCTTAAGGCTGCCCCTTGAAATGCCGTTTAGCTCTATGTATCAGAGGTCTTTCAGCCTAAGTGTGTCCCAACAACCTGCTCACAATTTAGATGTTCCACTGCATGCATCAAAAGGTAATGAACCGAGCTGCTGAAACTTCGCTGTCGAGTCCCTGTCTCCGTATGTCTCTACTTTGCTTTGATGCGTCCGTAATCGACGTTTAGTATCATTGTTCTACAGTGTCTTAGATATTTTTTGTGTCTGCCATAAGCTATTCTACCCACTGTTGGAATGTCTTTTCAGAGTGCACCAGGGATCGGTGTCATAGGCATTACTTCCTAGTGAGAGATTCACGAACATTTAGAGAGGGAAAAAAAAGCGAGAAGTATGTCCCGTGCACGAAATACATAATATTGCTTTAGTCTCCTTTGCTGTTTGCGTTTGTTGATAATGTGCGTTATTAGCAAGTTTCTTTTTGCGAATGTATTATGCACGATTTTAGAGGGTTTTACTTCTTAGCTAATTACTGCAGTGTACAAGCAGTTCGAAAACAACACAATATGAATTCAGCGTGCAATTTATCAGGTAAAATTTTGGAACATGTGGTTGGGATGAAATTGAAGAAGCTTGTTGCACCCACACCCGATCTAAAACATCAATCACGAGCAAAAACTGTGTAAATCCAGGTAAGGTTATAAATTTAATGTCATCGGGAGTGAGCTGCCGAAGACAAATTTCGTCGTAATCGAAGTTGACGAAACCACTGGTCGTGCAAAGTTGTCATAACTGGTCATAACAGTGCGGTATGAGTTACTGGGGAAGTAAAGCACCAAAAGTCCACACTGCAGCTGTTCTCAGTGGGCTAGAGAAAATGAAAGTGAATGGAACACCTGAAAAGCCGATAGCTCAGTCTTACGAAGATGCTCCTGTTATGAGTGGCCACTGAAGGCGAGTTCAAATCAGAATTAAAGAGGTGTATGAAAATGCTCACTTCATGCACTGTTATGAGCGTCAGTTAAATTTAGTTGCTGAACGTTGTGTGACAGGCCATAAGCAAGTGCGCGTCTTCTTCAGAAACTTGAAAGGAATTTCTCCTTTTTTCACGGTCTCTTAAACGCACAGCGGTTCTTGACGAGATAGTGAAGAAATGTATTCCTACCTGTCCTCAAACCATCAGCCTCAGTTTCACATTGCGGTGTGTAGCCACCATATACAAACACCAGAAGGGAACTGTTGAGTGCATGGAAAGAATTGTTGATGCTTATACCAATGATTACAGGAAATTAACAAAGGTGTGGGAGTGAAGGGTTTCCTGCAAGCCGAAGATTTCCTCTTTCGGTTACATTTTTTAAAATAAAGTCATGCCTCATTGTGATATTCTATTTAGTCAGCTACAGCAAAGGAATACTAATGCAGTTAACTGCTGAATATGTATCTCATATTGCAACTTTTGTCCAGCGTGTTAGGGCCTCACTTGACATCAATGATACTGGGAACAGAAAGAATCAACTGCAAACTGGGGACGTTTCACGTAATCAAAAATGGTGTGTGCACGAAACGGCTGCGACCACATCACGACCCAGATCAGTGATAGATTCGGTTTTAAATGATTCCTTGTCAGTTGCATACAACTGTTTGAAACGTCGTTGTTTTCAAAAGATAAAATTGTTTTCCCAGAAAAATAACTGAAATTAGTTCTTGATTTGTTTAAATTACAGTCTTTCATACTTACGCCATGAATTGAATGTGTTGCAAAGGTGAAAGTATTTTATGAAAGCGTCCGATGATTTGACCTTGTTGAACTTTATGTATAAAACAGTTTGGCAAAGGCTTTTTCTGAACGTGCCAAACTTCTGCACATAATATTATCCTTCCAATGACGACAGAAGAGGCAGAACGCTGCTTCTCTGCGTTAAAAACGTTCGCGCGTAATACAATGAATAAGGACAGACCTCGTGCGCTTGCGACGTGTTCTGTCGAAGAAGAACATCAGCCAAATTTCAATGAAATGATCATATAACATTTTACAGGGTAGAAGGGTAGATGAGTCGATTTCATGCACAAACAAATGAATTAAGGTAAGCAAACGTGATTTAATAGGTGACAAGAAGCAGTCCCTTTGTCGTAACTATCAATTTGCCTTACTAAACTAATTGTGTAAAAAGGGTAGTGCCATGTTTAGCCGCCGACGTCGTATTTTACAAAACGCGTCATTCTTCGTTCGGTTTGTGGCGTTAAAGTGTCACATTTTCAGACACTTTAACGCAAGAAACCACACTAAAAACGAAACGTTCTGGAGAGATCTTTAATCCGGAAAATCACTTGAAATGCATATATGTGTAGTGCATATGGCGGTTGTTCGGGTTACTCATGTCAGCCAGTCACAGCACAAGACTCGTGACGACATGGAAACATCACTGATTCGTCACGTGAACTTACTAACAGTGTGGTTTTAATGCACAAAACATTTAATGTCTGAGGTTTAGAAATGGAAACATCAAGGACGCAGCAAAATTGTGACTTAGACCGCATTCAAGATCTCTCCAAACGCGTCTTTCAGTGCGACTTGTTGTGATTTCAGGATCAAATAAGCTGCCTATGGATTTTATCTTGGAGTTAGCTTTGATGCTACTTAGAAGTTGATCATGAAAGGAAAGGAAGATACAGTGTGAAAATGTTTGAGTTGTACTTTGGTTGTGGTAATAGAATGATCTGTAGCGTAGCTCGAGGTCTACGTGAGCTGCGACCGATAAATGTCGCAGCCCTCCCCGGTAGAGACTGATCTGAGCTAAGGTGATGAGAGGGACGGGATATTGGCTGTATACAAGAGACTCGGAAAAGGTCGCAAGTATTTTAATTATGATTTAATCTCCAGTGTATCAGAATGCCAATAGCTCGAGTTTCTCTGGGTGTAATTGAAATTCTTAGGGCCTGGCACACGCTTCTTGTTCCATACATTAATTGCTGGACATGCTGATTTTTTTTATTGTTTTTTGCGTTCGCGAGTGATTGGAGCAGCAAACCGAACAAACGTTAATTCAACATTGAGAGGACTAACAAGGAAATAACTTGACTTTATACTCAGATAGAAGGATAGAACTGTTGCATTCAGACTGCATGTGTGTGACTTCGAACGGGTGAGTATGAAGGATTACTTGAAAATCAACTCAAGAAATGCTAACATTCGGGGATGAAACTGTTCTCGTTCAGTGTTTTACTGTTAATCTTCGATTCAATACGGAAATTTAAAACTGATTGTTAGTAAATGCGATATACTAGAAAGCCTATTAGTCGCGCTACTACACAATTGTTGATGGTGTACAGTAACTAAACACAAATTGGCTTCGGGTTACTTTGTTTAGAAAGTACTGTCACCGATTTCGAATTTACACAAGTCCTCGTCAGATGGATGCCATGATGTCGTCGAAACAGAAGCTCATCGGGCAATAAATCAGTCACTTAATACCGTATTATTCCTCCCCTGGAAGTGGAAGTATATAGTATAGTATTATATAGTAGTAGACGAATGGAAAAACTGGTAGAAGCCGACCTCGGGGAAGATCAGTTTGGATTCCGTAGAAAAATGGGAACACGTGAGGCAATACTGACCCTACGACTTATCTTAGAAGCTAGATTAAGGAAAGGCAAACCTACGTTTCTAGCATTTGTAGACTTGGAGAAGGCTTTTGACAATGTTGACTGGAATACTCTCTTTCAAATTCTAAAGGTGGCAGGGGTAAAATACAGGGAGCGAAAGGCTATTTACAATTTGTACAGAAACCAGGTGGCAGTTATAAGAGTCGAGGGACATGAAAGAGAAGCAGTGGTTGGGAAGGGAGTAAGACAGGGTTGTAGCCTCTCCCCGATGTTATTCAATCTGTATATTGAGCAAGCAGTAAAGGAAACAAAAGAAAAATTCGGAGTAGGTATTAAAATCCATGGAGAAGAAATAAAAACTTTGAGGTTCGCCGATGACATTGTAATTCTGTCAGAGACAGCAAAGGACTTGGAAGAGCAGTTGAACGGAATGGACAGTGTCTTGAAAGGAGGATATAAGTTGAACATCAACAAAAGCGAAACGAGGATAATGGAATGTAGTCGAATTAAGTCGGGTGATGCTGAGGGAATTAGATTAAGAAATGAGACACTTAAAGTAGTAAGGGAGTTTTGCTATTTGGGGAGCAAAATAACTGATGATGGTCGAAGTAGAGAGGAGATAAAATGTAGACTGGCAATGGCAAGGAAAGCGTTTCTCAAGAAGAGATATTTGTTAACATCGAGTATAGATTTAAGTGTCAGGAAGTCATTTCTGAAAGTATTTGTTTGGAGTGTAGCCATGTATGGAAGTGAAACATGGACGGTCAATAGTTTGGACAAGAAGAGAATAGAAGCTTTCGAAATGTGGTGCTACAGAAGAATGCTGAAGATTAGATGGGTAGATCACATAACTAATGAGGAAGTATTGAATAGGATTGGGGAGAAGAGAAGTTTGTGGCACAACTTGACTAGAAGAAGGGATAGGTTGGTAGGACATGTTCTGAGGCATCAGGGGGTGACCAATTGAGTATTGGAGGGCAGCGTGGAGGGTAAAAATCGTAGGGGGAGACCAAGAGATGAATACACTAAGCAGATTCAGAAGGATGTAGGTTGCAGTAGGTACTGGGAGATGAAGAAACTTGCACAGGATAGAGTAGCATGGAGAGCTGCATCAAACCAGTCTCAGGACTGAAGACCACAACAACAACAGTATTTTATGGTATAATTGGACATATCTATGTGTGTCATACAAAGACGATGATAATTGTAAATTCCTTTTATGATGTGCGTTTGTTTTCGTTTGTTTTTACCTTTTGTTGGTTGGCTTTTGTAGGTTGCGGTTGAGAAATTGTAGTTGTTTGTTAATTATTACTTAAGAATAGATTTCATTATTATTATAAATATGAATGAATAATAATTTGTAACTTTAATTCCTCTCTCAGTAAGCATTATCTGTGTTAATTATTTCTTTACGCTGCAAGGAGCCCAGCCATTGATGATAGCGATTTGTATCGCGTTTATATCTGTGTTTCTTAGGAAAAAATCAAACGTTTGCTTGATGAAAAGTAGTCTAAATAGTGCACAATATGAAAGTAAAGTGTAATTAGCATTTCAAATACTTATCCTGTTAAAAAGAAAATTTCCTCTAACAATAGAAAGTCTCCATCAATTGTCTGCCGCCATTTTAACAATTATCTCAGTGGCAAATTCAAATTACGCAACTATGCAGGCATAAATGCCGAAGGTAATAAAAATGTGTAAAAATAAATGTGCACCGGTGGTCCCGAACTCAGTTTAATGAAAATAATTCGAATCAGATTGGTTCTTTAAAAACAGTGCTCATAGCACGGTCCATATAACAAACTTTTCTACCTGATGTATGGAACCGAAATTAATTACGCACGAGTTGCGAAGAATATTGTTTCAGGTAACACACGTCAGTGTTGTGCCCCGCTGATATTCGGTGGTTTTAATGATCATTTTGCTGAAGATAACTGTTTCCATCATAATCAATAGTTGTATAGAATCTGTTGTATGAACTGTGATTTAGTGACACACAGCCTACAGACAACATAACACAACGGTAACTTGGATTTCTTTAGCAACTTGACCAAATCTTTAGCCGGGAGGAAAAATTATTTAGTAATTACTCAATGCAATGAAATAAGATTATCATTTTCATTTACAAGTTAGTTAAATACCAAACCACTGAATAACACAGCGAACGCCACACTGTACGGCTTAACGATTGACGTGTGCGTGTGCACTGGGTGACTATTTTCTGGCCGGTGAGCTGATGCGGCATATGTTTCAGACGAACATTTCATGGCAACTCACCAGTAATCTAATGCATCATACACTGAGAAGCCAAAACACTACGACCACCACGACTTTGGACGCCGCCTCTTGGCGTTGCGGGCAAGTGACGCGGTAACAGAAGTATGTAAGTGGAGCAGACACGGGCGGTGGATCATGCCTAGCGAAAATATGGGCTCCAAATGGCGACATCCATTGAGATAAATGACTTGATAAAGGGCAGATTTTTATTACGCAGAGCCTGTGAATGAGTATCTCGAAAACGGCGAAGCTGGTCGAATGTTCACGTGCTACTATCGCGACCATGTACGGAAAGAGGTAGAAGGACAATGAAATTACCATTAGGCGCTAAATGGTTGGATATCCACGACTCCTAACACAACTCGGGGTTCGAAGACTTGCCTGCTCTGTAAAGTGGGATACATGGTGATCCGTGGTCTCTCTGCCGAAAGAGCACAATGATGGTGCAAGCACACGTGTTTGGAAACTTGTCGACTCTTCCGGTGAATTACATTTTTGTTACACTAGGTCGATGGTCGTCTCCACAAACACCGTTATCGAGGTGAACGGAAGCTCGAAATGTGATGCGCGCCGCGGACACAGGCTGGAGGGAGCAGGGACATTCTCTTGCACTTGCGGGAGATTTATGGTAGTTGTGGTGTCACCGCCAGACACCACACTTGCTAGGTGGTAGCTTTAAATCGGCCGCGGTCCATTAGTACATGTTGGACCCGCGTGTCGCCACTGTCAGTAATTGCAGACCTAGCGCCACCACATGGCAGGTCTAGAAAGACGGACTAGCACTCACCCCAGTTGTACGACGACTTTACTAGCGACTACACTGACGAAGCCTTTCTCTCATTTGCCGAGAGACAGTTAGAATAGCCTTCAGCTAAGTCCATGACTATGACCTAACAAGGCGCCATTAACCATATCTGGAGAGAGTCTCACTTGTATAACCAAGAGCGATGTACCACAAGGATGAATTAAAGTTAAGTAAACAGACGCTACGTACTTTTCTTTAGTGCATTAATAACGTATCCTGTTCCAGACTTCACGCCAGTCGGCGTGTGTGTACGCGTGCCTTTCGGTTACCCGTCACTGTGGACTGGCTGTCTTGTCAGTCCACTACATTGGATCCCGTCCTCGTCGCCAATGTAGTGGACTGACAAGACAGCCAGTCCACAGTGACGGGTAACCGAAAGGCACGCGTACACACACGCAGACGGGCGTGAAGTCTGGAACAGGATAAGTTGTGAAAGCTATAGAGAAAAGTACGTATCTAAGTTAATACTTATCTTTATTCCATCATTGTGGTACATCGCTATTGACGATACAAATTAGACTCCCTCGAGATAGGGTTAATGGCGCCTTGCTAGGTCGTAGTCATGGACTTAGCTGAAGGCTATTCTAACTGTCTCTCGGCAAATGAGAGAAAGGCTTCGTCAGTGTAGTCGCTAGCAAAGTCGTCGTACAACTGGGGCGAGTGCTAGTCCGTCTTTCTAGACCTGCCATGTGGTGGCGCTAGGTCTGCAATCACTGACAGTGGCGACACGCGGGTCCAACATGTACTAATGGACCGCGGCCGATTTAAAGCTACCACCTAGCAAGTGTGGTGTCTGGCGGTGACACCACAGTAGTAATAGAAGAGACGTTGACAGTTGCGAACCACCTGCATCAGTTCATGCTTGATGGCCTCCCGGACGGCGAAGACATTTTTCAGCAGTGTATTTGTCCCAGTCTCGGAGCCAGGACAGTGCTATAGTATCTTGGAGGATAGTATAGTGAACTCACGATTTCTCGGTGACAAAATTCGCCTGATGCGAATCCTGTAGAACCCATCTAGGTCGTTATCAGGCGCCATCACTGCGTACTCAAATGAGCAGACCGTTAATGCCACATACCTCCGAAAACCTACCAACAGACTGCCGGATCCTTGATACGCAGCATCAGTGAGGTATTTCGTTCCAAAGACGGACGAACAATCTATTAAGCTGGTGACCATAGTGTTTAGGCTCATAATTCTATTTTTATACTTTTTAACAAAGCAGCCTATGGTTGCTGTCTACCGTAAACAAATTATTACATATAGCAGCCACAGTCCCCAACCATGATTTTATTTTACAGAACTGCACTACTTAGTCTATTCTACTCCTTAATTATAATTTTCATCAGTACATCGACTTCAGTATACAGAGCACGCTAGACAGACTTCGCCTCGATAGCCAATTTGAAGGGGTCCTCCTGGTTGGTCTCAAAGGGCATCGAGTTGGTGATGACTTTGGGTGCAAGCTTCATGTTCACAACAATTACGATGAATTTTCTAGCAAACGTCTTTCTCCATTTTACCAGTCCGCCTACGTAGCCTAGGCTGCTAATGCATGTCTGTGCTGAGACGCTCAACCTCGAGGTAGCTGGTTGGGACCCTTGTGGCGGAAGAAATTTGGTCGGTAAGGAAAGGAAATGTGCTGTTGTCAAATTCCGGAACGCCGGCCTTGGCGCCAGTATACTGGATTAAATATTGAACCTCTCCACAGTGTCAGGGAAAATGTAGTAAACGATAACCTTTTTTACTTGGGTTGTCCGCGGGAAAAAGTACTATACTGAAGCCTGGTAAACCAGAGAATAAGAGTGTTAGCAATCGTCCAGTCACCTGAGCTGCTGAAAGCTTTTGGAAAGACTCATCCGTAATAGAATCGGTCCAAAGATCAATGAAGCAAGCAGCATTCAGACCTTACAGGAGCTGTACAGACCAAGTACCTAGATCAACAATGTACACTTAAGACGTCAGTGACTTTTGTTGATCTTACAGCTGTTTGTGATGCAGTGTGGAAACAAGGACTTGCAAGTGTAATACAACGCCAAACCATAATTAGGCTCATAAATAGTATATTATCTGAAACATACTTCCAGATGATACATGGCAATTGATTTAGCAGGCAGAAGTAATTTAGTAATGATCTTCCCCTCGTTTCAGTTTTGGCACCAGTTCTATTGACCTTAAACGCATCTGATCTCCCTGGAACATAATCAAGTTCATTTATGCTGACGATTTAGTTTTTGCCACTCAACGGAAAAATCTTGAAGTTGGTGAAGAGGAATTCTCTGCATATCTAGGTACAATGATGAATATTGCAAAAGGTGAAAGAGGACCGAAGTTGACTGTTTTCATCTCAGCAATAGAAAGGCCAATGTGAAGCTACATGTCACCTAATGGTCAAGTCCTCTACCATCAAGATTTCCCAAAATCTTGATAGAACCTTGTCGTAAAAGAAACATAAAGAAAACATTGCAGCAAAGCTGAGATCCAGCAATACCATCATACGAGTGGTTTCTCACGGAGTGCAAGGGCTAAAACACTAACATATTCTTCATTAAAAGTCGTTTACTGTGGTGCCGAATACTGTGCTACAGCGTGCGTTAATAATTCACATGTGAGAAAAATCGATGTTCAGCTAAATTCAGCAGTTAGGACTATAACAGGTTGCATCAGAGCTACTCATATTCACTGGTTACCACCTCTAAGCCACAATGGGTTACCAGATCTTCAACACAGAATGCCCTTCCCGAGTAGTTCCCCAGATTCCAGTCCACTCTGATGTTTTTCGCTTAGAATAAGCCGATTAAAATCGTTGGAGTCACCTACCACATAGGCAGAATCGCTACAAGCAGTTGATTTCAACGTGATCAGGAAGTGAGGAAACGTGGAAGAACGTTGCCCACGAGAAATAGTAGACCGTCATAAGACTATCCGGCATGGAATTACCATAAAGTGCTAGGAAAGCAATTATTAAGATTCATACAGAAAGCCTCCACCGAGGGACAACGATTCACTTTCTCTATGTGACTGTGTCAATGAACATCAGACCATCAAACTCATTATACCAAGCTGTAGAAGGCGTACTTACCCTGGGAATCTGGAAGGTTTTTTTGAAGTGACAGGGGCAGCCCCTTGAATGCGTAGAAAATTTAGATATTTGTAGATGTCGTTTAGTTCCATATATTTTATAAAATTATGCGATTCATAAAGGCTAGTTGCAGTTGGTTTCGTACTGACATACGCTGAATAAATAAGTCGTGCCGAAAGGTTAAATTATACGTAAAGTCTGTTGAATTTCTCTAAGTGCTCTCATTGTCAAATACTCAATGACAATAGTCTCATTTGCCAGCCGTGAGTTATGTTCCCTCGAGACACATACACAGTTTCTAACTTAAATGCATGACTTATTCTGTTAAACCTTTAGCATGAGATTTTACCTCTTATTGAATAGATTACGACATCATTTTCACTTTTTAAATTCGATCAGTAATTACGTTGTATGAAATACTGAAAATCGATTTGTTATTGCTTCTGGAAACCGTTAGATAGGCAACTATAACTGAGGTCGGATGATTTAAGGCGTTTAGAACTCCAGATTCTCGCTGAATTTTTGCTTCACAAGGTACATCACTTCCGATTTTAGTGATAACTATTTTTACTCGAGCTCTTCTTTGTCAGTTTCGTCTCTTTTCGTCTTTTTATAATATTCCTAATCGGATTTTGCAATATTGTGTAACACTAACCTGTATCTGTATTTCACGTCTATTTTCCTCGGTATTTCACAGTCTACATAGTCATTTCTATTTCTCCGGCTTTTTTCCGTCCTACATGGAGATTTAAGGACGCGGTACAATACTTTAAGAGATTAAGTAACAGAGATACACCATGCCTGAAATATTACTTCTAAACTTGGGAGGATAATGTAAATGGGAACACCCTGTATGCTTAGTTTCTATAGTTAATACGAAATGAATGTCATCAGTAAAATTATGGTATCTTTTGATGCATATGTATGAACAAATGCTCAAGAATGGGTGACGAGTTGGTACTCTAGAAGTTAGATGGTGCAATTACCACGGAAATACCTGGAAAGTAGGACTATATTTTATGTACAGCACTCAAAATAATAATACATACCACTTATATGTATTCAGAGACCGTTAGCTGCAATGCGTACTACGATTTTAACAGGCTCTTGTACTTACTCTAGAAGGAATTTGTGTAAACTGCCTTTCATTCTGCAGCTTCCTGTTATTCGCGGGAAGCCATTATTTTCCAAAGGAAACTTGGCTGCCTCTTCGCCTCAACTCGTGGTGGATTGAATATAACTCTCCTATTAAGCGGGAGCCGGAGCCCTTGGGATACATCATTATGAATATTTATGAGCTCTAAAAGTCTAAACTCTGGATGATATGTGAGAAGGCGAGCAACCATATGAGCATCGTTATCAGGGGAAAACTCGTGTGTCCTAGTGAGGCGACACTAGTGAGGTGACTTCGTGATTTTGCGTGGTACACGAAGCTGGATAAAGCGGTAAACTGTGCAGATATTAGCCCCGCAGGAAGTGGCGGCCACTTAAATAGCGAATCGCTTAAGACACTGGTTCACACTGAATACCCATTCGTATCTAGTAAGAAAATATTTTTTCACCTGCAAAACATTTATGAGAAATTGCAAGCATAAGCAATAATCTACATCTCTACACAGCAACCACTTTGTTGTGTGCGGTGCAAGGTATTTAGTGTATAACTGTAATATCATCAATTTCTTGTTCTAGTCACGAATTGCGCGAGGTGAATTTGACCGTTGATAAGCCTACATTTGTCCGATTTTTCCGTCACTGTCTATTCGTGAGATGTATGTGGGAGAACGTAGTACTTTGCTTGTCTCTTTTCAAAACGATAGGTCTCAGAATTTTAACAGCTCCCTTGCAGCACTTATTACTGGAGTTGAGAAAGCATCTCCGTGGTGTTCACGCTCTTCCCAGCCCAACACATAACGTAACATGGCGGTCTTTATTGGGTTTTCTCTATGTACTACATGCTACTTTCGGCAGTTACTATCTTCAGGCATTGATTTCTAATCATGTAATCAAACAATAACGATTTATTCTTCTATTTATACGTAGAATGGTATACTCGTTTATATTGAGAATCAACTGCCAATCCCTGCAACAATCATCGGTGCTCTCTACGCTTTCACATTTCGCCATAATTTGTAATTTTTTGGATTTGTGACTTTCCTGTACCCAACTGCACCACATGTGACTAGCTTTTGCGAGAGATAAGCATAGTTTCCACCTAGAAGAAATAAAATTACGCAATATCACCGCCCGACATGAGCCCACTTTTCAGTACGACGTTGCACCACCTCTGGACTGGATGCATGCACTGATTCGGTTGGACGCTGATGGCTGATTCGGGGGAGGGGACCAAACAGCGAGATCATCGGTCAATCGATGGGGAATGGCGTAACGAAGCCATTGTATCGTCTCCTGGGTTAGTCTCGCGCACTACTGTTGTGTCCGAGTTGACGTTACAGCAAGTGTCACACATGTTCTATAAGGGACTGAACTGGGATCTTGGTGGTCGCGGGAGTATCTTAACGTGCCCTGTGCATTTCATAGAGTCGCGTACCATATGTAGACGAGAATTGTCCTGTTGACAAACGGCACCACGATACTGCCGCATAAGATATGTAGCACATGTGGACGTAGCGTGCACGTGACCTACACCTGTGCCGTCAGGGATCCCTCAGTCACTACCAGCCGCGACCTGAACCCCTACCCGATGGTTCCCCACAGTATAACGCCAGGATTAGCTCTGCTGTATGTCCCCAGAACGTTGGAAGAACGGGATTTCTCCCCAAGTCGTCGCCCTTCTCACCGATGATTATCATCCAGGATACTGCTGAACCGCAGTTCATCGCTGAACACAACGCGATGACATTCATGAGCAGTCAGCTCTCCCCGATTATGGCACAGCTCCAAACGCAGCCGTCTGTGTTGTGGTGTTAATAGCAGCGCATGCAAGGGACAGTGATTCTTTGCTCAGACTACTGCTAGTCTCTGACGATTGGTGCGGCGGTATGAAACAGAATGTTGCAAAGTATCCAGTATTGGTTCTCGAACGCCAGGCGCAGATGTGATGGAGTTGCGATGTGCTTGGCGCACAATACGATGATTCTCCCTTATGGTGGTGAGGTGTGATAACGACCACATCCAGAACCTTGACTATGAATGTGCATGCCCTCAGGTTTCCATGAAGCCCAATATCGGGACACTGTCACATCCCAAAATCTGGACACTGCCCGACTCGAGGAGCCTGCGAAATGGAGACCCGTAATGAAACGGCTCTAAGCACTATGGGACTTAACATCTGAGGTCGTCAGTGCCCTAGACTTAGAACTACTTAACCTAACTAACCTAAGGACATCACACACATCCAAGCCCGAGGCAGGATTCGAACCTGGGACCGTAGCAGCAGCGTGGTCCCGGACTGAAGCGCCTAGAACTGCTCGGCCACAGCGGCCGGCAGACCCGTAATGAGCGCCCTTTCAGGAGCTCTGTCAGGTGTTCGTAACATTGTTTCTCCTGACAGTGCATATCCTCTGTGCGCGATCATTCAGTGTATGAGGCTATTCGCGCCCCTTATACAGGGTGAAAAGTATTTAAACCGACAAACTCTGGGAGGTTTTAGGTGACATCAAAACAAATATTTTTCCCTAATATCATTTTTTTCTATGAGGAGTATTTAAACCGGTGGAGGCCATGTTACGCTCTTCACTTGTTAGAGGCCGTATTACGATCTGCAGTTGTTAGAGGGCATTGTTGTTGTAGGCAACTGCTGTCCACCAGTGTAGTAGTGCATTGTCTGTGTTTACTAATGGAGCGATACACCTGGAGAGAGTACACTGATATTGTTGGTGCGTACTACTTAGCGCACAACAACGGACGAGCTGCACAGCGGTCTTATCAACAACAATATCCTGATCGCCGTATCCCGCATCATACGAGATTTGCTGCTGTGTACCAACATCTGCGTGAGACTGGGTCATTTAGCAGATTACCTGGACAGGGACGCCGTCGCACGGTAAGGAAGCTGTCTTGCAGCATGTGGAGCGGGATCCTTCAATCAGCACTCGTGCAATTGCACATAACATGGGGACGAATCAGACGAATGTAAGAACAGTCCTTCGAGTGCAGTTTTTACGTCCATTTCACTTACAGCATGTCCACAACTTGGAACCAGTCGATTATCCACCCAGAGCACAGTTTTCGTGGTGGTACCTAGAACAGTGTAAAATGTATCATACATTTCCATCCTCTGTTATTTACCGACGAAGCAACGTTCGGGCTTGATGGAGTCTTCAACATGCACAATTCGCATGTTTGGAGTGAGGATACCCCACATGCCACAGTTACTAGCGCTCATCAAGTGCGGTTCTTCGTTAATGTGCGGGTCGGTGTTGCTGAGGATTGTTTAATTGGGCCGTGTCTGCTACCTAGGCCATTAAATGGCAGACACTATTACAATTTTCTCGCCAGAGCATTGCCAGAATTGCTGGAAGACGTCCCGCTCCCTTCAAGACAACGCATGTAGATCCAACATGACCGGGCGCCGACGTATTTCAGTCGTCGTGTACGTCGATTCTTGGACCGACGGTTCCCAGAAACGTGGATTGCCAGAGGTGGTTCTGTACTATGGCCTGCTCGATCCCCAGATATTTCCCCTCTGGACTTTTTTGTGTGGGGAGAGATGCACAACCTCCTGTTGCATCAGAAGAGGACCTGGTTGCTCGGATAGTAGCAGCAGCAGCAGGAGCAATTCAGGATACTTTGGGGTTTTTGCCCTTGTCAGACAGAACATGATCCGACAGTTTAACCTTTGTTTACGTGCCAATGGAAGCATTTTTGAAAATCTAATGTAACTGAAATTGGGTTGTGTTAATGTGTTGCCACTTGGTCATAAAAAATGGAAAAGTGTTTGTTGGTTTAGTTAATTTGCCACCAGAGAAATCTTCCTCTACCAGTTTAAATATTCCTCATAGGAAAAAAATGACATTAGGAAAAAATATTTGTTTTGATGTCCCCTACAGCCTCCGAGAGTTTGTCAGTTTAAATACTTTTCACCCTGTACAGTGTAAGTCACTAACTATTGCCACCAAGTATAACTGCGAAAGTACGATAGGAGTTGAAACGTTCGTGGGACAAAAGTTGCATGGGACCATTGGGGCCATAATATGACGTTGGTTTTTTGTTGCTAGGTGAGGTCGCGTCGGAGATATGACGGTCACCTTTGTTTTTTTTAAATGGGATTCTATAGTTTGGTGCCTATTTTCTGATAGCGGCTATGGAGGCGAATCCAGTGATGTGTAACAGTAAGGTTTTTGAAGGTCAATGAAGGTCAAAAGGGTGGCATGAACGTCTGTTTATAGAAGGTGTTCGAAGTGAGGACCACTGGTATCAATGCAGTACTGCAATCGTCATATCATGGATTGAGTGGTATTCCCTATCGCATCGGCACTTATCGAAGCACATGCTCTGACAATTCTCTCTCGCATATCTTCAGGTGTAGTTGGAACGTCTTTATAAACAACGTCTTTTAAGAATCCCCATTGCGTTATTTTCGCTTGGATATTTTAATAACATCAAACAACTAACTCTCTTAATTCACAACGAACTTTTAATTAGTGTACTGTGTTTTAGTATGGATCATGTGTTAGCTACGTTAATATTCTTATTATTTTAAGTTTGAGACAGTTTTACATGTCACAAAAGATTTATTGTACACAACAGGAACATATAAATATTACTGAATTATGAATGCTATAATCGATGTTACTATAAACCTGTTTATGCTATGGTGACATAAAAGAGCTCCCAGCATATAGACATAATCAATGTAATTAAAGTTGAGGCATTGTTGAAAGGGATATCAAACAAATATCCTTTTACCTCTCTGTGTATTCAAATCGATATTAATCAGTCTTATTGGAACGCTATTTATGGTAATAGTGAGAGGAGAGCCACAACATATGGAAACTATCAAAGTAATTATGGGTTTCACCATTGTTCTAAATAATATCAATTACTTAATTATTTCATTACATTTAAGTATACTGTTAATGTAAAACAATTTCATTTTTTCCTTTTTGTATATTAGTAGCATTCAACAATTACATTTATTTCAAACAGGTATCAAAAGCTGCAAACAATCCTCATAGATGCGGATGCACTGGTCCACCTACACGTGGTGGGACACGGGCAACGGCACACAGAGTAGGCATGTTCTGTATGGCGGCTAAGAGACCAGTTCATGAGGATTAAAGACCCGTTTATGCATAAAGACGGCGGGCCAAAAAACAAGAGTAGCAGCAGTGAAAAAAAATCTCCACAAGAAAAAAATCCAGAGGCGTCAAGTCTGGCGAACGAGCCGGCCACGACACATCTCCTTAGCGTCCAATCCAACGATTTGGGAATTGTCACTGCAACTCATTTCTAGCCATCAGCGAAAAATTTGCCGGAGATCCATCGTGTTGATACCACATTCTGTTCCTTGTTCCTAAAATTATTTCTTCCAATAACAGAGCTAATGTTTCTTGCAGGAATGTGGTGTACTTCCTACCAGTAAGATTTCCTTCGATGAAATAGGGGCCTATAATTCTGTCATCCAGAATCTCACACCACACATTCACCGACCACGGTTTTTGGTGTGCAACTTGGCGCAGTCAACATGGATTTTCAGTTGCACAGTAATGCATGTTATGCAAATTAATATTTCCATGTTTCGTGAATGTAGCCTCTTCAGTAAGGAAAATCAAATTAATAAATGTGTCATCCCTTTGAATCTGAAGTTGATGCCATCGGCAGAATTCAATGCGACGCATACACTCTGTACCATTTAATTCTTGGTAGAGACTGATATGGTATGGATGATATTTATGGCGATGCAAAAACGAACAACACTACTCTGGCTCATGGCAGATTCCCTTGCCATTTGACGCGAACTAACACAAGGATCTCGAAACACAGAGGCAAATGTACCAATTTCCGTTTCCTCGTTAGTAACTTTCTTTTGCCGGATATGTTTTCCATGCGTTAAAGTTCCAGTTGTTCTCAATTATCATACATATAGTTAAATGTACGACGTGTAAGGTGAGCACGTTGAGGATATCTTTCAGCGTGTAAGTCTCTAGCTCTCACTGAATTTCGTTGACATTGTCCGTAAATGAGAAGCATATCGACTTGTTCTTCGAAGGAATACATCACTCACATTCACTTGATTCGACAATACTAGTCTTACCGTTAGATGGATTCGCCATATTCGGCGAATATTTACTATTTGCACGGTGCCTCGATAAGTGTCGCAGTGATAAGGAATACCACTCAGTCCACGATAAGAAGATTGCAGCACTGCATTGATACCAATGGTCATCACTTCGAACACTGTTTGTAAATAGACGTTCATGCCACCTTTTTGACCTTCGTTGACCTTCAAAGACCTTACTGTCACACATCATTGGATTCGTCTCGATAGCCACTATCAGAAAATAAGTACCAAACTATAGCACTTCATTTAAAAAAAATTAAAAAAAAAACAAAGTTGACCTTCACATGTCTGACGCGACCCCACCTAGCAACAAAAAACCAACGTCATAATATGGCCCCCGTTGTCTATGCAACATTTATCCCACAAACATTTCAGCTACTATCATACTTTCGGACTTATTCTAGGTGGCAGTAGTTGGTGACTCAGCCTGTATACCAGGTCTGGTAAGAGCACTAAAAACGAGCAGCACTAATGCGCTCTGGTGGCCGTTCTAAGTATCACAATGAATTTCAGTCTAATCATTTATATGCCCGCTGATGGTGTGAATGTTTACGAAGCTCCACTGTGATCAGTCCATGTCATCTGAACGCTTCACTTTGTATGTCGTGCAGTGTATTTATTAACGTAGAGCACACTTAAATGAAACTGTATGTATAAGTTGCCTGCCAGGGGGCAATAGGAAGCAGAGCGGTACAAGAAAATAAACTCTGGCTAACTTTGTATGATAGCATTCAAAACCGCTGTCACTGACTTCTTTCTCTGTTCAAAGGCCACAGCCGGGGTTAAATGGACAAGTGGTGCAATCGAATTTGTATGCAATTTACAGAAATATAAATGACGCAACTCAAGGTATTCAAAGGAGTACACATACCTTCTATTTATTTCCGTTTTTCCCATACCTGCCTTTTTTTATAAGGGGTCGTTATCTGAACTAAGATTCGCTGCTGAAAGGAGTTAAAGGTGTTTGTACTGCTGTGGACGAGATTATTTATAGCATGAGTGAGCACTACACTTACTAATCTCATACTACGAGTGCCAAGATTCAATTAAACTGCGATCTACAAAATTTAATTATTCTAACGTTTTATAAAGAATTAAGTAATTGCAGTGGGGCTAAACATTAATCTGCAACAACGCTGGTGTTAATACACCTTCCTCACAACCCAGACCAATTAAATAAGAAGAAACAGAAAGTAAACCAATCGACAGCTCACAGTCAAATTCTCATCAGCCCATCATCTATACACGCATATGATACACGTAATTATACCTACTGCAGCCTATCAACACACAGCTGTATACCCGCATACAGGGCATGTAATTATACCTGTTCTAGTAATGCACGGTATTAAAGAATCCTAAGTAAATGTTAATTAGAAAGCCCCTGCAGTGCTCTGTAGCACGTTTGAGGTAAATCATAGGACAAAAAATGTGTAAGTTCTAAGCAGCAGTGATAAATTCGTTCAGCAGAAGCAAAATTGAATTACTTTTTCTTAATTCAAATCAAAATGATAGTCAAGGATTGTCTTTTGAAGTTCAGTAATAGATGGAACAGGAGACTGACCATGAGGAATTAAACACTAAACACATGTAATCACAAGTTACGAAATGACATATTCTACTATTCACTCCTAGTGAATGGTTCAGTTTAAAAGCATACTGGGCCGCGTAGTGTGCAAGGACATCTCTACTACAATATTACATCTTCACTTATGGATGTGTAAAAAGACGTCGTCTCTCGTACACAAGTATTCTATGCATATGTCCTATTGGGCGGAGAGAGGAGAAGCAGTCCTTGATCTTCGTAATACATTTCTGCTAGTAGTTGTTATTTTCACATACAGGAATCGCGAGGGAGATGGTGTACTTGGAACAGGGCAAATGTTACAGGAAGATACCAGTTCGAAATTCAGGTTTGTACAGAGTACTCGAGAGCAGACATGGACACAAATAACAGTTATGAATAGTAGCCTGCATTTTAAGAGAACATGCCCGGATAACCACGTCCTAGCGTTAGCACGCTGCTTTCGGGATTCGGGGAGACGCCTCCCCGCATCGTATCGACCCAATGGCCTAACGACGAGGCCAGTGTGCTGGATGGGTGTCGGTTTTGGGCAGTTTCCCACATCCGACTAGGTGAATACTGGGCTAGTACCCGCGTCTCTGTAGGAAAGGTAAGGGCTCCAGAGATGGAGTGTTGACGTTGTAGCAGAGAATGGAAGCAAGACTGAAGAAAAATCAAGACAATGTCAAATGCTGCTAGACGTTCTAAATTATGAGAAAAATAAGGGTAAGCTATAGGGAAAGACGGTAATATACAGTATGAATAAGAAGCAAAGACAACTGCGTGCTCGGATTAAAAAGAACGTAATGCAGAGACGTAGACTTACGCCTCTACTGTTCAATCAGTACATCGAATAAGAAATGACGGAAATAAGAGAGTGGTTCAAAAATGGGATTAAAATTCAGGCAACAAGGATATCAGTGATAAGAATCGCTGATGACATTGCTATCCTCAGTGGAAGTGAAGGAGAGTTACAAGATATGTTGAATTTAACGAACAGTCTAATGACTACAAAGTATGCATTGAGTGTGAATCGAAGAAAGACGAGTAATGAGAAGTATCAGAAACGAAAGCAGCGTAATATTTAATATCAAGACTGGTGATACGGAAGTAGATGAAGTTAAGGAGTTCTGCTACCTAGGCAACAAAATAGCCCAAGGGGAACGGAGCAGGAAGGACATAAAGGACAAAGGGACAAAGGACAAAAGGGAGTTCCTGGCCAAGAGAATTATTCTAGTGTCAGACCTAGGTCTTAATTTAAGGAACAATTTTCTGAGAATGTACGTTTGGAACACAGCGTTATATGGCAGTGAGAAAACTGGAACAGAAGAGAATAGAAGCATTTGAGATGTGATGCTACAGAAGAATGTTGAAAACTAGGTGGACTGATGAGGTAAGGAATGAGGTAGTTGTCCGAAGAACCGGCGGGGACAGAAGTAATTGGAAGACACTGACAAGAAAAAGAGACAAGATGATAGGACATCTGTTAAGACACCAGAGAATAACTTCCACGTTGGTAAAGGGGGCTGCAGAGGATAAAAACTATAGGCCAAGACACAGGAGTACATCTAGGACTTAGGTTGTACATGCTACTGTGCGACAAAAACATTTTTACTGAGATTATATTTGTACATGAACAGGGAGGAAGGGGGAGGTGCCGATCGGGAGGACATCTGGGAACATCCTCTACCACTAACGTTGTCTAATCCACACTCACATACTGACCAGTGAAGATACTGGATAAGGCCAAGACAAGAAAGAAGAGGTTGCAATTTAAGAGTATCATCTGCGTGAATCTAGATACTGCGGAAGTGACTGCCACAGTAGATAACTCAACCGAGGATTAATGGACATGTCTGGAACGCACAATCACAGAAGCTACACAGTCCTATCTATTCCTTAATACGGAATGTCTGCCCCCCTCAGCTAAATGTTCATCGCGTTCGACTGCCATGCAGCTCGGCCATTTTCGGCGAAGATTTTTTCCGCTCTGGGACTGGGTGTAGTGTTGGCAGAAGAGCCAACACTGTGTTGCTAGAGGAGGCCGAAATGCACGCTATAAGCTCACGCAGGATGGCGTGAGGTCTGGAACAGTTAAAGGAGTTGAGTCTAGTAAATAGAGTACGTAGTTGCTTCAATACTTAACTTTAATCCATAATTGTAGAACATCGCTCTTGATGATACATAATTTGAATCTCAATATAAACGTGTAATGGCGCCTTGCTAGGTCGTAGCAAATGACGTAGCTGAAGGCTATGCTAACTATCGGAAAATGAGAGCGTATTTTGTCAGTGAACCATCGCTAGCAAAGTCGGCTGTACAACTGGGGCGAGTGCTAGGAAGACACTCTAGACCTGCCGTGTGGCGGCGCTCGGTCTGCAATCACTGACAGTGGCGACACGCGGGTCCGACGTATACTAGCGGACCGCGGCCGATTGAAAGGCTACCACCTAGCAAGTGTGGTGTCTGGCGGTGACACCACACTGGGTGTTGTGTTGCCCTCATCATCATCATCGACACTCAAGTCGCCCAATATGGCGTCAGTTGAAAAGGCCTGCAAGTCGTCGCCGAACATACCCGGTTTTCCGCCTCGGTATCTGCGCATGTTATCGCGGCGGATTGCTAATCGAAGGGGCCCGTGTTTGATTTCCAGCCTGTCGAGTTGTCTTTACTTTCCCGTCGTCGGAATTAATATTACTATTGAGTTGGCTGAACGGACACTGCCCGAAAGCCAATACAATGGCCCGGGTTCCCAGGTTCGATTCCCGGCGGGGTCAGGGATTTTCTCTGCCTCGTGATGACTGGGTGTTGTGTGATGTCCTTAGCTTAGTTAGGTTTAAGTAGTTCTACGTTATAGGGGACTGATGACCATAGCTGTTAAGTCCCATAGTGCTCAGAGCCATTTTTTAGCCAATACAATGTGAAAAAACTTAACCGGGTGGGAAATGCCGACAATCCATGACGTACGATCATTTCATTTCATTTTTTTCTCTATCTCAATATCTGGAAGTACATCCCAGAATCTCTGTGTTGCCAACCGATGTTCTACAATCACAGATTTGCTCGGCTATTGTAAGTTTGAGAGACGGGTGCGCTCGATACAACGGTCCTCTGCGGTTCTGATGCTCTGATGGATATATGACATGCCTCACATGCAGGGAATTCTGTGGGCGGTAGGAAGTTGTTGAGATTAAAGGAACAAGTGGCTTATAAATAGAGAGATTTTTGTTTAAATTTTAGGTGGAATCCTATTCTCTCCCTGCTCAAACAGCAGAGGAAGCGAGTTGACGCTACTTGCTCACTTGTACACTATGTTGTTGTTGTTGCGGTATTCAGTCCAGAGACTGGTTTGATGCAGCTCTCCATGCTACTCTATCCTGTGCAGGCTTCTTCATCTCCCAGTACCTACTGCAGCCTACATCCTTCTGAATCTGCTTAGTGTATTCATCTCTTGGTCTCCCTCTACAATTTTTACCCTCCACGCTGCCCTCCAGTTCAAATGGTTCAAATGGCTCTGAGCACTATGGGACTTAACATCTGTGGTCATCAGTCCCCTAGAACTTAGAGCTACTTAAACCCAACTAACCTAAGGACATCACACACATCCATGCCCGAGGCAGGATTCGAACCTGCGACCGTAGTGCCCTCCGGTACTAAATTGGTGATTCCTTGATGCCTCAGAACATGTCCTACCAACCGATCCCTTCTTCTAATCAAGCTGTGCGACAAACTCCTCTTCTCCCCAATTCTATTCAATACTTCCTCATTAGTTATGTGATCTACCGATCTAATCTTCAGCATTCTTCTGTAGCACAACGATTTCGAAAGGTTCTATTCTCTTCTTGTCTAAACTATTTATCGTCCATGTTTCACTTCCATACATGGCTACAATCCATACAAATACTTTCAGAAACGACTTCCTGACACTTAAATCAATACTCGATGTTAACAAATTTCTCTTCTTCGAACCTGCGACCGTAGTGCCCTCCGGTACTAAATTGGTGATTCCTTGATGCCTCAGAACATGTCCTACCAACCGATCCCTTCTTCTAATCAAGTTGTGCCACAAACTCCTCTTCTCCCCAATTCTATTCAATACTTCCTCATTGGTTATGTGATCTACCCATCTAATCTTCAGCATTCTTCTGTAGCACCACATTTCGAAAGGTTCTATTCTCTTCTTGACTAAACTATTTATCGTCCATGTTTCACTTCCATACATGGCTACAATCCATACAAACACTTTCAGAAACGACTTCCTGACACTTAAATCAATACTCGATGTTTACAAATTTCTCTTCTTCAGAAACGCTTTCCTTGCCATTGCCAGTCTACATTTTATATCCTCTCTACTTCGACCATCATCAATTATTTTGCTCCTCAAATAGCAAAACTCCTTTACTACTTTAAGTGTCTCCTTTCCTAATCTAATACCCTCAGCATCACCCGACTTAATTCGACTACATTCCATCATCGTCGTTTTGCTTTTGTTGATGTTTTCTTACGAGGTGCATTCAAGTTCTAAGGCCTCCGATTTTTCTTCTCCGGACTGGAAAGAGATAGAAACATGCGCATTGTTTTAAAATGAGGCCGCGTTCATTGTCAATACGTCCCAGAGATGGCAGCACCGTATGGCAGATGGAATTTTACCGCCAGCGGCGAGAATGAGAACTGCTTTAAATACTTAAAATGGCGACGTTTTCCTTACTTGAGCAGCGTGCAATCATTCGTTTTCTGAATCTGCGTGGTGTGAAACCAATTGAAATTCATCGACAGTTGAAGGAGACATATGGTGATGGAGTTATGGATGTGTCGAAGGTGCGTTCGTGGGTGCGACAGTTTAATGAAGCCAGAACATCATGTGACAACAAACCGAAACAACCTCGGGCTCGCACAAGCCGGTCTGACGACATGATCGAGAAAGTGGAGAGAATTGTTTTGGTGGATTGCCGAATGACTGTTGAACAGATCGCCTCCAGAGTTGGCATTTCTGTGGGTTCTGTGCACACAATTCTGCATGACGACCTGAAAATGCGAAAAGTGTCATCCAGGTGGGTGCCACGAATGCTGACGGACGACCACATGGCTGCCCGTGTGGCATATTGCCAAACAATGTTAATGCGCAACGACAGCATGAATGGGACTCTCTTTTCGTCGGTTGTGACAATGGATGAGACGTGGATACCATTTTTCAATCCAGAAACAAAGCGCCAGTCAGATCAAAGGAAGCACACAGATTCACCGCCACCAAAAAAATTTCGGGTAGCCGCCGGTGCTGAAAAAATGATGGTGTCCATGTTCTGGGACAGCTATGACGTAATCCTTACCCATTGCGTTCCAAAGGGCACTACGGTAACAGGTGCATCCTACGAAAATGTTTTGAAGAACAAATTCCTTCCTGCACTGCAACAAAAACTTCCGGGAAGGGCTGCGCGTGTGCTGTTTCACCAAGACAACGCACCCGCACATCGAGCTAACGTTACGCAACAGTTTCTTCGTGATAACAACTTTGAAGTGATTCCTCATGCTCCCTACTGACTTGACATGGCTCTTAGTGACTTTTGGCTTTTTTCAACAATGAAAGACACTCTCCGTGGCTGTACATTCACCAGCCGTGCTGCTATTGCCTCAGCGATTTTTCAGTGGTCAAAACAGACTCCTAAAGAAGCCTACGCCGCTGCCATGGAATCATGGCGTCAGCGTTGTGAAAAATGTGTACGTCTGCAGGGCGATTACGTAGAGAAGTAACGCCAGTTTTATCGATTTCAGGTGAGTAGTTAATTAGAAAAAAAATCGGAGGCCTTATAACTTGAATGCACCTCGTATACCCTCCTCTCAAGACAATGTCCATTCCGTTCAACTGCTCTTCCAAGTGCTTTGCTGTCTCTGACAGAATTACAATGTCATCGGTGAACCTCAAAGTTTTTATTTCTTCTCCATGGATTTTAATACCTACCCCGAACTTTTCTTTTCTTTCCATTACTGCTTGTTCAATATACAGATTGAATAGCATCGGGGAGAGGCTACAACCCTGTCGTACTCCCTTCCGAACCACTGCTTCCCTTTCATGTGTCTCGATTCTTATAACTGCCATCTGGTTTCTGTACAAATTGTAAATAGCCTTTCGCTCCCTGTATTTTACCCCTGCCACCTTCAGAATTTGAAAGAGAGTATTCCAGTCAACATTGTCAAAAGCTTTCTCTTAATGTATAAATGCTAGAAACGTCGGTTTGCCTTTCCTTAATGTTTCTTCTAAGATAAGTCGTAGGGTCAGTATTGTCTCACGTGTTCCAACACTTCTACGGAGTCCAAACTGATCTTCCTCGAGGTCAGCTTTCACCAGTTTTTCCATTCGTCTGTGAAGAATTCGCATTAGTATTTTGCAGCTGTGAGTTACTAAACTGATAGTTCGGTAATTTTCACATCTGTCAACACCTGCTTTCTTTGGGAGTGGAATTATTATATTCTTCTTTAAGTCTGAGGGAATTTCGCCTGTCTCATACATCTGGCTCACCAGATGGTAGGGTTTTGTTAGCCCTGGCTCTCCCAAGGCTGTCAATAGTTCTAATGCAATGTTGTCTACTCCCGGGGCCTTGTTTCGACTTAGGTCTTTCAGTGCTCTGTCAAACTCTTCACGCAGTATCATATCTACCATTTCATCTTCATGTACATCCTCTTCCATTTCCATAATATTGTCCTCAAGAACATCTCCCTTGTTTAGACCCTCTATATACTCCTTCCACTTTTCTGCTTTCCCTTTTTTGGTTAGAACTGGGTTTCCATCTGTACTCTTGATATTCATACAAGTGGCTCTCTTTTCTCCAAAGGTCTCTTTAATTTTCCTGTAAGCAGTATCTATCTTACCCCTAGTGAGATAAGTCTCTACATCGTTACATTTGTATTCTTGCCATCCCTGCTTAGCCATTTAGCACTTCTTGTCGATCTCATTTTTGAGACGTGTGTATTTCTTTTTGCCTGCTTCACTTGCTGCATTTTTGTATTTTCTCCTTTCATCAATGAAATTCAGTATCTCTTATGTTACGCAAGGATTTCTACTAGCCCTCGTTTTTTTACCTACTTGATCCTCTGCTGCCTTCACTATTTCATTCTTCAAAGCTACCCATTCTTCTTCTACTGTATTTCTTTCCCCCATTCCTGTCAATTGTTCCCTTATGCTCTCCCTGAAACTCTGTACAACCTCTGGTCTAGTCAGTTTATCCAGGCCCCATCTCCTTAAATTCCCACCTTTTTGCAGTTTCATCAGCTTTAAAACTACAGTTCATAACCAACAGATTGTGGTCAGAGTCCACATCTGCCCCTGGAAATGTCTTACAATTTAAAATCTGGTTCCTAAATCTCTGTCTTACCATTATATAATCTATCTGAAACCTTCTAGTATCTCCAGGGTTCTTCCATGTATACAACCTTCTTTCATGATTCTTGAACCAAGTGTTAGCTATGATTAAGTTATGCTCTGTGCAAAATTCTATCATGCGGCTTACTCTTTCATTTCTTAGCCCCAATCCATATTCACCAACTACGTTTCCTTTTCTTCCTTTTCCTACTGTCGAATTCCAGTCACCCATGACTATTACATTTTCGTCTCCCTTCACTACCTGAATAGTTTCTTTTAATTCATCACACATTTCATCAATTTCTTCATCATCTGCTGTGCTAGTTGGCATATAAACTTGTACTACTGCAGTAGGCGTGGGCTTCGAGTCTATCTTGGCCACAATAATGCGTTCACTATACTGTTTGTAGTAGCTTACCCGCACCCCTCTCTTCCTATTCATCATTAAACCTACTCCTGCATTACTCCTATTTGATTTTGTATTTATAACTCTGTATTCACCTGACCAAAAGTCTTGTTCATCCTGCCACCGAACTTCACTAATTCCCGCTATATCTAACTATAACCTATCCATTTCACTTTTTAAATTTTCTAACCTACCTGCCCGATTAAGGGATCTGACATTCCACGCTCCGATTCGTAGAACGCCAGTTTCCTTTCTCCTGATAACGACGTCCTCTTCAGTAGTCCTCGCCCGGAGATCCGAATGGGGTACTATTTTACCTCCGGAATATTTTATGCAAGAGGACGCCATCATCATTTAATAATACAGTAAAGCTGCATGCCCTCGGGAAAAATTACGGCTGTAGTTTCCCCTTGCGTTCAGCCGTTAGCAGTACCACAACAACAAGGCCGTTTTGGTTTGTGTTACAGGGCCCGATCAGTGAATCATCCAGAGTGTTGCCCTTGCAACTACTGAAAAGGCTGCTGCCCCTGTTCAGGAACCACACGTTTGTCTGGCCTCTCAACAAATACCCCTCCGTTGTGGTTGCACCTACGGCTATCTGTATCGTTGAGGCACGCAAGCCTCCCCAGCAAGGGCAAGGTCCATGGTTCATGGGGGGACTTGTACACTACTGGCCATTAAAATTGCTACACCAAGAAGAAATACAGATGTTAAACGGGTATTCATTGGACAAATATATTATACTAGAACTGACATGTGATTACATTTTCACGCAATTTGGTTGCATAGATCCTGAGAAATCAGTAACCAGAACAACCACCTCCGACCGTAATATCAGCCTTGATACGCCTAGGCACTGACTCAAAGAGAGCTTGGATGGCGTGTACAGGTGCAGCTGCCCATGTAGCTTCAACACGATATCACAGTTCATCAAGAGTAGTGGCTGGCGTATTGTGAGGAGCCAGTTGCTCGGCCACCATTGACTAGACATTTTCAATTGGTGAGAGATCTGGAGAATGTGCTGGCCAAGGCAGCAGTCGAACATTTTCTGTATACAGGAAGGCCCATACAGGACCTGTAACATGCGGTCGTGCATTATCCTGCTGAAATGTAGGGTTTCGCAGGGTTCGAATGAAGAATAGAGCCACGGGTCGTAACACATCTGAAATGTAACGTCCACTGTTCAAAGGGCCATCAACGCGAACAAAAGGTGACAGAGTCGTGTAACCAATGGCACCCCATACCATCACGCTGGGTGATACGCCAGTATGGCGGTAACGAATACACGCTTCCAATGTGCGTTCACCGCGATGTCGCCAAACACGGTTGCGACCATCATAATGCTGTAGACAGAACCTGAGTTCATCCGAAAAAATGATGTTTTGCCATTCGTGCACCCACGTTTGTCACTGAGTACACCATCGCAGGCGCTCCTGTTTGTGATGCAGCGTCAAGGGTAACCGCAGCCATGGTCTCCGAGCTGATAGACCATGCTGCTGCAAACGTCGTCGAACTGTTCGTGCAGATGGTTGTTGTCTTGCAAACGTCCCCATTTGTTGACAAAGGGATCGAGACGTGGCTGCGCGATCCGTTACAGCCATGCGGATGAAATGCCTGTCATCTCGACTGCTAATGCTACGAGGCCGTTGGGATCCAGCACGGCGTTCCGTATTACCCTCCTGAGCCCACCGATTCCATACTCTGCTAACAGTCATTGGATCCCGAACAACGCGAGCAGCATTGTCGCAGCACGATAAACCGCAATCGCGATAGGCTACAATCCGACCTTCATCAAAGTCGGAAACGTGATGGTACGCATTTCTCCTCCTTACACGAGGCATCACATCAACGTTTCACCGGGCAACGCCGGTCAGCTGCTGTTTGTGTATGAGAAATCGGTTGGTAACTTTCCCCATGTCAGCGCGTTGTAGGTGTTGCCACCAGCGCCAACTTTGTGTGAATGCACTGAAAAGCTAATCATTTGCATATCACAGCATTTTCTTCCTGTCGGTTAAATTTCACGTCTGTAGCACGTCATCTTCGTGGTGCAGCAATTTTAATGGCCAGTAGTGCAGTTATTTAATAATCCACTGGAATTTGACGCTCGTCGTCTTTGGGCGTGAAGCGTGAAGTGGCGTTAGGTGTTTACGGGCTGCGTTTTTTGGCTGCAAGTTTAAGTTTGCCATGCACGACGATCTCTCATTTCGTTTGTACACTGAGAATGAGTGGGTATTCACTTGCCGTAATATCGGTGGTTGTCGGGGACGTTACCTGGATTCTTTCCCGTAATTTATTTGAACATTCGATGTGGTAGGAGAAATTCAAGTTTCATGCTGTTGAAGTTTATTGTTAGAAAACCTGCATTTGCAACTAACTACAGAATGTTTCTACTGCCTCAAAACTTTATTTCACCTAACGACCGTAACGTCAAAATAAATTACGGCTTATATGGAGGCACACAGAGAAACATTTTTCCCTCGACCTACTCTGCCTGACAAATAGAGTGTAGCACGCGAGAGGGGAGGACGAAACGAAGTGAAAATTCACCGCTTGAGACGGTATGTGCAATTAAACTGACTAAAATTTACGAATAACTTTGTAGTGGAAACGAAATTATCACCATGACATTGCACCTCCTCTGCCCTGGATGCACGCACTTATTCGGTTGGGACTGGGTTCATAAAGCCGTTATGTCAGCTCTTGAGGCACGATGGCCCACAAATTTTGGAACTGCTCCTTGTCATCTTGGTTACGGGAACCTGGACGAAAGTGACGTTATCATGAACGGTCTACGTGAAATATTAGGTCGGCATCAGGGGCAGACGAAAGGAAATAGCGCAAATACTTGAATTCATTTGAAACGTTGTTGTGGAAGGAAAGAAGCGCTTTAGGCCAGTTTGATGACAGAATGAAGAATAAAGAAGTACGAGGATCGTTCAATAAGCAATGCCCCACATATTCTTAAAAGGCCATTAATACACATAGACAAACGTCCCTGTTGGTGCTTCATATTTGATGTCTGTACTATGACGCCGTGAAAGTTCAGCCTTTCTGGCAGATGGCCGAGGCGTAGTAGAGCGTCAAAATGGCGTCTGTTAACCACACACGTACAAGCAGCGTGCTGTCATTGAATTCTTGTGTGCTCTAAAAGAAACGCTGGAGAACATCCATAAACGTTTGTGTGCAGTGTATGGCGATGCTGCAGTTGATAGGAGTACAGTTGGGTGATGGGTAAAAAAGTTACAGCTTCAGGAAATGCAGATTCAGTCTGAAAACCCAGGAACACATCTCCAAATTGGGTTGGACATCATTGCCTCATCCACCCTACAGTCCAGACCAGGCACCCTCGGACTTCCATCTCCTTGGGCCGCTTAAAGATTCTCTACGGGGAACACACTTTGAAGATGACGAGAGTGTCAATCATGCAATGAAAACATGGCTAACCTACAGGACAAGAGCTTTTACCAGCAGCGTACGACCATAGAACGTGATGGAAACTACATAGAAAAATAGGACATGGACAAGACATGTCGATGTAAATTGTCATCGAATTCTGACTCTTAACAATAAATCTGTTCTGAGAGAAAAATGTGGGGCATTACTTACTGAACGACTCTCTTACTTTTAAGAATGGCAGCGGAATGTAAACCGGCAGAAATGTAAACTAGCAGAAATGACAAAAATGAGGGAACAAGAAGAAGGCTAGCAGTACTGGGTGACATTAAAAGGGGACAAATTTACAGGTTGGTTGTCAGGAATCTGTCGCAAGACAATAACTGTAAATACTAATTTGAATACAGGATCTGCTTTGATTCTCTGGGTGGAGAGCGGCTCTGTTGTATTTATCAGAGCAAAGGAAAACGTTCCCAGACTATCAAAGTGATGGCACTGTTGTCATTGAAATTTTTATCCGTTAGCTGATACACACTGTGTAGTGTAAATCAAGTGCGAATTTGATCTGCATATTAGTTTTGTTTATACTGTGTGTCAAAAGAGTAATTGTGAAGCATTTCTTTCGTTGAAGTCGATAAAATCTAATACCATACCGCCAACACATTATTTTGGTTAGCTTAGCACTAACGAAAATTCGTCCAAAGCTCTTTGAGGATCATGCTTTGCGACTTTCAGTAATTTTTGACTGTATTCTATACTGGCGACATTTCTCTTGAACATAATCGACTTGAAGAAGACTCTAACACAAAAAATAAAAACGTCGATAGCGGAACATTATAGTAATGCAAGACTCTTGATTGTAGCTGTTCTAAAAGATGACGACATAGTCTTATCCGAAGAAACAGATACATTACACATAAGAATTTGTGAGAAGGCATTTCGTGAACGCAGACGAAAGGGAAATCGCTAACGAATGTAAATGTTTCACTCCTCTTGGAAAGAGTGCAGCCCGAGTCTGGGCGACTTATTCTGTGGTTGAGACTTGGATCCACCACCTTACGCCAGAAACGAAATTGTAATGAAATCAGAGGGCGAGGCAATCTATCGACACCGGATGTTTGAAATCCGTGTCCTGGGAGCCTTACGCAGCCATAAAAATAATTTTGTGCATGCCACAGAACCTTCATTGCTTTCATTATAATACATGGAACAATACCACCAAAGATTTTGTGTAGTATCACCTACAAGAAGATACAACAACTAGCTAGTAACTGAAGCCGACAGTTGCAAATCGGCTGTGGCCGAGCAGTTCTAGGCGCTTCAGTCTGGAACCGCGTGACCGCTACGGTTGCAGTTTCGAATCCTGCCTCGGGCATCGATGTGTGTGATGTCCTTAGGTTAGGTTGAAGTAGTTCTAAGTCCTAGGGGACTGATGACCTCAGATGTTGAGTCCCATAGTGATCAGAGCCGTTTGGAATCGTGTGAAAACTTTGTTAAAAGACTGTGTCGTAATCTGTGCAGGTAAAAATGCTGTTGCCACGGATAAGGGTATTGAACTTGTAATAGGTTTTGAAAGTATGTTACTCAAGTAAGGTAACAGGTATGTAGCTGCTGTAAATGTTGCGTACGAATTTGACCTACCTCCTCGTACGTGCCGACATCAGTTATTGAAAAGAACGAACGAAGAGATAAATGAAGACGGCAAACATTTCTGTATGTGAACATAACGATGGAAGCATTTTATACAGACCCATTGATATCAGCCACGGGCTTCAATTTACTTACGGAGGAAACAGTTCTTGTCTACAGTAATCTATCTTTTACTAAACTTGAGTTACAAGAGGCCAAGACGAAAGCAGCTCAAAGTACCATGGACAAAAGGGTCATAATGAAATATCCTAATTTTCGTGCAGTCCTAAAGGATCGACTGCACACCGACTAGCGCAGCGCCGCAAAACGGCATCAAGAAGGCACTGAACCGCGCTAATAGCAGAGTCACCGCTTCCTGTCAACGCTGAGCTGACCAGCTGCCCATCGCTAGTCGGCCCCAATTCGGTCGCAGACTTCTAGAGCATCAGTACTAAGAAATAGGAAGTTCTGCGTATGTTGTTGTTGTTGTGGTCTTCAGTCCTGAGACAGGTTTGATGCAGCTCTCCGTGCTACTCTATCCTGTGCAAGCTTCTTCATCTCCCAGTACTTACTGCAAACTACATCCTTCTGAATCTGCTTAGTGTTCACCTCTTGGTCTCCCCCTACGATTTTTACCCTTCACGCTGCCCTCCAATACTAAATTGGTGATCCCTTGATGCCTCAGAACAGGTCCTACCAACCGATCCCTTCTTCTGGTCAAGTTGTGCCACAAACTTCTCTTCTCCCCAATCCTATTCAATACTTCCTCATTAGTTATGTGATCTACCCATCTAATCTTCAGCATTCTTCTGTAGCACCACATTTCGAAAGCTTCTATTCTCTTCTTGTCCAAACTATTTACCGTCCATGTTTCACTTCCATACGTGGCTACACTCCAAACAAATACTTTCAGAAATGACTTCCTGACACTTAAATCTATACTCGATGTTAACAAATTTCTCTTCTTCAGAAACGCTTTCCTTGCCATTGCCAGTCTACATTTTATATCCTCTCTACTTCGACCATCATCAGTTATTTTGCTCCCCAAATAGCAAAACTCCTTTACTACTTTAAGTGTCTCATTTCCCAATCTAATACCCTCAACATCACCCGACTTAATTCGACTACATTCCATTATTCTCGTTTTGCTTTTGTTGTTGTTCATCTTATATCCTCCCTTCAAGACACCATCCATTCCGTTCAACTGCTCTTCCAAGTCCTTTGCTGTCTCTGACAGAATTACAATGTCATCGGCGAACCTCAAAGTTTTTATTTCTTCTCCATGAATTTTAATACCTACTCCGAATTTTTCTTTTGTTTCCTTTACTGCTTGTTCAATACACAGATTGAATAACATCGGGGATAGGCTACAACCCTGTCTCACTCCCTTCCCAACACCGATTCCCTTTCATGTCCCTCAACTCTTATAACTGCCACCTGGTTTCTGTACAAATTGTATATAGCCTTTCGCTCCCTGTATTTTACCCCTGCCACCTTTAGAATTTGAAAGACAGTATTCCAGTCAACATTGTCAAAAGCTTTCTCTAAATCTACAAATGCTAGAAATGTAGGTTTGCCTTTCCTTAATCTTTCTTCTAAGATAAGTCGTAAGGTCAGTATTGTCTCACGTGTTCCAGTATTTCTACGGAATCCAAACTGATCTTCCCCGAGGTCGGCTTCTACTAGTTTTTCCATTCGTTTGTAAAGAATCCGTGTTATTGTTTTGGAGCTGTGGCTTATTAAACTGATTGTTCGGTAATTTTCACACCTGTCAGCACCTGCTTTCTTTGGAATTGGAATTATTATATTCTTCTTTAAGTCTGAGGGTATTTCGCCTGTTTCATACATCTTGCTCACCAGACGGTAGAGTTTTGTCAGGACTGGCTCTCCCAAGTCCGTCACTAGTTCCAATGGAATGTTGTCTACTCCGGGGGCCTTGTTTCGAGTCAGGTCTTTCAGTGCTCTGTCAAACTCTTCACGCAGTGTCGTATCTCCCATTTCATCTTGATCTACATCCTCTTCCATTTCCATAATATTGTCCTCAAGTACATCGCCCTTGTATAGACCCTCTATATACTCCTTCCACCTTTCTGCTTTCCCTTCTTTGCTTAGAACTGGGTTTCCATCTGAGCTCTTGATGTTCATACAAGTGGTTCTCTTGTCTCCAAAGGTCTCTTTGATTTTCCTGTAGGCAGTATCTATCTTACCCCTAGTGAGATAAGCCTCTACATCCTTACATTTGTCCGCTAGCCATCCCTGCTTAGCCATTTTGCACTTCCTCTCGATCTCATTTTTGAGACATGTGTATTCCTTTTTGCCGGCTTCATTAAATGCATTTTTATATTTTCTCCTTTCATCAATTAAATTCAATATTTCTTCTGTTACGCAAGGATTTCTACTAGCCCTCGTCTTTTTACCTACTTGATCCTCTGCTGCCTTCACTACTTCATCCCTCAAAGCTACCCATTCTTCTTCTACTGTATTACTTTCCCCCATTCCTGTCAATTGTTCCCTTATGCTCTCCCTGAAACTCTGTACAACCTCTGGTTCTTTCAGTTTATCCAGGTCCCATCTCCTTAAATTCCCATCTTTTTGCAGTTTCTTCAGTTTTAATCTACAGCTCATAACCAATAGATTGTGGCCAGAGTCCACATCTGCCCCTGGAAATGTCTTACAATTTAAAACCTGTTTTCCTAAATCTCTATCTTACCATTATATAATCTATCTGATACCTTTTAGTATCTCCAGGGTTCTTCCATGTATACAACCTTCTATCATGATTCTTAAACCAAGTGTTAGCTATGATTAAGTTGTGCTCAGTGCAAAATTCTACCAGGCGGCTTCCTCTTTCATTTCTTAGCCCCAATTCATATTTACCTACTACGTTTCCTTCTCTCCCTTTTCCTACACTCGAATTCCAGTGACCCATGACTGTTAAATTTTCGTCTCCCTTCACTATCTGAATAATTTCTTTTATGTCATCATACATTTCTTCAATTTCTTCGTCATCTGCAGAGCTAGTTGGCATATAAACTTGTACTACTGTAGTAGGTGTGGGCTTCGTATCTATCTTGGCCACAATAATGCGTTTGTAGTAGCTTACCCGCATTCCTGTTTTCCTATTCATTATTAAACCTACTCCTGCATTACCCCTATTTGACTTTGTATTTATATATCCCTGTATTCGCCTGACCACAACTCTTGTTCCTCCTGCCACCGAACTTCACTAATTCCCACTATATCTAACTTTAACCTATCCATTACCCTTTTTAAATTTTCTAACCTACCTGTCCGATTAAGGGATCTGACATTCCACGCTCCGATTCGTAGAACGCCAGTTTTCTTTCTCCTGATAACGACATCCTCTTGAGTAGTCCCCGCCCGGAGATCCGAATGGGGTACTATTTTACCTCCGGAATATTTTACCCAAGAGGAGGCCATCATCATTTAATCATACAGTAAAGCTGCATGCCCTCGGGAAAAATTACGGCCGTAGTTTCCCCTTGCTTTCAGCCGTTCGCAGTACCAGCACAGCAAGGCCGTTTTGGTTATTGTTACAAGGCCAGATCAGTGAATCATCCAGACTGTTGCCCCTGCAACTACTGAAAAGGCTGCTGCCCCTGTTCAGGAACCACACGTTTGTCTGGCCTCTCAACAGGATACCCCTCCGTTATGGTTGCACCTGCGGTACGTCTATCTGTATCGCTGAGGCACGCAAGCCTCCCCACCAACGGCAAGGTCCATAGTTCATGGGGGGGGGGGGGGGGGGGGGGTTCTGCGTATAGTACCACATTATCAATGCAATTGTGTGTACGAAGAACAGGAGGTTAACTATTGTTTCTTCCCTTAACAAAAGTAAAGTTTTCTATTAATTAGAAAGTGTGTTGTAAAGACGATTTTGGAGTCCTGCCACCGGTCATCGCAAATTGTCTCCTTCCTTGTTTCTTTGCGTCTGTGTGGACTCCCACAGTATCCGACATAACAATTTTCATCTGGAGAGTGAACAATATTTGTTAGGGAAGTAGACGGTCTCGCAACAGAATGTCATGTGGAACTAAACTGTAAACACACTCAAAAGGATACATACCGGGATATATAGTCATTTTAACCAACGAAGCTGATGAAATAAACGTACTTCTTAACACTGACTAGAAGGATGTTTCAGCTTCTTGTTTTTGTGAAAATTTATTACATAATAAGTATTAGATGTAAATCTTGAAAACTCTTTTTTGTGGAATAGAATAAAACACCGAGGAATTTGTATTCATGTGAAAGAAAATTTAGATTATAGAAATGTAGTCTCTTTGTGGGAACTGGATTGTGAAACAGATTTTAAAACAAGTGTTGAGTCAGTTTCACAAAAAACTGTTATTTTGGGGGTGTGGGTGTGTAAAGGTCTCCTGATCGCCCTATAAGTGCTTTTTAAAAAACTGGACCTTAATTTAGGTAAACTAAAAATGGTTCAAATGACTCTGAGCACTATGGGACTTAACATCTGAGGTCATCAGTCCCCTATAACTTAGAACTATTTAAACCTAACTAACCTAAGGACATCACACACATTCATGCCCGAGGCAGGATTCGAACCTGCGACCGTAGTGGTCACGCGGTTCCAGACTGTAGCGCCTAAAACCGCACGGCCACGCCGGCCGGCGCCTGCAGTATAACAGCAAAGTATATGGACACGTTTTAATAACAGTGAGTGGTTACATGTAGGTCCGAAGAAGGAAGATCTGATGGTATTATATGGGAGTAGTATTAAGAGGACATCGAAAATTAAGCTTCTGCAGTAAATGTAAGGGATAGGAAACAAGAGCTTTTATATAGACCGATCAAATAATATGCAACAAATGAAGCTGGAAATTCGTTTTTGCATAATACTAAGGAAAACACAACATTTATTTGCTGAACTTAGAGTTAGCAGTAGATATCGTGGTTCCATAACTAGATAAATTAAAGGTAGCAGGAAGGCGTTTAAACGATTTAGATAACATGGTCGCTGAACAACATGCTCCAAATATCTGACGTATTACTTCATCACAACATATGTGACCATAAAATTAATTATAATATTCATATTTACTTGTTGCAGATATTGTACGTGTTGCAGAGAATGTTTTAAAATGATGTGGAATTTTTTCGATGACAGTAACGTCTATGGCAGAATATGTGTACAAACTACCATTGTAAACCAAGGTGCAGAGAACACTATATTACAAAGACCTCATAACAGTACTCCTGAGGAAGTAGCAATATTAGGTTGGTGCGTAAGTTGGTAGCGGTTTTTCATAGGTTTAATAAGCAGAGCAGATTCACGTATAGAGACTTTAATCATCAATGATAAGTTCTCCTTCCCTTTCTACAACAGTCTCCCAACGATGGGGTATGTTTCCGATTCTTCGACTATAGACATCACGTGGTTTTGATGCGAAAAACTTATCAGACCACATTCGGAGAGTATTTTCACCCAGAAAGGAAGTTGTTTGAAGTTTGTTCTATAGAGAGCGGAAAAGGTGAAAATTTGAGAATGCAAGATAAGGTGAATATTCTGTGAGCGGAATGAACGTAGCAGTCTCGCGGTTCCGGACTGAAGCGCCTAGAACCGCGCGGCCACCGCGGCAGGCTAGGTAAACTAAAAATTACTAATAAAACAGTGGTACTCAACAGTTATTTTGACATTGATTGCTGAGCCACGCACATAAAAACATTTAAATGTAATAAAAACCTTCTATCTATGTATAACTGTTAGTTCTCCAAGACTTATGAAAAAAGTTAGTCTCACTACCCTTGATCAGGTATGTGTACACATGGACAAGCGTGCATTGAAAAACTTTCGTGCTGGCTACAGCGACCACTCTCATATCTGTAAATCACATCAAAACATGTAATTCATATCTTTAAGTGTATAAGAAAATTTAAATGTACAATATAGACTCAAATTTGTGTCTGTTTGTTATATCGATCTAATTTATTAGAAAAATTTAAATGATGTATACTTGCAAGTTGTAAAACCAACAGTTAAATATATTTTCTGTCCAATATCTTATGTACGTTGTGTGTACTGAAAAACAGTTTCATATGACCAAATAAAATAACTGTGGTCTTCTGTCCGAAGCCTGGTTAATGGAGCTCTCGCTGCTAGTCTATCCTGTGCAAGCCCACATACACTTCTTTCCATAAACAACCTGCCAACCTTCATGCATCAGCATGTGCCCTACGAACCGATTCATTCTTTTACTCAAGGTGTGCTATAGCATTACGTTTTCCCCCATTTACATGCAGCACTTCATCATTAGTTATTTGAACTACCCGCTAATCTTCATCATTCTTCTGTAACATCACAACTCTAAAGCTTTTATTCTCTTCTTGTCCAAACGGCTTACCGTTCACAATTCACTTCCATACAAGGCTACACTCCAGACAACTATCTCCGGGAAAGACTTCTGGCACTTTCATTGATATTGGATGTTAACAATTTCCTCTTATTCAGAAATTCTCTTCTTCCTTATTGCTAGGGGACTTTTACATCCTCACTACTCCGCATGTCATCAGTTAATTTGCTGCCCAAATAGCAGAACCCATGTATAACTTCTAGTGTCGTGTTTCCTAATCGAATTCACTCAGCATACCCGCATTTAATTGGGTTTCATTCCATTATCCTTGTCTTACTTTTGCTGATGTTCACTTTTTGTAATCTGTCTTCAAGACACAATCTATTCTGTTCAACTGCTCCCAGAAATAACTCCAATGTCATCGACGAACCAAAACGTTTTTATTTTTTTCCTCCCTCAATTTTAGTTCCCATTCAAATTTCTCCTTGTTTTCCTTCACAGCTTGCTCAGCGTATGTACGGCATAACGTCGGGGATAGGCTGCAATCCTGTCCTACTCCCTTACCAACAACAGCTTGCCTTTCATGTCCTTCAACTCTTGTAATTGCGATCTGATTTCTATATATGTTGCAAATAAATTTTCGGTATCTTTATTTGATTCCCGCCACCTTCAAAATTTCAAAGAGTGAATTCCAGTGAATACTATCAGAACCTCTCTACACTTCTCTGGAACCCAAACTGGTCTTCACCAAGGTCGGCGTCTACCAGTTTTTCCAGTCTTTTCTCAATATTTTGCGACAATGACGTATTAACCTGATGGTTGAGTGGTATTCACACCCATCAGCTCCTGCATGGAATTAATACATTCTACCTCAAGTCTGTGAATATTTCGTTACCTCATATTGGCTGAGGGGATGTTGTCTGCTCCAGGACACTTTTTACACAAGGGAATGACGAACGGTGACCAAAACTAAATCCAGGCTAGCTGTTGTAGTCATGTTCTGGGAAGGCTACGGCAAAACTTGTGATGACAATGTTAGTGCGGCTTAATAGTTAGCAGCGTGTTTTAATGCTGACGATTAAGTCGCTTGTCGGTCAACAGTTCTGTTGAACCTTCACAACGACTTCGCTCAGCCAGGCTCTTTGTTCGTCGATTGTTGTGCAGCACTCGGTATTAGACGTGTAGAACCATTTATTCTTCAGATAGCGATCGCAGGTTCGAATCCTGCTTCCGGCGTGGATGTGTGTGATGTCCTTAGGTTAGTTAGGTTTAAGTAGTTCTAAGTTCTAGGGGACTGATGACCTCTGAAGTCCCATAGTGCTCAGAGCCATTTTTTTGTTACCACGGCCAGTAATAACGTTAGTACAGATAGTACAAATAGTACAGATAGTACACGTACTAATTCTTCCTGAATCTTCGGGTAATTTTACCCATTTTCACAAGTTGCGAAATTGTCAGGAATAAAACAGTGACCCGAATATAGAATATTTTTCCTTTACTTTACGCCTATGCTCACAAACTTTTCTGTCATCAGATGACCGGTTTCGGTCTATAATGACCATCTGTAGGACTTGTTTTTATAAAACAGACCTGAAGATGGTCATTTTAGACCGAAACCTGTAGTCTGATGACAAAAAAGCTTGTGACCATATGCATAAAGTGAAGTAAATTTATCCATTTTCAGTGTCACCCACAACTCGTTCTTAGTTTTTTCTTCCCTGTAATTGTTCTTAGATGATTCTTCTTTGCGGGTAATTTCTTCGCACTATATGTCCTATACATGGCGTGTTCTACGTTCTTATAATATCCAGTTGATTCCATTCCTCCCCTTTTCATAAAAGTAGCGCTTCTTATGTCATTCTGTCAGTCAACCCCAATAATATACGAATTTTTGTGGTATTACCTGGTCGTAGTAATGAAAGAGATCTACCTATAGCAGTTTGGGCTTTGCTGTACCCTTACCTTTGAGGCGTTCAGCGACGTCTCGTAGTTACCTCTCTTTATCGTGCCGTCTACCATTTGAATCGCTCTATTATTATACTTTCAACCATTTTTAGTCCAGCTTAGCCTATAATTTGCTGTGGAGCCTTCGCTTGAGTACGAACATCAGACTCCTAGCTCTAATATAGATCATGTTCATGTTTCTAGTGTTTCAGTTGACTTTAAAAGTTTATTTAGTGATGGTAATGTAGCGGTCGTCACTCGGGTCAAGGTTTTTCGTGGGCTTGGAAGCCTAGCAGGTGAGGTGGTGGCGTACAGATGCAAGAGGCCGATCTCACACATACACCCAGCGAGGCAGTACTCAGTTGTCCTCGCCCAACAGAATGAAGGCAGCAGTTTGCAGTTATTCGGTATGGCCTTCACCAGGAGAAGGCCCAGGCTAGACTGCATCTTCTATGAGTCATGTATGTGACCAAAACAGCAATGGTAGCTTCGAGTGGCTAATTCCCACTACAGAGGGCTGGCTGCGGTCGCTTAGTTGAAGTCTCTGCGCAGGCAGTAGGCAACACATCACGGTTCGCCTACGACCTTATTCTGTAACGAACGAGATGGACATTCTGTCGGAATCAGAGATGCAGACGGGATAGTCGGACACTGAGACTTCTGAAGCAGAGGTATTTAAGCGGAAGATAACTTCATCATGGCCAATGCCAGGCACTCACTCGCCACCTGTCACATCGCTAGCTTGTTACGCCACGTGTGTTAGCCGTGTGGCAAGCGTGGCCGCGTGCTTCCGCATGCGCCTGCATAACGAGTGATGGGTACTGTTACGTCTGCCACAGACGGCCCCTGTCAGGCAGACTACACTCAAGACACCCCTGGGTATCATATAACATACACAAGCACTTGCAGGCGCAACCAAGAGGAAAACACTTCTTCAAAACAAATAGAACTTGCTAGAGATTAATGCGAACCTTTTTCTGCAGAGGTCGCCTCACAGATACAGGCAAAGTTGGAGTACTCCGCCGACCTCCGCCGGCTTTATAAGGCCAGCGCAGCAGCAGCAGCAGCAGCACATCTCCTTTCCCAAGGTGGCTTCCATCAACTCCCCCTCCTGGGTGATGCCCTCTCTCCCTCCATTTATCCCTCCTATCAACTCTGATCCTCACTCCCCCTCCTTTCCTCTGTCCTTTTCCCGGGCTCCCTCTCCCCCCTTCCATCCTCTCTCTTCCCCACCTCCCCTCTCTTTGCCCCCTTCTCTCCCCCGCGTCCTTTTACATTTCCCTCCTCTGCCTCCTATCAATCCCTCTCGCGTCTGCCCTTCTCCCCCTTTATTAGTCCTCTTCCTCCTTGGTACCTCCCCCCTTTTCGTTTTTTCCTCTCCTCCCTCCTTGTTTTCCCCCCTAATCCAGGTCCCCTGCCACCCATCTGCCTTGGGTCGGGAGTGCCATCTTTGTGCCGCCTTTTTCGTGCAGTGTTTTACAGTGTGTTTTTTCCAGTGCGTGCTCCGTGTTGTGTCTTTTGGGAAGTGTAGCGAACAGCCATCATACTGTCGCTGGGTGTGGTTTTTATTACTTGCGAACAGAAACCAGACTGTCGCCATCTTTTTTAATTGTGTGTCTACTGTGTTACTTGTCTGATTCCTGTGTCTTTTATCTACATTGCCAACCCCCTTTGCTTTCTGTTTTAACTTTCCGCTATTTTACGCCATTTTTCACTTTAAATCGCCATTTTATCGCCTGTTTTTCCTTGTTTCTTTCTTCTTCCTTTATTTGTAAAAAGTCTGTAGGCTATAGAGCAGCGTAGTAAGCTGCTACCGGCCCGCCCCCTTCGGGGGGAATTGAAAATCAATAAAGAAAAAAAAAAAACAGCAGCAGCAGTTCAGCCAGTTCCTCGCCGAGCTAGGACCAGCTCCGACAGACCTCACCGACGCTATTGATGAATGGTCGTCTAGAAGTTATTTGTTTTTGCGTGTATATAGTAATTGTTCGAGAAGTGTACTTCAGTTTCAATAAACGACATTACACTGAGTGTTCTACAATGATGAGTATTCTCCAGGTACAGTGTATGGATCATAATGGAGTCGGGTCGTGTGGGTCATGCAAATAATTATGTTTTGTTTTTAGGGCACAATGCCACTGTTGAAGAAGAAGCGTGCCACTGGTCGAGGGGATTGGTCACTGAAATGAAGCAAGAGGGTTCAAGTGTTCTTGAAGGCGAAATGACCGAAAGAGCTGATACCGATCGTTTTAACGTTCATACCCGTATTACTACACTGCAAAGGAGATCAATATCAGTTACCGGGTATCAACAGACATTTTTGACACCTCTTATGGGGCTGTCAAGTACGAGAATTATCGCACAACCAGCTTAAAACGCATGCATCCAAGTTGCTGACAAGAATAACACACAGAAGAATGGAAAAGAAAATTGAGGATTGGGAAGTTTGGCTTTAGAAAAGGTAAAGACACTAAAGAGTCCATTCTGACGTTTCGGTTGATAATGGAAACAAGACCAAATAATAATGGAGACACGACAATGGGATTTGTCGCCCTGGAAAACGCGTTCGACAATGTAAAATGGTGAAAGATGTTCCAAATTATGAGAAAAATAGGGGAAATCTATAGAGAGAGACGGTAATATACAATATGTACAACACCTAAGAGGAAATAAGAGAGTGGACGTCCAGGAACGAAGCCCTCTGACTAAAAAGGGTGTAAGACAGGGACATAGCGTTTAAACCTGCTGTTCAATCTGCAAATGTTGGAAATGAAAGAAAGATTCAGGCATGGGATTAAAATTCAAGGTGAAAAGATATCAGTGATACATTTCGCTAATGACATTGCTAGTCTAAGTGGTAGTGAAGAAGAATTACATGATTTTCTGAATGGAATGAACTGTCTAATGAGTACAGGCTGTGGGTTGACAGTAAATCGAAGAAAGACGAAAGTACTGGGTAGCAGCAGAAATGTGAACAGCGAGAAATTTAGCATCAGGATTGATGCTCACAAACTGCATGACGTTAAGGAATTACGCTACGGGCTAGGAAGCAAAACAACGAATTGCGGACGAATCAAGGAGGATATCGAAAGCAGACTAGCACTGGAGAAAAGGGAATCATTCGTGGCCAAGAGAAATCTACTAGTATCAAACATAGACCTTGATTTGAGGAAGAAATTTCTGAGAATGTATGTCTGGAGCGTAGCATTGTATGGCAGTGAAACATGGACTGTGGGAAAACCGGAGCAGAGGAGAATGCAAGAATTTTTGAGATGTCATGCTACAGCGAATGTTGAAAATTAGGTTCACTGATAAGGTAAGGAATGAGGAGGTTCAGCGCAGAAACGGAGAGGAAAGGGGTATGTGGGAAACACTGATGAGGAGAAGGGACAGGATGATAGGACATCTGTTAAGATATGAGGGATTGGCTTCCATGGTAGTAGAGGGAGCTGTAGAGGGCAAAAACTGTAGAGGAAGACAGGAGTTTGAAATACATCGAGCAAATAACTGAGGAGGTAGGTTGCAAGTGCTACTCTGGGACGCAGATGATTGGCACAGGAGAGGAATTCGTGGCGGGCCGCTCAAACCAATCAGAAGGATGATGTAATAAAAAGAAAGAAATAAATCCTATTTAGTGCAGATACTAGACAGACAAGCAATATAAGGGTAACGTATGTTTGACACTGCTACGAAGGCTGTCATAGTATTAAAAGGAATAGCTAGCGATCTTGATTAACACGATTCTTCAAGAATAATTAAGGTAATGGTCAAATGATAGTTTTGTAAACTGCCTCCTTTGTGTGTGTGTGTGTGGGAGGGGGGGGGGGTGGACTGTATTTCGTGGCGATTCTTCTTTCAACGAATCTCAGTCTGGCATCTCCTTTTCTGTCATTATTCTTACGTAATTGTACCGCTTTAAACGGCTGTTTGCACCTTCTTCTACATTACATAATGGGTGTGACTGCTTCCAGTGACTTCTCTGCTTTCGTATAATCATACAATTATGAGTCTTTCTGCCTATTTATGGACAATATTTACTTACGTTTATGTTGAGTGCCACCTGCCATTCTCTTACCACGTACAGGTTTTTCCAAATTTCGCTACAGTTTTTTAACGTTCTATGTATACAAAAGCAGCATCCGCGGAAAGCCTAGTGGAACTTTCCACGTTATCGACTAGATAATTTACACGTATTGTGCAAAGTAATGTTCTCTTAGTACTCGTTTGGGGTACTCCCGGTGTTTCTTTTATATCTACAATGTCTTTCCTTTAAGAATGTTTTGCAAATTGTCCATGCATTAAACTTGGAGAAAGGTCCTTTAGCACCATGAAATAGCAAGACCAGGAGCCTGTTAATTAATTAGTATAAGAACTGCGGATTCCGTGCAATTACTTGAACACTCTCTTTGCCAGCACCTCAACAAAGTGAATATAACTGATAAGGTGGCCTTCCTCGGCCGCCGTTAGGCGCTTTGACATGGAAATGAGGCATGCTAAGCCGGTGGATGCTCATCAGAGGCCGCCCCTTGATGCTGATACCCTGGGCGTGGGTGTCGGACAGCAGGCGTTCGGGCATGTTGTCCTCACTATAAAGACACGGCGATACACTGGAGGCGTAATTGAAATTCCTCCTCCTCTCGCGACGGCGGCAGCTGTCAGCACTCTCGAGATTGGTTCTCCCTCCCAGTCTCCGGCTCCGGATATTACGCGGAAAACAGCGCGGTCCGATCATCGACCTAATAACATTCTTTATTAGTACAGCAGATGCAACTAGTTCGTAGGAACACACTGCCGTTACTGATACAATAGAGGAGACCAGTAACTAGACTACGTACAAAACAATTTAGATACCGCTTATGTCGGTAATTTGTCATTAATCGGTTCCATCGGCATTAGAACTTATACAAAGTTTCCGGCAGTTTTGATAGGTGATCATTTTCGATAGGGAAAGCGTGTTAAACTGCAGAGCAAAAGGTTCAGTAAATTCTGTTATATTTTGAGAATGCGCATTGAAATTATGTTATTACTGGGAAAATATACGTAACTCAATATTTATTATGGCCTTCAGTCCCTCTCTTAAAGCAGTCCAGTGTTTTGCACATAAAATACTCGTTACATCCGAAACGCCCCCTTAGAAAAATTATGTGTTACTGTGCTGGTAAACCGCTTACGTTATTTGATTTTCAAACAACTGAGCATAACTCAACGTACCCGAACACCTCTCTCTTTACTTATTCTGATCATCACTAAACTGACACACAATATTTTTAGCTCAACGCAATCTGACTTTCAATAATCCCTACAAAAGTATGGCCCTGTCTAACAATAACCTATACCTTTCACGAATCACTTACCTCACAAAAATCTTCGTTACTCGAACTACTGCAATGCAGCGAGCGTCAATACTGCCACAAAATAGCAGCTTTTACGTCTGCAGAGAGACGTACTATAGGGACAGTTACTGCCAGCATGAGGGCAGCTAGGCAGTTTGTGCCTGCTATGGTGACAAATGGTTCAAATGGCTCTGAGCACTATGGGACTTAACATCTGAGGTCATCAGTCGCCTAGAACTTAGAACTACTTAAACCTAACTAACCTAAGGACATCACACACATCCATGCCCGAGGCGGGATTCGAACCTGCGGCCGTACCGGACGCGCGGTTCCAGATTGCAGGGCCTAGAGCCGCTCGGCCACACCGCCCGGCTCCTATGGTGACTTTTCGACGAACGGACACGACCCACATTCTAATTAAAGGAGCTCCTCCGGCTCCGATAGGCATGTCTCAACCATCTGGATGGGAGAAAACTAATCTGTTTACAGAGAGGCTTACTTGTTTCATTGCAAAAGTTGGCCCAAAGGAAGAGTCACCAGTTCTGCTGATTTTAAATGGGCGTTCTACTCACGTATGGAACACTAATATCACTGCCGTGTCTAGAGCAAACCATGTGACGGTCATCTCTCTTCCTCCTCATCCCACCCAAAAGATTCATCCTCTGGATAAGACGTTCATAGGCCCACTGAAAGCTTACTACAGTGAGGAAGGTATACAGCCGATTCGATATCCCCTCCTTAGTGGGCTCGGGTACGATTCCCGGCCTTGTCGGAGATTTTCTTTGCAATGGGATTGGGTGTTCTGTTGTCTCCATTATCATTTCATCACCACCGACGTACAATTCGGCCGATGTGGGGTCAACTCAGAGCCTGAACATCCCCAGTTGGGGACTCCCGGCCATCAATGCCATTGTATTGTATTGTATGTTAACCAGGTACCTATAAACGACGGAGAGGCTCCGTCCCCACCGCAGCCGCAGTGGTCCACAACCCCACGACGACTACCGCAGTCCACGTCACCCCTCCGCCGCCCGACACCGAACCCAGGGTTACTGTGCGGTTCGGCTCCCGGTGGACCCCTCAGGAAACGTCTTACACCAGACGAGTGAAGCCCCTAAGTTTGCGTGGTAGAGTAATGGTGGTGTATGCGTACGTGGAGAATTTGTTTGCGCAGTAGTCGCCGACATAGTGTAGCTGAGGCGGAGTAAGGGGAACCAGCCCGCATTTCCCGTGTCAGATGGAAAACTGCCTAAAAACCATCCACAGACAGGCCGGAGCACCGGACCTCGACACAAGTCCGCCGGGCGGATCCGTGCCGGGGACCAGGCACTCCTTCCCACTCCGGAAAGCCGTGCGTTAGAACGCACGGCCATCCGGGCGGACAACAATGCCATACGATCATTTCATATCAATGGATTCGATACTTCCATCGTCCTGTCATATCATGTGACGTAATGGAGCTGTCCGGAAATGCATAACTCGAAGTCCAGACAGGGGAGATTGCACAGAATGGATTCAAAGCAACTGGAATATTTCCACTGAACAAAGACATCTTTCCTGATTCTGATTTTCTGGTCTTACTATTGTGTTCGACTTCGACTCATGTTACTCCGTAGACTCTTCCAGGAACGACAAAATAAGTGAGCGCATTCGAGATTGCTCCAGTTCCTGCCATCAGGAAATTAGCAACGAATAGTGGTCGTAAGCCTTCACGTTCCCTTGTCGTCACTGGAACACCACGCCGTCACGACTTGTCTGTATCTTTGGAACAATCTGCTCTCAAGAAGGGTGATACACACTACGGGCGTAAGGTTGCCGGGTTATGGAAGGACCAGGCCAAATAAAGTTTGGACATGACTAGTATGAACACTTTTATAACCACTTGCCAGCAAAATACCTTTATTAAGGCCAACGGGATCTTGACTTATTAACACACAGCTTTTAAAATAAATGAAAGTACTTAAGAACAATTACTGATAATCGATCAACAATCTTATCAAATATTTCAGTGGGATCAAATGAAAAAAGTTATAATGTTAATTCAAATACTTGGTCTCGGTTCTCCAAAACGCATTCATGGGACCATGAAATATGAAAATCTAAATTTGCAACAAATGTTATTCGCTTTCCAAAAATATAAAAACCTTGTGTGCCGCTGATTACTATTGTTTAAGTACCTACAGCAAATTTTAATAAGAGAAGAAAGACATTATTTCAGCAACTGAATTGCATAGGAGTTTTCAAAGGTTCTGAGAAAACAGTCTTCAAATAGGTGGACCACATACTTTTCTGTAATGCGTTTCACTACAATACAACGAATAACTGAGGTTTACCTAAGAAGGAGTTCATTCAAAGGAGATAAAAAACAATTAAGGCTGGTCGATATGAAACCGCCCGCCGCACGTCGGGAAATGTGGTCCAGTTGAACGGAGCCGGAATAACGCAGGGCAGGCCAAATGCGCTGCTCACCACAGTCCTCATTTCCTAAGCAACCAGTCGGAACACGCCCCAGCGCACAAACTTAGAATGACAGCCTGAGGAATAGAGAAACAAATTTTAAGTGAAACGAGTAAAAGTTACGTCATCGGATTACATGCTGACAGCCTAGACAAATATTTGTGAAAAGTCGCTAAAAGATAATAAGGTAAGGCAACCACCCTCCACTTTAACGGCCAACCGATATTCAGCTTCAAATCATTACACAAGGCGGCAACGGTAAATACGTAACCGTTGTGCGGGGCTAAACACATGGGTGGAATAAAGGCGTGAACGGTTGGCTGATGAACCTCACTTACGTAAACACAAGCACCAAAATAAATGCAACAAGATTTGTTCCGGTGAGGTGGATAAGCTTGCACTCAAAGCGACTTGGCGGTTTAGTACACAAGGTACTAGGCTAGAAAAATGTTTTAGACGTCACAGTTAATGATACTGAACATACAAGAAATTTAGCAAACCCAAATACTTTAAAACACACAATCATATAATAACTCTATGACAGTCACCAAATGGAAGCTATTATAGTTTGATACGAGTGACACGCTATTCAAATAGCCGGGCCCGACATCGGAGCAGGGAACAAGAACAACAAGAGAAGACTGAACGGAGTCCAATATACAGGCAGCAGGACACAAACACTCGTGCAGGTAGCGAACAAATGGTTCAAAGGGCTCTGAGCACTATGGGACTTTACAGCTGAGGTCATCAGTCCCCTAGAACATAGAACTACTTACCTAAGAACATCGCACACATCCCTGCCCGAGGCAGGGTTCGAACCTGCGTCCGTAGCTGTCGCGCGGTTCCGGACTGAAGCGCCTAGAACCGCTCGGCTACCACGGCCGGCAGGTAGCGAACCCGTTACAATTGTCACCCTCACAGCGGATAGGAAGGTCAGTCTTTACGAATGCCGCGTGTTCTCGGCACCGAATCGACGAAGTAAAAGTAGCTCACCGTCCATACAAAGTCGCTGTGGGATGACAAACAGTGGAAAAGCTTGGAGCCGCCAAGAGACGTGTGGATGACGACGACCCACTGCTCGCCTCTGAACATGGTCGGCCAACGGATTAATGTGTCCACTTCCGTTTCCGGTACACATCCCTCGTGCCCGCAAAATGCTCAGGCAGACCAACTTGGAAACCGAGCGAGGTGGCCCAGTGGTTAGCACACTGGACTCGCTTTCGGGAGGACGACGGTTCAAACCCGCATCCGGCGATCCTGATTTAGGTTTCTCGTGATTTTCGTAAATGTCGGGATGGTTCCTTTGAAAGGGCACGGCCAATTTCCTTCCCAATCCTTCCACAATACGATGGGACCAATGACCTTGCTGTTTGGTTCCATCCCAACAAACCAACCAACCAACCAATAAAGTTGGAATTCACACAGTCGATAGAACAAACAGCCAGCCCGTTGCCTTGCAGACCTGCACTGTCCATCCTGCTTCACTGATTGCCTCTCCCGGGAAAACGGGCTCAACGGTACTCACAGCAAACGTGTCACGCCCCCTTCAAGCCAAAGATTGTGTTCCAGGAGATGCGGGTCACGCTATCGATAGCGCAATGGTTCAGCGTTCCATCCCTCTCACCCCCATCCAAAAAAAGCAGGAAACACAAGGGCGGGGTACGACTCACAAAGGAAATTTGATTAATATTATCTCTCTTAACTTGGGTAAGGTGCACCCGCAACTCATTTCCACTCTCTTCATCACAGAGCCTATGCGTGAACAGAGTAGGTACCTCCCACACATCATACGGCCGCACAAAGTGGGGTGACAGTTTTCCGGATGCCTTGCTCTCAGAGTCTATATCCTAAAATTTCTCACATAGACTAAATCTCCAACTGAATGTTTCCCAGATTTCGGCTCTGGTTGTACTGCGCCGCTTACATTTTATGGGAGTTCTGAATATTTGCCCTGGTCCTATCCCATTTAACTTTGATTAACTCAGGACTAATATCACTGGGAAATAAATCATGTATGGACCAGATATTTGATAAAGGTTAATTAAGGGGATAGACAAACACGCGAGAAGCAGGGGTAGCTATGTGCCTCATGTCTGGAGGTAACAAAAGCTATGTTCAGCCATGTTAAGGAAAGATCCCATTTAGTTTGAGCATCAGAGTGGAAAACAATCAGAGAAGACTTTAAGTTCCTATTAACCCGTTCTGCGGACGAAGGTTACAGGTAATAAAGTGTGGCAACGTATTTAACCCCCGATCGGAACAGAAGTTCCGAAACCCCTCAAAGGGAAACAAGACACATTATCGCCGACAGGGACCTTAGGAGGCCCAAAACAAGAGCAAATCTTACTCAAATGCCTAATACCTTGTCTGGCAGTAGTACTACCACTCAGGAGCAACCAGCTGAACCGCATAAAACCATCAACCACCAAAAACATGTAGTGCTACACCCCTTGAGGCCAAAGAAGAGGACGGAAGTAATCAACAAAAAGACGCTCCATGGGGACCTGCGTCCAAGTAGACTGAAGCAAAACACTACGCCCATCGGCACCCAGGTTAACCATCTTGCATTCCCGCCACTAACTAATCATTTTTCTAACATCACGATACAGTCCGGGCCGTGTTAGACACTGACGGATCATGTGAATAGTTTCATATGCCACCAGAAGACCCCTCCACAACAGATTATGATGATATTTGAAGACATCTGGAACAAGTGCAGTAGGAAGCAGATTTTAAGCTGTTAATTGAGGTGACCGCGGCGGCAGAGAATGTCCTTCCGCAATTCGTGCCAGGGAACTTGTGCACTGGCTCTTAACTGACAGCACTGAATTAACAAGACCTTCTAGGGGAGAAGAGCCCCACCTCCTCTTGGAACATTCTGCTGAAAGTACCTGCTACAACGTTATCGCAGCCCCTAATGTGGTGCACGTTGAAGTGTCAGGCGGAAATTCGGACAGCTCAGTTCGCAATACACCCAGTTGTAGGCAGGCGAGCCAGAACTCAATTAAGGGTCTGGTTGGCTGTCTTCAGTGTGAAATCTCAGTGTTCGAGGTAGTATTTAAATTTCTCTAGCGCGAAGAGGACAGCCAATGTATTTCTTCTCAGCTGGAGAGAGGGACTTACACGCGTAAGCTGAGGGCCTCCGTTCGTCACCTTGCTTCTGAAGCAACACGGCGGCAACCCCTGAGTTAGAGGCACCGGTTTGGATCACGAAGTGATGATTAAAATCAGGTATGGCCAGGACAGGGACGTTACTTAAAGCTATCTTAAGTACAGCAAACGCAGCCTGCTAGCTGTCGATCCGGACAAATGGCTCGCTCTTCTTTCGCAACAGGTTTAACGGAGCAGCTACCTCAGTAAACATCGGAACAAATTTTCGGAAGAAGTTAGTCATTCCAATGAAACGGGCTACCCGTTTCTTACTCTCAAGAAGGCGGAGACCGTAAATAGTTCGGGTCCTAGACTGCCATATGCGGCACTCTTACACTAGAGCGGTATGCCGATGATATTCAACAGTCAGTTTTGTTGCCCTTCGTTGCAAGCCGTCATTGGTTCAGATTTCAGCAAGGTAATGCCCTTCTGCAGACGGCGAGAGTTTCTACTGCTTGCCTTCGTGCGTGTGATACTCTATATTGACCAGCAAGGTCGCCGAACCTCCATCCATTTGTGAACTTATCGAGCGTTACGGACAAAGCCCTCCAACCATCTCGAGATTCTGACGGTCTAACTTACCAGTTGGACAGAATCTTGCACGATATTCTGCAGGAGGACATACAACAACTCTATCAGTCAATGCTAAGCCGAATAACCGCTTGCGTGAGGGCCAGAGGTGGAACAACGCGTTACTGATTTGCTCAATTTGTGTATCTTTTTCTTCACGTACATAACATCTATCTACATCCGTTCCTTGAGAAATTTCATCGAGGTGCGTCGTTTTTCTGTCTTAGAGTGTACTTATTAATAATCAATAATGCTGTATATAGGCTAAACTCTCTAATGCGCTGTAGAGAGCACACATGTGGTAATAATAAGGCTGTTGCTAGGCATACATACACGTGATCAGGAAGTCATAAATATCGTCGTAACTGCCGTCTGCTTCACGTCTGCTGTGCAGCGAGCTACCTTAATTTAAGTATTAACTGTATTTTTCTTACTTGTCACTTCTTCTTCCGTGTGTTTTTGCTTTTAGGAAGCTTTAATTGTCGAGTGCTAGTAATAGTGTTCCATAGATTTCGTGTTTGTTTTGAATACAGTCAGAGAGAGTCCCTTTAGTCAGCCATCGTGCCAGTAGAGCTAGTGTTTGTTCTCAATACAGTCCAGAGACAGGTAGTGCTACTTTCATTGTTTACTACAAGTAGTGGCTAGCATCCACAGTTCAGTCAACAATCAGCCGCCTTTAGTGAATTAGCAGTCTAGTTAAAAGTTGATTACCTCTCTACAGTAAATTGATTTCTTAGGATGGATAGGATGTGTGACTGCTGTGTACGGACGCAGGAGGAGCTGGCCACTGTTCGCGAACAACTGAACGTGTTGATCGCCGCGGTCAGCCGTCTTCAGGCTGCTGCCTCGGAGTGTGGCGGCAGTGGGGGGGTCTAGTGCGTCGCATGGTACACCCCAGGTGTTACATGCTTACATGCTTCACCCACTGTCCCTGCTGTCGAGACATCTTCGCGGGTACCGGGCGCAGTTGGGCCACCCTCTCCCCAAGGGGGGTGGCGGGTTCAGCGGCGTTCGCGGCGCACGAGGCGGAGGGTAAATGTGGAGGCTGGCCGTGTGACATCGCCCGCTCTGCCTGTGAGTCGACATGTGGCCGCTCCTTCAGCAAAGTCCGAGCAGGCACACGGGGTCAGGGGTTTATTAGTTATTGGGAGCTCCAACGTTAGGCGGGTGATGGAGCCCCTTAGGGAAATAGCGGGAAGGTCGGGGAAGAAGGCCAGTGTTCACTCTGTCTGCTTGCCGGGGGATCTCATCCGAGATGTGGAGGAGGCCCTGCACTGGGTGCACCCGACTGCAAATTGTTGCTCATGTCGGCACCAATGACTCCTGCCGTCTGGGTTCAGAGGTCATCCTCAGTTCATACTGGCGGTTGGCGGAATTGGTGAAGGCGGAAAGCCTCGCTTGCGGGGTGGAATCAGAGCTAACTATTTGTAGTATCGTTCCCAGAACCGATCGCGGTCCTCTGGTTTGGAGCCGAGTGGAAGGCTTAAACCAGAGGCTCAGACGATTCTGCGGAGATCTGGGGTGCAAATTTCTCGACCTCCGCTATCGGGTGGAGAAATGTAGGGTCCCCCTGAATAGGTCAGGCGTGCACTACACGCCGGAAGCGGCTACAAGGGTAGCGGAGTACGTGTGGAGTGCACATGGGGGTTTTTTAGGTTAGAGAATTCCCTCCCTAGGCCCGACAAGACGCCTCCTGAGACGCGGCAAGGTAGGATTAGGCAAAATGCAACAGGGAATAACAATATTAATGTGCTAATAATAAACTGCAGGAGCGTCTATAGAAAGGTCCCAGAACTGCTCTCATTAATAAACGGTCACAACGCCCATATAGTACTAGGGACAGAAAGTTGGCTGAAACCAGACGTAAACAGTAATGAAATCCTAAACTCAGATTGGAATGTATACCGCAGAGACAGGCTGGACATTGAAGGGGGAGGCGTGTTTATAGCGATAAGAAGTGCAATAGTATCGAAGGAAATTGACGGAGATCCGAAATGTGAAATAATTTGGGTGAAGGTCACTGTTAAAGCAGGCTTAGACATGGTAATTGGATGTCTCTATAGGCCCCCTGGCTCAGCAGCTGTTGTGGCTGAACACCTGAAGGATAATTTGGAAAATATTTCGAGTAGATTTCCCCACCATGTTATAGTTCTGGATGGAGATTTTAATTTGCCGGATATAGACTGGGAGACTCAAACGTTCATAACAGATGGCAGGGACAAAGAATCCAGTGAAATTTTTTTAAGTACTTTATCTGAAAACTACCTTGAGCAGTTAAACAGAGAGCCGACTCGTGGCGATAACATATTAGACTTTCTGGTGACAAACAGCCCCCAACTATTTGAAACAGTTAACGCAGAACAGGGAATCAGCGATCATAAAGCGGTTACAGCATCGATAATTTCAGCCGTAAACAGAAATATTAAAAAAGGTAGGAAGATTTTTCTGTTTAGCAAAAGTAACAAAAAGCAGATTACAGAGTACCTGACTGCTCAACACAAAAGTTTTATCTCAAGTACAGATAGTGTTGAGGATCAGTGGACAAAGTTCAAAACCATCGTACAATATGCGTTAGATCAGTATGTGCCAAGCAAGATCGTAAGAGATGGAAAAGAGCCACTGTGGTACAACAACCGAGTTAGAAAACTCCTGCGGAAGCAAAGGGAACTTCACAGCAAACATAAACATAGCCAAAGCCTTGCAGACAAACAAAAATTACGCGAAGCGAAATGTAGTGTGAGGAGGGCTATGCGAGAGGCGCTCAATGAATTCGAAAGTAAAGTTCTATGTACTCACTTGGCAGAAAATCCTAAGAAATTTTGGTCTTATGTCAAAGCGGTAGGTGGATCAAAACAAAATGTCCAGACACTCTGTGACCAAAATGGCACTGAAACAGAGGATGACAGACCTAAGTCCGAAATACTAAATTTTTTCCAAAGCTGTTTCACAGAGGAAGACTGCACTGTAGTCCCTTCTCTAGATTGTCGCACAGATGACAAAACGGTAGATATCGAAACAGACGACAGAGGGATAGAGAAACAATTAAAATCGCTCAAAAGAGAAAAGGCCGCTGGACCTGATAGGATACCAGTTTGATTTTACACAGAGTACGCGAAGGAACTTGCCCCCCTTCCTGCTGCGGTGTACCGTAGGTCTCTAGAAGAGCGTAGCGTTCCAAAGGATTGGAAAAGGGCACAGGTCATCCCCGTTTTGAAGAAGGGACGTCGAACAGATGTGCAGAACTATAGACCTATATCTCTAACGTCGATCAGTTGTAGAATTTTGGAACACGTATTATGTTCGAGTATAATGACTTTTCTGGAGACTAGAAATCTACTCTGTAGGAATCAGCATGGGTTTCGGAAAAGACGGTCGTGTGAAACCCAGCTCGCGCTATTCGTCCACGAGACTCAGAGGGCCATAGACATGGGTTCCCAAGTAGGTGCCGTGTTTCTTGACTTCCGCAAGGCGTTCGATACAGTTCCCCACAGTCGTTTAATGAACAAAGTAAGAGCATACGTACTATCAGACCAATTGTGTGATTGGATTGAAGAGTTCCTAGATATCAGAACGCAGCATGTCATTCTCAATGGAGAGAAGTCTTCCGAAGTAAGAGTGATTTCAGGTGTGCCGCAGGGGAGTGTCATAGGACCGTTGCTATTCACAATATACATAAATGAACTTGTGTATGACATCGGAAGTTCACTGAGGCTTTTTGCGGATGATGCTGTGGTGTATCGAGAGGTTGTAACAATGGAAAATTGTACTGAAATGCAGGAGGATCTGCAGCGAATTGACGCACGGTGCAGGGAATGGCAAATCAATCTCAATGTAGAAAAGTGTAATGTGCTGCGAATACTTAGAAAGACAGATCCCTTATCATTTAGCTACAAAATAGCAGGTCAGCAACTGGAAGCAGTTAATTCCATAAATTATCTGGGAGTACGCATTAGGAATGATTTAAATGGAATGATCATACAAAGTTGATCGTCGGTAAAGCAGATGCCAGACTGAGATTCATTGGAAGAATCCTAAGGAAATGAAATCCGAAAACAAAGGAAGTAGGTAACAGTACGCTTGTTCGCCCACTGCTTGAATACTGCTCAGCAGTGTGGAATCCGTACCAGATAGGGTTGATAGAAGAGATAGAGAAGATCCAACGGAGAGCAGCGCGCTTCGTTACAGGGTCATTTAGTAATCGCGAAAGCGTTACGGAGATGATAGATAAACTCCAGTGGGAGGCTCTGCAGGAGAGACGCTCAGTAGCTCGGTACGGGCTTTTGTTAAAGTTTCGAGAACATACCTTCACCGAAGAGTCAAGCAGTATATTGCTCCCTCCTACGTATATCTCGCGAAGAGACCATGAGGATAAAATCAGAGAGTTTAGAGCCCACACAGAAGCATACCGACAATCCTTCTTTCCGCCAACAATACGAGACTGGAATAGAAGGGAGAACCGATAGAGGTACTCAGGGTACCCTCCGCCACACACCGTCAGGTGGCTTGCGGAGTATGGATGTAGATGTAGATGTAGACAAATATTAATGCAATGTGAATATTCTGCATAGAGGATTCTATGTAAAAATATTAGACATGGTAAAGTTTTTGTTCACCAAACTGGCGGGAGCCGATTACTGAATGTGCGAAATGAGTACAGTACAGATGCGTACTTTAATACTGATGACGACCTGTTAGAATACGCCGCACGTCTATTCCAACCCACTTACCGGCGCTGGGGAGACTGCGGACCCCTGAGACGAGATCTAAACACATTTTCGCTCAACGGAAAATACCATTACCTGCGAGACGAACAACACTTACCTATGTAGTTCGTTTAATAAAATTGAAGTTGAGTGGTGGTTTCTTACTATTTGCCTGTTCTAAATGCACATTCCACTGTCGCATTACACTGCTGTATTATTTAACCTCCCTCACTAGCTAATGACAATATGGAGTTTATGGCTCAATCATCTGATTTTACAGAAATTGATATAAGGTTCTGGCTCCTTTTTTTTCTTTTTTGTTTTTATTGGGTGAACGTAAACTTCACTGATAGATTGTCGCCGGCCGTTGTGGCCGAGCGGTTCTAGGCGGTTCAGTCCGGAACCGAACTGCTGCTAGTTGCAGGTTCGAATCCTGCCTAGGGCATGGATGTGTGGGATGTCTTAGGTTAGTTAGGTTTAAGTAGCTCTAAGTCTAGGGGACTGATGACCTCAGATGTTAAGTCCCATAGTGCTCAGAGTCATTTGAAACATTTTTTTTATAAATTGTCGGAATCTCTTAAGAGATAGGAATATTTTCTATGTAGTTTTGTAATAGGGACACATAGTATCCGGTGGTTCACAGGAGAATAAAATTTAATTCCAATTTATTCGTTTTGCCACCCAAGTTACCTTCATTTCTGTGAAAATATCTTCACCACAGTAGTAGAGACTGTTAAAAGAATCACGAAAAAGTACGGCACAAAACTCTAATGCATCGTAAAGTGGTTGCCTTCGCTGCATGGGTCAGCTCATGGCGTCGTTGTGCCATTCTTCCACTGCATTCAGTGACCCACATGCGACGTACATATCTGCCTCCCTTAGTAAATAGATCCGCACTACTGTCTCGTTGACGTGTAACTAATATTGCACGAAAACTCCGACACGTCAAAACAACAATGAAGATGAAGTGTGAGGGCGAAGAGTGAAGTTGACTTAGCTCTGTCAACGGGAAATACACTATGTGATCAAAAGTATCCAGACACCTCCAAAAACATACTTTTTCCATATTAGGTGAATTGTGTTGCCACCTACTGCCAGGTACTCCACATCAGTTACCTCAGTAGTCATTAGACATCGTGAGAGAGCTCCGCGGAACTCACGGACTTCGAACGTGGTCTGGTGATTGGGTGTTACTTGTGTAATACGTTTGCACGCGAGATTTCACACTCCTAAGCATCCCTAGGTCCACTGTTTCCGACGTGATAGTGAAGTGGAAACGTGAAGGGACACGTACAGCACAAAAGCGTACATGACGACCTCGTCTGTTGACTGACAGAGACCGCCGAGAGTTGAAGAGGGTCGTAAAGTGTAATAGTCAGACATCTATCCAGACCATTACACAGGAATTCCAAACCGCATCAGATTTCTATGGCAGGCGGGAGGTGAGAGAACCTAGATTTCATGATCGAGCGGCTACTCATAAGCCACACATGACGCCGGTAAATGCCAAACGACTCCTCGCTTGGTGTAAGGAGCCACATAAGACGATTGAACAATGGTAGAAAGTTGTGTGGAGTGACGAATCACGGTACACAATGTGGCGATCCGATTGCAGGGTATGAGTATATCAAATGCCTGGTGAATGTCATCTGCCAGCGTGTGTAACGCCAACAGTAAAATTCGGAGGCGGTGTTGTTATGGTGTGGTCGTGTTTTTCATGGAGGGGTTTGCACCCCTTGTTGTTTCGGGTGGCTTTATCACAGCACAGGCCTACATTGATGTTTTAAGCATCTTCTTGCTTCCAATTGTTGAAAAGCAATTTGGGGATGGCGATTGCATCTTTCAACACGATCGAGCACCTGTTTATAATGCACGGCCTGTAGCGGAGTGGTTACACGACAGTAACATCCCTGGACTGGCCTGTACAGAGTCCAGACTTTACCTCTATCTAACACCTTTTGGATGTTTTGGAACTCCGACTTCGTGCCAGGCCTCACCGAGCGGCATCAATATCTCTCTTCAGTGCAGCACTCCATGAATTATGGGCTGCCATTCCCCAAGAAACCTTCCAGCACCTGATAGAACGGAAGCCTGCGAGAGTGAAATCTGTCATCAGGCCTTAAGTTGGGCCAACACCATGTTGAATTCCAGCATTACCGATGGAGGGCGCCACGAACTTTTAGTCATTTTCAGCCTGGTGTCCGGATACTTTTGATCACACAGTGTATAACGAATACATGGAGCAAGTTTGTTTCCAAACAAGAGATACGGTGTATACGGTTGACAGTGTACTGTGAACTGTTCTACACTCATTTCCAGTGCAGTTCAGAAACAGAGATATATGGGGTAAGAAAACAGGCGAAATACAACTAGCACTTAATGAGCCACCGGAGACCGCGTGTCCCTTATAGCAACTGTAAGTGTCTTATTATTTTGTGGCCGGCCGGAGTGGCCGTGCGATTCTTGGCGCTACAGTCTGGATACGAGCGACCGCTACGACCGCAGGTTCAAATCCTGCCTCGGGCATGGATGTGTGTGATGTCCTTAGGTTAGTTCGGTTTGATTAGTTCTAAGTTCTAGGTGACTGATGACCTCAGAAGTTAAGTCGCATAGTGTTCAGAGCCATTTGTTATTTTGTGTATAAGAACTGATTTCCTATTTTTATAATTTCATATGAGTCTGTGTTGTAGTATTAACATCAACAACCTAAGTGCATACGTAAACGCTATATCATAACAAGAGTCGCAAAATACATCTGAATCTGAACAATTGTGTGGCAAATAACTCGCACCAAAAATGGTCAGAAAACGTACCACTGTATATTAGACAAGCTACCCTGTGTAATTCTGTATTGTGCAGCGCTATAGACAGTGCTACAATACATGACGTCAGAGTACATGACTTGCAGTTCCACCTTACAAAACTAACACTTTAGACATTCAACATAAAGTTACAAATCACATTCTGAAAGAATAAAGGTTCAAAATGATTTTATTAAAGTGCCCTATAATTTTACATACACGAACTGACTAAATAAAATTCCAAACATTAAACGATGCGCAAGCGTACGTGTAACACTGCACTGTAAGAATATGATTGTCTGACGAAGTAAATGAGATTGGAACTAAACTTTGCTGAACTAAAACTGAAGATAATTTTGAAATGAAAAAGCTTAACTGTAAGTGGTCTTATTGTGTCCTGAATGTAATGTTAAACTGGCCCTAACAAATTTCCATGACTTACAGTATCTTGTGGCAACGGAAACTCGGTACTGCTAGAAAGCGGTGAATGTTAACATGCAGTGGAAAAGCAAACCAGCCAAAGAAAATAAATCTTGCCCAAGTGCAGTGCAAGGAAACCCAACTGTACCAAGCAGATTATGCTTTACTTCAATGATTGTTCCCCTAAGTGCAATGCGGCAACGCACGATTACAAAACAAATTATCGTGAGGACACGGTGGTAGTAATTCAGTTTAGTGATTGCTTTAGATGAGACTAGTATTCAAAATCTCTATTGCGAAACTCAAATTCCTTACGATTTATAACTATCTTGATACTAATTCGCTTCTTATAAGAAACATGACTCTGTCATGAAATTAATTAATGAAATGGTGAAGGAGTGGTGAATCTACAACTCTGAGTGCAGACCTTATGAGAAGATAGTTTTGCTTAATCTCGTCTCGAATACCAAACTAACTGACCCGACCCAATAAAGAAAAAATCATACTTAAAATTTGGTTCTTTCAGACTCATAAGTTACGCGCGACCAATAAATGCAACGACAGCATTACCCGAGTATCTTCACAGTTTCCGAATCAATCTTGACAAAATCATATTTTCAAAAAGCAACATCCTCTGCGCTTGCATTTCTGTGTTCTGTCTCTAACAAACACCCGACTCTCTCAGTACCTTGTCAGTGAATGCTTCACTAGCAACGACAATGCTGCTGGCAACCAGAGATCACATTGCTTGTACTCAGAACCTCTGTGGGTTAACATACCGACTATCGAAATATCCACTGTACAGGTATGAAACTTTGAAATATGGCACACCAAATATGAAGAGTTGACACCACTTTCATTGAATAGCAAAAATAAGCTAAAAATCTTCCACAACATACACAGAAAATATCCACGAACAATTTTAGAAAAATGGTTTGTGTGTTACCTGTTCATCCTCTATCTAAACATGCAATGAATATGTAACTGTCTTTTGATTTTGTCGAACTGGAAGGTGTCGTTTGACATCAGTTACTATCTTGAATACACAGTATGTGTATCAGTTCCTTTAAGTATGAAAACACCTGCAGCTCTGTATTGCGAGCTATTTTACGCTGTAATACTGGTATGATACTTTAAATATTTTTTCTCTATAAAGTTAGGGTACATCGTTTTCGTCCTAGATCTGAAGACAGCCTTAGAACAAACCTGAAAATGGCCGTTGTAAAAATTAAATGCGTAACTATAGTTATATGACTCTCTCAACAGTAATTGTTCAATGAACTATATAACACGTCACTTTTCACTTACGCATTATCACTGCACTGTACATATTATGTTTAGAAATTGTACTGTGGTGAAAAGGACCCTTCTATGATTCATTCTATACTGTTGTCTTCCTTGCCTGGCTAGCCTCCTTTCCTATCGGTATTACATTTCAAATATGCCAGATATTTTCGTGACCTACAAAGTCCCATCGCACCTCCTGTACCCTCTTTTTTGTCCTGTGTTAGTTCCAGCGTGTTTGCGTTACGGACTTACGTAACACCTCGTCAATTCGCCGAAGACTTACCAGCCCGTTGTCGGCAGTCTGTTCCGTAACAGTTCTCTGCGTTTCCGACACCCAGTTCGTCCTTCATAAAACAGAGTGGTTTTCTGGATACACCCACTGGTACAGTTATTTATCGAAGATGTATTTTTATCTGTTTCCACAACCCATTTTCCTTCTCAGCCGTGTTGTTCATCTCTCTATGTATACAGGCTGTTTCTGTAAGAGCGTGCACGAATTTAACAGGACATAGTGGATGCTCCAATGAACAACTTGAAGTAGGAAACAAGGGGTCGGAGAAGCCAGCTTAAGGAGGTAATATGAATAAAATCACATTACTGTGTAATTTTAGTTGGCATTAGTTAACTGCACATACCATGATTGAGGCAATGAACGTACCATTTCTACTGTATCTCACAAAATGTGCTGAAACTGACTGCCATCCACCTCAATGCAAGTATGACATCGGCAAACAAGCTTCTGACGTATTTTGACAAATATCCTTGGCATGTTTAGAATCGCATCACAAGTAGCTACAATTCTGGCAACTAGTTCCACCTCCGTATCCACTGGGGTCTCATACACAAGTGACTTTAGATATCCCAATAGGAAATAATCAACGGAATTCAGGTCAGGTGACCTCGAAAGCTATGGAACAGGATCTCCCATTCCAATCCAAGGGCCAATAAATACTGTACCGGTACTGCTACATCTACATCTACATGGTTACTCTGCACTTCACACTTAAGTGCCTAGCAGAGGGTTCATCGAACTATTTTCATACTACTTCTCTACCATTCCACTCTCGAATGGCGCGTGGGGAAAGAGGAACACCAAAATCTTTCCGTTCGAGCTCTGATTTCTCTTATTTTATTACGATGATCGTTTCTCCCTACGTAGGTGGGTGTCAACAAAATATTTTCGCATTCGGAAGAGAAAGTTGGTGATTGAAATTTCGTAAATAGATCTCGCCGCAAAGAAAACCGCCGTTGTTTCAGTGACTGCCACACCAACGCGCGTATCATATCAGTGACACTCTCACCTTCACTGAGCGATAACACGAAACGAGTTGCCCTTCTTTGCAATTTTTCGATGTCCTCCGTCAATCCTATCTGGTAAGGATCCCACACCGGGCAACAATATTCCAGCAGAGGATGGACAGGTGTAATGTAGGCCGTCTCTTTAGTGGGTTTGTCGCATCTTCTAAGTGTTCTGCCAACAAAGCGCAGTCTTTGTTTCGCCTTCCCCACAATATTATCTATGTGGCCTTTCCAATTTAAGTTGCTCGTAATTGTAATTCCTAGGTATTTAGTCGAATTGACAGCCCTTAGATTTGTGCGATTTATCGTATACCCAAAATTTATAGGATTTCCTTTAGTACCCATGTGGATGACCTCACACTTTTCTTTGTTTAGTGTCAATTGCCACTTTTCGCACCATGCAGAAATTCTCTCTAGATCATTTTGTACTTGAATTGATCGTCTGATGATTTTATTAGACGGTAAATTACAGCGTCATCTGCAAACAATCTAAGGGGGCTGCTCAGATTATCACCTAGATCATTTATGTAAATCAGTAACAGCAGAGGGCCTAAGACACTACCTTGCCGAACACCAGATATCACTTCTTTTCTACTCGATGATTTACCGTCTATCACTACGAACTGTGACCTCTCTGAGAGGAAATCACGAATCCAGTTACACAACTGAGACGATACTCCATATGCACGCAATTTGATTAATAGTCGCTTGTGAGAAACGGTATCAAAAGCCTTCTGGAAATCTAGGAATATGGGATCGATCTGAGTTCCCTTGTCGACAACACTCATTACTTCATGGGAATAAAGAGCTAGCTGAACTGCACAAGAACGATATTTTCTGAATCCGTGTTGGTTATGTATCAATAAGTCATTTTCTTCAATGTAATTCATAATGTTAGAGTGTAGTATATGCTCCAACATCCTACTGCAAATTGAGATCAGTGATATGGGTCTGTAAATCAATGGGTTACTTCTATTTCCTTTCTTGAATATTGGTGTGACCTGTGCTAATTTCCAGTCTTTAGGAACAGACCTTTCGTCTAGTGAGCGGTTGTATATGATTGATAAGAAAGGCGCTATTGTGTCTGTATGCTCTGAAAGGAACCTGACTGGTATACCATCTGGACGGGAAGACTTGCCTTTCTTAAGTGATTAGAGTTGTTTCGCAACACCTAAGATATCTACTTTCATGTCACTCATGCTAACAGCTGTTCTGGTTTCTAATTCTGGAATATTTACTTCGTCTTCTTTCGTGAAGGAATTACGGAAAACTGTATTTAGTAACTCCGCTTAAGTGGCACCATCATCGGTAACATTTCCATCGCTGACTATTTTTTGCCACTGATGTAATTTACATACTAACAGAATCTCTTTGCGTTTTATAACATACTTTGAGGCAATGTTTCATTGTGCAAACTATTAAAAGCATCTCGCATTGACGTCCGCACTAAATTTCGAGCTTCCGTGAAACTTAGCCAGTCTTGGGGATTTTGCGTCCTTCTGAATTTGGCATGCTTTTTTCGTTACTTCTGCAACAGTGTTCTGACGTGTTTTTGTACCATGGTGGATCAGTCCCGTCTCTTATTAACTTATGCGGTATGAATCTATCTATCGCTGTCGATATCGTATCTTAGAATTTGAGCCATATCTGGTCTACACTTACATAATTAGCTTGGAAGGAATGGAGACTCTCTCTTAGGAAGGCATCAAGCGATTTCTTATCTGCGTTTTAAATAGATATATTTTGTGTTGATTTTTAGTGGTTTTGGTTGATATGGTTTTGAGCCTCGCTACAGTGACCTTGTGTTCACTAACCCCTGTATCCGTCATGACGCTTTCTATTAGATCAGGATTATTTGAGGCTAAGAGGTCACGTGTGTTTTCGCAACCATTTACAATTCGTGTGGGCTCATGAACTAATTTCATCGTATTGTGCTGTACGTCTCTGAATAGGACTGAGTAATGTATGGGTTTGTTGTTGATTCAGAGCACTTTGTCATGAGACAACAGAGCTACCTTATGAACAAGTAAAGTAAGCAAAACCTGCATCATGTCTTCCGTCCGCAGCTCGTCGTCTAGTGGCCAGCGAGGAACGTCTGGATGCTGACGCGTCGAATACTGGCCTTCCTTCGGTGCACTAACTACACAGAAATCACATCGGATGTACTTTTTCTACCGGACATGACCTTTTTTCCCAAACAAAAGACATATGCGGTCAATTGGATCGCTGGACATGCGACGAAATATTTGTTTTCTTACGATATTAAGTCCGTGATGGATTATTGGATGTATTTACAAGAACAACACGAGCTCATACGGAGTCATACGAAATACAGGACTTACTTTTCCAATTTTTTAGGAAGTGTTTTTCACAATCCGCCCGACAGCTGAGAAGAGTCCTGCAGCAGAACGACTAGAGACAATACTGAGCGGTTCAGTTATATCGGCATATAGCACACTGAGAAGAAAACTGGCCCCTACCTGTTGGCGCCAGTTATGAATGGATTATGTTAAAGTGAAATAAAAAAAAACCACACACACACAACGATGATACACACCGAAACCGCCTCAGGTATTGGTCCTTCGAATGGTCGACGCAGGAGAAATACATACCCATACTGGCAGAAATGGTCAAGATTATGTGGCTTTCTGCCAGGTTTATGATACGACACCGCGTGCTGCAGGGATTGTGATGCAGATGATAACTTCATTTTCACTCCCGTCCGTGACTAGGATTGTCATTTACTTTATTCCTGTTACAAAAAAAAAAAAAAAAAGAGTGTGGCCTTTGCGTTGATTTTATGGTTTCCAAATTGTTTTTGCTGTCTCGATACTTTTCTTATCCCTAGGACAGCACAACTGTACGAATAAAGATTGTTTGTTTACCCTGCCTTCCTGTTCCCAAAAAAAAAGAAGTGGTCGCGTTGTCGGACCATAAAACCATAAAGCGGAGGAACCACGTTTTTATTTTTATTTTATTTTTTTTCTTACAACATAAAAAAAGAAAAAAGTGGTAATCTTCGTGCATTTTAAACTTATGGTCGCCTGTAAAAAAATAAAAAAAATAAAACAAGATGGTAGAGCGCTTGCCCGCGAAAGGCAAAGGTCCCGAGTTCGAGTCTCGGTCGGGCAAAAAAAAAAGCTGCCTCTGGATCACGGGGTCCCGGGTTCGATTCCCGGCCGAGTTGGGGATTTTTCTCTGCCCATGGAATGGATGTTAGTGTTGTCCTCATCATTTCATCATCATCACCATCATCATTCGTGACGGTAGCTAGTTTGGACTGTGAAAAGAACTGGACTGGGTAAAAGAAAATTGGGACTTTGTACGGACGCTGATGAGCGCGCAGCTGAACGCCCCAAAACCAATCATCATCATCATCATCATCATCATCATGACTTCCTGGTAATCAGGCTCGTCCTCCTTGTTTCCTTGCAGGAAATAAAGAATGCACATATAAATAAACAGCACAGTACATGTGAACTTGTATGCATGTTAGTTGTAAATAAGCTGGAAAGCAGTAATGCTAGACAAAGCCGTAGACTATTTTTCTTCTATATCTCCTTAAGCTACCTTCTTCGACTCCAGGTTCTCTGTCTCAAATTCTTCAGTGGAGCATTCTTTATGTCCTGTTACATTTCTGTACGCTCTTACGGAAATACCCTGTATATAAACTGAAGTCGTCTCCTCACGTTCGTCTGTATGAACAGGCTAATCTCAGGAACTGCTGTCAGGATTTTGGCTTTGACTGACAGATACACTGGTTCACGGGAAAGGTTTTTATGTATAATTTACAAACATTCGGTATAACTTGCCTGAGTTATGATGATGAATTAAAGTTGTCAAAACGACACATTGCCACTAGCGAGCAGCCGCCGTAACTTGAGAGAGGAGCAGTGACGTGGGAGAGTGTAGAGCGTTAACCAATTAGTCCCTGCCGCGCGGGATTAGCCGAGCGGTCTGGCGCGCTACAGTCATTGACTGTGCGGCTGGTCCCGGCGGAGGTTCGAGTCCTCCCTCGGGCATGGGTGTGTGTGTTTGTCCTCAGGATAATTTATGTTAAGTAGTGTGTAAGCTTAGGGACTGATGACCTTAGCAGTTAAGTTCCATAAGATTTCACACACATTTGAACTAATTAGATTAAAAACAGCCGACCAGTTGCAAAGGATAAAGTAATCTTTACCTAGGTTTCTATAGATTTAAATCTATCGAAACCTAGGTAAAGATTACTTTAGCCCTTGCAACTGGTCGGCTGTTTTTAATCTAATTACGTGGAACCGTTGCTGTTGCGCAGCTATGTTTAAAATAACACATTTGAACATTTGAATGAGTCTCTGGTGTGGTGGGCTTGCGGTAAAGCGTCTGGATATAAACCAAATGATTGTAGAATAGAATGCCAGCTCTATCACTTTTTTTACTCTTACTTTTAACCTAGCATACACCTCTCAGTGATGTGGAGCTTCACCGGAGAAAAAAAAAAAAAAAAAAGAAAAGAAAAACATGGCTTGGATTTCACGTTATACTGGACTTCCCATTTCCCGTCTGGATAACTGGTGGGGCCATGCCAGTTGCCTAAGTGATATTCGTAATGAAATGAAACACCAGAAACCATCGTTTTGATGTTATTTTGTTATATGGCAACCAGTTCGGTGACTCAGACACCATCTTCAGCCCTTGTTTGATGCCCAGTGGTTGAACTCTGATCGTATACACGATCTCATCAGTAGCCAACATCTACAGACTGTCTTATGTAGAGTACTGCAACAGCGACGTTGTGTCTGCAGGTGTGTCATCGAGGCCCACGAGAAATATAGGCCCCGGCGCGTATGTTCGAAGGTATGCCCGAGCTCGCTCGCTCGCTCAACTCGGCATACAAAATTCGTTTCTAAACCTCTTAACTCGCAACTGGATGTGCATGTACTAACGAGAATAGCATCTTCCACTGGAGTTTGGTATTATGAAGTCTTACTGATTACTAGTAGTACGACAAATTTTAAAATCAATTCTCGACATAAATGGCACAACGGTTTGTTTATGACATTTAGTCTCTTCTGCGTAACAGTCCTCATTTCATAGAAGACGTGGTGCCTTATGCAACTGATAATCATTTTGGCATGATCTTAATTGTATTGTACACCAATACAGCTAAAACAGATTATTAGTAGGCTTATAGACATCTTGGCAACTGCCTTGCCGCAGTGGATACACCGGTTCCCGTCAGATCACCGAAGTTAAGCGCTGTCGGGCGTGACCGGCACTTGGATGGATGACCATCCATTTTTCGGGGTGCACTCAGCCTCGTGATGCCAACTGAGGAGCTACTCGACCGAATAGTAGCGGCTCTGGTTAAAGAAAACCACCGTAACGACCGGGAGAGCGGTGTGCTGACCACACGCCCCTCTTATCCACATCCTCAGTGAGGATGACACGGCGGTCGGATGGTCCCGATGGGCCACTTGTAGCCTGACGACGGAGTGCTTTTGTAGACACCTTATCACTGTAGGACTAATAACAGATTCGATAGCAGTGGATTCCAGCAGAAGATGCAAATCTCGTTTCTACGTACACACTCAATTGCGAGTTAACATATCTTTCTCGTGGGCCTCGTGTTTTAGTTTATTACGTCAGTCAATATCCGACGTCCCACGGACTATCGATCACAAGGATGGACATGTAAAAACTTAAGTGGGATCCAGTTGATTTCAGTCTTTTTGGATCAATTTCACTACGAAAACAACACCCGAGCCCAAAACCTGCGGTTTCCATTTCTTTCTGCAAAAAGTAAAACGAAGGATGGGATGCAGTCTACTTAGTTTACATAAAAGAAGTTTTACGGCAGCGTAGCGTATGACTCATCTTTCAGCTCGTTACTTTCCTTGAGTCGAATACAGATGCGAAAACGATTCTCTGCACTTTGGGGCGAAATATATTATTTGTTTGGTCACTTTCAAATTCTACAAAAGACTGGTAAACTAATTTGCACTGGCGGGAAATAGATTTAGGGTCTTTTGAAGATCACAAAGACATGGGCACGACGTTATTTAAAGGATTTCAGATATTTCTTGTGGATTAACACACAAGATTTCTAAATACACTCCTGGAAATTGAAATAAGAACACCGTGAATTTATTGTCCCAGGAAGGGGAAACTTTATTGACACATTCCTGGGGTCAGATACATCACATGATCACACTGACAGAACCACAGGCACATAGACACAGGCAACAGAGCATGCACAATGTCGGCACTAGTACAGTGTATATCCACCTTTCGCAGCAATGCAGGCTGCTATTCTCCCATGGAGACGATCGTAGAGACGCTGGATGTAGTCCTGTGGAACGGCTTGCCATGCCATTTCCACCTGGCGCCTCAGTTGGGCCAGCGTTCGTGCTGGACGTGCAGACCGCGTGAGACGACGCTTCATCCAGTCCCAAACATGCTCAATGGGGGACAGATCCGGAGATCTTGTTGGCCAGGGTAGTTGACTTACACCTTCTAGAGCACGTTGGGTGGCACGGGATACATGCGGACGTGCATTGTCCTGTTGGAACAGCAAGTTCCCTTGCCGGTCTAGGAATGGTAGAACGATGGGTTCGATGACGGTTTGCATGTACCGTGCACTATTCAGTGTCCCCTCGACGATCACCAGTGGTGTACGGCCAGTGTAGGAGATCGCTCCCCACATCATGATGCCGGGTGTTGGCCCTGTGTGCATCGGTCGTATGCAGTCCTGATTGTGGCGCTCACCTGTACGGCGCCAAACAAGCATACGACCATCATTGGCACCAAGGCAGAAGCGACTCTCATCGCTGAAGACGACACGTCTCCATTCATCCCTCCATTCACGCCTGTCGCCACACCACTGGAGGCGGGCTGCACGATGTTGGGGCGTGAGCGGAAGACGGCCTAACGGTGTGCGGGACCGTAGCCCAGCTTCATGGAGACGGTTGCGAATGGTCCTCGCCGATACCCCAGGAGCAACAGTGTCCCTAATTTGCTGGGAAGTGGCGGTGCGGTCCCCTACGGCACTGCGTAGGATCCTACGGTCTTGGCGTGCATCCGTGCGTCGCTGCGGTCCGGTCCCAGGTCGACGGGCACGTGCACCTTCCGCCGACCACTGGCGACAACATCGATGTACTGTGGAGACCTCACGCCCCACGTGTTGAGCAATTCGGCGGTACGTCCACCTGGCCTCCCGCATGCCCACTATACGCCCTCGCTCAAAGTCCGTCAACTGCACATACGGTTCACGTCCACGCTGTCGAGGCATGCTACCAGTGTTAAAGACTGCGATGGAGCTCCGTATGCCATGGCAAACTGGCTGACACTGACGGCGGCGGTGCACAAATGCTGCGCAGCTAGCGCCATTCGACGGCCAACACCTCGGTTCCTGGTGTGTCCGCTGTGCCGTGCGTGTGATCATTGCTTGTACAGCCCTCTCGCAGTGTCCGGAGCAAGTATGGTGGGTCTGACACACCGGTGTCAATGTGTTCTTTTTTCCATTTCCAGGAGTGTATTTCTTCAGATGGCAGAAGGATGCTTTTCAAAATATGACTCTTTCAGACTGCCAGTTTCTGCCTTTCTCACATTAGCAATCGCAATTTTAACTCTTACTTGACTGTGAATTCCTCGCAAAATGGGCATTTACTCAACTCTGAAGTATTTTAATAAATATGGTCAAAATTTGTTTGAGACTTACAATTTGAAGTAATAAAATATTTTTAACCAATAGTTTCCGTGCAATGGTTTGAGTACAACTGTATAACGAAAAAAACATGCGAATCCAAAATAAGTGGTGTTTTGTTTTTTATATTTCAGTTAGAACTTTTTTCTGAAATACTGCTTCAGCAATTTTGCTTCGTTCATTAGCAGTTCAGGACACGACTCAACTTACAGTTTTCTGCTTTCCTTGAATGAAACGTAGATGCGAACACTATTCTTTGTGTAGCATGGCCATGAAGAGTACGCGAGAAGTACTTGCGGCAATGAATCTCAATAATGCATTACAGTGCGCACAAGGCTTCGCAAGAAATGTGCTGTAACACGACGTTTATGTGTACATCGTGTGTGTTTGTCCCTAATTTTTTTCTTTTATTTGTGCCACTTCAACCAGCCTCAGACACATACAGAGTCACTCATGCACACATGCACCGATGATTCTCAAACAAAATTTTTATTGGTTATAAACATCTTATTTACATCACAATATGCTCCCATTACTGCCATGAGGTATAACTCCAAACGCAAACTGAATATGGCGTACGGAACATTCATTCCTCCAAACAACTTTCCTGACATGTCCTGCTTACATTGCGTAAGTTATATGAAAGGTTTGATATTAAATTGCTTAACTTTGTACTCTCAATTTTATTTCCAGTCCGCAAATAAAATACGCCGGCCAGTTAAGTCATTTGGCCATAGATACGTAATGCTACCTTTGCGAATCCGGTCTGGGTCACTAGTCACATTATAATTAACGTTGTTTGCTAACGGAGGAATCTCTTATTGGCTTGAATAACAATGATCTAAACAGCATATAAAGTTTTTTTGCTGTAGTAAAGGTATATGATTACCTTAAATTTACTTGCCGTGATTATATGATACGTCTCACACACGTTATTTTATCGAAACAAAAAAAAAGAACTGTTCTAAATTTTTGTTACGTTAGTGTCATAAATGTTTTTACAAATATTTTATTAAGCCGTTATGTTCTTAATTACAATTATTTTAGCTTTAGATACACATACAGTGGTTCATAGCGGCACTTTTACATTAACTCACTATCTACATTAATTATAAGTAAAGGATGGAGAATGAAAATACTGTGTAACAAGGGATTAAGTCTTTGTTCTCTGCGTAACTACTGTAACCTATATCTATTTGCTTTTCAAGTCTTCGTCTCCCGCTTCAATTCCCTCCGCCATCTCTCCCTTCCATAAACAAATCAGCTGACACCTGACGAGTCAGAATGTGAGCTATTTTGATACTTTCCAGACGATATAACTGTCTGAATGGTTCTCGGGTTAACATCAGATTCTGCAGCGGTAACTGTGCAATATTTAAGTAACGGAGTGGTTTTTTACTTTAAGAAAGGACAATTCGGATTTGTTGAACCAAACCGATCCATATGTTAGCTCTCTAGAAAAGCATAAGCGACAGGACACGTGGAGGGCTTCTATCTTGCGTGGGGCAAGGTGATATTCAGAATCACTGCCGCAGAAACTTAGTGTTTCTGGAAGAATGATAGCAGACATCAATCAAAATGGAAATGCTGTAGATCAAAGGGCACCGGTTCGGTCCTTCTTGTACAGCTGGACAGCAATATTGTGAGTTCAATCACAGAGATGCAGCAGTCGTGGGTGTAGCTACGCGGGGTCTGTTATTTGGGCTGGTCATGTAAAAGAATTAGGAACACAGAAGTCTTGGTGAGAACTGCTTAAATTCTTAATGTACAGGGTGTCCATGAATCATCTTTACAACGTACAGATTTTAATAATTTTAAAACTATACCACATATTAACAAATGGTTTTCAACATGTTACAAGATAACTCGTAAGTTTCTTTTTACGTTACAGGTGACGCAATTTTGACGCAAAATTGAACCTGAAAAGCTTATAACATTACTAGCGTCGCTTGTGTTATTAATTACCAAATGTGGTTTACTACGCACTGTCAATATTACCCTCTGAGAGGAGTTTTGGTTTTGACCGTGTTTTTCCTACAGGAATAGGACGTCGACCTTTAACTTCGTAATGATAGTTGTTGGTAGATTGCTGAAGGACTAAATTTGGCAAGAAATTTCAGTAAGAGATTACTGGTGAATGAAATAATACGGTCGCCAGCCTAATTAGGCACAATAATGTGAAAACATTATTCAGAAAACACTATTCTTACTACTGAAAGAGGAATTATCATTAATTACTGATTAATGAAGTGCAATGAATACACATAACTGGGCGAAACACAGTACGTAGCAGCAGTTATCACTTCTACAGGTGCGCAGTCACACAATTGCAAATGGGGCCTTTCCCTTTTTTCATCTTAATCATTACTTCTGCCTTTAACTAATTTTCTAAACAGGTTTTTCACAACCCACACCAGACAGTAAAGCACATGATAGTGAAGTTCAAATAACACACATTTACAGTACACAACAATAAAGTAACACTGTATACAAACCTCCTAGATTCACTTTTTCTATAATCGCTTTAAGTTCCTTTGGCTAGAAAAGAGTTATTCTGATTTGTCTTTCTGATATAAAAGAATGAAATGTGGTCCCACAAACTATCCCTTCATTATAAAAGCAAAATTATACACACATTCAAAATTATGTGGTATTGAGGTAAAAGTGAGATTACTCCCCCACTTGAGAACTTTAATCTTGCAATGTTTCAACACAACTTGCATTGATAATACTATCTACTACTTTAAACATGACTTCAAGTGAAAGTTCAATTTCTATCAACTTCTAAACCTACTGCTTTTTGACACCACTTGTGAAGCAAGTTTATTTTACTGTCACTTTTTAAAGCAAATGAACATTAAAACACTTTTCCCCAGCAAATACTCTTGCCTGATTTCATATTTAAGTTCAATTTATAGTTAAGATTCAAAATGATCAGACAAAAAGTCTCTTTTCATCTACATATGAAACAAGTTAACATCGAGTTAACATCGTGTTTAGATTTAAGTGTCTGGAAGTCGTTTCTGAAAGTATTTGTATGGAGTGTAGCCATGTATGGAAGTGAAACATGGACGATAAATAGTTTAGACAAGAAGAGAATATAAGCTTTCCAAATGTGGTGCTACAGAAGAATGCTGAAGATTAGATGAGTAGATTACATGACTAATGAGGAGGTATTGAACAGAACTGGGAAGAAGAGGAGTTTGTGGCACAAATTGACAAGAAGAAGGGACCGGTCGGTAGGACATGTAACTTTGCAGTAGGTACTGGGAGATGAAGAAGCTAGCACAGGATAGAGTAGCATGGAGAGCTGCATCAGACCAGTCTCAGGACTGAAGAGCACAGCAACAACAACAACATGAAACAAGTAACTTTTACCAGACACATTAAGTGTACTAGCACAAAACTTTGGCACACATTTAAAGCAGTATGAAGCTATTAAAACTTCCTAAGAAGTCTCTCACTAAGTGCTTTCTTCGTCTATGCAGCAGTTAATTTAATCAACAACATGTTATTAATTTCTCATTGAATTTCAGACACTCTTCGATAAATCAAGAATTTAACCAGTTCTTTTTACAAAGGACACTCGGATTTCATCATTTACAAGGAGAGGATCCTACTTGGATAAGTGCACGGGACATACTCATTGTTCAAACAGTTTTTCAATATTAGAATTGTAATTTCACGAAACCAAATACAAAGTTACTGTTTCATACAGTTCTGACCTTTCGTATGTGTGATGAAGTGGTTGCACAATCGTGGTGGCGAGCATGTGGCGGTTACGTAGTCTCTCTGTTGGCATTAATCCCTATTTACTTCTTCTTGGCGTCGTTAATATCATTTTTAGACTTTTATTAATTCGTATTAATGGCTTTTATTACAACAAAACCAGTAAAAATACTTAACATTGATAGACATGCCGTAAGCAAAGGGTGAGGTTTAAAATCTTCTTCAGGATAAAAAAAAGTCTGTGCTACATATATATCGCTAAAGAAGAGGCTACGATGCGACGATTAACGATCTGGCTAACGTTGAAGCTGCTATCGAAGAGGTTGTCACCAATCGGTCGCGGCGCTTATGTCGTCTTCACCTACAGGCCGATGCAATCGCTTTGTCGTCCTGGAGAGCGGTCGGTCAGCGTGCGATTGGCTGACCTCTTCTCACAGTCGTCTCTTCTGTCGTTCCCGACTGGTATGCCGGCGCTGACTTTACGCCGTAACAGACTGGACGAGGTTCAAAAATGGTTCAAATGGCTCTGAGCACTATGGGACTTTACTTCTTAGGTCAACAGCCCCCTAGAACTTACAACTACTTAAACCTAACTAACCTAAGGACATCACACACATCCATGCGCGAGGTAGGATTCGAACCTGCGACCGTAGTGGTCGCGCGGTTCGACTGTTGCGCCTAGAACCGCTCGGCCATTCCGGCCGGCGTGGGAGAAAACAGAGGAACAATTGCATCAGGATTTTGCTACGCACGTTGAATTTGCCTTCGTAGTGAAACGTGTTTCCTTGCGGCGACAACGGCCTCAGCGCCGCGCGGTCACGGCGTTGGAAGCAGAGACCCATCCATCATGGAGGCTGTCGAGTGACGAATCTCCTCTCCAACACTGTCCGTCTGAGAGTGAAAACCGTTGACCTTCCTTCAGCGGTCGGTTTCAGACAAGTTCGTGTACTGACTCCTCCTGTGTTACACACCCAACTGGTGCCGTAGGCACGCAGCTGCCACAGTAAATACAGCAGAATTTGTCTATGTTAATTTTGCAGGGAAGGACGATTTTACACGAGGCCTGAGGCTGAAAATATCTTGTTGTCCGATGTGCACAGCGAGCTCTTCATACTCGAACAGATCTGGAGACGCCGCTTTACTTTTAGGATGGATAGATAGCGTGGACTTAATTATTGTTTATTGTGAGCCTGATGAAGGTGAAGTTTGACAAACAGTTGAAGGTTTTACCATCAGTCCTCACATAACAATATCTTTGGCTGGTTCGTGAATATTGAATGTAACGTCTTCGGTCTCACTACCTGTCCAAAGAAGCGAAATCCGCCCAACACACAACCTTGCCGCCAGGATATGGTTTCTCTGTCATTATACTCACTCACGCAAGTGGGTTTGAGAAACGAAAATGCAGATATTCGTATCACTACAATACCGCAGGCAGCATCGCACCGTTCTCGGTATCCTGTAGCTGGAATTTTTAATCTTTTATTTCATTTTTTAGAGTCCAGAGGAGTGTAGCAGCTATTTACACTGTATGACCGATAGTATGCAGACACCCTTATGCAATGCGGAATTGACTACTATACGTCATGAAAGGCGATCTCGCCAGTATACGAGAAGTCGGGGAGTGTTGAGTTGACAGTATAGAAGCAATAATAGCAGAATGAGTTGGTCATGAGAGCTCACTGACCTCTAACGTGGAATAATCGTTGGATATCATACGATTAACAAATCCACCATGGACATTTTAAACGTTGTAAAGCTGCCCAAGCTGACTATCAGCAATGCAATTGTGAAGTGGAAATACTTAGGAATAACCCCAGAGAAATCAAGACGAGGAAGACCTTGCGCAGTAACGGAAACGGATTGTGAACATTGCGAAGGTTGGCTGAAAAAAAAAAGGCATCAAATCAGCAGAATGAATCACTTGTGACTTCCGAAGTATTACCAGCAGTGCGTCCAGCTGAATGACTATTCATAGACAGCTAAATATAAATGAGCACAACGATCGAGCAGCTCCTTCTAATTCACACACTTTTGAAGACCATGCTAAGCGGTGCTTGAGGCGGTGTAAAGCCGCGCGGAGTGGCCGTGCGGTCTAGGGCGCCACGTCACGGAGTGCGTGGACCCTTCAGCCAGAGGTTCGAGTCCTCCCTCGGGCATGGGTGTGTGTGTTCTTCTTAGCATAAGTTAAAGTAGTGTGTAAGTCTAGGGACCGATGACCTTAGCAGTTTGGTCCCTTAGGAATTCACAAACATTTGAAGATTTGAAGGTAGTGTCTTTGGATAGTGGAGATAGGAAACAAGTCATTTGGGGTGATGAATGAATCACAGTAAACTCTGCGTCAATCTGTTGCGGGGGGGGGGGAGGGGGGGGGGGGTTAGGCGCATATCTTGGATAACGTTAGCCGCTATCATGTTCAGTGCCAAGAGTGGACTGTGGAGGAGGTGGTGTTAAGGGTTTATATATTTCGTATTTAGGTTGTGGTCCACTTACTGGGCTTAAGTTGTGTACTACGAACAGTTGAGGAACAGTTCAGAGATGATGACTGTTATCAGCAAGAGAATGCACTTCTCATAAACCAGCACCTGTGAGGAAATGGTTTGTGAACAACAACATTCTTGAAATGGAACGTCCTGTCCAGAGTGACAACCAGATCCCTAGGGAATAACAATGAAACTACAAGGCGCGACAATAAAGTAATGAGACTGATGTGAAAAAAATGTTTCTTGCCGTTTTAGTCAAGTTTAGTGTTGTCTCCTTCAAAGTAGTTCCCTTCGGATTGCAAACACTTTCTCCAGCGCTTCTGCCACTGATGGTAACATTTCTGGAACTCATCTTCTGTAAAATCCTCCATCATCTTGTGTTATTTGAAAATGGTGTCCCTTGACCGCCGTTTTGACTCTTGGAAAAAGAAAAAAGTCGTGCAGAGCGATATCTGGTGAATAAGGTGGTTGTGATAGTACTGAAATTTGTTTTGAGGTTTAAAATTTCTGTACTGACAGTGCAGTATAGGACCATTTTTGCACAAACCTTTCTCATACCAAGATCTTCAGTTATTGTTAGACGAACCGTTTCTCTATTGATGTTCAATTCTTCTGCAATCATTTTCATGGACAATCTTCGATCAAATCGTACGAGTTCATGCAACCTGGCCAAGTTGACATCCGTCCGTGAGGTTGATGGTCGTCCACTGCCGTCTTCATCTTCACCACTCGCTCTGCCTTCACTAAACATTTTATGCCAACGAAAAACTTGAACTCTTGACGTAACCTCCTCTCCAAAAGCCTTCTGAAGCTTACCATAAGTTGTCGTCGCGTTTTCACCCAATTTAATGCAAAAAGAAATGGCATACCATTGCGCAATATTATGCGGTTCCATTTCTGTGACAAGAGACAAAAACACGTGTTAACTTATTACAGCACAACTCACGACTGAGCAGTCGCATCGATGTGCCACTTGGACTAGAAGCAGCATATAGACCAAGGTCAAAGATATTGTGCCTACGCAAGCCTGCAGTGTTGTCACATCTTGCAAAGAAAATCAGACTCATTACTTTATTGTCGTACTTCGTATGTGGTGGCAGACGTCTTTTCAAGTTTGTCATATATGTGCAGATTGAAGTGTTGAATGATAATTCGTGCCAGGATCAGGATTCGAACCTGGGTTTTCTGAACACTAAGCAGATGCGCTAACCACTAAACCACCCTGGCACAGTGACTTTGCAATAATGCATAAACTTGGACTGGATTTAGGAGAAAGATATGCTAGGCTAGTCTGTGCAACTGTTCAAATCCGCTGTGCCAGAGTGGTGTAGTGGTTAGCACATATGCCTATTGAGCAAGGTTCGAATCCTGGCCTTGGTACAAACATTCATTCGTTGCTTAATTCTGCATATATACACCAATTTAATACTTTTTGAATGAGTCAGAATGTCAAATTCGCTCCACACCCCAGTGACCAACATCACAACTCTCACTGGTTTCAGCTCTTGAGGAAGAAAGAGCTGTCTTTCCTTCACAGACATTGACACTTCATTGTAAGTGTCCTGGCAGAGTCCAAGCAGTAATAAAGGCCCAGGGTGGCCACACCCCACTTAATATCCATTAATAGATACCCAGAAAGTTTTAAAGAGGTAGTGTATATGGTGATCAGTATATTATTAACACTATATTACTAACAATGCATTTCTTGGACGACGCTCCGACTCCATTTCTTGGACGACGCACTTGAATGGATCATAGATTTAGACACCTTAGAGGTACAGATGACTTATTTAGAGCTAATGTTACTTAATTTCTGAATGAATTCAACCTTCAGCTGTTAAAAGACAAAATCTCATTTCAGTGCCTTCCATCCGCACGTCAACAGTAGTAGGCCATATGTCATGTTGGTCATATTGCAGCAGACTCTATTCAACGCTTATTACTTAATGATAAAAACTACACCGAAGCGTGCTCATATCCAGAGGCGACCCTTCGTAACTGACAATTCGAGTCCCTAAGTAAGGTCGTTTTACAGAATCCTTTATCAGTCTTTCCACTTCTTCCAGTGGAAATTGTTTATCGCTCCCTGCCACATAACTTCTAATTTGAGCCTGTATGACTTAAATGGAATTGAAAAGGCAATGATGTGACGGCAGTCTGAGGACCCTACGGCCAAATCATTTCGCCAGATCATTTACAACATAGAGAGGTAAAAGTGGTTTATACTGAGCCACGAAATAAATTAATTCACCCTTTCTACAGTCGTCTGTAGGTGCTTTATCAGTGACAGTCGAATGATACGAGGCGTTGTCCATAACTGTTACCGACAGTTTACTCAACTTTTTTATCGCTCTTTAATACCAAGAGCTACAGAACGATTCAGAGATTTCAGTTCTGTATTCCTACAATGAGACAAATTGCCAGTGCATATTAATAAATCGATGAACAGTAACAAAAAGAGAAACAATGATTTATATAAATTCTCTGCTTTATATGTTAAACTAACAAAACAATTTATTATGTTAATGAGAGTACCGTATTAAATAAAATGAGAGGTATTTTATGATAACAACACTACAAAAACATAGTTATCTTAGAAAAAAATAGCAGCAAGCTTATAGTTACTTCACATTCAAGGCTTGTTCAGAAAGTTTATTTTCAAGTTCCCTGAACGTAAAGCATATTTAGTTTTCACTGGAAGCTCTGCAAATTAACTGCTGAAGATTTCCTAATTTCTGAAACACCGTAATAACTATTACCACTAAAGGAAAGCTGTGACGTGATACTGTAAGTAATGGAAGAATGGAAGCTTTTAACTAAATAGTTGATTTTAATCGTTTGGTTTATAACATTCTGAATACTGAATTTAACATTTTATTTTAAGTATTTCCTTCAGAAACTCTGACATTCTGCGTGGTGTCTGTCTGTTCTAAGTCGTGTCTCCCTACCACTTTCGCGCAACGACGCTCTGAGCGTGTTTCTTAGGGAATTGACTAGTTTGAACCTGGGACCTGTTGCTGGTAAGGAGACACCAGACCACAAATGACATGTCGCGTTCAGAAGAGTTCAGTGAGACTAGCGATGATATAATCAAATACTTAATGGTTTCAGCGTCAGCTCCACTGCACTCCCTGTAAAATAATCTTAGTACAAACTAAATTTAGTGGAAGGGGTTCAAGGCTTTCCAATTTTTAGTTAGCTGATAAAATAACGTCGAAAAAGCCTTTAAGCTTACCATTGGAAATTTTATTCTACTCACAAAACATTGTTTATAAATTGCACTATTGATAAAAGGAAATATTTTAATACAGGATGATAAAAACCAACTGCGTTCAACAAAAATGTGAACGAATATTCCCTGAATGGGTTTCCAAGTTCTACGATGGATAGGATGACCTATGCCATATCACATCTATAATCTAGATTTAAGTTTCATAAAAGAGAAAACTATTAAAATGGTATATAGTGACCCACAATTATCTTTAATTACTTATTTAACTTGTCATAAATTACAGTGGCTGATGTGGCTTCTCAATAATTATATAACAGAAAAATCATCGTGTTTCAGATTTTAACTTCTAGTAGCAAATGTGAATACCAAAAAGTTTAATTGATGATCGACACTAGCATTACGTAAAAAGGGGATGTAACAGGTAAGACTTCTGCAGTTCTGAGTGAAGCCTTATGGCGGCACCACGAGCGTTCATTACCTTGTCGGTGTTTAGGCAGGGTCAGGGGGCGGCGGGCGGCGCAGCTCCATGCACCTCGCTGTCTCAGAAGCAGTTCACTCCTAACTTCTCCTTACTACAATTTACCGAAGTTGGTTTAAAAAAAGGTATCTGGCTTTGATTTCAACTGACCAATCAGGGTCTCAATGTTAACTTTAAGCTCCACCTACAAAAATTCTGTCTATCCAATGAGAAACGTTATACTTTTCGTGATGGGGCAATGTTTTTAACGTTTGCAACGTAACAGAGACGCGTATAGTCTCACGCTAAAACTTTCAGCTGGTGTGGTCCTTTTAGCATTATCATAAGATCTATAATTTCTTCTGGAGGGCTCTATCTTTTAACATGGGCTGGGGGGTGGTCCTGGCGGTCGGCTGGCGACGTGGGTGTCCGTCCCTTATCGTAGGGCCTCCTAGCCTACACGACTCTGCTCCCGGTTTCTGTTCTCGTTTCTTCCCTCAGAACTGTGACTGTTTCACATGCATTTAGGCGTTCTTGTGTTAGTCTGTGGTATTCAATTTGCACACTCGTTGATCTTATTACTTTGGTTAATTTAATGTCAGGATTTATTCGGAGCTATGTGACATACTGCAGGATTTGCTATCATGTCAGGGTTTTCATGGAAGGTGTTGGATTTGCCTGACACCTTACAAAACTAAAACGTTTACCAAAACCAACTTATGTAGCAGATATATTTTTATACAATCAAAAAGCAAAAATCACTGCATATTAGGCCCTCCCTCCCATCCCCTCCCTCGTGGCTGCCCACCTGGCCCCCTCCAAGCCCCTGCAGGCCACGTCACCAGGCAAGACTCTGCTACTTTTGCTAATGAAACAGCAACACAGCAGACAGAGTACAAGCCTGAGAAACAGTTGTTACCGTTTGACGCTCATTTTCCTACTCTGTATCGTTCGGTCGCGCCGACGATCGGTTCGGTCAGTGGGCGCACCGGCCGATAGAGTTATCGCAACCGATCCTTCGTTGAATCCTGCAAGTGATTCGGTAGCGAGTCGGTACAACTTCCGAGGAACAGAGGTTGATACGAGCCGTTTTGCCATCACTCCTTGCAATCGAAGACAAATTACCACAGCTGTGGGCGCGCTAATCCGACAACTGTGCACCTGGCACGGCCTGCTTCCAGTGAATATTGTTGGTCACTTAAGATATCGGTGGGAATGGTGGAAGAAAATGAGAAGGTTAGTATGTTATCAGCCAGTGACACTGAAATGGCTTTGCATATTTCCACTGTGCGCTTGTTGTTTGTGTGTGCTAAATTTGAAACAAAATGAGCAACCAGGATGCAGTAAGACTCTGTATTATTGACTAGTTAAGACCAGTATGTCTGGCCTTCCTCGGAAGAACTGAGTGTGTTAAATGTTAAATGACTGATAAGGACTGTTCAATTAATTTGTTCAGATCAGAACTTGCTAAACAAATATACCTTCAGGTGCAAAGGGAAGACTGTAGACTTTTGATGGTCCCTCATGTACAGCCACAGTTGCTCAAACAGATTATGAGCTAGCTGCCTCCTCAGTCAGTACCTCGCCACAAAGTTCCTGTTTGGTAATTCAAAAGGGTTCATCTCGTCCCACAGACAACGTTGCCAAATGAAACAGCAGCACATTTCCTCGAACTGCCTTGCCCGTCTTCCTTGCTCCTGCTTCTTCTTAGCAGTACCATGTGCGTCATGTCCACTTCCATGATACTCGGATGAAATGCAAGCATAACAACATTTATGAGCCAACTTTCCATTTCGATGTGTCCCTCTTATTCTTCAATTAAACATTATCCATATATCGAAAACTCAATATTTCAAAAATAAAAAACTGTCTTCGCAATGAAAGCAAGCCGAACAAATTGAAAAGCCTCACCACCTATCAGTACTGTAGATGACAAATTGGCAGGCGGACCGATCGTCAAGAGGTCTCAGAAGCGTACAGACAGGCAACTTCGGCTACCGAACTGAAAATGACGTCACTACCGAGGCTAACACATAGAGCCGCACTTCAGAGTACAGCTGACCCCTCAGCTGATCATCTCTTTTCGTTACATAAAAGAGTGTGGCACTTAAGAAGAAGCCTTGTCTTGGAGTCAGTAGCACTAGTACATGCTAAGCAGACGTCTTACGATTGGTAAGGAATTTTGCTAAGAAAAGGAGATGCATTGATCGTTTAACTTGCATCTACAAATGGCGTGTTATTCGTGTTGGGTGTTCGTTCATTGGTGAAAGAAGCTCTCAGAAGGCAGTATTCAACCACATAGTTATGCTTTAGCAGTGAAAATAATACCTTCTGATTTGTTGAACATCTTCACTCAGGTAGGGAAGATATCAAACTACATCCGGGCTACTGCAGGAAACTTATGAGTTCTGACGGAGCTGTCAAAAAAACTTGGGTGTTCGTTCATTGGTGAAAGAAGCTCTCAGAAGGCAGTATTCAACCACATAGTTATGCTTTAGCAGTGAAAATAATACCTTCTGATTTGTTGAATATCTTCACTCAGGTAGGGAAGATATCAAACTACATCCGGGCTACTGCAGGAAACTTATGAGTTCTGACGGAGCTGTCAAAAGAACTTGGAGCTAAGCTCAACATCAGCCGATATTTCAACTCTACCCAATTTAAACTAAGTCAATGTGAAATGTCAGCTATCTTTATTGCATCAGAATATTCGAGGAAAGAGAAATAAAATTAATGAATTAATTATATGCACAGATGAATTAGTCCTCAAACCTAGCCGACATAATCTGCCTCTCTGAACATCATGTGACCACTGGTATAGAACGTCTAAATTTTACAGGGTTTAGGTTAGTATCTCACTTTTCTAGACCAGAAATGGAGAAAGGAGAAGTTGCCACATTCATCAGGAACTGTCATAAATTTAAAACATAGACATTCATAAATTTTGCTTTGAACAACATACGGAAGCCTCTGTTACAGAAGTAGAATTTCACAAAAAAATCCTTCATAATATTCAGTGTATATCGAGCACCTGCAGGTAACTTTAATCTGTTTATAAACCATCTTGAAGCTGTACAGGCCCAATTAACAACCAGAAACAAAGAAATAGTGGTTCTGGCGATTTCAATGTAAATTTCCTTAAAGACTCTCTCAAGAAGAACTTATTTGAGTTAGTAACACTACCATTCAACTTAATTCCCACTTTAAAGTTCCCCATTAGGGTAGCCAATTGCTCACATACAGCCATTGATAATATCTTTATAGAAAAGTCCAATGAACCAAATTATATTACAAAACCAATAGTCAATGGCCTCTCAGACCATGACATGCAGTTCCTTCTGTTAAATGTTAATACTGAACAGGATATAAAATCTGTTAAATCTGAGCTCAAGAGGGTAACCAATAAGCCAAAAATTGATTATTTTAGGACACTCCTCAGAGACATTCACTGGACTGATGTTTACAGTGCTCATGGCATGAATGAAAAATGTAACACTTTTTCCAATAAAGTGCTTACATTATTTGAACACTGTTTTCCCCCAAAACCAACCAAGGCTACAGGAAAGTCTACAAAGAGGCTACGGATTGCTCAAGAAATAGGGGTATCTTGTAAAACAAAAGGCTGTGCATTATTCAGGAGCACACATTTTCAATAACTTGCCAGCAGCCATAAAAAGCTTAACAACCAATGAAATTCAGTTTAAGAGAAGCCTATAGGGTTTAGTGGTGGCCAATTCCTTCTACTCCATTGATGAATTTCTCAGTGGAACCAACTGATTGATGTGTGATATATATATATATATATATATATATATATATATATATATATATATATATATATATACAGGGCTATTACAAATGATTGAAGTGATTTCATAAATTCACTGTAGCTCCATTCATTGACATATGGTCACGACACACTACAGATATGTAGAAAAACTCATAAAGTTTTGTTCGGCTGAAGCCGCACTTCAGGTTTCTGCCGCCAGAGCGCTCGAGAGCGCAGTGAGACAAAATGGCGACAGGAGCCGAGAAAGCGTATGTCGTGCTTGAAATGCACTCACATCAGTCAGCCATAACAGTGCAATGACACTTCAGGACGAAGTTCAACAAAGATCCACCAACTGCTAACTCCATTCGGCGATGGTATGCGCAGTTTAAAGCTTCTTAATGCCTCTGTAAGGGGAAATCAACGGGTCGGCCTGCAGTGAGCGAAGAAACGGTTGAACGCGTGCGGGCAAGTTTCACGCGCAGCCCGAGGAAGTCGACGAATAAAGCAAGCAGGGAGCTAAACGTACCACAGCCGACGGTTTGGAAAATTTTACGGAAAAGGCTAAAGCAGAATCCTTACCGTTTACATTTGCTACAAGCCCTGACACCCGATGACAAAGTCAAACGCTTTGAATTTTCGGCGCGGTTGCAACAGCTCATGGAAGAGGATGCGTTCAGTGCGAAACTTGTTTTCAGTGATTAAGCAACATTTTTTCTTAATGGTGAAGTGAACAGACACAATGTGCGAATCTGGGCGGTAGAGAATCCTCACGCATACGTGCAGCAAATTCGCAATTCACCAAAAGTTAACGTGTTTTGTTTAATCTCACAGTTTAAAGTTTATGGCCCCTTTTTCTTCTGCGAAAAAAAACGTTACAGGACACGTGTATCTGGACATGTTGGAAAATTGGCTCATGCCACAACTGGAGACCGACGGCGCCGACTTCATCTTTTAACAGGATGGTGCTCCACCGCACTTCCATCATGATGTTCGGCATTTCTTAAACAGGAGATTGGAAAACCGATGGATCGGTCGTGGTGGAGATCATGATCAGCAATTCATGTCATGGCCTCCACGCTCTCCTGACTTAACCCCATGCGATTTCTTTCTGTGGGGTTATGTGAAAGATTCAGTGTTTAAACCTCCTCTACCAAGAAACGTGCCAGAACAGCGAGCTCGCATCAATGATGCTTTCGAACCCATTGATGGGCACATATCGAACATTTGTGAATGCCTAAAAAAACTTTTTGAGTATTTGTATGTGTGTGCAAAGTATTGTGAAAATATCTCAAATCATAAAGTTATTGTAGAGCTGTGAAATCGCTTCAATCATTTGTAATAACTCTGTGTATATATATATATATATATATATATATATATATAATCCAACGTCTGCACCATTTCAGTGCAGTAGTGTGTTAATTGTAAATAAGTATTGTAGTAGTTCTATTATATGTTTATTACCTTATAAATAAAAAAACATTTTTGTCTTAAATTCAGTGCATTGTATTTGTATAGTGATTCTTTCATATAGTGTTCATTAAAAAAAAAAAAAAGACGACCATTCCACTTCGGACCTATGGAAGGCACATTAGCTTATTTGTTTCAGTTGTAAATATTTGTCATGTATTATTGTTTTTCTGACATGTTCTACATTCTGGAGGACCTCCTCACTGTGGATCAATTAGAATGAAAGTAAATCTAATCTACGAGGTGCATCCGATTTGATTTTTTTTCTAATTAACTACTCACCCGACATGATGAAACTGGCGTTACTTCTCGACGTAATCGCCCTGCAGACGTACACATTTTTCACAACGCTGACGCCATGATTCCATGGCTGCGGCGAAGGCTTCTTTAGAAGTGTGTTTTGACGACAGGAAAATCTCTGAGGCAATAGCAGCACAGCTGGTGAATGTGCGGCCACGGAGAGTGTCTTTCATTGTTGGAAAAAGGAAAAAGTCACTAGGAGCCAGGTCAGGTGAGAAGGGAGCACAAGGAATCACTTCAAAGTTGTTATCACGAAGAAACTGTTGCGTAACGTTAGCTCGATGTGCGGGTGCGTTGTCTTGGTCAAACAGCATACGCGCAGCAGCCCTTCCCGGACGCTTTTGTTGCAGTGCAGGAAGGAATTTGTTCTTCAAAACATTTTCGTAGGATGCACCTGTTACCGTAGTGCCCTTTGGAACGCAGTGGGTAAGGATTACGCCCTCGCTGCCCCAGAACATGGACACCATCATTTTTTCAGCACTGGCGGTTACCCAAAAATTTTTTGGTGGCGGTGAATCTGTGTGCTTCCATTGAGTTGACTGGCGCTTTGTTTCTGGATTGAACAATGGCATCCACGTCTCATCCATTGTCACAACCAACGAAAAGAAAGTCCCATTCATGCTGTCGTTGCGCGTCAACATTGCTTGGCAACATGCCACATGGGCAGCCATGTGGTCGTCCATCAGCATTCGTGGCACCCCCCTGGATGACACTTTTCGTATTTTCAGGTCGTCATGCAGCATTGTGTGGACAGAACCCTCAGAAATGCCAACTCTGGAGGCGATTTGTTCAACAGTCATTCGGCGATCCCCCAAAACAATTCCCTCCATTTTCTCGATCATGTCGTCAGACCGGCTTGTGCGAGCCCGAGGTTGTTTCGGTTTGTTGTCACACGATGTTCTGTCTTCATTAAACTGTCGCACCCACGAACGCACTTTCGACACATCCATAACTCCATCACCACATGTCTCCTTCAACTGTCGATGAATTTCAATTGGTTTCACATCAAGCAAATTCAGAAAACGAATGATTGCACGCTGTTCAAGTAAGGGAAACGTCGCCATTGTAAGTATTTAAAACAGTTCTCATTCTCGCCTCTGGCGGTAAAATTGCGTCTGCCGTACGGTGCTGCCATCTCTGGGACGTATTGACAATGAACGCGGTCTCATTTTAAAACAATGCGCATGTTTCTATCTCTTTCCAGTCCGGAGAAAAAAAATCGGAGGCCTTAGAACTTGAACGCACCTCGTAATCTAATCTTGTGTTGCACACAGACGTACGTTGTCTGTAGCTTCGACATGACGTTGATTTTTCTCTTGAAAGGAGAATAGTTTAGGTAACAAAACATTTCGTAATGCAATGGTTGTAAGCAGATTCTACCGCGTCTTTTTGGTAGAGCAGTTTTATGTTTAATGGTGATGAAAAAATAAATTTCGCTGCAATTTTTAATTTCCATTCGGTTTTCTACTTGTCAGAACATTATCAAGGAATAACTAACCGGCGTGCAAGATGCCAAACATGGAAAACTAAGGATGTTAACAATGGCAAAAAATGTCATGTTAGGTTTTCGTAACGCATGGTGCATATGAAATACGTTGTAACCAATTAGTAACGTTTGTGGTACGACTCACTAGTAATGGAAACTGCAAAATGTAAATACTGGCCATTATATGAGTCACATTTCAGTACAGAGTTTCACATTGTCTCTAAATTCTAATTAGACGTACTTGTTGATACAGTATTATTTTTGTTTTCTACATGAGGTACCCTCAGGTAACATATATTGCAGACTAATATCCGAGCAATCAGAGAGTAAAAACCGTATCTTTTCAACAGGCAACTCTTCTACTGCTGTGATCGGTAGCATATTATTCGACCTATGAGTTACCTGTAGTGCTAAGCAGACACGGATATTGAAAACACGCCACGAACAACACCGGAAAATTCTTTGATGTAGCGCTACATCGGTGCCGTGCCCTTCGGACGACACTGTTTACACGCAACTGTTCAACGCTCGATCCCTCGCAGTTCTCATTAACCTTTGTTAAACATAGAGTTATCTCTTTTTACCGTAATTACCTGCAGAACTGCCCGACACTGAATGACGGATATTGCAGTGCATTAACTGTACTCTTTCGATCCCATGGAGAAAGACTTCTGGGATGTGAAAAGAACTCAAAGATGCACGTTTCATTTAGTTGGTATGTAATAATGATTTAACATTATGAAATATCAATTATAAAACTCTAAATGACGGGCTGGTGGTTTGTGCGCCCTGAAGATGTCAGAAAGAGCTGTACCAGGTGACTTTATCGACAACCAGAATCCCGCGAATTTAATCATACGTGTCGCGCAACTGATAACTGAAGCAAGAATGCTCATATCTTACGTGAAATGTGGGTGCTTTAACTCAGAATATGATAAAATAGGGAGTACCTTCAAACTACTGAATGAAGCAAAGGACACTATGAAACTCTATTTGTTACAGTCTGCTTTGGACTCCCCTGTGAACAGAAGTACGAAAAGACTCATTCATTTCGCTCATCGAGTATTATTACAGTTTTACAGTGGAATTAAAATGGCAGCACCTTGGCAAAGGTGAGGTAATGAGCTTGAGGTGAATACTTTGAAGCAACAATACATTTGGGGGCGTGTGGGTTTTTAAAACAGGAGTTCAAAAAAAGCATAAAAAAATGGTTCAAATGGCTCTGAGCACTATGGGACTTAACTTCTAAGGTCATCAATTCCCTAGAACTGAGAACTACTTAAACTAACTAACCTAAGCACATCACACACATCAATGCCCGAGGCAGGATTGGAACCTACTACCGTAGCGGTCGCGCGGTTCCATACTGTAGCGTCTAGAACCGCTCGGCCACCCCGGCCGGCTTAAACGAGCATCTCCTGACTCAATCCAACCGCCGTATCACACGTCTGAGGCAACCAGGTCTTCTCCACACATGCACAGTGATTTCTCTTCTCCAACTCTATACTTTACTGATGTCATCTAATGATAACACAGCCAAAAGCAAAGCAGTTAACTTGGTGCCAACCTGATGTCTGATCGTCCTCTCTTGTTAAACAAAAAAAGCGCCTAATGGTCTCCTATCTCACTCCAGTTCAGAGATCGTATATATGTACTACTTCAGTACTAGCATTTCCCAGAATGCAGGTTTCCTGTGGAGGGAAGAGCACTGTGATATTGCTTTCCATCACTGTAGTATATCTGAGGCACCTGTCTTCGGCGCCAATGGACTGCACACATTAAAAAAAATGATGCAACTGATTTCCATCGTAAACGGCACATACATGTCGTGCATCTTTGGAGGACTTACTCCGCATTTCCTTTTTTTTTTTTTTTTTTTTTTTTTTAGTCATCAGATGCGGCCTACCACGAATTCCTCTTTTGCGCTGAACTCTCCATCTCAGAAAAGTACTTGCAACATATGTCCTGAATTATCTGCTGGATGTATTCCAGTCTCTGCCTTCCTCTAAAAGTCTTACCTTCTACAGCTCGCTCTAGTATCGTGGAAGTTATTCCCTAATGTCTAACAGATGTCCTATCATACTATCCCTTTCCCTTGTCTGTGTATTCACATATTCCCTTCCTCTCCGATTCTGCGCGGAACCTCCTCATTCTTTACCGTATCATTCCACCTAATATTCAACAGTCGTCTTTAGAACCACATCTCAAATGATTCGATTCTCTTCTATTCCTGTCTTCCCGCATTCCATGTTTCACTACCATACAATTCTGTGCTCCCAGCGTCCATTCTCAAAAATTTCTTTCGCAAATTAACGTCTGTGTTCAATACTAGTAGATTTCTATGGCCAGGAATGCCATTTTTGCCAGAGATAGTCTGTTTTTGCTGTCATCTTTCCTCCGTCTGTCTTTGGTTAATTTGTTGCCTAGGTAGCAGAATTCGTTCACTTCATCTACTTCTCATTTCTGATGCTTCTCATTACTTTCGCCCTTATTCGATTTACTCTCAAACCGTGTTCTATACTCATTATACTATCCATTCCATTCAGCAGACCATGTAGTTCTTCTTCACTTTCACTGAGAATAACAGTGTCTTCAGTGAATCGTATCATTGTTATCATTTCCTCTTGTATTTTAATTCCACTCTCGAACATTTCTTTTATTTCCATCATTGCTTCTTCGATGCATAGACTGAACAGTAGTCTTACACCCTTTTTAATCCGAGCACTTCGTTGTTTTCTTTCACTCTTATATTCCCTCTTGGCTCATGTACATATTGTATATTACCCATCTCTCTCTGGAGCCTACTCCTATTTTCCTCAGAATTGCGGACATCTTGTACCGTTTCACATGGTCAAACGCTTTTTCCAGGTCGGTAGATCCTATGAAAGTCTCTTGATTTTGCTTTAGTCTTGGTTCCATATCAACCGCAACATCAGAATTACCTCTCTGGTGCCTTTACCTTCCCTAAGCCAGACTGATCGCCATCTAGCACATCCTCAGTTTTCGTTTCCATTATTTTGTACATCATCCTTGTGAGCAATTTGGATGCATGAGGTTTTAAGTTGATTGTTCGATAATTTCGCAATTGTCAGCTCTTGCTGTCTTCAGAAGTGCGTCAATAATACTTCTCCGAAAGTCAGACGGTTTATCGCCAGACTCATACATTCTATACAACAACGTGAATAGTAGTTTCCTTGCCACTTCTCCCAACGATTTCAGAAATTCTAATGGAATGTTATCTACCCCTTCCGCCTTATTTGATCTTAAGTCTTTCAAAGCTCTTTGAAATTCTGATTCTAGCACCGGAGCCCCTATCTCATTCCTTCTTCTATCACATCAAACAAATCTTCCCCCTCATAGAGGCCTTCAGTATACTCATTCCACCTATCCACTGTCTCCTCTGCAGTGGAATATCCATTGTACTCTTAATATTACCACCCTTGTTTTTAATTTCACCGATGATTGTTTTGACTTTCCTATATGCTGAGTCAGTTTTTCCGGAAATTCCTTTCTCGATTTCTTCACACTTTTCATGACACCATTTAATCTTAGATCCCCCGCACTTCCTATTTACCTCGTTCCTCAGTGACTTCTGTTTCTGTATTTCTGAATTTTCCGTATGCATTATACTGCTCCAAACTTTTTACCTAAGTTCCTCCTTTCCCTGGTGGTGTTTGTCCTTTGAAGAGGCCTAGGGTCCCTCTTACTAGCCAGAGAATGGCTGTTTTTCCTGCTCAGTTCTGCTCTTCTCAACTTGTACTCAATAAGACTCCCAAATACATTTAGACAGACCTCCGTAAGAAGGATTTAATATGGAAATATAGTACCTGGTTATGGCAGTCACTGACAGTAATTTTAATCATATTTGTACCCTCAATTTAACTTGGGGTTAGTTTAGATTGTGTAGACTTCCTAATTTACTTGACTTTACTGAAGTTATCACACCTTTTAAAAACATTTGAAAAAATTAATTGATACGCTATCTAGTGCGTTATTAAGTATATTTTCTCCTTGCTTTTTTTGGCGTAGAAAATTTCCAGCTCCTTCATTACATCCAATGTATGTGATTTTTGAAAGTGATGTAATATCTTAAGATCTTCTCCTGTTTCCAATTACGGTTCACGCCACTTTTGAGTAAACAGTCACATAACAAAGACACCAAGCATGAACAGTTGCAGGTGGCCCACAGTAACATTCCCTTCGTTCATCATTATTGATGTTTTTGGAAAGCCTGCAGCTGTGTCATTCATTACTTACGTAATGAGAAACTGCACCAGGTACTTATTTTTTCATGTTTAGCACAATGTGTTTCGGTTTTTCTGTCTCTCTTGCACTGTAGTTGTCTTTTTGAGGTTATACTGCAATCGGATAAATTAATGTTGGAGCGTTTGTTATATCTAACGTTGGAGGCAGTATCTTTGTTTTTCTACTTAAAAGTAACGTGCCTTCTTTATTACACAGAGTATCACACACACACAAACACACACACACACACACACACACACACACACACACACACAAATAGACAAATCGTCACTAACATTGCTTATTTTAAATCAAAACTTATTACAGAGATATAATGAAAGTATGGCTTCACAAAGCTTGTGTACAGTTACAGGTGTTATATTTTCTGAGCATTACACTAAATACGTAACGTTGTATTCAAATATCGAGTATGCTTCTGTTTTGTTGTTGATGTTGAGTAGGGGTTTATGAGTTAATGTGAATATGAAGGGAAATTACTGAAGTTATCATACCTATTAAAAACGTCTGAAAAAAATTAATTGATACGCTATCTAGTGCGTTATTGAGTATATTTTCTGCTTCCTTTTTCTGGCGTAGAAAATTTCCAGCTCCTTCATTACATCTAATGTATGTGATTTTTGAAAGTGATGGAATATCTTAGGATCTTCTCCTGTTTCCAATTGGGGGTAATGTGTTTTCTGTATGTTGCTATTGCTGATTTGGTAAATTGGTTACGTGTCTAACACTTGATGTGTTCAGTGCATGTAATTTGAAAGTTCCTCCAGTTATTCCTATATAGTACCTCATGCAAGTTTTGCATGTGATTTTGCATACTCCTAAAGCTGACAAGGGAAATCCCCCATCTCATCCACTCAGATTTACTGGTAAAAATGCCCAGTGGATAGCCTGAGCATGTGAAAAGCTGAACACAGATCAATCATGAAAACAGGAAGAAGGTGTACTGGATTGTGGAAAAAGAAGCAAAATAGAAACAGTGAACGGTTAAAGCTCATGTTGTGCAACATCAAGCGACTTCGTAGAACGATGATGCCATGGTCATGTGGTTACGGTATTGAATTGCGATGGGGAAGATCCGTGCTCAAATCACTCTCTTCCCCCCCCCCCCCCCCCCCACTTCATTTTTTCACGAAATTATGAACTGTCCGCTCGGTCATTGACGTGTCTATTCTCCTTCTGTAGTCTTGGCAGCTGTCCTATATATTAGTTATAGAATATGAGTCACGTGGTAAGAATATATTACCGTCGCAGGTAAAAGTGATGAATAGTGAGATCACGTGTGAAGCTATATAGACCTGCCACAGAAATTGAGACAACAAATAAACGGATTTGACCTATGTTACAAGAAAAGAATTCAAGAGAGACAACTTCCAAAGCGGAATGCAAGGTTCAATACATGTTGTACATGTGGAGAACAGATAGGAGGTACGTATGTCTTGAGGTTTCTTCCTCACACCTTGCCGTTGCAAACGGGCGTGACACCACGGCACAGACATAAATCTGAATACAGCGAACAGAGACGTCAATGACCGGATAGACAGTTCATAAATTTTCCGGAAAAGAAAAGCACGAGGGAGATCTGAACACAGATCTCCCCCTTCAGATTTCAACACCGCAACTACACAACCACGACGCCGTGCTTCTATGAAGTCGCTCGCTGTTGCACATCGTGAGCTTGGACCGTTCACAGTTCGTATTTTGCTTCTTTTTTCGCAGTTCAGGACATCTTCTTCCTGTTTCCTTGCTTGATCTGTGTTCGGTTTCTGACGGACTATTCACTGTGCCATCTTACCACTAAATATGAGGAGGTTGGGATGAGGAGTTTTCCTTGTGAGAATTTATCTTCTTTCTTGTTTAAGGTGTGGACCAATTTCTGTTGCATGTTTTTGGTTGTGGAGAAAGCTACTTTCGGTTTATGTGACGTAAGTAGGTTGTAGGTTTGCTATTTTTTGAAAAATGTTACCTCCTTAAAGCATTCGGCATGCGGATCGTGCTTTCGAACGCCAACGTTGAGCGTACCGAGTTCAACACGTTGCTGGACTCTCAGAAACTGTGCGACTTGTACACACAGAACGTGTTCTCAACGTGATATATGCGATCACGGCGCGCTCCAGGTGCAGCTGGCTGTATGTGGTTCGCACATCACAATGTTTACGAAATTGATGGGCGTAAAATTCCTACGTTAGCTCTATTAAAACGAACAGTTACATCGTAGTGATGCTGTTCTGTCTGTATTATACATAAATAAAAACTTCAATATCAATGGACACGTTATAAGGCAAAAAGGGAAGTATCACGTCCTGTCAATAAGGACGTCGGCTTATATTCCATTACAGACGTTGCGATAAAAATTTACAATAGTTCTTCTTATAAAATAAAGTTATTTTATCATTCTTTCGTTTTCGTAAAATCCTAATGTTATTCTTACTTGACCACTGTTACTGTTCACCAGCAGGATCTTTACAACAGGTGAAATACAAAACTTAAACAAAAAGAGCAAAATATGTTCCTGCAAGTAGATGAAGCAAATGCAACAAAGTAACTCCTGAGAATGAGCACACTTATAGTTACATGACATCGAATATTAGAATATACTTTTATTTAAGTAATAATAAAGTATCAGAACCTATTAGAAAAGGGAGGGTGGGCCCACTGAGATGCGAACAAGCAACACATTACAATTCTGCGACTCTACTCAGTCCGTCATAGCGACTATGAGTGTTACACGACAATTATTTGCCTCTTACAGTCTCCTGAAATCTTTAATCGTATATACAGTCCTGGAAATTGAAATAAGAACACCGTGAATTCATTGTCCCAGGAAGGGGAAACTTTATTGACACATTCCTGGGGTCAGATACATCACATGATCACACTGACAGAACCACAGGCACATAGACACAGGCAACAGAGCATGCACAATCTCGGCACTAGTACAGTGTATATCCACCTTTCGCAGCAATGCAGGCTGCTATTCTCCCATGGAGACGATCGTAGAAATGCTGGATGTAGTCCTGTGGAACGGCTTGCCATGCCATTTCCACCTGGCGCCTCAGTTGGACCAGCGTTCGTGCTGGACGTGCAGACCGCGTGAGACGACGCTTCATCCAGTCCCAATCTTGCTCAATGGGGGACAGATCCGGAGATCTTGCTGGCCAGGGTAGTTGACTTACACCTTCTAGAGCACGTTGGGTTGCACGGGATACATGCGGACGTGCATTGTCCTGTTGGAACAGCAAGTTCCCTTGCCGGTCTAGGAATGGTAGAACGATGGGTTCGATGACGGTTTGGATGTACCGTGCACTATTCAGTGTCCCCTCGACGATCACCAGTGGTGTACGGCCAGTGTAGGAGATCGCTCCCCACACCATGATGCCGGGTGTTGGCCCTGTGTGCCTCGGTCGTATGCAGTCCTGATTGTGGCGCTCACCTGCACGGCGCCAAACACGCATACGACCATCATTGGCACCAAGGCAGAAGCGACTCTCATCGCTGAAGACGACACGTCTCCATTCGTCCCTCCATTCACGCCTGTCGCGACACCACTGGAGGCGGGCTGCACGATGTTGGGGCGTGAGCGGAAGACGGCCTAACGGTGTGCGGGACCGTAGCCCAGTTTCATGGGGACGGTTGCGAATGGTCCTCGCCGATACCCCAGGTGCAACAGTGTCCCTAATTTGCTGGGAAGTGGCGATGCGGTCCCCTACGGCACTGCGTAGGATCCTACGGTCTTGGCGTGCATCCGTGCGTCGCTGCGGTCCAGTCCCAGGTCGACGGGCACGTGCACCTTCCGCCGACCACTGGCGACAACATCGATGTACTGTGGAGACCTCACGCCCCACGTGTTGAGCAATTCGGCGGTACGTCCAGCCGGCCTCCCGCATGCCCACTATACGCCCTCGCTCAAAGTCCGTCAACTGCACATACGGTTCACGTCCACGCTGTCGCGGCATGCTACCAGTGTTAAAGACTGCGATGGAGCTCCGTATGCCACGGCAAACTGGCTGACACTGACGGCGGCGGTGCACAAATGCTGCGCAGCTAGCGCCATTCGACGGCCAACACCGCGGTTCCTGGTGTGTTCGCTGTGCCGTGCGTGTGATCATTGCTTGTACAGCCCTCTCGCAGTGTCCGGAGCAAGTATGGTGGGTCTGACACACCGGTGTCAATGTGTTCTTTTTTCCATTTCCAGGAGTGTATGTTATTAACTGACGCCTAATGACAACAGACAATACCAAGAACATTGCATTTCTTATGGATTCTCAGAGCGGCGTTGCCTTGAAATTATACAGTTTCATAATGCGCCAGTAAAAATAATTCTTTAACCGCTGATGTGACGTTTCCCGTAATTTTATTACAAGAAATCATACAATTAACGACGGGTTTTCGTGAGATAATTTGCTGATGCTGAGAGACGGCGTATATACATATGGTGTTCAACTGAAAGTCAATATAGCGCCTCGCGACTCTGTACGGAAGAAAGATGGCATGCATGTGACGTAGGTGCCGTTGTTCCATCTCATTGGTTCAGAATACCTGGACGTTGCTCTGACTCCAGAGCCTGCTTTCTCCGTGCTGTGACGACAGAGAGTAGACACGCTCTACATTCCCATGCACGGTCCGTGTGCTGACGGTCATACATATGTGTTATTGGTTCCTTCTAAAGAGCCAGGAATTTCTTTCTTTTTTTGTTATCTGTTTCTGCATCATTTGTACCAATGAGTTGGGGAAGTCGTTAGCCACTGAAATTTGCTTAATGATCCCTAATTCAGTCTCCCTGACCTCTTTGTTCATTGGGATTGTTTTTGCTTCGCTTAACGCTGTTCTGAATGCATCTTTATTGTGTACATTCTTGTGACATGTTTTAGCAAGACTGTGTTGCAGGAAGTTGTCTTTTTTCTTCATATTTTGAAACGGTGCCTGTTGTTTTGATTTTACTCAGGAAGCCCCAGGAGGAATGGTAAATATACATTGATATGACAAGAACGATCACTTGATGCAAAAAAGTCTAGCAAATATGGGCTTTAAAATGCCTATCTTAAGAGATATGTCCACTTCTTCACGTTAGATACTGTAAAACAAATCTCTTCTACTCAAGTTCGTTGCTTAGCGTAATTTGGGAGGACGTAGTAAGGACCAAAACAAGAAAAAATTGTTTAGTAAAAATGGGCTCTAGAATGATTAGCCTGAGAGCTATGAAAACTTGAGCAGCAAGTGTTTCGTAACAGCGAAGATGAATACGTGCTCATAGTCCCTATCATATACACTTTAGTGGGCATGTTTACTGGACATATCGTTCTTATTTTGGTCGATACTACCACCTCCCACAATACGGAAAGCAAAGAGCATGCTGTGGAACAGATACGTTACACAGAATTGATGATGAAGAAGTGCTCAAAGCTCTCAATTTTTGTGTTTTAGACCCTGCGTTTACCAAAATTCTTCCCTTTCAATGATCATTTCTGTCATATCCCTATCCCTGAATATTTACCATTCCTCCAAGGACATCCTGTATATTGAAATCTAAAAAAATTAATGATATTAAGTTATCAGCCGCGAACTTTATTTTCTTGTGTACATTATTAAACAAAACATCAGAATGTGCAGAAAAGAGATTCTTCCGCTCTTGAAGCTTTGTAAGCTTTCGTTGAATCGTATGTGTCCATCTTCAAGAGTTTACCACTTCAGGTTTTCAACTTTTCCATGACGCTCCAGTGAGTCAAACAAATCTATGACCATTGGTGCTACACTTCGTTCTATAGTCGACTATCTGACCATACCTGTTTAATTTCACTGTCAAGTGTGTGGCGGGTTGCCGTTTGTGAGACAGGACATTCAGAATGAAACGCAAGAGAAATGGAACAGCTGCAAATAAGGGTCGTCGTGTTTTGAGAATTGGCAGCTGGCCAACTCAGATAGAGGCCGCTGGGGTCACACACATTGTCCGCATGACAATTGAGGACCAGAAGCAGGACTCAGCAAGCTCGGCGGCGACCGCATAGCGGTGCCAGAAGCTCTCGGGCAACGTGAGCCGAGGCTGCAGACGAATTAAAAAAAGACGAGGTCCAGCTGGCGAAAGGTGCTTTTTACAGCCTGCCCTACGGCCTGTCAGGGAAAGGTCCTTTGAAAGCTTCAGTTATGTATCGAGGAAGTCAGCGAAGCAAGGGGCGGCAGTGGAGCGTATGCCAAAGAAATACTCTGTAAGATAGACGTCTCTTAGCCATCCTAAAATACGAGGGTCACACCATAAGAAATGCACACTTTTTTTTTTAAATCCACCTTTTATTTTACATGTTTGAAAGTTTTACAGTGTGTAGATACATCCTTTAGGAACAATATTTTCATTTCTCCACATAATTTCCATCCCTCTCAACTGCCTTACGCCATCTTGGAACCAGCGCCTGTATACCCGCACGATAAAATTCTGAACCAACCTGTTGGAGCCACTATTTGGCAGCGTCATCATCTTCAAACCTTGTTGCACGAAGAGAGTCTTTCAGTTTCCCAAAGAGATGATAGTCACATGGAGCCAGGTCAGGAGTGTAAGGCGGGTGTTTCAGTGTTGTCCATCCGGGTTTTGTGATCGCTTCCATGGTTTTCTGACTGACATGTGGCCGTGCATTGTCGTGCAACAGCAAAACATCCTGCTTTTGCCGATGTGCTCGAACACGACTCAGTCGCGCTCGAAGTTTCTTCAGTGTCGTCACATATGCATCAGAATGTATGGTGGTTCCATCTGGCATGATGACCACAAGCAGGAGTGCTTGGGAATGGAAAACACTGTAGCCATAACTTTTCCAGCACAAGGTGTGGTTTTGAGTTTTTTTTTCTTGGATGAATTTGCATGATGCCACTCCATTGATTGCCTCTTCGTCTCCGGTGAAACATGATGGAGCCATGTTTCATCACCTGTCACAATTCTTCCACTAAATTCATCTCCATCATTCTCGTAACGTTCCAAAGGTCTGCTGCATACAGTTTTTCTTGTTTCTTTGTGAGCCACTGTCAACATCCTGGGAACCCACCTGGCACAAACCTTTTTTAACTCCAACACTTTTAGTATTCTGCAGACACTTCCTTCCTCTATCCCAACGTAGCGTGGCAATTCGTTCACTGTGATGCGTCTGTCAGCAGCCACCAATTCGTCAATTCTCTGCGCATTATCTGGAGTGTGTGCAGTACGATGCCTGCCGCTGCGAGGAAAATCCTCAATACTGCCGTGCCCGCTTTCATCACGTAACCTGCTTGCCCACCACCGACTAACTGTACTGCGATCGACAGCAGAATCTCCATACACCTTTTCCAACCTCTTGTGGATGTTTCCCACTGTCTCGTTTTCACAGTACAGGAATTCTATGACAGCACGTTGCTTCTGACGAACGTCAAGTGTAGCAGCCATCTTGAAGAAACGCTGTGACGGCGCCACTCACGGGAACAGGTTGAACTAAGTTTGAAAACAAGCGGGAAGGATGTATCTACACACTGTAAAACTTTCACACATGCAGAATGAAAACTGTATTTTTACAAAAATAGTGTGCATTTCTTTTGGAGTGACCCTCGTACATGGTAGCAGGACTCAAAAAATTTGTAATTTTGCGGGTGGCCAGCAGGCTGAATGGACTTACTTTTTTGCTCTGAATTATTTTTCTACGGCTTGAGGAAACTGCGCTAGCTACAGACCACTGATTGGTGACTTACAGTTTCAGTTGATTTTTTTTTTTGGGGGGGGGGGGGAGGGAAGGGTGTATAAGGGCGCAAAGCGAACTTCATCGGCTAATGATGGGAGATTTTCAACAAAAAAACAATCACGCCGTTGGAGGAGAAAACTAACTTTGTAAGGACTGGCATACGAAAGTTTCTAGGTACGAAATACAGAGATGCTTCATTTCAACTTCTAAAAGACGGGGACTCGGGTTTCGGAGATTGTACAAGACGGTAGGGACTTGGCTTCTCGACCAGGACAGCAGACTTTAAAAGCAGTTCTATTCAGAAACGGGCACTGACAGAAGTTCCGTGTTGGGAGTTCACAGCAGAGCACTTATAGGTACTCACTTGATGGCAACCAGCATGTCATCAGCAGTCTGTTCATGTTACGTAGACGGGTGCGGTGAAATTAACTTGCAGTTCCAGCATGTCAAGATGAAGGGAACTTACAGATTTATTATAATTTTCGGTTCAGCTTTCTCTTATCCGACCACACAATCACCGTAGTATGGCTAACTTCAGATTCTCTTTCATGCCTAACATAATCATTTTATTGATGTATAGGCACGTTGTGGTGAATTCTTTAGTAAATGCGTATGATGGTTAACAAATTCCACTTTCTCAAATTTTCCTTGTCATCTGTTGCTTGAATTACTTCAATTTCATCGTAATTAATGTTTAACTGTTCATCAAATAACTTCTTGTTCTGCCTTTTCTAATTTTTGATTGCACATTTAAACTTTTGAAATAAATTCAGAGTTCACGCAGATCACACTTTCGATTAAAGCAGTTAGCAAATCCTCTATTATGATCAACGTTTTTTGATTAATAAATTGCTAGCGCCGCAATCTTCTAAACCGTTAATTTATTCTGTCGTGCACATTTACTCCAGAACTGATTCTCAAGGGTAGATCTGTCTCCGGCTTAATACCCACATAGATTATTTTCTTCACAACGCTAGGGTTCAACAGTTGACAGAAATGAATATTTCCATAACGTTTTCACGATTTCGCAGGATAATGTAGCACATCAGACACATTTGGGCTCAGTTAAACACAGACAATAAACATTCAAACAGTGATTTTGAAGGGGAAAAGTAAGAGTTTAGTGTTCTATTGAGTTTGCCGCCTTAGAAACTTTACTTAGACAAAGATCGGGCAGGTAATCAGTAGTATCCAACGAAATCGTACCAGCATTTGGCTTAAGTAGCTTAGGAAAGCATAACATATATGGCTGAACCAGAGTTTGAGGCCAACTTCTCTTAAATACCGTCTTAAACATGACGTCATCTTGATCGATATCTGAAGGAAAGGTTTGCCAAAACGTTCAGTGACTTTTAACACAATAGCACGATACTTATCTCAATTTCTGCATGCCAACGTTTTTAGTCAGAAGCCGGTAGTTACAGCCAAAATTTATACACATTCCCTTAGTGTAGTATGACAAGCGCATAGCTGTGTCGCTGGGACGTCTTTATGAATGCTTTACAGGGGCGCATTTACTGGCAGACCTTACGCCCCCTGTCAGTCCAAAAATGTTTCAAGCGCAAAAAAAAAAAAAAAACCTGTTCAGATGGCTCTGAGCACTATGGAACTTAACATCTGAGGTCATCAGTCCCCTAGAACTTAGAACTACTAGATCCATGCCCGAGGCAGGATTCGAACCTGCGACCGTAACGGTCGCGCGGTTCCAGACTGAAGCGCCTAGAACCGCTCGGCCACACCGGCCGGCGTTTCAAGTGCAGATGAATTAAAAAAAAATAGAGACAAGTTACGGTGGTGACTATGATGCTCCAAGTGTTCTAAATAGTCTTCCCTCACCTGAATACAAACACAGAACTTCCTACAAACACACGAAACAGTCATAAAATTCCTTCTTTGGAGTGTTTTCAAACTTGCGCGTTACTGTTCGAGTGCACGTCTGTGGTTTACGGTAGAAGGATACAAAGAAAGAATAGGGCCATCGACTTCTTTTCCGAACTGCCCATCTGAATACGACGTGTTTCTGTCGATATGTACCTCAGTATGGACTACCCTTACTGTGAAAAAAGTGGTTCTTTGAGTAGAAAATGAGGAAAGAAGAAACGCATACAAAGAAAGAAGGGGCCTATCGATTTTTTTTTCAAGTAGATACCAGGCTAACTGCACTCTTCTTTGTACCAATCACATCACGTGGTGAGGTAATAGTACATTACTGTTTTTTGGTTCGCTAGCTGAGCATTACAGTCTATGTTCCTTACTTAGTGTTTCTTTAGTAGAGTTAGTGTGAATACATTGTTCTATAGTTTGTGTGTAGGTGAAATACAGCATAAAAAACAACGTAAATCATATGAAAGATTGTCTGCAGCGATTAAATAATTGAATCTGCAATTACATGAAATAGCAAGTGTATGAGGTATTACTTCGAATCAGTAATTGAATCGTATGATGGTCAGAATATTTGCCTCTACGGTTTCACTTCTGTGTTGACAGTAAACAGACCTTCAAAACAAGTAGTTTCTGAGCATTTTGGTGCATCTTATTTGTACAAAAATTGTGGGCCAGTTGAAAACGAAGACCGGACGGAATCTGAAAGGGAATTTCAGATATGTCGCAAAGGTTTTATGACTGTTATGATGTATCATGCAGCGTAACTTGCTGTGACAGTGCGAGAGAGAGACAAAGATATTGTTTATTACTCTGTGGCGGTCAGCGCTCACATAATTATTCTTAGGATATAGTTTTTTGTTTCTTCTTGTTAAGAGTAATTTTAGGAGAGTAGAGCCATTCTTGTGATGTAAAAAATCGACGCCATTGCGAGTTTGTGATTCATATTGTAAAATATAAGTGCATATGGAAGGAAATCAGTTAATAGAACAATAAAATATTGTTCATTTCAAGAAGGTACGTCTTATTATACACCCAGCGATATACTAATATTGTGATCTACTAATAAACACCAGCTGAGAACAGTTCCGACGGGAGCGTTCAGTTCTAGTGAAATAGTTCGATGTTTTCTTCGGAAAAGAAGTCACTTCATGGATCATTCAAATCCACAATAGTAACTGGACATTTCTCAGAACTGAAAGCAATCTGATTGCTATGCAACAGAGCCCCGAAGAATATATCTCCGTACTTTGGTTACCACTTTCAGCTCAACACGGTATCTGCAGCATCTGGAGCAGATTTCTACAACAGCGGAAGAGTGTAATCGCTATCAGTTTCACACACCGCCCTGTGTACGCTGTATGTATTTACCCATAACAGTGAACAAACAGTTACTCACACACATAGAAAGACAATACTAGGTGGTGTGGAGAACCATTTCAGTATAAAGGCCCTGTAGAGCTAAATAGTAATTAACCTAGTAATAATAGGAGGTATTATAAATGTCTACCGTTAGACAGGACACGATCCTGATACAACACTCATAGTGAACATGAAATGTAACCATGTTAGTAATTTAGTAATTAATGTTTCATTGTGTGTATATATGTCTAGTTTTATAGAGTAACTACATTATGGTCCTGTGTATGTTTCATGCTAACTGAACGTGCGGGAGTATCTTGTGAAGAGAACGAGTACGCCGTCCCAGCAGCCGAGCAGAAACTTCAAAAAGGCCAGAACATTTGAATTACTAGCTTTCTTGAGCATTTATGCATTTAGTGACCTTTCATCTATTAATTTTCTAAGTATAAATAGTGTTGCTATATTACTTTTACTAGAATTCCTGTATTTCAGTAGATATAGTAAGACAATATTTTATGTGTTATCTGTGTACTGTGTTTGTGTCACATTGTAAAGTGTACAATTGACAGCATTAGGACATTAACGTTTTTTTTTTGCGTGTGTAAAAGTTCAATAGTCACTTTTGTAGGACTTATTTAGAGGAGAAACTGTCAATTGCTCATTTACATGGTGATAACTAGATCTATGTTCAAAGCCAATAAGCAAGCACGCATCACAATGCCACAAAATGAATTAAATAGTGTGAATGCATCGTCAACTAGTGCCACAGAATTTAATACCGCCGTAGTTAGCGATATGTCGATTACGGCTGAGCAACCAGCAATAATTAATGCGCTCACGCCGTCGACACAAACGGTTGCTAGTTCCGACATTCATATGTCGAAAGAAGTCCAAAGAAATATGCAGCAACCAACAAACAACATGAATTTCATCTCTGACACAGACGCGTGCGAAAACGAAATAACTGTACCGAAAATTGTGTCGGTACAATCCTCATTAAGCCCAGTGCAATCGCCAATTGCTGAGAATACCGATTTGTTATACCAGCTGATGTCAAGTTTGACTGTCATAACACAAGGGATTAAGGCATTGGAAACATCGCAATCTAATCTTGCAACGGCACAATCCACGTTTGCAAACGACATGAATCGTAGATTCCAAGTATTGGAGAGTGCGCAATTTAATTTGGCTCAGGAGCAATCTAATAAACTGAAAGAAATAAATGATAAGATTACTGAAAAATTCCAGAGTTTGGAAACAAAGCAGAGTCACTTGATTACCAGTCAGGCACAACTCATAGTTACACAAGAACAACAGTATCAGGAATTAACAAACAAATACAAAGACATCTTATGTCGTCAAGATACACTAAATCATCAAGTGCAGGAAGTTATTCATGTACAGAACACTATTGCGCAAGACGTGAATACAATTAAGCACGATAACGAGCAAGCTGTCATTGAGCTTACTCGGAGGATAGACACTCCCAGTCTCGAAGGCGAGAAACACATAGAGAAACTTTTCAATGAACATAAGATCGCATTCTCTAAGGACATTGAAGATTGGGCGAAAGAGCAAACCGAGACAGTGCGAAATTATGTTGACAAAACCTTGAAAGAAACGGTTTCTAACGTGCAAGTTAACAACGAAGCTGCACAAGAACAACTTAAGGCAGAAGTTAAAGAGATTAAGGAGAATATAGGAGATGAATTTCCTGCTTGGAAAGCAAAGATAGAAAATTCATTAAAAGCATGCCAGCAAGGTCTAGTTAATACTAGAGGGGCACATACTACTTGCAGTTTATCAAAGGCAGACATTATTCCTCATGAAACCAGTGGAACCGAATCCATGCAACAATATCCATGTATTGGTGCATATTTACGTAATCAACCAGAAACAAATTATCGAGATTATCATTCGCCGCGAAGTAGCCACCAGAATACACCTGTGACCATGAATGAAGAAAAAATGCTTAAATATCGTCCAGATATTTATTCCCGAAAGGAAGTCGATCAGTCCTGTGGTATTTATCAAGCAATTTAAAGGGATATTGCCGCGAATGTGGACTGAGCAACAAAAAATTATGTACGTTGCAGTATTCATACATGGAGATGGATCGATGTGGGCGTCAGAAGCATCCGATTGGTGTCAAGATTATGACCAATTTGAACGCGCTTTCTTGCACAAATACTGGAATAAGGGAGTACAAGAAAGACTACGTAAGGAAGTTTTTGACCCACAACCTTTTTCTTTCAAAAATGGATCTTTAAGAAAGTATTTCGAGAAGTATATAAATAAAAGTAAATACTGGAATGAACCAATCCCGACGCAGGATATCATTCGAATATTAAAGGGCAAACTTCCACTTGAAGTTAAGGAAAAACTTCTACATGTGCCTGAACAACATGTGGAAGATTTTTTAGCCACATTGGAATCAATAGACATTCTGTTCGAAGAATCACGTGTGCGCTATAACCAGCCAAGTTACCAACCTAACAAATACGATAGTAACAACAAACAGTATGGAAACAAACCTTTTGCACACAATTCACCAAACCCACAGGTGAATTATTTCCAGAAAAACGTGAAATTTGGTAACGAAAATCCCGACCAGTGTAATCATGACCAACAATGCGAACAAACATATAAACGGAAATGGAGGAAGAATAATAAGAAGAGGAAAGGATACTATCAAGAAGGGAATTATCAGCAAAAACGCCGATATCAGCAACCAACCCAAGAATATCACAACCAACCACAAACTTCAGGTTGGAAACCAAATGATAATGCAAATGAATGGAGAAATCAACCACCAATAATAACCGACGTAACGGAGCAGACATCTACTAATAATGGACAATCGTCAAACTAAACTCGACTGTCAGAAGCGCCGACGGTGCAGTCGAGGAAGTTTTCAGGGGCGAAAATTCAAGCGCCAATTATTAATAGAAGAACTTCAGCAGGATATGATGCCTTGTCAAGAGGAACATATCACTGAACCTGTTGCGAAAATTCAGGCGGCAATTGAAGGCATTACTGTGCAAGTTACTTTAGATACAGGAGCAGCAGTAAATGTCATTTCTGAGAAGTTATTTCAAAGAATACTTCAGAAAGCAAATCCACCGATTTTTCCTGATCAGTGTTGTAGAATTGTAGGTCCTACTGGTCATAAGTCTTCTCAGGTTAAAGTGCAGACTCAACTCCAGTTAGATATAGGAAATGTAGCTATAAATTGCACGTTCCTTGTAATAGAAAAATTGGTTGAGGACTGTATCCTGGGTATAGATGAATTTAGCGAGAGAAATTGGCATATCGATTTTTCTCTAGGCCGTGCCAGTTTTACAATAATGGATCAGAAACATCAAGTGAATCTTCTCAGGGAATATAGTACCCATGGAAAGTATTGTCAGGGACGAAAGCTGCAAATAAAGTGGATACATAGCAAACCTGTACGGTATTACCAAATTAATTACTTGCAACCCGTTTTAAACCCTGAAGATATGGTATATGAAAAGGTACAAGAACCTGAATATTTGCAACAACACCAAAGAAAGCAATTATATGACCTTCTACAGGAATATCATGAAGTCTTTCAAGAAAGACCTGGTGTAATCAAGGGATACACATGCCATTTAGATGTGATACCACACCAAGTTTTCTGCCGTATTTTCTATCCAGTACCGTGGCACCAACGAAAGGCAGTTGATGCGGAAATCCACCAGATGCTTGAATGGGATCTGATCGAACCTTCGACGAGTCCATACTGTAGTCCGCTTCATGTTGTCTCGAAAAAGGGAGGAAAAGTTCGTCTCGTGCTAGACGCACGGCAGATAAATAAGATTATCGTGCCCGTGTGAACTCATCCGGAAAATATCGATGAGCTAATTCAAAAGTTCGAGGGGATGAAATACTTAACAAATATTGATTTGAGAAGTTCATTTTGGCAGGTGGCTCTAGACGAACCATCAAAAAAGTACACCGCATTTGTACATGCAGGTAGAAGCTATCAATTTAAGGTTTTACCTTTCGGGCTAAACGTGAGCTCAGGAGTTTTTACAAATGCTCTAGATTATGCATTGGGACCTGCACTTCGAAGCAATTTAACTTTGTTTGTGGACGACATGCTCATAGCTACGACTACATGGGAGGAGCACGTTGATTTATTGAGAAGAGTGTTAGAACGTTTCAAGGAAGCAGGCATAACCGCAAATCTGCAAAAGTCCCACTTTGCTCGAGATAAAATCAAACTTTTGGGTCATCTTATAAATGGAAAAGGCATCTTACCGGACTCCGAGAAACTAAAGGCAATCAAAAATTTCCACTTCCAACAACAAAAAGGCAGCTAAAGGGCTCCCTCGGAGTTGTCTCTTTCTTCAGGCGTTTCATTCACGACCACTCTATTAATGCAGAACCGTTGTACAGCTTGTTGCGCAAAAATACTCCGTGGGTGTGGACGAACACTGTCAGAAAGCATTTGAAGCAATAAAACATGCCTTAGTCAATTCACAAATATTATATCATCCAGATATGAGCCAAGAATTCGGTTTAATGGCAGATGCTTCGGAAATTGGAATAGGTTCATGCCTCTTCCAAGTAAAGATGATAGACAGAAAATCAACTTTCTGTCCAATAGCCTTTGCTAGCCGACTCTTAACTGCTTGTGAAAGAACATATACGACTACCGAAAGGGAAGCATTGGCCGTAGTCTGGTCATTTAAGAAATTTTACTATTACTTATATGGAGCGAAGACAACAGTATACTGTGACCACAAAGCGTTAAGTTTTTTGCAAACAGGTAAATTATTACATCCAAGATTAGCAAGATGGACGCTCTCATTCCAAGAGTTTCAATTTGAAATTAAATACCTAAGCGGACAGGATAATTTCATTGCTGATGCACTGTCTAGAATGCCAGATGGAGATTTGTCAACTATCAACATCACGGACAATCCGTCCGAATTTTATGTTCTTATAATGACTGATAGAAGATATAGGAAACATTTTCTTGACATGTGTAAGTACATGGAAAAACTTCAGAATGAAGATCCTCGTTGGCATTCAATAAAGGAAACTTTAGCAAAGCCTGGAAACGATGATCTGAAGAGACTGTACAAAGTTGAGGACGACGTCTTATTTTTCAAAGGGCATCTTGATTCAGATAATTGGAAGGTGTGTATTCCCGAGAAGAATGAGAATGACTTAATTTTGCACACGCACATCACTTGGGGACATTTTGGAGTATTAAAGTGTGCTCGGAAGATTCAAGCATATTTCTACTTCCCAAACATTCGCAGGAAAGTGCACAGACAGTTAAGGAAATGTAAAATTTGTCAGCTAGCCAAATCAGGAAATTTTTGTGTGAAAGATTTCCTACATCCTATTATACACACTAAACCGCTGTCAATCATTTCGGTCGACGTCTGTGGTCCTCTACCATCATCAAAGAGAGGATGCAAATATATTGTAGCTTTTCTTGATATATTTACTAAGTATGTCAAACTTTATCCATTAAAATATGCTACTGCTGAATCCATAGCCAAGAAGCTGGTCAAGGATTATATAGTCAAGGTTGGCAAACCAGAGGCTATTCTTTCTGACACTGGGTCAATGTTCACTGGATTTCGTTGGAGGCAAACATTAGCCAGTTGTGGTATAAAACAAATTCTAACATCAGTGTACCACCCTTCGGCGAATCCCGTGGAACGAATTTTTCGTGAATTAAACCGGTTCATGAGAACATATTGCCACAACCAGCAACCCAAATGGATCGATTATCTTCACGATTTTCAGGAAATTGTAAACAATATGCCACATACTACGACAGAATACACCCCATACGAACTGATGTTTGGAAAACAGGAACAGAATGACTGGATTCGACCAATTCCTAAAGTAGCTATTAACAAGATATACCTACAAAATAAAGTACGACAATCCTTACTTAATATAATGGACAAGGCAAGAAAAAGGAAAACATATTTTGACAATCGACTTGGAAAAATAAAAACATATAAAGTGAAAGACCAAGTTTTAGTAAAAACTCATCCTAAGGCTTCACTTATACAGAGGAAGAACACAAAATGGCAATTATTATATCAAGGACCATTTGTGATTACCAAAATACCCCATCCAGGAACTTACGTTTTGAAGGATGTGAAGAATGGAAAGGTGAAAGGAATGTATGCTCATCACTTGTTAAAGCAATTTCATGATGACTGAAGATTCTGAAGATTGAAAATACTATTCTTATCAAATAATATTGATTAGAAAATTTTCATTAAACCTATGAATCATACTTAGGATAGTTCCTTTCTTTTTGCAATTTAGTAGTTAGTTTTTCTTTTCAGGCATAATGTACGAGAGATATGCAGACATTATGTATTTGTTTTCCACTGTAAAGATAAGTTTTCTTTTCAGTATGCAGAGAATTTAGCTATAGTATGAACGATTTCTTTTATTATTTGTTTTATTTTTAGTTGATAGTAACTTCGATCAGGTTTCACAATGCATAATGACCATGGGTTAGTGACTCAAATGAATCTGGTCTATGGCAAGATATTTTTTCTTATGTCAATTTAACAATCTCAATGTATGTTTGTATTTGCTTTTTTACTCGCTGAGCTGAAGTCATGCTGTTCAGAAGGGGTAACGCGTTCTCAGTTTTAAAAGGACGCATATCACTTTGTTTCAATCTTTTGTGATGAACATTGTCTTTAGAATTGTACTATTGTTGTAACATACCTGTTATGTAAATTATGTTATATCAATTGTTGCTCGCGAAGTTACCAACTGAGCGAATGCCTTTCAGTTACAAGCACATCAACAAGTGTTAAAGTCCATCTGAAAGATGACGAGCATAAGTTGACACGGCAGCTCCATTTGGATTTGCGTATAGTGCATTCTAGGGTTGTTGACAGAAATGAAGAACACCTTACGACTTCCGAATATTTCGAATTCAGGACAGAGAATTAGAAAGAACTTTAGATTAGATTCTATTTCAGTTCAGCATAGATCAAGCACCTTTTCCACGGAACTTACACTGACTCTTATATTCATGTTAACCATATGCGGAAAACCATAATACCCACGAGGAGACGGTGAAATGGGAATAGAATTCAATCAGTTACCCGGAGATGACTGATAGAAGGGAATCGTAGATGAACGTAAACCAACGCGTCGACGGTTCACCTCAAGACACAGAAGATTAACAGTGTTGTGTTTCTTTTTTGAACAGTGTTTAAATTCATTCAACAAAAAAAATCCATATTGTAAATATTTTTTTTACTTTCCATTGTAATTCAATTAATTTTCTTTGCAAATGAGAAATACGAGGATGGTAAATCTACCCCGAGGTTTTCCTTGGTTTTCCTTTGTGGGGCTTGGCCGAATGGCTAGATTATCCGTTTGAGACATCCCAAGGCGAGTGACAGAAGCCTTGAGTGATGATAAAAAAGGTTTCTGATCACATCTCATGCCATCCTCGACAAATGAATAAAAGCAAGCATGTAAGCTATGCATATATACTGCATCAGGAATTCAGCACAGCCTTTGTCAGCAGTATATGCACCCAAATCTATAAATTACATTTAGATAGTCATTCACTAATACCAAAATATCATAAGAAATACAGTGGAAATTAATACTCTAGTGGACTTTAATACAGCGTCATAAACAATCACCGATATAGTGTTGTGTGAACGCTCGTGTTTGTTTTTGCCCAAAAACGTTCGTCCACAAGAGGGGCATATATGATGTATCATGCAGCGTAACTTGCTGTGACAGTGCGAGAGAGAGACAAAGATATTGTTTATTACTCTGTGGCGGTCAGCGCTCACATAATTATTCTTAGGATATAGTTTTTTGTTTCTTCTTGTTAAGAGTAATTTTAGGAGAGTAGAGCCATTCTTGTGATGTAAAAAATCGACGCCATTGCGAGTTTGTGATTCATATTGTAAAATATAAGTGCATATGGAAGGAAATCAGTTAATAGAACAATAAAATATTGTTCATTTCAAGAAGGTACGTCTTATTATACACCCAGCGATATACTAATATTGTGATCTACTAATAAACACCAGCTGAGAACAGTTCCGACGGGAGCGTTCAGTTCTAGTGAAATAGTTCGATGTTTTCTTCGGAAAAGAAGTCACTTCATGGATCATTCAAATCCACAATAGTAACTGGACATTTCTCAGAACTGAAAGCAATCTGATTGCTATGCAACAGAGCCCCGAAGAATATATCTCCGTACTTTGGTTACCACTTTCAGCTCAACACGGTATCTGCAGCATCTGGAGCAGATTTCTACAACAGCGGAAGAGTGTAATCTCTATCAGTTTCACACACCGCCCTGTGTACGCTGTATGTATTAACCCACAACAGTGAACAAACAGTTACTCACACACATAGAAAGACAATACTAGGTGGTGTGGAGAACCATTTCAGTATAAAGGCCCTGTAGAGCTAAATAGTAATTAGCCTAGTAATAATAGGAGGTATTATACTATTCATGGAATAAAAAAGAAGAAAAATGAATACCTGTGAAGAACCTACTAAGAACAGGCTGTGTATCGACTAATAAGCGTGAAAAAGACGGCAGTCATCACTACAAACATACACTGAGATGACAAAAGTTTCCAGCGCCCGGGTTCCCGGTGTAAGTAAGCTGTTTATGTTTCTTTATGTAAGTAGGCTGTTTATATTTTCTTATCGGCGACGTTACGTAGCGCTCTGTATGAAAATCACTGGCTGTGCTGTGTGCAGTCTGTGGATAGTTTGCATTGTTGTCTGCCATTGTAGTGTTGGGCAGCGGCAGCTGGATGTGAACAGCGCGTAGCGTTGCGCAGTTGGAGGTGAGCCGCCAGCAGTGGTGGATGTGGGGAGAGAGATGGCGGTGTTTTGAAATTTGTAATACTGGATATTATGAACTGCTATGTATATTATGATTTTTCAACACTATTAAGGTAAATACATTGTTTGTTCTCTACAAAAATCTTTCATTTGCTAACTATGCCTATCAGTAGTTAGTGCCTTCCGTAGTTTGAATCTTTTATTTAGCTGGCAGTAGTGGCGCTCGCTGTATTGCAGTAGTTCGAGTAACCAAGATTTTTGTGAGGTAAGTGATTTGTGAAAGGTATAGGTTAATGTTAGTCAGGGCCATTCTTTTGTAGGGATTTTTGAAAGTCAGATTGCGTTGCGCAAAAAAAAAAAAATATTGTGTGTCAGTTTAAGTACAGTCATGTATAAATGTTCTGAGGGGACGCTCCATACGTCGACCCTTAGCCTAGGATACCTCACTGGAATCTTCTGATTTTTTCTTGTAGTTTGTGTATTTAGTGTAGCTTTTGTTTATTGCTAGCGCGTAATTATAGAGAGAATTTCCTTGGTAGTTGTGGTTTTTCATTGTTGCACAGTAAAACAGTTGTGGCATGCATGTAGATTTGCACCAAGTATTTAGCACCTGCAATTAACTAGATATTATTTTCAGTGCTATGTTAATGTGTTCTCTTATTTTTGCTCTTCAAATTGTGCTTTTCTGTGACAATAATGGCGTGTGAAAAACGTAACACTAGGCTCCAAAGTAAACTGAGAAATAATAGTGACGACGAGCGTAGCTTATCAGCACCACTGTGTAGTGAATTAACAGACATTCCAAGTAGTAATTTGGTAATTGTGCATAGGGGAAATGGAGCGGGCGGCAAATAATGGTGTAGACAGTGAAACAGGTTGTGAACAGGGAAGCATTATCGATCGATCGGTCGGCAACAGCTCGCCTCAGGAATCCGAAATGACAGGACACAATTTTACAAATACTGTAGATTCTGGTTTTGCGTCCTCACCGTTTTCTCAAATGAGTCAAGACACATTTTCAGCTTGTCAGAATGTGAATGTTGCCGGTGCAAATGCACTGCTGAAAAGCGTAGAGGAACAGATTCCAGACACTAATGCATTGTTATTACAATTAATGCAACAAATGAGACAAAAGCTTCAAAAGTTAGACACAATGGAACAAAATCTTCAAAAGTTAGACACAATGGAACAAAATCTTCGGAAGTTAGACATCACACTTGAACAAACACGTGAAGATTTAACTACTGAGTTACATAACATTGAATCGAAATGTCAAAAAGTCTGTAATGACGTAAAAACACAAATTTGTGAGTATTTTCAACCTATTTTTTCGCGGCACGAAAATGCATTACAGAATCAGGAAGCAGCCATAAAAGAACTGCAAACCATTGTTCATGAAAATCATGAGACCTTGTGGGCTAAAATTGACTCAGTTGCATCTACCGATTCTGTTACGCAACTTGCAAAAACTCAGGAAAACTTAAAGGACACAGTAGATTCGATTTCAACACAAATGGACACTCTGAAACTTGGTTCAGAAAAACACACTGAGGAAATGTGTTCACTATCGGAGAAAGTAGCCGAACTTTCGGATCAGGTCACTAACTTATCTACAAAGGTAGATGATGATCTGAATAACACAAGACCTGTAGCCTTCACTGACACAGAAGAGTATCTGCCGTAGCTAGTAATTATGTAAAAATTGAAGACATTAGGGACATCTTACTCCAGGAACACGACGTAAAACATAACAACATTGCATATCCTGTGATTCACATTACGGTAAATGACGTAAAGTTTACGGCAGTACTTGACTCTGGCAGTCCCATTTCAGTACTTAGTGTAACAGCTTTTAGCAAATGCAACAAATCGAATGATTGCCCCACACTTCCGTTACGTAAGATTAAATTACAAGGTGCAATCTTTGGAAAAAGTGTAGGTGTACGCCAACAAACCAATTTAGAATTCTTTTGCCAAAGCCACAGCTTCTCTATGAACTTTGTTATTGTTCCATTATTGTCGACGGAAATCATATTGGGAGTAGACTTTTTGAATGAATACAAAGCAATATTAAACTTTCACGATGCTGAAATAAGTTTAGAGAAGGAAGGTAAGTCAATAGCTTTGAAATTTGAAGATTGGCTCTCAAACCATGACGAGGAAATTAATCGGCTTTACCTTCTGTTAGACAACAGTTCGGAATTTTCTACGGAACTAGAGACTAACAATCACTCTGCAAGTACTGACAGGGATAATATCGACGGCATATTTGAAATTAATGAGTTAATTCAGAATAAAATTCAAACAATTGGGAATTGTAATGACATTGATAGGCAGGACCTTTTTGAGATTTTACAAGCACATTCCACAGTTTTTACTCACAAAACAGGAACAATCAAGGGATTTCAATACCAATTTCGTGTTCGTGAGCATACAAAATTTTGTGTTAGACCATACGTAATTTCGGCACATTATAGGGACCGTGTTAGAACAGAAATACAATCTATGCTTAGTGAGGGCATTATTGAGCCTGCAGTAAGCTCATACAACAACCCATGTTGTTGAGAAGAAAAATGGATCGATCAGGTTTGTTTTAGATTCGAGACAAATCAATACTATCATTATTCCTGAAACAGACAGGCCACAGACGATGGAAGAACTTCTTCAAAATTTTAATGGTGTAAAAGCGTTGTCTTCCATTGATCTCAGATCCAGCTTTTATCAGATCGAACTTCATCCAGAATGTAGAAAATACACAGCTTTCCTTTGGTTCGGCGTTTGTTACCAGTTTCGAAACTTCCTTTTGGTTTGAACATTTCTTCGGCAGCATTCATTCGCGGGCTAAATTCCATATTACCTGAGTTCTTAAAACGTCACATCACCTTATATGTGGACGATATTCTAATAGCAGAAGCTTCATGAGAACAACATAATCGCATCCTCAACAGTTTGTTACGTATTCTTGCAGAATCTGGAATTACAGTTAACTTGGAAAAGTCTGAATTCGGTAGGTCAAAGGTGAAGTTTTTGGGACATATTATTTCTTCTGAAGGCATTCAGCCGGATCCTGAAAAGTTAGAAGCAATCAGAGCCATTCCAGTTCCATCCACAAAAAAACAAGTCCGCAGTTTTCTACGTCTCGTAAATTTTTACCGTCGTTTTCTGAATATGCAAATTCTTGTTACACCAAAACTTTGTTCTCTCACTGGAAAAAATACTATTTGGAACTGGGACGAACAAGCACAGTTGGAATTTAATTCTTTGAAAGAAGCGTAACTTCACGCGCCAATACTAGCTCATCCAGACCTGTCACAAGATTTCTGCCTTAGCACGAATTCTTCTAAAGTCGGTCTTGGTGCTCATTTATTTCAAGAAGCCATAGAAAATGACACTACCATTCAGAAAACCATTGCTTTTGCTAGCCAAGTGCTAACAAAATCTGAAAAAAATTATTCCGTTACTGAATTAGAAGCTTTAGCTACCTTTTGGGCATTTAACAAATTCCGCTTCTTTCTTTCTGGCAAGCACGTAAAAGTACACAGTGATCATCGTGCATTACAATTTCTTATGTCTTCGAAATTAAATCATGACAGGTTAAAACGTTGGGCATTGTTTCTGCAAGAATTCCGCTTCACAATAGTCTACATTCCCGGCAAGGAGAACATTGTTGCGGACGCACTGTCACGCGCACCGGCTGGGCTTCAGAAAAGTAACACAGAAGGCAACCTCGAGAAAAATTTCAGTATTCTTTACATTCAGAAAGTCGCCTTTGAAAACTTCATCACCACATCTTTAAAGGGCATTGCTCATGAACAAGATAAAGATCAGATTTGGAAAGATATCAAAATTAAATGACATGAAAAGACACACACTCAGATTCGGCATTATTATCTGGTTAGAAACAACATACTCTTCAAACGCTGCACTGTTGACGACAAGCTATGGGTACTTTGCATTCCTGACGATTTTGTTAATAAGCTCATTTGGTACATTCATTTCAGCTATGCACATTTTGGCCCCCGAAAATGTTATCATATTCTTCGAACGACTTGTTATTTTAACAATATGGAAAAGAGAATTCGAAGAGTCTTGTCTATTTGTAAACTTTGTCAAAAGGCGAAACCATCTACTATCTCACATCGTGCTCCATTGTTTCCTATTATTCCTTCTAAATTAAAAGAATTTGCTGCTGTTGATCTCTTGGGACCCCTTCTCAGAACATCGAATGGATTTTCGTACGTTCTAGTCGCTGTTGAACTTACTTCAAAATTTGTTTCTTTCACTCCGTTACGTAAAGCCACTGGACAGTCTGTATCCAAAGCCTTTGTTAAAAATTTCTTACGTGAAGTTGGCCACGTTGCTAAAGTCATTTCAGATAACGGACCGCAATTCAGATCTGCTGTTTGGTCACGCATGCTTCGGAACCATAAAATCAAACCTGTTTTTATTTCATTGTACTCACCACATTGTAACCCGTCTGAACGGATTATGAAAGAAATCAATAAGCTTTACAGGCTTTATTGTCACAGGAAGCATCAGCATGGGGACAGATATTTACACTTATTTCAAAATGTGCTGAATGAAATGCCTCATGATTCCACTGCTTTACCACCTATTCTTGTACTGAAGAATGAAGAACCACCGAACAGAATCAGAGAGCTTGTACCTTTCCCGAATACACGTAAACTTCGACACAAAGACATAATTGATTTGGCTCTTAAAAACATAAAATCTGCAGCAGACAAAAGGAGAAAACTACACGGTAAAGCAAATGCAAAGAAATTATATATTGGTCAGAAAGTTCTCATTAAAGCTCATTCATTGTCACATAAGAAGAAACACTTGAGTCACAAATTCTTTCTAGTTTACAATGGACCTTACAGAATCCGACGTATACCACATGATAACTGCGTTGAAGTTGAAACTCTGCGTACTAGGAAGAGTAAAGGTTTACACCACATTTCACATGTAAAACCCTTTATTGAAAGATAATCTGCTTTTTAACTTTGCCTTTGCCATAAAACTTTTCACTTAACATTTCTAGCATGCTTTGTCAGACGTAACATGCAACAATGTTTTGAAGTTCACTATCCAGTCTAGAACCTAGGGAACATATTTAGACAGTATTTACGAGTGCATTGTCTTAGTGAACAAACGACACAGTGTTAGTGTGTGTGTACATTCTTGCTTGTTAGTTGCACGATTACATAATGACCATAAGGCTGACATACTTAGAACATGTACCTGTACTGCTAACGAGATTTTAATGCAACATTTTGGGTTACTTGAAAATACATTCTGGATTTAAAGTACTTTCTGTGAAATGCCAGATGATACAGTGGTTGGTTTGAGTGACAGCTACACGATTTTATCACGACGCTACTAATGAGTGACAATTTACAAAGTTGCTTTTGCGGTGTATCTGTTTTATATCTGCACAGTTTTTCTGAATTCTTCTGTAAAGTAAAACATGTTTTAGTAGTAACTTTTGTGGTATAGCTACAAGGAGACAGCCTTTTCCATAGCACAACAATACGTTACAGCACAGTACTTTCATCATCACAACAATAAGTGTAATAACTAAGATATCTATATGCAAAGCATTTCACTTTTGTTCATCATGAGGTAAGTACATTGGTTTCTGCAGAACTTAGCTTTTGGAGGAAAATAACTACGACACTTCCACAGAGATTATCTTACAACAAGATGCACATTTAGCGCTACAGGACACGCATTTCAGTGATTAATTTTGTACTTAAACATTTATTTTTAAAGATTTTTGAAATACTAAGAAAGTTTTCCGTGATACATTTCATTCCATTGCTGTAATCTGTAACACCTGAGGGTATAATTACATTAATCCTCAGGGGGGTACACGCTTACTTTGTGTACCATGTGTTTGGCAAGCACAAGGAGCACTAGATAATATGGTATTTGCTTATACAACTTTACACATCGGTACCATATTTCTCTAACACAAATTACACAGCTGTCTGATCATTTAACTGAGAGAGACAAACTTTTTTATTACGTCAGTGACACATGTTTACGCAATTACACCGTTGGATAACTTCACACTTACGAAATTGTATTTTGTCTGTACTTTGTGAACTGTTCATATTTTTTCGGACCCATTGTGATATTATGAGAGCGTTGAATGATATATTTGGTATGGGATCACGATTTTTAAAGTACGTTTGAAGGAGATGACACTTTTGACATGAGCAGAGAATTTTTTTAGGTTTTGAAATTATTGGAGGAAGCTACGACGATTTTGAGAATTGACAGAGATGTTATGATATTTTTACAACGACGATGGGTATTATGCTGTTGAGGTATGTTTATGATCAGTAAGCTGATGTTATATGAGGAATTTGACTATGCTACATATTTATTAAGATGAAATATTGAAGAAGTGTCAACGAATGAGGTAAGGAATAGTGAGTAGTGGTTAGGGACTCTGGTTTGTGAAAAAGGTTGTTGGCAACCAAGAATCGTACTTTAAGAGTTATGAAATGTGTGTAAATGCGTGAATGTATCACAATGCCGGCGAAAATTTTTTTGGACACTGTTATATTCATAAGATTTTGTTTCTACACATTTGCAATGCAAATTCTTGACCTGTGAAATATTTTTATATGAGACTGTCACTGTAGCGAAAACTGCTGTCGTAAATATTTCCGTAAGAAAGTTAAGTGACCACCTGCACGTAATGCGTCGTGGGCACCCAGCTGTGCCAGCCGCCTTGAGAAAAAGCCATTACGGTGTGCATTTCAGAGGCACAGGGAGAAAAAAAGAATGGGGAGGCCATTATCCTCGCTATTGACATTTCCTTATTGAAAGCATACTGTGGAGCTCTTAATTTATGATATTTACTAAAATGCCTAATGAAACGATCAGAAACATTTCACGGCTATTGTCTTGCTAGTTGAGAAAAATGCCATATGGCTTGCTTTATGTATTTATTTACTCGTTTTGTTTAATATCATGTTTCTAGCTGCAGCAGCATTGGTTAAAATAAAATTTAATAGATGTACTAATATAAATATTTTATGCATACAGATCCAGTAAATAATTTTATGATCTATTCAAAACAACGAAGGAGCATAAAAAGACGTTTCCCTTCACAGGAATTGCATACAGAATTTTATTTTTAACTACTTGGTAATTTCTTTTGTAGAATAAATTGTGATGCATCACTCTAGTGTTAAGATGTGACATAAGTATTAAACATGGCCATTTTTACTGTAATATTTTTTCTGCTTGAGCTTTGTCATGTATAGATATAAGTTTTATATTTTTTATATTTGCTGCTGCTGTTTGCCAGGCATAGTGCTACTGAATTTTAATTTGTCTTACTCTTCTAAGCTAGTTTTACTACTGATTTATTTTTCTTGTTTGCTGCACAGTGCCTTATCTTAGTTGCTTCACCAATTTGCATTTTTTTGTCATTGCTGTTTGCGTTAATTGTTTTGTGCTGCTGCATTGCCTCGTCCCTTAGTTTAGCATCTGAGCTCCGTAGATTTAAGTTAGCTTAAGAGGGGGTAGACTATAAGAGAATGAGTTGCGATTAATTGGAAGAAATGCATTGAGAAGTTATACAAAAAAAGTAGAGAAAAATGGTATAGGTAGGATTTTCTTGGAAATAAATGATGAGGTAAGATAATGAAAAATAAATAATGATGTAAGAAAAATGTGAATATACAAATACAGAAAGCATGCTTGGATAGGATTTTTTGGTGGAAACAAATGTTGAAATAAGACGAAAAATCTATGGAATGAAGTTTTGGGTTGGACTGCAGTACCAAATGTTACACTGAAAACGAACACTGTCCTTTTCTTTTGTGTTATCCCACTAAGTGTTTGTGTACCCTTGTGTATTTGTTTTCTTCCTGTCTCTGTGTAGTTTCATAGATTTTTTTTCTTCTAATACTAAGCTACATTCACTATGATGAGGAATACTGTTATCCTCAAATATAATTGGCATTAATAATACGTTATTTACCTTGTAAATATGCTTAGACATTATTTATTCTCTTTTGTTTTAATGGTCATGTGTGAAGTTGATGTTTCGAAAGTTATTCTGATCTTTTATGTATGTACTCATGTCATAATTCCTGTGACACTGATGTATATGTTATTTAGATTCTGTTGTAAAGCCTGTATTACTACAAATGTTATGTGTATTATTATGTTTTAATGATGTATTTTGTACCTTTGTTATTGTATTTTTCTGTTATAAAATTGTAATTGACACCAGTTCGTCAAATTAAGTAACTTCTAAGCATTCATTTCACTGCACACATTTCTGTTGGTCATAGTAATGCACAATATGTGAGAAGTGGGGACTGTTAGTGTTTGCGCGTGTGTTACTAATTCAGCAAGGGACTGGATAACAGCATTGCTGGTTCTAAGGACAATTCCAAAAACTTTGTGAGTGCACAAGTGGTGGTTTATGGACTTGCTATATTATCCGCAAGACACTTCAATGGTGATTGTGCACCTGCACAGTCACAACAGATGGCTACTGGCCATCTCTACAAGGACTACAGTGGGTCTGCATCTTTGATAACCCACCAATACCATTATTTCTACAAGGACTGCAGTGGGTCTGCACCTCTGGTGGCCCACCAATACCGTAACCTCTACCAGGACTACAGTGGGTCTGCTCTGTGATGACCTACCTACCAATATTCTTCAAAACTTCGAATGACTCTGCTGTGGGTATGCTCTGTTGTGGCCCATTACCTGTCAGCATGTCAAGAATCAGCACTGTCTTTCCGTTGGAAGGACAACACTACTTCTTCAAGACTGCATGGAAATCCACTACCTCATGTGTGCAATTTCTTTTACTAATGAGACTTTGTGAAAAAACTGTAATTACTATTATGATGAATGATCAGGACTATCTTTATGGACTGTGAGAAAATTTTAGCTTTTGACCAACATTGTACAAATAAGTGTGTGCATTTGATATCTTTGTTATTGTAATTATGAAAAAATTTTTCAAATCATTATTGGCCACTGCACAAAACAATTTGTAAAAATTTTTTGTGGTGAACATGGGGGCTATGTAAGTAGGCTGTTTATGTTTTCTTTATGTAAGTAGGCTGTTTATATTTTCTATCGGCAACGTTACGTAGCGCTCTGTATGAAAATCACTGGCTGTGCTGTGTGCAGTCTGTGGCTAGTTTGCATTGTTGTCTGCCATTGTAGTGTTGGGCAGCGGCAGCTGGATGTGAACAGCGCGTAGCGTTGCGCAGTTGGAGGTGCGCCGTCAGCAGTGGTGGATGTGGGGGGAGAGATGGCGGAGTTTTGAAATTTGTAATACTGGATATTATGAACTGCTATGTATATTATAATTTTTCAACACTATTAAGGTAAATACATTGTTTGTTCTCTACAAAAATCTTTCATTTGCTAACTATGGCCGGCCGAAGTGGCCGTGCGGTTAAAGGCGCTGCAGTCTGGAACCGCAAGACCACTACGGTCGCAGGTTCGAATCCTGCCTCGGGCATGGATGTTTGTGATGTCCTTAGGTTAGTTAGGTTTAACTAGTTCTCTGTTCTAGGGGACTAATGACCTCAGCAGTTGAGTCCCATAGTGCTCAGAGCCATTTTTTTGCTAACTATGCCTATCAGTAGTTAGTGCCTTCCGTAGTTTAAATCTTTTTTTTAGCTGGCAGTAGTGGCGCTCGCTGTATTGCAGTAGTTCGAGTAACCAAGATTTTTGTGAGGTAAGTGATTTGTGAAAGGTATAGGTTAATGTTAGTCAGGGCCATTCTTTTGTAGGGATTTTTGAAAGTCAGATTGCGTTGCGCAAAAAAAAAATATTGTGTGTCAGTTTAAGTACTGTCATGTATAAATGTTCTAAGGGGACGTTTCACCGGGTTCGATTCCCGGCGGGGTCAGGGATTTTCTCTGCCTCGTGATGACTGGGTGTTGTGTGATGTCCTTAGGTTAGTTAGGTTTAAGTAGTTCTAAGTTCTAGGGGACTGATGATCATAGATGTTAAGTCCCGTAGTGCTCAGAGCCATTTGAACCATTTGACAAAACTTACAGGTACGTCCTCATATCATGTCGGGCCACCTCTTACCCGAAGTAGAGCAGCAACTCGACGTGCCATGCCCACAAGTCGGAAGTCCGCAGCAGAAATATTGAGCCATGCTGCCTCTATACCCGTCCACTATTGCAGAAATGTTGTCGGAGCAGGATTTTGTGCACGAACTGACTTCTTGATTATGTCCAATAAATATTCTATGAGATTAAAAATTCCTTCGTTGTTTGGCAACATGAAATCCATGAATTGCTGAAAATGGACTCCAAGTAGCCGAACAAAACCATTTCCAGTGAGTGATCGGCTCAGTTGGACCAGAGAGAACAGTCCATCCCATGTAAACACAATCCACACCCTTATGGAGCCACCTCCAGCTTGCACAGTGCCTCGTTGATAACCTCGGTCCATGGCTTCGTGGGGGCTGCGTCGCACTCGAACCCTACCATCAGCTCTTATCAGCTGAAATCGGGACACATCTGCACAGGCCACGGTTTTCCAGTCGTCTAGGGTCCAACTAACGCAGCCGCGAGCGTAGGTGAAGCATTGCACGAGATATCGTGCCTTTAACAAAGGCACTCGCGTCGGTCATCTACTGCCACAGCCCATTCACGCCAAATTTCGCCTCACTGTCTTAACAGATGCGTACGTCGTAAGTCCAATACTGATGTATGTGGTTATTTCACGTAGTGTTGCTTGTCTGTTAGCACTGACAACACTACGCAAACACCACTGCTATCGGACGTTAAGTGAAGGCTGTCGGCGGCTGTTTTGACTGTGGTGAGAGGTAATGCTTGAAATTTGGTATTCTCGGCACATTCTTGACATTAGTGCAGTCAAATAGTAGATATACCTTGCAATAGGTGGGGTAGAAGAGTTTATTTTTTCAGCTCGTTCATGTGGTTGGAAAGATTAGAAAACCGAGTTTTGCCAACAAAATTTCGCTTGGGAAAACTTTCTGCAGTCAAAAAACCTCGAAAATTTCGGACTTTTTTCAGTTTTTTCAAAATATGTCAGTTTCATTTGCTCCTATAGCTTTGACGTCTATTTTCGTTTTTGAAGAGCACAATATTCTCTACAAATTTGATTCTTGCCATTTTTTTCTACTCCCAATATCCAAGGCGCTACAGCGCCTCAAAAAATACCAATTTTTCAAATTTTGAGCATAGTGGCAAGATACCTGATTTTTGAACACTATTTTTTCAGTTTCTGTTTGTGTAGTATAAATACATTATACATCATGTTATAAGTTGGAATTTACCACCTCACTTTCAGGTATTCAATTTCTCTGTATGCAACATGAGGATTGCTGGGCACCCAACTATTGTGATTCTTACATCACTACTTGAACTTCACTATGGGCCACATCAGCCCTGGTATTTGTAAAACTGTAAATATAAAAATACATCATTAAGAGACATAAACACACACACACACACACACACACACACACACACACACACACACACACACAAAATAAATTGTCTCAGGAAACTGAACTATTATTAGCTGTAATAGGCAACCTAATTAGGTAGGTAATTATTCTTGTGTATAAAAGCCACACAGTTGACATTAAAAATAAGTAGCTTTATTACAATTAAAATGCATTGTCAGTTACTAAAAAATGTTGACAGTTCTGGGTGTGTAATACTTCGAATATTGCACTTAAGCACACTTGAGACAGATATGGGCATCACTTCCAACGTTTTGATGGGCTAGGTTCCTCAGTGTCCTCAGAAATACCTTGAGTTACGGATTCAGGGTCTGTACATAGAGTTGATCCCAGGTTGACCTCTTCTTTAAACAGCGAGTCAGCCTCAACAAGTTCGTTGGTTTCGTCAGCGGTTTCTTCAACATCCTCCATAACATCTTCTTCACTGTCTTCATATAAAAATTTTGGCACGATTTCACAGTTGACCCCAATAAAAAAATGGTTCAAATGGCACTGAGCACTATGGGACTCAACATCTTAGGTCATAAGTCCCCTAGAACTCAGAACTACTTAAACCTAACTAACCTAAGGACACCACACATACCCACGCCCGAGGCAGGATTCGAACCTGCGACTGTAGCAGTCCCGCGGTTCCGGACTGCATCGCCAGAACCGCACGGCCACCGCGGCCGGCAGTTGACCCCAATACATTTCTTGGAAATTGAAGAACATTTCAAACCCACTTTTCTGCAGAAGCACGCTCCGCCACAGTTCAGCTTGCATGAGCATGAAACAATGTGAAGAAGTGCTTCAGGTGCTGGATCTTGGCGGCTCATTATAACGGGTATTGGACCGTGGTCACTGTGATTCCAGCCCAATTTCTCAGGAGGTTCCCAGTTTCCCATCCAACTTTGGACTTGTTGGTAAGTCCGCAACAAATGATGTTGTGCAGCATCTTGTGTAGGTGGCAACTGTGCAAGATTCAGTTTGCTTCTTGTGGCAGACTTGGCGAATTGCTGGTACAGCAAATGGTCTAGTGTGTGAGAACTGCTGACACCTCCACTATCAAATGCGATAGTTACCTGTTCTCCTGCAGTTATTATTTCTTCACGGGTAGCATGTGGTTTATTGAACGTGCAAAGCGCTGAGGTTAGGTGTTCATTTTTCGCAACAATATTGCAGCACTTAATTTTTCCTTGACCAAAAAAAGCAGATGTTGTATCACATCCGCTAAAGGCGTTAGTGAACAGAATATATTCACTGTCAAACTTGTAAGATGCAGTGGAAAACCACTTGTATTCTTCATTTCCTCTTCCTGGCTTTAAGAAAAATAAGTTTTTAATACCTTGCCCCAAACCGGTCAAGCAGGTCATCTCCTACAATGACAACACTTCCAAAATCTTTGGTTCTTGAAATGGCAGATATTACAATTATAACGTTAGCATCTTCTTGTGCCTGGTGCACTTCAATGCTACACTCCAGAAATTCCATTTTAAGAAGTGTGATCAAACGCATCTTGTTTCGTTCGTTGTACAAGAACTTGTCCTGAGGGGCTTGGTTCACCATCTCTGATTCAACCACAACGTTAACCGAAGAATGTTGTTTGGACCTACGAATCCTCTCAGCACTCTTTGTGCTACATTTGTCTCCCTCACATGGATAACCATCATATACAATAGCAAATTGAGATCTAAAATGACGTTGCAGGTAAGAAACATAGATTTGGGCTATCGACTTGAAGCAAAATTTCGAGTCCAAGTCACTTTGTGGATAAGGTACCCTCCATCAATGACAAAAAATTTACTCGGTCCACCTGACTTCACATCTTCCACTGGAACTAAGGCATTGTAGAACGAAGATTTTGTTCCTTTTCGCATGCCTTTTTCTGAGAAGAGGGACATTGGGTAAGGAGCAAGTTCATATTTCAGAAAGGCTTTTAACTCTTCTTCACTTTGTCTCATTAAACAAATCCTTTGGAAAAGAGTTAAAGGAACAACAGGAGTAATTTTAGTGCTCCCAGCTTTTACAGAATTGAACACAGAAAGGAGAGTCACAACTTTATCTTTTCTACGGAACTCTACATCGTGAAAATTATCACCAACTATTCTTTGCTCGAAATTTGAAAAATTGGTATTTTTTGACGCGCTGTAGCGCCTTAGATACTGGGAGTAGAAAAAAATGGTAAGAATCAAATTTGTAGAGAATTTTGTGCTCTTTAAAAAAGAAAATAGACGTCAAAGTGATAGGAACAAGTGAAACTGAGATATTTTGAAAAAAAGTGAAAAAAGTCCGAAATTTTCGAAGTTTTTTGACTACAGAAAGTTTTCCCAAGAGAAATTTTGTTGGCAAAACTTGATTTTCTAACCTTACCAACAATATGAACGAGTTAAAAAATAAAATCTACTACCCCACCTTTTGCAAGGTACAGGCTTTTTTTTCTGGCAATTTCACTGGACTAATTGTATCTCTCGGAATATTGAATTCCCCAACAAATTCCGACGCATCTAGCTAGAACTGCCATTCGGCTTTCAAAGCTGTTAATTTCCGTCCTGCTGCCATAATCACTTTGGAAACCTATTCACGTGAATCACCTGAGTACAAATGATAGTTCCGCCAATGCGCTGTCCTTTTCTCCCTTGTGTACGCGATGCTACCGTCACCTGTATATGCATATATCGCTGTCTCTTGACTTCTGTCACATCACTGTCATGATGAGACTGTGAATAATATATGGTAACGTATAAATTCCTGTAAAGATCATCAAAGCTATTACAGCTTGGATGATTCTTCAGGCGTGTATCTGACGTAAGAACTGAACATTACAAAAATGTCGCGAATATTGGAAGAAAAATATCCCGATATAAAAGCGAGCTATGACACCTAAAGGGTATATGTTCGTTGGACTTCAACATCATATTCCGATACCCAAGTATGAATACCTGCAGTGTATTTGATAAGTGCACTAAAATGAAAGGTGTGCCTGAGAAGAAAGGGAAAATTTGGTTTGCGAAATAAATAAACTGACGACCCTCTACAGCTGTCACAGGAAAAAAGCTCTAGGAAACGGCCTGGTAAGGAGAAATCCAACGAACTAAAACATTTTGAAGTAATTTGCTTCGATTGTGGAAAATAATTTAACAGTGCCTAATATCTCTACTATTATTATTTATTATAAAAGGCAACTACCCGTATTCTGCATTCAACGTCCATGCACTGTACGTACAGTCCAGTTCTCAAAGTGCATAACCGTACAAAGTTTTACTGAACTTCAAATTAGTCACCAGCATTGTGTATAACCCGTTGCACTGATGTGGAAGCCGTAGGATACTCTTAGCAGTACCAGTTGTGTTGACAGTTCGAGCGCAGCGGTCTATTGCACGACGAATTTGTAGCAGTTCTGAAGCGAATACCATGAAGCGTTTCCTCCAGAGCCGACCGCGGTGGCCGTGCGGTTCTAGGCGCTTCAGTCCGGAACCGCGTGACTGCTACGGTCGCAGGTTCGAATTCTGCCTCGGGCAATGATGTGTGTGATGTGCTTAGGTTAGTTAGGTTTAAGTAGTTCTAAGTTCTAGGGGACTGATGACCTCAGGTGTTAAGTCCCATAGTGCTCAGAGCCTTTTTCTTTTGCTTCCTTCAGTTTAGAAATATAGTTGAACTCACGAGGGCTTAAGTCAGGAGAGTGCAGTAGGTGGTATAGCGCTTACCAGCCCCACCAAACAAATCAGTAACAGCTTACACTGTAATAGGCACAATCAGCTGTATGCTTACATGTAATACAATTACTAAACTCCTCTCTGTCCAACACCAGCACCTCGTCAGTTGAACACAATTCCCGCCAAAAATAAAGAAACTACCTTCCACTCCAGCCTTTTTCCCGCCAGCTTGTCGGTGTGGAGATTATCCTAAACAGAATTTCAATACATCTGCTTCTAGTTTCGAGTAGTATCGTGAAATTTTTTCGTTGCAGAATAAAACCAGTTGTATTACATCGACAATTTTTTAGCTTTATTGCGATTTTATTTGCTCCTTGTGTAGCGCTATCCAGACAGTTGTGTAATCAGGATTGATCTTTATGATCAATTCCGTAATTAAGACTGATCTTAAATTCAGTTTTCCAACCAAAATAAATAATGTACACCAACATAATCTTCATCTCCTGCGTATGTATAGTTTCCATGTGTTGGGGAGTGCACTTGGGCTTTCCATCTAGATGGACCAAGGGTTTCAGTCCCAGAAAAAGCACTACGGCTTTTGAATTTCCCTCCAATTCCCGGGTGGGGGGTGGGTTGGGACGTCAGCGCAGCTTTGGAACAAATAAATTCCCACCATTTTTGAATTTCTCACCATATTTTAGTTTCCCGCCAAAATTCTAAATTCTCGCCAATAGGATGGGTGGGGGATGGGGAGGGATGGAGAGGGTGGAGAGGGTGATGGGGCAGGGACCCATGTGCTGGCTGGGGCAAACATGTGCAATCATATGGGGTAATTATTTGATCAATTTTATTAATTTTTGTATAGGTTTGATAACAAAATTGGGGTTAGTGCTGTCCTACTCCACTACTTATGGCAAGGAAAATCTACAGACTCCCTTTTAGCATTTAGTCATCGCATTGTGATGAGAGTTCCTAAAAGGATGTGTTTCTCTAGTATTTGTAGTTTGCCATTGTTGTTGGTCATTCATGTGCTTCGCATTCCATTCATCATAAAAACATTGAGCCTTTTCATTAGTATAATCTAAGATAATTTGTACCACACTCTCATCAATGAATAGTTTGAGAGCTTCGCTCACTGTATGAATACCTTGAGATAAGGTGGCCAAAGCAGCAGGTACAGTAATTGCATTGCGCACAGTCCATAAATTTCACTTTGTTGGATCAGCTGGCCATGCCATACCACATTTACCAATTAGGTACTCAACATTTTTGGGTCTGTCTCTGTTACTGTTATATTCACCGTCATTCCTGTACGTATGAAGTTTCCTCTTCTTGGTCTATAGCAGCCTCATTCTCTGAATCCGAACTTTCGACATTTATTTCACATTCATCATCATCATTGTTATTATTTATTATTCGCATTAACTTTCTCTAAATTCTACCGATCATCTGAATTAAAACCCCTTGCAAGCCACACTAGGAGAATAAGGAATTGTTTGTACACAATTTTAAACCGATTGCATGCTAGAATAACTGAAGAAAACAAGGCACATGTTGCTAGAATAACTGAAAAACATAAGGCAGCCAGCATAAAACTCTCAACATGCTAGAAATTTTATGAGATATGAACCGTTATGAGGGATCTGAGAGGACCCCAGGTTGCATTTTATTCTTCTTACAATTATGTTCACTGAAAATTTTATGGAACTCTTTTATGATACTAAAGCTGATAATTTGTAACGCATTACAAAAATTTCAGAATTCTAAGTTACATTTTCAGTCACAAAAACTAAAAAGTTTAAAACTGGGGTCCAGCTGGAAGCCATAAAGCAGTTTTGAAGTTAAATACGAAAATTACATTAGATTTTTCTGCTTGTGCACAGAGAAATGGTGGTCACAATTCCCATTATAAGCAATCACATACAAACCCACGTTGGAACCATCAGTCAACTTCTTTCTCTCTCAATATAACTTACGGCAGCTACGCTTCCTTCTTACAAATCGCACTACAGAACAGCCAAGAATAGTACCTTTGTTCCTCTTTCAAAAACACAGACCCTGCCCCCGAGCCAGGACTGATTACCGACAGATATCGACCAGTCGGCACAGATTGCCGTAACAAAATTGCCCACGATGTAACAGATACGTAAAACATGAGAAATTGGGAGCTAACAGTTGTAACTGGCAACTTTCAACTTTAAATTTTCTTACCGCAGTAGTTCATTATATTTGGGTGTGGAAAATAGAGACGTCTTTACGCAACCTTTCACACAGGCTACGACGCATGTCTTATAAAGGGTCCCTAAGAATTATCATAGCATTCCGGTACATACAGAAAAAAGTAAATTGTTAATAGACAAGACAGTTGCACCTTGTAAGGTTACTGTTCTTACACCTCGTCAGAATGTAGGCATGTGCATTCAATTCTAGCGAGCTGCAGCGTCGACGAATTGTGAGAATAAGTACAACTCATCCCTGTCCATAACAGTGGGCAAGTTTTGGTCTTTGTTGAACGCTGCGTGTGGTGGTACAATTGATGGCGAGCTGTCGCAATCAATGACTGTACGAGTCACTCGCGAGAATTTGTCTATGACATTATTTTTCTGTGGATGATAAGAAAGTTGGTCCCTCGAAATACTTCAAGGTTTAATTAACTTCTTAATCACACAGTTAAGAGCAGTGTACCTCAGTAGCTAGTTGGGAATAATCACTATGTGGACGATGTGGCCTATTCTACACCATATTTTAAAATCGTGTGACTATGCTGTGCTGATTATATTTATATGTTTTGACGATGGCATTATAGCCGTATCACTTTAGGACATGGTGTAAAAAAGGTCTCATATTTTATCTGTACATTCCATGGTGTATGACAGTATATTGTGGTACATATTGCTGTTTTATGTTAAAAGACACACTGCTCACTAGATGTATACATTTATATATTTTAGGTCTGAGGATGGTCATTACAGACTGAAACCGGTCATCATCTAAAGAATTCATTTGTGATCAGAGACTGGAATAAAAAAGCATTTTACATTTAAGTTTCATCGATCATCGAAACTGCTACGTATCCCATGCATACGAGCGGTACTCTAGGATACGAATACACAACGAACGTGTTACCATCTAAAACGAATGATGTAACAGATATCAGCAGTTTCTTTGGAATTATTTATTATATGTGGATCTTAGTTAACAGCTGCTTACTAAAAGAGTGTTACCTGGTGGTTTTATTTTTTTTTTCGAACTCACACGAGTTTGGTTGTTACTGACTAATGCAGTGAATATATTTAGTGCGTGTACACGTCTAACGACAAAAATCAGTCAGTGGAAGGAAAAAAAAGAAAAAAATCTATAACAAAGAAATTGAGCAGTATTTGAAGCCACAATGGGTTCTTTCCATAGTGAGAACCACAATTGCATACGTCCATTTTCACAGAATGAAGAAACCCTCAACAGTTGTCGAATCAATATCGAATCAATAACGGTTTATTGTTTAGAAAGTGGGACACGGAATTTTTTTCTTTGAGATGACATATGGTGGAAAGTAACCTTAGCTCATCTAAGCTTGATTGTATGCCAGAAGATGGAATTATATCAATCCGAACCCGATCCTAAATAACAAAATATTATTTATTCAAAAACTGTTGCGTATTTTTTTTCATTTTGTGAAATATTTTAAGCGTCCTTTAAATCGGAAGTTTGTCACGTTGAGTTGAGGGTACATATTTTCGTGACGTTGTGCTGCACACTAGGAAACGCTTCCTCGTTATAAATCACTCTTATCTGTCCGTTACTTGCAACCGGCAAAAAGAAAGCCCCGTGGAATTCTGCCTGCTTGGACGTATCCGTGTCTCGTATTTTTTGCTGTCCGGTAGCATAAGGTATCTTTCGGAAAGACGGGGCACAAACACGGAGGGAGAGGGGCGGGGGGGGGGGGGGGGGCGGGGGGCGGGAAGAACAACGTGTACTGTTGGAGACAGTCTGAAGATGAGGATCTCTGCCTGTCTCCTGGTGACCTGAAAATTAATAAAGACTAAAAGAAACTTAACTTTTTTGGGAGAGACATGCAAGACAAAACCAAAGAATACGTAACATTTCATATTACGTTATTCAAGCCAGAGTGAGTGCGAACGGAATGCAATAAGTATACATGTAGAGCCATGGTACCTCGTAGCCCGTTCAGGATATTAAAAACGATTTTGAGAGATCATTCAATTTTTTCATTGTCATTTTTGTAGAAAAACTCTTAAAAAGGAGAATGATGGACGTGTGCGATTTTTAAATTTGTTGTTTTAATAAAGATATAGATACCGTGACGAAATAAAAATTCGCAACACCAAAAAGAATTTATGTAGAGTAATGAAATTTCTGGAATACATTTGTGTAGGTAACACACTTAAGTGAGTAACACTGCAGGATCACAAGTTAATGTAAGCCAAATATAAGCCACTGCATATGCGAAAAGCCGCAACATTAATAACCGGTGTAACCACCAGAATGTTGGAAGCAAGAACGCAAACGTGTAAGCATTATGTTTTATAGGTGCCAGAGATCAGTGTGTGGGAAGGAGTTCCGAGCCTGTTGCACTATATCGGTCAATAGAGACACTGTTAATGCTGGTTGTCGATGAAGCTGGAGTCGTCGTCCTATGATGTCCCTTATGTGCTCCATTGGAGACATATTTGATAATAGAGAAGGCCAAGGCAGCAAGTTGACACTCTGTAGAGAATGTTATGTTACAACAGTGGCGTGTGGGCGAGCGTCACCACGCTGGAAAACAATCTCCGGAATGCTGTTCGTGAATGGCAGCACAGCAGACCGAATCACCAAAGTGCCGTACAGATTTCCAGTCAGGGCACATGGGGTAACCACGAGATTGCTCGTGTTGTCATACGAAATCGCATCCCAGACCAAAGGTCCAAGTGTTGGTCCAGTGTGTCAGGCACGCAGACAAGTTGATTGCAGGGCCTCAACTGGCCACCTTTTAACCAACTCACGGCTATCACGAGCACCGAGGCAGAACCAGCTTTCATAAAAAAAAACACAACAGATATCCACCCTGGTCCCTACTGAGCTCTCGCTTGAGACCACTGAAGTCGGAAATGGAGGTTGTTTGGGACAGTGGAGTGCACGCTCAGAACGTCAGGCTCGGAGCTGTCTTTGAAGTAACCGATTTCTAACAGTTCGTTGTGTCACTGTATTGCTAACTGCTGCTCAGATTGCTGCTGCGGATCTTCTACGATGCGCCACAGCCATACTCCTAACGCGATGGTTTTCCCTCTCGGTATGTGCGGCCGTCCACAGCCCGGTCTTCTTGCGACCGTATCTTCTCGTATCCACCACTGCCAATAATCATGTACGGTGGCTACATTCCTGCCACGTCCTTCTGCAGTATCGCAGAAGGAGCTTCCAACTTCTCCTGGCCCTACCACACAACCTCGTTCGAACTCAGTGAGGTGTTGATAATGGCGACTTCGTAGCCTTGAAGGTATTCTTGACTAGCGTCAACTCACAAGGTCTAGTATCAAGGGAACTAACGCTCACGACCTCTACAGCGTGTATTTAAAGCCAACCTCATTTGCAGTGCCCCTGGGCCTGATGGCATAAAAAACCGTGTACTCCAGGAGTTCACAGATAGAGCCGTAGAATACCTTACACACATAACGAATGCCATCCTAAAACACCAACACTTCTTTGACTTTTGGAAGGCGGCCAAAGTCCTGATGTTCAGGAAGCCAGGGAAAGACCACTCCCTCCCACAAAATTACCGGCCCATCAGTCTGCTGTGCTCTCTCAGGAAGATTGTTCAGCAGGTAATATTAAAACGCATCACTAAGCACTGCATCGCCAATAACACTCTAAGGACGGAGCAATTCGGCTTTAGGAATCACCACTCGACAGCAAAACAACTCCTCCGCGTAGTCGAACATATAACACACGGTTACAACATGAACAAAGCCACAGGGGCCGTGTTCCTGGATATCGAAAAAGCTTTCGACCGTCTCTGGTACAACGGCCTTATACGGAAAATAAGCGAAGCTGGTTTCCCAGACGGTATCGTACGTCTCATACACTCATATCTCACGATGTTTCAACACAGACCTGCAGGGCAAACAATGAACACAACATGGTATCCAAGCTGGAGTACCCCAGGGAAGCATCCTAGGGCCCATCTTGTTCAACCTGTACAGTAACGACTTCCCAGCAACACAAAACACGACGTTAGCCATCTACGCGGATCACACAGCCATCCTTATGCAAGACTGGAAACCGTCGAAAATTAATTCACGAATACAGACGCCATTCAGAACTGCCGAGCCTTGGTTGGAACGATGGCGTTCAAAAATGGTTCAAATGGCTCTGAGCACTATGGGACTCAACATCTTAGGTCATAAGTCCCCTAGAACTTAGAACTACTTAAACCTAACTAACCTAAGGACATCACACACACCCATGCCCGAGGCAGGATTCGAAACTGCGACCGTAGCAGTCCCGCGGTTCCGGACTGCAGCGCCAGAACCGCACGGCCACCGCGGCCGGCGGAACGATGGCGTATTAAAGTAAACGTCAAAAAGTGCGAAGTAGTTCTGTTTACACGCAGACCGAAACTACTGCGCAGATATCAACACATTAAACAGATAACGCTACACACACACACACACACACACACACACAATACGTTTCCGAGAGAAAGTCAGATATTTTAGTGTCTGGCTGGACCGGAAACTTATACATGGGGAGACCACATCGAATACGGTGCCAACAGAGCGCACGCGAGGCTCAAACAGCTCTACCCAATGCTCAACAGGGAAAGCACACTGAATAGGAGGGTGTCGAGGTCCATATACATGACACTGATTAGACCTCTGATTAAGTACGCAGCTCCTGTCTGGGGATATGCAGCTCCTACACGACTGCGCCGCCTGCAAATCATACAGAACAAAGTGCTACGAATCATTAACAACGCTCCAAGCTACTCACGCACTGTGGATCTTCACAGAGAATACCGCCTTGAAACCCTCAAGGAAGTATTCAAAAACACGCCACATGACTATACAGGAACTCGAGACACTCGAACAATCCTTCATCCTTACTCTGGGAAACTACGATCACAACCACAGGTGGAAGCATAAGCGGCCGAAAACACTACTAGCTCGGACATAACCACTTATGGCAAGCTAGCATACACCAACAAGCGACAAACGTCGGTAAGCCCCTGCGTATCAGCAGCGTTGACTGGAAATTACCAGCTGCTATCAGAGCCGACCAACAGGCCACAGCAGGGAAACCGACGTTCTCGCCCGCTGACGCACAAATAAATAGCCAACATCACCCTACACTGTGAAACCGATATATGACCTATCGGACACAAGAACGGTGATAAAACTAACTGTTGCAGGTTGCCGACGCTGATCGAGAGCCAGCGGCAGCTACCGAGCAACAGAACCGCATAACGTCAAAGGTATCGACAAAGCCTATCACTGCATGACCTGTTGCAGGCAGCAAGACATCCGCTACTGCTCTTACCACTCGGCCTAACTATCGCAGAGGTTTTTTTCCCTTGGGTCTTGCCTTGGCACTTTTTTTCCTCTGCCCTTCAAACCCCTACCCTTCGTTCGACTTCCACCCAGTCTGTCTCTCCAGATGAGTGTGTAATCAGACGTACGCAAACATCGCAGTACCCACATCCTGCGACACCTTATTCTAATGAAAACTAACCCTTATGCAGAGATGGCAGTAGACCTTTTCAGTTGACCATCATGCCGGTGTGGGCGTGAAGGGGCTCCACCTCCAAAAAAGAAAGAAAAAAAAAAGCGTTCTCATAGTGGTGCTAATAGCGCCACTCTTGTGCGACTAGTGCGAAATTTGAATAAATATCATCTTTCAGATGCAGAAACACGCCTATCATCTTTCTTTTATGTCCTATAGCTCCTTATTCGTGTTCCGACTTTCTTCTGTCAGTGTATATACACTCCTTGATCGAAAGTACCTGGGTACCTGTTAGTGTACATTAGTACTGTCGCGTCCATCATTCTTCTTTATGACTGGTTGAACTCTGTTGGGGAGTCTTTCATTGTCACATACGAATGCCTATGGAGAAATGAGAGCCTGTTCTTTCTTAAGAGTCGAAACCAGAGTATTTAGTGATGTTATTGGCGTTCTGACTGTTGCCAATGTTATTCCATTGGGTTCACGTGTTAACTCTGGCCAGGTACGTCCATATCAGGAACGAGACTGCCTACAGACCGCTGTCTGGCAGCCGCTGCTTCTGACAAGATGTATTGTTATAGTGATACACACAGTCATCGTCTCCGAACGGTTCCTCTACTAGACGCAGTGTACAACAGTATAAAATGGCGTTTTTTTTTTTTTTTTTTTTTTTTTAAGAGCAGTAAACTGACCACATTCTAACCCCAAAGAACATACCCAAATCGCAACACCAAATCCCTCTTGCTTCACTGTTGGCAGGTGATGTTGTGTGGGTATTCGGCAAAACTCTCCCAGCGGATTACCACAGCGTATAGCGTGATCTACCACTCCAGGTAACTCGTTTCCAATAATTCACTGTCTAATGATGTAACTCATTACACCACCTCAAGCATCGCTTAGGTTTCACTACAGAAATGTGTAGCCTTCGATGGGCAGATCTACAACTGTATATCATTGTTCAAATGGTTCATATGGCTCTGAGCACTATAGGACTCAACTGCGGTGGTCATAAGTCCCCTAGAACTTAGAACTACTTAAATCTAACTAACCTAAGGAAATCACACACATCCATACCCGAGGCAGGATTCGAACCTGCGACCGTAGCGGTCGTGCTGTTCCAGACTGTAGCACCTTTAACCGCTCGGTCACTCCGGCCGGCTGTATATCATTGTTTTTAACTCCTTACGCATGGTAATTGCGTTAAATGAACAGCTGGTAGCACGCTGGAACTCAGGAGAGATTCCTGCCGATGTTTTCATGCGATTTGTTACAACCATCCTCCGCGAAGCTGGATGGGCCTGGTCTGTCCTCACGTAAAGTCTACCTGGTCTTGGTTTAGCTATGGTTGTTCCCATTTCATATTCACATTATCAATAGCTGACTTCGGCAGCTTTGGAGTCGTTGGCCGGCCGCTGTGGCCGAGCTGTTCTAGGCGCTTCAGTCCGGAACCGCGCTGCTGCCACGGTCGCAGGTTCGAATCCTGCCTCGGGCATGAATGTGTGTGATGGCCTTAGGTTAGTTAGGTTTAAGTAGTTATAAGCCTAGGGGACTGATGACCTCAGATGTTAAGTCCCATAGTGCTTAGAGCTATTTGATTTGAATGGTTGAAATGTCCTTTTTGAATGTGTTACTCAGGTGACATCCAGGTTCTAAGTCTCTGTGCTCCGCTAATCTACCTATTCTGCTGGTACTGCTTCTGGGACCGTCAGCACAATATGCTCCGTCTCTGTTTATATTGGCGGGTCCGCTTGTCGTGGCACCTAGTGGTCAGTCCTGCATTCTGCATTGGTACCTGGGTAGTTTTTATGAGGTAGTTTATTAGAATGAGAATACGTGCAAGCCAAAACAATCTTTGATCGCAAATTTGCATCATTCAGTTCAATAACCAGTTTCCATCTGTATGATCATCATCATATTGATTTGTCTCCTTAAACTTAGTAAAAGAAGCGAATAAAATTTTATAATGATGGATGGCACCACCACATAATGTTTATTTTTGAACTGAATGAAATAAACTTGCGCTCAAAGAGTACTATGCTTTCCATCTAAGCCGGCCGCGGTGGTCTCGCGGTTCAGGCGCTCAGTCCGGAACCGCGCGACTGCTACGGTCGCAGGTTCGAATCCTGCCTCGGGCATGGATGTGTGTGATGTCCTTAGATTAGTTAGGTTTAAGTAGTTTTAAGTTCTAGGGGATTGATGACCACAGATGTTAAGTCCCATAGTGCTCAGAGCCATTTTTTTTGTTTCCATCTACGAATCGCTGTTATATTTTAGGTGGTCTTGTATTTGAATGTGCAGTTTAAGGCACTCCTACCAAATGTATTGTACGATTACAAAATGGAACTGAGCATTTAAACAACGACATTATTTGCCTTTGTACGACAGCCAAGTTGCTACAGAATACCTTTTAAAGGAAAGGGTGATTGTGATACAGATCAGAGGGAGAAATAAGAGAACACGGCTCAGTGTGTGCAACATATTTTACAACGACTTTAGAATGATTCATTAAACTCTGCGGAAGATAACTATTTTAATTACGCCAGCTGGCCCCATTTGCTCTAAATTGAGAATTTCACATTTAAAACAATCAAATACGTAACCCTAAGACCGTCCAGTTCCTTGTAAGCTCAATGAACTATGCTACAAAAACTATTCAAAAATAAAAATTCATGTGCCAAAATTTCAAATACAAACTGTGGCTTAACAACATTGCCTTAATGATGAGGAACTGCCTTTTGTTTCCAAGAATGGTCATTCTGAAACATCCCCTTAGAAAAATTTATAAATGACAGTGCTGGGAAAAACCTCTTACGTTATTTGATTTTCAAACAGCTTAGCGAAACCGAACATACTCAGACATTTCTCTCTTTACTTATTCTAATCAACACTAAACTGAGAAACAACATTTTTAGCGCAACGCAATCTGACTTTCAATAATCCCCACAAAAGAATGGTCCTGACTAACAATAATTTATAATTTATACCTTTCATGAATCACTTACCTCACAAAAATCTTCGTACTCGAACTACTGCAATACAGCGAGCTCCAATACTGCCACCTAAATAAAAGATTCTAACTACTGAAGGCACTAACTACTGATAGGCATAGTTAGCAAATGAAAGATTTTGATAGAGAACAAACAATGTATTTACCTTAATAGTGTTCAGTTCATGACATCCAGTCTTACAAATTTTACTGTCTCTGATGGACACACATCCAGATCATCCGCTCTCAAAATTCTGCCATCTCTCTCCCCACATCCACCACTGCTGGCGGCTCACCTCCAACTGCCCAACGCTACGTGCTTTTCACATCCAGCTGCCGCTACCAAACACTACAATAGCGAATATTCCACCGATGCCAGCCAGCCACAGATTGCACACAGAACAGTCAGTGATTTTCATACAGAGCGCTACGAGGCGTTACCAACATAAAAACCTAAACAGCCTACATACAATTCGCTCAAAATCACGTACGGAAACAACGTAATTACAGACGTTATAGTAATGATCCGTAAGGACGTGAACAAGATTCCATCAACAGAATATTAAAACAAGGAACCGCTGCACTTTAGCTGTAGTCTGTAGTGACAGCAAAAATGCAATCAGATTACTTCGAACAATAACGTCCCGAAATCCATGGAATTCCGCCGGGAGGATTGCAAAAATATTCTATCGCTGCAACGCTGAAGTATCAAATCGAAGTCCACTGTAAGAAACCAGTCAGTGCCCTCGCACCGACGCAATCGTTCCCGGTTTCAGCACGCCGGTCTGCTGGTTTGTGTTCTGCAGAACTCCCGCCGAAGTCGTGTCAGCTCCATACGGTCAGCGCGCATACGTCAACCGGCACCAGGGCGATGACAACAGCGTCTCTGTATCAATCAGTGCTCTTGCTTTAGAGCATCCGTGGAATATTCAAACTGAATTCAACGGTGCCTTCCCCATCACGGCACAAACTGGTATTTAAGGAAATCGCTAGAAGTAGTCAACCTTCATATGTCTTTACTACCTAAGATTTCCGTTTTACAAACAGCAAACAGTGAGAGGCAGTGCCTGGAAATAATGGTACAATTCTAGGTGTCCCAGAAGGGTTATCATTCCATTTTTAAGTTCAATATTCCACCGTACCTTTATTTCTCTTTGTCAGTTTCGATCAATGTTTCGCTCACTTTCTGTAGTCCATTCACCTACGATGAGCATTGTGCTACTTTGTTGAATCTTCGCGCGACAAAGGATATTGCTTTGTAAAATGGGTAAACTCTAAATAGGTCAAAAATTAATGACATATAAACACGACAATTACAATGATGACCATTCTCTGGTATGAGAAAGATTCACTGCAGTTGCTTTGTTGTCAATCAGTCGTAGGAATACCTCCGTCAGTACCACGTCTCTAGTGTAATATGAACCCTCTTGTTTAACTTGCAGTAACTGTGTGCACGTGTTTTACTGGAACCCTCCAGAAACTTGCAGCAGAGTTCTAGAAAGAGAGTGAAGAAAGGTTACAGTTAATCGTCGTCCCATTGACGTCAAGATGATCAGAGGCGCATCACTACCTCAGCTGCACAATCCTTTTGGCTCGTGTAACTGTGGCTTCCCGTACGATTCAGTAGTCAACTCGAACAGTAGGATAGTGTTATTAAGGACGCAGCTGAGACTGATTTTGATCCCATAAATAGAGACGAGCGGTTTTCGCAAAATTCAAACAACAGGGGAACAGAATGTTGCTTGGTCACTTTATAGTAACTAATATTTACTGTAGATAACATCTGATGCTGGACATCTGTTGTTTATGATGTATGTGCTGTGTTCGTGCATATGCCAGGGACGCTTCTTGGAGCTTGCACAACGTTCTTTGGTTGAATTTATGCCTTGAAAACGACGGGGTGTTCATCGGTCAAAATCGACATCTTTCGACGACTTCCCCTGGCTGCATTACCATATATTTTTAGAAGATTTTATAAGTCGGAAAAAATTCAAATATCACATCAAATGGTTCAAATGGCTCTGAGAACTATGGGACTTAACATCTGCGGTCATCAATCCCCTAAAACTTAGAACTACTTGCAGTTAAGGACATCACACACATAAATGCCCGATTCAAGATTCGAACCTGCGATCGTAGCGGTCGCGCGGTTCCAGACTGAAGCGCCTAGAACCGCTCCGCCACACCGGCCGGCAAATTTCACATCGACAATGCTATTTGCGTTGAGTAATTTTTTGATACCCTTACAATAACTCAGCCCAACTACTGCAGCTCGTATTTCTCCGGCAAAAAAATCAAATTTCACATCGATAACGCTAGTTGCGTTCAGTAATTTTGTGATACCATAACAATAATCGAGTCCAACTACTCTGACTCGTATTACTCTCGTAAAAACACTGACTAATCACTGTCACACCTTGTTTTTAATAGTACCCAAGGATAGAAAACCTGAAATTTCCATAGCAAAAAATAATAATAATATGGGAAACCTAAAATTTCCACAACAAAAATAAAAATAATAATAAAGTTGATCTGGTTACAATAATTAAAGAGTAGTTATTTTATTACCTCGGGTGGACGTACACAACCAGAAGAAACTTCAGCACCCTCAAGGACAAGATTATTTTATTCAGAAGTGAGGCGCGGCGTAGTTCACCATTGTAGGACTACATGATAACAAATTCAAACCAAATGAAACAAACATGTCACAGTGAAGAGCTTTCAAACAGTTGCATCAGTATACAAGGGTCACTCCAAAAGAAATGCACACAATTTTTTTTAATCCATCTTTTATTGTACATGTTTGAAAGTTTTACAGTGTGTAGATACATCCTTTAGGAACAATATTTTCATTTCTCCTCATAATTTCCATCCCTCTCAACCGCCTTATGCCATCTTGGAACCAGCGCTTGTATACCCGCACGATAAAATTCTGGACAAACATGTTGGAGCCACTGTTTGGCAGCGTGCACAAGAGAGTCATCATCTTCAAACCTTGTTCCACGAAGAGAGTCTTTCAGTTTCCCAAAGAGATGATAATCATATGGAGCCAGGTCAGGAATTTACGGCGGGTGTTTCAGAGTTGTCCATCCGAGTTTTGTGATCGCTTCCACGGATTTTTGACTCACATGTGGCCGTGCATTGTCGTGTAACAGCAAAACATCCTGCTTTAGCCGATGTGGTCGAACACGACTCTGTCGAGCTTGAAGTTTCTTCAGTGTCGTCACATATGCATCAGAATTTATGGTGGTTCCACTTTGCACAATGTCCACAAACAAGAGTCCTTCGGAACTGAAAAACACCGTAGCCATAACTTTTACAGCAGAAGGTGTGGCTTTGAATTTTTTTTCTTGGATGAATTTGCATGATGGCACTCCATTGATTGCCTCTTCGTCTCTGGTGAAAAATGATGGAGCCATGTTTCATCACCTGCCACAATTCTTCCACGTAATTCATTTCCACCATTCTCGTACTGTTCCAAAAGTTCGTTGCATACCGTTTATCATGTTTCTTTGTGAGCCACTGTCAACATCCTGGGAACCAACCTGGCACAAACCTTTTTTAACGCCAACACTTTCAGTATTCTGCAAACACTTCCTTCCCATAGCCCAACGTAGCGTAACAATTCGTTCACTGTGATGCGTCTGTCAGACGTCACCAATTCGTTAAGTCCCTGCACATTGTCTGGAGTGTGTGCAGTACGAGGCCTGCCGCTGTGAGGACAATCCTCAATATTGCCGTGCCCGCTTTCATCACGTAACCTGCTTGCCCACCGACTAACTGTACCGCGATCGACAGCAGCATCTCCATACACCTTTTCCAACCTCTTGTGGATGTTTACCACTGTCTCGTTTTCACAGCACAGGAATTCTATGACAGCGCGTTGCTTCTGACGAATGTCAAGTGTAGCATCCATCTTGAAGACATGTAGTGACGGCGCCACTCACGGGAACAGGTTGAACTAAGTTTGAAAACAAGCGGGAAGGATGTATCTACACACTAAAACTTTCACATATGCAGAATTGAAACTGTATTTTTACAAAAACAGTGTGAATTTCTTTTGGAGTGTCCCTCGTAGAATGCATCTCCTCTGGAGGGAACGAGGCGACAATGGTTCTGGCAGACCCTGGAGAACGTGTAACTCCCCATTTCGACATGTCGCTTACTTGTTCAATAGGTGAGATAGACAGTGATCTGGCTGGCGAGGACGGTTTTTATACACCACCAGGAACATGTTGCATCACAGCAGGTGAATGTGGATGTGAATGGTCCTACTGGAAAATTGCATCACCTTCCTGTCGAAGAAATGGCAGCAGCACGGGATAACAGCCCGTGCAATGTAGCGGGTACTGGTAGTCTTACTCTGCAAAAATACCAAATGTGACCGCAAGTTATAACTGATAGCTCCCTACATAACGAAATACGGGACGAGACCTGTATGTCGTGGGACAATGCACTCTGAAACAGCCAGGTCACTGGGTTTCCGCCACACACGTGTACGTCCATTAGTGGCATACAGACATAACCTACTCTCATCATTAAAGACACCACAACGCCATTCCACTTTCAAAACAACTCATTCACGACACTAGAGGGTATCCATCTTTGGCGATGACATGGTGCCGGTGGTAACCTGGCAGGAGGCACAAGTGATCTTCATCTAGCTGCGAGCAGACGATTCCCAGGGTCCCTGATGATATAGCAGGTGCAACGTGTGCCCCGTTTGGCTATGCACAATGAGTTTTGCTACTTGAGTAGCGAAATGACTGATGAAGAGTGGTGTAGAGAGGATGTAAAACGCAGACTGGCAGTAGCAAGAAAAGGGAGGCTGAGAAAGAAAGCTTCGTTAACATCAAACATAAATTTAAGTTTTATGGAGTCTTTTCTGAAAGTATTTGGACGATAAACAGTTACCGCACTTGATTAGCCGAGCGGTCGATGGCGCTGCAGTCATGGACTGTGTGGCTGGTCCCGGCGGAAGTCGAGTCCTCCCTCGGGCATGGCTGTTGTGTTTGTCCTTGGATAATTTAGGTTAAGTAGTGTGTAAGCTTAGGGACTAATGACCTTATCAGTTATGTTCCATAAGATTTCACACACATTTGAACATTTTTTTGATAAACCGTTGAGAATAGAAGCTTCTGAAATGTGGTGCTACAAGAGAACGTTAATAATTAGATGGGTAGATAGGGTAACTAAATGAGGAATCGAATTGTGGAGAAAAGAAGGTATGGGTTGAGAGGGCACAAATTGAGGGATCAAGGAATTGCCAGATTGGTTATGAACGTTTGAGGCGGAAAATGTGAATGCAGAGTAAGACTAAGACTTCACCACTGTAAGCAGGTTCAAATGGATGAAGTTTGCAGTAGTTAAGCACCGTATGAAGAGTCTTTTATGGGATAACCTAGTGTGGTGAGCTGCATCAAACCAGACTCCGGACTGAAGACCACAGTAATTATACAGAATCTTAAACGGACAAATGGAATGTTGTGCAGGCAAGCACCTAGCGATCAAAGAATACCGCGCAGTTGGATTAACACATGACAGAATTGACGGCAAGTCTGTGGACGTTAGATTCACAGGGAGTATGAACAAAAAGCCAGAGTTGACGTAAGAACATTAATGGGATCCATTCAATGCGAACACATCGGGGATAAACATAGAAGAAGGATTTGGTTTTTCCGTAAGAGCGTGCAAAAATTGAACAGGACATAGAGAATGCTCCACTGAACAATTTGAGGTAGGGAATCTGGGGTCGGAGAAGACAGCTTAAGGAGATGTGGAAGTAAACTTGTCTACCGATTTGTCCAACGTTACTGTTTCCCAGCTTGTTTACAACTAACATGCGTATAAGTTTACATGTACTGTGCTGTTTATTTATTTCTACATTCTTTATTTCCTTCAAGAAAACAAGGAGCACGAGCCAGCCAGCAATGTGGCCGAGCGGTTCTAGGCGCTTCAGTCTGGAACCGCGCGACCGCTACGGTCGCAAGTTCGAATCCTGCCTCGGGCATGGATGTGTGTTATGTTTAGGTAGTTCTAAGTTCTAGAGGACTGATGACCTCAGATGTTAAGTCCCATAGTGCTCAGAGCCATTTGAACCATTTGAGCATGAGCCCGATTACCAGGAAGTCATGATGCACGTTCTGTTTACTTTACTTGACCAGACGGTTACTTTGTCGTATAGTATTTACATTGTCCCTTGACTGAACGTGCTATGAATCGACGACAGATCGATTCATTAAACACTGCTATTCAGAGATGTGCAGTAGAATACGATGGAGCAGTACCGGTAGAGTATCTCCCGGCCACTGGACTGGAAGAGAGCTCCTATTTCATGGCTTGCGACGACACCTGACCTGAATCCCTTTTATTATTTCCTATGAGGATATCTAAAGTCACTTGTGTATGAAGCCGTAGTGGATCGGAGATGAAAGCTTAGCTGCCCGTGGTGTGATTCGAAACACACTAGGGATATTTGTCAGGGTACGTCGGTATCTTATTCGCCGAAGTTTGATGGCCGTCATTTTCAGCACATTTTATACGAAATCGGCTCGAAAATTTGTGGTTAAGGTAAATACACTTACCCCGTCGTTCAGCAAGAAATTTGTTTTGAATTCCGAGCAACGGTGATTTTAAGAGAAAATGCATCTGAAACGAACCCTGGAAATTAGAGGTACCAAGAGAGTTGTATCAAGATCAACTAACATCAACACCTTTAATGCATTCGTACACAACTATGTCGACTGTTAATCTGGACGGTAAATTGCTGGAAAGTTATTTACTATGCTGTAAGAAGTTGGTGGTGCTCTGACCCCTAAGATTCTTTATCGTGTGTTATTGCAAGGACACAAGCGAATATTTACATCACTGTAAATAAGGGTGAGAAAATGGGCATTATAGAATTACAATTACGGTTTGGGTACTGGTTTTGGCCAATAGCTGGTCAAAATAACTTGCCTTTGCTTGATTTCTGGCATGACTATAGAAATCTTACTGCTGCAGAGCACACTATCCTTCCTGAAAAGTGCAACCCATGCCACCTGGAACCACTGGGCAACTTCAGCATTGGATGTTAGGTTTTCTCTTATGCCCAAGAAACATATTATAGCGCTATCTGGAGCTATGCCTTAAAGGATAGCCAGTTTCACGATATGCTCCACCAAAGACTGTTTCACATTCGGTTGCATGCTATCACTTTCCATCAGTTCTCATCACCCCATTGAGCCGTGCGCGGCTCGTGTTCATTCCGCTTATTGTTTGTCGTCTTCTCCTACCATACTGCCGCCTCGATTTCTTATTCCATTTACTGGCGTCACTGCCTTACCTGCCCGTGAGTGGCAGCAGCAGCGCGCCGCGCGGGATTAGCCGAGCGGTCTGAGGCGCTGCAGTCGTGGACTGTGCGGCTGGTCCCGGCGGAGGTTCGAGTACTCCCTTGGGCATGGCTGTGTGTGTGTTTGTCCTTAGGGTAATTTAGGTTAAGTAGTGTGTAAGCTTAGGGACTGATGACTTTAGACCGAGCGGGGTGGCGCAGTGGTTAGACACTGGACTGGCATTCGGGAGGACGACGGTTCAATCCCGCATCCGGCCATCCTGATTTAGGTTATCCGTGATTTCCCTAAATCACTCCAGGCAACTGCCGGGATGGTTCCTCTGAAAGGGCACGGCCGACTTCCTTCCCAATCCTTCCCTAATCCGATGAGACCGATGACCACGCTGTCTGGTCTCCTTCCCCAAACCAACCAACCATGATGACTTTAGCAGTTAAGTTCAAAATGGTTCAAATGGCTCTGAGGACTATAGGACTTAACATCTGAGGTCATAAGTCCCCTAGAACTTAGAACTACTTAAACCTAACTAACCTAAGGACATCACACACGTACATGCCCGAGGCAGGATTCGAACCTGCGACTGTAGTGGTCGCGCGGTTCCAGACTGAAGCGCCTAGAACCGCTCGACCACCACGGCCGGCAGCAGTTAAGTCCCATAAGATTTCACACAAATTTTTTGAGCAGCAGCGCTTATCGGTAAGTGCTCTGTCGTACTATCGCTGGAGCGACCGATAGTATTTCCGGGTCGTCGTGTGTCTGGAAGTTAGTCGGGCACGGAGCAGCAGTCGGGGATGGAGCGTCAGTGAGGCGCGGACAGCCAGTGCTCGCCAAACGCTGGCGGTACACATGTACTGTCCGACGGAAGGGGACTAGAACAGGGGTCGACCGTTGGTTGGTCGTTCGGTTGGTCGTCTCATTGGGCGACGTGTATTTGGTGTTTTCACCGTTTCTGGACCGCGTCAGTTGGTCATCCTGCCGGACGTGGGTCGGTTCCTTCCTCGTGCAGAGATGTCGTCGCCGATGGGCAAGAGTTACCTCTGCATGTTTGGGTCCATGCCAGTGTACCCGGGTCATCGGTCTCCAAGATCCGAACGGACAGCGAGTTGAGTCGGATTGGAGCTGGAGTGAGTTCCGGACAGCCAAGACTCGGCCTACCGTTGCCGACACTGCCGACAATGGCGACGACCTTGGTTAGTCGTTCAGTCGTCGTTACATCGGACGACGTGTATTTGGTCGCCGACCGCTTATGGAAACTCTATTTGTGTGTGACTTGTCATTTCTCCTTTTGTTCCACAGGGATTGGTTTTAGGATTGTCGGAGTTCTTGGTGCAAGTGTTTTCGTGGAACTGTGTGTAGCTTCAGTGATTTCCGCTGAGCAGATGAATGCTGTCTGCCTACTGGATTAGTCAGTGATTCGGTTGCGACGGAGGGAATTGATAAGGTTGTTGGTTGGTTTGTCAGCCGTCCGTACAGTGTGTAAACTTTTTAGATGGCAGACCTCTCCCTAGTCTTGAATCGGTAGAAGTCGGTAAACGTCGGGAGGCTTCGGTAGGCACGCAGTTTCGACTGCTGCCAACATTACGTAGCTGACTGTGCTGTACAAGGCAGCCATTGTCGTCTGCTTCGTTATTGTTTTGCGCTGTACTGTTCTGCGTGTTTTTATTGTGCAGTTGTGCTAAACATTATCAAAATGAGTGGAGAGGCAGTTGCCGGCCCATCTCGAGAGTCGCCAACAACCCCTACCGGTATCTCCAAAGTTTCATTTCAATCGGATGAATGGTTTGTGAGCGCATAGTAGACAAACATATATATATATATATATATATATATATATATATATATATATATATATATATAACGATTTCAGTTTCGTTTACAAACAACATTTAAAGCGAGTTTTACTTCCAAGCCTTTCGTCTGCTTTCGTGTAAGCATGACGCTCAATTTTTAGTGCCAGCACTGCAACTGGTAGGCGTGCCTTGCCCCCCCCCCCCCCCCATCTCCCAACGGCTCCTCACCCTTGCCAGCCAATGCTTACTGCCTCCTCTCCCCGCACTCCCCTCGCAACTCTGCCGTCTTACAGTTAACACACTGTAGGTTGTGCTGCCTCCCGATTACTTAGTGTTATGCTTGGCTACCTGTCTCACCTAAACTGTGGTGAGAGTTTCCTCCCCAGGCCCACCCTTGGAACACTTCTGAGCACCACTGTTTGTTGTTTGTAATTGTCACTTTATTTGGTCGCAGGTACTGTGCCAGGCCTTCAGTCGTTCATTAATATTGTCTGTTTTATGTTTAGTATATGGCCTTCAGTCGAACTTCATTACAACTTTAAGATTAGGCCTTCAGCCGTGCTTCATTTAAAATTCTTGTTGCTCTGCATTTAGGCCTTCAGGCGCGTTTGTTTCAGAATCTGTGGCTTTAATATGTAAGTCCTTGTCTGTAAAGTTCTCTTTAATTATCTTGAATTCTTGAAACGGCCTTCAGCCGTTCCCTAAACATTTATCTTAATTTTGTCTATAATTATTATTGAGTAATTGTTTGGGCCTTCAGCTGACAAGATACTTTTTCTTAAGATTTTTTCTGTTGTACTGTGTAAAAGCTTATCTTTATAGTCTCTCTTTTATTATGTAAAGAATTTTTTTTAATTGGGCTTTCAGCCTAAGAATTAACTTGAAGTTTCCATAATATGGCCTTTAGCCGAAATTTGTAAATGCTTGGCTCTTAAAGAATTTCCTTAGCTGATCTGAAATATTATTTCGGCGTTTAGCCGAGAGAATATTGTAATTTTACTTAAGTAAGGCCTTCAGCCTTTACTCTAAATCCTGGTGTTTTAAAATCAATCATTTAAACTTATTCTGGAGAAGTTACTTGGGCCCTCAGCCGTGAATTGATCTTTGTTGTTTTAAAGAGAAACCTGTGCACTGATTTGAGGAACAAAGTTGTACGTGTTCTTGTATAACTGACACTAACTGGCTTTGGCCCCTTTCCACAACCTAATCCATTCTGTCCTGAGAAACCAGATTTCTCCCGTTACGCCAACAGCGACTCGGTGTAGATCCCTCAGAGTGGTTGGTGTGTCACATCGTCCATAAATAGCCCTTTTCAATCTGTCTCAGGCATTTTCGATATGGTTCATGTCTGGAGAACATGCTGACCACTTTAGTCGAGAGATGTCTTTATCCCGAAGGAAGTCATTCAACAAGATGTGCACAATGGGGGAACGGATTGTCGTCCATGGACACGAATGCCTTGCCAATATGCTGCCGATATGGTTGCACTATCGGTCGGAGGATGGCATTCACGTATCGTACAGCCGTTACGGCCCCTTCCATGACCACCAGCGGCGTGCGTCGGCCGCACATAATGTCAACCCAAAATAGCAGGGAACCTCTACCATGTTACGTTCGCTGGACAGTGTGTCTAAGGCGGGTTGCCATCAAACGCGTCTCCGACCATTGTCTGGTTGAAAGCCTATGCGACACTCATCGGTGAACAGAATGTGTTGCCGATTCTGAGAGGTCAATTCGGCATGTTGTTTCGCCCATCTGTACTGCGCTGCATGGTGTCGTGGTTGCAAAGATAGACCTCGCCATGGATGCTGGGATTGGAGTTGCACATCGTGCAGCCTACTGCGCACAGTTTGAGTCGTAACACGACCCTACTTAAACTAACTTATCCTAAGAAGAACACACACACCCATGACCGAGGGAGAATTCGAACCACCGGCGGGAGGGGCCGCGCAGTCCGTGACACGGCACCTCAAACCGTGCGGCCACTCCGCGCGGCCACAGAGTAACAAGAGGACGCGATCGAACCGCAGTATTTACAGTCTAGGCATGGTTGAACTACAGACAACACGAGCAGTGTAATATCTGGAACTGATCGGGTGTCGGAGCCCCTACGTCTAATAGACGCTGCTCATGCATGGTTGTTTACATCTTTGGGCTGGTTTAGTGACATCTCTGAACGGTCAGAGGGACTGTATCTGTGATACAATATCCGCAGTCAGCGTCTATCTTCTTGATTTCTGGGAACCGGAGTGATTCAAAACTTTTTTTGATGTATGTAAATGGATTTGCCGTTTCGAAGGACTGACAGACTTCAGTATGTGAAACCACGAAGAAACATGGTGCAGCTGGAACTGTCTTTGAATCATTATCCTCAATTCGTTTACGTTTTGTAGACGTCGATTGTGAAGATGATTGGCTCATTGCGAGAAAATCCCCCATGATTGCCAGCGTCTTCGATGGCCCACTACTTCCAACTGGGGGCCACCTTCACAAGGGGGTGCACCCGCCTCAGGTCACACCTCCTGAAAACCTGACAGAGGGACGAATCGGCAGTTTGGGAAAGAAGAAGCTCAGGAAATCACCCCTCCCTGGGCATGGCATGTACCAGGGTGTAGGTGCGAACCCTACCTCTCGGCCCGGGGCTGGGAATTACGCTTTACCTAGTCACCTGTTACGCGTCACACAAGGAGAAAGAAGAAATAGAGGAACCTCAAACGCCGAAGCAGAGGAAGGATAGGAGAAGGTAAACAAAGAAAGGAAAAGGTAACGAAAAACAGTTGTGAGACTGTTCTTATATCAGCGACGGTCAATGCCGAACATTCCCAGTAACACAATCAGACATGTTCCCCAAGGGAGGGGAAAAAGAATAGCAGGAGGATAGACATACAGCACGGGAGGGAAAAGATGCTGCAAAGGCCGGAGCCCGGTGGTAGCCAAGCGCGAACCCGCCGAAGAGTGGCGAGCCCCCTGGGGGTACGTCACACAATTTAAGCATTCCTCAGCCATTTTTTACAGGAACGTATTTTACGTAAAAGTTCGATTAATAACTGCGAATAAGTACTGACTTAATATACTGAAAATGGCCGGCCGGATTGGCCGAGCGGTTGTAGGCGCTACAGCCTGGCACCGCGTGACCACTACGGTTGCAGGTTCGAATCCTGCCTCGGGCATGGATGTGTGTGATGTCCTTAGGTAGGTTTATGTAGTTCTAAGCTCTATGGGACTGATGACCTCAGAAGTTAAGTCCCTTAGTGCTCAGAGCCATTTGAACCATATACTGAAAATAACTCTATTTTATAAACACGAGCCCAGTGAAGTTATTTTGTCGACTCACATGAGGGAATTGGACAGGAGATTCTGGGAAGACATAGATCATAATTGAAAGCGAGCAACATTGGTAGTGGGGGAGGCAGCGTTTCCTGGAAGAACACCGTAACTGCGTTGCAGGGTAACTAAGAACCAATTTCCAATGAAGGTGTATAGAACAGTGTGCAGAGATCAACGTAGAATCCGTCCGTATTGTCTTCTCGTGCTTGTTTTCTAATGATCTCCTCTTTATATTCAATGAAGTGTCAATAAACGTTGTGGTAAATAAAGATACTTCGGAAGATGGGTACAAAACTCACTGAATCGTCGCGACAAGACGACGCCACCACTCTGCTGATAACCCGAGAAGAATTCATCAGTGGAATACACCGAGAAAGACTGCAATCGCATAAAGACACTTCTCCTCCCGGGGGCAGACGAGGGGGGCGGGGGTTATATGCACTGTGTCTCCAGTGATTCATACAGTGAGATGACGAAAGTCATGGGATACATCTTAACAGCCTGTCGGATCTCCTTTTGCCCAGCGTAGTGCAGCAACTCGATGTATGTGTGAGTGCCCTGCAGAAATATTGATCCGTGCTGCTTGTATAGCTCCCTCCCCTGTGGCACGGCAGAGGGAGGAAGGTTTATCTGTTTAGCAAGAGTACTAGAAGGCAGATTTCAGACTACCTAACAGATCAAAACGAAAATTTCTGTTCCGACACTGAAAATGTCGAGTGTTCATGTAAAAAGTTCAAGGCAATCGTAAAATGCGTTTTAGACAGGTACGCGCCGAGTAAAACTGTCGGGGACGGGAAAAACCCATCGTGGTTCAACAACAAAGTTAGGAAACTACTGCGAAAGCAAATAGAGGTTCACTGCAAGTTTAAATGCAGCCAAAACCTCTCAGACAAACAGAAGCTAAACGATGTCAAAGTTAGCGTAAGAAGGGCTATGCGTGAAGCGTTCAGTGAATTCGAAAGTAAAATTCTATGTACCGACTTGACAGAAAATCCTAGCAAGTTCTGGTCTTACGTTAAATCAGTAAGTGCCTCGAAACAGCATATCCAGACACTCTGGGATGATGATGGCATTGAAACAGAGGATGACACGCGTGAAGCTGAAATACTAAACACCTTTTTCCAAAACTGTTTCACAGAGGAAGACCGCACTGCAATTCCTTCTCTAAATCCTCGCACAAACGAAAAAATGGCTGACATCGAAATAAGTGTCCAAGGAATAGAAAAGCAACTGAAATTACTCAACAGAGGAAAATCCACTGGACCTGACGGGATACCAATTCGATTCTACACAGAGTACGCGAAAGAACTTGCCCCTCTTCTAACAGCCGTGTACCGCAAGTCTCTAGAGGAACGAAAGGTTCCAAATAATTGGAAAAGAGCACAGGTAGTACCAGTCGTCTACAAGGGTCGTCGAGCAGATGCGCAAAACTATAGGCCCATGTCTCTGACATCGATCTGTTGTAGAATTTTAGAACATGTTTTTTGTCGCGTATCATGTCGTTTCTGGAAACCCACAATCTACTCTGTATGAATCAACATGGATTTCGGAAACAGCGATCGTGTGAGACCCAACTTGCTTTATTTGTTCATGAGACCCAGAAAATATTAGATACAGGCTCCCAGGTAGATGCTATTTTCCTTGACTTCCGGAAGGCGTTCGATACAGTTCCGTACTGTCGCCTGATAAACAAAGTAAGAGCGTACGGAATATCAGACCAGCTGTGTGGCTGCATTGAAGAGTTTTTAGCAAACAGAACACAGCATGTTGTTCTGAATGGAGAGACGTCTACAGACGTTAAAGTAACCTCTGGCGTGCCACAGGGGAGTGTTATGGGGCCATTGCTTTCCACAATATATATAAATGACCAAGTAGATTGTGTCGGAAGTTCCATGCGGCTTTTCGCGGATGATGCTGTAGTATACAGAGAAGTTGCAGCATTAGAAAATTGCAGCGAAATGCAGAAAGATCTGCAGCGGATAGGCACTTGGTGCAGGGAGTGGCAAGTGACCCTTAACATAAACAAATGTAATGTATTGCGAATGAATAGAAAGAAGGATCCTTTATTGTATGATTATACGATAGCGGAACAAACACTGGTCGCAGTTACTTCTGTAAAATATCTGGGAGTATGCGTGCGGAACGATTTGAAGTGGAATGATCATATAAAATTAATTGTTGGTAAGGCGGGTACCAGGTTGAGATTCATTGGGAGAGTCCTTAGAAATGTAGTCCATCGACAAAGAAGGTGGCTTACGAAACACTCGTTCGACCTAAACTTGGGTATTGCTCATCAGTGTGGGATCCGTACCAGGTCTGGTTGACGGAGGAGATAGAGAAGATCCAAAGAAGAGCGGCGCGTTTCGTCACAGGGTTATTTGGTAAGCGTGATAGCGTTACAGAGATGTTTAGCAAACTCAAGTGGCAGACTGAAAGAGAGGTGCTCTGCATCGCGGTATAGCTTGCTGTCCAGGTTTCGAGAGGATGCGTTTCTGGATGAGGTATCGAATATATTGCTTCCCCCTACTTACACCTCCCGAGGAGATAACGAATGTAAAATTAGAGAGATTCGAGCGCGCACGGAGGCTTTCCGGGAGTCGTTCTTCCCGCGAACCATACGCGACTGGAACAGGAAAGGGAGGTAATGACAGTGGCACGTAAAGTGCCCTCCGCCACACACCGTTGGGTGGCTTGCGGGGTATAAATATAAATGTAGATGTAGATAATTGCGAAGGTGTACCCGGTGTAGGATTTTGTACACGAACTGACCTCTCGATTATGTACCATAAATGTTCTGTGGGATTCATATCGGGCGACCTGGGTGGCCAAATCACACGCTCAAAGTGTTCAGAATGTTCTTCGAACCAATTGTGAACAGTTGTGGCCCGGTGGTATGGCGCATTGTCATCCATAAAAAATCCATCGTTGTTTGGAAACAAGATGTCCAAGCAGCCCAACATAACCATTTCCAGGCATTGATCGGTTCAGCTGGACGAGAGGATACAATCCATCCCACGTAAACACAGCCCACATCAATACGGAGCCACCACCAGCTTGCACAGTGCCTTGTTGACAACTTCAGTTTATGGCTTTGTGGGTTGTGCGCCACACTAGAACCCTACTATCAACTCATCAGCTGACCAGGCCACAGTTTTTCAATCGTCCAGCGTCCAACCGATACGGATACGAGCCCAGAATAGACGTTGCAGGTGATGTGCTGTTACACTACTGGCTATTAAAATTGCTACACCACGAAGATGACGTGCTACAGACGCGAAATTTAACCGACAGGAAGAAGATGCTGTAATATGGTAATGATTAACTTTTCAGATCAGTCACACAAGGTTGGCGCTGATGGCGACACCTACAACGTGCTGACATGAGGAATGTTTCCAACCGATTTGTCATACACAAACAGCAGTTGACCGGCGTTGCATGGTGAAACGTCGTTGTGAATCCTCGTGTAAGGATGAGAAATGCGTACCATCACGTTTTCGACTTTGATAAAGGTCGGATTGTAGCCTATCGCGATTGCGGTTTATCGTATCGCGACATTGCTGCACGCGTTGGTCGAGATACAATGACTGTTAACAGAATAAGGAATCGGTGGGTTCAGGAGGGTAATAAGGAAGGCCGTGCTGGATCCCAACGGCCTCCTATCACTAGCAGTCGAGATGACAGACATCTTATCCGCATGGCTGTAACGGATGGTGCAGCCACGTCTCGATCCCTGAGTCAACAGATGGGGACGTTTGCAAGACAACAACCATCTGCACGAACAGTTCGACGACGTTTGCAGCAGTATGGAATATCAGCTCGGAGACCATGGCTGCGGTTACCCTTGACGCTGCATCACATACAGGTGCGCCTGCGATGGTGTACTCAACGACGAACCTGGGTGCGCAAATGGCAAAACGTCATTTTTTCGGATGAATCCAGGTTCTTTTTACAGCATCGTGATGGTCGTATCCGTGTTTGGCGACATCGCACATTGGAAGCGTGTATTCGTCATCGCCCGGCGTGATGGTATGGGATGCCATTGGTTACACTTCTCGTTCACCTCTTGTTCGCATTGACGGCACTTTGAACAGTGGACGTAACATTTCAGATGTGTTACGACCCGTGGCTCTACCCTTCATTCGATCCCTACGAAACCCCACATTTCAGCAGGATCATGCACGACCGCATGTTGCAGGTCCTGTACGGGCCTTTCTGGATACAGCAAATTTCGACTGCTGCCCTCGTCAGCACATTCTCCAGATCTATCACCAATTAGAAGCGTCTGGTCAATGGTGGCCGAGCAACTGGCTCGTCAAATTACGCCAGTCACTACTCTTGATGAACTGTGGTATCGTGTTGCAGCTGCATGGGCAGCTGTACCTGTAGAAGGCCAACCAAGGTCTGTTTGACTTAGTGCCCAGGCATATCAAGGCCGTTATTACGGCCAGAGGTGGTTGTTCTGGGTACTGATTTCTCAGGATCTATGCACCCAAATTGCGTGAAAATGTAATCACATGTGAGTTCTAGTATAATATATTTGTCCAATGAATACCCATTTATCATCTGCATTTCTTCTTGGTGTAGCAATTTTAATGGCCAGTAGTGTAGCTATGGTACTCGCGTCGGTCGTCTGTTGCCATAGCCCTCTAACGCCAAATTTCACCGCACTGTACTAATGGATACGTTCTTACTAGTCTGCTGTATTTCATCACCTACGTGCGGATACTATTAGTCCGAAAGAGAAGATGAACAGGATCATTTTATGAAACGTCCCCTTAGAACAATTTATACAAGACTGTGCTGAAACTGACACACAATATTTTTAGCGCAACGCGATCTGACTTTCAAAAATCCCTACAAAATAATGGCCCTGACTAACATTAACCTATACGTTTCACAAATCACTTACCTCACAAAAATCTCCGTTACTCGAACTACTGCAATACGGCGAGTGCCACTACTGCCAGCTAAATAAAAGATTCAAACTACAGAAGGCACTAACTACTGATAGTCTTAGCAAATGAAAGATTCTAATAGAGAACACACAATGTATTTACCTCAATATTCATAATATATACAGCAGTTCATGACATTTTTCAAAACTCCGCCATCTCTCTCCCCACATCCACCACTGCTGGCGGCTCACCTCCAACTGCGCAACGCTACGCGCTGTTCACTTCCAGCTGCCGCTGCCCAACACTACAATGGCAGACAACAATGCAAACTAGCTACAGACTGCACACAGCACAGCCAGTGATTTTCATACCGAGCGCTACGTAACGTTGCCGATAAGAAAACATAAACAGCCTACTTACATAAAGAAAACATAAACAACCTACTTACAATTTTTGTAGCCAATTTAATGTGGCGGTTCAGTTCCGTCACATCCTCGAGCCTGTATGAATACCCGCCCCACCGCGCATTGCCGAAGTAAGAGTACTGTCGACCTCGTACACAACTGTGGAGAGAGCGCTTCGTGGCCACTTCGGCATTCCCCGTCGGGCGAGCAACAAGAAGAAAACATTACATGGATAGCCTGTACTGTGTGGGGGCAGTCTGCTATGTGTCTCCGCTTACCGACAAGTAGGAACCATCAACGCGTTTTCGACCAGGAAATGATTTCCATTCGTTGCCTGATTTTGCCGGCTTTAGGTGTTGTCGTGTTTTTGCTTCTCTTGAGAGCTGATGCATATCAAGGTATGGTGATTCTGAGTCTCTGAATCAACATCGTTTCACCAAGTTAACAAAGTGAATGAGTGTATTACAAATGCCTGCTATTCATTATTAATTGACAATGAAAGGCCTTGCGTTATTTTGTGTGGTTTATTGAGTGGCTGTAATTTCAGGTTGTATCGAGGACGATGATCAGTTACTCTTACGACTTATTTTCTATTTCCAAACTGGTTCGAATGGCTCTAAGCACTATGGGACTTAAGATCTGAGGTCATCAGTCCCCTAGACTTAGAACTACTTAAACCTAACTACATCACACACATCCATGCCCGAGGCAGGATTCCAACTTGCGACCGTAGCAGCCGCGTGGTTCTGGACTGAAACTTATTTCCATTATTGTGTATTTTACTGGACCCCTCACTCAAAGTATTGAAGTTCATTTGCTGTAACACCTAATTTGCTGTAACCGCTAGTTTGAAATTCAAACTGTATGAGAATATTTTGTTAATGCTCAACATTTTAACTACTGTAGATGCTGGGCTATTTCTTTTAATACCTCTCTTGCTGTTTGATCTTCTTTAAAAATTAGGAAGGTTTTTGGCCAACTGTATAAAGTGGCACACGAAATTTCTACGCAGTTGCGAGCGACAATCTGTTGTATAATTGAATGACAATGGAATTTTGTGACGGACTTGGACTCGAACCCAGATTTCCCGTTTATCGCGAGCGGTCGCTTTACCTTTCGGTCATCCAAGCACGCCTCACGGCCACACCTAAACTTCTATATGTCGCCAGTTATGTATCTACAACCTGCACTCGTACATCGATTATGGTTATTCCTGTACAGATGTTCAAATGGCTCTGAGCACTATGGGACTTAACATCTGAGGTCATCAGTCCCCTAGAACTTAGAACTACTTAAACCTAACTAACCTAAGGACATCACACACATCCTTGCCCGAGGCAGGATTCGAACCTGCGACCGTGACAGTCGCGCGGTTCTGGACTGAAACGCCTAGAACCGCTCGGCCACAACGGCCGGCTCCTGTACAATGAAGATATTTTAAATGAAAGTCGCTTGCCCAGTTTCGGTGGATAAATACGACATTGCAGTGCAGTTCATGTATGCACGTCCGAAGGAACATTGCATTATTGAACAACACGGGCACTGCAATATGGTATATACAAGGGTGACAATAATTGAATATATGAAAAACACGTAATTTAGTTACAAAACACGGCGTGGACACATTTTATTCAACTTGTAAACATCACTGCAGAAATTCTGATTTAGATTATGACGTTCTCGATATGCCTGCCATCATTGGCGATTATGTGGCGCGGACGAATACCGAAATTCTGCATGACCTGCTGAAGTGTCGGAACATCAATGCTGTCAGTGATCTTCTGAATGGCTGTTTTCCGCTCGGTAATGATTTTGGTGTTATTTCTGAGCACTTTCTATTTAATACACCCCCACACAAAGGAATCACCTGTGTTCAGATCCGGAGAATATGGCGGCGAATTGAGGCCCATTACAGTGGGCTCTGGTTATCCAAGACAAAGAATGCGGTCCCCAAAGTGCTCGGCCAAGACATGAAACACTCTTCTGCTTCGACGTGGTCAAGCTCCGAATTGCAGGAACCACATCTTCCCGAAATTAGGATGACTTGGGATAACGGGGATGGAATCATCTTCCAAAACCTTCACGTACTCTTTGGTAGTCACCGTGCCATCAAGGAATACCGTACCGATTATTCCGCGACTGGACATTGCACACCATACAGTCACCCGTTGAGTGTGAATAGACTCCTCGATCACGAAATTAGGATTCTCAGTCCCCCAAATACGACAATTTTGCTTACTGACAAACCCTTTTGCTTACTGACAAACCCATCCAAATAAAAGTGGGCTTCGTCGCTAAACCAAACCAGACTGTGTATAATAATTCCCATATGCCCCGCGGCCAAACGTGCAGTCTGAACGTCCTGACGCAAACCGTTCAGAAGGTATGAAGATTTTATTTCATATATTTCGATAACTGAAGGGTTTGGTGCAAGAAGGAGGCAGCTCAACTTTTTCTAGTTTGTGGCAAATTAAAAAAAAAGTTTTAAAAATTCAGTTGTCACCAAAACGAAAAAGTTGTCAGCCTTGTTTTAGGCTATGGGGTATCTAATACTACTGACGAGAATACACACAAATGCATGCACTCAGGTACGTGCAATAGAGTTTTGAATTTTGGAGCTGCCTCCGTTTTGCTCCAAAGTGAATGAAAAACTCTTTGTAGGACCAGTTTCTTCATAATTAACCATATTTCAGTTTAAAAAACATTTATTAATACAGTAAGTACAACATTATTGGCATAATACATTAACTCTACAGTTCTTCTTCAGTCTTCTAGTTCCCCTTCAATCACCTCAGGATCGTTTAAAGCATCGGACGCCAACTGGTGGTAAAACCACGTTTCGTTTTGCCCAAGATACTTTCTGGCCCCTCCCCCCCCCCCCCCCCCCATGAACCATGGACCTTGCCGTTGGTGGGGAGGCTTGCGTGCCTCAGCGATACAGATGGCCGTACCGTAGGGGCAACCACAACGGAGGGGTATCTGTTGAGAGGCCAGACAAACATGTGGTTCCTGAAGAGGGGCAGCAGCCTTTTCAGTAGTTGCAGGGGCAACAGTCTGGATGATTGACTGATCTGGCCTTGTAACATTAACCAAAACGGCCTTGCTGTGCTGGTACTGCGAACGGCTGAAAGCAAGGGGAAACTACAGCCGTAATTTTTCCCGAGGACATGCAGCTCTACTGTATGATTAAATGATGATGGCATCCTCTTGGGTAAAATATTCCGGAGGTAAAATAGTCCCCCATTCGGATCTCCGGGCGGGGACTACTCAGGAGGACGTCGTTATCAGGAGAAAGAAAACTGGCGTTCTACGGATCGGAGCGTGGAATGTCAGATCCCTTAATCGGGCAGGTAGGTTAGAAAATTTTAAAAGGGAAATGGATAGGTTAAAGTTAGATATAGTGGGAATTAGTGAAGTTCGGTGGCAGGAGGAACAAGACTTTTGGTCAGGTGATTACAGGGTTATAAATACAAAATCAAATAGGGGTAATGCAGGAGTAGGTTTAATAATGAATAAAAAAATAGGAGTGCGGGTAAGCTACTACAAACAGCATAGTGAACGCATTATTGTGGCCAAGATAGACACAAAGCCCATGCCTACTACAGTAGTACAAGTTTATATGCCAACTACCTCTGCAGATGATGAAGAAATAGATGAAGTGTATGACGAGATAAAAGAAATTATTCAGGTAGTGAAGGGAGACGAAAATTTAATAGTCATGGGTGACTGGAATTCGTCAGTAGGAAAAGGGAGAGAAGGAAACATAGTAGGTGAATATGGATTCGGGGGAAGGAATGAAAGAGGAAGCCGCCTTGTAGAATTTTGCGCAGAGCATAACTTAATCATAGCCAACACTTGGTTCAAGAATCATAAAAGAAGGTTGTATACCTGGAAGAATCCTGGAGATACTAAAAGGTATCAGATAGATTATATAATGGTAAGACAGAGATTTAGGAACCAGGTTTTAAATTGTAAGACTTTTCCTGGGGCAGATGGGGATTCTGACCACAATCTATTGGTTATGAACTGCAGTTTGAAACTGAAGAAACTGCAAAAAGGTGGGAATTTAAGGAGATGGGGCCTGGATAAACTGAAAGAACCAGAGGTTGTAGAGAGTTTCAGGGAGAGCATAAGGGAACAATTGACAGGAATGGGGGAAAGAAATACAGTAGAAGAAGAATGGGTAGCTCTGAGGGATGAAGTAGTGAAGGCAGCAGAGGATCAAGTAGGTAAAAAGACGAGGGCTAATAGAAATCCTTGGGTAACAGAAGAAATATTGAATTTAATTGATGAAAGGAGAAAATGTAAAAATGCAGTTAATGAAGCAGGCAAAAAGGAATACAAACGTCTCAAAAATTATATCGACAGGAAGTGCAAAATGGCTAAGCAGGGATGGCTAGAGGACAAATGTAAGGATGTAGAGGCTTGTCTCACTAGGGGTAAGATAGATACTGCCTACAGGAAAATTAAAGAGACCTTTGGAGAGAAGAGAACCACTTGTATGAATATCAAGAGCTCAGATGGAAACCCAGTTCTAAGCAAAGAAGGGAAGGCAGAAAGGTGGAAGGAGTATATAGAGGGTTTATACAAGGGCGATGTACTTGAGGACAATATTATGGAAATGGAAGAGGATGTAGATGAAGACGAAATGGGAGATAAGATACTGCGTGAAGAGTTTGACAGAGCACTGAAAGACCTGAGTCGAAACAAGGCCCCGGGAGTAGACAACATTCCATTTGAACTACTGATGGCCTCGGGAGAGCCAGTCATGACAAAACTCTACCATCTGGTGAGCACGATGTATGAGACAGGAGAAATACCATCAGACTTCAAGAAGAATATAATAATTCCAATCCCAAAGAAAGCAGGTGTTGACAGATGTGAAAATTACCGAACTATCAGTTTAATAAGTCACAGCTGCAAAATACTAACGCGAATTCTTTACAGACGAATGGAAAAACTGGTAGAAGCCGACCTCGGGGAAGATCAGTTTGGATTCCGTAGAAATGTTGGAACACGTGAGGCAATACTGACCTTACGACTTATCTTAGAAGAAATATTAAGAAAAGGCAAACCTACGTTTCTAGCATTTGGAGACTTAGAGAAAGCTTTTGACAATGTTAACTGGAATACTCTCTTTCAAATTCTGAAGGTGGCAGGGGTAAAATACAGGGAGCGAAAGGCTATTTACAGTTTGTACAGAAACCAGATGGCAGTTATAAGAGTCGAGGGGCATGGAAGGGAAGCAGTGGTTGGGAAAGGAGTAAGACAGGGTTGTAGCCTCTCCCCGATGTATATTGAGCAAGCAGTAAAGGAAACAAAAGAAAAATTCGGAATAGGTATTAAAATTCATGGAGAAGAAGTAAAAACTTTGAGGTTCGCCGATGACATTGTAATTATGTCAGAGACAGCAAAGGACTTGGAAGAACAGTTGAACGGAATGGACAGTGTCTTGAAAGGAGGATATAAGATGAACATCAACAAAAGCAAAACGAGGATAATGGAATGTAGTCAAATTAAGTCGGGTGATGCTGAGGGAATTAGATTAGGAAATGAGACACTTAAAGTAGTAAAGGAGTTTTGCTATTTAGGGAGTAAAATAACCGATGATGGTCGAAGTAGAGAGGATATAAAATGTAGACTAGCAATGGCAAGGAAAGCGTTTCTCAAGAAGAGGACTTTGTTAACATCGAGTATAGATTTAAGTGTCAGGAAGTCGTTTCTGAAAGTATTTGTATGGAGTGTAGCCATGTATGGAAGTGAAACATGGACGATAACTAGTTTGGACAAGAAGAGAATAGAAGCTTTCGAAATGTGGTGCTACAGAAGAATGCTGAAGATAAGGTGGGTAGATCACGTAACTAATGAGGAGGTATTGAATAGGATTGGGGAGAAGAGAAGTTTGTGGCACAACTTGACTAGAAGAAGGGATCGGTTGGTAGGACATGTTTTGTGGCATCAAGGGATCACAAATTTAGCATTGGAGGGCAGTGTGGAGGGTAAAAATCGTAGAGGGAGACCAAGGGATGAATACACTAAGTAAATTCAGAAGGATGTAGGTTGCAGTAGATACTGGGAGATGAAGAAGCTTGCACAGGATAGAGTAGCATGGAGAGCTGCATCAAACCAGTCTCAGGACTGAAGACCACAACAACAACAACAACTTTCTGGCCAGCTCTTTGAGATCTTTAAACTTTTTGCCTTTATGTGGGAGGAGACATTCATAAGCTTGATGAAGGTGTCCATTGTTATAAGACTCGCAGGTCCTTGGTTGCAAATTTGCACATTATCGAAGACATCCTTACGGTCGCACTGCATTGAATAATCCGTTTACCGATGTATAGCTGTTCACAGAGGAATATTTTGTACTTAGTGATTAAATATTCTCCTCTTTTCTTGTTCGATAATGATACGTAAGGGCTCTTTACAAAAATTTTCTTCAACGTGTCAAGAAAGTGGAAAATAAATCTCTGGTCCACTTCAGTGACATGAAACGCGCGATGTTTACACCGGTCTGCTGAACAATACGTAACACAAACTCCTTCCTGCTATTGTTTGGGGAAAGAACGAGGCAGCTCCAGGAGCTGTCTCTGTTTTCATGCAAACTCGGAGTACAGGCAGCTACATCTGTTGGATTTCTCTGGAACTAGTGGGTGGAGCTGCCTCTTTCTTGTACCACACTAAGGGGCTTTTTTTTTGTATGTGATAGAATGTTCAACTCAATAGAGCCAGAAAGTGGAGCTGCCTCCTTCTTCCGCGAAACCCCTCAATTGTCATGCTGTAAGTGTATAATCTTGTCTCAGCGTATCGTTTTTAATAATTGTACACCCTCGCTTTATTACACATTGCAGTAGTAAAATTGCAATTGGGTGGGAGGGATGGGGGGGGAGGGGAGTTCCGTTCTTGCTTCAAAATGCACGATTTGTACTGAAAATAAAAATTTTGTTATTTTTGGAATGTTGCTGAACGCGCATCTGGAACCCTGCGCAACCACTGCCACTGTCGTCGCATACAATGTAGGTCACTTTTGTAGCGGGATATGTTTTCGCTAGGTGACACCGCTTTCGACATATTGAAGAAAAATATTAAAAAGTGATCTTTAAATGCCGCTCCCCCCCAAACCCACCCCTCCTCCTCCACTCTCACAATCCCCCAGTCAGGACTTTTTGTATGTTGTTCTTGACGCTTGCCACTATCGCTATGACATGAGGTTTTATTAGAACCAAAAAGATACAAAAGTTCAAAAAACGTCCGACAAATGGCGCTTCATCTGATCAGAATATCAGTAATTAGCGTAACAAAGTAAGAAAGTAAAGATGATGTTCTTTACATGAAATTCTCAATATGTCCACCATCATTCCTCAACAATAGCTGTAGTCGAGGAATAATGTTGTGAACAGCACTGTAAAGCGTGTCTGGAGTTATGGTGAGGCATTGGCGTCGGACGTTGTCTTTGAGCATCCCTAGAGATGTCGGTCGATCACGATACACTGGCGACTTCAGGTAACCCCAAAGCAAATAATCGCACGGACTGAGGTCTGGGGACCTGGAAGGCCAAGCATGACGAAAGTGGCGGCTGAGCACACGATCATCACCAAACGAGGCGCGCAAGAGATCTTTCACGCGTCTAGCATTATGGGGTAGAGCGCCATCCTGCAGAAACATCGTAGGTTCCAACAGGTGTTTATCAGCCAGGCTGGGGATGATGCGATTCTGTAACATATCGGCGTACCTCTCACCCGTCACGGTAGCAGTTACAAAACCAAAATCACGCATTTCCTCGAAGAAAAAAGGCCCAATAACGGTAAATGTGGTAAATCCAAGCCATACCGTCACTTTATCGTCATGGAATGGAGTTTCCACGACAGTTCTAGGATTTTCGGTAGCCCAAATTCTGCAGTTGTGAGCGTTGACAGACTCTCGGAGAGTGAAATGAGCTTCGTCGGTCCACAACAGATGGATTTTGTACGGATAGCATCGGATGGTACTCCTAAGTGCCAACCAAACAGTAGAGTATGGAATGCCGGTGCGACGCGCGACTGCACGAGCGCTGACTTCCCCATGCATAGACGAACCCGCTACAGTCTCCATTTCTTCCTGAACTGTCTCAGCAGCATTACGTCTTGTGCTCGGTCGGCCACTACAGGGTCTATCGTCTGAACAACCCGTGGCTTCGAACTTCGAAATCATTCTCGCCACAGCTGCATTTGTCAACGGACCTTTACCCGTTCGAATCCCCTTCCTATGGCGATAGGATCGTAACGCTGAACTAGCACATTCCCCATTCTTATAATACAGCTTTACTAAAAGCGCCTTTTCAGGTAACGTCAACATGCTGCGACTGCTGGCGCATCTGATTCTCTCTCTCTCATTACAGCTCCTTTTATACACGATTGTCATGCTCAGTCACTGTCGTTTTGCTGTCCAGCGCCATCAGTCGGACATTTTGTGAACTTTGTTTTTCTTTTGGTTCTAATAAAACTCCATGTCATTCCAAGCATGTGTGCCAATTTTTACCTCTCTATTTACATTATTCCGTGGTTTATTAAGTTTTCAAATTTATACTGAGTTTTTGATCACCCGGTATATATACATATATGCGACTGCATAAATTTTCCCCCGGTGGACATTTACTGGCCTCAGTGGACTCGGCTACGCCTGCCCCGTCCTTGCCGTCGGCACTGCTCGCTCGTGTCGTCAGCCATCAGACGCCAAGTCAGCTCCACAGGCGCCAGCTTAGAAGTCCGGGCTGTTCTGCTGGCTGCATAGCAGACTGACAGGCTTCTGGGAGCCGAGACAACACCGAAAGGCTCGTCCGCCGACCACTCAGCGCCGCTGTCTGTGCGTTGTCAGCCACCAGTCATCCGAGGCACTGGCTCCAGTTTCCAGCTGTTCCACGGCCGTATGCAGGGTCTCCACCGTGGCCGCACTAGGGATGGGAAAAACGACCGTTCAAAACAGAAACCGGTATTTTAGCTCTCGATAACCGGTATATTTCGGTATTTGGTTCATTTAGGTTATAACATTTTTTTTTTATTTTTACTAATAACCGAGTGAGAAAACCGTAACATCAATTACCGATAGCAGCAGTGCTAAATTTTTTCGTATTTAAATAAACCTTTCTTTTCAGAAAAGAGAATTTTTTATTCGTAAAATTTGCATATTTCGAAATATTGCTTTATAATAGAAAATGACAAAAGTGATCTGTGTTATTTTAATAATGCCAACAGAAACGAGCAACAGACAGATGGCATAATTCGTACAGCAGTGATGAGACAATAATATCCCTGTTCCTGTGTGTCGTGGCTTAAGGTACGCGTTCACGTCCACTGTGCAATACTTCGCAGCCTGCTCTTAATCGTAGTTTTTCTCTGTCGTCACCGTACATCGGTTGTATTGCAGGATGCCACCAACCCTACGCTGGAAGTGACGTAGGAGTAAAGTGTAGTGGTTTACAAGACTGAATATTTGTCTGCTATTTCTGTGAAAGAATAAAAGAGGAAGGGAACTGTGGTAACAGTAACACATTAAAAACTGAACAGCTGTTAATTCATAATGCACAATAAAAACAGCAAGTAGCTGATTTGCGTACTGTAAAGCGAGATGCAAATCTAATAGTCATACGGGACTGGAACGCAGTTGTAAGGGAAGAAGTAGAAGGGAAGGTTACAGGAAAATATTGGCTTGGGACAAGAAATGAGAGAGAAAAAAGACTAACTGAGTTTTGTAAAAAATTTCAGCTAGTAATAGCGAATACTCTGTTCAAGAAGCACAAGAGGACGCAGGGTGATACGGAAAGATTTCAGTAGGATTACATCATAGTCAGATAGACATTCTGAAATCAGATACTTCATTGTAAGGCGTAGCCTGGAGCAGATTTAGACTCAGGTAAGTGATGAAGAGTAGGCTGAAGTTTAAGACATTAGTCAGGAAGAATCAATAAGCAAAGAAGATACGGAAATACTAAGAAATGATGAGATGCTCTTGAAGTTCTCCAAGGCTATAGATACAGCAATAAGGAATAGCTCAGCAGGGAGTACAGTTGAAGAGGAATTGAAATCTTTAAAAAGGGAAATCACAGCAGTTGGAGAGCGAAACATAGGTACGAAGAAGGTCTCTCCAAAGAAACGATCGGTAACTAAATAAATTCTTCAGTTGATCGATGAAAGAAGGAATTACAAAAATGTTCACGGAAATTCAGGAATACAGAAGTACAAGTAGTTGAAGAATGAAATAAATAGGAAGTGCAGAGAAGCAAAGACGAAATGGCTGCATCAAAAAGTGAAGAAATCGAAAAGGAAAACATTGTCCGAAGGACAGACTAAGCATGTAGGGAAATCAAAATAACCTACGGTGAAATTAAAACCAAGGGTGGGAACATTAAGAGTGCAACGGGAATTCCACTGTCAAATGCAGAGGAGAAGGCGGATGGGTGGAAAGAGTACACTGAAGTCCTCTGTGAGGCGGATGATTTGTCTGGTGTGATAGAAGAAACAGGGGCTGGTTTAGAAGAGGCAGGAAATCCAGTATTAGAATTAGAATAAAAAAGAGCTTTGCAGGACCTTAGATGAAATAAGGCAGAAGGGGTGGATAGAATGTATGTCTGGTGATATACCGGCTGACTTCCGTAAAGCTATACCTCAGCAATTCCGAAGTCTGCAAGAACTGACAAATGTGAGAAAAATCGCACGATTCACCTTAATGACCTATGCATCCAATTTGCTGACAGTAATAACATACAGAAGAATGGAAAAGAAAGGTGGACCGATTTGTGGGTAGGGCACCAAACAGAGATATGATCGGTCCCATCGGACTAGGGTAGAATGTCGGCCGTGCCCTTTCAATGCAACCATCCCGGCATGTGCGTGAAGTGATTTAGGGAAATCATGGAAAACCTAAATCAGGACGGCATGGAGCGGGTTTGAACCGTCGTTCTTCCGAATGTGAGTCCACTGTGCTCACCACTGCGCCACTTCTGTCTGTGGATATGGAAGGTGAGGATGTTTGGCTATAGGAAATGTACAGGCGCCTAAGAGGCAATTCTGAAGTTGCAATTGATAATGGAAGCAAGACTAAAGAAAAATCAAGACATGCCCGAGTGGAAGCTGTCATCATGGCTAAGGGTGGACCAACAACATATTGAATTCCAGCATTACCGATGGAAGGCGCCTCGAACTTGTAAGTCACTTTCAGCCAGGTATCCGGGTACTTTTGATCACATAGTGTATCTTGAAACTGAAAGCGTCAAAATTTTTCAGTCTTAGTGCAACGTATACCTTTATTACGTGAAATAATAGAAATAAAATAATGTAAAATCGATTATTCTAGAAAAATGTTATTTTGAGCGGTTTTAGCAGTCGGGTTAAACTGGTGCGGTAAAAACTATCACGAGGGTACTCAATACGACAGAACCACTGGTTTTATGAATACACGGTGTCTGTCCTTTTGAACATGTCCGGAAGGGCAGACATCATGCATTCATATATTTATTCGCCTCGATGCTCCATGAATACATAGTTTTCAGTGAGAAGGCGCAATTACATTTGATCTCCTGCAGGGATCTCAAAGTAGTGAGCAAGGAGGAGATGGAAGGGGGCTGCGGGTAGGTGACGTCCGGTAGGAGTGTGGGTTGATCACCAAGAGTGCCAACGTAGTCCGCTCAATTACTGCACTACTGGCCATTAAAATTGCTAGACCACGAAGATGACGTGCTACAGACGCGAAATTTAACCGACAGGAAGAAGATGATGTGATATGCAAATGATTAACTTTTCAGAGCATTCGCACAAGGTTGGCGCCGGTGGCGACACCTACAACGTGCTGACATGAGGAAAGTTTCCAACCGATTTCTCATACACAAAGAGCAGTTGACCGGTGTTGTCTGGTGTAACGTTGTTGTGATGTCTCGTGTAAGGAGGAGAAATGCGTACCGTCACGTTTCCGACTTTGATGAAGGTCGGATTGTAGCCTATCGCGATTGCGGTTTATCGTATCGCGACATTTCTGCTCCCGTTGGTAGAGATCCAATGACTGTTGGCAGAATATGGAATCGGTTGGTTCAGGAGGGTAATACGGAACGCCGTGCTGGATCCAAACGGCCTCGTATCACTAGCAGTCGAGATGACAGGCATCTTATCCGCATGACTGTAACGGATGGTGCAGCCACGTCTCGATCCCTGAGTCAACAGATGGGAACGTTTGCAAGACAACAACCATCTTGCACGAACAGTTCGACGACGTTTGCAGCAGCATGGACTATCAGATCGGAGACCATGGCTGCGGTTACCCTTGACGCTGCATTACAGACAGGAGTGCCTGCGATGGTGTACTCAACGACGAACCTGGGTGCACGAGTGACAAAACGTAATTTTTTCGGATGAATCCAGGTTCTGTTTATAGCATCATGATGGTCGCATCCGTGTTTGGCGAAATCGCGGTGAACGCACATTGGAAGCGTGTATTCGTCATCGCTGTACTGGCGCATCACCCGACGTGATGGGGTGACATTGGTTACACGTCTCGGTCACCTGTTGTTCGTATTGACGGCACTTTTAACAGTGGACGTTACATTTCAGATGTGTTAGGACCCGTGCCTCTACCCTACATTTCAGCAGGATAATGCACGACCGCATGTTGCAGGTCCTGTACGGGCCTTTCTCGATACAGAAAATGTTCGACTGCTGCCCTGGCCAGCACATTCTCCAGATCTCTCACCAATTGAAAACGTCTGGTCAATGGTGGCCGAGCAGCTGGCTCGTCACAATAGACCAATCACTACTCTTGATGAATTGTGGTATCGTGTTGAACCTGCATTGGCAGCTGTACCTGTACATGCCATCCAAGCTCTGTTTGACTCGATGCCCAGGCGTAACAAGGCCGTTATTACGGCCAGAGGTGGTTGTTCTGGGTACTTATTTCTCAGTATCTATGCACCCAAATTGCGTGAAAATGTAATCACATGTCAGTTCTAGAATAATATAATTGTCCAATGAATACCCGTTAATCACCTGCATTTCTTCTTGGTGTAGCAATTTTAATGGTCAGCAGTGTAATTCCTTCCCTTTGCTTTCCTTTCTCCCAGCTCAGCTTTCAGTTTTCATAACACCGGTCTTATCTTCCGGCAGCTGTCATTGGAAATCGTTTATAATTATTGTAGGTTGCAATTTGAATAATTTAAACGTTTATATCTGACACATGTAGCAGGTTCATACAAATATGTCAGCAATGTAAAAACCAGCCTCCATAATGATATGAAATTTTAGCCTTCCAGAAAAATCACGATACTTCCATACCTGTTTTGAATTAAACACGGTTGAACTGCTAGTAATATTTCTTAAGTATTTCATTGATAAGTAATGGTAAACAATTCACAGTCACAAGTAAATTCACACTATGGATTCGTTTATTAGGTCACAGTTACATTACATTAGAATACCTTGCACATGACTTCCACCCACTATAAGAGTCTGAATCTTTATCATGAAACAGTTCTCAATATTTATTCTAATTAATAGTGTCAATCAGCGCTATACCGAAATGAAGCCTAAGCAAAAACTAGCTCAGTACCTGGTTTCCGCAGAATAAGCTTTCAAAGAAGTGGTTCCGTCGAAGAAGTGGGATGTTCCTTTCGAGGGACACTCCGCATCGCACAGTCCTCAGATTTAGTGGTAAGACGACACAGTGGATAGACCGTCAAAACGGAAAACAGATCACGCATGAAAACAGGAAGAAAGTGTTCTTAGCTATGCAAAAAAAGCGAAATAGAAACAGAGAGCAGTGCAAGAACAATAAGTTTAACCAAGAGTACTTCAAACAACAACGGCATCTTCGGTAAGTGGTCATAGTGTGTGATTGCCACTTGGGCAATCTGTGTTCGAAACTCCATTGAACCAGTTTTTTCCACGACATTATGAATTGTCTGTCCAGACACTGAAATGTTTGTTCTCTTTCTGTAGTCTTGGCAGTTGTCATGCTATACATTGCTTATAGGATGTGAGTCAAGTGGTAAGAATACGTTACCGTCGCAAGTAAATTTGATGAATAGTAAAAGCAGGCAAGATACCACATAGACATCTCACAGAAATGAAAACAGCAAATAAGCGGGTGTGAACTATGTTAAAACTAAGGAATTCAAGAGTCGAGACTCGCTAAACGGAATGCAACTTCAAAAAGTTAAAAACATGTTTTGACAGAGCACAGAGAAACTGTGTGTAAAACTGTTGCGTTCATTTATTGCAGCTTATGTGACAAACTATTATGTTTTCTTGATTTATATCTTCAGGCTTTCCCGGCGATCTAATGACATCTTGGGTTGTCGGGTGTTCTGCCGGATATCAGCGTCGTACTTGCACGATATTTCGGTAGCGTAGCACGTTACCTTCTTGAGTTGCGACCTGGTGCACCTGATGAAGGTAACGAGCTACGCTACCGAAATATCGTGCAAGTACGACGCAGATATCCAGCAGAACACCCGACAACCCAAGATGTATTATGTTTTCAGATAACGTTCAGATGTGTGTGAAATCTTATGGGACTTAACTGCTAAGGTCATCAGTCCCTGAGCTTACACACTACTTAACCTAAATTATCCTAAGGACAAACACACACACCCATGCCCGAGGGAGGACTCGAACCTCCGCCGGGACCAGCCGCACATTATGTTTTCATCATTTCCTTGGGAGTGGGGTTGAAATGTTCAAATGGGTGTCAAATCTTATGGGACTTAACTGATAAGGTCATCAGTCCCTAAGCTTACACACTACTTAACCTAAATTAACCTAAGGACAAACACACACCCATGCCCGAGGGAGGACTCGAACCTCCTTGGGAGTGGTCACATTCACATATAAACACATATATCGGGCAAGGAGGAAACTCTCACTCACTTAGCAGCCATACAAATTAGATGCGTCAGTAAAACATTCCTGTCACATGCATAAACTAAACTAAACTCCGCCCGAACAGGCCATGATGGCCCAACGGTACAGACCGGTCGCCGTGTCATCCTCTGCCCACAGGCGTCACTGGATGCGGATAGGGAGGGGTACGTGGTCGGCACACCGCTCTCCAGGCCGTATCTCAGTTTACGAGATGGAGCCGCTACTTGTCAATCAAGCAGCTCCTCAGTTTACCTCACAAGGGCTGAGTGCACCCCGCTTGCCAACAGCGGTCGGTAGACAGATTGGTCACCCATCCAAGTGCTAGCCCAGCCGACAGCGCTTAACTCCGGTGATCTGACAGGAACCGGTGTTACCACTGCGGCAAGGCTGTTTTCGTGCCACGTATATACTGTCGCTAATGCCGTGTATGACACACCGGACATTCTCCTGGTGGAGGATTCGGTTGACTCGTCGCCTTGTCATCAAAGCCACTTCCATTCGTCTGCTAATAGAGTAGTTGAGTAGAATCAACTGTCATTGTAGGTCCCTACCCTACAGGTCGCTGTTGCAAACGGACATTACACCACGACACAGACACAAATTTGAATACAGGATACAGCGAGGTTTGATCACAGCTCGCACGCTTGGCAGTCCTACACTTTAACCACTTAACTACCACGCCATTTCTCTTCCCGATTGATCTATATTGCACTTCTTGTTCTTGGACTGTTCATTGTTTCTGTTTTGCTTTTCTTTCACAGTCCAGTACACCTTCTTCCTGTTTTCATGCTTGATCTGTGTTCAGTTTATGAAGGGCTGTCCACTGAGTCCTCTTATCCCTAAACCTGGGGGGAGGGGGGGGGGGGTGGTGTTGCGATGGGGAGTTACCCTTGTTACAAATGAGTCCTACTGAAGAAGTGTGGTCTATCTAAGAAGTGAGGCTCGTAAAATGGCGGTTATGCCCTTTATATTTCCTGATAGCGAGCAGAACGAAAATGAGTACAGCTATGTTTGAATTACGGACGCAAGCGTCTCTGAGACCTAATTCGATCGACAATGAAACATACGGAAATCGCATAAACATGATATAATATACTTGCCTGATTCTGATGCGTTTGAAGCTGCTCCAGATTTTTGTGATCATCGGTGTACCTAAAGGCGGCACGTCTGCGTCAGTCTAAACTGCCTGGTGTTGTTTTTTATGGCGACAGAAAAATAAAAGGAGAGAAACTTAAATAGGAGAGAAATTTAAATTACCATTTCCTTCAGCGAATATTAAACTTGAAGTATTATAGTTGGAATGAATGTTACTTGAATGTTAAATGTTAATGTGCTTCATAAAGAAGATTTTTGCGTTACTTAAGAGTGCCTGTAAATGGATTTCAGCCTTCGAGACTGTCCAGCTGTGCGCCGGCCGATGTGGCCGTGCGGTTCTAGGCGCTTCAGTCTGGAACCGCGTGACCGCTACGGTCGCAGGTTCGAATCCTGCCTCGGGCATGGATGTTTGTGATGTCCTTAGGTTAGTTAGGTTTAAGTAGTTCTAAGTTCTAGGGGACTGATGACCTTAGAAGTTAAGTCCCATAGTGCTCAGAGCCATTTTTTTTTGTCCAGCTGTGCATATGTTTAACAAGTTTATATGTACGATGCAGGTTCGTGTGGTGGCCTTTAATGATCAAATGGAAGCGATATGAAGCTGTAGCGTCCGCATTCTGCACCGTTGTTGTTGCATGCCGCTCTCCTGAAAAGCAGCCGGCCGGGGTGGCCGAGCGGTTCTAGGCGCTACAGTCTGGAACCGTCCGACCGCTGCGGACAGAGGTTCCAATCCTGCCTCGGGCATGGGTGTGTGTGATGTCCTTAGGTTAGTTAGGTTTAAGTAGTTCTAAGTTCTAGGGAACTGATGACCTCAGAAGTTAAGTCCCACAGTGCTCAGAGCCATTTGAACCATTTTGAACGTGAAAAGCTTACCTATTTCTCACGTTAGACGTGCGTGGCCACTTGCACTCGTAGCACACTCTGGGATGTATGAATGTAATGTCTCAACTTCAACTATTGGGGGGAGAAAATGTTAGGAAATTGCAGTTTCAATGCAAAGAAGGCCCATTGTGACGGAACCAGATCGCGTGCAGGCTAGAACTAACAGTCATAGAACCGCAGAGACGAATGTCTAATCGTGCGTAAGTGAAAACTTGAAGCACAAATTTCCAAAGTTGTTAAAATGAATAGAACAACCATTTCCCTATTTCTGTTCACAATCTATCAAGTCTCCGTGTTTACTGAAACTTAATTGGTTCAAATGGCTCTGAGCACTATGGGACTTAACATCTGTGGTCATCAGTCCCCTAGAACTTAGAACTACTTAAACCTAACTAACCTAAGGACATCACACACACCCACGCCCGAGGCAGGATTCGAACCTGCGACCGTAGTAGTCGCGCGGTTCGGGACTGAGCGCCTGAACCGCTAGACCACCGTGGCCGGCGAAACTTAATTCTCTAACTAATTGCGAAATGGCTGCTGTGCAACAATACAATTAGATCCACTGCGACAACACGACTTTCTATTCCAGTACCTCAAGTAATTGTAAAAAGTAATATTAATCCAGTATCAAGGATGCTATATCAGCAAAGAGTACCATCACCTACACAGAGTTTATTCTCGCACGCTCTTTCTACTGTTGCTACAAGTGCATCAGTTCTCCAGAACACCTAGAGCGGAGTTCGTTGAACGACAGTGTGTGCCGTAAAACACTTTCAACTCAGGTGATACACACAATCCATCTCAAAATTACCACATTTCAAAGGAAATTCTGTATACAATTACGCGCTAGCAGTAAACAATAGCTAATTTCTAATTATGCCCTGAATATTCAAAGTACAAGAAAAAATCAGAAGATTCCAGTGAGATATCCTCGGCTAAGGGTCGACAGTGAAACTTCTTAATAATTTTTTTTTTACTTAAGCTGTTAAAACTGAGATGGTGAAACTTCAAAATTTAATTCTGAAACTGCTGAGTGAAATTGAAAGCAAGTGAACCTGCATAAACTGCTGAGTGAAGCTGAAAGTACTCTTTGCTAGTCTTTATCATTTCAACAATGACCTACAGAATTTTCCCTGACAAATTCAACTCAAACGCAGTCTGACTGCTCAAATAATTAACACAAAAGAATGGCCCTGAATTTGAAGAAATCATAACAATAACCTATATATTTCATAAAGACACTTACCCCACAAAAAATCTTCATTACAAGAACTACAGCGATACAGTAAACACCGATACTGCCAGCTAACTAAAAGATTCTAACTACTGTAGTCTCTAACTACTAATAGGTATTTGGTTAGTAAAGGAAAGATTTCGTTGCAAAGCAAACAATGTATTTAGAAAATTTTACCTTAATAATGTGACATCTAGTTAAAAAAATATATATATATATATATGATCGTCCGTGACATCCAGTTCCAAAAAAATTTATGTAATCATCAACAATCTTACATTTCCATGACGGACACACGTCCACACCGTCCGCTTGCGGTAACACCTCAAACCTCTAACCTCCATCACGCCTAACTATACACTCCCAACTGCGAGTCCGACCAGCCACACCGAGCCTCTTCCAGAGGGCCCACAGCGCTGTCAGAGCTACTAAAGCAGTCTATCGCTCTGCCAACATACAGGCACATAAACAGGCTACTTACATCATCCGTTGTACATAGAAAGTCTTACCAGTTTTATAGGTGTGAACTAACGTGATTAAAACAGATAGCGCTAGACGGATTTAGGTGATATTGTACGAAACATCTTATCCGAAATTTATTTCGAGCAGTGAAAGAATCTACTCGTCTGGGGGCAACGTCTTACTTCTTCCCGTAAAATATACCTTTTTTTGTTAATGTGAGAGGATACTCAGTAATTTTATGGATGGAACTGTGTCCATGTCTACAGACATTAACTTGGGTGCTGAAATAGAGGAAAAACTTTCTGCTTAGAAAGTGTGCCAAGAAACAGAGTACGGATTAACTGAGCAGTAGCTATCAAATATTCACGCCGGACTGAAAATGTAGCGATACATAAAATTCAAGGTATTTTATAAGAGACTACAGATACATATGTATGTATGAATGTTACTTTCAAGAATGGGAGAAACCTGGGGTGCTTAAATAACTATGTTACAGAGTTACTATGAGAATATGGTAGCTTCTTAACAAATTTAAATAAATGCAAAGCTCTGTTCGCGAGCAACAGCTGGACAAAGCCAAAATAAGTGATTGGAATGTAAAAATAAAACTGGAGTCACAGATCTACCAAAATTCTAAGCCGTTTTTTTTTCGCACAGTCGGTGAACGGACCAAAGTTATCCATTGACTCACTGAGAGGTCATAGTGTCACCGAAACGGAAGATACAGCTGAAATATTTGTAAGTAGGCTGTTTAGGATGTTATGTTGGTAACGCCACGCAGCGCTCTGTATGAAAATCACTGACTGTGCTGTGTGAAGTCTGTGGCTGGTCTGCATTGTTGCAGTATTGCTATTGTAGCGTTAGGCAGTTGGCTGTTAACAGCGCATAGCGTTGCGCAGTTGGAGGTGAGCCGCCAGCAGTGGTGGATGTGGGGAAGTGAGATGGCGGATTTCTGAGAGCGGATGATCTGGACGTGTGTCCATCAGAAACAGTACATTTGTAAGAATGGATGTCATGAACTGCTATATATATCATGACTTTTGAACACTGTTAAGGTAAATACATTGTTTGTTCTTCATCAAAATCTTTCATTTGCTAACTATGCCTATCAGGAGTTAGTGCCTTCAGTAGTTTGAATCTTTTATTAAGCTGGCAGTAGTGGCGCTCGCTGTATTGCAGTAGTTCGAGTAACGAAGATTTTTGTGAGGTAAGTGATTTGTGAAAGCTATAGGTTAATGTTAGTCAAGGCCATTCTTTTGTAGGGATTTTTGAAAGTCAGATTGCGTTGCGCTAAAAAATATTTTGTGTCAGTTTAGTGTTGATCAGAATAGGTAATAAGCGGTATATCTTGAGTACGTTCAGTTCGGCTCAGCTGTTCGAAAATCAAATAATGTAAGAGGTTTATCAGCACAGTAATTCACTAATTTTTCTAATGGGACGTTTCATATTGAATTCCTTCTTCCGAAAGCACTGCACTGAAGAAAATCGTCCAACGGTCTCTCCTTCCACTCATTTCATAAAAGCCAAAATAAAAGATTTTGTGATAAATTACAGAGCAACGGTAAACCATCCACAACCGGACCACAGATGTAAAGCGACTGGACTTGTCGATAGGACACATCAACAGTTGTATGCCGATTATTCGAAATAAGTCGCTTCTTTCCTTGTAGCAGTTTATCCCAAGTCAGAAGAGTACAAAATAGTTTCATACAACTGGACAAAAAACATCTGACTTGCAAGAGTGGTCAGCTAAAGCTGCACATGGTTTGACTATATCTCTCATCTTCGTCTTAAAATGAGGGTGCCAGTGGTATATCAACGCATCCTCATGGACAATGAAGATCTTTTAGAAATCACCGAGGATTCTGCAGAGATCTTGTGCAGCTCACTTAACTCCATGAGACTAAAAGGTCATTATACTCATAACGACCCTACAGGCCACTTGCCTGTAATTATAATGTACTTCTATCGTCTTTTACTAGGAGCTCCTGGCTGCGCCTGCAAAATTACGCGACGTTTCTCAACTTTCAGTGGCTTAGTAGCATGTAACTCGGCGCTAGCAAAGAATAATAAAATTCCCACTTTGTTTGCATTTAAACTGAATTCTCTTATACAATCCCACGTAAAATGAAGCTGTCGTACTTAATCCTGAGCATTTAGTGAGAAACTACGTGGTCGTTCTGTCCAGAAACAAAGGTTAACACTCCACTTTACTCTTCACTCCTTGACTTTAACTATCGTTTTGGTAATCAACGTTTCCCACTAAAACACAGTGTCACTTTTGACCACTGAGGCAGGAAAAAGCTTCTCTGTTGACAGGGTTAATGGCTTACTAGTATCGTAAACTGTATATTACTCTTTTTATTATAATAAATTGCGCTTTCCTCAGGAAGGGATCACACTTCACAAGTATGACTGTTTTAAATACACATATTGTATAACAGTAAAATAAAGCGTTCAGTTGCTAATAGTAAAACACATTCACAGTCATCTCTAACATCTCTCTCACTATATTCACATTGAACTGATCGTTGCTATTTGAGATACTGACAACAGATAACGTAAATATAAGTGTAACGCTGTTTAGGGAATAGTAGAAGGCTTTTTACAGAGTTCCCCACTGTCGATGGAAACTCTAAACATTGACATATAGAGCGTGTCCCTCCTAGAAATCGTCACGTGCATTTTCTCTGATGTTTTGGCAGATATTAGCATTTTCGTTTTTGCAATGTGTAATTGGAGTCAAGCCAAACTAATATTGCTCATCACGTACGTCACGCGACGTCCAGTGTCGACGGAAAGCATCGGTTTGTTTCTCACTACAAACAAAATGATTTTTAAAACGGAATTTCACCTGCCCATTCGCTATAAGGGTCCTAAATTAGTGTAGTACGACATTAATTCTATCGATATGTGTTAACGTCTAGTAAAATCATCAGACGATGAAATCTAATTACAAAATGATCTAGAGAGCAGTCGACCGATCGGGGGACACTTGGGACGTGCTCGACGTCCCTCGCATCCCCGTGTCCGACCCCCTACAGTGATGCCCCTTGGAAGCAACCTCAAATTGTGTGACAGAAGCCAATACAGCCTGGAGCTGTGAGCAAAGTGTCGCCAACTCAGTTTGCATCTGTACACAGCAATCACAGTTCCTATCCATTACTGCAGTAGCTCCTGTTTGAGGCTTGTAAAAATACAGTATGAAACAAATGAACGGTGGACTCGGCTTACTAGCAGCAAGAATTCGATGTGCTCTCTCACTGACGGTCTAACCGACACTGAGCTACGCTAACCAAAACAAACAAAAGCCTATACGATACAAGGGTCCATCATGTTGTAACGGCGATCGGAACGGTCGCTGGTTGATGTGACGGAAAGCGCGGCGGGACCCGCGGAGCGGCCCGCGAACAACAATACAACGGGAGAGGACGGACGCGACCAACGAAGGACAGTACGAACAACAACAAGATCGAAACAACGGAGTCACAAGAAAACCTAACAACCACGTCCACTAGTACACAGAGCGAGAAAGTAAATAAGCTGTCTAAGGCGAGGCGATGTGTCCAGAGACGTACGCAAGATTAGACTAATTGGCTGAGCGACTTCCCCTTCTTTGGCAACCTCTTCATCTCACAGTAACACTCACACGCAACGTCGTCAATTGAATGTAGGATGCACCCAAATCTTTCTCTTCCCGTGCAGTTTTCCGCTCTACAAATTCCACTGCCATGGAGATTGTTCCCTGCTGTCTGACAAATATCCTATCAATTCGAACACCAGATATTGCATTCCCCATAATAAATAATAAAAGGTTTCGATTATTAGCCCTGGACATTAAAAAGCAAAGGATTGATGCCTCTACAGGGTGTTACAAAAAGGTACGGCCAAACTTTCAGGAAACACACAAATAAAGAGAAGATGTTATGTGGACATGTGTCCGGAAACGCTTAATTTCCATGTTAGAGCTCATTTTAGTTTCGTCAGTATATACTGTACAACGTGATAAATTGTAAATTTTCACAATCAACATGTGTGCGCTGACGAGAATCCGCACGCAATTGTGCAATCACGTCATCAACACAGATTTTCTGTGAACGTTTGGGCAGGCATTGTTGGTGATGTCTTGATTGGGCCCCATGTTCTTCCACCTACGCTCAATGGAGCATGTTATCATGATTTCATACGTGATACTCTACCTGTGCTGCTAGAACATGTGCCGTTACAAGTACGACACAAAGAGTGGTTCATGCACGATGGAGCTCCTGCACATTTCAGTCGAAGTGTTCGTACGCTTCTCAAACAACAGATTCGGTGACCGATGGATTGGTAGAGGCGGACCGATTCCGTGGCCTCCACGCTCTCCTGACCTCAACCCTCTTGACTTTCATTTATGGGGGCATTTGAAAGCTCTTGTCTACGCAACCCCCGTACCAAATGTAGAGACTCTTCGTGTTCGTATTGTGGACTGCTGTGATACAATACGCCATTCTCCAGGGCTGCATCAGCGCATCAGGGATTCCATGCGACGGAGGACATTTTGAACATTTCCTGTAACAAAGTGTTTGAAGTCACGCTGGTACGTTCTGTTGCTGTGTGTTTCCATTCCATGATTAATGTGATTTGAAGAGAAGTAATAAAATGAGCTCTAACATGGAAAGTAAGCGTTTCCGGACACATGTCCACATAACATATTTTCTTTCTTTGTGTGCGAGGAATGTTTCCTGAAAGTTTCGCCGTACCTTTTTGGAACACCCTGTATAAATGGGCATTTAACAGTAGTTTGGTATTTATTAGTTGGACGGTGTGGCATACATCCTTTTCATCGTTGATTCCACGGTAAGATCCTCAATTCTTGCCTTATCTGACCACCTGATTTTCAACATCACCATCAGTATAACATCACATCTCAAACGCTACGATACTCTTCTCTCCCGCTTCCTCAAAAATGACTCTGAGCACTATGCGACTTAACTTCTGAGGTCATCAGTCACCTAGAACTTAGAACTAATTAAACCTAACTAACCTAAGGACATCACAAACATCCATGCCCGAGGCAGGATTCGAACCTGCGACCGTAGCGGTCGCTCGGTTCCAGACTGTAGCGCCTACAACCGCACGGCCACTCCGGCCGGCCCCGCTTCCTCCCTAGTTCATGTATCACTTCCACTGAATGATTTGTTCCAGAGGTAGATTGTCAGAAATTTCTTTGTCAAATTAAGTCCTATTATTGATACTGAAACAGTTTTTTGGCCAGAAACGTCCTCTTGTCCTGTGCTAGAATACTTTTTATATTCTAGTTTCTCCATCCGTCCTAAGTTAGTTTGCTTTCAATATATCGGATGCCTTTCCTTCGCCAGATTCCGAATACCCGTTTTTATATTAAGTTTATCCATTACTCCAGTTCTGCTGGTCCTCATTAATTTCCTCTTTTTATCGAAATAATCAACAAGCAGTTGAGTAAAAGAAACTTTCTTTCCTCAGCTTCTTTCAGGCACTTAGTGCGCTACTTCAGAAAGCTGTACAGAGATACGAATATTAAAATTAAGAACGAAAAGTTAAAGAATTTTTAAAAATTTAAAGATATAAAATGGTGCATACTTATAACTATCGCATTATTTACACGTGTCAACAAAAAGAAACGCGCAGCATATTCCTGGTGTTAAAAAAATACAGGAGCAATAAGTAAACAATAATGAATGCACTAATACAAAACGTGCTTTTAAATGCTGACCTGTGGTTCACAGTGCCTGTGCAAAAATGGTATAAAGAAGCCGAACGAAAAGTTTTTATGCATGTGGTTGCTGATAATTTCTAATTCTACAACTACAGTTGCTGAAGATGAATAAAATACTAAACATTACTCTTATTCGATTTACTCACAATCTATTAGAAGTGTTCAGTACACTGATTATTCTACTCAGTATGTACTGCAGCTCTTCCCCTCTTTCACCAGTGATAGCTACCTCATCAGCAAATCTTATCATTGATGTTCTTTCACAGTGCATCTTAACTCAGCTCTCGAACCTTCCTTTTATTTCCGTCATTTCTTCTGCAATGTGTTGCATCCTTTCTAATCCGACCACTTCGTTCTTGGTCTTCCACTCTTCCATACATATTATATATTACTTATCTTTCCCTACAGATTACTCACATTTTTCGTAGAAAACAACATTCTACACTTTTCATAGTCGATATATCCCATGAATGTTTCTTGCTTCTGTCTCTTTGGTGCCTTTACCTTCCTTAAAGCCAAAATAATAGTCATTTGCCACAGCAACAGTTTTCTTTTACCATTTTTCTGTATACTATTCTTGTTGCGGCGTATTAGCTGTTTAGCTGATTGTGTGATATTTCTACCACATATTCTCCTTTGCCATCTTTAGTTGAGGGGAAGATATTCTTCTGAAAGTCTGATCGTATGTTTCCAGTCTCACACATACTACATATCAACGTGAATAGTCGTTTAGTTGCCATTACACCTATTGGTTTTAGTAATTCCGAAAGAATATTGACTGTAATTTTAGACAATTCTCAGTTATTGTTCCGTCTCAGTTGCACATTTTTAATTAGATTACATGTTTCGATCACTGTGGATCATCTTCAGATCTAAGTAGTTGCGTCAGCAACCCGTCTTGTTAACTCAGAACCACAAGTCACCTTACGGTACTCTGATGTGTTGTTCTGAGTAGACAAGACGGGTTGCTGACGCAACTACATGGATCAGAAGATTATCCAGAGTCATTGAAATATATCTAATTAAAAATATTGAACTGAGACGAAGCTATAAATGGGAATTATCTTAATTATTAGTATAGTTACTGAACCTCTCAGGAAGATTATGTGGGCTACTGTGAGAAAGTTTGTGCCTTCTGTCTTATTTAATCGCAAGTCTTGTACATGTCTGTCAAACATTGACTGTCGTGCTGGATCCTCTACGACTTCCAAATCGACGTCAGTTTCTTAATCACTTCAGCAGACAGTTCCTCACCCTCGTTGTGGTCTTCTGTGTATCCTTTCCACCAATCCGCTCTCTCCTACACATTTAACAACGACGTTTCTTTTGCACTTTTAATGTTGACTTCTTTGCTTTCAGTTACAGCGGAGGTTGTTCTGACTTTTCTAAATGCTGATACTATCTTTCGTATTTTTACTGCAGTCAGTTCAGTTCTTCTTAGCTTAATACAAATTTCGTTAGTAAATGACTTATAGATTTTATAGATTGCCGGTATGCCTGCAACCTGAATTGTTGTTGTTGGTGTTGATTCTGATGAGAATAATCCTGTCACTGAATTATTCAAAGTATCTGTCTCCCGTATCTTTCTGTTCACAATGAGTCCTACTCGCATTATACCATCTCCTACTGCTTATGATGTCACTCTACCATTATTACTACTGCTTGCTTAGAATTCCCATTTGGGGTGGTTGAAGAACGAACACACAAAACTAGTTTTAGAAAAGCACGTGGAGTGAGATTCATTGGAAAACTGTTAAGTAAATGTAATTGAATAACCAAAGAGACCTTATAAAGCCAACATTCGACTGTGTCTTCATCTGTACTTGACAGTGGGCCCTTCTCCACTTAGTGTTATCTGATCCAAAGAAGGGCAGTGCTTTTTGTATTGTGTTCGTGATAAAGTATCCTGTAGATTGTCATCCTTATACACTGTCAAAGGTCGTGCGCTCTAATAAGATCCAAGTAAGGTGGTACTTCGTCCTAGATTTATTCCTTGAAGTAAAACAGAGCGTAAAATTTGAAAAATGTTGCGGTGCCTAATGGAGTCGTTTTACGCTCGATTCAGTCGTGAATGGATCAGAAGCGATAGTTGTACACCAAGTACACCACAAGATGACTTCAGAAGTAGTGTAGTTGTGATCGAATGAATACAGAACTGAAAGCGCAATTAGGCATGTCCATTTGATCACCCTCAACGAACTCGTTAAAGCGTGAAGCTTATGAGATGTAGGCCAAGTTAGATACTTTGAGCTTATGGTGAACATTTTTTAAATGCGAGATAATTGCGTAGCACCGAAGTCAATCTACACCCTTTCACCCCACTCGCCTTTCCAGCCTTCGCAGTTTTTCCTTTCCTACGCATACAAATACATATACAAGTGCTACATATAGGCGCTCATTCATACAAGCTGACGAAGACATACGACAGAAAAACCAGGTAAATGAAATCACGCTAGATTGTACCGTGCACGCCCATCACGTCTTATGTCTCAAGAAACTACGCCGTCGTGTCACTCTACTTTCTTGCGGCCTTCATGTGTTAACGTCACACAGTAAATATTCCCGGCGACGATAAATGTCGCCTCAAGGAGACTTGACTTGCCACCACCGCCAGTAAATTTTAAGTCAGTAAAATACTGGCGCTTTTCCTCGCGAGCCAGTATTAGGAAATACACTAACGATGATTTGAACTTTTAGAGAATAGGGAGTGCTCTTCTAAATGCAGTGGACACAGATACCAGACGACGCGGCGCGATAGATATAATTTAGGCGATAATATCTCCATCTAGCTATGCATATTTACGTTTTCGTGTTTTCCCTCAGTCACTGAAGGCAAATGCTGCATTTGTTCTTTCAAGAATGACACATTTAATTGTATTCCCCAAAATTATCCTAACTATTTTTCTGTCTCTAATGACTTAGTCTCCGACGAGACGGTATTCCCAAACCCCCTTTTACTCATATATGTCAAAGTAAAAGTAGAGAAATTTCTCTAAACTCAGGTTTTCTAAAATACACTTAGGAACACGGAAATAGTGCACCCAGAGGGAAGAAAGGTACAAACTCGAAATTTTGCAAATAAGTACGGTATGATCCGTGAGATCCTACACAACTGGCCATTAAAATTACTACACCACGAATATGACGTGCTGTTGTTGTTGTTGTGGTCTTCAGTCCTGAGACTGGTTTGATGCAGCTCTCTATGCTACTCTATCCTGTGCAAGTTTCTTCATCTCCCAGTGCTACAGACGCGAAATTTAACCGACAGGAAGAAGATGCTGTGATATGCAAATGATTAGCTTTTCAGAGCGTTCACACAAGGTTGGCGCCGGTGGCAACAACTACAACATGCTTGCACGAGGGAAAGTTTCCAACCGATTTCTCATACACAAACAGCAGTTGACCAGCGTTGCCTGGTGAAACGTTGTTGTGATGCCTCGTGTAAGGAGGAGAAATGCGTACCATCACGTTTCCGACTTTGATAAAGGTCGGATTGTAGGCTATGGCGATTGCGGTTTATCGTATCGCGACATTGCTGCTCCCATTGGTCGAGATCCAGTGACTGTTAGCATAATGTGGAGGGTGGGTTCAGGAGGGTAATACGGAACGCCGTGCTGGATCCCAACGGCCTCGTATCACTAGCAGTCGAGATGACAGGCATCTTATCCGCATGGATGTAACGGATCGTGCAGCCACGTCTCGATCCCTGAGTCAACAGATGGGGACGTTTGCAAGACAACAACCATCTGCACGAACAGTTCGACGACGTTTGCAGCAGCATGGACTATCAGCTAGGAGACCATGGCTACGGTTACCGCTAACGCAGCATCACAGAGAGGTGCGCCTGCGATGGGTACTCAATGACGAACCTGGGTGCACGAATGGCGAAACGTATTTTTTCGGATGAATGTAGGTTCTGTTTATAGCATTATGATGGTAGCATCCGTGTTTCGCGACATCGCGGTGAAGGCACATTGGAAGCGTGTATTCGTCATCGCCATACTGGCAGATCACCCGACGTGATGAGATGGGGTGCCATTGGTTACACGTCTCGGTCACCTCCTGTTCGCATTGACGGCACTTTGAACAGTGGACGTTACATTTCATTTCAGATGTGTTACGAACCGTGGCTCTACCCTTCATTCGATTCCTGCGAAACCCCACATTTCAGCAGGATAATGCACGACCGCATGTTGCAGGTCCTGTACGGGCCTTTCTGGAGACAGAAAATGTTCGACTGCTGCCCTGGCCAGCACATTCTCCAGATCTCTCACCAACGGAAAACGTCTGGTCAATGGTGGCCGAATAACTGGCTCGTTACAATACGCCAGTCACTACTCTTGATGAACTGTGGTATCGTGTTGAAGCTGCATGGGTAGCTGTACCTGTACACTCCATCCAAGCTGTGTTTGACTCAATGCCCAGGCGTATCAAGACCGTTATTACTGCCAGAGGTAGTTGTTCTGGGTAATTTCTCAGGATCTATGCACCCACATTGCGTGAAAATGTAATCACATGCCAGTTCTAGTAAAATATATTTGTCAAATGAATACCCGTTTATCATCTGCATTTCTTCTTGGTGTAGCAATTTTAATGGTCAGTTGTATTTATGCAAATTATGCAGGTTTGGTACGAATGCGAATGTCCACAAACCATGCAGTGGCTCTGCAATGGTTAAGGGGTCCTGTTTAAACGGCGCATAGTGCACGGTCACACATGTGCATTCCGTCTCGAGGGGGACGGTAGATGTGTTACACGACATTTCTCACAATTAAACCAGTTTGAGAGAGACCCAATCATCTTCATGAATGCCGCAGGCTGCTCGACACCGTATGTGGCTCGCCAGGTTCGAAGTGTTCAGTCAGACGATGATGGGAGTAATGGACATGCGATCAAGGATCCTACAATGACCCGCTCCACAAGCAGACATCCGGGTGGTAGTGATTCCACAAACCATTTCCAGACGCCTTGCGGTCGTGAATTTGCAATCCAGGTGATTTGGTCGCGTAATGCCGTTAATACAGAGACATGGGCAACTCCGTCTACAGCGTTGCCATGCCAGAAAGACGTGAGCTGCCACAGACGGGCAAAGCGTGGTGTTTAGTGATGAATCCCGAAATGTTTTGGGGATAAATGATAACAGAATGTGGGTGCGGAGGCAGACTGCTGAACGGTACAGTTCCACGCACGTTGTTGGGCGCCACACCACCTGCATAGTCGGCATAATGGTCTGCGACAGCTGGTCCCCTCTGATTGTGGTACGTGAAACCTTAACGGGCCAGTGTTAAGCTGATGACATTCTTGGACCCCATGTAGGACCTATCCTACATGGTCTACTAGAGGCACCATTGCAGCAAGGTAATGTTCGGCCGGAAACTGCTGGCTCAAGACTCCCTCATCTCGTTCTGAGGTTTCTTGATTTCTTCTGGTCCAGGCTCTTCTTTCTTCCTAATATTCTGCATTGATTCTTCTTTTCTTGTTGCATCTTGCTATCTTCTCACTTGTGCTTTCGTTCTTCTCTGGACTGGGAATTGGGATTTAAGACATGCTTAACCTCATGGTATTTACTTTCAAATCGTTGTGTATCATTTTTGGATCAGGTTGTTCATCAGGATAGATTGGACAGCCTGCCATCGTTCTCTTGCTTACTTCCAGAGTGTCCAGGGCATGTTTTGCAGTTGCTGGATTCCGTAGGGCATGGCTATAGTTTCAGCCATTCTGTATCTTGAGTTACAGAAATGTGCCTCTTCTTCTTGCCGTGAATTCAAACATTCATTCGTCCTTGATATAACTTGTCTATCTCCATTCAGGTTTGGTGGACAGCCATCATATCTGCTTATGCTGCTCTAAACAGTTTGTGACAGAAGTGCTAAGGCTCTAGCACTTTATCAAAACTGTTGTTCTGAAGATCGCATGTGACTTTCACATGAATAAAGATTGCATCATGGCACATGTTGACTGCATCCATGATTCGTCATACATCCCTATACTTTTTCCTCAGAGGTGTTACCCTCTTGGACTGTTGCTTCCACCAAGGCACTTCCTTTCATCATCTCGAAAGCTGACATACCAGGCAGCCACACGCAATATTCCTACCTCTCATGCCTAACCGCTCTACTCAGTTCTGATGTCGATCTCACCGCAGTGATGATGCATCATGGTTGATGATGCCATGTATAATACAAAATTGCGCACATTTTTGTCCATCTTACATCCATAAATTCCTCTAATTTACATGGTATTACCTCCTATCTAATTACAACCCTTTTCCCCTTAAGATACTTAAGTTATATTACAAGATTTAAAAACACTAAACTATTAAAAGACATTTTTTTACAAAATTCCGTATTTAAACTATACATAGGATTCTCCTTATTATACTCTTCATAACTGTACATCTATTTTACTAGATCAACATCTATGCCTATTCTATATGTACAATTTGTTTTCTATTAATATAAAGATTATGAATTCCTCATCTTCATCACGATGAATACTAAGAGGAAAATTGACGGTGAATAAGGTTAGTGTATTAGCAGGTCTATTTTTTTCTAACCAGAGGTACATCAGATTATAAAAACTCCACACTTTACTCTGACTCCAGTGTCTTTTTTCTCTGCAGTCTCTTCTTTTCGCCATAACCTGTAACAGAACTTGAAATCAATATTTCTTTATTTCTTGTTTCCTTTTTTAAACTTTCTCCACTGTCCAAGTTATCCCTGTCTCCGTTTTCTAAACAGTAAACTTTTATATTACTTTGTACTCCTATCATACTCTTCTTTGCTGAAATCATCCCTGTGTTAAACTCTCATCCTACGGTCTACATCTTTTCAAGAAATAACATGTTTCTCGCTTTCCTTAATAATTCAATTCTCTCTCATAATTCTTATCTACTAACAATCTTTTATATCTATTCCCCTCATAGCTCCATTTATTACCAACTTGTGGTACCTTCCATAAACCATAAATACTTTTCATTTTCCCCCAAACTGTCTCCTCAACTAAATGTTCACCATCCATGACGGAACAAACCACACGAATGAATATTTCCTTCTTAATAATTCTTTACTTCCTTCCTAATTCTTGGCTTCCTTTCTTCCATAAAAAATCAATTTCTTTCTACTTCACACAACATTTTAAGAGAGAATCTACTACTATTTCATCAAACTATCCACATGCTAATCTCCATTTTCCTCCTTGCTTTCTACTCTTTCCCCTTAACACATTTCGTCTGCAGAAGAGTTACTTTAGTTCTTACTTTATTGTCCATCTTTCAAACCATCCTTTTGATCGACTGAGAAAGTTAACTAGTTTACTTTATTGTGATAGGTAAAAATTATTTTTTTTTTATTTGTATGCATTTTCATAGCTTTCCTCCTCTTTGGCTTCTAGATTTTGTTCTTATTCGAATCTGAATATTTGATACAATTAATTTTTCTTGTGGAGTTAATATTTGCTGTTTTACCCTTTATACAATTTCAAGTGACTCACATGGTGCAATCCCAATGATTTTCCTGTTTTTGGGTTATCACGAACCACTTCACTTACTTCCATAAGGCCTTTATGTACTGAAAAGAATTTACTGCTTTGATGTTTTTTCTTGATAGAGAGATGGTGGGTTTTCACAAGTAATTTTTGTCCTAGTGAAAATACTCGTGAGGTAACCGTCTTGTCTTCTTGGTTCTTTCTATTTAACGTCGCAGCCTTCAATTTGCTCAGCGCCAATTTTACTAGATGTTGCTGTTGTACTCTGTCTACTGGTGGGAATTTAATTGTTTTCCAGAGAACTCCCTGTCCTATATATATCTGACTTGGGTTTCAATACTGCTGTTGCCAATGGCGCATTATCCTCTTGGCATACCATTTCTCTCTTGGTTTCGTATAAATGAACTACATTCTCCACAATTTACCACCGTAGTTTTTGGAACCAAAGCCATTATTGTAATTCTGCGGCTCATCAAAACCATAGTTATTGTTTGAACTCTGTGAGTTGCCAATACCATAGGTATTATCCCACGGGCGATTACTATTCTTCTCAAATCAATTACCTTTCCCAACACTTTTATTGCCGTTGTAAACACTATTAAAGGCCAATCGGTTGCTATTATTCCCCCTTCCATTGGTTTCTCTCATTGCACGTTGTTTATTCGCGTCATCTTCACTGAGAATGAATACAGTTTCTCTTTAAAAAATGGTTCAAATGGCTCTGAGCACTATGGGACTTAACATCTATGGTCATCAGTCCCCTAGAACTTAGAACTACTTAAACCTAACTAACGTAAGGACATCACACACATCCATGCCTGAGGCAGGATTCGAACCTGCGACCGTAGCAGTCGCGACAGTTTCACTTAACATCCCTTTAAATACCTGTATATTATCTCATGCTCTGCCAACCAACGATTGCTGATAATGCAAGAGTAACTTCATTGTGCACAAACGTATCAGTTCCCCATCACTGTATGGATTGTCTAAACACTGATTCTTTGTCGTCATTTCTTCAAAAAATCTAAATGGCTTCTTTTTCCAGAATTTTCTAATGACTCTTTCTGTAACAGGTCATACTTTATCCTATTTTGGGTTTCCGCGGACCAGTATCGCTCCAAGAATGCAGACTTAAATTGTTCATACGACTGATAGATTGAAGCGACTCTTTGCATGGTTTCCGCTATGGTGCCTTCCATATGACCACAAATGAAATCAAGTTTGTGGCTAAGTGGCCAATGCTCTGGCATACAGATTTGGAATTGATGTATAAACGTGCGGGTGTGTAAGCTGTTCCCGTTTTCTTTTTAATGTTGGAAATTTCTGAGTGTCAAAAAATTATCATTTTCAAATTTTTTCTACGGCAGCATACGGCGTTTGTGTCTTCGCAGCATTTTCCGTTCCCATCAATCGCGTCATGTTTTCCTTTATTCTTACCACCCCATTTGGATCCAGAGACGACATATTTGTGTCCCATCTAGCATCGCATCTACACAGAGGTGTGCAGTTATCTAAACCGTAGCGTTCCTCGTATATCGGACTGGAAGATACATTTAAATTTCCCGTTCCTGGATCAGTGTTTTGTCTTTGTACTTGTTTCCTATTGACCTGTGGTATATGGTCTGTTGTACTGTAACTCGTAAATCGAGAATCTGGTATGAGTGGCGCAGTAAACTGCTCTGTTATCGCGTCATTCGCGTACGTTCGGAGGGTCGGCTGCCGCTCTGTTGGTATGCGCGCAGTTACCGCTTCTCGCACCATTGTCTGCTGTGAACGCACATTACCTGCTTCGCTCCCCTGTCTCAACTGTTCTCCTTCCATTTGCTTCTGTTTCGAATCGGAAAATACTGGGCAACATCTTGTGGACATACAAGTGGAAACTTATGACTTTTTTGTGTTTCTGCAACTGACACGGGAGATGGCATAACGGACTTGGTTACCTCTGGATTTTTTTCCACCGCTATGTCAGATGATACTACCCATTCCGTCGCCTCACTACTGCTTTCTGTACGGTCCTCGATACACTGCTTCAGTTCTGTACGAAGCGGTTCATACTGCAGCTTATTTTGCGAGACGATGTTTACCATGCGTGTGTCTAATCTTTTTAACTCGGCTCGCGTGACACGTTTTCTGACATTGAGTTCTTCCACGATTTGTTGCGCCTTACCAGACGCCTTACGTGCTAAATTATCGGGCCGTGCGGGATTAGCCGTTTCGGTCTTAGGCGCTGTAGTCAAGGTGTCCTCCCTCGGGCATGGGTGTGTGTGTTTGTACTTAGGATAATTTAGGTTAAGTAGTGTGTAAGCTTAGGGACTGATGACCTTAGCAGTTAAGTCCCATAAGATTTCACACACATCTGAACATTTTTTGCTAAATTATCAACTCTTTGGTTGATATTAAAGACTGCATCCTGCACCTCGTCAATGTCAGTACGCATCATTTTCTGATCGACTATCAGCGATTGAATTATTTTGCGAGAGTCTCTTGCCTCTTTCCGTATTGGAATAAATTGTTCATTAACTTCCGTTCTCAACTTTTGCTGATCTTTAAGGACTCTTTCGAACCCAGCATTGATTTCAAATATGAGGCCATTTAAAGCAGCATTTTTGGCCGATAACTCTGCATTTGTTTCTGTTTTGCTAACCCTGCTCTCAGCGTTTCACTTGTTCCCTTGACAACAATAGTGAGTTGCTTCGACATTGCGAACACACTATCAGACTCTCCGCCATCGTCATCTGTCACCATTCGGTGAAAATTTTGCCGTTCGCGTCTTTCACGTGACGTCTCACCGACTTCTGGGCATAGTGCTGATTCACTTACACACATTCTTTCCATAGGAAACTGTCCCGCTTGGTTCAGAATTACAACATTTGGTTCAACGTACCGAAGTTGCACGTCCTCTGATTCTCTTTCTGGACCACTAGATCCGTCATCTGTTCGGTTTTGTGCGGTCGCAACCTGAGATACCGATCGCGAAACTGCCACCATCTCCTCTACATTGTCACTTCGTGCGGTTTCTTGACCTGCATTCGATACATTTTGTTGAACGTCAATTTCTATCCCATCAAGCTCTTCACATTCTCCTATATGCTATGATCTACGTCCTTCCGCCATCTCAGACCGTCTAACTGACCTCTGTCTTTCACGATTTGCATGGGCCTCAGCTCTAGTCAACATGAAGTTATATGACCTGACACGTCTGTTATGCCTTTAACACACCATTAGCAACGCCGTTCACAGTTTGGGGTACTCACACCAACTCAACAACGCCGTGAATAACTTCGCGCGTACCAGAAAGGTCATACCCAAGTTACTTTTACACAAAACACAAAGACTTTTATTTACTCGTTAATACAATTTTTCTGCTCTGTGGATCACACATGTACAGTATTCTGATCACTATTCAGACACATACATTGAGCAAACTTGTCACATTTTTCTCAGTTTTTTTTTTCTTAATATCAAATTATAATTACTCTTCCTAATTTGACTAACTGCCATCCTGGCAGGGTCGCTATTGTCTGACATACCACTCCTTTCCACATTCATCATACGTAACCAAAAACACCCTGTGAGTGCATTAGCGTGTATAATAAATGGCAGGGGTTTAGGAGTGGACCCTTATTCTATGACAGAGCACATCGGTATTTAGCTGTACACAATTTGTTTAATTTCAAAATTATTGTCAAAGAAATACACGAATTTACATAGATTGTGACATGACAATATTAGGACAGTTCTCAAGTTAACGCATTACGTCCCGTTTAACCGAAATTACACTGAAGACAACAATATCGGATATAAATAGAAGGTTCTCTACAAGTTGGCCAATTTTACGACAAATCATCCGATTCCGTTTCTAAGTTCGGTACTACTTAGGATGACAATCAAGTCTACGGAGCATGGTTAGTTTTTGTGACAAGATGAACAAAGGATTACTCGAGGTAGCTTGAGTTCACAGTGGACGCAAGCTGGTGAACCAACAAGTTTACGCCTCTGCTAGCGGCATTTACCTTAGCTGCGAAGAGATGTCGACAGCAGGACTGCTCTCGCTCTCTGAAAATCCTATAAAAAAGCTAATCAAAATCTTTACTGATCTTATCAGCAGAAACTGTCCTATGTTTCTCCTTAGGTGAGAAAACATGCACTCATCCCTAGTTTGGAATTATGGCGATATACACATGCATAGATGGAGCAGCATATATACTACAGTGCCCTCTCAGTTCTTGCAAGAACAATTGACTTTGTGGCTGTTTCGTTTCTCCGCGGTTGGAGCTGAACGACTCTTCAGCTAATTTCCAGCTGAATTGAACGCAGCGTTCACACAAAATTCCTCTTTTGGCGTCGCACAGAGAGTGATGCGCCCTATTCTGCACTTCACGCTGATTCAGAGGAGAGCCCTCGAGGTTTTCAGGCTTGTGTCTTTCGTAGCAAACTGTCCCCGACCTATGGCCTTTCGTGCTTCACGTCACAGCTTTTTCAAACCAATGGGAGCGTTCCTTTCATCTTGTGGAAACTCTCTCTGCCAATTGCAAAGGGCCTACCTTCAAACTCTGTCGAAATTTCACCCCTTTCCACTCCTTCTGAGTTTATTCTAGCCAGTCGGATATTTTGTGCCCGTCCTTGACGTCTAAAGGTTACAAGCGTACATCACAAGCACACCACGGGCATTTCACGTGATCAGCCGATCTGTCTGTACCCATCTGGAAATTCCCCAGCGCAGTTTTCTAAATAATTTCTCCATAGCTAGCAGCCTCGATGTATCGCCTGGTGCTTTCGTTGTCCCTTTCGCCACAGGTCACCAACCCCTCTTTTTTTTAAAGCATTCCATTGACTCGGGCTGTGACGGCGCAACTCACGTCTGCCACCGAACTAAAATGTTTCCTGCAGCAGCTTTTGTCACATTTTGCTCAGATAAAATCTCTCTTGTAAGATGCGAAAATGACATTCATTCAATTTGCCACCTTACAAAGAGCCTCCAAACACTAGCAACAGTTTTGGATTCTGAAATGTGGCTAGTTCTTACAAGGTGCCAATAAACGTACACTCCTGGAAATGGAAAAAAGAACACATTGACACCGGTGTGTCAGACCCACCATACTTGCTCCGGACACTGCGAGAGGGCTGTACAAGCAATGATCACACGCATGGCACAGCGGACACACCAGGAACCGCGGTGTTGGCCGTCGAATGGCGCTAGCTGCGCAGCATTTGTGCACCGCCGCCGTCAGTGTCAGCTAGTTTGCCGTGGCATACGGAGCTCCATCGCAGTCTTTAGCACTGGTAGCATGCCGCGACAGCGTGGACGTGAACCGTATGTGCAGTTGACGGACTTTGAGCTAGGGCGTATAGTGGGCATGCGGGAGGCCGGGTGGACGTACCGCCGAATTGCTCAACACGTGGGGCGTGAGGTCTCCACAGTACATCGATGTTGTCTCCAGTGGTCGGCGGAAGGTGCACGTGCCCGTCGACCTGGGACCGGACCGCAGCGACGCACGGATGCACGCCAAGACCGTAGGATCCTACGCAGTGCCGTAGGGGACCGCACCGCCACTTCCCAGCAAATTAGGGACACTGTTGCTCCTGGGGTATCGGCGAGGACCATTCGCAACCGTCTCCATGAAGCTGGGCTACAGTCCCGCACACCGTTAGGCCGTCTTCCTCTCACGCCCCAACATCGTGCAGCCCGCCTCCAGTGGTGTCGCGGCAGGCGTGAATGGAGGGACGAATGGAGACGTGTCGTCTTCAGCGATGAGAGTCGCTTCTGCCTTGGTGCCAATGATGGTCGTATGCGTGTGTGGCACCGTGCAGGTGAGCGCCACAATCAGGACTGCATACGACCGAGGCACACAGGGCCAACGCCCGGCATCATGGTGTGGGGAGCGATCTCCTACACTGGCCGTACACCACTGGTGATCGTCGAGGGGACACTGAATAGTGCACGGTACATCCAAACCGTCATCGAACCCATCGTTCTACCATTCCTAGACCGGCAAGGGAACTTGCTGTTCCAACAGGACAATGCACGTTCGCATGTATCCCGTGCCACCCAACGTGCTCTAGAAGGTGTAAGTCAACTATCCTGGCCAGCAAGATCTCCGGATCTGTCCCCCATTGAGCATGTTTGGGACTGGATGAAGCGTCGTCTCACGCGGTCTGCACGTCCAGCACGAACGCTGGTCCAACTGAGGCGCCAGGTGGAAATGGCATGGCAAGCCGTTCCACAGGACTACATCCAGCATCTCTACGATCGTCTCCATGGGAGAATAGCAGCCTGCATTGCTGCGAAAGGTGGATATACACTGTACTAGTGCCGACATTGTGCATGCTCTGTTTCCTGTGTCTATGTGCCTGTGGTTCTGTCAGTGTGATCATGTGATGTATCTGACCCCAGGAATGTGTCAATAAAGTTTCCCCTTCCTGGGACAATGAATTCACGGTGTTCTTATTTCAATTTCCAGGAGTGTACTTGAATTCTCAGATGCGTGAAGAGAAGTGGCCACCATGACCCTATGATAACTGTGACATATTAGCTCACATCTATAAGTCAAGCATTCTCTTCCCCTCTCGAATCTAATTCTGCCCTACATCATCTCTGAGCAGAAATCTCCCCTCCTGTGCCGTGAACAGACGTCTTCTCTTCTGTCCCCCAGGGTAGACATTCTATGAGTTATATTTAAATATATACATTGCAATAAAAATTATTTGTTTATTAACCATGAACTGAACTTAGATCAGCTTTTGAGGGAAAATGTCCACCCAACGTGATCACACCTAAAATACCTGTCCTTGATGATGCCTAACTGGTGACCACCAAAACGAAATCCATGAACGTAGGAGTGCAGGGAGCATGGAGGTTGCTTGGAAGAGCAAAGACCTGATTCCATGAGGCTATGAGTTCATGGATAGTCAAGCAATGAGCAGCCAGCTGCTGCAGCGATATAGTCCAACAAGGTTGTGGGGATTTCAGATGGATATCCAGCAAAGCAGAGCCATCGAGAGTGGCTCACAACGACGCAAAACTAAAACGAAAGCCGAAGTCTTAAATTTCATGTTCAAGAAGTAATGTGCACAGGAGGATCGTACAGACATACCGTCCGTTAACCAGCAGACAGACTCCTGCAAGGACGACATAGTAAAAAGCAACTGAAACATTTGAAAGTAAATAAATCACCAGGTCTGGATGGAATTCCAGATCTGTTTTGCAAAGAGTACTCTACGGCTTTGGCCCCTTACCTAGCTTTCATTTGTCATTAACCTCTCGCCCGGCACAAAGTCCCAAGTGATTGAAAAAAAGCGACAGGGAAAGTTCCTCCAGTATAACATCATCATCATCATCATCATTTAAGACTGATTATGCCTTTCAGCGTTCAGTCTGGAGCATAGCCCCCCTTATACAGTTCCTCCATGATCCCCTATTCAGTGCTAACATTGGTGTCTCTTCTGATGTTAAACCTATTACTTCAAAATCATTCTTAACCGAATCCAGGTACCTTCTCCTCGGTCTGCCCCGACTCCTCCTACCCTCTACTGCTGAATCCATGAGTCTCTTGGACAACCTTGCTTCTCCCATGCGTGTAACATGACCCCACCATCTAAGCCTGTTTGCCCTGACTGCTACATCTATAGAGTTCATTCCCAGTTTTTCTTTGATTACCTCATTGTGGACACCCTCCTGCCATTGTTGTCATCTACTAGTACCTGCAATCATCCTAGCTACTTTCATATCCGTAACCTCAACCTTGTTGATAAGGTAACCTGAATCCACCCAGCTTTCGCTCCCATACAACAAAGTTGGTCGAAAGATTGAACGGTGCACAGATAGCTTAGTCTTGGTACTGACTTCCTTCTTGCAGAAGAGAGTAGATCGTAGCTGAGCGCTCACTCCATTAGCTTTGCTATACCTCACTTCCAGTTCTTTCACTATGTTGCCATCCTGTGAGAATATGCATCCTAAGTACTTGAAACGGTCCACCTGTTCTAACTTTGTTCCTCCTATTTGGCACTCAATCCGTTTATATTTCTTTCCCACTGACATTACTTTCGTTTTGGAGATGCTAATCTTCATACCATAGTCCTTACATTTCTGATCTAGCTCTGAAATATCACTTTGCAAACTTTCAATCGAATCTGCCATCACAACTAAGTCATATGCAAGACTGCTTATTTTGTGTTCACATATCTTAATCTCACCCAGCCAGTCTATTGTTTTCAACATATGATCCATAAATAATATGAACAACAGTGGAGACAGATTGCAGCCTTGTCTTACCCCTGAAACTACTCTGAACCATAAACTCAATTTACCGTCAACTCTAACTCCTGCCTGACTATCCATGTAAAGACCTTTAATTGCTTGCAAAAGTTTGCCTACTATTCCATAATCTTGTAGAACAGACAATAACTCCCTCCTAGGAACCCGGTCATATGCCTTTTCTAGATCTATAAAGCATAGATACAATTCCCTGTTCCACTCATAACACTTCTCCATTATTTGCCGTAAGCTAAAGATCTGGTCCTGACAACCTCTAAGAGGCCTAAACCCACACTGATTTTCATCCAATTGGTCCTCAACTAATACTCGCACTTTCCTTTCAACAATACCTGAGAAGATTTTACCCACAACGCTGATTAAAGAGATACCTCTGTAGTTGTTACAATCTTTTCTGTTTCCATGTTTAAAGATTGGTGTGATTACTGCTTTTGTCCAGTCTGATGGAACCTGTCCCAACTCCCAGGCCATTTCAATTATCCTGTGTAGCCATTTAAGACCTGACATTCCACTGCATTTGATGAGTTCCGACTTCATTTCATCCACCCCAGCCAGTATATATGAAGGGCAAAAGAATGGACTCACAAAATTACAGACCAGTACCCCCTAACTTCGGTTTGGTTCAAATGGCTCTGAGCACTACGGGACTCAACTGCTGAGGTCATTAGTCCCCTAGAACTTAGAACTAGTTAAACCTAACTAACCTAAGGACATCACACACATCCATGCCCGAGGCAGGATTCGAACCTGCGACCGTAGCGGTCTCGCGGTTCCAGACTGCAGCGCCAGAAGCGCGCGGCCACTTCGGCCGGCTAACTTCGGTTTGCAACAGAATCCTTCAACATATTCTCAGTTCGAATACAATAAACTATCTTGAGACAGAGAAGTTTATTTCCACGAATCAGCATGGTTTTAGGAAGCATTGCTCGTGCGAAACTCAGCTTGCCCTTTTCTGACATGATATACTGCAACCAATGGGATGAAGTGCAATTTCTAGATTTCGAAAAAGCATTTGAAACGGTGCCCCATTGCACGCTGTTAACGAAGGTACGAGCATATGGAATAAATTCACAGATATGTGAGTGACTCTAAGACTTCTCAAGTAGTAGAAACCAGCGTGTTGTCCTCGACGGCGGATGTTCATCTAAGAGAAGGGTATGGTCAGGAGTGCCCCAGGGAAGTGTGAAAGGACCGCTGTTCTGCTCTATATACATACATTATTTGGCAGATGGGGTGGTCAGCACTCTGCAGTTGTTTGCTGATGATTTTGTGGTGTACGGTAAAGTGTAGAAGTTGAATGACTGTAGGAAAATATAAGACGACGTCGACAAAATTTCTAGTTGGAGTGATGAATGGTAGCTAGCTCTAAATGTGGAGAAATGTAAGTTAATGCGGATGAGTAGAAAGAGCAAACCTGCAAACCTGTAATGTTCGGTTACAGTATTAATAATGTACTGCTTGACAGAGTCAAGCCGTTAAAATATCTGGACCTAACGTTGCATAGCGATATGAGATGGAACGATCATGCGAGAACTGTGGTAGGGAAGGCGAATCGTTGACTTCGATTTATTGAGAGAACTTTAGGAAAGAGTGGTTCGCCTGTAAAGGAGACCGCATATTGGAGGCTGGTGCGAACTTGTCTTGAGTACTGCTCGAGTGTTTGCGATACGTAACAGGTCGGATTCGAGGAAGACATCAAAGCATTTCACAGGCAGGCTGTCAGATTTGTCACTGGTAGGTCCGAACATCACATAAATGTTATGAAGATGCTTCGGGAACTCAAATGGGAATCCCTGGAGGCAAGGCGACGTTCCTTTCGAGAAACACTATTGAGAAAGTTTAGAGAACTGGCATTTGAAGCTGACTGATAAACGATTCTACTGCCGGAGTCATACATTGCATGTAAGGACCACGAAGATAAGAGTCGAGAAATTAGGGATCATACGAAGACATATAGGCCGTCATTTTTCCATTCTTCTTTTTACGAGAGGGACAGGAGAGGAAATGACTAGTAGGGGTACAGGGTACCCTCCGCCACGCACCGTACGGTGGCTTGCGAGCATCTGTGTAGATGTAGATGGCTAGGCAGCACTGTCTGACGGGCGGCAGTTGACGCAGATGTCGGAACCGTAGCGTGAATTCGAGGGCGGCGGATGGTCTATCTGGAGTGTGGAGCGAACTGGTTCTTGAAGGGTCCGTGGTGAAGTAAGTGCTCGTCCGTGGAAGACCACAGGCGCGGTGTCACGTGTACATGTGACCACACGAATGAGAATATTTTGATTACAGTCCTGTTTACCAGGACCTCCACACCATAAAGTGGAAGGTGCTGCGGTAGGTGCAGGAGGCTTCGCGGTAAAGTGCTCAGTCATTCTTCTGTTGATAAACAATATTCAAAGTGAGACAGGGGCAATACTTCATCTGTGAAGAACATCAGTGAGTATGGTGGTGGTATATCGAGAGGCGCCCTCCAAGCAAAATTTTGCAACATGAACGAAACGTTACACACCCATGCCTGTAACATTTAAGCAATTTGCTGTTTCGTTGTTATCGTTCGGCCAGAGCGACGTTGCAGCCAGTGCGGTCACTGCCACATATGTATTTTTGAAACTGTTGACTCTACATCTACATCTACATCTACATCCATACTCCGCAAGCCAACTGACGGTGTGTGGCGGAGGGTACCTTGAGTACCTCTATCGGTTCTCCCTTCAATTCCAGTCTCGTATTGTTCGTGGAAAGAAGGATTGTCGGTATGCCTCTGTGTGGGCTCTAATCTCTCTGATTTTATCCTCATGGTCTCTTCGCGAGATGTACGTAGGAGGGAGCAATATACTGCTTGACTCTTCGGTGAAGGTATGTTCTCGAAACTTTGACAAAAGCCCGTACCGAGGTACTGAGCGTCTCTCCTGCAGAGTCTTCCACTGGAGTTTATCTATCATCTCCGTAACGCTTTCGCGATTACTAAATGATCCTGTAACGAAGCGCGCTGCTCTCCGTTGGATCTTCTCTATATCTTCTACCATCCCTATCTGGTACGGATCCCACACTGCTGAGCAGTATTCAAGCAGTGGGCGAACAAGCGTACTGTAACCTACTTCCTTTGTTTTCGGATTGCATTTCCTTAGGATTCTTCCAATGAATCCCAGTCTGGCATCTGCTTTACTGACGATCAACATTATATGATCATTCCATTTTAAATCACTCCTAATGCGTACTCCCAGATAATTTATGGTATTAACTGCTTCCAGTTGCTGACCTGCTATTTTGTAGGTAAATGATAAAGGATCTATCTTTCTGTGTATTCGCAGCACATTACACTTGTCTACATTGAGATTCAATTGCCATTCCCTGCACCATGCGTCAATTCGCTGCAGATCCTCCTGCATTTCAGTACAATTTTCCATTGTTACAACCTCTCGATACACCACAGCATCACCTGCAAAAAGCCTCAGTGAACTTCCGATGTCATCCACCAGGTCATTTATGTATATTGTGAATAGCAACGGTCCTATGACACTCCCCTGCGGCACACCTGAAATCAGTCTTAGTTCGGAAGACTTCTCTCCACTGAGAATGACATGCTGCGTCCTGTTATCTAGGAACTCCTCAATGTAATCACACAATTGGTCTGATAGTCCATATGCTCTTACTTTGTTCATTAAACGACTGTGGGGAACTGTATCGAACGCCTTGCGGAAGTCAAGAAACACGGCATCTACCTGTGAACCCGTGTCTATGGCCCTCTGAGTCTCGTGGACGAATAGCGCGAGCTGGGTTTCACATGACCGTCTTTTTCGAAACTCATGCTGATTCCTACAGAGTAGATTTCTAGCCTCCAGAAAAGTCATTATACTCGAAGACAATACGTGTTCCAAAATTCTACAACTGATCGACGTTAGAGATATAGGTCTATAGTTCTGCACATCTGTTCGACGTCCCTTCTTGAAAACGGGGATGACCTGTGCCCTTTTCCAATCCTTTGTAACGCTACGCTCTTCTAGAGACCTACGGTACACCGCTGCAAGAAGGGGAGCAAGTTGCTTCGCGTACTCTGCGTAAAATTGAACTGGTATCCCATCAGGTCCAGAGGCCTTTCCTCTTTTGAGCGATTTTAATTGTTTCTCTATCCCTCTGTCGTCTATTTCGATATCTACCATTTTGTCATCTGTGCGACAATCTAGAGAAGGAACTACAGTGCAATCTTCCTCTGTGAAACAACTTTGGAAAAAGACATTCAGTATTTCGGCCTTTAGTCTGTCATCCTCTGTTTCAGTACCATTTTGGTCACAGAGTGTCTGGACATTTTGTTTTGATCCACCTACCGCTTTGACATAAGACCAAAATTTCTTAGGATTTTCTGCCAAGTCAGACTCTACTCGTTCTACTCCAGAATTTGCTTAGGTTAGCCAATGAAGAGTCGTCTTAGGAATTTTTAGGCGAGAGGTGGTCTGTGCTCTAACAAGGGAAAAGAATTTCTGTTCACTAAAATTTTTATCTATCACTGTCGCCTACTTTTTCCAGGAGACGAGCTCTCGACTCATAACAAAGCTCTTTTGAAATTTGTTCGGCCCTGATGCCTCCTATGCCAACGTCCTTGTCGCTGTAGTAACACCGGAACGCGTGAGATTACCGAAGTTACGCGCTGTCGGGTTGGGCTAGCACTTGGATGGATCTGCCGAGCGCTCTTGCCAAACGGGGTGCACTCAGCCCTTGTGAGGCAAACTGAGGAGCTACTTGATTGAGAAGTAGCGGCTCCGCTCTCGTAAACTGACATACGGCCGGGAGAGCGGTGTGCTGACCACGTACCCCTCCTCATCCGCATCCAGTGACGCCTGTGTCCTGAGGAAGACACGGCGACCGGTCGGTGCGGTTTGGCATTCATAGCCTGTTCGCGCTGTTTAGTTCAGATTAGATGTCTCCTACAGTAAAACTGCGACTCTTGCTTGAGTGCAGGTGTTCATCACATCATGTTAACAGCTTCTGTAAAAGCAGGCCTGGACGCGCACCATGAAATGTGCAAACACTATGCGATATAGTGGCTGAACGGCATCTGACCGTCACTAGCCCTGAAAGTAGCGGGGTCGGTACCGCAACCTACTGCATCTTGCACTGTCCTCTGAGTAGGTAGACTACAGCCCTTAGAAGGCGGGGATTTGTTCCTAAAGTTGAGTAACTGGTTTTGCCTGTACTATATGGCTCTACGAGAACTCAACTGAGCTACAGAAAAAATTACATGCAAACCTCCGCCAGGATAACAAGGAATTAATATAGAGGTAGAGGGATTACTTCTGGCAATGTGACACTGTTCATTACAATTGTTAACTATTTCATTCAGCCATGGGACTAAAGTTCCCATAGTATTGATTATAAATCAAATTATGATTGGTACATGAGATGCACCAGACCGAAAATCGACTGCCGCATAGTGTTATGTTCAACAGTCTGTACATATACATTCCTAGTTTGATTAACAATTTATATCGTACAGACTGGCCTCATAAATCACCAATTTCAATGTAATATAAAATGTGTGGGACTAGTTGGCGCAGCGGCTGAAGTATAACAGTAAATACCTCCGCAGTTTGGTACCTCTATGAGATCTAATCATCAATGTTTTGCTTCAGATGAATGTGGCATACTTGAAGAAACTTCGGGACTATTTTCCTCACAGAACGGGTTCTATCGTAAATACTAGAGGCAGTGTTATACAGCACTAGCTTGATGTCTCCTGAGGGTGGTTAGGTTCTTGGTTGGTGTGTTGATTTCAATGTTCTATTAGCGATCTACCGTGGCTTTGTACGGGTAGCAATAGCTGACTATTTCTGGACGACTTGTCTGGCACGGCGGTAAAAAAACCACACTTATTATAAAAATCCACGTATCTAGTTTCCACGTCTCCTCCTAAACCACTAGACCGGTTTCAACCAAACTTGGTACATACATCACTATACGGAAAGAATCGCCATGGGGGGTGAGAAACACTTACGTATGTGTTTCCCACGATGCGCGAATACCCTTTCTTTATTCATTCAGTATTTGATAGTGAGAACACTTAAGTGACTTGCAGCAAACTTAACGCATAATTTCCTTTAGGAAACTTTTCCTCACTGACACAAAATAAAGGAAGAAAAAAAAGTTTATCATTTACTACATTTTCGCCGTTCATGCAGCAAATCTGCCGCATGAGGCATAGTGTTTTAATTTAGCACTCTTTTACTACTAATCGTATTCACCACACATTTTTCATACAGTATTCACATATTATACGGAATGTACCTAAGAAACTATATCGTTGGGCAACACACAGTTCAGAAGATATGACATCATGAACATTGATCTGATTGAAAATGAAGCTGCTGGTTTTGCCGGAGATAGAGGTGAAATACGTATACAAATATGTGTGAAACATGTAAATATATGTGGACTATATGTGACATGTGTGTATGCAGGCAAAGCTGCAGGTAAAAACTTCCTACTAAGTCCCTGGATCGACTTCACCTAAACTAGGTACACATATTTCTATCTGAAAAGAAATACCGTATATCTCCAAATCCAAAAGCATGTTTTCTCCAGAAATTTCATGGCCAGAAGTAAGGGCTCGTCTTGCATTCGCTGCATGTGATGTGGATTTTTCTTGTCCTTACCGAATAGAACTCGAGCTTCTATTAAGCTGTAACTGTACTCTCTACCACGTCTACCGCTTTCACCAATGTTACGTTATCAATTATTATTTGATTTACGAAATCCCATTTATAACCTGCGTAAGGTGTGTAATGGATGGTAGTGTGTTACACCGTGGTTCAAAATCAAACTTTTCAATAGGATGCAGGTGTTGTTATGATGCAAATTTTAAAATCGTGGTTGTCCGTCACGAAGAAGCAACAAACTTTTGTGCTGCCTCGAGAAAATAAGGAGTCATAGAAGCCAATGTTCGTAGGTGGCGAAAGGACAAAGGATGTCTCAAAAATGCGAAGTCGACTAGGAGAGCTTTCAGTGGTCCACGGAGTGGACGTTTCATAAATACTGAAATGGAATTATTGGTATTTGTGGGCGTGAAACAAAGACGGTGTGGCACCTTCCCGCCATGTCACAGGAAAACGGTGTCCAACTTAAAGCCAGCTATGGATGGTGTAAGAGGATGAAGCGACACAATGGACCTGTGCTCTGACGTCAAACATTCCTTTTTCAGCATCTTCCAGCACCGTATATGGAGAAGTTGGTCGAGTATCAGCGACAGGTAATAAGACTGAGAAAGAAACGTGCTCACCCGTAGGGAAATGGATCGTGGTGTGCCGAGACTCCTGGATGACATCATCCAACAGAACAAATGAATAGAAAGGCGCCAAAGGGGTAGTTGTATGCATTGCGGGGAAGGAGAAATCGTGAATCACTATGATATTGTGTGTGCTTCTCGATGGAATAAGATGCGACCCTACGTCATTCTTGATCGTAAAATACGGCAAAGAAAAAGCTGTTGTCTGGTGTCAAATTTTGTTGCAAGGGATAAGTGTGGATGACCAACGAGTTGATTACAGATTGGCTGTGTACAGTCTGGAACAAGCGGCCAGGCGTTGTTCTGCAGACTCGTAAGATTCTGATTCTTGATGTTTTCAAGGGGCATCTGACACCAGCACTGAAATTAAGCACAGATCTAGTCAATCCAGAAGGTGTGACGTCACAATTATAGGTGCTAGATTTCGTGGTAAATGAGCCATTTGAAAACCATCTGAAGCACCTACACGGCAATTGGTTTCTTCAAGGTAGCTAAGCTCTGAGGCCTACCGGGAAGATGATGAGACATTCAGTACGTCTAACTGTGGAATGGATCCAAACTACTTGGACACTCATATAGAATGCTTTAATTGTTAACAGCTTTAAGAAGTGTTGTGTAACTAATGCATTAGATAGGATTGAGGATGATCTACTATGGGAAGAAATACAAGATATCCATGACAGTGCCAATGAAATTGCTAATTTTCTGGATCTCCACAGTGTGGAGGACTAAGTGTCATCTGCATCTTCTATGGCAGAAATTCATCTTATTTTATTTCTGTGTACCGGTACTTTTATTGTCTCCTTCAGTTACAGTAATAAGGTAACCATTTGTAAGTTTTCAAAATAAACCTATTATGTTTTCCCAGAAGTTGAAAATAACGCTACAATTGTAAAGTTCTTTTGTTATCACAAGACCGGTTTCAGGCTCTTATACAGCAGTGTGCTACCTAAGAGCGCTCGTAGGTAACACACCGCGCCTAGAATACGTCTGCTGCCGCGCTCGGGGCTCACAGCACCAAGTTATGACACCTGAAGATGGAAGTATAAGAGCCCGAAACCGATCGAGTGATAAGAAAAGAGCTTTACAACTGTAACGGTATTTTCAACCTCTGTTATTTCTCCAACAGAGTTGTTTCTATTATGTTTTTCTGTAATCCGTTGTTCAACAACGGTGAGTTGCCTGACATTCTGCCTTGGATTCGGAGATACATGGCTGTGGTGGTAAGCGCCTCCTATTGAAATGGGGGTGGGGATAGTTTAGAGGGAGAAGGGGAGGAGGAGATGTACTGAAAATGAGGGGTGAAGGAAATGGACACAGGTATGTGGAGGATACGGGCAGGGTGAGAGGAGGCAGAAAAGGACAGAGAAAGGTAAGAGAAGAATATGGACAGACAGGAGAAAGACGGAGGAAGAAAGCAAATGGGCAGAGGAAGGGAAGAGGAGGAGAGAGAAAGGGAAGGAGGGGGAGGAAAGATGGACATAAAGGAAAGAGATGGACTAATAGAAGATTGGAAGAAATATATACCTATGTGTATTTAAACTGGGGACCTAGAAACGATGGAGGGACTTCGTCCTGCCGTAGCCCTCAGGTGTTCATGACCCCACAACAGGCCACAGCAGTCTACCCACCCCACCGCCGCCCCACACCAATCATAGGGTTATTGTGCGTTTTGGCCCCCAGTGGACACGGCCCCCCGTTTCCCCCCCCCCCCCCCCCTTCCCGCGAACGTCTCATACCAGACAAGTGCAACCCCAAATGTTGGCATGGTAGAGTAGTGATGGTGTACGCATACGTGGACGCAGTGTTTGCACAGTAATGGCCGACATAGTGGATCTGAGGTGGAATAAGGGGAACCAGCCCGCATTCGCCGAGGTGGATGGAAAAACGCCTTAAAACCCATCCACGGGCTGGCCGGCACACCGGACCTCGACACTAATCCGCCGGGCGGATTCGTGCTGGGGACTGGCACGCCTTCCTGCTCGGGAAAAAGTGTGTAAGACTGCGTGGCTAGCTGGGCGGGTCTATACCCATGTGCTCAGTCAGCTGTATTCATATAACTTCCTCGTGAATCAGTCAATATTTTAGTTGAAACCTAAGATTAGCCTTCGCATATGGAGAGACAGATAGATATAAGCAGCCAATTTGCACGAAATATCTATTAATTATACACAGAAACCTTCATTGGGGGTCAGCCATCAGTTCCTGAGATTTGTCCGAGTACACAAAGGAGAAGACGCAGTAGGGGCCTTTGTCGTAATATGTTTAGAAGATGTGTATGTGGCCAAGCTTCACTGAATTGCAGCAACTGTTTACTTTATGCTTTCCCGCCAGATGCGCTTCCGCCGTTCATGGCCAGCTCGTAGCTCTCACCATTGCCACGGGGTGTCACGCCGAACGCCTGTTAAATATGGAACAGACGGCAGTATATCTATTACCACTTATCTTTACTATAATTATAAATTGTATACTCAAAGCATCATCGTGGATCTGTCTTTTAGTGAAAACTCCTACCGTAGTTTCTCAGATTAGCCTTCACGTTCTCACAACACTACCATAACAAAGGTCAAAAATTAATTATGATTTTAGTGTTGCTCACGCTGCTAAATATTGCATTTTCTGGCAAAAACAAAGTAATATTATGTGGCAGGTGTCATTAGAGCACAGTTAATGAAGTCATTTCATGAAATAATGGATAAACTAGGCACTCATCTTTTCGCGTTTCCCACGCTGGTCTCGTTGTGAGATCAATAGTTGAAAATCTAGGTGGTGATGATTCCAAGCTCGGATGCAAAGAGGCCTAGGTGTTATTCTGCGATATTCAAAAATTTTATAGATGTGTTTCATAAACCATTCTTCAAGATTAAACTTTTGCAAGTTAGCACAATGGTGATGTAAAAAAGTAATCAGTACTCCGAATTTTATGTTACACTTCTTTTTTATTACTTTTGTTACAATATCACGTAACTCACAAAACATCAATTCGCAATATAAAACATACTTGAAAATATCTTCCTCACTGTTAAAGTTCACATTTTATAAACTGACTACAATTTGCGTCTTTTGAACATGACGACCAAGACTTGACTCTTTAATAACCGCTTACGCGCCAATAAAATCAGAGTTACAAGTACGTCAAAGATCATAGTGGGAAAAGAAAGAATACACTAAGAATAATATCATTGCAACATAAACATATCGATGTATCAAAGTACCTCTACATTAATGAAATCAAATCTGAATGTTGTCTCAGAAATATGTTAACTACTTTACAGAAACACAGTATAATATTGCTGGTATCGAGAAGTTGAGGTGAGGTTCCGTAATGGTTACGTAATTAAAGTACCATTACAACGTCCAGACAGAAATTGCGATGGCGCACTTCTTGAATACATGTATGAACGTATAAGTCCATGTTGAGATCCAACCACCTCTCCAAATCCACCTCTATCGATTTACCTTCTGACTCCTCATGATCAACCATTCCTCCTAAAATCCAGGCAATGTTTATAGAACGAACTATCAGCAACTCCCACCTGCGTAACTTCTACCTCACCATTTGCGATCACTCTATCCAATTAACAAAGACAAGGAGCGACATGGCGCAGTGATTCGCACAGCGGACTCGCATTCTGGAGGACGACGGCTCAAAACCACGTCCGGCCATCCGGATTACATTTTTCGGTAACCCTCCTAAATCACTCCAGGCACGTGCTGGGATCGTTTCTGTGAAAAGGTGAATGCCGATTGCGTTCACGTTTTCGCAATCCGAGCTTGTGCTTCGTCTCTGATGACAGTGCTGTTGACAGAGCGCTAAACTCCAGTCTTCCTTCCTTCCAATTAATTGACACAATGAACAGCTTGGACTGTCTATTGGCTGCCAACTAACTTAGAAACCCCATCTACTAACTACTCAAATGAAAGACCACAATAGACGAAAACTACGAAAATGAATAACTAGCCAGACTTGGGTTTTTCACCCATCCCCTATCTCCAGAATCTTGATCTGACCCACGCTGTCCTACAAAAATGTTGCTTGGATATCCTTTCTACCTGTGCTATTAGTCCCTACAAATGTTTGAACGTCATGTACTTTACCTTACTTTGTGAATCCGCTTACCTCCTCCCCCGGATCTCCCCGTTATTGATCCTCTACCATCTTACTGAATTTCCATTCTATTCAGCTACATCGAACACGTCGACATATTCTAAACCATCCTCAACCTAGATTCGAACATCCGCATCGTTTTCCTTATGATCACCAATCCCGGAATGCTGCGGCGAATTTAGAAATACATCCTAGTGACTCTGTATCTAAACACACCCCATATCACACTGCAACAACGAATTCGCCCCGATATGTATCCGTCCTACAACTGCAATTCGCCGCCTGCCCCACTCCACATGAAGCGTCTCCCCACCCTCTCCCATCACCTTCACTGGCCACCCTTTCCCGTCGATACCATGGCCCAGACCAGCCAACAAACTTCTCCTCCCTTTCTCTCCCACTATCCACCCTAACACTTAGCGCCATTTCCATAGATGCCACCCAACAGCCTATATCTTTACACTCCCCCCCTCCACCCCCCTCGCCCGCTAAACAACACCCACATTTTTCGCCAGTGCAATTCATTCAGCTTTTTAATGAATGTCGTTGCTGTCCTCTTCAAAGTGTTTTGTCAACTTTATTTCATCTTCTTATACATATTAAATTTTTTTTTATTTTGCATCCTTAAATCTTCTTTCCATGTCTTTATTCACACTGTAAATTCTGCTGCTTGAAGAGCGGATGTTGTACCGCTGGTTATACCGCTGGTAACTTACAACCCTCCCATAAGGGGCGATGGGAAAGAAATAATTATAAAGAGTAGCTCCTGGATTACAAAAATTCAAATGGCTCTGAGCACTATGGGACTTAACATCTGAGGTCATCAGTCCCCTAGACCTTTGAACTACTTAAACCTAACTAACCTCAGAACATGACACACATCCATGCCCGAGGCAGGATTCGAACCTGCGACCGTAGCGGTTGCGTGGTTCCAGACTGTAGCACCTAGAACCGCTCGGAAACCCCGGCCGGCCCTTGATTACAGAGTCACGAGGTAAATACTTGTACATTTCAGATGTAAAGGACAGCAGTCAGTAAACAGAATCCGTAATTTATTGCGGATCTATATTTTCACTATAACATTGTCATTATCGGTGCATTACCAGTAGTCATATACAAGGTGAGTCTTATTAACGTTTAAAAACCCCAGAAGCAACGTAGATGACGCTAAGACAAGTAATTTAATGTAAGACACATGTCAGAAAAAACCTAATACGTGTGAGACCTGAGTTTCTCCTGGCGTATTCAACTTTCAAATAACTTCCGGGAATTCAGGTAACACTTAAAAAACAAAAAATGGTTCAAGTGGCTCTGAGCATTATGGGACATAACATCTGAAGTCATCAGTCCCCTAGAACTTAGATCTACTTAAACCTAACTAACCTAAGGACATCACACACATCCATGCCCTAGGCAGGATTCGAACTTGCGACCGTAGCGGTCGCGCGGTTCCAGACTGAAGCGCCTAGAACCGCTAGGCCACACCGACCGGCTAACACTTTCAGCGACCGCCGATATTTCGGCAGGAGAACACCCCGCCATTTTCAAGGCAAACTGCAGCGGACAGGCGGCGTACATGCAAATTTAAAACCTCGGTTCTCGGACTGATGCAGGAAAGCTAACACATACACTGAACACTAGCGCCACCAAAGATGACCAAAGTCAGAGATATCGACAGTGAGACTACAAACTCGCAGTTGAGGTAGCATTGACCCTGTCCCTCGGTTTTCTGTTCGGAAATAGCAGATCTACTTGGCTGCTATAATCGTGTGTGCCGTTTATGCTCAGTACATCGGTCCTCCATGGTCCTGATAGTATGACCAATATATGCCATGCCGCAGCTACAAGAATGCGATGTACACCCGTCTTACGCAGACCAAGACCATCCTTAACACAACTCGAAAGCACTCTAATTTTAGATGGAGGTCGAGACATTACTTGGATACTTGTGACTCCGTGTTATTATACAGGGTTATTACAAATGATTGAAGCGATTTCACAGCTCTACAATAACTTTATTATTTGAGATATTTTCACAATGCTTTGCACACACATACAAAAACTCAAAAAGTTTCTTTTAGGCATTCACAAATGTTCGATATGTGCCCCTTTAGTGATTTGGCAGACATGAAGCCGATAATCAAGTTCCTCCCACACTCGGCGCAGCATGTCGCCATCAATGAGTTCGAAAGCATCGTTGATGTGAGCTCCCAGTTCTGGCACGTTTCTTGGTAGAGGAGGTTTAAACACTGAATCTTTCACATAACCCCACAGAAAGAAATCGCATGGGGTTAAGTCGGGAGAGCGTGGAGGCCATGACATGAATTGCTGATCATGATCCCCACCACGACCGATCCATCGGTTTTCCAATCTCCTGTTTAAGAAATGCCGAACATCATGATGGAAGTGCGGTGGAGCACCATCCTGTGGTACGTTTAGCTCCCTGCTTGCTTTATTCGTCGACTTCCGCGGGCTCCGCGTGAAACTTGCCCGCACGCGTTCAATCGTTTCTTCGCTCACTGCAGGCCGACCCGTTGATTTCCCCTTACAGAGGCATCCAGAAGCTTTAAACTGCGCATACCATCGCCGAATGGAGTTAGCAGTTGGTGGATCTTTGTTGAACTTAGTCCTGAAGTGTCGTTGCACTGTTATGACTGACTGATGTGAGTGCATTTCAAGCACGACATACGCTTTCTCGGCTCCTGTCGCCATTTTCTCTCACTGCGCTCTCGAGCGCTCTGGCGGCAGAAACCTGAAGTGCGGGTTCAGCCGAACAAAACTTTATGAGTTTTTCTACGTATCTAGTGTGTCGTGACCATATGTCAATGAATGGAGCTACAGTGAATTTATGAAATCGCTTCAATCATTTGTAATAGCCCTGTACAGGGTGTCCCAGCTATCTTGTCCACCCAAAATATCTTTGGAACAATAACAGCTATTGGAAAACGAATTTCACCGGTATCGATGTAGGGCTGAGCCCATGAATGTACATATTTGGAAACATTCTAAAACGAAAGAATTTGTGTTTTTTAACATAAACTTATGTTTTTTTAAATGGACCTCCTATACTTTTTCTTCAGCAATCCATAGCATGACAAAGCACATAGAAAATGGCGTTGATTGCATCGAAATATTCCCATTACATCCCGAGATATTGAGACGCGAAGTTGCTTGAAACACCCGACATGCGCTGCTAGCGCACGTCCAGAAGCTCAGGCGCGAACCCCATGCTGCCCGTAATCGCAGCAGGATGGCAGCAGACCGTATTATTCGTTTCGGACCTCTTGATAAGATGGAAGTGTGATTACGCATGTCAATCACATCGCGATTACGGGCAGCATGGGGTTCACGCCTGAGCCTCAGGACGTGCGCTAGCAGCGCATGTCGGGTGTTTCAAGCGTCAACTTCGCGTCTTAATATCTCGGGATGTAATGGGAATATTGCGATGCAATCAACGCCATTGTGTATGTGCTTTGTCATGCTATGGATTGCTGAAGAAAAAATGTAGGAGGTCCATTTAAAATAACATAAGTTTGTGTTATAAAACACATATGCTTTCGTTTTATAATGTTTCCAAATATGTACATTCATGGGCCCCAGCCCTACATTGATACCGGTGAAAGTCGTTTTCCAATAGCTGTTATTGTTCCAGAGATATTTTGGGTGGACAAGATAGCTGGGACTCCCTGTGTAACACCGACGTATTGGCAAGCACGTCCAGCTATTGTGACAGTGTTATTGGGGAGGCAGTTGAGATTAAATTAACGAGCAACCTCCTTAACAGGGAAGGATGTTTTGGTTTAAACTCTGTTTGAAACCCGGCTCTTTCCCTTGTCAAAAACAGAGGACAGCGCCAATGCTACATCACCTGCGAGTTCTTAGTCTCACTATCGATATCTCTGACTTTGGTCATGTTTGGTGGCACAAGTGTTCAGTGTGTTTTATCTTTCCTGCATCAGTCCGAGAACCGAGGTCTTGAAGTTGCATGTATCTTGAACGTGCATGTACGCCGCCTGTCCGTTGCAATTTGCCTTGAAGATGGAGGGTGTCCTCCCGCCGAAATATCGGCGCTCGCTTAAAGTGATACCTGGCTGAATTCCCGGAAGTTATTTGAAACCCCATACGTGGACGACAAATGTCGAATAATATGACGTACGTCACCGCACGCGCAGCGGTGAAGTCTGTCGGTCTGTCACAGCTGATCACCCCAACCCAAGTCAAGTATTCACGTCGGTGTCGCTCTGGGACTACGTGCACGAGTTCAGCGTGTGGGGCTAAGGGTTCCATTCTTTCGTGTGGCAGACATTATTTTCTTTCATTGCGATAGACAATTATATGTTTCAAGTGAAGTAAGATTTATTACTTTATTTACCAGCCTCGCAGTAACCGGTCGTTAATTGCAAAATACAGAACAACAAAAGCCTATCGTATTGCGTAACAAGCAAATGAGTATAATCTTTCGAAATGTATCGCTAACAGTAAATGTCCTACGTGTCTTAACTAAATAAAGCCTATACAGGGTGTTACTAAAAGGTACGGCCAAACTCTCAGGAAACATTCTTCACTCACAAAGAAAGAAAATATGTTATGTGGGCATGTGTCCGGAAACGCTTACTTTCCATGTTAGAGCTCATTTTATTACTTCTCTTCAAATCACATTAATCATGGAATGGAAACACACAGCAACAGAACGTACCAGCGTGCCTTCAAACACTTTGTTACAGGAAATGTTTAAAATGTCCTCCGTTAGCGAGGATACATGCATCCACCCTCCGTCGCATGGAATCCCTGATGCGCTGATGCAGCCCTGGAGAATGGCGTATTGTATCACAGCCGTCCATAATACGAGGACGAAGAGTCTTTACATTTGGTACCGGGGTTGCGTAGACAAGAGCTTTCAAATGCCCCCAAAAATGAAAGTCAAGAGGGTTGAGGTCAGGAGAGCGTGGAGGTCATGGAATTGGTCCGCCTCTACCAATCCATCGGTCACCGAATCTGTTGTTGAGAAGCGTACGAACACTTCGACTGAAATGTGCAGGAGCTCCATCGTGCATGAACCACATGTTGTGTCGTACTTGTAAAGGCACCGAAGTCAACATTACCTTCCTTCAACTGGGCCAACTGGCGGTGAATCGAGGAAGTACAGTACATACTGACGAAACCTAAATGAGCTCTAACATGGAAATTAAGCGTTTCCGGACACATGTCCACATAACATCTTTTCTTTATTTGTGTGTGAGGAATGTTTCCTGAAATTTTTTTGTAACACCCTGTATATAAGAAAACAAAACGACAAAGGAAAAGAAACACAAAATTAGAACATCTTTTGCTTAGTTACAGCGAGGGAAATAATTTTGTAGCTTCTACATTTACAACAGATCACATTTGCAAAATGTGTTCGAAAACACAGTAGCCTAGCGGAGCGATTTGTAGCACAGCCCACCTACCGGCAATGGTAGGATCGACTATCTCAATCGCTGCATGTGCAGGTAGGAATGTCAACTGGTGTCGTGCTAGCAACATATCAAACACTGATGGTTTTACAAAACTACGGTAGTTTGACAAAAGTCGTGTTACAGCGTAAAAGGCTTGTGAAATTCGAATCGGTGTACATAGTCGTTTGCCCTTGATTGCATAACCTTTCGCCTTAATTACAGCCGCACAGCGGGATGGCATGGAGTCAACGATGGCAACCAAACGATGCAGGGGGATTTTCTGCCATTCTTTAACCAAAGATTGCAATACTTGTTTGCTGGCCGGGTAGTTTTCGTCGCCTTAGCCTTCGACAGAGTTCGTCCCACAAGTGTCCAGTCAGATTGAGATCTGGGCTTTCGCTAGTGAAACGCCCTGCTAAACCCGCAGGACAGGACAGGTAGTTGGAATTGTGGAAAGGGGCCAAAATGAGCGGCTGTCAGTTTCACTCAAACACATTCAACTTTATTTATTTGACCAAACATTACAGTACAAATTCTTGAACTTAGTTATCGGCTGAATAAGCCACACTACCTTATGCCTTAAGGGCACAACCACTTTAATAAAAAAAGGCTAAAAGCCGTTAATTCAAAATTCAGACGCCAAATAGAATATTTAGAAGGCAGAAAGCCTCACGTTAAGTAACTTCTAAAATTTGGCTGAAGGACCAAAAATCGAACATTTGAAAAGCAAGGAACTTTAATTTTAATGCAGCTGAAGGCCCATGACTTAACACTAAAAACAATTCAACTTTAATTCAAAACCATCGGCTATGAGCCATACAAATATACACAACAGAAAATAAGAAAAGGCAGGTAGTTAACGGCGCCCAGAAGTTTGGAGGGTCGGCCAGCACTTGAAATACTAACGTTCACTTACGTGAGACAGGCAGTCGGCCCAACCATTCTCGATCCGACGGCAGCCTAACCGATAGACAGTCAATGGACCCAACGACAAGGTAAATTACGGTCCACTCGACCAGCACACAACGGGGAGTTCAATGCAAACGCAAAAGGCGTGGACGCCCACAACCAAGCATACATTAAGCTGTCGAACTACACACCGTGCTGGACAGCGACAACGTCAATGGCCAGGGCAGGTAACCGGAATGTTAACGGCCCAAGGCAGAAAATTCCGCTTTCAAATAACCAAATACAATTAGACTCCACAGGACGGTGGTTAAACCTTCACCAACTCGAACACACACGTTGCTTCTCACAGGAATATCCCAACAGTCAACAACGAGAACCAAACGGCACAATGTGAACAGTCTTGACTTGCTGGTAAGTTAAATCCAAACTCAACTTTTGTGACCAGAGTCGGTGAGCCACGGACCTCGTAGCAATTGGAACAGCCCCACACAATCTGACACTACATACAGACCGCCAGCGGGCTCTGCAAAACTATGTCCTGCGGAGATTTCCTCGCTGCTCCACACCAACCGACCGACTGCCACTCATCAGCACAGAGACAGCACTGAAATAACTGAGCAGTCGACATCACAAGCTACACACAGTTTCACGAACACTTGCATGAAGGACTAGACAATACTAACGGCAGCGATTGTGCAATAACAAGGACGAATCACGAGTCGGCACACGCAGCCAATCCATAAGCGATCGCCGGCCAACAAAAAACATCGTCCGACAACACGACCGACCGACGACCAACGAAGGTGGTCCGCACTCATGTGATGTGTATCGGCAACCTTCGGGCGAGACATGGCTGTCCGGACCTCACTGCAGCCGCGCCCAGACTGAACTTCTGCAGCGTCCTAAGTCAAACACTACCAGGTCCGAACTGCACTGGTAGCGCCTCCAAATTCACTGACAGATCCGAACTAACTCCCAGCACACGACAACCGGGAAGTAATAGCAGTCAGCAAAGATAATACGCCAGGGCTTATATCGATAAGCACTGCTGCTGCCGCTCACGGGGTGGGGGGGGGGGGGGGGCAAAGCAGCAACTCAGTGGCAACAGAAATTGAAACTAACATAACGGTAAAAGGACAGGATGTACGAGGTGCATTCAAGTTCTAAGGCCTCCGATTTTTTTTTCTAATTAACTACTCACTCGAAATCGATGAAACTGACGTTACTTCTCGACGCAATCGCCCTGCAGACGTACACATTTTTCACAATGCTGACGCAATGATTCCATGGCAGCGGCGAAGGCTTCTTTAGGAGTCTGTTTTGACCACTGGAAAATCGCTGAGGCAATAGCAGCACGTCCGGTGAATGTGCGGCCACGGAGAGTGTCTTTCATTGTTGGAAAAAGCCAAAAGTCACTAGCAGCCAGGTCAGGTGAGTAGGGAGCATGAGGAATCACTTCAAAGTTGTTATCACGAAGAAACTGTTGCGTAACGTTAGCTCGATGTGTGGGTGCGTTGTTTTGGTGAAACAGCACACGCGCAGCCCTTCCCGGACGTTTTTGTTGCAGTGCAGGAAGGAATTTGTTCTTCAAAACATTTTCGTAGGATGCACCTGAATTTGTTCTTCAAAACATTTTCGTAGGATGCACGTGTAACCGTAGTGCCCTTTGGAACGCAATGGGTAAGGATTATGCCCTCGCTGTCCCAGAACATGGACACCATAATTTGTTCAGCACTGGCGGTTACCCGAAATTTTTTTGGTGGCGGTGAACCTGTGTGCTTCCATTGAGCTGACTGGCGCTTTGTTTCTGGATTGAAAAATGACATCCACGTCTCATCCATTGTCACACCCGACGAAAACAAAGTCCCATTCGTGCTGTCGTTGCACGTCAACATTGATTGGCAACATGCCACGCGGGCAGCCGTGTGGTCATCCGTCAGCATTCGTGGCACCCACCTGGATGACACTTCTCGCATTTTCAGGTCGTCATGCAGGATTGTGTGCACAGAACCCACAGAAATACCAACTCTGGAGGCGATCTGTTCAGCAGTCATTCGGCGATTCCCCAAAACAATTCTCTCCACTTTCTCGATCATGTCGTCAGACCGGCTTGTGCGAGCCCGAGGTTGTTTCGGTTTGTTGTCACACGATGTTCTTCCTTCATTAAAGTGTCGCACCCACGAACGCACTTTCGACACATCCATAATTCCATCACCACATACCTCCTTCAACTGTCGACGAATTTCAATTGGTTTCACACCACGCAAATTCAGAAAACGAATGATTGCACGCTGTTCAAGTAAGGAAAACGTCGCCATTTTAAGTATTTAAAACCTCATTCTCGCCGCTGGCGGTAAAATTGCATCTGCCGTACGGTGCTGCCATCTCTGGGACGTATTGACAATGAACGCGGCCTCATTTTAAAACAATGCGCATGTTTCTATCTGTTTCCAGTCCGGAGAAAAAAAAATCGGAGGCCTTAGAACTTGAATGCACCTCGTAAAATAAGAGATGGCGCGAACACGAGCCACGCACGGCTCAACTAGGCCACTTAAGCATCCTTACTTGTCCTTACCTTCATCCTTCTCAAAAAGTCTGAGATGAGCAGAGGTGTGTTTAGGATCATTGTCGTGATGAAATTCCCAGTTTCGTCCCATTTTGTCTTTGGATGGGGCAACATATGCGTTTTCAAGATTTCACAATATTTGAAACGATCCAGAATGCTTTCAATAGGCATCGAGGTCTGACTCCTGAACAGGAGAAGCATCCCCACACCACAACATTCCCACCACCATGACTCACAGTGGGTACTTGGTAGCGGACATCATTTCTTGCACTGACCGGACTTCGAACATATCGAATATCATCGCTGCAGAACACACGCGACCACTGTTCAGGTGCCCAGACCTCATGAGCTCTGGCAAACTCAGGTCGTGCTTACCCACTCTTTGCCGATATTAGTAGCTTTTTGCTTGGGCGTCGGCCATGAAGATTAGAGTCTCCGAAGTACTGTTCGATATTTCCACGTTGCGGAACTCACGTGTCTCTCTGTTTATATCAACACTGGTGCTTTCAGGATCGCCCTTTTACATCCTGCTTTGAGGTTACTCATTCGGACAGTGACTTTGCTGGGCATGCCCGCCCTTTGTTTATTACCTGTGGCCCTGTTAATCGTTTCTTCTTATTCCAAACACTCATATTTTTTCTGGACCAACAAAAATCCCGAGTAACGGGTTCCTGACACTTGATTCGCTCTAGGTCATCCATTACCGCATTTTTGAGATCTGTTGAATACTCTTTACCTTCGGCACGTTGCGAACTGCTCATAAACATAAGCTAATATAAAGCTAAGGTATCCAACGTAATACAGACGTAGGCATTTGTTTACCGACAATAAACCACGTGTAAAAATACTTTTGGACCGAGCACGACAGCACTGTCTATTTTGTACTTACCGCCATTGCGCTGAATCATGATGCATGTGTTTATGTGGACTCGTGCCACTGCACGATGAGCCAAAACAAGCTGACTAGACGGGGAGGCGCAGGCCGTAGTCCTAGCAAGCGAAAATGTGTGAAAAAATAAGAATACTGCAGAAACATGGCTTAGCCCCAGCGTGAGGTGATGTTTCCAGAATGACGTTTTCACTCTGCAGCGGAGTGTGTGCTGATATGAAACTTCCTGGCGGTTCGACTCCCCGTGTGGCACACAGTTTTAATCTGCGAGGAAGTTTCATATCGGCGAACACCCCGCTGCAGAGGGAAAATTTCATTCTGGAAACATCCCTCCAGTCTGGGGCTAGGCCATGTTTCCGCAGTATTCTTTTCTTCACGAGTGCTAGGCCTGCAAGGTTCGCAGGAGAGCTTCTCTGAATTTTGGAAGGTAGGAGACAAGGTACTGCAAGAAGTAAAGTTGTTTCGGGATTGCAGCCGGATCATGTTGACTTCTTGCCACGATATTTCGGCTGGCAATCGTCCAGCCATATTCAGGTGAGTTGTCCGTCACTGGAGACTGCAAGTTCCCGGAGTCAACGTTATAGCAAAAAATTCGCGCGAAAACGGATGCGCATTGGCCTCCAGCACAGGAGCGTCCTCTATCGAAATCCGCGCCCTCTGGAGCTACTGTTCTATCCGTGGCGCCTAGGCGCATGCGTAAAGGTGAAAACTACATGTCCGTCCTCTGTCGGAATGCGCGCCCGCGTCTATGAATAAACTGTCTTCTCTCAGAAGAAATTAGAGAGATCACCGGGTCCCAAGTCTTGTCCATTTGAAAACCGCCATCACGATTTATAAGATTTTGCGCTAGGCGTATCTCCACAGATTCTTTGATTACTGAATCCCAGAAAGTTTTCGCTGGGGCCAAGATTTTCGTGGCAGAAAAATCCATAGCGTGCCCTGTGGTAATACAGTGCTCAGCTACGGCCGACTTACTGGGCTGCGAAAGGCGAGTGTGGCGTTCGTGTTCAACGCACCTTTCATGTACTGTGCGTGTGTCGTCTGACCGATGTAAGCTTTGCCACACTGGCAAGGAATTTTATAGATCCCGGCCTTCCGCAGACCCAGATCGCCCTTTATTGAACCGAGAAGGGCACTAATCTTCGCCGGTGGCCGGAACATTACTTGATGTTTCCTTAGAATCCGGCCTATTTTAGATGAAAGGTTATCGTCGTATGGAAGGAACGCCCTGGAATTGAATAGCTCCTTATCTTCTTGAATTTGTGAGTGGTCACGTTTCTTCCTTCTTAGCGCAGTTCTAATCTGATGTCGAGAGTAACCATTACCTCTGAACACCGACTCTAAATGTTCCAGCTCCTTTGTAAGGCTGTCTCCATCAGAAACAACACGAGTCCGGTGCACCAACGTTCTAAGGACGCCGGTAATTTCTGCGGGATGATGACAACTCGACGCCCGCAGGTAAAGGTCCGTATGTGTTGGCTTACGGTAGACAGAATGCCCCTATGACCCATCCACTCTCTTAGTAACCAAGACGTCCAAAAACGCCAAGCAACCATCCTTCTCTATTTCCATCGTCAACTGGATGTTCTTGTGGATTGCATTCAGATGTTGCAAGAACCGTGACAGTTCTTCTTCACCATGGGGCCACACTACAAAAGTGTCATCTACATATCGCCAGAAAACTTTCGGTTTAAGTTGTGCCGAATCTAGTGCCCTTTTCTCAAAGTCTTCCATAAAAAAGTTTGCTACCAAAGGCGAGAGAGGACTGCCCATGGCAACACCGTCAGTCTGCTCAAAATATTCGTTGTTAAATAAAAAGTGTGGCAAGAATCCCGAAATCTCATCGAACATTCAATACGCCGAGAAAAATCCAAGAATCACAGAATTAAAGTTGTCAGGACAGTCCTGAGTCTTGCTTTGGTTGCTCAGTCGGTAGAGAACATGCCCTTAAAAGGAAAAGGTTACGAGTTCGAGTCTCGGTCCGGCCCACTGTATTAATCTGCCAGGAAACAAAATACTCTTTTCGTGACTGTACAATCCAGTTCGAGCTGCCAGTGGTGGCGGCCATACATGGGTGAGGTGTGCTGTCTTGCCTAAATGTGTGTGTGTGTGTGTGTGTGTGTGTGTGTGTGTGTGTGTGTGTGTGTGTGTGTGTGTGTGTGCGGGTGTTTTCTATTCTGAAGAAGGCTTAAGCCGAACGCTAAATACACTACTGGCCATTAAAAGTGCTACACCACGAAGATGACGAGCTACACACGCGAAATTTAACCGCCAGGAAGAAGAAGCTGTGATATGCAAATGATTAGCTTTTCAGAGCATTCAGACAAGGCTGGCTCCGGTGGGGACACCTGCAACGTGCTGACATGAGGAACGTTTCCAAACGATTTCTCATAGACAAACAGCAGTTGGCTGGCGTTGCCTGGTAAAAGGCTGTTGCGATGCCTCGTGTAAGGAGGAGAAATGCGTACCATCACGTTTCTGACTATGATAAAGGTCGGATTGTCGACTATCGCGATTGCGGTTCATCGTATCGCAACATTGCTGCTCGCGTTGGTCGACATCTAATGACTGTTAGCAGAATATGGAATCGGTGGGTTCAGGAGGGTAATTCGGAACGCCGTGCTGCATCCCAACGGACTCATATCAGTAGCAGTCGAGATGACAGGCGTCTTATCCGCATGGCTGCAACGGAAGGTGCAGCCACGTCTCGATCCCTGAGTCAACAGATGGGGACGTTTGCATGACAACAACCATCTGCACGGACAGTTCGACGACGTTTGCAGCAGCATGAACTATCAGTTCGGAGACCATGACTGCGGTTATCCTTGACGCTGCATCACAGACCGGAGCGCCTGCGATGGTGTACTCAACGACGAACCTGGGTGCACGAGTGGCAAAACGTCATTTTTTCGGATGAATTCAGGTACTGTTTACAGCATCATGATGGTCGCATCCGTGTTTGGCGACATCACGGTGAAGGCACATTGGAAGCGTGTATTCGTCATCGCCAAACTGGCAGATCACACGGCGTGATGGTATGGGGTGCCATTGGTTACACAATTCGGTCACCTCTTGTTCGCATTGACAGTACTTTGAACAGTAGACGTTACATTTCAGATGTGTCGCGACCCGTGGCTGTACCCTTCATTCGATCCTTGCGAAACCCTACATTTCAGCAGGATAATGCAAGACCGCGTGTTCCAGATCCTGTACGGGCCTTTCTGGATACAGAAAATGTTCGACTGCTGCCCTGGCCAGAACATTCTCCAGGTCTCTCACCAATTGAAAACGTCTGGTCAAAGGTGGCCGAGCAACTGGCTCGTCACAACACGCCAGTCACTACTATTTATGAACTGTGGTATCGTGTTGAAGCTGCATGGGCAGCTGTACCTGTACACGCCATCAAAGCTCTGTTTGACTCAATGCCCAAGCGTATCAAGGCCGTTATTACGGTCAGAGGTGGTTGTTCTGGATACTGATTTCTCAGGATCTATGCACCCAAACTGCGTGAAAATATATTTGTCCAATGAATACCCGTTTCTCATCTGCATTTCTTCTTGGTGTAGCAATTTTAATGGCCAGTAGTGTATCTTCGTTGTGCGTGTCTGCAACTCGATAAGTAATCTTTAAGGTGAATAGGAATCTGTCCTCTTTATATTGTTGATATTCCAGCATGGACTTTCCAGTATTTTGTTACGTGTAAGTTTGTAACGGTGTCGTATGATGTGAGCACTCAGTGTAGGTGGGCCAGCATACGTATGAGACAATAACAGCGCGAGCTCACGCTCCGCGCACCTCGGCGCGCTGGCGCAGAAGGCGCTGGCGGTGAGGCCGGCGTCCCGCGGCGCCTCTGGCGTCTGCCTCCTCCTCCCCCCTCCCCCCCCCCCCCCCCCAAAGCGCTCTCCGCGACATCTCGCTGGCCCGCGGCCCGCGGTGTGCGGCAGTCGCTCGTCGCGAGGCGCAGCACTCGGTCGGCACAGCACGAGACAAGCGGCAGGCGTGACGCCACGCTGCTCTCCCGCCGGCGCACATCGCGTCGCGATACGATATTAAGCAGCAAGTGTTGCTGAGCACGCTCTAGCCCCGGCAGGTAGAGAGGCGGTCACCGAGGGAAACGGCGGGTTCCATTGTTGTCGCGGCCACAGGTGCCTGCACTAACATTGTTGGGCCGCACTTCTCGTTCGCGCCACGCCGGTGTTACAGAGACCGGCCACGATAAGTGAGGGGCGGTACGTACTACATAACGAACTTCCATTTTATCGTTTCTATTCCTATTTCTTTTTTAATTTTATTTATTTATACACCTTACTGTAGCACTCACATTAACGTGATACAAAAATACAATCTCTTGCAGAAATCTAAAATCTTCGCATGACTACAATTTGCTTTAACGTTATTTAACCTCAGTAATAACAATGTATTTTTCATAACGTGCGTTACCAAAGGAGGGGGGGGGCATTACTTTATGCTCCCCCAAGAAAAAATAAATAAAAAATTCGTTAATTGTTGTTGATGTATATTAACAAATTACTGCTTTAGAAAGATCATTAACAGAACTCAAAAGCACTAATTTTAGATGCAGGTCGGAAGATTGCTTGGATACTGGTCATCCCATGTTATATATTGCCATGCACATCCAGATATTGGGACAGTGTTATTAAGGAGGCAGTTGAGATTAAATTAGCGAGTGAAGTATTAATGTGTTAGTAAGAACAAGAACTTGAAAATGTGTTTTAGCACATATTTAGCAACATCAGCACAATTTAAGTATTTTGTGCTATCAGGTGGGGGATGGTAGTAGTTTATGGTCACCCCAAAAAAATTTAAAAATGTAAAATTTCGTTAGTTATTGTTGACTTTTACTCACAAAGTACATTCTAAAGAGTTATTAATGTCTCAGTAGCGTCCTGACGCTGAAAACGTTGAATTTGACGTTGAGTGAAGAAAGCGGCATCTATGACTGAAGAACTTAAATTTTTGTCTCGTGCTTAGCTGCAAAATTTAAATCTTATAGGATAAGATTGAAGAATTCATTAGGAACAATGAATATTTTTTCAAAATGTTAAAATACAAAGTAACTGACTAGATCGTAATATATTCAAAAGGTGGGCACAAGGTGCATCTCATACCCCCTTGTTAAAGCGAAGGCTAAACTTTTTCGGTAATTTCAATTGTTCGAAAATGCCTTGCCTTTTATGCAGCCCTATAAATATGAAAGTTTTATTAAAAACGAAATCAACAAAAGATTTTGATACGACTCCTAATGTGTATGATGTGTTTTCGCCAACTGGTATTGCTTCCAGTATATACAAAATTTTAAACGCGTCCGTTTGCCGTGCGCCGAAAACTGAATGTGCACTCCGAGTGACAGTCGAATCTGCTGATACCCACTTGCTGTATGGAAATGGCTCGAAGTCAGGAGTTGTGATGCTACTAAAGGTGCAACAATTAAGCTAAACAACGGAATAACAAAACCAATGCAAGCCGTTTTACATATATATATCAGCTCTTTCATTCGTCAGTTTATGATGCGACTTTGGTGAACCTACGTGCTGAACGGTGCACTGGACGGTCAGTTTATAGACTTGCGGACTAACCAGTATACCTTCACTCCAATTCAGTAAATATAAAACGTCGCATCTCTTGAAACATTTATCGTACAATCATATAATTTTGCTGGTACATTCCTTAGTATACGTGTACACTGCCTGCGAAAAGAGTTACGAATAGAGCCGGTAGTAAAAAGTAGTAATTTAATACGTCATGCTCCATACTGCAGCTTTACTGCATGAAGATCGACAATGTAGTAAATGAAAAAAAAATTTCTTATCATTAATTCGTGGAGCGTGTCGGGTAGAAAAAGTTTCGTAAAGGATTGAAATTATATCTAAAGGTTGCTGGAAGTTGCTTAGTTCTTTCATTCTTAAATACTCTATGAATATAGTCTGGATAATTTGCATCAAGACATGTGCACAATTTCTGACAGTAATACTTGACTTATTATTTTACAATTTTGACATAAGCTTCTAGCTCTTAGTGAAAGAATTTTAAATTCGGTCAATATCTGTATGAAACATTAAAATCTTAATTTTGATGCTCCTGGAGACATTTAGAAAGGCAGTCTGAATGTGGGAACGTGCAGTGGACTAGCCATTTAGTAACACAGATAGAACAACTGTATAAGATATTGGATGTATAAGTAACAGCTACTCCAACTGATAGTAATTATGTAGATGCCAGTGAACCTTCGTTTAACTTGATGCTATGTTACACGTGATTTGAAGATTGTCGCTGGTGGTCGATAAAGAGGTACACGTTACAGCAGCTATTGAGGGTTTCGTGATGCCGCCATTTCAATTACATTGAAGATAAGCAGCTTTATTACATGAAATAAACTAGCAATCCATCTTCGACTCATTATTCTGAGCGTTTGTTAAGCAGTGTTCTGCACGGCTGTAAATTCAGGTTTCGGTCTGCCAAGCAGCGAAATGTCTATTACTGCTTTCCAGACGTAATTCTCACGTATTTAATTCAATTATAATCTGTGTTTGGATCGCGAGTAATGTGTTCAGTGTGGTACTAGCGTTATAAATCAAAGACTTTTATCGATTGTATTGGCAGATTTAAGTAGAAAAATGTTTCAATAAGCTCCGGGTAGCAGAGACGCTCAACTGATTTGGAGTAACGGTAAAGATGCACCGTTGTTACATTTGCTTTAAGCACGATTAAAGCTGCAGATTATTTAAAAATTAATTAGTTTTTTATTTTACCTACAGTGAAACTTAAACAAATTCTACTCAATTTTAATCCACACTATATAAGTGCGAGGCATGCAGTTATTATACAACTCGTATGGGCATTCTAACATAAAAGTATTTTATAACTTTCAGGCATTCTGTTGCCTTACAGCGGAATGAAATGCATAGTTAAATTTCTTTTCATATTTCTGAAATTTATTTCCGTGGGAGTGAGAGTATCATTCACTTGAAGTAGTTGAAATCTCGAGAGAACGAAACACAATCGCCATCTGGTGTGACTGGCTATAGCATAATCTGTATCGCAACATTCAGGCACTTATATCTGAGAAGATATCTGCGAATCCAGTGTTCAATATGACCTCAGGAAAAGCCACAAAATATTCTTTGCTTTTCTTGTGTTTTTAATGCCCCTCCTTTTGAGGGCTTTCAGATTTTTTTTGTTTAATTTGGAGAATTAAGAACGACTAAAGAGTGATTTATGCATCACGTCTACATTTCGTACTGTCCCTAACACAAGCAAACTGGTCTGAATTTGTAAGTTTTCCGCTATATTCAAGTTAAAAACGAAACTGTGGCGAGCTGTGGGTGGCAGCTTATCTCACCATTTCCGCAACTCCAGCCCTTGAACGGATTCTCTGAAAATGAAGCAAATTACATCGGTTAATTTAAAGGCCACTTCTAATGATTACGTTTTTCTCTCATGTAGACAAAGTTCGCATAACATCAATTTTCTAATTTTCTTTACGTAAACCCGAACAACCAACAACAACCAGTCGGAGTGTGCCAGCTTATTTCATCACTTTCCCGGCTGCGCACTTCCTAAGCATTCTCTAGTAAAGGAACAAGTTATCCGAAAGACACGAGTTACATTAGTGAACTGCCTCTCTTTCCCTTTAACGAAAGTAGCGTTCCGGCAGTGATGTTAAGCAAGACACAGGAAAAGGAACGAATGGCTGATCAATGACTAAATGCGTAAGTGTTCAGTGAAGCCTGAAAGCTAAAGAAACTGGTACAGCTGCCTAATATTGTGTACGAGCACACAGAGGTACTGCAACACGACGTGGCATGGACTCGACTAATGTCTGAAGTAGTGCTGGAGGGAACTGACACCGTGAATCTTGCTGGGCTGTCCATAAATCATTAAGAGTACGAGGCAGTGGAGATTTCTTCTGAACAGCACGTCGCAAGGCATCACAGATATGCTCACTAATGTTCATGTCTGGCGAATTTGGTGGCCAGCGGAAGTGTTTAAACTCAGAGGAATGTTCCTGGATCCACTCTGTAGCAATTCTGAACGTATGGGGTGTCGCATTGTCATGCTGGAATTCACCAAGTCCATCGGAATGCACAATAGACATGAATCGATGCAGGCGATCAGACAGGATGCTTACGTACGTGTCACGTGTCAGAGTCGTATATAGATGTACCAGGGGTCCCATAACACTAAAGAGCCTCCACCAGCTTGAACAGTCTCCTACGGACAAGGAGGATCCATGGATTCATGAGGCTGTCTCCATACCCGTACACGTCCATCTGCTCGATACAATTTGAAACGAGACTCGTCCGACCAGGCAACATGTTTCCAGGGTACTCGAGTGATCCTTCGATTCCGAAAAGCAATATCGATGATGTTTCGTTGAATGGTTCGCAATGTGACACTTGTCAGCAACCTGCAGCAAATTGCCAAAGGGTTGCACTTCTGTCACGTTGAACGATTCTCTTCAGTCGTCCTTGGTCTCCTTCTTGCAGGATGTTTTTTCCGGCCGCAGCGATGTCGGAGATTTGATGTTTTACCGTATTCCTGAAATTTATGGCACGCTCGTGAAATGGTCGTATAGGAAAATTCCTTCATCGCTACCTCGGAGATGCTGTGTCTGATCGCTCAAGCGCCTACTATAACAACACGTTCAACCTCACTTAAATCTTAATAACCTGCCATTGTGGTAGCGGTAACCGACCTAACAACTGAGTCATACACTTGTCATATATCAGCGTTGCCGACCACAGTGCAGTATTATGCCTGTCTATATATTCTGTATGCGAATACATATGCCTACACCGGTTTCTTTGGCGCTTCAGTGTAGAATAATACGTTGGTACAGCTTGGGATGCGGAGGGGGGGGGGGGGGTGGAGAGTGGGGCTCACATTAGAAGTTATATAGTTACCCGAACAGGCAGACACATGAGGACAGCTGATGTTACTGCATTTTCAGTAGCTTACTTACTCACCGTCACCCGTCATAACAAAATTACTGATTTGCTGCAGGTAACAGCTAGCGTTGAATAATTCGGCGTTATTCCACAGTGGAAATTCGTAACATGATTTTTCCTCACAATCATCACACGGATGTCGATATGGCAGATACCGTGATAAGTAATCGTGGAGCAGAAACGCAGCTGGAATCGCTCAACAATAGCGAGACATCTGATGAAGTACCTATGCACTTCTAATAGGTTATATGATAGAAACAGCTTCCCTTCTAGCAGTTTATGGTAGGTTACTCGATGTATATCAAGCGGCAAGGAAAGAAAGCACTTGTCTTATCCGTTTTCACGTAAGGAGAGGAAAAATGCGGATTGGGGTGTGATAGTAGTACTAGATGTACTCTACACCACACACAATAATGTGGACTGCAGAGTACTGATGTGGATGTACTATAGATTGTCAGAATACTAATTTCGTGTATAGACTGTAAACTTAAAAATGGAATACTGAACACAGCCATAAATGTTTTTAGCTCTAAATTTGCTCACAATTGTCGTATTAAATATTTACGACGCTTGCAGTTAAAAAAAATGCACCTGTGAGTGCATAATTGTTGAAGATATGTTGCTGACTTTTGTTGCTGTGCGATTTTACAGTTTTTCTGAGACACGTAGCTTGCTTGTAATTTAACAATTCATAACTTTCAAGGAACTTGTAAATGCACTGGTGTGCAAAACCTAAGGATGAACGTATCACTGCAAAGTAACACAACTGGATGAAACTTGGACCATACGTAGAAAGAAAGACAACACTATTATATAGATGGTGACAAAGAAATACGCCATGAGATGATCAGAAATAAATTATGGTAGGTAAATAATTACACTGCTGTCACAGCGATTTGTGTCCGCCCCCCCGTAGCTGAGTGGCTGTCCGCCCCGATAGCTGAGCCGTCAGCGTGACGGATTGCCGTCCTACGTGCCTGGGTTCGATTCCCGGCCGGGTCGGAGATTTTCTCCACTCAGGGACTGGGTGTTGTGTTGTATTCATTATGCCGGCACGGTAGCTCAGCGTGTCCGGCCAGAGGGTTAGCTGCCCTATAATAAAAAAAAGAAACTGAGTTAATCGATGAACGACGGACTTAAACGGATGTCTTACGACGTCCGCCCCGAGCAGATGCAAGGAAAAAAAGCGAACAAAATGAGATTTAAAAAAAAAAGGTTGTCAGCGTGAGAGAATGTCAGTCCTAAGGGCCCGGGTTCAATTCCCGGCTGGGTCAGAGATTTTCTCTGCTCAAGGACTGGGTGTTGTATTGTCCTAATCATCATTATTTCATCCCCATCGACGCGCAAGTCGCCGAAGTGGCATCAAATCGAAAGACTTGCACCCGGGGTACGGTCTACCGGACGGGATGCCCTAGTCACACGACATTTACATTTTATTTACAGCGATTTCTGATAGTCATTCGGATATTACAAAAGACGAGACATGGTTCAAATAGGATGTGTGATCATCGCGGACGGAAATGCATGCACTGCATCGTACTATCATGCTGGTAACAAGGTCTGAAGGAGTTCTTGTGGTAGGGAGTTGCATTCCTCCACCATCGCGTCTGGCAACTGGTGGGTGGTCTTTGGTGCACGTGGACGTTCTGCAAACGTCTCTCCAACGCGTCACACACGTGCTCAATGGGTTTTAAGTCGCGGGAACTGGCAGCCAGTCCATTCGCCGGATATCATCCCCTCGTTCCAAGAATTCCCCTACCTACGCTCATCGATGCGGAAGCACACTGTCATCGACAAAAAGGACTTGTCATCGATAAAAACGAAGTTAGTGCCGAATACTCACAAAAAATGACGCACGTTGGGAAGGAGTACATTGTCACACTACCGTTGACCATCAAGAGTATTGTCTTCAAAGATTTGGTGGGTCAGTACGCCCATTCAACATTATGTCTCTCCGCACAGTAAGAGGTATACCACCAACACGACCGTGTTCGATAATGTTCTGAGTGCACTGTACAGGGCGGTCCATTGATAGCGACCGGGTCAAATATCACACGAAATAAGCGTCAAACGAAAAAACTACAAAGAACGATACTTGTGTAGCTTGAAGGGGGAAACCAGATGGCGCTATAGTTGGCCCGCTAGATGGAGCTGATATAGGTCGAACGGATATCAACTGTTTTTTTTTTTAATAGAAACCCTCATTTTTATTACATATTCTTGTAGTACGTAAAAAAATATGAATGTTTTAGTAGGACCGCTTTTTTCGCTTTATGATAGATGCTCTGTAATAGTCACAAACGTATAAGTACGTGGTATCACGTAACATTCCGCCAGTGCGGACGCTATTTGCTTCGTGATACATTACCCGTGTTAAAATGGACCGTTTACCAATTGCGGAAAGGTTGATATCGTGTTGATGTATGGCTATTGTGATCAAAATGCCCAACGGGTGTGTGCTATGTATGCTGCTCGGTATCCTGGACGACATCATCTAAGTGTCCGGACCGTTCGCCGTATACTTACCATTATTTAAGGAAACAGGAAGTGTTCAGCCACATGTGAAACGTCAGCCACGACCTGCAACAAATGATGATGCCCAAGTAGGTGTTTTAGCTGCTGTCGGGGCTAATCCGCACATCAGTAACAGACAAATTGCGCGAGAATCTGGAATCTCAAAACGTTGGTGTTGAGAATGCTATATCAACATCGATTGCACCCCTACCATATTTCTATGCACCAGTAATTGCATGGCGACGACGTTGAACGTCGTGTACAGTTCTGCCACTGGGCACAAGAGAAATTACGGGACGATGACAGATTTTTTGCTCGCGTTCTATTTAGCGACGAAGCGTCATTCACCAACAGCGGTAACGTAAACCTGCATGAGATGCACTATTGGGCAACGGAATATCCACGATGGCTGCTGCAAGTGGAACATCAACGACCTTGGCGGGTTAATGTATGGTGCGGCATTATGGGACGAAGGATAATTGGCCCCCATTTTATCGATGGCAATCTAAATGGTGCACTGTATGCTGATTTCCTACGTAATGTTCTACCGATGTTACTACAAGATGTTTCACTGCATAACAGAATGGCGATGTACTTCTAACATGACGGATGTCCGGCACATAGCTCGCATGCGGTTGAAGCGGTACTGAATAGCATATTTCACGATAGGTGGATTGGTCGTCGAAGCACCATACCATGGCCCGCACGTTCATCAGATCTGACGTCCCCGGATTCCTTTCTGTGGGGAAAGTTAAAGGATATTTGCTATCGTGATGCACCGACAACGCCTGACAACATGCGTCAGCGCGTTGTCAATGCATGTGCGGAAATTACGGAATGCGAACTACTAGTTGTTGAGAGGAATGTCGTTACATCTGTTGTCAAATGCAATGAGATTGACCGACATCATTTTGACCATTTATTGCATTAACGTGGTATTTACATGTAATCACACTGTAACAGCATGCGTTCTCAGAAATGATAAGTTGACAAAGGTACATGTTTCTCATTGGAACAACCGAAAGAAAATGTTCGAACGTACCTACGTTCTGTATTTTAATTTAAAGAACCTACCTTTTACCAACTGTTCGTCTAAAATTGTGAGCCATGTGTTTGTGACTTATTACAGCGCCATCTATCACAAAGCGAAAAATGTGGCCCAACTAAAACATCATATTTCTTTACGTACTACGCGAATATGTAATAAAATTGGGGGTTCCTAATTAAAAAAACGCAGTTGGTATCCGTTTGACCTATGGCAGCGCCATGTAGGGGGCCAAACATAGCGCCTCTGGTTCCCCCCTTCAAGCTAGACAAGTTTCGTTCTTTGTAGTTTTTTCGTTTGATCCTTATTTCATGAGATATTTGGCCCGGTCACGATCAATGGACCACCCTGTATACTTCCACCGCTCGCCAAATGAACATCCAGAAAGACTACTTCATTAAATCTGTTCTCATCCGAGAAGAGCACGTAACCCCACTTCGCGTTGGTCTAGGCACCAACGCAAATGGTGACGCCGAGGTGTGGTTGTCAACAGAACATAGCGCTAAAGAGAAGGGCCATGTATCACTTGGGGTGTAAGACTGCCTGCCTTGTAGTCCTGTTAAACGTGGTTGCTGTTGCACCCGCTGCTTGGGAGGGTTCCTTCTTGCATCGTTCAAAGTGTATCAGTCGTCCGCTGTTGTAGCTGACCATGGTTGACCATCTCCTATCCTTCGGGCAGCAATGCCTTTGGTTCGGAATGCTCCCCTCTGACGTGAAACAATACTGTGAGGAATACGACATTACTGTGCTGGACTCGTTACACTTAAACCTTTTTGTTGTTTCCTGGTGGTTCTTTCCTGTATGAAGTCATACAAATGTTATCTTTGAGCCATGTTGAAGAACACCACCGCAGTGCTATGTAATTGCTCGTTCATTGACACATACTGTCTTTTATCATTCCTAGAGCTAAATCGTCTTGTGGAGCAAGCGCCTTTTGGTACTGTAGTTGTTGTGTCGGCAGATTAGCCAACACAACGTACACTAATTTAGAGAGGAGGCCGAAATGCACGCGTCAACTCACGCAGGTTGGCGGTAAGTCTGAAACAGGATGCGTAATGAATGCTATAAAGAAAAGTACGTAGCTGCTGGAATACTTAACTTTAATCCATCATTTGTATACAGCATTCTTGATGATAGAAGTGAGACTCTCTCTAGAAATGGTTAATGGCGCCTTGCTAGGTCGTAGCCATGGACTTAGCTGAAGGCTATTCTAACTATCTCTCGGCAAATGAGAGAAAGGCTTCGTCAGTGTAGTCGCTAGCAAAGTCGTCCGTACAACTGGGGCGAGTGCTAGTACGGCTCTCTAGACCTGCCGTGTGGTGTCGCTCGGTCTGCGATCACTGACAGTGGCGACACGCGGGTCCGACATGTACTAATGGACCGCGGCCGATTTAAAGCTACCACCTAGCAAATGTGGTGTCTGGCGGTGACACCACAGTAGTCACTCTGGCCTCACGCTATGAGACGTCCAAATTACTGTGTACGACTTTGAGACCTCCAGCTACAAGGTCCATCGCTTTCATTCATTTTCACTGAGTAGTTAATATGTTATTGTTTTCAGGTGGTACTTACGTTTTTTGATAAATAGTCATATACAGGGTGTTTCAAAAAGGACTTTACAACTTTGAAAGTTCATACAAATTCATTGAAAGAAGATATAGATCCGGGTTTAGTGTTATTTTGTCGGAAAACATATCAAGTTTTTTTACTTTAAACTGAAGATGTTGTATGTGGCTTCCGTTGGTTATTCTGCACACATCCCAACGGAAATCAATTTCTTCCCAAACTCACTGCAGCATTGCAGGTGCACCTTGCTCAGTGGCGGCATAAATTCTTGCTCTGAGTTGAGTTAGAGAAGCCATCACAGGAGGTACAAACACGATATTCTTGACGAATCCCCATAAAAAAATCGAGTGGTGTCAGGTATGGGGAATATGGGAGCCATGCAATTAGTGAAGCACAGACCAATTCATTGATCTCAAAAGCGGTCACTGAGAAAATCCCGAACTTCAGCCAGGTAGTGGGGTGGGGCATCATCTTGCACGAAGTAAACATTTCGTTCTTGGTCATCCTCATCGATCTGTGGAATCAAAAATTATTGTAACATATCGACGTACACACTCCCATTGATGGTTATCTCATGGAAAAAAGGGGCCGTACACTTTAATCTTTTTCCATGCACCAAAACGTTCAGTTTAGGTCTATCACGAACATGTTACAATGTTTGATTTCGATTTTCACTGCCTTAAATCCTACAGTTGTGTGTGTTAACCTTGCCACTTAAATGAAAAGCTCGGGTCCAGTGAAGGCAGCCATCTTTAACGCAACTGCCGCTAGCGCTCCTTACAGCGCGATTCGGCACTAGCGAAATACGCGAGACAAAACTTGATGTATTTTATACAAATCGTCACTACAGTCACCTCTGTACGTACTATGAATTAAATTATATAAATTTTCAAATTTGCTCACAGTATGCTTGTGTGTTCCTTGAGTGCATTGCAACTTGCTAGTCAGTTAGTGTAACAGTCCAAGCAGCAGATTGTGAGTGGACGATGAGATTTACCAGAGCAGGAAAAGCCGACATGCTCATGGTGTGTGGAGAGTATAGGAAGAATGCAGTTCATTCTTGTACAGTGTATGTGGATAGATTTCTTAATAAACATCAACCGTCTCGGCAGTTACGTATCAACCTATTCACCCAGTTATGTGGAAGTGGTAGTCTAACACCTAGACAATATAACAGAAGGAAATTAATGTTTGTACTTTTTTGCAGTTGATCCGCACTTTAGCTCCCGCACAACTGCACTAGGAAGTGGCATGAGTCAGGCAAGTGTCCTAAATATTCCCCATCGTCATAGGTTCCATCCCTCACACATCTTTCTCCACCGAGACCTGCATGGAAATCATCACGAGAATCGTGTTAACTTCTTTACATGGGCGTTAAGACAGGACGCTCCAGCAGTATCATGTATCTTGTTTAGTGATGAAGCCACATTTATCTATGATGGCCAGGAAAACCGCCAAAACATGCACTACGAGATGCATTCAAATTCTGAGGCCTCCGATTTTTTTTCTCCGGACTGGAAAGAGATAGAAACATTCGCATTCTTTTAAAATGAGGCCGCGTTCATTGTCAATACGTCCCAGAGATGTCATCATCGTATGGCAGATGGAATTTTACCGCCAGCGGCGAGAATGAGAACTGTTTTGAATACTTAAAATGGCGACGTTTTCCTTAGTTGAACAGTGTGCAATCATTCGTTTTCTGAATTTGCGTGGTGTGAAACCAATTGAAATTCATCGACAGTTGAAGGAGACATGTAGTGATGGAGTTATGGATGAGTCGAAAGTGCATTCGTGGGTGCGACAGTTTAATGAAGGCAGAACATCGTGTGACAACAAACCGAAACAACCTCAGACTCGCACAAGCCGGTCTGACGACATGATCGAGAAAGTGGAGAGAATTGCTTTGGGGGATCGCCGAATGACTGTTGAACAGATCGCCTCCAGAGTTGGCATTTCTGTGGGTTCTGTGCACACAATCCTGCATGACGACCTAAAAATGCGAAAAGTGTCATCCAGGTGGGTGCCACGAATGCCGACGGACGACCACATGGCTGCCCGTGTGGCATGTTGCCAAGCAATGTTGACGCGCAACGACAGCATGAATGGGACTTTCTTTTCGTCGGTTGTGACAATGGATGAGACGTGGATGTCATTTTTCAGTCCAGAAACAAAGCGCCAGTCAGCTCAATGGAAGCACACAGATTCACCGCCACCAAAAAAATTTCGGGTAACCGCCAGTGTTGAAAAAATGATTGTGTCCATGTTCTGGGACAGCGAGGGCGTAATCCTTACCCATTGCGTTCCAAAGGGAACTACGGTAACAGGTGCATCCTACGAAAATGTTTTGAAGAACAAATTCCTTCCTGCACTGCAACAAAAACGTCCAGGAAGAGCTGCACGTGTGCTGTTTCACCAAGACAACGCACCCGCACATCGAGCTAACGTTACGCAACAGTTTCTTCGTGATAACAACTTTGAAGTGATTCCTCATGCTCCCTACTCACCTGACCTGACTCCTAGTGACTTTTGGCTTTTTCCAACAATGAAAGACACTCTCCGTGGCCGCACATTCACCAGCCGTACTGCTATTGCCTCAGCGATTTTCCAGTGGTCAAAACAGACTCCTAAAGAAGCCTTCGCCGCCTCCATGGAATCGTGGCGCCAGCGTTGTGAAAAATGTGTACGTCTGCAGGGCGATTACGTCGAGAAGTAACGCCAGTTTCATCGATTTCGGGTGAGTAGTTAATTAGAAAAAAATCGGAGGCCTTAGAACTTGAATGCACCTCGTATTGGTCTGATTACAATCCCCATTGGCTTCGTCAAGGGCAACGCCAGCGTGCTTGAAGTGTAAGCGTGTAGTGTGGGACAGTGAGCCATCAGCTCTTAGGCCCGTTTTTCATAGACGGAACACTGAATACGCACAAGAGTCGCAGCGTCCTAACAAACCATGTTCCACGGAAGCTAGAAGACGTTCCTCTGCAGACTAGGAGGAACCTGTGGCACCAACGTGACGGCTGTCTAGCCCATTGTGCACGAAGTCCTGTAGCATGTTTTCACGAATTGTTTCCAAATCTTCGAATTGTACGCAGACATCATAAATACAGGGCAGAATGAAGTAGAGCACCATTATAAGCTTGATGTTAATGTTCGCTGAAACAGCTGGGTGGGTTTGGGTTCAGAAGACACTTGGAATGGAATTAGCTTGTACGCTGAACTGACAAACAAGTTACATTTAAAAGTGTGTGATACAAGGTATCTATTGATTTCAAGAACATAACGCCAAATGTACAAGGTGTACAACTTTGCTTCCGCCGTTCTTCCCCAACATTTGAGACTTTAATGAAACAAATTGGTTACACATGTCTCATTCATTTTCCATCGCTGGCCACTACTTTCTCCCATCTTTCGGGCAGTGTAAGAACCCGCGTCGAAAAAATTGTTCATCTTTTGAAGCGCGCCACGAATCGATCCAATTTGTGATTTCTTCATTAGGTCAGAAGCGTTGGTCAGCCAGGCCATGCGCCATTGATCTAAACAGGTGATAGTCAGTCAATGTCTGGAGAATACGGAGGGTGAGGCAGCACTTCCCATTTTAACGTTGCCAAGTACGTGTTTAGCTCTTTTGCAACGTGGGGTCGAGCGTTGTCGTGCTGCAAAATTACTTCATCGTGCCTCTCACAGTATTGCAGCCGTTTGTCTTTTCATGCTCTGCTCAAACGCATTAATTGCGTTCGATAACCAGCACCTGTGATTGTTTCACTTGGTTTTAACACCTCGTAGTACACGACGCCGAGCTGGTCCCACCAAATGCAGGGCATGATCTTGGAGCCGCGAATATTCGATTTGGCCGTCGACGTGGAAGCATGGCCGGGGTATCCCCATGATTTTTTGCTTTTAGGGCTATCGTAATGAACCCATTTTTCGTTCCCGGTTAGAATGCGATGTAGAAATCCCTTCTGTTTTTGCCTCTGAAGCAACTGTTCACGCCGGCCTATGTGGCCGTGCGGTTCTAGGCGCTTCAGTCTGGAACTACGTGACCGCTACGGTCGCAGGTTCGAATCCTGCCTCGGGCATGGATGTGTGTGATGTCCTTAGGTTAGTTAGGTTTAAGTAGTTCTATGTTCTAGGGGACTGATGACCACAGATGTTAAGTCCCATTGTGCTCATAGCCATTTGAACCATTTTGAACCAACTGTTCACAAACACATAAACGCCGTTCAACGTCTCTTAGTTTCAGCTCACACGGGACCCACGTTCCTTCGTTCTGAATCACGCCCATAGCCTTGTGACGTTTTGAAATGGGTTGTTGTGTCACTCCCACTAATCGTGCCAATTCTTCTTGAGTTTGACGCGAGTCTTCACTCAGCAATGTCTCCAGTTCTGCATCCTCGAAAACATTCTCTCTTCCACCATTATGCTGGTCTCTGACGTTGAAATCACTGTTCTTGAAGCGTTGAAACCACTCACGACACATTCTTTCACCAATAGCGTCCTTACAATACGTGCTTGAGAGCATTCGATGAGACTCAACCGCTGTTTTCTTCATACTGAAACAAAACAGTAACACCTCCCGAAAATGACGAGAATTAGGCTTGTAAACTGGCAGTTTCAATCAAGAACAACTTTATGACGCAGACTCAAATCGACTAATGTTTGAATGAGGCTATGTTGACCGAGGTCCAAGCTACCTGCATGACGTCTGCGATCTGTTTCCGTTGCCGCCACCTATCGGCAAACGGTGGAAGCAATGTTGTACACCTTATAGAACAATATTTACTCTTAGGAAAAGCTATTTACTCTTTATCTTATGAACTATATCATATTTGTGAAAAATCTTTTATTGTTTAATGTGTCCTACATAATACGAATCAACGTAATGAATACCAAGCTTATACAGTCCTCAAAGCGATTAATCCGTACCGCTGTACAAACTTTTTGCATTTAAGCCGCTGAGTGCTATGCCTATCTCACGGGGTTGCAATTGATTATGATGTACACACCGCAAGACAATTGTGATTAGTTCCGTGCTAGGCAGGTCGCAGACAATCGTGAAATTTTTTCCCATTCCTGGCACATTTTTGTAATTTGCTACACGGTCGCGAGAATTTTTTTTCCATTCAGTAAACGAATGAGTTGTGAGCGACATGTACTCTTTCAGTTTTTTCCATCGTCTCCATTTTCTTCCCTCGATGTCACGCTGTTTTCTGAGCCGTAAGTGGCTCATGCCTCAACACCTCCAAGAGATAGCTTTTGAGGTGGCGCAAATGTGTGGATAGTCAGTTTTCGCAATAACTGTTCTTTATAAATAACTGTTTAACCGCGGATAACACCACGGAGCGCAGTTAGTTGATAATAAAAATCTAGAATGAATAAATACTTTTAAATGTGTGATGTGTGCTGTCTCATGTATTACATCCAATGATCAAGAATTTTCATTCAAAATACCAAAGTTTTGAAGGTGTAGATGAGGCACATTTGCCAAGAAATCTCAAGGACACAAACTGCAAAAATTTTAGCATTTGGGAGGAACTATAAATTGTACTACCCTCAAAAAAAGTTAGAAAACAGATGTTATTAAAACTGTATAATGTGATGACAGCACCAATTCGAATGTATGACTCAGAGAATTGAACTCTAACCGGTAGTCAATGGAGAAGTTTTGATGGAACGGAGATGAGACTTCTAAAACCACTAGCTGGTTACAGACTGCTATGTCAGATAAAGAATAGTGAAATTAGAAATGAATTGAGCGACGAAAGCATACTTCAGAAAATGGAAGAGCAGAGAAAAAGTGGCTGAACACGTTCAGAGGTTTGTCAGATGAATATATACAAAACTAATATACAAATATGCCACCTTAAGGGAAAAAGTGATGTGCGTTCTAAGAAGCAATGAAAATACAAACTGCAATGTAATTCAAACTGGAACAGTTAGTGATGCTTAAACCAAAAATGATGCTGATGATGATGATAGTCAAAATATCATTTTAAACCTGATGTGAGTTGTGGTGTTAAGTAAATGGTATTCCTCCAAGTGCACCGTAATTTATTTTCTATTTCTTAGCTGAGTGTAGGTTGGTGGTTAGGTGTTAGATTGCAAATACAAAAGTTATCGATCTAATCCTTAATCGATCTTAGATTCTCAGTCGCCTTACATTCCTTCCACCGTCAGCAATGTTTTTCTACGATGAAAAATTCGAAGTAGCATAGAGGCAGGGAGTCTGCAGCAGCCTGGACAAGCCATTTCAGAGATCAGAGAGAGGCGAGAGGACTGCACCTCCAACAGGACCATGCAGAGTACACCCTTTCTGTTTTGGAGAGCTTCACGTTTATATCAGTTACAGAAGTAAAGAAAGAAAGAGCCGCATGCAACAGTTGCCTGGAAGACGCAGAGAGATAGGTTCCACCACCTGAGCGGAAAGGGTGTTCTTCCTCATTGCGTTGTAATGGCTCTATGTGTAGTGTGGATTATGTTCGTATTGTGCACTGATGACAGGAGAAAGAGGCCGCCCTCCAGGTTAGCCGAGAGCGCTAATGCGTTGCTTCCTGGACTCGAGCAGGCGCACCGGCTCTGGATCGAATCCGCCTGGCCGATTAACGACGTCGGTCGGTGTGACGGTCGGCGTGGATGCGGTTTTTAGGCGGTTTTCCACATCCCACTAGGTGAATACCGGGCTGGTCCCCACGTTCCGCCTCAGTTACACGACTCGCAGATATCTGAACACGTTCGCACTATTCCATGAATTACACTAGACACAGAAGCAGGGGTACACTAACTCCACCCCGGGGGGTACGGGGTGGCGGCAGGAAGGGCATCCGGCCACCCCTTTACACTAACCTTGCCAAATCCGTTCCTAACAATGCCGACCCTGCATACGCGCGGGACATGGCACCAGTGAAAGAAAGAAACGAAGAAAGACAGGAGAAAGAGGCTGAAATCCAGTGGCGGCACATAAGTTACCCTTTCCGACTACCTCCAAGGGAACCACCGAGTTTAACGTCTCCATCCGAAGGACAAATCACCATCGAGAGCTGCTGCACCACTCTGTAGTCCACCTCTCCTTACCGTACACAACGAAGTCGTACACAACAGATTTCAACTTCATACCTCCACCAATCTCCTGAGAAGGGGACTTCACAGTCAGATAGATGCACACCAAAGTAATCCTATAAGGGTTCTGTTTTTATTGATTCATATACAGAACTCTAAAAATGAAAGGTGCGTGCTCCGTAACTTGAACACGAAACTACAGAATCGTCCGTAACGTTCCCGAGTGGCACATTCAGCCAACTCGCTGTCAAAACAGCGCCGCAGAGGGCTGTCGGATATGAGTTGCATTTCTGGAGTCCTACGTCCGGAGCAAACAGCATAAGCCACGGTCACTGCCCAAACACTCACTACAGACTTCTCGGCAAGCATGACAAGACCAGCCGGCATGCGTTCGGTGCCGCCGCCTACATCTACAGTTACATGGATACTCTGCAAACCACATTTAAGTGCCTGGCAGAGGGTTCATCGAACCACCTTCACAAGTCCCTATTATTCCAATCTCGTATAGTGCGCCGAAAGAATGAACACCTATATCTCTCCGTACGAGCTCTAATTTCCCTTATTTTATCCTTGTGATCGTTCCTCCCTATTTAGGTCAGTATCAACAAAACATTTTTGCATTCGGAGGGGAAAGTTGGTGATTCGAATTTCGTGAGAAGATTCCGTCGCAACGAAAAACGCCTTTCTTTTAATGATGTCCAGGCAAAATCCTGTATCATTCCAGTGAGACTTTCTCCCATAGTTCGCGGTAATACAAAACGTGCTGCTCTTCTTTGAACTTTCTCGATGTACTCCGTCAGTCGGACAAGCGTAGTGTAGGCAGCCTCCTTAGTAGATGTGTTACATTTTCTAAGTGTCCTGCCAATAAAGCGCAGTCCTTGCTTAGCCTTCCCCACAACATTTTCTGTGTGTTCTTTCCCATTTAAGTTGTTCGTAATTGTAATAGCTAGGTATTTAGTTGAAGTTACAGCTTTTAGATTAGACTGATCTATCGTGTAACCGAAGTTTAACGAGTTCCTTTTAGCACTCACGTGGATGACCTCACACTTCCCGTTATTTAGGGTCAACTGCCACTTTTCGCACCATTCAGACACATTTTGAATCGTTTTGCAGTTTGTTTTGGTCTTCTGATGAATTCATTAGTCGATTAACGAGAGCGTCATCTGCAAACAACCGAAGACGGCTGCACAGATTGTCTCCAAAATCGTTAATATAGATGAACAGCAAAGGGTCTATAACACTACCTTGGGGAACGCCAGAAATAACTTCCGTTTTAGTCGATTACTTTCCGTCAATTACTACGAACTGTGACCTCTCTGACAGGAAATCACAAATCCAGTCACATAACTGAGACGATATTCCATAAGCACGCAATTTCACTACCAGCCGCTTGTGTGGTACAGTGTCAAAAGCCTTCCGGAAATCCAGAAATACGGAATCGATCTGAAATCCCTTGTCAACAGCACTCAACACTTCATGTGAATAAAGAGATAGTTGTGTTTCACAGGAACGGTGTTTTTTAAACCCATCTTGACTGTGTGTCAATAGACCGTTTTCTTCGAGATAATTCATAATGTTCGAACATAATATCTGTTCTAAAATCCTGCTGCATATCGACGTTAACGATATGGGTCTGTAATTTAGGGGATTACTCCCACTACCTTTCTTGAATATTGGTGTGACCTGTGCAACTTTCCAGTCTTTGAGAACGGATCTTTCGTCGAGCGAACGGTTGTATATGATTGTTGAGTAAGGAGCTAATGCATCAGCATACTCCGAAATGAACCTAATTGGTATACAGTTTGGACCAGAAGACTTGCTTTTATTAAGTGATTTAAGTTGCTTCACTACTGCGAGGATGTTTACTTCTACGTTACTCACGTTGGCACCTGTTCTCGAATCGAATTTTGAAATATTTACTCCGTCTTCTTTTGTGAAGACATTTCGGAAGGCTGTGTTTAGTAACTCTGCTTTGGCAGCACTGTCTTCGATAGTATCTCCATTGCTATCGTGCAGAGAAGGCATTGATTATTTCCTGCCGCTAACATACTTCACATACGACCAGAATCTCTTTGGATTTACTGCAAGGTTTCAAGAAAAAGATTCGTTGTGGAAACTGTTATAGACATCTCGCATTGAAGTCAGTGCTAAATTTCGAGCTCCTGTAAAAGATTGCCAATATTGGGGATTTTGCGTCTGTTTACATTTGGCATGTTTGTTTCGTTGTTTCTGCAACAGTTTTCTAACCCGTTTTGTGTACCGTAGCTTGTTAATTTACACTCCTGGAAATGGAAAAAAGAACACATTGACACCGGTGTGTCAGACCCACCATACTTGCTCCGGACACTGCGAGAGGGCTGTACAAGCAATGATCACACGCACGGCACAGCGGACACACTAGGAACCGCGGTGTTGGCCGTCGAATGGCGCTAGCTGCGCAGCATTTGTGCACCGCCGCCGTCAGTGTCAGCCAGTTTGCCGTGGCATACGGAGCTCCATCGCAGTCTTTAACACTGGTAGCATGCCGCGACAGCGTGGACGTGAACCGTATGTGCAGTTGACGGACTTTGAGCGAGGGTGTATAGTGGGCATGCGGGAGGCCGGGTGGACGTACCGCCGAATTGCTCAACACGTGGGGCGTGAGGTCTCCACAGTACATCGATGTTGTCGCCAGTGGTCGGCGGAAGGTGCACGTGCCCGTCGACCTGGGACCGGACCGCAGCGACGCACGTATGCACGCCAAGACTGTAGAATCCTACGCAGTGCCGTAGGGGACCGCACCGCCACTTGCCAGCAAATTAGGGACACTGTTGCTCCTGGGGTATCGGCGAGGACCATTCGCAACGTCTCCATGAAGCTGGGCTACGGTCCCGCACACCGTTAGGCCGTCTTCCGCTCACGCCCCAACATCGTGCAGCCCGCCTCCAGTGGTGTCGCGACAGGCGTGAATGGAGGGACGAATGGAGACGTGTCGTCTTCAGCGATGAGAGTCGCTTCTGCCTTGGTGCCAATGATGGTCGTATGCGTGTTTGGCGCCGTGCAGGTGAGCGCCACAATCAGGACTGCATACGACCGAGGCACACAGGGCCAACACCCGGCATCATGGTGTGGGGAGCGATCTCCTACACTGGCCGTACACCACTGGTGATCGTCGAGGGGACACTGAATAGTGCACGGTACACCCAAACCGTCATCGAACCCATCGTTCTACCATTCCTAGACCGGCAAGGGAACTTGCTGTTCCAACAGGACAATGCACATCCGCATGTATCCCGTGCCACCCAACGTGCTCTAGAAGGTGTAAGTCAACTACCCTGGCCAGCACGATCTCCGGATCTGTCCCCCATTGAGCATGTTTGGGACTGGATGAAGCGTCGTCTCTCGCGGTCTGCACGTCCAGCACGAACGCTGGTCCAACTGAGGCGCCAGGTGGAAATGGCATGGCAAGCCGTTCCACAGGACTACATCCAGCATCTCTACGATCGTCTCCATGGGAGAATAGCAGCCTGCATTGCTGCGAAAGGTGGATATACACTGTACTAGTGCCGACATTGTGCATGCTCTGTTGCCTGTGTCTATGTGCTTGTGGTTCTGTCAGTGTGATCATGTGATGTATCTGACCCCAGGAATGTGTCAATAAAGTTTCCCCTTCCTGGGACAATGAATTCACGGTGTTCTTATTTCAATTTCCAGGAGTGTATTTGGTATAAATCTCTCAATTGCTGCCGATACTATTTCTTTGGGTTTAAGCCACATCTGGTTTACACTTATATTATTAATTTGGAATGATTGGAGATTGTCTCTCAGGAAGGCGTCAAGTGTATTTTATACTCCTTTTTTGAATAGGCATATTTTCCCTTATTTTTCGAGGATTTGAGGATTACAGTATTCAATCTCACTACGACAACCTTGTGTTCACTAATCCCTGAATCGGTTTTGATGCTCGTTATTTACTCAGGATTATTTGTTGCTAAGAGGTCAAGTGTGTTTTCACAAAAGTTTTCTATTCGCGTGGGCTCATGAACTAACTTCTCGAAATAATTTTCAGAGAATGCGTTTAGCACAATTTCGGATGATATTTTATGCGTACCTCCGGAATTAAACATGTATTTCCGCCAACATATCGAGGGTGAATTAAAGTCACCTCCGACTATTATAGTATAAGTCGTGTACGTGTTTGAAATCAGACTTTTTTTGAACCTTTCAGCAACTAAATAATCTGAATTGGGAGGTCGGTAAAAGGATCCAAATTATTGTTTTATTCCGGTTGCCAACAATGTCCTCTGCCCATACTAACTCACAGGATGTATGTACCTCAATTTCACGACAAGATAAACCACTTCTGACAGCAACGAACACGCCACCGCCAACCGTGTTTAGCCTATCCGTTCGGAACATCGTTAGGTTCTTCGCAAAAATTTCGACTGAGCTTATATCCGGCTTTAGCCAGGTTTCAGTGCCTGTAACGATTTGAGCATCAGTGCTTTTTATTAGCGCTTGAAGCTCTGGTACTTTCCCAACACAGCTACGACAGTTTACGACTGTTATATCAATGCTTCTTGTATGTACGTTTCTCCTGTTTTCAGCCTGCACACTTTGTGACTGAAGCCCTTCTCGTGTTTTCCCTAGACCCTCTAACCTAACAAACCTCCCAGTCCACGCCACACAGCCCGTGTTACCCGTGTAGCCGCCTCCTGCGTATAGTGAACACCTGACCTATTCAGCGGAACCCGAAACCCAAACACCCTCTAGCGCAAGTCGAGTAATCTGCAGCCTACACGGTCGCAGAACCGTCTGAGCCTCTGATTCAGACCATCCACTCGGCTCTGTACCAGAGGTCCGCAATCGGTCCTATCGACTATGCTGCAAATGGTCAGCTTTGCTTTCATCTTCCAAGCAAGACTGTTCCACTTCTGTTAGCCGCTCTAAACCAGAGAGAATCTCTCCTGATCCAAAGTTACACACATCATTGGCACCGACGTGAGCCACTACCTGCAGTTGGCTGCACCCCCTTTCCATATTTGGAATGACTCCACCCGGTATGTACACGGAGTGCGCATTGATTGGATTTCTTACCCACCTTGTCGGCCAAGTCCCTAAGGGGCCCCATTACGCGCCTATGTTGGAGCTCCCAACTACCAATAATCCCACCCTCTGCGTTTGCCCGGATCTTGCAGGCTGAGTGGTTTCCTCTGAAACATGACAGGCGACAGCATTTGGCTCAGCGACAGTGTCAGCCACAGACAGCAGCTGGAACCTGTCTGTCAGACAAACCGGGGAGGCCTTACGTGCGGCCACCTGGGAAGTCTTTTGCCGCCTGCTTCGCCCTGGGGCGACCTCCCACTCGACCACAGGTGAGGGGTCAGCCTCAGTGCCAGCAGTAACTGGGTTGGTCACCAGTGAGGACCGATCGGAGGACTGACGAGCTGGACATCCGTTGGGTCCCCAGGGCCAGCCAACAACAGTGGTGCTCATCCACTGCAGCCTCAAGCTGTGTAACCGAAGCCATCACAGCCTCAAGCTGAGAGCGAAGTGTCACCAACTCGACTCGCATCCGCACACAAAAATCACAGTCCCTGTCCTTTACTAAAGGCCGTGGAAAACTAAACTATGCAATTAAGCGGACTATCGGCACGTGCTGCGCAACTGTACTGTAGACCTTGACGAAAACGCACGAACTTTGTCTAGTAATACGCAGATATTCAAAAACCTATCTACCGATGCACTCAGGTGAAACTAAATAATTTTCCCGTGATTAGAATCTGTTAATATGTCACAAAATCGGTTTACTTTCCGACGCAAACGAAAACGCGACTACCGTGTCTATTAGATATTAAATTTACCCGCAGAAACGCAAGAAACTGAACTATTAAAGCACACAGATGATATAATAAAACTCTTGCTGGTTAAGAACTCGTAAATGACAAAAGCCGTTTACTTCCCTGTTGCTGCGTCTGCCTCGATCGGCTACTGCTGCCTGCGTGTGGGCCTCCTGCGGCCCTTGCTCGAAGTCCGACCTGTTCAGCTCCTTCTGACCAGACAGCACACTGTCGCTCCCTCGGCGACACCGGTGGCGCTAGCAGCCACATCCTCGAGCCCTCTGTCTACGGTGAGATCGTTGCAACTATGGCGCAACCTGCTGAGCGAGCAGCGAAATCACGATTCACTTGCCACTGGAAGAGCTGTACAAGGGGAAAAAAGTAATATTGGTAGACTGAGCCTACAATATGTAAAACAGGTTACGGAAGGAAGGAAGATTAAGATTTATTGTCCCGTCAACATCGAGGACATTGGAAATGGAGAACAGGCTCAGAATGTTTCAAGGATGGGGAAGGAAATCGGCCGTGCTGTTTCAAATGATTCATGCCTGCATTTGCCTCAGCGATTTAGGGATAGCACGAAAAACCAAAATCTTGATGGGCGGACAAGAATTTGAAGCGTGGTTACGAATACGGGTCCTGTGTGCACTACACCACCTCGCACGGTAACGGCTTATAGAGATGTTGGGTGCTTACGTAGTGACGGAAAGATCAATCCAACATAGGGAAAGATTGAGGAAAATTAAGGAAGATATTAGGTCCTCTGTTTTTTCAAAGGAATCATTCACCTTATCACTGCGTCGCGCACGCTGTTTAGCCCCCGAAAACCTCAAACCACACACACACTGCGTCGCGTGTCTTCATAAGGGTAGCAGCAAGTGATGACCAATCGTTACCGAACGGAGTTGTCAGTTAATGATGACAGATACCATACTGGACGACAGAATTACTGTGACTCAAGTGCCTCTGCAACTGCGACTGGTAGAACCTGATTCTGAAAACACACTTTAGAGCCAAAGAAACTGGTACACCTGCCCCGGCGAGCACACAGAAGTGCCGCAACACACCGTGACATGGACTCTATTAATATTTGAAATAGTGCTGAAGGGAAGTGATTCCATGAATCCTGCAGGGCTCTCCATAAATCCGAATGAGTACGAGGGAGTAGAGATCTCTTCTGAACAGCATGTTGCAAGGCATCCCAGATACGCTCGATAAAGTTCATGTCTGGGGAGTATGGTGGCCAGCGGAGGTGTTTAAACTCAGAAGAGTGTTTCTGGAGCCACTCTGCAGCAATTCTGTTGCATTGTCCTATTCGAATTGCCCAAGTGCGTCGGAATGCACAAAGGACATGAGTCGATCCAGGTGATCAGACAGGATGCTTACGTAAGTGTCACCTGTCAGAGTCGTATCTAAACGCATCAGAAATCCCATATATTCCAACTGCACATGCCCTACACCATTACAGAGCTTCCAGCGTCTTGAACAGTCTCCTGCTGACTTGCAGCGCCCATGAATTGATGAGGTTGTCTCCATACCGGTACACATCCAACCGCTGGATACAATTTGAAACGAGGCTCGTCGGACCAAGCAACATTCTTCCAGTCATAAACAGTCCAATGTTGGTTTTGACGGGCCCAGGCAAGGCGTTAAGCTTTGTGACGTGTGGTTATCAAGAGTGCTAACATCTGTCACGCTGAACCATTCTCTTCAGTCGTCGTCGGCCCGTTCTTGCAGGACCTTTCTCCAGCCGCAGTGAGATTTGATGTTTTACCGGATTCGTGATATCCACGGTACTCTCGTGAAATGGTCGTACGGGAAAATCGCCACATCATCGCTGAATCGGAGATACTGTGTCTCATCGCTCGTGCGCCGATTGTAACACCGCGTTCAAACCTCTACATCTACATCTACATCCATAGTCCGCAAGCCACCTGACGGTGTGTGGCGGAGGGTACTTTGGAATAGAAGGGAGAAACGACAAAGGTACTCAGTCTCGTGTTGTTCTTGGAAAGAAAGATTGTCGGTATGCCTCTGTGTGAACTCTAATCTCTCTGATTTTATCCTCATGGTCTCTTCGCGAGATATACGTAGGAGGGAGCAATATACTGCTTAACTCCTCGGTGAAGGTATGTTCTCGAAACTTCAACAAAAGCCCGTACCGAGCTGCAACCCCTCTCTCCTGCAGAGTCTTCCACTGGAGTTTACCTATCATCTCCGTAACGCTTTCGCGATTACTAAATGATACTGTAACGAAGCGCGCTGCTCTCCGTTGGATCTTCTCTATCTCTTCTATCACCCCTATCTGGCACGGATCCCACTCCGGTGAGCAACATTCAAGCAGTGGGCGAACAAGTGTACTGTAACCCACTTCCTTTGTTTTCGGATTTCATTTCCTTAGGATTCTCAGTCTGGCATCTGCTTTACCGACGACCAGTTTTGTATGATCATTCTATTTTAAATCATTCCTAATGTCTACTCCCAGATATTTTATACAGTTGCTGACCTGCTATATTGTAGCTAAATGATAAGGGATCTTTCTTTCTATGTATACACAGCACGTTACACTTGTATACATTGAGATTCAATTGCCATTCCCTGAACCATCCGTCAATCCGCTGCAGATCGTCCTGCACTTCAGTACAATTTTCCATTGTTACAACCTCTCGATATACCACAAAATCATCCGCAAAAAGCCTCAGTGAACTTTTGATGTTATCGACAAGGTCATTTATGTATATAGTGAATAGCAACGGTCCTACGACACTCCCCTGCGGCACACCTGAAGTCACTCTTACTTCGGAAGACTTCTCTCCATTGAGAATGACATGCTGCGTTCTGTTATCTAGGAACTCTTCAATCCAATCACACAGTTGGTCTGATAGTCCATATGTTCTTACTTTGTTCATTAAACGACTGTGGGGAACTGTATCGAACGCCTTGCGGAAGTCAAGAAACACGGCATCTACCTGGGAAGTGGACGAATAGCGCGAGCTGGGTTTCACACGATCGTCTTTTTCGAAACCCATGCTGATTCCTACAGAGTAGATTACTAGTCTCCAGAAAAGTCATTATACTCTAACATAATACGAGTTCCAAAATTCTACAACTGATCGACGTTAGAGATATAAGTATATAGTTCTGCACATCTGTTCGACGTCCCTTCTTGAAAACGGGGATGACCTGTGCCCTTTTCCAATCCTTTGGAATGCTACGCTTTTCTAGAGACCTACGGTACACCGCTGCAAGAAGGGGGGCAAGTTCCTTCGCGTACTCCGTGTAAAATCGAACTGGTATCCTATCAGGTCCAGCGGCCTTTCCTCTTTTGAGCGATTTTAATTGTTTCTCTATCCCTCTGTCGTCTATTTCGATATCTACCATTTTGTCATCTGTGCGACAATCTACAAAAGGAACTAAAGTGCAGTATTCCTCTGTGAAACAGCTTTGGAAAAAGACATTCAGTATTTCGACCTTTAGTCTGTCATCCTCTGTTTCCGCTTTGACATAAGACCAAAAGTTCTTAGGATTTTCTGCCAAGTCAGTACATAGAACTTTACTTTCGAATTCATTGAACGCCCCTCGCATAGCCCTCCTCACACAACATTTCGCTTCGCGTAATTTTTGTTTGTCTGCAGGGTTCAAATGGCTCTGAGCACTATGGGACTTAACTTCTAAGGTCATCAGTCCCCTAGAACTTAGAACTACTTAAACCTAACTAACCTAAGAACATCACACACATACACGCCCGAGGCAGGATTCGAACCTGCGACCGTAGCGGTCGTGCGGTTCCAGACTGTAGCGCCTAGAACCGCTCGGCCACTCCGGCCGCCTGTCTGCAAGGCTTTGGCTATGTTTATGTTTGCTGTTAAGTTCCCTTTGCTTCCGCAGCAATTTTCTAACTCGGTTATTGTACCACGGTGTTTCTTTTCCATCCCTTACGATCTTGCTTGGCACATACTCATTTAATGCATATTATATGATGGTTTTGAACTTTGTCCACTGATCCTCAACACTATCTGTACTTGAGACAAAACTTTTGTGTTGAGCCGTCAAGTACTCTGAAATCTGCTTTTCGTCACTTTTGCTAAACACAAAAATCTTCCTACCTTGTTTAATATTTCTATTTATGGCTGAAATCATCGATGCAGTAACCGCTTTATGTTCGCTGATTCCCTGTTCTGCGTTAACTGTTTGAAACAGTTCGGGTCGGTTTGTCACCAGATCGTCTAATATGTTATTGCCACGAGTCGTTTCTCTGTTTAACTGCTCAAGGTAGTTCTCAGATAATGCACCTAAAAAAATTTCACTGGATTCTTTGTCCCTGCCATCCGTTATAAACGTTTGAGTCTCCCAGTCTATATCCGTCAAATTAAAATCTCCACCCATAACTATAACATGGTGGGGAAATCTACTCGAAATATTTTCCAAATTTTCCTTCGGGTGCTCTGCCACTACAGTTGCTGAGCCGGTGGGCCTATAGAGACATCCAATTACCCTGTCTGAGCCTTCTTTAACCGTGACTTTCACCCAAATTATTTCACATTTCGGATCTCAGTCAATTTCCTTCGATACTATTGCAGTTCTTATCGCTATAAACACGCCTCCACCTTCACTGTCCAGCCTGTCTCTGCGGTATACATTCCAATCTGAGTTTAGAATTTCATTACTGTTTACATCTGGTTTCAGCCAACTTTCTGTCCCTAGTACTATTTGGGAATTGTGACCGTTTATTAATGAGAGCAGTTCTGGGGCCTTCCTATAGACGCTCCTGCAGTTTACTATTACCACATTAATATTGTTATTCCCTGTTGCGTTTTGCCTACTACTACCATGTCGCGTCTCAGGAGGCGTCTTTTCGGGCCTAGGGAGGGAATTCTCTAACCTAAAAAACCCACATGTGCCCTCCACACGTACTCCGCTACCCTTGTAGCCGCTTCCTGCGTGTAGTGCACGCCCGACCTATGAAGGGGGACCCTACATTTCTCCACCCGATAGCGGAGGTCGAGAAGTTTGCACCATAGATCTCCGCAGAATGGTGTGAGCCTCTGATTTAAGCCTTCCACTCGGCTCCAAACCAGAGGACCGCGATCGGTTCTGGGAACGATACTACAAATAGTTAGCTCAGATTCCACCCCGCGAGCGAGGCTTTCCGCCTTCACCAACTCCGCCAGCCGCCTGTATGAACTGAGGATGACCTCTGAACCCAGACGGCAGGAGTCATTGGTGCCGACATGAGCAAACAATTTGCAGTCGAGTGCAGCCAGTGCTCTCTATCGCCGCCGGCAGGACCTCCTCCACATCTCGGATGCCAGAGTGAACACTGGCCTTCTTCCCCGACCTTTCCACTTAAATCTTGATCACCTACCATTGTAGCCGCAGTAACCGTAGCAGCAGTAACCGATCCAACAACTGCGCGAGACACTAGTTGACCTATATCGGCGTTGCCGACCGCAGTGCCGTATTCAAGCTGTTTACATCACTCTGTATTTGAATACACTTGCCTATACCAGTTTCTTTGACGCTTCAGTGTAGTACACAGGGTATTTGCATTCTTATATTTACAAACGAAAGAGGAGAGTAGAAGACAACGAAACAAGCAAATAATCCTGATAAACTTAGGTCCGTCAATCAACGGTTTTCCCGATACCATGTATTACACGTGAACATCTTATCACAAAGCTACATGTATGCGAGTTACGGATGAACATCTGACGACAAACACATTACAAGTGTTCCTGATGGCCACTGTTCACGTGAGGGCCAGGTTAGGCATGTCTCCTCATCGATGAACCTACTTGTATAAGTCAAACCCCATGCATAAACCTAATATCTGCAAACACATGGTCACTATCGTAACGAACAACTATGGTGGCAGCTGCGATAAGGCAGTGAAACGTGGAAAACCGAGGAGCTAAGTTAATAATGCAGTATTTCGAATGGCGATTGATATTGCTTCTAAGAAAGTTTGTCTTTACGACTGGCAAAATGGTAAAGAAGCTAACGTGTCGAACATGATACGCCATCTCTTTCAATGTTGAGCTGAATGTAGTTGATCAGTAAGAATGGCGCTGTTTTCCAAATTGCTAGTTCTTTTTAGAAATAGTGTAGCAAAAGCGTGAATGAGCTGCAGCACATCCATTAGTTCGTCTATTCACGCAGCTGAACCCTTGTTCTTTCCGTTTTGGTATTTATCCCACCTTTGCAGGGACGGTTAATAGTAGGCAATGCAACGGACCATTTACGTAGGTTTTCATTCCCCACTGAAATATTAATGGCCAACATAAAACTAGGAAATATTAATTTCAAACGGTTCCTAAGTGATGGAAGGAGGACAATGCGTGGGGAAAAATCCTACTCTTTATCATTTTAGGAAACGTTTGTTTCATGCAATCGTCAAAGAATGTCGAGCTTTCACCCAGATCCGAGTATCAGGGACCTCAGTATTTGGGGAAATGTTGGAACCCATAACCCACCATTATATTGCAGAAATTATAAAAAATAAATTTTCTTATGTCAGTGACTGCTTTGTATCCATTCTAGACTGACCGACACGTATTTACACCTTTGGTATTACAGTTAACCGTCTTTGTTTTCCAAAACTATTGGAAGTCAGTATCAAGAGGTACAGTGCAGAATATATTCAGATTTTTCGTTCGATGATCAATCGTGTGGTTATTTTTAACCAAACTCCGGAGTGTGCAGTTTATTTTTAATCAGTGTTTTTATCTGAGGCAGTTATTTGCTCCTTGTTTTGTTATTTAGTACTCTACGGTAGTTGTAGGCACCTGGGCCGTCAGAATATCATTGAAAGCGGTAACATGTGCATTCTAGTGCCTCATCTGTGATTCTTCGATATTTTCATTTGCATCTACATACGTTGTCACTGAGACGTACCTGTTCCACTCGAAAAGAGAGCGAAGGAAAAACGACCTTGTATATGACTCCGCACGAGCCCTAATTTCTGTCTCTTTGTGGTCCTTAGGCTAGTAGAAATCCTTGGGTAACAGAAGAAATATTGAATATAATTGATCAAAGGAGACAATATAAAAATGCAGTAAATGAAGCAGGCAAAAAGGAATACAAACGTCTCAAAAATGAGATCGACAGGAAGTCCAAAACGGGTAAGCAGGGATGGCTACAGGACAAAAGTGAGGACGTAGAGGCGTATATCACTAGGGGTAAGACAGATACCGCCTACATGAAAATTAAAGAGACCTTTGGAGAAAAGAGAAACACTTGTATGAATATCAAGAGCTCAGATGGAAACCCAGTTCTAAGCAAAGAAGGGAAAGCAGAGAGGTGGAAGGAGTATATAGAGGATCTATACAAGGGCGATGTACTTGAGGGAAATATTATGGAAATGGAAGAGGATGTAGATAAAGATGAAGATGAAATGGGAGATATGATACTGCGTGAAGAGTTTAACAGAGCACTGAAAGATCTGAGTCGAAACAAGGCCCCGGGAGTAGACAACATTCCATTAAAACTACTGACAGCCTCGGGAGAGCCAGTCCTGACAAAACTCTACCATCTGGTGAGCAAAATGTATGAGACAGGCGAAATACCCTCAGACTTCAAGAAGAATGTAATAATTCCAATCCCAAAGAAAGCAGGTGTTGACAGATGTGAAAATTACCGAACTATCAGTTTAATAAGTCACTAACGCGAATTGTTTACAGACGAATGGAAAAACTGGTAGAAGCCGACCTCGGGGAAGATCAGTTTGGATTCCGTAGAAATATTGGAACACGTGAGGCAATACTGACCCTACGACTTATCCTAGAAGCTAGATTAAGAAAAGGCAAACCTACGTTTCTAGCATTTGTAGGCTTAGAGAAAGCTTTTGACAATGTTGACTGGAATACGCTCATTCAAATTCTGAACGTGGCAGGGGTAAAATATAGGGAGCGAAAGGCTCTTTACAATTTGTACGGGAGCAGTGGTTGGAAAGGGAGTGAGACAGGGTTGTAGCCTTTCCACGATGTTATTCAATCTGTACATTGAGCAAGCAGTAATGAAAACAAAATAAAAGTTCGAAGTAGGTATTAAAATCCATGGAGAAGAAATAAAAACTTTGAGGTTCGCCAGTCACATTATAATTCTGCCAGAGACAGCAAAGGACTTGCAAGAGCAGTTGAACGGAATGGACAGTGTCTTGAAAGGAGGATATAAGATGAACAACAAAAAAAGCAAAACGAGGATAATGGAATGTAGTCGAGTTAACTCGGGTGATGCTGAGGGTATTAGATTAGGACATGAGACCCTTAAAGTAGTAAATGAGTTTTGCTATTTGGGGAGCAAAATAACTGATGGTCAAAGTAGAGAGGATATAACATATATACTGCCAATGGCAAGGAAACCGTTTCAAAAGAAGAGAAATTTGTTAACATCGAGTATAGATTTAAGTGTCAGGAAGTCGTTTCTGAAAGTATTTGTATGGAGTGTAGCCATGTATGAAAGTGAAACATAGACGACAAATATTTTAGACAAGAAGAGAATAGAAGCTTTCGAAATGTGGTGTTACAGAAGAATACTGAAGATTAGATGGGTAGATCACATAACTAATGAGGACGTATTGAACGGAATTGGGGAGGTGAGGAGTTTGTAGTACAACTTGACTAGAAGAAGGGATCGGTTGGTAGGACATGTTCTAAGGCATCAAGGGATCACCAATTTAGTACTGGAGGGCAGCGTGGAGGGTAAAAAAATGGTTCCAATAGCTCTGAGCACTATGCGACTTAACTTCTGAGGTCATCAATCGCCTAGAACTTAGAACTAATTAAACCTAACTAAGGACATCACACACATCCATTCCCGAGGCAGGATTCGAACCTACGACCGTAGCGGTCGTTCGGCTCCCGACTGTAGCGCCTAGAACCGCACGGCCACTCCGGCCGGCGTGGAGGGTAAAAATCGTAGAGGGAGACCAGGAGATGAATACAGTAAGCAGATTCGGAAGGATGCATTTTGCAGTACGTAATGGGAGTTGAAGCAGCTTGCACGGGATAGAGTAGCATGGAGAGCTGCATCAAACCTGTCTCAGGACTGAAGACCTCAACAACAACAGGCGAAATGTACATTGGTGACAATATTATCGTTCTGCAGTGAACTTCAAATATCGGTTCTCTAAATTTTCTCGGTGGTTTCCAGAATGAGATTCTCACTCTGCAGTGCTTTTTTCTCGGTGGTGTTCGGCGAGAAGAACGTCGTGATTTCCAATTGAGCTGACGAAGCGTCTCTGTAATACTCCCGTGTTGACCTGACTTGATGGGAACAATTCTAACAGTCCGCCTCTGAATTGCTTCTATGATTTTCTTTAATCAGACCGGGAGGGAGTCCCAAACACTAGATAATGGGTCGCAATAGGCTTCTAAGCGCGGTGTCCTTTACGGGTGAACCACACTTTCCTAAACTGATCCAATAAATAGAAGCCTTTTCTACTATCGTTGTTATATGCTCATTCCACTTCATATCGCTTTGCAAAGTTACTTCCAGATATTTAATCTACGTGAATGTGTCAAGGAGCATACAACTAATGCCGTATTCGAATTGGTACGCTTGCTGCACTTAACTTAGGATCCACTTAGCAACTAATAAATACACGAAACCCTCCGTTGCCAAAAGGGGTAAAATCATTTAAATTGGTATCCCAATTCGGACATCGCTAACACTTACATTTTACTGACATTAAATATAACAAGATAATCATAAATGTGACGAGAACAAATGAGTAACGCTATCAATCTTTACAGATGAGAATACGACTACATCCACGACGGTTCGCGCCCTGGCAAGGGAGATACCTAACTTCAACATATAAGGTGATTACAGTAAGCCCTAATTCCACTCGTGCGGTAGCGTTCTCGCTTCCCACGCCCGGGTTCGATTCCCCGCGGGTTCAGGGATTTTCTCTGCCTCGTGATGGCTGGGTGTTGTGTGCTGGCCTTAGGTTAGTTAGGTTTAAGTAGTTCTCAGTTCTAGGGGACTGATGACCATAGATGTCAAGTCCCATAGTGCTCAGAGCCATTTGAACCATTTGAACCTAATTCCACTCGACAAACGTAGTAACGATGTAAGCGAGACAAATGTACTGAAGGAGGATAGCCGGATGTGCCGTAGTAAATAGGGCCACTATCAACCCCGTCAGGACGCGACCCCCGTGAATATGTCAGTTTCAGCTACCTGCAACATACACAGAGTCATTTGTAGCTTCTTAAAAACAATTAACATGAAAAGGAAGAACGCGTAACAGACTAATAAAATATAAACGACTACTTCACAGAACTAGCTCCTCTTTAGACAAAGCAAACAGCAGAATATTAGTAACACGTAAAATACTTCTAACCTATAACAAACTAATGTGCCACGTAACAGAATATCGTCTTGAGCTCATAGAATACTCAGTTTGACTTGCCTGTTTATAGGTCTTACAACTCAACAGTGTCAACTTAAGCAAACCCGTGAATACAAAACTCGAAATAATGATTGAAGCCACTGGCAATGCCAGGCTGCCACACAGAGGAGTAATTTATAGCGGCACACAACCGACCTTACATCTCCAATTTAGCATAATCAGAATAAACAATTTTTGTATAATAATTACTTACAGTACCATGACAACCTCCGAATAACACTTATTACCAAGGTAGGTGCTGGTATCGAAAGGCACATTTAGTAATACAGAGTTCGAGTGTATTCACTTACTGGAAGGGTTTCAGCTTTACATCCCTTTCCACACACCTCTCTGTTTACACACTTCTATAACTTCTGCAACTAAAGAAGGGCATATAAATGCACATATAACTGACACAGATTTGAGCAGAATGAAACAGTACTTTAGTATGGCGCAAATGGCTTCATTTGTTTTACAGGTGGAATATCTTCACCATTCAGTAATTTCGAAATATCTTCAACAACGCGTGAGAGCAAGACGTCACCGTGGTAGCAGCTATTTATTTCACATAATTTCCTGCACGGACACAAGGCAGACGAGGCGTTTTCACATCCAACAGTGGCGAGCATCACACATTTCCTCCGTCACGTCACAGACATCTCAATTTCAGTGGCCAGTAACAAGAACCTATACATGCCCTCGCAGCAGAAAAGCCCCAAAACACAACGGTGCACCACCGCGATACCAAACCCGAGGAGGACGACGGTTCAATCCCGCGTCCGGTCATCCTGATTTAGGTTTTCCGTGATTTCCCTAAGTCACTTCAGGCAAATGCCGGGATGGTTCCTTTGAAAGGGCACGGCCGACTTCCTTCCCCGTCCTTTCCTAATTTTATGTGACGTAGCATGTGAAAGTTGCTGGATTTGGACGGGTTACTCCTGTAACTGAAATATCAGATCTGAAGACGGTTCTGAATGAACCGAAACCGGTCATATGAATAAAAAATTTGCAATCAAGACGGATTTTAAGGAACATTCACTGATTGCTATTATCCCATAAGACATTATGTCTGTTTTTGCAAAAAATGCTTTCCTAATCCGATGAGACCGATGACGTCGCTGTCTGGTCTCCTTCCCCAAACAATCCAATCCAATCCAATCCAATCCAAACCCGAGGTCCCAACAAGTTACTGCCGTAATCTCTCGCTGACCCTGCCCACAGCGTACAGGCGTCGTACCACAGGCGTCACGGTACATGTCAACAAGCCACCTCCGACCCTGCGAATATACACTCCGCTGTCTCTTTTCTCTCCGTTAACTACCCGACCACTGGCCTGAATCGCGGGATTCAAAGAAGATGACCCTATAATCGATGGCAGCGATGCCATTGTCCACTCATCTCCATCAACTTAAGTTTTTGCACATTTAAGGCAAAATGTCAGTCATCACACCAACTAGAAATGTTGTCCAAGTCATTTTATATCATTCCACAGTCACTGGATGACAACACCTTACTATACACTACAGTGTCATCAGCAAATAGCTGCACACTGCTGCTCAACCTGTCCATCAGATCATTTACGTATGCAGATAACAACAGCGGTCCTGTCATGGTTCCTTGAGGTACTCCTGACGATCCCCTTGTTTCTTATGACCACTCGCCGTCGAGAACGATGTGCTGGCTTCTATTCTTTTAGAAGTCTCGTAATCTGGGCACTATTTCTGTATGCTCGCACCTTCGGTAACATTCTGCAGTGGGGCACCGTGACAAACGCTTTCCGGAATCTTCCTTTTGCCCTTCATCTACGGTCCTCAAAACATCGTGCGAGCTGAGTTGCGCACGAGCGATGGTTTCTAAATCCGTGCTGCTTTTTGCAAAGAGTTTCTTCGTCTCAACGAAATTTACTATATTCGAACTGAGAATATGTTCAAGAATTCTGGGGCAACGCGATCTTAAGGATATTGGTCCGTAATTTTTCGGATCCGTTCTTTTACCCTTCTTTTATGTTGGGGACACCTGTGCTTTTCTTCGGTCTCTTCGGACTTGGCGCTGGACGACAAATTCTTGGTAAATCCAGCCTATTTAAGGGGCCTTTTATTTTTATCCCGCCTCGAAGGCGGCGCGTGGGTCTGCTCCTGTAAACTGAAGGGTAGGCCGAATGTAGGAAGTGATTAGGAGCAGGAAAAGGTGAAATACTTCGAAACTGCGATAGGTTACAGCTCTTTTACTGGTGTATGAACATATACAACTGATAATACTTAACTTTGGCTGAGACGAGCACGTAGGTGCGAAGCTGTACATCAGTCAAGTTACACTGGCAAAATACGTAGTGGCTCGCCCTCTATGAAGTAGAAACAGTGTTGCTTGGTCGTCTACTCGGAATCAAGTGGGCTGAATCCGGAGCGGCGCTCGTAGAGCTGCACAGCGCCGTTTAGAGGGCGCTGTCGTCGGTGTCGGTGTCGTAGTGCCAACGTTGAGGCATCGTAGTTATCGATACCATGCTGTCAACTCCTGCAGTTGCTTTTCTACGCCAGGGACGCTTGTTACTAACTCATTCAGACAGGATTCTGTGCGACGGTCAAACGACGGTATGTTTGTACGATCCTCCTGCGTCAGTGATTTCTTAAAGGTGAAATTTAAATTTCAGCTGCTCTTCTGCCAAAAGACACTGGTAACTTAAACTTTTTCATCGGACCCAGCTGAACAATCCTACGATCTGTACGTAGTCTAGTCCTTCTGGAACGGCCATTGCCTACTTTTGTTTCCACACTTTCGCCTTGGGTTCACCTCGTCACCACTTGTTCTGCAGTGATTTCATTACTGTGCGGTCTTCCCTTTTGTGCTCCCATATACCCCATTCCAGGTTCGAAAGATATAATCTGTTCGTCACAAGAAGAAACCTGAAGTCAACATTGCACTATGTATTCTTCCGCGTGTCTGGAACATAATTGGATTTCCGTATCACGTGGGACTGCAGCCAAGCTGTTTCGAGTACCGTCAAGTAGCCGGCTGGAGTGGCCGAGCGGTTTTAGGCGCTACAGTCTGGATCCGCGCGACCGTTGCGGTCGCAGTTTCGAATCCTGCCTCGGGCATTGATGTGTGTGATGTCCCTAGGTTAGTTAGGTTTAAGTAGTTCTGAGTTCTAGGGGACTGATGACCTCAGAAGTTGAGTCCCATAGTGCTCAGAGCCATTTGAATTTGAATTTGAACTGACAAGTACGATAAAGAGGGTACGTTTTGTGCTGTGCTTTAAGCGTGCAGCGACTTAGCGATAATATGGGACAAATGCTTTACTGCCGCATTTAACTTGGACAGCACTGGCTGGGCAGCTAGCCTGCAGTGACGTGGCCAGCCACAGTTCACACGTAAAAAGGGATGAACAGTGTAGCAATACAGAAATGAAATAGTACACTGCAAATTTCCCACAATACGCTCCTTAGACGAAAACCGCAACCCGTAATATTGTAATTAAAAACATGAATGATGAAAATTCCTTACTTAACCAAGGGTAATTTTTCTGCAAAAGCTAAGTGTAACGTAAGAGAGTATTGAAGGATTTGACCGTATAATTCAATACTGAAGCACTGAAGGCATTACTTACAGTCACTCGTCTGGTAATCTCTTAGCTCCTTCTTTATCCGAATCCACGAAGTTAACGAGGCGCAGCATTTTCTCCTCTTCTTTTATGACAACCACCGGCCGGGGTGGCCGAGCAGTTCTAGGCGCTACAGTCTGGAACCGCGCGACCGCTACGGTCACAGGTTCGAATCCTGCCTCGGTCATGGGTGTGTGTGACGTCCTTAGGTTGGTTAGGTTTAATTAGTTCTAAGTTCTAGGCGACTGATGACCTCAGAACTTAAGTCCCATAGTGCTTAGAGCCATTTGAACCATTTACATGACAAGCCGTTCTATATACCACCAGCATTCGGCAGTGACATGTGAAAAAGCTGCGTGCGTTAGTTCCGTACGTCTGGCAGCTTAACAGTCATTATACGTCACGAGCCAAATCCCGCAGCTTGGCTCCAGATCAGTTTTGTGGTTCGTATTCTAATGGTACAGTAGCAAATGTAAAAATGCAGCTTTTGTATGATGTGCTCGATGTTGTGATATTGATTGTCGTGTTTCTACGACATTTATCTACCCCTGTGGTATAAAATGATGGACATAGTCCAAATAAAGAGGATTTGGTTTTTCATGTTTGCCTTGAAAATTAAATTGTTATGTTTTCTTAATTTAAACAACTTTTATGAACAGTCATTCATAAAAATCGATAATTAAGCATTTGTATTTGAAATGGAAACATGAATTTCGCATCCAATACGTAATTAGAAACAAGAGGACGTGCATTATTTATTAAAAAAATGATGATGAGTTTTATAATTAGGAGATGTAGGTATTTCAAATTGAACAAGAAAAAAAATTGATACTGGGGAGATTTTAACCGACGAATGAATAACCATATTTTATACCGACTGCGCTACACGACTGTTGTATTAACTGCATTGTGTACAACGCTGGGAAAACTTCAAAGCCGATTACCTCCGTAAATTTATGAAAAACATTAAGAACAGCCTATATCTCGGCACTTTTCAACCGTGTTCCACGTGTGTGTTTCATACGGAACAGAAAGCAGCCTCAGTCATTTTCATACCGCACATTAACAGTGCGACAATCAGCGCAACGCTGCAGAGACTGTGACTGTACACGAGTTTTGAAATAAAAACTATGTAGCTAAAGTGTGATTAAGAAAAACGTTGATTGCTGTTAATATATTTGAATATCTTAATGTTTGATTTAACGTAACTTAGTAATAATATATCTAATACTTAAGTAGGACCTACTTCCCAGCCGGACGCTGTGGCCGAGCGGTTCTAGGCCCTTCAGTCCGGAACCGCGCTGCTTCTACGGTCGCAGGTTCGAATCCTGCCTCGGGCATAGATGTGTGTGATGTCCTTAGGTTAGTTGGGTTTAAGCAGATCTAAGTCTAGAGGACTGATGACCTCAAATGTTAAGTCCCATAGTGGTTAGAGCAATTTGAACCATTTTGTTATGTCGTACCCTAATTTTACGAGCATGCATTACACGTATTTTTATAATCGGTACAAAATTGACCTGACCAATCATTGCGTTTGTGTTTGTTTACTTCAGCTTTATTCTTATGATAAACGGATTATAGTAATAATTCCTTGCGGCTAAACAGCCTAGTACTAGTCTTTCAGTTGGACGTCATAACCTACTCTTATAATCCTAACGAGGTAAGAAAACAAGTTTAACGTGGACTGAACCACGGGTTCTTCCTGACGAATCTTCGCATCATTGAGAGACGAAAGCTACATTAACAGCAGATGAAATATCACATGGTCCGTTCTGGATTCGTTCCTGTGACTTCCAGCTTCCAAGCACACGCTGTACCATTAGACACCAGAAAGATTGCTGTAAGATAGAAGTACACTACTTCTGGAGATGCTCTGTAGAGATCAGGTGGAAAGTTCCACCAGCTTTTAACTCCACCTGTAGCTACAAAGTACATAAACCATTCATCTATAGGAATGGTGTTTTTATATACTTAAAGCGAACGGGTGTAAGATTGAAATTTTAATCAATATGTTTCGTAGGCATGGAAATACTGCAGTATCTGGTACAGCCTCATGGATATAAAAATCGGGGAGACCGGATTTAGATGACCAAGGTGAGAATCCCGTGTCCTACACCGTCTCCCACAGTTTCGGTGTTACGAGTACCATCTGTACATCATTAGCTAAACTGCAAATAATAACAATCATTTACATCCATACACGTACCTTAATGCTTATCATATCAGCTGCCTCATGAGGAATGCGGTTCTAACCTAGCGTTACCAAGGTGTTTTTTCCTTTTTCATAGGGACTACCTAGGACACACCGAACCCCTCAACTAAATGGCAATTTGTAGGAGAAGAAGTGGCTCTTCTTTCGAAAGGTAACGTTAACGGTGGGGAGAGTTATCCTACTCACGTGATCTTTTAGTATCACTAGTAGTGTTGGCGCTAGTGCCTCGGTGGCTCAGGTTAAGTTCCAAATTACAAATCAAAAGGCCACCAGTTCGAACTATGGTCACTTCCAGGGTTTTAATCAGTCACTTATTACTTCTTTCTTCTCTGGAAACGTGCGTGTTGAAAGTGGCGAGTTGCACGGTATCCCAAAATCCAAGTCAGACTGTAGGTCCTCCCTATAACTGGCTAGGTGAGTCAGTTAAAAGGTCGGAGGAAGGCAACGGCGTACCAACAGGACCATACATAATGAAGCCCGGAGGAATAGTGCCGAGGTCTGGTGTGCCGACCAGCCTGTGAATCGTTTCTAAGGCGGTTTTCCATCTGCCTCGGCGAATGCGTGCTCGTTCCCCTTGTTCCGCCTCAGTTACACTATGTCGGCGATTGCTGCGCAAACACTGTCTCCACGTACGCGTACACCTTAATTACTCCACCACGTAAATCTTTGGGTTTACACTCGTCTGGTATGAGACGTTCGCGAGGGGTCCACTGGGGGCCGAAACACACAATAACCCTGGGTTCGGTGTGGGGCGGCGGTGGGGTGGGTGGACTGCTGTGGCCTGTTTCGGGGTTGTGAACCACTGAGGGCGACGGCAGGACGAAGCCTCTCCGTCGTTTCTAGGTCCCCGGTTTCAACACAATGCAATACTGCGGTGTTCAAAACAATCTTCCGGTGGGTGACAGCCTTTTAGCAGTGACGTCTTAGGAAGGACGATGAACCGACTGTAGGTCGGTGTCAGAAATTTCCTCCGACCTGGTAGCGGCGGTTGTTTTTTTTCCTATAATCCATATAGAAGTCAGCATCTAGTGCAACGTTTTTTGATTAGCATCGCGTTTCGGGCTCTTAGCTCATCGTCACATTAACTGCACAACGTGACAAAGTAATTATTACGCAAAAATTTTGATTCGCATACCTATGTAAACCTTTAAGTGGCAGAATAAGCTAATGGCGCAAGGGTGCAAACATATTTTAAAAAGACAGCGGAGGCTTAGTCTGAGTTAAAAGCCACAGCGGCAATCACATTCGTCAATATTTAAACCATAGAAGAGACGACTGACGCAGGAAAAGCAATCGTCAAATGAAAATAAAGGCCCGAAACGATAACGTAATGACCACGTGGGGTCCAAAAACCACGAAATACACGCCAAGGATAAGGAAAGTAAATTAACTCACCCAGCACAAGTAGCAAACGGTGCAGACAGGCCGGCGTTCACAGAGTGTGTTTCACTATTAAACAATTCTGTACCTGATGAAATGTGTTTTGAAGTGTGGAGGATGCTGAGTCAAGTCGGGCAAAAGCGGAAGTCGAAGGGAAGCGCCGAGTGGCGGTGGTACCATTGTGGGTGAGATGAGCGGAACGACTTCCATAAGCTGATAAAACTGGAATAATGAAATAGACAACAGGAAGTGATATAAATCAAGAAGTAGTGAGCTTAAATAAACAGTTCCTTTTTACATAAGCCAAAAATTCAAAGTAATGTAAATTATGAATGTGAATGACAGTGAGAATAAGGAATGGTAAGATATAAATAACAATAAAATAATAATTATAATTATTATTAAAATTATTAGGAATTAGTATTATTTCTGCAGAACAAAGATATACAAATTATAGCAGTCGAGGAAACACGATTCCTAGATGAGAATGAAGTTGGTACACAACATTATAGAATTTATAAAGGGATACCAGCAGTGAGAATAATAGAAAACATGGCGATGTTTGGAACAGCATTTTATGTAAACAAAAAAATCGTAGACAGTCTAACAGAATATAGATCGAATTCAGAAAGAATATCCATGTTAACAATGAAGAGCAAGAATAAAAGTTACACCCTCATAGACTGTCATGCACCTATAAATGCAGACAACAGAAGAAGTCTGGAGAAAGTAAATCAATTCTGGGATCTTGGAGAATCTGAAATTTCTATCATACCTAAGAAAAGAACGTTAAAATACTTCTTTGTGATTTCAATGCGCAAATTGGGAGGAAAAAGAAATTTAGGACAATTGAATATCCAGCACATCAAGAACAAACAGAAATGGTGAAAGAGTGATCAGTATGTGTAAAATGTTCCAGTTAAAACTGATATCCACACATTTCCGCAAACTACCAAGAAAAGCCAAAACTTGGAGATATCCAAATCCAAACCTAGGAGAATTTCAACTGGATCACATAGCCATATCTAAAAGATATATCACGGAAATTATGAATGTTAAAATAGTCGGAAAAGGGAAATTGGTCTCTAAGATTAAAATGAAATTTCTCCCATCTAAAAGAAAAAGGTGACCAGTAAAGTGATCAGATTCAACACCACTACAGCTAATATTATAAAAGAAAATATAGAAAAATTTAGAGAAGAAACTGAGGCAAGTAAAGAAGGTGATTGGCGTGAACTCCAGATGCAAATAATTCAAGCAGCAGAGGAAAAATTAGGACTGTCCAAGAATAAAAAGAAGACATGGTGGAATAATCAGGGTGAAGAAGCACTAATAGAAAGAGCTCAAAAAATGGCTAAAATTGATATGTTCAAAAAAAGAGGAGGGCCTTGAACAATTCAGACAGCAAAGAAAAGAAACATCAAAAATAATCCGGAAAATCAAAAGAAAATTTGAAAATTCTCAGCCTATTGAAACAGAGGAAATTTTCACCAAAAATAACACTAGAAATTTTTTCAAACTTTTAGACACATACTTAGAGGATATCAGGCACCAAGTATTTGTTTCAAAGATGAAATTGGCAAAATGGGAATAAATAACAAAGAAAATATTCAAATTCTAGCAAAATTTTTTGAAAAGCTGTTAAACTGTCCAGTTACAACAGATAAATTGGAATTTCCAGTGACACCTCAAAATCTAGATGAAGATTTCCCACCACCAGAGTTCGACATTCATTAAGCCCTCAAAACACTCAAAAACAATAAAGTAAGTGGTGAAGACCCCATTACAGCAGAATTATTGAAGTGGTCAGAACCAAAAATCATAAAGGGTCTACAGCTGCTGTTTGAGAACATTTAGAAAACTGAAAAGATTCCTGTCAAATGGAAAATAGCATTAATCCACCTGATACATAAAAAGGGAGACAAACAAAATTTCAATAATTACAGAGGAGTGTCACCTCTGCCAGTGGCATCCAAAATATTATCAAAAATTCCCCTGAACAGAATGGTAGGTACTTTAGACAAATAACTGGTAGAATATCAGGGTGATTTTCGAAAGGGAAGATCCTGTGCAGAACAGATTTTTAACTGAAAGTCAATAATTCACCATAGAATGTTAACCAGCGAACCAATAATAGTGTCATTTATTGATTTCAAGAAAGCAATTGATTGTATAGACAGAGAAACAATAGATCAAGTCATTAGAGTTTGGTGTTAAATCAAAATTAGCAAATATAATTCGTGAAACACTAACAGGTACAATATCTAAAGTTAAATTTATGGGAGAAGTATTTGAAATAAATACTGGTGTTAGACATGGTGATGGTTTAACAACTTTACTTTTTGATTGTGTTCTAGAAAAAATTGTAAGGATCTGGAACTCTGAGCTAAAAATCAAAAAATTGAACCAATAACTCTGGGAAGGAAAACAAATGCAATTAAACTGCTTGATTTTTGCGGATGATCTTGCCATCCTTTCAGAAAACCTGACAGAACCAGTTATTCAGATAAACCTTCTGGAAAAAATAGCGAACAGAACTGGTTTCAAAATTTCAGCTGAAAACACAAAATTCATGACAAATATAAACAATGCCCCAAAATTCATAGAAACACAAAGAGATAAAATAGAGCGAGTTAATAAATTTAAATATCTTGGAGAGCCTATACAGCAGAACGGACTCGAAAAATCTGCAATAGATGTAAGAATTAAGAAAATGGAAAGAGTATATTGTTTGACCAAAAAGATTTACAACAAGAAATGTATATCTAGAAAAACAAAACTAAAACACTACACCACAGTGGTACAACCAGAATGTTTATATGGATCTGAATGTCTGGCGATGAACTATAAGATGGACAAACTAGAGCTACTGGAAAGAAGGATATTAAAAAAATAATGGGTGCAATACAAATTGCAGATGGTTGTAAAATAAGAAGTAATGAGGAGATCTACAAAAAATATATAGAAAATATCTGAAGTAATGGCCAAACGCAGATTAACCTTTTACGGACACCTCTACTGAATGGATGGAAATAGATTAACAAAACAAATACTCCTATATTTCTGGAAGAAGAAATCGCCAATAGCATGGAACAAAGAAACAAAATCAAAGAATGAGAAATAGCAGAAAGAAACCGTTCTAAAAGTAAAATACTACATTTGAAAGGCTTTCAAAGCAGAAGAAATAAAAAATCTGAAACAACGTGGACAGAAGAAAGGAAGAGACTTCATGGGGAGAAAAATGAGGGAATACTGGAGAAATAGCAAACAACAACAAAGGAAGAAGAGGAACTGAAGTTGTTAACGTGATCCCAGTTGATCAATACGATTACAAAAAAAAAGTGTCATTAGCAAAATAATAGTCGAATGTCCAAATCATCAAAAAATGGATAAAAAGGAATGGTAAACACAAAGAAAACTTATGAAAGAAAGATGAGTACGGAAAAAAGAGGGGAGGGAGAAGGAAGGATGGCAAAATTGAAGGGTGAAGAAGGAAGAGGAAAGAGGGGGTGGTATGTGACATAGATGGAGGAGGTCGGGAAAACAATAGGAAACGGCTTGGATTGAGAAAAAACAGCAGTTTAGTGGACAAGTATAAAAGAACACGAAAACGCAAGGGTGGGGGATAATTGCGTGAGAGGCACGAAAAACAAGCAAGAATAAATCTAGAACTAAATGAAGCAAAATTTGGCAAAGTTGACATCATCATATTGTAGAAAATCTTATTTTTACTGACCAATTGGTCATTAAGGCTTAACTGACCCTATGATCTAAAAGGTTTGTTATTTCGAATATCTCGCTTTAGGATCTCTACTCAGAATTTGAAGTGCTTCAGTCGTTGGTAGGCAACCACCGACTTGAAACAGAGACCGTCTTTAATTTCGAATAAGGAACCACTATTGCTGCACCAGGACAGACGAAAATGAAGTAATTTTTTCCTATAAGCTTTCATTTTCGGTAGTAGACGTTCAAAGGTCAACTTATTCCGATAAATGAGGATGGTTCAAGCGAAAGCTACAATGAAGAGAAATTCTGTCCCTTTGTTAGGCTATCATCTCGAAGGTCACGGTACTCAGCCAATGCATGCTATTCACAAACTTGGGAGAAAAAATAAATTGAGACAAAGAAAACGAGCAGAGAGAGAATCGTTTTCACAGTTTTCAGATTTTCAAATTTCGTTTCCAGCTGTAAGCGACACGTTATTATAACACTGGTTGCGTTTTAGCCACAGCAGTCCGTGAGGAGGGAAATTACACCTACGTTTTCCGGTAAAGAAATAATTACGTCAGCAGGGTGGCGTTGTGGCGCGAATGCGGCAAACTGTACAATTCATTTTCCGCTTGTAGCGCCATTAGTTGGTCGTTGTTCAATATGCAGCGAGCCACATTGATACGCAAATCGAACAAGGACAATGGCAATGGAAATTCGAGTCGTTAATGGAAATTTGCTGTTTTACCTGTCCAGCTGTAATAATTGACTGGCGAAATAGTGCGAGACACCCATTAAATTTTGATGAAGTGAAAATATAATATCTGCAGTTGCACACATTTAATAGCACAAATATGGCAAACAAGCCAAAAAATTGGCGTCCTTGCATTCGATAATGCTTGCCTCCAGTTACATCAATGACTGAGGGCATCGCAAGTGGTAAAGGCACGTAATTTCCAACCACCATCTTCCATAGCTTAGCATTGGCGTGTGTAGTACACACATATGTTGCTTTACAGAATGGGCTGCATGATAAAATATTTAATTTGTGAGACTGGCATTTAGCCATATAGTCCATCATTAGGGCAAATAAATGCATATATACATGTCCATGTCTGTAACATTTTATATACGTTACAGTAAAAATGCACGGTTACTTACATATTGTGCACATTGTATCAAATGCCATCTTGTTTATCTTGTTAAGATTTATGTGGATGTAGAAACCATAGTGCATGCGTATGTCTTTGTGATAAGAATAGGGTCCATTGTCAATCTTATCACTATGCACATATTACACCTGTTAGACGCTAAACGGCCACAGTTATTGGTCGTACTGTAAAGTACTGTCACTGGATGAAAACATGAAACGGATCGTGGCAGTAGTAGACATGCAGTAACAGAGAGACAGAAGTAGACAGCAAGAAGTGTGGATGTGTAGCGGTTTACAGCTATTAGATGTATACACGCCATCCTGTGTAGCACTGAGGTAAGACGGATAATGGATTCTATTGTGATGACATAAATGTGGTTATCACTCTATTTTGAAAATCTCCGATTTCTCGTTCTGTCTTCTAGATCCACATAAATTTTAACATTTTTTCCACTACTGATGATGGGGTATATGCCCTAATACTAGTCTCTCAGTAAAATATTTTTACGTGTAGCGAGAAGTACATGTACAGCAAGATGTCTTTCGACAGTTACATAGAACCTGCGGAGCACCAAACATGGAGGTTATTTTTATCAAACACTGTTGCTTTATCGGGCATCAGCCCAAAGATTTGTCTGATAAATTTCTCCACTCCTATCACTGACTGATTGTCGTCTTCATTTCAGGAAAACTGACGCATGCACACATCACCGATGATCGGTGTTATTAGTTATAACTGCCAATTGGTCCAAGTACTCATTAACTGCAGTATTTTCTTCCATCACCCTTCAACCACACTTTTCAACAGCGGCCACTTCAAATCTCGTCATAAATATTTGTGTTTCCGTTTTTGAAGTGTTTCACACATCTCACAACACTGCTGGCACGCAGACGTCACCATACGCTCACTGAAAGCTGAAATGAATTGCAGGCAACTGATCTCTTCTTTTGACAAGGAACTCAAGGTTAGCATGCCGTTGATGCGAAATATCGACGTCGCTAATGTTGTGTGTATAACCTGCGGTGACGTCATTGTAGTTACCGTCGTCACAGTGTGTCTACACACAATTTAAGCTGTTTATTTCAGCACAATGCAGTCGTTTTTATTATACTGGTGAAATTTCGGTTATAAAAAAGTTTTCCTGTTAATTTCAGTGAGCCAAATCTCTATGACCAGTGCCCATCACGTGTCACTAGAGAGCGTGGAGATGAATCAATACGGGTTCCAGTGTATGTGTCAGATCTGAAGACCGTGTACAGCACTGGTGAAGGCACAAGTGCTTAGGAGAAGAGCGTGCATTGCTGAACTTGGTTCTCAGCAGCAGACTTCTTTCCACGTTCACCAGACGACTTCGTTAATTACAAGTTAAGTGGGTACGAAATATCGAGATTGGACCGTGGATCTCTAGCAATGCTATCAATGCCTGCTCGCATGTCGTTTCTTGTTACATCAGGTCGATGGTTGTCTCGATACGCTGTAATCCAACCAAACGGTACGGGCTTTTGTCAAAGTTTCGAGAACATACCTTCACCGAAGAGTCAAGCAGTATATTGCTCCCTCCTAGGTATATCTCGCGAAGAGACCATGAGGATAAAATCAGAGAGATTAGAGCCCACACAGAGGCATACCGACAATCCTTCTTTCCACGAACAATACGAGACTGGAATAGAAGGGAGAACCCATAGAGGTACTCAAGGTACCCTCCGCCACACACCGTCAGGTGGCTTACGGAGTATGGATTTAGATGTAGATGTAGAAACGGCTGTAAGAAACATGCACCACGTGCGATGGGTAATTCTTATGCTGGCCTTCCGAGGGGAATTTGGTGGTAACCGAAAGCACGATGATAGTTATGAGAGGCATGAACATTATTTTGGACCCCTTGCATCCAATCATGCTTGACATCTCTTCGACGACGATGGTATCTCCCAGCAGGGTAGCAGTCCGTGTCGTAAAGCCAGAATCGTGCTACAGTGGTTTGAGGAACCTCATAGTGAATTCACGTTGGTGTCTTGAAATCGACTGATCCGAACCATACGCAGCACATCTGGGATGCTGTCGAGCGCCGTATCTACACTACTGGCCATTAAAATAGCTACACCACGAAGATGACGTGCTACAGACGCGACATTTAACCGACAGAAATAAGAAGCTGTGATATGCAAATGATTAGATTCTCAGAGCATCCACACAACGTTGGCGCCGGTGGCGGCACTTACCACGTGTTGACATGAGGAAAGTTTCCAACCGATTTCTCATACACAGACAGCAGTTGACCGGCGTTGCCTGGTGAAACGTCGTTGTGATGCCTCGTGTAAGGAGGAGAAATGCGTACCATCACGTTTCCGTCTTTGATAAAGGTCGGATTGTAGCCTATCGCGATTGCGGTTTATCGTATCGCGACATTGCTGGTCGCGTTGGTCGAGATCCAATGACTGTTAGCAGAATATGGAATCGGTGGGTTCAGGAGGGTAATACGGAACGCAGTGCTGGATCCCAACGGCCTCGTATCACTAGCAGTTGAGATGATAGGCATCTTATCCGCATGACTGTAACGGATCGTGCAGCCACGTCTCGATACCTGAGTCTAGAGATGGCGACGTCTGCAAGACAACAACCAACTGCACGAACAGTTCGACGAAGTTTGCAGCAGCACGGACTATCAGCTCGGAGACCACGGCTGCTGTTGCCCTTGACGCTGCATCACAGACAGGAGTGCATGCGATGGTGTACTCAACGACGAACCTGGGTGCAAAAATGGCAATCCAGGTTCTGTTTACAGCATCATGATGGTCGCATCCGTGTTTGGCGACATCGCGGTGAACGCACATTGGAAGCGTGTATTCGTCATCGCCATACTGGCGTATCACCCGGCGTGATGGTATGGGGCGCCATTGGTTACACGTCTGGGTCACCTCTTGTTCGCATTGGCTGCACTTTGAACAGTGGACGTTACATTTCAGATGTGTTACGACGCGTGGCTTTACTCTTCATTCGATTCCTGCGAAACCCTACATTTCAGCAGGATAATGCACGACCGCATGTTGCAGGTCCTGTACGGGCCTTTCTGGATACAGAAAATGTTCGACTGCTGCCCTGGCCAGCACATTCTCCAGATCTTTCACCAATTGAAAACGTCTTGTCAATGGTGGCCGAGCAACTGGCTCGTCACAATACGCGTCACTACTCTTGATGAACTGTGGTATCTTGTTGAAGCTGCATGGGCAGCTGTACCTGTACACGGCATTCAAGCTCTGTTTGACTCAATGTCCAGGCGTATCAAGGTCGTTATTATGGCCAGAGGTGGTTGTTCTGGGTACTGATTTCTCAGTATATATGTACCCAAATTGCGTGAAAATGTAATCACATGTCAGTTCTAGTGTAATATATTGGTCCAATGAATACCCGTTTCTCATCTGCATTTCTTCTTGGTGTAGCAATTTTGATGGCCAGTAGTGTATAACCGAAGCCCGTCATTTAGGGGAGCTGTGCTGTCTCTTGGTAGTCATCTCAGGCCAATACCTCCGGAAATCTATCCAGGACCTGTCGAAACCATGGCACGTACTGCATTACAAAAGTCGATCGACACGCTATTAAGCAGGAGGTGGGAAGAGAGGGTTGCACTCTTTTGGATCATCAATACACATTTTCCGTTAGTAAGCGATCAGTGTAACAGTAATTCTAATGCTTTCAGAAACTTGGGATCTAAGAAGCAAATGTAAGTTTTGTGCACGGAAATTCAGGAAATTAAGAGAACAATTTCATTTCAATTACAAGCAAACAGATTCCGGTACTTCATCCAGTCACTGGAACACAAGCTGTAATTGGCGAAAGAAACTGACGCCACCATATCAGAGCAAGCATCCGGCATTAGCCTTAAGCGTTTTAAGGAATGTACAAACAAACGTCAATCTGGATAGCTAAATGTAGGTCTGAGCCACCGTCTGCCAAATAGGAGGCCTGTGCTGTGCCACTGTAAGCTGGCTCGCTGTTTAATGTGGGTAGCAACTCTAACATTTTATGATTATTATAAGAATCATACTTATACGAGGTAAATGCGAAACTACACAGTACAATACCCTGTAAAGAGCCTTGTAAAATACAGTCATTTGTTGAGGTCATTGACAAAATATAACACCAACTGGTGTGTTTCTAAAGAAGCAGAAGCTCACCATATACAGAGTGCTCCATTGATCGTGACCGGGCCAAATATCTCACGAAATAAGCGTCAAACGAAAAAACTACAATGAACGAAACGTGTATAGCTTGAAGGGGGAAACCAGATGGCGCTATGGTTGGCCCGCTAGATGGCGCTGCCATAGGTCAAAGGGATATCAACTGCGTTTTTGTGAACTCATTTCTGAGAACACATGCTGTTACAGCCTGATTACCTGTAAATACCACATTAATGCAATAAATGCTCAAAATGATGTCCGTCAAGCTCAATGCGTTGGGCAGTACGTGTAACGACATTCCTCTCAACAGCGGGTAGTTCGCCTTACGTAATATTCGCTCATGCATTGACAATGCGCTGACGCATGTTGTCAGGCGTTATCAGTGGATCACGATAGCAAATATCCTTCAACGCCCCCCACAGAAAGAAACCCGGGGACGTCAGATCAGGTCAACGTGCGGGCTTCGACGACCAATCCACCTGTCGTGAAATATGATATTCAATACCGCTTCAACCGCACGCGAGCTATGTGCCGGACATCCATCATGTTGGAAGTACATCGCCATTCTGTCATGCAGTGAAACATCTTGTAGTAACATCGTAGAACGTTAGGTAGGAAATCAGCATACATTGCCACATTTAGATTGCTATCGATAAAATGTGAGCCAATTATCCTTCCTCGCATAATGCCGCATCATACATTAACCCGCCAAGGTCGCTGATATTCCACTTGTCGCAGCCATCGTGGGTTTTCCGTTGCCCAATACTGCGTATTATGCTGGTTAACGTTACCGCTGTTGGTGAATGACGCTTCGTCGTTAAATAGAACGCGTGCAAAAAATCTGTCATCGTCCCGTAATTTCTCTCGTGCCCAGTGACAGAAGTGTACACGACGTTCAAACTCGTCGCCATGCAATTCCTGGTGCATAGAAACATGGTACGGGTGCAATCGATGTTGATGTAGCGTTCTCAACACCGAAGTTTTTGAGATTCCCGATTCTCGCGCAATTTGCCTGCTACTGATGTGCGGATTAGCCGCGACAGCAGCGAACACACCTACTTGGGCATCATCATTTGTTGCAGGTCGTGGTTGACGTTTCACATGTGGCTGAACACTTGCTGTTTCCTTAAATAACTTAAGTATCCGGTGAACGGTCCGGACACTTGGATGATGTCGTCCAGGATACAGAGCAGCATACATTGCACACGCTCGTTGGGCTTTTGGATCACAATAGCTATACATCAACACGATATCGACCTTTTCCGCAATTGGTAAACTGTCCATTTTAACACGGGTAATGTATCACGAACCGAATATCGTTCGCACTGGCGGAATGTTACGTGATACCACGTACTTATACGTTAGTGACTATTACAGCGCCATCTATCACAAAGCGAGAAAAGTGGTCCAACTAAAACATTCATATTTCTTTACGTACTGCACGAATATGTAATAAAAATGGGGGTTCCTATTTAAAAAAACACACAGTTGATATTCGCTTGACCTATGACAGCGCCATCTAGCGATCCAACCATAGTGCCATCTGGTTTCCTTACTTCAAGCTAGACGAGTTTAGTTCTTTGTAGTTTTTTCGTTTGATGAGTGAGATATTTGGCCAGGTCACTATCAGTGGACCACCCTCTGTATTGGCACAACTAATTCTAACAGTTCGATATCCCACAGATCCTGGAGAATCTGGATGTTCCTTCTTCAAAAAGACAGAAAGCAGCAAACATCTAACGTCAATCAAGAATAAGTTTCAGACGACATGTATATGTCCATAAAAATTGATTTTTTCTTCAGTTAAAGAGTATCACATCACTTTTTGGATAAATCAGAAAATTCCCCTCAACAACGACGACGACGAATGGTTTTTACAAAAAGTAACATGCCGCTTTGAAACGGAAGAAAGAAATGATTCATTGGGAAATGAATCTCAGTAAATTCTCTTAGTGATAGAAAAAATAGGGAATTAATGTTTTCATTAATGTGTAGGATGTCACTTTAGTTACAGAAAGTCATTGTTCCACAAAGGCAACACGAATTATATTTAAAATATAGTACAGGAATACATTTATTTCCATCAACATGTTTGCAGGTACTATGGGCCCAAGCACGACGAAAGGTATTGTTCATGAATTCAGTGTAAATTCTTGAACGCTGATTGCGTCTGAACATATTTCTACTACCAGGCAGTAAGATGCTCCTATCGGAACACAAAAAATGTGAATATGTTGCTGTTTTATTTAAAAGACAGACTCAAAAGTGGAGTACCAGCTGCCTTATCTTACCTTCCTCTACATCTTTAAAATTTCTTACAAAAATTTTGGCATGTGAATATATTCACGCTGTTTTTAACATGCAGCTCACTTCAAACTCTCACCAAGGTCCCCTAATCGGTCCCCTAATCACAATTCGCTCACATCCACTAGTCCATCGCTGTAAGTCACTCTTACACGTCCACCGCCTGTTGCCCTTTCGCACCCAACCAATCAGCGGAACTCGTTATCGCTTTGTGTCTCTGTCATTGTCTCCATTGTCACAGCCAGAGTTTCATTTCTTCTGTCCTACTGTTACAGTCTTCTATCACTGTCAATGTCTTCCACTTGCTCCCTCTTACTGCTAATACCTCATTCCTTCCTCCACATTGCTGCTGTGTCTTCTCACTGTCACTATTGAGACACCCTACTTATCGCCGGCCGCTGGTGGCCGAGCGGTTCTAGGCGCTTCAGTCTGGAACCGCGCGACCGCTATGGTCGCAGGTTCATATCCTGCCTCGGGCATGGATGTGTGTGATGCCCTTAGTTAGGTTTGAGTAGTTCTAGGGGACTGATGACGTGATATGTTAAGTCCCATAGTGCTCAGAGCCATTTGAACCATTTTTTTGAACACCCCACTTATCTTGCAAGACAGGACAGGACAGTCGTTTAAATTGTGGAAAGGGGCCAAAGTAAGGGGCTGTCAGCTACACTCGAACATACAACATTATTTGATCAAACATTACAAGAGCCCAAAAAAATTTTTTTCAACACAGAGCTTTAATCTTTGGGACTTAGGTACCAGCTGAAAGCGACTTTAATTTAAAAACGGCTGAAGGCCAGTAACTTAAAATGCAAGCATAATCAGAAATTTAAAAGGCAAGCCATAGAATTCTTTATTTGGGCTGAAGGCACAAAGAATCAGACACTTCAAGAGAAAACAAGTTAAATTGAAATCGGCTGAACGCCTAACACTTAAATATCCATAAAATTATTTTTTTTTTAAATATCAAAGGGCTTACGGGAAACAGTTCTTTAATTTTGGCTGAAGGCCTTAAGAGCAAAACAGCTCAGACTCAAAATCGGCTGAAGGCCCAACACTTAACATTCAACAACATTAAAACCTTTAAAATGCCAAAGGTCTTACATGAAACATTTCTTTAAATTAGGCTGAAGGCTAAAGAATCTTACGCCTTAAGGGCAAAACAACCTAAATTTTAAATAAAATCGGCTACAAACCATACAAGTATAAACAACAGGAACAAATAAAAAAAAAAGGCAGTACACCCAAGGGCGCTTAGAAGTTCCGAGGATCGGCCTGGAATTCAAACGCTCGCTTAGATGAGACAGGCAGTCAGCCCAACCATTGTCGATCCGACGACAACCCAACCGGCAGTCAACGGACGAAGCAACAGGTTAACTTCCGCTCCGCCCGACCAGCATACAACAGGGAGTTCAATATAACACGCAGAAGGTATCTGCCCAACAACCAATATCAAACAACACAATATGAACAGTTGGGGCTGGCTGGTAGATTAAGTAAAGACTCAACTTTCGTGCGCAGGATCGGTGAGCCACGGACCTCGTAGCAATGGGAACAGCACCACACAAACTGACCGCGCGTGGACGCCGGCAGCTGCCTCGGCCAGACACGCGTCACGGAGACTTCCTCACTGCTCCACGCCAACAGACCAAATGCCCAGGCCCGAAAACGGTGAAAGGACGAGATATACGTCGGCTGATGAGACGACCAACTAACGGTCATCCCACTCCAATCTCTCTCCGTCGGACAGTTCATGTGTGTCGCCAACAGTCGGCGAGCACTGGCTGTCTGCGCCTCACCGGCGCTCCGTCCCCGACTTCACTGCTGCTGCGTCCCGACTGTACTGCTGGTCCGTCTCCAACTGACTGCCAGACACACGACGACCCGGAAATAGTATCGGTCGCTCCAGAGATGGTACGACAGTGCGCTTATCGATAAGCGCTGCTGCTGCCGCTCACGGGCAAGTAAGGCAGGAAGTTAGTGACGCCAGTAAATGGAATAAGAAAACGAGGCGGCAGTACCGTAAAAGACGATGACAAACAATAAATGGGATAAACGCGAGCCGTGAACGGCTCAACTATCTTGCTTTAAAGCAAGCGTGAGCAACCTTCAGTGACTTCAGGGCCTGGTTTACATAATTACCTAAGCCCCAGGGCCGCCTCGGCACGTGACACCACATAGCGCTCTTAACGCATAAAGTCTCCAGAGGAAAACGCTCCCATCGGAGAACAAAATATGCGATTATGTTCATATTTATTTAAAAAACTGACTGAAAAGCGGGATACACGTTTCCTCATTCTACCTTCCCCAGCACCTTTAAAAATTATATCAATAACTTTAGCATGCAACGTATTCATGCTCTTTTTAACATGCAATTCACCTCTTACTCCCGCTAGCTCTCCTAACTGTAACCCGCCCACACCCGCTGTAATACGCTCATACTCGTCCACTCCCCACTTACCCATTCTAATTCACTCATTCAGCCAAACTCATAGTCATTATCTCGTGTCTGTCACTGTCTCCTGTCTCACAGCCACGGTGCCCTTCGTCCTCTCCTACAACTACACTCTCATCTCTGTCACTGTCACTGTCTCCCTCTTTCTCTCTCTTACTTCTAATATCTCATTTCTTCCTTTCCACTGCTGCTGTCTCTTCTCACAGTCATTACCTCTCTCTTCCTTTATGTCATTCTCATACACTCTAATTCTCACCCACTTCCACTTTCTCTTTATTCCTCCCACTCCCCTCCCCCTCCCCGACCCTTCCCCCCCTCTAGCATTGTCTACTTTCCTCTTTTTCTACCACACTTCTGTCACCGCCAACTATGTTTCACTGCCCCCCCCCCCCCTCTCTCTCTCTTTTCCTCACACTGCCATTGCCTCCTTTGTTCTCCCCAACACACAACAATTATCTACTATCGTCCAATGTTTATTGCTTTTCCGTCTCTTTTCCACTGCCACTGTCTTCTTCTCACTCAGCATAAAATGCGCGAACATAATAGCATGTCACAATTTTTGAGAAAATTTTTAAAGGTTCTGAGGAAGGTACAATGAGACAAATGCTACCCCACTTTTCAGAGTCTTTTAAATAAACAGTAACATATTCCCATTTTTTGTGCTCAGGTAGGAGCATTTTTCCTCAGGTTACCTTCTTCCCCCTGCTGCAGCAGGCCATTTAAGTCACATGAAAAGAATTGTATTGATTAATAAAAAGTAGATAGTTAATTTACATGAAACTGAAATGACGCAGTTTTACACCCAGTACCAGATTTCACGTGCAAAAAACTGCATGTACTTCAGTACCAGAACATAGGACTCCCAAACGGTAACGGAGACACTCTACAGCGTACAGGTAATTCTTCATGCTACGTCACTTTATGTGCCACGTCTTCACCTCACAGCGGATTTTACGTGCCTACTTTACGTGTACTAGTAGGGTAACTTTCAAATCTCCCTAACCTCCGAGACAGATAAAGACATGAATAAAATTTTCGAGCTTGTTCAAGATTGGCATCTTAGGAATACATCGTAAACACTAGAGTCATATGCTGTGCATAGCCGTCTCAGAATCCGTTTCTGGGTTTTGGTACCCAAAAAACAAGTTTTCGGAGTGTTTCTCGATAGCAGATAAAGACTTGAAAAGGGGGAGATAGCTCTTCCAGATAAATGCCTAGAGGATTTACCGTTAAAATTTGAGCAATTTTCTGCGGTTATTTATTGATTAGATTTCGCCACATACCGGATTTTACATGTAGACGTAGGTAACTTTCCAGCTTCTGTCTACTGGAAAGTGATAAAAACAAATCAACAAATTTTTGAAGGTTGTTTGAGATCTGGTCATAGCAAAATATCGTAAAAATTCCAACCATTTGCTGGGTCAGCCGTCTTGGAAACCTTGACTGGGTTTTGGTCCGTTGGTGACGTCGAAAATAGAAATGGCTCTGAGCACTGTGGGACTTAACATCTGAGGTCATCAGTCCCCTAGAACTTAGAACTACTTAAACCTAACTATCCTAAGGACATCACACACATCCATGCCCGAGGCAGGATTCGAACCTGCGACCGTAGCAGTCGCGCGGTTCCGGACTGAGCGCCTAGAACCGCTCGGCCACCGCGGCCGGCTCGAAAATAGAATTAAAGACCCTGCTACGGGGTTTTTACGAGGAACCGCCCGTGAAGTAATGGTGCCTCCGTAAGTCCCATCAATTCCATCACAGACCATATCAAATGCAAAAAGAACCTATAAATTTTCTCCATTTGCCTAAGGAGGGCGGGGGGGGGGGGAATGTTTGTAATTTGTGCGATAGCGTAGTGACACTAAAATGATCCTGCTGTTGAGCTATCCAAAACACTTGACCCTACCTTTTTATCACCAATAGAACCCGAGGTACGAGCATCGGAAAACCCCGTTTCCATGCGAGGAGTTTTTTTACGCGTTAGGTACACATTGTACCGTCCCACGGAATAACTTAAATGAAAAGGAAAACTGTCTTAAGGTCAAGGACCCAGTGTTGAACAGTCATAACGAACAGTGTAACAGAGACTATCAATATACAAAGACGCCACAAAGAAAAGAGCGAAGATATCAACTGTCTGGTATTTGTTTTGTCATTCTTCTGTTGCGTATTGTGCGAAGCCTTTGGTCATTATTATCTGCTCAGGTCTGCGAAAGTGTGTTATCTGTGAGGGTCAACAGAAGCGTCCGATCTTACCCGTCGGCTTTGACCCGTGACGTAAGCGTGTTGTGGTGTGTGACGTCATTACGGCGCGGAGTTTGATTTGCGATTGTGGCGTGTTTGTAGATGTCTTGTTTTTGTTTGTCGTGCTCTCTGGTGGTGTGTTCATGGTTTTCGTTTGTTTCGTTTGTTTCGTGTGGTGGGGTCAGTTTTCTGTTGCTCAGGTGTTGGATTTGAAGCGGAATTTCTATTAGTGAGTTTTTTTTTTTTGGTTATTTATGTATGTTTTGTGTATTGGGTATAGGTTGGAAACATCCGATCTCACGCGTCGGCTTTGACCCGTGACGTAAGGGACCTACACATTGATCTGTAGCGTAGCCCTGAATACGAGGTTAGGTTGGGAGTTTTTTTTTTGGAATGCGGCCGCGGCAGCGGCCGCCTATGATTCGAAAATATTGATTTGACACTAATGAACATGTATACGTAATATGAAGCAATTTGATGAACATATTGATCTGTAGCGTAGCCCACTTGAGGTTAGGTTGGGAGTTTTTTTTTTGGAATGCGGCCGCGGCCGCGGCCGCCTATGATTCGAAAATATTGATTTGACACTAATGAAGCCTGTGGGGGGATGGGGGGGCACTGCAGACTCCCCCCCCCCCCCCCGCATAACGACACATGATGATCAAATTTTGAAAAAAAATGAAAAATTTTTTCCGTACCTGCTAAACTGCATAAGTGCCGATGTATGTAGGTGTAAGGGAAGCTTTCCTTTCTTAGTTTTCTATTGGGGGATGTGATCGGTAGCTTCTGTTGAGCTATATAGGTTAAGGGAAGTGTCCGATTATGGATAAATGGTTCTGAGCACTATGGGACTTAACATCTATGGTCATCAGTCCCCTAGAACTTAGAAGTACTTAAACCTAACTAATCTAAGGACAGCACACAACACCCAGCCATCACGAGGCAGAGAAAATCCCTGACCCCGCCGGGAATCGAACCCGGGAACCCGGGCGTGGGAAGCGAGAACGCTGCCGCACGACCACGAGATGCGGGCAAAGATTATGGATAGGAATGTGTTTTTTGGTATTTGGTCAGTTTTGTGATGTTGATTTATTTCTTTGTTTTGCGTGGTTTTGAATGGCGGTCGGTGGCTACATTTCTGTATATTTAGTTTCTCCGCACCCAAAAACCCCTAATTTCCCACGCTTGTCCCGTTACAGTCATTAGGCTTTTTGTGAAACTTGTGTATTTCAGTGTTTACAATACGTATGCGATGTTTTTATATCCGCCATATTGGAATTGTTTATAGTCGTTTCCGCGGTATTTGTGACGTCATGGGTCAAAGCCGACGGGTAAGATCGGACGCTTCTGTATTTCCATCTGTGAGTTAGTATCAAAACACTAAGTTCTGTTAAAAGTAAATGTTTTTCATTTACGTGAAATAATATCCCGTGCCATAGAATAATGGCCGATATTTACTATCAAAAATAACGCCTTTAGCGTATGTGCATTATTTGATAGGTGGCCACCAATACAGCATACAACACGAAATATGGCCACGTAAAGCCGTTACATTCAGAAGATGATAAAGCTTTAAATAATCCTCAATTAATTTTCAGTTACTTTGTCCATGCCGGGATATATAATTCTAGTACATTGACACGTAGACATTTCAAAGGTCATTTCTTTTTTATTGAAAGAAATGTATTAAATGAGATACTAGTGTTTCACGACTACGAGTAGTGTGACATAATGACATGCCCAAAGGGATGTTACGTGAATAGAGAAAGCTAAACTTTAAACAATATTAGTTTTTTCTTCGTTTAAAAAATTAAGAACTGAGATAACATACAAAGCAATATTAGTGTACTACTACAGGGTTAAATATCGTTTGCATTTTTATGCATCGTAGAAATGCACTACTTCAAAAATATGTTATGTGCTTACCGATACTACCTGAGTACCTGGCGTTACCCAATTTTGTATTTATTCCTGTTCTATTAGCCCATTTCCTCCTACTCCCTCTGTCTCCTCCATCCTCTGTTATCTCCTTCCCCAGTTCTCTCTGCCCGTCTGGTCCTCCCCATACTCTCTGTCCATCTTCTCCTCCCCTCTCTATGTCGATTTTCTGCTGTCCACTCTATCCCTTCCTCACCCCCTCTATTTCATACTCGCCCTGTATCTGCCCACCTACTTTTCCCTCTCTCTGTCGACCTCCTTCTCCCACTCTCTCTGCGCATATCCCCCTCTTCCTCTCTCAGTCCAGCTCCTCATCCCCTCTGTCCAATAACTCTTCCTTTTCTCTCTCCATTTTCTCCTCATGGTCTATCTTCCTCCTCCCCCCCCCCTGTCTCTTCCTCTTTTACTTCCTGTGCCAATTTCCTCCTTCTCCCATCTCTCTGTCCTGCTCATCTATTTCTGTGTTCATTTCCCATTTCCATTCTCTCTGTACATTCTGTATACAGGGTGTTACAAAAAGGTACGGCCAAACTTTCAGTAAACATTCCTCACACACAAATAAAGAAAATATCTTATGTGGACATGTGTCCATAAACACTTACTTTCCATGTTAGAGCTCATTTTATTACTTCTCTTCAAACCACGTTAATCATGGAATGGGAACACACAGCAACAGAACTTACCAGCGTGACTTCAAACACTTTGTTACAGGAAATGTTCAAAATGTCCTCCGTTAGCCAGGATACATGCATCCACCCTCCGTCGCATGGAATCCCTGAGGCGCTGATGCAGCCCTGGAAAATGGCGTATTGTATCACAGCCGTCCACAATACGAGCACGAAGAGTCTCTACAGTTGGTACCGGCGTTGCGTAGACAAGAGCTTTCAAATGCCCCCATAAATGAATGTCAAGAGGGTTGAGGTCAGGAGAGCGTCGAGGCCATGGAACTGGTCCGCCTCTATCAATCCATCGGTCACCGAATCTGTTGTTGAGAAGCGTACGAACACTTCGACTGAAATGTACAGGAGCTCCATCGTGGATGAACCACATGTTGTGTCGTACTTGTAAGGGCACACGTTCTAGCAGGTTGCTGGTTCTTACCTCCACAAATATTTCTTTCAAGACAGTAAGTAATATGTGAGCAACGTTTGGCTGAAAGCGATTCTGGGGTTTAGGAGGAGCTTTTTACGCGCGGGTTTGCCAGAGTATGAATGTTTAACATATTTCATACATATTTGTATACGTATATCACCCGTACATGTATCGAATTTTATCGTGTGGTTTCATTTCCACGAAACGCTACTGAACTATGTGTCGTACAATGATATAATTTTGTAGGTACATTCCGCGGTTTACAGATATGAACATTGTCTGTGAAATATGTTGCGAACAGAGGTAGTAGCCAAGAAGTAATAAATTTAACGCCATACGTAATGAGGCAGTTTTTCACATAACTCAGTGTTAGTGACTTCATATCTCGTGAAAATATGCGCCGTATGTTGAAATAATTTTGTAGGAACACACAGTGATATATTTGAATACTGCCTGCAAAGCGTATCACTAAAATAGTGAGTAGTAAAGAATTAATAAATTAAAACGTCATGCTTGATTCGGCAACTTTGCTGCATCAACAGTGAAAACAGTAAGCGATAACCTTTTTTCCTTTCATCATCTTGTGGAGATGGTCAGCGAGAAAAAGTTTCGCAATGGGTTGAAACAACGTGTAAGTTTGTTGCAGGTCACTAACTGCTCTCATTATCAAATACTCGATGAATGAAATATGGGTATTAGCGCGTCGTGAGCTAGACTTCATTTTTACCCCATCCTCACCCCTTTGATTGGACTAGGATTCTTTATAGACAGTAGGTGGAATGTGCACCAGATTTTGTTGAAACTGGTTCAGGGTTTAATAGGATATGTATATATATTTTTTTAATGTACATGGAAGTGGACAGCTTACCCCCACTTCTTGGACTACCAAACACGAACGTCTCCTATAACATCCAGAAAGCAGGAGACGCAATAAATTTCTGAGATGCGTTTGTCACACCGCAGCTTTATCAGCCGACAAGAGAGACACGATAGTAGACAGTAATTTATCTAGCAGAGCTAGAGTGTTGAATCTAGGTGGCAGTGTACCTAGGACCACACGACATTTTTCGGTCGGTACTTCAGTCTAGTCACTGATTTAGACTCGTATGAAGGAATGAGGCTAGAGACTGCCGTAAGCAGTGCGCAGTTTTGTACAGTTTTTGTTGTTGCTGGACATGGGGTTTGTATATATTTCGCGTTGTACCCATTAAAATGCTGTATAATATACACTCCTGGAAATTGAAATAAGAACACCGTGAATTCATTGTCCCAGGAAGGGGAAACTTTATTGACACATTCCTGGGGTCAGATACATCACATGATCACACTGACAGAACCACAGGCACATAGACACAGGCAACAGAGCATGCACAATGTCGGCACTAGTACAGTGTATATCCACCTTTCGCAGCAATGTAGGCTGCCATTCTCCCATGGAGACGATCGTAGAGATGCTGGATGTAGTCCTGTGGAACGGCTTGCCATGCCATTTCCACCTCGCGCCTCAGTTGGACCAGCGTTCGTGCTGGACGTGCAGACCGCGTGAGACGACGCTTCATCCAGTCCCAAACATGCTCAATGGGGGACAGATCCGGAGATCTTGCTGGCCAGGGTAGTTGACTTACACCTTCTAGAGCACGTTGGGTGGCACGGGATACATGCGGACGTGCATTGTCCTGTTGGAACAGCAAGTTCCCTTGCCGGTCTAGGAATGGTAGAACGATGGGTTCGATGACGGTTTGGATGTACCGTGCACTATTCAGTGTCCCCTCGACGATCACCAGTGGTGTACGGCCAGTGTAGGAGATCGCTCCCCACACCATGATGCCGGGTGTTGGCCCTGTGTGCCTCGGTCGTATGTAGTCCTGATTGTGGCGCTCACCTGCACGGCGCCAAACACGCATACGACCATCATTGGCACCAAGGCAGAAGCGACTCTCATCGCTGAAGACGACACGTCTCCATTCGTCCCTCCATTCACGCCTGTCGCGACACCACTGGAGGCGGGCTGCACGATGTTGGGGCGTGAGCGGAAGACGGCCTAACGGTGTGCGGGACCGTAGCCCAGCTTCATGGAGACGGTTGCGAATGGTCCTCGCCGATACCCCAGGAGCAACAGTGTCCCTAATTTGCTGGGAAGTGGCGGTGCGGTCCCCTACGGCACTGCGTAGGATCCTACGGTCTTGGCGTGCATCCGTGCGTCGCTGCGGTCCGGTCCCAGGTCGACGGGCACGTGCACCTTCCGCCGACCACTGGCGACAACATCGATGTACTGTGGAGACCTCACGCCCCACGTGTTGAGCAATTCGGCGGTACGTCCACCCGGCCACCCGCATGCCCACTATACGCCCTCGCTCAAAGTCCGTCAACTGCACATACGGTTCACGTCCACGCTGTCGCGGCATGCTACCAGTGTTAAAGACTGCGATGGAGCTCCGTATGCCACGGCAAACTGGCTGACACTGACGGCGGCGGTGCACAAATGCTGCGCAGCTAGCGCCATTCGACGGCCAACACCGCGGTTCCTGGTGTGTCCTCTGTGCCGTGCGTGTGATCATTGCTTGTACAGCCCTCTCGCAGTGTCCGGAGCAAGTATGGTGGGTCTGACACACCGGTGTCAATGTGTTCTTTTTTCCATTTCCAGGAGTGTATTAAAGCTGCTTGAACCGTGACCTCCCGTGCCCGTTTCCTTGTACAGCCCTTAGCGGCCAAAAGCGTGGTATGCTATGTAGCTATAATTTTTACTGACAGGTACCACTGTCTGTCAGTTACAATACCTGCAGTTTTTATATGGTTTTAAATATTATTTTCAGAAGTTCTTATATATGAAGGTAGCATTTTGATAGTAAATCTTTCAACTGTCACACATTTGACTGTAGGTACTTCATAATTTTTTCAGTATAAGAACTATCTACTCTTGATTTTACTCTGTATGGTGGTTTTGTAATCTTTGAGAGGCAATTGTTTTTCGCCTTTTCTGATGAAGTCGATATCGAAAACAGGTCAAGTTAATTCTTGTTGTAATCGGTTGGCTGTGTTACACTAATCGTATTCTTCTACGGTTGCTGGTTCACGTCTACGTTTAAAATTGTATTTCAAATATTGTTAATTCTTCAGATACTTAATTTTATGGCAAGTAATATCCAATACATAATTTATATAAAACGTGTTAAGCCGTTCTTTGTCGGTCGTGCATCTTCTTGTACTATGAAACAGAAGGTTTTTCCCATAGAACACGTAGAATTTGCAAATAAACTCTGTTTCTTTAATGTCTTAACATTTTTAAGCGTCTTCAAAAACGGTTTCTGTTTCAATATGTATTTAGCTTGTAACAGTTTTTTGGTGATACTTGTGATTAGTTTGATTTCACTTACTGATTATTTGCCGCGTGGAGTGGCCGCGCGGTTTGAGGAGCCATGTCATGGATTGCGCGGCCTCTCCCACTGGAGGTTCGAGTCCTCCCTCTGGCATGGCTGTGTATGTTGTTCTTAGCAAAAGTTAGTTTAAGTAGCGTATAAGTCTAGGGACCGATGACCTCAGCAATTTGGTGCCTTAGGAATTCACACACACACACACACACACACACACACACACAAAACACTGATTATTGTTGTAAACTAGATTAAAAATTTAGCAAATAATGGACTATTAAAATCAGTATTGACAAGATCTTTTCGACTGCAACGCTCTTAAGTTTCAATCGAGTATTATTTCCTGGGTACACGACCATGCTTTTACATTTGGAAGAACCTTAATTCTCTGGAGCCATTTTTACTAATGGCAGACAAAGACTGCAGCATATAAAAGTGAATGCCATCATTTAAATATGGAATGAGAAACTACACTGACGGAAAAAAATCGCAACACCAAAAATAATTAATAAATAATTATGACATTTTGGGAGTATATTCGTCTAGATAATATGTTTAAGTGATTAACACTGCAAGTTTTCAGGTTAATGTGAGCGCGAAAGAAGCCATAGCAAATGTGAATTACTTGTACATTAATAATCGGTGTACTCGCGAGACTATTGAATGCAAACATGCCTACTTGCATGTATTGTATTGTGAAGTGGATCGGTGAATACAAGGACGGTTAATTCTTGTTGTGGATGACGCTGGACTTTTCGTCCGAGGATGTCCCATGGAAAATACACTGGTGAACTACAGGCAGCGTCTTTCATTAGTAATCAAAACTTGCTCGATCGCAGGTTCCAAACCCGCCACCGCTTAAGTTTTGATTAATAATCAGCATTGGTGGCCGAAGACTACTGGTACAAGAAGTCACACTCATTATGCCAACGGTCTTGTCAAAGAGGGCGGAGGAGTGTACAGAGATTGAGGGCAATTCTTGTCCTTTGGTGGGAAATTGTACCTAAGGGCGTAAGAATCAGCAATTATCAAGGGCATTAGGATGCAGAAGGCAATGAAAACCACTCCATTAAAGACATACAAAGTGTATCCACAGGACAGTTTGCCTGTATTGAGAAAGTGTCATGATAATCTCTCCTGTGACAAAAGATTCCGGAATAGTCCACCATTCAGATCTCTCGCAACCAAGGAAAGGATAACGTTCTACCAGTCGGGCAGTGGAATGTTAGAAGCCTGAACATGGTAGGGAAGCTAGAAAATCTGAAAGGGTAAATGCAAAGGCTCAGTTTAGATATAGTCGGGGTCAGTGAAGTGAAATGCAACGAAGAAAAGTTTCTGTGGTCAGATTAGTATAGGGTAAAATCAACAGTAGCAGAAAATCATATAACGGTAGAAGGATTCGTTATGAATAGGAAGATAGGGCAGAGAATGTGTTACTGTGAACAGTTCAGTGATAGGGTTGTTCTCATCAGAATCGACAGCAAAGCATACTGATAGCGTTAGTTCAGGTATACATGCCGACGTCGCAAGCTGAAAATGAAAATGCAGGGAAAGTATATGAGGATATTGAAAGGGTAATACAGTACGCAAAGGGAGATAAAAATCTAATAGTCATGGGCGCCTGGAACGGAGTTGTACGGGAGGAGTAGAAGAATATGTTATAGCACAATATGGGATTGGTACAAGGAATGAGAAAAAAGAAAGACTAACGGAGTTCTGTACTTAATTTCAGCTAGTAGTAGCTAATATTCTGTTCAATAGTCACAAGAGGAGTAGGTATACTTGGTAAAGGCCGGGATGTACGGAAAGATTTCAGTTAGATTACATCATGGTCAGGTACAGATTTCGAAATCAGATACTGGAGCTCGCCCAGGAGCAGATATAGACTCAGATGAAAATGTGGTAGTTATGAACAGTAGGCTCAAGTTAAAGAAATTAGTGAGGAAGAATCAATACGCAAAAAAGTGGGATACAGAATTACTAAGGAATGACGAGATACGCTTGAAGTTCTCTAAGGCTACAGATACAGCAATAATGAATAGCTCAGTAAGCAGTAAAATTGAAGAGGTGTGGACTTCTCTAAAAAGGGCAATCACAGAATTTGGGAAGAAAAACATGGGTACAAAGAAGGTAACTGCGAAGAAACCATGTGTAACAGTAAAAACAATGTAGCTGGTCGATAAAAGAAGGAAGTACAAAATGTTCACGGAAATTCAGGAATACAGAAATACAGGTCAGTGAGGAATGAAATAAACGGGAAGTGCAAGGAAGCTAAGACGAAATGGCTGCGTGACAAATGTGACGACATCGAAAAAGAAATGATTGTTGAACGGACTGACTCAGCATATAGGAAAGTCAAAACAACCTTTGGTGAAATTAAAAGCAAATGTAACATTTCGATTGCAACGGAAATTCCATTGTTAAACGCAGAGCAGAGAGCGGATAGGTGGAAAGAGTACATTAAATGCCTCTACGAAGGGGAAGATTTGTCCGATGTGATAGAAGAAAGGAATCGATTTAGAAGAGACAGAGGATCCAGTATTGGAATCAGAATGTAAAAGGGGATTCAGTATTAATGGAGTTTTGGAGGACTTGAGATCAAATAACGCAGAAGGGATGGATACCATTTCATCAGAATTTCTAAAATAATTGGGAGGAGTGGCGACAAAACGACTTTTCACATTGGTGAGAGTCTGACAATATACAATCCGGTTATCAGAAAAATGTCGTCCACACAGACCCGAAGACTGCAAAAGCTGAAAAATGCGAGAATTATCGCACAGTTACCTTAACAGCTCATGAACCAAAGTTTCTGACAAGAATAACATACAGAAGAATCGGAAAGGAAATTGAGGACGTGTTAGATGGCTACCAATTTGGCTTTAGGAAAGGCAAAGGCCAAGGGTGACTATTCTGAGGCTGTGGTTGATAATGGAAGCAATACTAAAGAAAACTCAAGACACGCTCATAGGATTTGTCGAAATAGAAAAAGGGTTCGCCTGTGCAAAATGATGTAAGATGTTCGAAATTCTGAGAAAAGTAGGGGTCATCTACAGGGGGAGACGGGTAATTTACATTACGTACAACAACCAAGAGGGAATAATATGAGAGGACAACCAAGAAACAAGTACTCTGGTTAAAAAGGATGTAAGGCAGGGAAGTAGCCTTTCGCCCCTACTGTTGAATCTGTACACCGATGAAGCAATGATAGAAATAAAAAAGTTCAGGAGTCGGATTAATATTCAAGGTGAAAGGATGCCAATCATATGATTCGCTGATGACATTGCTGTCCTAAGTGAAAGTCAAGAAGAATTACGTGACCTGCTGCATGGAATGAATAGTCTAATTAGTACAGAATTTGCATTGAGAATAAATCGAAGAAAGACGAAAGTAATGTGAAGTAGCAGAAATGAAAACAGCGAGAAACTTAACATCGGGATTGATGGTCACGACGTAGATGAAGTTAAGCAAATCCACTACTAGGCAGCAAAATAGCCAATGACGGGAGGAGCAAGAAGGTCATCAATGTAGGGTAGCCCTGCCGAAATGTGCATTTCTGGCCAAGAGAAGTCTACTAGTATTAAGCGTAGGCCTGAATTTGAGGAAGAAACTTCTGAGAATGTACGTTTGCGTTTGGAGCACCATTGTATGGTAGTGAAACTTGAACTGTGGTAGAACCGGAACAGAAGAGAATCGAAGTATTTGAGATGTGGTGCTACAGACGAATGATGAGGTAAGGGATGAGCAGGTTCTGCGATGATGCAGAGAGGAAAGGAATATGTGGAAAACACCGACAAGAAAAAATGAAGGGATAGGTTCCATGGTACTAGAGGGAGAGGGCATAAACCGCTGAGGAAGACAGAGATTGGAATTCATTCATCAAATAATTGAGGAAGCAGGTTAAAATTGCTATTTTGAGATGAAGAGGTTGGAACAGCAGAGGAATTCGTGACTGATGGTGGGTGAATATGGTCTGGGGGAGAGAAATGAAAGAGGAAGCCGTCTGGTAGAATTTTGCACAGAGCACAACTTAATCATAGCTAACACATGGTTCAAGAATCATAAAAGAAGGTTCTATACATGGAAGAATCCTGGAGATACTAGAACGTATCAGATAGATTATATAATGGTAAGACAGAGATTTAGGAACCAGGTTTTAAATTGTAAGACATTTCCAGGGGCAGATGTGGACTCTGACAACAATCTATTGGTTATGAACTATAGATTAAAACTGAAGAAACTGCAAAAAAGTGGGAATTTAAGGAGATGGGACCTGGATAAACTGAAAGAACCAGAGGTTGTAGAGAGTTTCAGGGAGAGCATAAGGGAACAATTGACAGGAATAGGGGAAAGAAATACAGTAGAAGAAGAATGGGTAGCTGTGAGGGATGAAGTAGTGAAGGCAGCAGAGGATCAAGTAGGTAAAAAGACGAGGGCTAGTAGAAATCCTTGGGTAACAGAAGAAATATTGAATTTAATTGATGAAAGGAGAAAATATAAAAACGCAGTAAATGAAGCAGGCAAAAGGGAATACAAACGTCTCAAAAATGAGATCGACAGAAAGTGCAAAATGGCTAAGCAGGGATGGCTAGAGGACAACTGTAAGGATGTAGAGGCTTATCTCACTAGGGATAAGATAGATACCGCCTACAGGAAAACAAAAGAGACCTTTGGAGAAACGAGAGCCACTTGTATGAATATCAAGAGCTCAGATGGAAACCCAGTTCTAAGCAGAGAAGGGAAAGCAGAATGCTGGAAGGACTATATAGAGGGTCTATACAAGGGCGATGTACTTGAGGACAATATTATGGAAATGGAAGAGGATGTAGATGAAGATGAAATGGGAGATATGATACTGCATGAAGAGTTTGACAGAGCACTGAAAGACCTGAGTCGAAACAAGGATGCGGGAGTAGTCAACATTCCATTGGAACTACTGACGGCCTTGGGAGAGCCAGTCCTGACAAAACTCTACCATCTGGTGAGCAAGATGTATGAGACAGGTGAAATACCCTCACACTTCAAGAAGAGTATAATAATTCCAATCCCAAAGAAAGCAGGTGTTGACAGACGTGAAAATTACCGAACTATCAGTGTAATAAGTCACTGCTGCAAAATACTAACGCGAATTCTTTACAGACGAATGAAAAAACTGGTAGAAGCCGATCTCGGGGAAGATCAGTTTGGATTCCGCAGAAAGGTTGGAACACGTGAGGCAATACTGACCCTACGACGTATCTTAGAAGCTAGATTAAGGAAAGGAAAACCTACGTTTCTAGCATTTGTATACTTAGAGAAAGCTTTTGACAATGTTGACTGGAATACTCCCTTTCAAATTCTAAAGGTGGCATTGGTAAAATACAGGGAGCGAAAGGCTATTTACAATTTGTACAGAAACCAGATGGCAGTTATAAGAGTCGAGGGACATGAAAGGGAAGCAGCGGTTGGGAAGGGAGTGAGACAGGGTTGTAGCCTCTCCCCGATGTTATTCAATCTGTATATTGAGCATGCAGTGAAGGAAACAAAAGAAAAATTCGGAGTAGGTATTAAAATCCATGGAGATGAAATAAAAACTTTGAGGTTCGCCGATAACATTGTAATTCTGTCAGGGACAGCAAAGGACCTAGAAGAGCAGTTGAACGGAATGGACAGAGTCTTGAAAGGAGGATATAAGATGAACATCAAAATAGCAAAACGAGGATAATGGAATGTAGTCGAATTAAGTCGGGTGATGCTGAGGGAATTAGATTAGGAAATGAGACACTTAAAGTAGTAAAGGAGTTTTGCTATTTCGGGAGCAAAATAACTGATGATGGTCGAAGTAGAGAGGACATAAAATGTAGACTGGCAATGGCAAGGAAAGCGTTTCTGAAGAAGAGAAATTTGTTAACATCGAGTACAGATTTAAGTGTCAGGAAGTCGTTTCTGAAAGTATTTGTATGGAGTGTAGCCATGTATGGAAGTGAAACATGGACGATAAATAGTGTGGACAAGAAGAGAATAGAAGCTTTCGAAATGTGGTGCTACAGAAGAATGCTGAAGATTAGATGGGTAGATCACATAACTAATGAGGTGGTATTGAATAGAACTGGGGAGGAGTTTGTGGCACAACTTGACAAGAAGAAGGGACCGGTTGGTTGGACATGTTCTGAGGCATCAAGGGATCACAAATTTACCATTGGAGGGTAGCGTGGAGGGTAAAAATCGTAGAGGGAGACCAAGAGATGAATATACTAAGCAAATTCAGAAGGATGTAGGTTGCAGTAATTACTGGGAGATGAAGAGGCTTGCACAGGATACAGTAGCATTGGAGAGCTGCATCAAACCAGTCTCAGGACTGAAGACAACAACAAGAACGTGGTACTTACTGGAATTAAGGAAAACGTGGAAGGGAGGGCCCACCAATATATGTTTCTTTGGACACAACCTGTTTATTTAACAATATATAAACTGAGTTTTACAGATAATCGAAGACTTTAACCATAAAATTTTCTACAACAAAATGAAGAAATTTGCAGTATTCCTTTGACCTTTTAATCTTTGCAGAAGAAATTTGAAGCGCTGTATTGCAAAACAGCAAACAATATAACAATGATTACAGGACGGCCTGATCTGCAGCGCGCCCGTTATCGGGTGAAACAGCGGTGTTTACTACTGCGCTGAACACAGTCCATCTTATGAAATGACCTTCTGCAACACATGAAACTATATAAGCACCATTGATACAAAAGTGATTCAAGTATTCAAAACAGATGACTTCACTTTTAATTTGAAAGCTGTATGTCGGGGTTAAGATGCACACCTGTGCTTAAAGGTTAAACAGATTAGCTGACAATATGACAATGGTAAAGCTTATTTGAAAGCAACCAACCTCTTAATTTCAATCGGCAACCAAGGTACGACTGGATTCCAACCTGTCCCTTCCGACAATTTTATTTTGACCAAAACCCTGGCGACAGTTGGCTGTTAATATTTTCGAAGTTAAACTGATTGTCAGCTACTAAGACCGTTCTGTAGGATCGTCTTCACACATTACTTATGAACACGTATTACAAGAGAACTCACTCGGCAGAACCACAGGGTCCAGCTCAAATACACCAATTATGACCCATACTATCAAACACAGAAACGAACAGCTTAGTATAACAGGTTGTTCAGATTATAACTAATGTCTGAGAAGTGCAATTACAGTTAAAGAACTGAACCGGTTAACAGATAAATCTAACCACAAGGTCCCTCGTTTGTTTAACGGCAACCTGTGCCTTAGTACAATTGTTCAGGCTATATTTGTGGTATCGATAGCAACGATGCCACGGCGTAGCTGCCAGTTAAGTTGGCACTACGACAGACAACGACGACAGCGCCCTCTAGGAGGCGCTGTTCAGCTCTGCGAGCACTACTGGTGATTCAGACCTTTTGATGAAGAGCAGACGGCCGGGACACTTCGCTTCAGCTTCGCACCTACGTACAAAGTTACGCATTCTTCTTCTTAGAGTAAAGGTAATTTAAATTCATACCGCAGTACCGACGTGTATTACCTTTCCCTGCTCCTACCCACGAGCCGCCTTCCACGCGAGATACAAAAATATTTACAACCAAGAGCTGATTAATTAGAACAGGTGTCTCCAAACATTTTAGTCCGTGGGCCACATTGACTCCTCCATGAAGTCATAAGGGCCAAGATCTACCTAGCGCGATTAAAGCACCCTAGCACTCCATGATCACCGTAATGTAAGGCTAAAGGAAAGATGAAATCGCAAAAATCTAAGGTTGTGGGGATAGCTAGAACTGAAACGAACTACGATTTTTATTTAATTACATAATTTTGATTGGTGGACGTACCTGACCGAAATTCTGGCGTATTTTATTCTGGCGAATTTCACCGACAAAAAAGAATTCTATATGTATTTTACAACGTAATCAAAAGAAAGTGAAACCTCGCTGAAGAAGCATCTTCCATAATGATTGATTACTAAGGCTAGTCGCCGAAGTGGTGTCCATTTGAAAGTCTTGCACCAGACTCGTGAGTAGAATAAAACGCAAAGAATTTTTTTACTTAAAATGTTTTCGCCAAACTAGCCTGTTAACCGTTCTTTCTTTTTTTGCACTATCGCAGGGAATATGGCCTGTCTGTTTATTGTGGATAGCCACAAGTTTAAACACGACCTTCCGCTTTGTAAAGATAGAGCTCCGACAATGTCGCGGTGTATTGGTTGCAATAGGCCTCGAAACTCAATTGTTGGTAGTGTAGGTACCACCTCAAATATTCGGCGGGCCGGATACCGGGGATGTCCGGCCAGCTAAAGCGGGCCGGTTTGCAGGCCCTCGCGGGCCGGTTTCGGAGACCCCTGAATTAGAACATGAATGATCAGGTACAAATCAGAAAGGAAAGGCAATATAATAGCGGGACAAATTTTCAAACGACAATAGTGTCTTAGTACAATACTACTGCCTACATTAACGACTAAAGAGCCGACCGAGTAAAACTTTGAGGGTCGGGTACAAATTATCAGCAAGCAGTTCCATGGATCCACGGTGCGTCGCAGCGGTTACTGAGTGGTGTGGATGAAAGCCAGGTAGAAGAGGGCAGCCACGCCACGAGTGGTCGTTCGACACGAATGTTGCCAACCAACCGACGGGATGTCAGCCTGCTGCTTGTAGTCGACGCTGACCCTGGTGAAGTACTCCGGTATCTTCGCTCTGCGCAGGCCCTCCATGCGCAACTTGTGGCTTCGGCCGCTCGGATCTCGTGACCACCAATTGTCGTGACGCTATCGCCAATCCCCAAACTTCGTGCTTCCCTCCTGGGCCAGCGAACCCCGTATATACATAAGCAAGCAAAGACCTTCTAAGAACTCAGGCCACAGATACCAATTCTTCCTCGCAGATGTTAGCAGTGGGACCGCAAGAGTGACAGTCGATACTAGACCCGAGACAGTGGCCCCATACAGAACAGTCTACTAACTCAATGGCGCCACGGCTCAGTGACGGGTCGCACCAAACCAGTCAGAAGACTTCTAAGAACTCAAGCCACAGATACCAACTCTTCCTCGCAGATGTTGGCAGTGGGACCGCAAGAGTGACAGTCGATACTAGACCCGAGACAGTGGCCCCATACAGAACAGTCTACTAACTCAATGGCGCCACGGCTCAGTGACGGGTCGCACCAAACCAGTCAGAAGACTGATGACACAAAAAAAGAGTCCCATGTGTGATCGATTGGTCACAGATTTGGTGATCTGGCAGGCCAGCGTAATATGTCGACACTCTGCATATTTCCTTACAACAATGGTATGTGGGCGAACGTTATCCTGTTGGAAACACCCCCCCCCTCCGCCCGCCCCCCCCACTATTATGCTGTTCATGAATGGCAGCACAACAAGTCGAATCACGAACCTGACGTACAATTTTGCAGTCAGTGTGCGTGGGACAACCACAAGAGTGCTCCTACTGTCACATGAAATCACAATCCAGATCATAACACCAGGGTCGAGTGTGTCTAGCACGCAAACAGGTCGGCTGCAGGCACTCGCCTGGCCTCCTCCTGAACAACTCACAACCATCACTGACGCCGAGGCAGAAACAGCTTTCATCAGAAAACACAACAGACCTCCACCCTGACCTCCAATGTCTTCTTGCTTCATACTACTGAAGTCGCAAATGGCCGTCGTTTGGGGCCAGTGGTATGCACGCTACAGAGCGTCTTGCTTAGGGCTGTCCTTGAAGTAACCGATTTGTAACCGTTTGTTGTGTGACTGTCATGCCAACTGCTGCTCAAGTTGCTGCTGCAGATGCAGTACGATTCACCACAGCCATACATCGAACACTATGGTCTTTTATTTCGATAGTGCGATGTGGCTGTCTGCAGCCCGGTTTTCTTGCGACTGTACATTTCGTGACCACAGCTGCCAGCTGGTATGTACAATGCCTATATTCCTGTGAAGTGTTTTTGTGGTATTACATGTAAATTGAAGATGGAAGGGGGACTATTTTTGTCAGCTGCATTGGAACAAACGCGCAATCAGCGGCGGAGAGTAAGAATGTGTACCGGACTGGATTCGAGCCTGGGGACTTCCGATTAGCACCAGTTGGGTTAACCACTGGGCCAGCACGGACACAGTGTTCATGATCACTGCACGGACTATCTGAGCACACCGCCTTCCCACACTCCCATCTGGCGACACCTATCAGCAATTCCTGTCGGTGTCCTCCATTCTCGTCACTCTGCAATTCCCACAGGAGGTCGGATGTATTTGTGCATCCGCAGTGGAGAAGGTGGATTTGTTAACCATCTAATTGAATCAGCTGTGTCCGAAAGAACAGACACCATGCATTCATGTAACTGACTCGCCTAGAAGGTCAACGAATCCACCTTCTTAATTGTGGATGCACAAATACTCCCGATTTCCTGCGGGATTCTCGAGTAGCGAGCATGGAGGAGATGGGCAGGGACTGCAGATAGGTGGCTCTAGGTGGGGATGTGGGTAGGCCAAACGGTGTGCTGAGACAGTAGATGGGCAAGGACTGCGAATAGGTGGCGCTAGGTGGGGATGTGCATCGACTGAAAGGCGTGCCGCGATGGTAGATTGGCAAGGACTGCAGATAGGTGGCACTAGGTGGGGATGTGTGTCGGCCGAAAGGTGTGCCGAGATAGTAGATTGGCAAGGACTGCAGATAGGTGGTGCTAGGTGGGGATATGTGTCAGCCGAAAGGTGCGCCGAAACAGTAGATTGGCAAGGACTGCGGACAGGTGGTGCTAGGTGGGGATGCGTGTTGGCCGAAAGCTGTGCCGAGATAGTAGATTGGTAAGGACTGCAGATAGTTGGTGCTAGGTGGGGATATGTGTCAGCCAAAAGGTGCGCCGAGACAGTAGATTGGCAAGGGCTTCGGACAGGTGGCGCTAGGTGGGGATGTGGGTCGGCTGAAAGGTGTGTCAAGATAGTACATTGGCAAGGACTGCAGGTAGGTGGTGCTAGGTGGGGATATGTGTCAGCCAAAAGGTGCGCCGAGACAGTAGATTGGCAAGGACTACGGACAGGTGGTGCTAGGTTGGGATGCGTGTCGGCCGAAAGGTGTGCCGAGATAGTAGATTGGCAAGGACTGCAGATAGGTGGTGCTAGGTGGGGATATGTGTCAGCCAAAAGGTGCGCCGAGACAGTAGATTGGCAAGGACTGCGGACACGTGGCGCAAGGTGGGGATGTGGATCGGCTGAAAGGTGTGCCAAGATAGCAGATTATGTTCATGGTTGTGCGGTTGTTAACACAACTGCCTAGTAAGCAGGATATCCTTGCTTCAAATCCCGGTCTTGCTCAAAATTTTACTTGTCGCTGCTGATTCTGCATAATGTCCCGATTCAGCTGTCATCAACATTCCCTTTCCATACAGTCCTCTCCATTTTCTTATAATGTATCATAGCTGCGGATTCTGCATGATGTCCTTTTGGACATGTCCGAAGGAACAGAGACCACACATCCGTATAACCTTTCTGCGATATCGCAGAAGGAATATCTACCTTCTCGTAGCCCTGTTATACGACCTCCTTCAAACTCAGTGAGGTGTTGATAATGACTTCTTTGTCACATTGTTAATTAACATCAACTCAACACGTCCAATCTTGAAGGTAACTAACGCTCACGATCGTGTTTAGAGCGAACAGGATTTGCATCCTCATAACAACTCTACCAGCACCATTCTTACGTGACTGGCACGAAATGTGAATAGACATTATCCTTCAGACCCATAGACAGCTTTGACAATCGCGTGAAGTTATTCTAGGAACCCTCTCAACATACAACCTTGAGCAATTGGTTAGAAAACCAACTCGAGATGGGAACATATTAGATATCTTGGCGACAAACATACCTGATCTTTTTTAGGAAATTAATCTAGAAGAAGGTAATAGCGACCATAATGTCGTTGTGGCTTCTATGTCAGTGGAAGTTGCAATAAAACCAAAGAAACAGCCTAGAGTTTTCTCGTTTGGGAAAGCAAATAAAAGTGTCATTAACGAATATCTTCATAGTCAGCTCCAAGCTTTCTCCGCGGGACAAAAATATATTGAGCGTCTTTGGTTGGAATTTAGAGGTATTGTCCACTATGTGCTAGAGAAGTATGTGCCTATTAAAAATACAGGGGAGGGAAAGGATCCCCCTTGGTACAACAAACATATTAGGAAGTTGCTGAGAAAACAGAGAATTTTGCACAGTCGTTTTAAATGTGATCACTGCCCCTCTGACAGCCGGCCGGTGTGGCCGAGCAGTTCTGGTGGCTACAGCCTGGAACCGCGCGACCGCTACGGTCGCAGGTTTGAATTCTACCTAGGGCATGGGTGTGTGTGATGTCCTTAGGTTAGTTAGGTTTAAGTAGTTCTAAGTTCTAGGGGACTGATGACCTCAGAAGTTATGTCCCATAGTGCTCAGGGCCATTTGAACAATTTTGCCCCTCTTACAAACAGAAATTATGCGAAATGAAAGCAGCTGTCAGAAGGACAATGAGAGATTCTTTTAACGAATTTGAAAGCCATATTTTATCTGCAGATTCTAAAAATAACCCAAAAAAATTTTGGTCGTACATAAAATCTATGAACGCTACAAATAATTCAATACCTTCTCTTGCTGACAGTAGGGGTAATGTAACTGATGATGATAAACAGAAGGCCGAAATTCTTAACCTAGCTTTCAAAAACGGTAGAGGACTGCAGCACCAGTCCCCCTATTAATTATCGAACAAACGCAAGGATGGCTGACTTAGTGTTTAGTGTATCTGGGATTGTAAAACAGTTAAGATCGCTTAGACGCCAGGAAGACATCTGGCCAAGCCGGTATCCCCGTAAGATTATATGTTGACTATGCTACAAATATAGCACCATTCTTATCCATCATCTATCAGAGATCAATGGAACAGCGGAAAGTTCCACGGAACTGGAAGAAGGCCCAGGTCATAGCAATCTATAAAAAGGGCAGAAAATCGGATGCCAATTTCACTGATTTCGATTTGTTGTAGAATCATAGAACATATTTTGTATTCAGACATAACTACCTTTCTAGACTCTGGGAAGCTCATCTGCAGAAACCAGCACAGTTTTGGGAAACAGCGGTCATGCGAGACACAGCTGGCCCTCTTTGTGCATGATATGCAACAGGCTCTAGACACCGACTGCCAGGTTGATGCCATATTTCTCGACATTAGAAAGGCATTCCACTCGGTTCCGCACTGTCGCTTGCTCCAGAAAGTGCGCGCTTACGGTCTATCCGATGGCATATGGGGTTGGATAGAAAGTTTTCTAACAGACAGGGAGCAGTATGTCGTCCTGAACGGGGAGACTTCACAAGAAACAAGCGTAACTTCACGTGTGACCCAGGGCAGTGTAATAGGTCCGCTGCTTTTTACGAATTACATAAAAGGTCTGGCTGATGGGATTGGCAACGGCATTAGACTGTTTGCCTATGATGCTGTAGTCTACAGAAAAGTAGTATCACACGAATGTTGTGAACAAATCAATGAGGATTTGCAGAAAATTAATGCGTGGTGTAATGACTGTCAGTTATCTCTCAATATTAGTAAGTGTAATCTACTGCGTGTAACAAGGCGAAAATCCCCGTTAATGTACGAGTAACGGGTAAGCAAACTCTAGATTGCCGTTTATTTGTAGAATCCTGAAGCGATGCAGTCCTTCAATAAAGGGAATAGCTTACAATACGTTAGTTCGTCCAGTCTTAGAGTATTGTTCGTCTGTATGGGACCCTTACCAGTTGGGTCTGATTCAAGAGATTGAGAAGGTCCAAAGAAGAGCGGCAAGATTCGTGACTGGTACATTTAGCCATCGCGAGAGCGCTACAAATCTCATTGAAAGTCTGAAGTGGGACGCACTTGCAGACAGACGGCGCGCTAAACGGAAGGGGCTACTCACTAAATTGCGAAATCCGATCTTCACCGAGGATGTAGAGCATATATTATTACCACCAACTTTAAAATCGCGAAATGATCACCATTCAAAGATAAGGGAAATTAGAGCTCGTACTGAGGTTTCAGACAGAGGAGTATATATGTAGATGTAGATGTAGATCGTTCTACTAGGAATACTAATGCTGCGACTGCTTGTCGGAAATTTAGATAAATTTAATGCATGTCATAGCGTCTTTGGCGAGAGATGAAAAGTCCTGGGTCCCAGGTTTGATCCGAGGCGCCACGTAAATTTTGAATAAAAGATCAGGAGCAAAGGCGGCCGAACACTTCCGATACAAGTAAACACCCCTTGTTCTGCCGACGGTCTTTTCAAAAAGGGCGGAGGTGCGGAAAGAGATTCAGGGCACCGTCTTGGCTTTGAAGCTGCCCATAAAAGGCCAAAGAATCGACAGTAATCCACCATCTACATGTACATCTACGTCGGTACTCTGCAAATCACATTTAAGTGCATGGCAGACGGTTCATCGAACCATCTTCACAATAAATCTCTATTATTTCAGTCTCGTACATCGCGCAGAAAAAACCAACACATACATCTTTCCGTGCGATCTCAGATTTCCCTTATTTTGTTAGGGTGATCGTTTCTCCCTATGTAGATCGGTGCCAACAAAATATTTTCACATTCGGAGGAGATAGTTGGCGATTGAAATTTCGTGAGAAGATTCCTCCGCAACGAAAAACTTCTTTGTTTTAATGATGTCCAACCCAAATCCTCTATCATTTCAATGATACTCTCTCCCCTATCTCTCGACAATACAAAACGTGCTGCTCTTCTTTGAACTTTCTCGATGTACTCCGTCAATCCTACCTGATAAGGATCCCACACCGCGCAGCAGTATTCTAAAAGAGGACGGGCATGAGCAGTGTAGGCAGTATCTTTAGGAGATCTGTTACATATTCTAAGAGTCCTTCCAAAAAAACGCATTCTTTGGTTAGCGTCCCCCACAATATTTTCTATGTGTTCCTTCCAATTTCAGTTGTTCGTAACTATAATTCCTAGGTATTTAGTTGAATTTACGGCCTTTACATTCGACTGATTTAACGTGTAACCGAAGTTTGATGGATGACCTCACACTTTTCGTTATTTAAGGTCAATTGCAAATTTTTTTACCATACAGATAGCTTTTCTGAATAGTTTTACAATTTATTTTGATCTTCTGATGACTTTACCAGACGATAAACGACAGCGTCATCTGCAAACAACATAAGACGGCTGCTCAGGTTGTCTCCGAAATCGTTTATATAGATAAGGAACAGAAAAGGTCCTATACCACTACCTTGAGGAACTCCAGATATCACTTCTGCTTTACTGGATGATTTTCCATCAATTACGACGAACTGTAGCCTCTCTGACAGGAAATCATGAATCCAGTTACATAACTGAGACGATATTTCATAAGCACGCAATGCCACTACAAGCCAGTTGTGTGGTACAGTGTCAAAAGCCTCATGGAAATCTAGAAATACGTAATCAATTTGAAATCCCTTGTCGATAGCACTTAACACTTCGTGTGGGTAAAGAGCTAGTTGTGTTTCACAGGAACGATGTTTTCTAAATTCGTGTCGAGTGTATGTCAACAGCCAGGGTTTTTTTTTTCTTTTTTTTTTTTTTTTTGAAGTAATTCATAATGTTCGAACACAATTTCTGTCGAAAATCCTGCTGCACGTTTACGTCAATGATACGGGCCTTTCTACTACCTTTCTTGAATATTGGTGTGATCCGTGCAACTTTCCAGTGTTTGGGTACAGATCTTTGTCTAGCGAAAGCCGTAAATGATTGTTACGTATGGAGCTATCGTATCAACATAATCTGAAAGGAACCTAACTGGTACACTGTCTGGATCGGAAGACTTGTTTTTGTGAAGTGCTTCACTACTCCGAGGATATCTGCTTCTACGTTGCTCATGTTGGCAGCTTTTCTTGATTAGAATTCTGGAATATTTACTGCGTCTTCTCTGGTGAAGGAATTTCGGAAGGCTGTATTTAGTAATTCTGCTTTGGCAGCATTGTCGTCGATAGTATATCCATTGCTATCGCGCAGAGAAGGCATTGATCGTGTCTTGCCGTTAGCGTACTGCACATACGACCAGAATCTCTGTGGATTTTCTGCCAGGTTTTTACACAAAGTTTCGTTGTAGAAACTATTAAAGCATTCCCCACTAAAGTCCGCGCTAAATTTCGAGCTTCTGTGAAAGACTGCTTATCTTGGAGATTTTTCTTCCATTTAAATTTGGCATGTTTTTTTCCTTATTGCTGCAACAGTTTTCCGACCCGTATTGTGTACCAAGGAGTATCAGCTCCGTCGCTTGTTAATTTCTTTGGTATAAATCTCTCAATCACTGCTGATATTATTTCTTTGATTTCAAGCCACATCTGGTCCACACTTACATTGTTAATTTGGAAGGAGTGGAAACTGTCTCTCAGGAAGACGTCAAGTGAATTTTTATCAGATATTTTGGGAAGGTATATTTTTCGTTCGTTTTTGGAGGATTTGGGGGTTACAATATCCAGTCTCGCTACGACAGCCCTGTGTTCAGTAATCCCTGTATCCGTTTTGATGCTTGTTATTAGGTCGGGATTATTTGTTGCTAAGAGGTCAAGTGTGTTTTCACAACCGTTTACTATTCGTGGCCTCATGAACTAAATGCTCGAAATAATTTTCAGAGAATGCGTTTAGTACAATTTCGGATGATGTTTTACGCGTACCTCCGGATTTAAAGACGTATTTTAGCCAACATATCGAGGGTAAATTAATGTCATCAGCAAATATAATTGTATGAGTCAGGTATGTGTTCGAAATAAAACAAGTTTTCTTTGAACCTTTCAGTACTTGTATCATCTGATTTGGGAGGCGGTAAAAGGGTTCAGCTGTTAATTTATTCCGGTGCCAAGAATAACCTCCGCCCATACTAACTCGCGGAAACTATCTACTTCAATTTCGCAACAAGCCAAACTACTTCTAACGACCGCTACGGTAGCAGGTTCGAATCCTGCCTCGGGCATGGGTGTGTGTGATGTCCTTAGGTTAGTTAGGTTTAAGTAGTTCTAAGTTCTAGGGGACTGATGACCTCAGATTTTAAGTCCCATAGTGCTCAGAGATATTCGAACACACAGAAAATGTTGTGGGGAAGGCAAACCAAAGACTGCGTTGTATTGGCAGGACACTTAGAAAATGTAACAGATCTACTAAGGAGACTGCCAACACTACGTTTGTCCGTCCTCATTTAGAATATCGCTGCGTGGTGTGGGATCCTTACCAGATAAGACTGACAGAGTACATCGAAAAAGTTCAAAGAAGGGCAGCACGCTTTGTATTATCCGAAATATGGGAGAGAGTGTCACAGAAATGATACAGGATTTGGGCTGGAAATCATTAAAAGAAAGGCGTTTTTCGTTGCGATGGAATCATCTGACGATATTTCAATCACCAACTTTCTCCTCCGAATGCGAAAATAAATTGTTGACACCGACCTACATAGGGAGAAACGATCACGACGATAAAATAAGGCGCTACAGTCTGGAACCGCAGGTTCGAATCCTGGCTCGGGCATGGATGTGTGTGATGTCCTTAGGTTAGTTAGGTTTAAGTAGTTCTAAGTTCTAGGGGACTGATGACCTTAGAAGTTAAGCCCCATAGTGCTCAGAGCCATTTTAACCATTATTTTTTTTATAAATAAAATAAGGGAAATCAGAGCTCGTACGGAAAGATATAGGTGTTCGTTCTTTCCGCGCGCTATACGTGATTGGAATAATAGAGAATTGTGAAGGTGGTTCGATGAACCCTCCGCCAGGCACTTAAATGTGATTTGCAGTATATCCATGTAGATGTAAAAGTTTAAATTCACTTGGCTCCGCCATAACGCACTCGGAACTACACAGAACTCGTTATGACCAAGGCTGACACTTGCAACATATTGAAGACATTACACAGAAGCCTCTTTAAGTCCATCTTCATAACGTTTCTTGAGGGACCTCTGGTGTTCAAGATAAAAGATGAATTTCAGCACCCCCATCCGCCTAATACTCGAATTTTTATTTGATTTGCGGCAGCCAGTCCCAGTGCTACATTGCGCCATCTCAATGCCTCTGACCAACGTGTAGAAAGAATTGCACCTCTACTCCAATGAAAATAGGGGCCAGCATTCAGTGAGGGGTATCCCTAGGTTTCTTCTTAAAGAGCGATCCCTTCGAGTCGCCAAGTGATGATCGAAGGAATCACTGTGTTAAGAAGAAATCGGGTAGTAGTCACGACGAAGGCTGTGTATGAATTACCACTGGGCTGTGCCCGTCTGGCTTCAGAATGCACTAGGGAATTTCGTGAAGATGAGGATTGGGGATGCGTGTGTGTTTTCACTGCGTAAGCTTGTGTTTGGGTTTTTGTGTGTGTGTGTGTGTTTTATTGGTCCCTAAAGTGGCGCATAAGAGTTAATTTTGGGCGTTTGTGAAAAGCTTCTGGTGGTTCGTGTCCTAAATTTTGAATGAGAGTATCGGGCGAAATTGTGTTGTTTCGTAAAATTTTGTGGATTTGTCCTGAATAAGAGTATAGATGGTGGTATGGCCTAAAAATTCTCTTATGTATGTTTTGGGAATTTATCCTCCAGCCCCTGATATGACAAGGAAAACTTTGTTTTGGAGATGTGCTGTTTCTGAGGCCGGAGACTACACCTCCGAGACACACCAGGAGATCGGAAATACGAGCTGGTGCCAGACGAGGAGTTTGCACTGGATGGTTAATCCGTCACCTTTCAAAAGGGTACTAGTCACCGAATGCTCGGCCCTATTTCGACTGGACTAGAGGTAAGGGGCTTGAAGACGGCGTAATGTAATGCTGAAACTGGTTGCGCAAATAAAATAACAGCCGGAGACTTAGACGGATGAAGGCGTTTGAATCGATTTTTTTTTCGCAAATTCCATTCATGGTAAAATTCAACAGGTTTGACTATCATCTGTATTTATGTTTAAGCACGCAATTCTCGCGATGTTTCCATACTTTCGTCCAATCCCTGTAATTCAGTGACAAAAGGGTGGAGGGGTAAAAAACTATTACCCATGCAAGACTGGAATGCAGTAGTAGGAATAGAAGAAAGGTAATGGTAGAATATGAGCTTGGTAGTAGGAATGAAAGAGGAGAAGGACTAATTGAGCTCTGCAACAATTTGAGCTAGTGTTATCGAATCCCCTTTCAGGATCACGTGAGGAGGAGCTATACTTCGAAAAGACTCAGACACACAGAAAAACTCCAGCTATATTACCTCATAGTGAGACAATTCCGAAATCTGATATTGGAATGTAAGGTGTACCCACATATAGAATCGTATCGCAATCTTCTTCTTCTTTACTACTGCCTTTGTCTCACAATGGGCGCAGGGTCGGCAGGATTAAGTACGGATTTGGCGTGGTTAATTTTAGGGGGTAGCTAGATGCCCTTCCTCCCCCCACCCCATGCCCCCTGGGACGTCTAGTGTAAATCATGAAATAGTACGAATGTGTTTCAAATGTCTGCGAGTCGTGTAACTTAGGCGGGACCTGGGGACCATCCCAGTATTCACCTAGCGGAATGTGGAAAACCGCCTAAAAACCACATCCAGGCTGGCCTGCATACCGGCCCTCGTCGTCAAGCCGCCGGGCGGATTCGATCCGGGACTGGCGCGCCTACCTCAGTCCAAAAGGTAGCGCATTAGCGCTCTCGGCTAGCTTGGCGCGTTATACTCGTAAAATTGAATCACAATGTAGGAGTGATAAATAGAAAACTAAAGTTTAACAGAACTGGCCGGAAGAATCTTTGTGGGAAGAAGTCGGATGTTGAAGTACTGAGGAATAGTGAGATACGTTTTAAGTTCTCTAAGGAGTAAGATACCACAGTAGGCAGTTCAGTTAAAGAAGAATGGACGTACCCAAAAACGACTGTCGTAAGCGGTGGACAGACAAAACTGGATACAATAAAGGTAACTAAGAAGAAACCTTCGTTAATAGAAAACGTACTTCAGTTTATCGATGACAGAAGGAAGTAAAAACATCTACACGGTAAGACACGAATCCAGCAATAAAAACCACTTTTTCTGAGTCGTCAGTCTTGTGGCTGGTTTGATAGGCCTTCCAAGAATTCCTCTGTGCCAACATTTTCATCTCAAAGTAGAAACTCCAGCCCCCATTCTCAGTCATTTGGTGTATTTATTCAAATCACTGTCTTCCTCTACAGTTTGTACCCTCTGCAACTCTGTGAAGTACCTAGGAAGTTATTCCCTGACGTCTTACAAGATGTCGTATCATCCTGTCCCTTCTTCTTGTCAGTGTTTTCCATATATTCCCTTGCTCGCCTATTCTCCGAAATAGGGGCTACCATCTCGTTGCTTACCTAATATTCAACATTCTTCTGTAGCACCAGATCGAAACTGCTTCGATTGCCCTCTGTTCAAGCCATCCAGAGCTAAAGTGCTTCGGTCCTCCTCCGGTTTTCCCACATTCCATGTTTCAGTACCACGCAATGCTGTACTCTAAACATAGATTGTCAGAAATTTCTTCCTCAAATTATTGGCTATGTCTGATACTAGTAAACTTCTCTTGGACAATACTAATCTGTTTGTTATGTACTTCACCCAATTATATTAGAAATTCTGATTCTAATACTGGGTCCCCTATCTCTTCTAAATCGACTCCTGTTTCTTCTTCTATCGTCAGACAAATCTTAACCCTCATAGAGGCTTTCAATGTATTCTTTCCACCTATCTGCTCTCTCCTCTGCATTTAACAGTGCAATTCCCGTTGCACTCTTAATGTTACCACCGTTGCTTTTAATGTCACCAAAGGTTGTTTTGACTTTCATGTATGCTGAGTCTGTCCTTCCGACAATCATATCTTTTTCGATGTCTTCACATTTTTCCTGCAGCCATTTCGTCTTAGCTTCCTTGCACTTCCTATTTATTTCATTCCTCAGCGACTTGTATTTTCGTATTCCTGATTTTCCCGGAACATGTTTGTACTTCCTCCTTTCATCAATCAACTGAAGTATTTCTTCTGCTACCCATGGTTTCTTCGCAGCTACCTTCTTTGTACCTATGTTTTCCTTCCCAACTTCTGTGATGGCCCTTTTTAGAGATGTCCATTCCTCTTCAACTGTACTGCCTATCGCGCTATTCCTTATTGCTGTATCTATAGCGTTAGAGAACTTCAAACGTATCTCGTCATTCCTTAGTACTTCCGCATCCCACTTCTTTGCGTATTGATTCTTCCTGACTAATGTCTTGAACTTCAGCCTACTCTTCATTACTACTATTTTGTGATCTGAGTCTATATCTGCTCCTGGGTACGCCTTACAATCCAGTATCTGATTTCGGAATCTCTGTCTGACCATGATGTAATCTAATTGAAATCTACCCGTATCTCCCGGCCTTTTCCAAGTATACCTCCTCCTCTTGTGATTCTTGAACAGGGTATTCGCTATTACTAGTTGAAACTAGTTACAGAACTCAATTAGTCTTTCTCCTCTTTCATTCCTTGTCCCAAGCCCATATTCTCCTGTAACCTTTTCTTCTACTCCTTCCCCTACAACTGCATTCCAGTCGCCCACGACTGTTAGATTTTCGTCCCCTTTTACATACTGCATTACCCTTTCCTCATACACTTTCTCTATCTGTTCATCTTCAGCTTGCGACGTCGGCATGTATACCTGAACTATCGTTGTCGGTGTTGGCCTGCTGTCGATTCTGATTGGAACAACCCGGTCACTGAACTGTTCACAGTAACACACCCTCTGTCCTACCTTCCTATTCATAACGAATCCTACACCTGTTATACCATTTTCTGCTGCTGTTGATATTACCCGATACTCATCTGACCAGAAATCCTTGTCTCCCTTCCACTTCACTTCACTGACCCATACTATATCTAGATTGAGCCTTTGCATTTCCCTTTTCAGATTTTCTAGTTTCCCTACCACGTTCAAGCTTCTGACATTCCACGCCCCGACTCGTAGAACGTTATCCTTTCGTTGATTATTCAATCTTTTTCTAATGGTAACCTCCCTCTTGGCAGTCCCCTCCCGGAGATCCGAATGGGGGACTATTCCGGAATCTTTTGCCAATGGAGAGATCATCATGACACTTCTTCGAATACAGGCCACATATCCTGTGGAAACACGTTACGTGTCTTTAATGCAGTGGTTTCCATTGCCTTCTGCATCCTCATGTCGTTGATCATTGCTGATTCTTCCGCCTTTAGGGGCAATTTCCCACCCCTAGGACAATAGAGTGCCCTGAACCTCTATCCGCTCCTCCGCCCTCTTTGACAAGGCCGTTGGCAGAATGAGGCTGACTTCTTATGCCGGAAGTCTTCGGCCGCCAATGCTGATTATCAAAATTTAGGCAGTGGCGGGGATCGAACCCGGGACCGAAGACGTTTACCCCTAGACCACGGGTACAATTTTTCTGCCTACGTAGGAGAATTCGTTAACTTCATCTACCTCGTGATCCCCAGTTCTGATGTTAAGTTAGTCGCTGTTCTCATTTCTGCTTCTTCTCATTTTTTAATCTTTCTTCGATTTACTCTCAGTTCATATTCTGTACTCATTATACTGTACATTCCATTCAACAGATCCTGTAATTCTTCTTCATTTCCTCTGAGGACAGCAAAGCCCTCTGTGAATCGCATAACTGATATCCTTTCACCTTTAATCCCATTGTTGAACCTTTCTTTTATTTTCATGACTGCTTCTTCGATGCACAAATTGAACAGTAAGGGTGAAAGATCCTACACTCCTGTCTTACTCGATTTGTAATCCGAGCACTTCCTTCTTTGTCTTACAATCTTCTTGTTCCGTCTTAGTTCTTGTGTACGTATTGTATGTTAGCCATTTTTCCCTAGAACTAACTCCTATTAGAATTTCGAGTATCTTGTAGCATTTTCACTGTCGAACGTTTTTTTCAGTTCAGCAAATCTTATGAATGTGTCTTGACTGCGTTAGAACTGCCTTTCTCGTGCCTCTACCTTTCCTAACGCCATAATTATCGCCATCTAAGAGATCCTGACTTTTCCTTTCCATTATTCAGTAAACAGCACTGAGAATGAAATAAATGGGAAGTACATGGAAGCCAAGGAGTACTGAATGCAGGAAAAAAATGTGAAGAGGGCAAAAGAGAAACGATCATCGGAACTACCGAATCGGCGTATGGAGAAATAAATACTGTGGTGAACTTAAAGGCAACGGCATAAACATTAAGAATACAAAGCAAATTTCTTCGTTAGACGCAGTTGAGAGAGAGAGAGAGAGAGAGAGAGAGAGAGAGAAAGCGCAAAGTAGGTGAAAAGAATATGAAGTCAGTATTGGGGGGGGGGGGGGAGGATCTGCCTGAGAGGAATTTGTAGGGAAGACATACGGCACCCAATATTGAAGTTTAACTGAGCTTTGGAAGATCTATGATCAAGTAAGACTGAAGTGGTAAATAATATCCATTCGGAATTTCTTGACTGATCAGGAGGACTGTCAACCAAACGGCTATTCAGGTCGGTGTGTAGAATCTATTAGACTGAACACATACCACCAAGCTTGCGGAAATATATCATCCACACAATTCCGAGGATAGCAAGGGGAAATAAGTGTGGGAAATATAGCACAATCAGCTTAACAGCTCACGCTTCCAATTTGCTGACAAGAACAATACGCAAAATAATGGATAAAAATCGATGATCTGTTAGACGACAATCAATTTAGCTGTCGGAAACGTAAAGGCACCAGGGAGGCGGGTCTGATGTTGCGATTGTTAATGGAAGCAATAATTAAGAAAAACCAGAGCATGTTCATAGGATCTCTCAACCTACGAAATGTTCGAAATTACGTGAAAGAAAGGAGTACGCTTTAGGGAAAACGTACAATATGAAGTACGTACAAGGACGATGGGGCGGAGGGGGGGGGGGGTGCAGTAAGAATTGAATACCAAGAACGAAGCGCTCGGATGAAAAAGGGTGTAAGACAACGATGCAGTCTTTCGCCTCTACTGTTCTATGTATATATCTATTGAAGAAGCAATGACGAAAATTTAAAAAGAGTGTACAAGCCTGGCAATAAAAGTCACGATGAAAGGTCAGAGATGATAAGATTCGTTGATGGCATTGCTACTGTCGCTAAAATCGAAGAAGAAATACCTGTTGAATGGAATAAACAGTAAAATGAATGCAGAATATGGACTGAGATCAAATTCAAGAAGGACGAAAATAATGGGGAGTAACAGAAATGGGATTTATGAGAAACTTAACATTGAAGTGTGTGACGACTAAGTAGACAGAGATAAGGGATCTGCTACTTAGCAATCAAAACACATGACGGACGAAGCAAGGAGGACTTAGGAAGTAGACAGATAGCAAAAGTGAACATTCGTGGCCAAAAACGTCGTCTACTAGTGAAAAACGCAGGTCACAATTTGACGATAAATTTCTGAGCATGTACGTCTGGAACACAGCAGTCTGCTAGTGAATCGTGGACTGTGGAAAAATCGGAAAAGAACCTATTGTCTTTATATGTTTCATTTGGATGCACGTTATTTTGTAAAACAAGACTTAACATTTCCTGTAATGTAAAATTTATATTTTTCTACTTTCTACAAATGTTATCAGTAAATAACAGTGGGTGCGGCAGCACCACAGAAAACCAGTAGGCAGTCATATGCGTTGCGCATATGCGTGAGGACGACCCCTACGAAGGTGTACTGTTGACTACTGAAGTTACGAGGGTAATCATAAAAGTAAGGTCTCCTATTTTTTATAAGTAGATAGATATGTTTATTTCTACAGTGGTTTACATCAGTTTACAGCTTGAACATTTAGCTATTTTTCGACATAATCACCATTTCTGTCGATGCATTTTTGTAGACGCTGTGGTAGTTTTTGTATGCCTATGTCATACCAGCTCGCCGCCAGCTCCGAGGCTTTGGCGAAGGAGTATGCCACCACTGGCGTGACTGTAACTTGGTCTCAGGTGTAATGTGGTAAGCCCAGGTTTCGTCACTCCTGACAACTGAGTCCAGAAAGTTGTCCTGTTAGGCTGCAAGGCGGCGAAGAAATGCGCGGGAAGCATCAACTCGTTGCCGCATGTGGTCCTCAGTCAGCATGAGTGGCACCCATCTTGCGCACTCCTTCCGGTAGTTCGATGTTTCCGTTAAAAGTCTGTGAGCGGTGCTTCGGGAAACCTCAGGAACCAACGTGCAGAGATCATCCAGGGTGATCCGCCGATCTTCACGCATGCTTTGCTCCACCTTCAACACTGCCTCCTCAGAAATTGACGGTCTTCCGCTCCTTTGTTCGTCTTGAATTTTGGTCCGACCAGCTGCAAACTCTCTACACTACTTACGAACATTTTTGACATCCATGCACGACTCACCGTACACTTCCGTGAATTGACGATGGATTTCAATCGGCGCAGTGCCCTTTGCGTTCAAAAACCGAATAACTGCGCGCAATTCGCACTTGGCGGTAATATACAACGGGATCTCCATTCTCAACTGCTGCCAACCGAAGACTGAGCGCCTCAGCGCGGTTTGCGCATGTTTACACACACCGTGTGAAGCACTCTTCATAACAGTGTGACCAACTGCCACACAAACAGAGTTCTGTACTTATATATAAAAAAAATAGGAGACCTTACTTTTCGGATTAGCCTCGTATATTTGCAATTTGGCTGTGTCGTTCAGGTGTAACAGTTGACACATTGACTAACTTATCAACGAGAGTACTTCTAGCCCACAGTATGACTTTCTTTGTCTACCGTTCCTTTTGGCACCATATAGTATGACTAGTTGCGGTAAATAACATGTTATGTCTATAAGCATACAAGTACCTGTATGTAAACATAGTTGTACGACACGTAATTTGTAATTTTTAGTTACGTGGTTTGAGAATGCGCGTGTCAACCAGAAAACGGTAGTAACTGCAGCAAAAATTGTATATTCAAGCAACTGAGATGGACAAAATAAAATAAAAAGTTATCAAATTTCCTCAAAGAAGAGAGTGTTTAGAATGTGGTGCTGCAGAAGAATGTTCTAGCGTGGGTGTACGGTTAAGGCAATGAATGAAGGCGTTCACCGCAGAATCAGCGAAGAAAGAAACATACAGAAAACAGTGACAATAAGATATCAGAAAATAGCTTACATGGTACTAGGGGAAGCTTTAGAGGGTAAAAACTATAGCCGAAGACAGAGACAGGAATACTTGCAGCAAGTAATTGAATATACATGGTACAAGTGATACTCTCAGATGAAAAGGTTGGCGCAGGAGGAGGATTTGTGACGGCCCCCTACGAACTAGTCAGAAAACAAAAAAGTGCGTGTGTGAATGTGTGTGTGTGTGTGTGTGTGTGTGTGTGTGTGTGTGTGTGTGTTTGAACGAGAGAAGGAGAGAGAAACATTGACATCATGATGAACATCAAGTTCCATGTAAAACAAAAGGTAAGGCACTGGAGACTTAAATATCTAGGAATAAACTACATGTAGCAGAAAAACCGGCCGAAGTATGCACAGGAGAGAACTTAAATTTTTTGAAGTAATGTTGGAAAATGTAGTGCACCTACCAAGGAGGCAAATATTAACTGAACAAATCCCGACTTCCTACATAATTAGTAACTAGGTTGGGAACATATTTTCACTGCCCTAACACTTCCTTAGTGACAGATGGGTAGACTGAAAGTGTATCATCATAAAAGTTAGTACCTTAAATTAATTCTTTTGCTGGGCTTGAGTGAGGGCCCGAACATTGGTGTAGTATTAAAAAATAGGATGCGCGAGAGGCTAATACGTGGTCTCGTTTACAAATGCCGCTATACATTCAAATCATTTCCTTACCGTCTTGAAATGTGATATTCACCATTACACAACTGTTTATATGTGTTAGCTTCACATCTGGTCGTTCCGTGACGTTATGGTTGGTTACGTGAGAGATATACCAAGTTTAAGCAGTCTCCCAGGAAAATTTTTCTGATTTAATTATACTGCTGAAGCTGCCCTGTCGCGGCTCTAACTGTTATAGGTTCAAAAATCAACTGAAATTACTGAATAGCAACTGCCACATTTATCAGCAACACAAGCACTGCGATTTATTTACGATTGTGGAATACTGGGTCGCTTGCCTGCTGCGCGCTACCGCATGACCGATATTCATTTCAGAAAAATCAACAGTACTTTGTTTGCCTCGGTTACAGCTTCCAGGTTTTATTTATCGCTCTGCCGCTGGTGAATTATGGGTCACGCGACTCGATTCGTTTATGAATCACATAACGGATAAAATGTGACGAGGAATACACTCTGTGACATCAGGAAGCAGATGCGCCGAGGCTACAGGAGAATCTTTGACTCTAGCTGCGCTACTTCTCCGACGGAAGTAGTGCTTTGCTTCGTTCATTGTAGTTACTAAGAACTCTTGGCATGAATACCACCTTCAGCACAACAGATATCCCTAGTTCAAAGAATATACCACCATAACTAATGAGGAAGTATTGCATAGAATTGGGGAGAAGAGGAGTTTGTGGCACAACTTGACAAGAAGAAGGGACCGGTTGGTAGGACATGTTCTGAGGCATCAAGGGATCATAAATTTAATTTAGCATTGGAGGGCAGAGTGAAGGAAAAAAATCGTAGAGGGAGACCAAGAGATGAATACAGTAAGCAGATTCAGAAGGATGTAGGTTGCACTAAGGACTGGGAGATGAAGAAGCTTGCACAGGACAGAGTAGCATGGAGAGCTCCATCAAACCAGTCTCAGGACTGCAGACCACAACAACAACAACCACTAATTGTAGGCAATAGGTAAAGTATCGAGATTGTTGGGTGAGACATTCCAAAAATCAAAAGGACATAGGAAGGGCTGCTGTATGTCGCCGACCCTGTGTAAAATGTATATGCAGTAGGCCTATGTATTGGAAAGGCGAATCAGTCATGTAGAGGTATGGGATTTCCTTTCCAGCATTTTACTATCTGCTCATTATTATTTGCCGATGATTATGCACTGATAGCACAAAGTAGAGAGGATGTCAGACTTATAGGGAAGTTACTGGAAGCATTTGAACAGGGCGGGCTTAGAATAAATATGAGCAACAAAGAATATCTATTAATAGGAGAAAATGGAAGGAATATAGTTCTGCCGAAGGGAACTATTAAAGCTGTAAAGTAGTATAAATACTTAGGACCGATTACACATTCCCAGAGAAGCTGTCAAGCAGATATGAACGTAGGATCCAGCAGCAAGAGGAGCAATTAAGGTACTGTGGACAATATCAAAAGAAGCAAAGAAAAGGATTCTGCGAACAATGGTGGAAAGTATACTAACATTCAGTGCAGAAGGATGGACCCTGGGGAACCGAAAGAGGAGCGTAGTACAGGCAGTAGAGATGGATGGAGTAAGGAGCGCAGAGCGGAGACTAATTGAGGAAATTAAGGGGAGAATGGATATGGAACAACCAGATAAAATAATTGAGAGTAGAGCTCTTCAGTGGTAGGGCCATATACGTCGAACGAAGCAAAAAAGATCGACAAAAGTAATCCTGGCATGATCGCCACCAGGAGGAGGAAGTGCGGACGGCCGTGATTGACATGAAGCGAGGGAGTAATTGGAATGACGAGGAAGAGAGATGTGAAAAGGGAAGACTACCATGATCGTGAAAGGTGGCAAACGGGAATTCGGGACAACTACTGAAGAGTGGAGAAGCCCTTAAAAGTAAAAGAAAGTTTTTCGTCTTTGTAGAGCTATGTACGATGAACGAGAACCGTACCTAAAACTCTGGAGGGTTATGAGAATTATGAGGAAATTATTCGCTGAAAACATCCAAAATATGAGGAAAGTAAAAAAGTTAAGATCTACTGCGTTTTCGATGTTCCTGCAGTAACATTGCAGCATCAGACATTACGTTTTAATGTATTATTTCTTTACCACTGACTGCATTCGCGACGCATTTTGCAGACAGTATTAACATATACCACTGAAAGTACCTAAAAACTGGTATCACAACACATAGTTCGCGAGATAAGACACTTGTAAACACTGAGATGCGTGGAAAACTACCGCATCACGCAAGACGCTTAAATTTATTACTTCATTGCTACTAGACCCTGTTTGCTGCTGAATACCGCTGAATGTATCTACAAAATTATTCCATTGTACGGCACGCAGATCAGGAGATATGACGTCATAAACACTGAGATTCGTGAAACAATTGTCCCATCAGGCATGACGTTTTAAATTCTTACGTCTTCTACTAACACTTTTCAGTAGCAACATACAAATATACCACTGACTGTATGAACAAAATTGTACTATTGTACGATCACGTAGCTCAGGAGATACGACGTCAGAAACATTGACACGCGTGGAAAAGAAACTGCAGGATTTCCGCTATAGGTACAGGTGGAATATATTTACAAAGATATGTGAAATATGTGCGTACACTCGAAAAGCCACAGGTAAAAATACTCCTCCTAAAATATGGGGTGAGAATGTGAGGAGGAAGAAATGAACAGAGAAGGAGAAGGAGGAGGTTGACGTAGATATGGGTGAGGAGGAGATGGACAGAGTGGGGAAGCGGAGGAGTTAGAGAGGGAGAAGAGAAGATGGACAAAGAGGAGGACGAGATGGACAAAGAGGGGGGTGAGGAAGTTGACAGTGAAAAGGGGAGTAAGGACATGAACAAAGGGAAGGGGGAAGAGGAGAGATGGACTCCGAGCAGTGGTGGACAGAGAGAGGGGGAGGAGCAGATGGACGGAGAGATGTGAGATCAGCAGATGGGCAAGGGAGGGGGCTGGAGCATGTGGACAGGAAGAAGGGTGGGTGGAGACTGACAGAGAGCGAGGAGGAGGAGATGGACAAAAGAAAATTAGAATACTTTCTGTACCTGGGCAACGACAGGTAATGAGCTAATTCTGGTAATAATAATTACACCTTTGGCCCTTCATACAAGGGAACGATAGCTGTTTGAAATCAATGTATTATGTTTATCTCAGCAAATATTGACAGTAAAACCACCACAATCCCGACAGACTATGCTGATTTTCATATGAAAAACACCTGAAATTTTAAAGTCTCAACTGGAACACTTGGTACGGCATAAAGACTGCATGTAAGTTCACAAACAAGGAGTGCAGGTTCAGGTGCAAGTTTCGATCATGTTAGGAACGTACTGCATCTTATTGCACAAGTAGCGTGCAAGTGCTGCTATGAGCAGAAGAGATTTCCACAGAAGAGGAATTCGTGGTGGGCCGCGCTTCAGATCTGTGAGAATTCTGGTGACTTCTCCCTCCCCCCACCGCCCCCCCCCCAAAAAAACGTGAATAGCATAGCAGCAAATCAGGCGAATGCAACTGCACTAACGAAGCCGCTTTTGGACGTTCCTCAAACAACTGTAGCACGATTCTAGTACTGTGATACGGATGTTTATCCTCCTTTAGGAGTTGCCATCGCCGCCAATAGACATCAAGCCTGAAGGGAAGCAGGTTGTCAGTAGTGATACTCGCGTAATCCATAGCTGTCATGGTGTCTTTGCGTACTACGGCGAGTCCCACGGAGGCCCAGGTGAATGGAATGCCCCATAGCCTTTAACTTCCTACAGATTGGAAAATTGCGCAGGCCGCACCAGTGTTTAAGAAGGGTAGCAGGAGTAATCTATCGAACTACAGACCTATATCATTGACGTCGGTTTGCAGTAGGGGTTTGGAGCATATACTGTATTCAAACATTATGAATCACCTCGAAAGGAACGATCTATTGATACGTAGTGTCACTAGAAGCCTTCCTAAGAGACAATCTCCATTCCTTCCGAACTGACTATGCAAATGTAGACGAGATGTGGCTCAAATTCAAAGATATAGTAGCAACAGCAATTGAGAGATTCATACCTCATAAATTGGTAAGAGATGGAACTGATCCCCCATGGTACACAAAACAGGTCCGGACGCTGTTGCAGTGGCAACGGAAAAAGCATGCGAAGTTCAGAAGAACGCGAAATGCCGAAGATTGGCTAAAATTTACAGACGCGCGAAATCTGGCACGGACTTCAATGCCAGCTGCCTTTAATAGGTTCCACAACGAAACATTGTCTCGAAATGTTGTAGAAAATCCGAAGAAATTCTGGTCGTATGTAAAGTACACAAGCGGCAAGACGCAGTCAATACCTTCGCTGCGAAGTTCCGATGGTAGCGTTACCGACGACTGTGCCGCTAAAGCGGAGTTATTCAACGCAGTTTTCCGAAATTCCTTCACTAGGGAAGACGAATGGAATATTCCAGAATTTGAAACACGAGCAGCTGCTAGCATGAGTTACTTAGAAGTAGATACCTTAGGGGTTGCGAAGCAACTCAAATCGCGAAATGATTGCTGTATGGTGTGGCAGGTGGCAGTTGACGCTAAATAACGAAAAGTGTGAGGTGATCCACATGAGTTCCAAAAGAAATCCATTGGAATTCGATTACTCGATAAATAGTACAATTCTCAAGGCTGTCAATTCAACTAAGTACCTGGCTGTTAAAATTGCGAACAACTTCAGTTGGAAAGGCCACATAGATAATATTGTGGGGAAGGTGAGTCAAAGGTTGCGTTTCATTGGCAGGACACTTAGAAGATGCAACAAGTCCACTAAAGAGACAGCTTACACTACACTCGTTCGTCCTATGTTAGAGTATTGCTGCGCGGTGTGGGATCCTTACCAGGTGGGATTGACGGAGGACATCGAAAGGGTGCAAAAAAGGGTAGCTCGTTTTGTATTATCGCGTAATAGGGGAGAGAGTGTGGCAGATATGATACGCGAGTTGGGATAGAAGTCATTAAAGCAAAGACGTTTTTCGTCGCGGCGAGATCTATTTACGAAATTTCAGTCACCAACTTTCTCTTCCGAATGCGAAAATATTTTGTTGAGCCCAACCTACATAGGTAGGAATGATCATCAAAATAAAATAAGAGAAATCAGAGCTCGAACAGGAAGGTTTAGGTGTTCGTTTTTCCCGCGCCCTGTTCGGGAGTGGAATGGTAGAGAGATAGTATGATTGTGGTTCGATGAACCCTCTGCCAAGCACGTAAATGTGAATTGCAGAGTAATCATGTATATGTTGATGTAAATGTAGATGAAGAACATCAGGCCCTACCAGTCACCAACAATTCCGGCCTCAACATTGACATCAAATCTTTATTGATGACGTGACTGAACAATTTCGTGATGATTTTCGACAGCTAAATTGTGCTCATTGAGAAAATCTACAATTTGATCATGTTGAAAAACAGCCTCATCCGTGAACAGCACATTTGCATGACAAACAACAAAGCATGTACCTGGAAAAGGTCTTGGTTACAATGTTGTGATGAAGCTAACTGCACCATTGGAAGGCAATCGCTTTTTTAGGGTTTATGCAGACAATTTCTTCACATCGTATCATGTTGCTGAGAGCCTACTGGAGACGGGTATTTAGTATACAGGCACAATGAGAGCTGGAAGATTCCAGCAATGTACTCTTTCCGACGAAAAGCAGATGAAAGCGCAAGGACACGGCACTATAGCTTCACAAGTTGACACAACGAACAAGTTCATGACTGTGAAACGGTATGATAACAAACGTGTTACAATGTTATCTTCGCTAATAGGTGTAGAGCCAAAGCAAAAGGCAAAAAGATGGGATAGGATTAACAAAGAACATATTCTTGTCCCAAGACCATCCATTGTTCAAATGCACAATTGTATCTCATAAAAATCCGGAAGACGGTATTTGTATATTTTCTGGCACACAAGACAACAACATGTGTTGTCAATAGCTGGCTGAAATATAGAGAAGACTGTAAGGCACTTTCTGAAATACGTTTCTCTCATAGAGTTTCAAGCTAATCTTGCAAGTGCATTGATATCTGCTGGGCAAGGAAAATTCAAGAGGCTTCGTCCAAGTACTGAAGATATGTCCAGAAATTTCAAGAAACCTGCTGCTACAGTAACTCCAAAGGGACAAAATTGACCACTTCCCTCAGTGGAATAACATAAGAGGAAGGTGCAAAATTTGCAAGGAACAGAATAGTTTTGTTCAATGCCAAAAATGCAAAGTTTTTCTGTGCTTCATCAGACAGAAACTACTTCAGGAGATCCCACTACTAAAAGAAATCTATGTATACATCATTGTATCAGCTTTTGTAACAAACCGATTCAGAACACAAAACTGATTATATATTTCTCTTGCTGATGCCGATACCGTCACCTTGAATCCCGGTGTTACATGTGTGTAGCGCATTGTGAAAAAGGACTCAGAAATGAAAAAGGTAAAATCTGTATATGTATCCTCCAACATATTGGTAACTGTAAATGATTGCTAAGATCAACCTACAATTAATATTAATTGTTGTGGGTTCTAGAGGATTAATATGACTGTGAAGAGAAATATGAAATGAGCTCTAGCGTGGAAATAAAGCTTTTCTGGACCCAAGCCCATTCAACACAATTTTTGCATCTACATGTGAGGAATGTTTCCTAAAATGACATGTTGTCATTGCGTCATTTGAACATAGTGAGTGAAGCTGTGGACGCTTGGTAATGGAGTGCCAAAACGAGATATCGGAACATTTCCGTCATATTCTTCTGCTTGAGTTCAGTAGAGGAGTGACAGCAGCGCAAGCAGCCACAAAGATTTGGGCCATGTATGGGATAATGCCATTGGACATCGCACGACAAGAAAATTGTTTTCTCGCTTTAAGGAGGATCGTTTAGACATTAGTGACTCTCCTGTAAGGGTTTGATGAAGATCGTTTAAACGCATTAATCCACAGTGATCCAAGTCAATATACTCGATGAGGGAAAGGTTCAAAAATCGGGCGCTCTAAGCCAAGGTCGCAAAAATCAGCGGGTGGCCAGATCTCTGATTGCTCGTCTCAGTTGGCTCCGAAGAAGGCCGATCATTCCTATCCCGTAGTGTTGCTGGTGAAGCGAAATGGTGTCTTTATGTTAACACAAGGAATAGAAAGGAATTGTTAAGCCCGAAAATAGCAGCAACTCCCCATACTAATATCGGCGCGCATCCTCAAAAGATAATATTATGCGCCTGGTGCAACAGCGACGATATGGTGTAATACGAATTACTTCCCCGAGGTGTAAACAGCACTGCCGCCATTTACTGTCAACAACTGTGACGTCTTGCAGACTCAGTCCAAGAACAACGACCAGGAATACTGCTTAAAGTGATGCTTCTACACGATAACGTCCGCCCGCATTCTGCTAGACTGACAAAAAAACACTATACAGGTGTTGGGTTCGGAAGTCATTTCGCACACATTTTAATCATCTGACCTTTCGCTCTCAGATCTTTCACCCTTACCGCTCTCTATCGAACAAATTTCAATGTACTTCCTTCTCGGATGAAAATGCTCTCCAGTCATGGCTCGACGAGTTCTTCACCTCAAAAACACAAGGTATCCATAATCGAAAAGTACCCGAGCGTTGGGTGACTGCTGTAAACAGTGAAGGAGAATATATTACTGATGACTAAAACCTCTTTTATGTGTATCTGTTGTGTTAAACTTATGGAAAAGCGTTACGAACTTATACACCACCAAACAAAACTAAACTCCGTCCGAACAGTCCTTGGAAGGCCCAATGGTACCGACCGGCCGCCGTGTCATCCTCAGACCACAGGCGTCACTGGATGCGGATATGGAGGGGCATGTTGTCAGGACACCGCACTCCCGGCCGTATGTCAGTTTACGAGACCGAGACCAACCTCCTAATATATACAGAGCACAGAGAACAAACTGTTTCCTAGTTTTAAAGAGTCATCGGTGGAAAATTTCCTTTAATCTTTCAGAAGTTTACCATGCACAAAGAAGTTATTGAACAGACGCTGCCTGGGACTGTTTGTGAGATCGAACTGTCCACTATACGCGCCGACATATGTGAGAGCGGAATCATCACCCGCTACGCTACCACAAAGGCGCTCATAAGAGTGAACGCTATCATTTCTATACGTACTCGAAACCTCAACTTCACGCGGCTATACAGAGATATCAGGTACAAATAATACCCAAACTGAAGACACCACTGATACAAATTTGTGACAGTGATAAAAGGTTCCACCTTTTTGCATAATTAGAACACCTTTGCAGCCACTTTGAAAGCTGAATTTCGACTCACGTGCTGTGAGAACGGCACTCCATTGATCCTAACTCCAGGCAGAAAACTCTCCCTCTTGCGGCATTAAGCATCACACGTGTATTTGCCAGTCTTTCTTCGCCCAGTCTTAGGTGATACCACCATTAAAGTGGTTATCCCATGTCAGATGATAATTACGCTTTCGATATGCGGTTCTTGCGAGTTCAAACCGTCTATCATTGGCACTCTTCGTATATCGTGAGGGCCCTTGGCTTAACCTTCTGGGAGCACAAACTGTAATTATAACTCGTCATAATAACATTCAATGAACAGCTTTCGACTAACACGTCGCTACGTCGTCACTTCTGCCTATCTCTACATTATCGATGGAAATTACACTATGTCTTTTGGAGTTATTACTGTTTCTACACTGAAGCGCCAACGAAACTGGTATAGGCATGCATATTCAAATACACTCCTGGAAATGGAAAAAAGAACACATTGACACCGGTGTATCAGACCCACCATACTTGCTCCGGACACTGCGAGAGGGCTGTACAAGCAATGATCACACGCACGGCACAGCGGACACACCAGGAACCGCGGTGTTGGCCGTCGAATGGCGCTAGCTGCGCAGCATTTGTGCACCGCCGCCGTCAGTGTCAGCCAGTTTGCCGTGGCATACGGAGCTCCATCGCAGTCTTTGACACTGGTAGCATGCCACGACAGCGTGGACGTGAACCGTATGTGCAGTTGACGGACTTTGAGCGAGGGCGTATAGTGGGCATGCGGGAGGCCGGGTGGACGTACCGCCGAATTGCTCAACACGTGGGGCGTGAGGTCTCCACAGTACATCGATGTTGTCGCCAGTGGTCGGCGGAAGGTGCACGTGCCCGTCGACCTGGGACCGGACCGCAGCGACGCACGGATGCACGCCAGGACCGTAGGATCCTACGCAGTGCCGTAGGGGACCGCACCGCCACTTCCCAGAAAATTAGGGACACTGTTGTTCCTGGGGTATCGGCGAGGACCATTCGCAACCGTCTCCATGAAGCTGGGCTACGGTCCCGCACACCGTTAGGCCGTCTTCCGCTCACGCCCCTACATCGTGCAGCCCGCCTCCAGTGGTGTCGCGACAGGCGTGAATGGAGGGACGAATGGAGACGTGTCGTCTTCAGCGATGAGAGTCGCTTCTGCCTTGGTGCCAATGATGGTCGTATGCGTGTTTGGCGCCGTGCAGGTGAGCGCCACAATCAGGACTGCATACGACCGAGGCACACAGGGCCAACACCCGGCATCATGGTGTGGGGAGCGATCTCCTACACTGGCCGTACACCACTGGTGATCGTCGAGGGGACACTGAATAGTGCACGGTACATCCAAACCGTCATCGAACCCATCGTTCTACCATTCCTAGACCGGCAAGGGAACTTGCTGTTCCAACAGGACAATGCACGTCCGCATGTATCCCGTGCCACCCAACGTGCTCTAGAAGGTGTAAGTCAACTACCCTGGCCAGCAAGATCTCCGGATCTGTCCCCCATTGAGCATGTTTGGGACTGGATGAAGCGTCGTCTCACGCGGTCTGCACGTCCAGCACGAACGCTGGTCCAACTGAGGCGCCAGGTGGAAATGGCACGGCAAGCCGTTCCACAGGACTACATCCAGCATCTCTACGATCGTCTCCATGGGAGAATAGCAGCCTGCATTGCTGCGAAAGGTGGATATACACTGTACTAGTGCCGACATTGTGCATGCTCTGTTGCCTGTGTCTATGTGCCTGTGGTTCTGTCAGTGTGATCATGTGATGTATCTGACCCCAGGAATGTGTCAATAAAGTTTCCCCTTCCTGGGACAATGAATTCACGGTGTTCTTATTTCAATTTCCAGGAGTGTAGAATGTAAACAGACCGAATACGGCGCTGCGGTCGGGAAGGCCCATATAAGACAACAAGTGTAGGGCGCAGTTGTTAGATCGGTAACTGCTGCTATACTGAAGAGCCCAAAAAACTGGTGCACGTGCCTAATATCGTATAGGGCCCCCCACGAGCACGCAGAAGTGCCGCAACACGACGTGGCATGGACTCGAATAATGTCTGAAGTAGTGCTGCAAGGACTTGAAACCATGAATCCTGCACAGCAGTCCCTAAATCCTTAAGAGTACGATGGGGTGAGATCTCTTCTGAACACCATGTTAGAAGGCATCCCAGATACACTCTATAGTGTTCGTGTCTGGGTAGTTTGGTGGCCAGCGAAAGTATTCTCAGAAGAGTGTTCCTGGAGCAATTGTGGGCGTATGGGGCGTCGCACTGTCCTGCTGGAATTGCCCAAGTCCACAGGGTACTTACGTACGTGCCACCTGTCAGAGTCGTATGTAGACGTATGAAATGTCCCATATAACTCCACCTGCACACGCCCCACACCATTACAGAGCCTCCACCAGCATGAACAGTCCCCTGCTGATATTAAGGGTCAATGGATTCATGAGGTTGCCTCTATACACGTACACGGCCATCCGCTCGATACTATTTGGTACGAGACTCGTCCGACCAGGCAAAATGTTTCCAGTCATCAACAGTCCAATGTCGGTGTTGACGAGTCCAGGCGAGGCGTAAAGATTTGAGTCGCTCAGTCGTCTAGGGTACAAGAGTGGGCCTTCGGCTCCGAAAGCCCACATCGATGATGTTTCGTTGAATGGTTCGCACGCTGACAGTTACTGATGGCCCAGCACTGAAATCTGCAGCAATCTGCGGAAGGGTTGCACTTCTCTCTCGTTGAACGTTTCTCTTCAGTCGTCGTTAGTCCCGTTCTTGCAAGATCTTTTTCTGCCGGATGTTTGATGTTTTATCGGATTCCTCATATTCACGGTACACTTGTGAAATGGTCGTACGGGAAAATCCCCACTTCATCGCTACGTCGGAGATGCTGTATCCCATCGCTCTCGCGCCGACATACACTACGCTCAGACTCACTTAATTCGTGATAATCTGCCACTATACGTATATCACAACCAACAACATCTGTTGTAGAATATACTGTATTTTTCTCTCTCTTAAATTAAGATGCCGCTACAGATTTGTACAGAGAGGTTTTGCGAGCTGCCGCACGCGCTCTTGGTTACTGCCCTCTGCACATTGGTTCGGCGGCAGCACGCGTCGTAACTACATCAGTCGACAGCTTTCAGTCAGTATTATTCTCTTTACGCTTACATACGCGAGCGTACTCTGGGCCACACAAACGAAATGAAAACACGTCAAAGGTTAACAATGCACCCACGCGTCAATACAAGCTTCGTTGGCGGCAGCAGTATAACTCTGTCATTGTGTTGTCAGCGGCAGCGTGACTTTCGTGTACTCTGACAATATTTATCACTGGCACTGGAGGATTTTCGGAATACTGGAATTACACACGTAGACCCAAATATCTCGAGGATTCCACGAAATTGCATTGTCGCGAAAATATTAATGTTTTTATTTAACGAACAACGAAACAACAGATAGCTTTAATAAATCAAAGAAAAAAAAACACGACTTGTGGAACTACAAATGTGGTAAAACAGTAGCAGATAGAAACCAAGCCTTGTTAAGGTATCGGAGGCATAAAACAGAAGAATCGCACTTCGAAATCCCGGAACGAAGGAAGATAACCCAAAAAATGTGAGTATTAAACGCCAATATTAGGAAGATATATTTATAATGTTTGAAACAAAAAGCAAGAAAACAAACTCTAGGGATTGCTATAAAATGTTTAGTAGACAACTAAATACTGTTAATTAATGTTAAAAAATGGTTCAATTGGCTCTGAGCACTATGGGACTTAACTTCTGAGGTCATCAGTCCCCTATAACTTAGAAATACTTAAATCTAACTAACCTAAGGACATCACACACATCCATGCCCGAGGCAGGATTCGAACCTGCGACCGTAGCGGTCACGCGGTTCCAGACTCACGCGTCTAGGACCGCACGGCCACAACGGCCTGCGATTAATGTTAAAGGATAAAAATAATAAGATGGCCCATAGCAATAAAAAACCAGAAATTTTAGCAGCAACTTACTAACAAATTACTAAATTGTGAAGATAGCCCAGGACTTGTTTAGACAAACACAGATATCCCTATTACAACACTAGCAGAAAATATAAACCCATCGCAATCCATGAAGTCTACCACGCTTTGAAAGAGCTCAGAAACGACAAAGCAGTTGGAGGAGATGAAACATTTTCGGAACTTTAGACATGTGCAGCAGAACCAGTGAAGATACCATTACACCAACGCATAGTAAATGTGGAACAAAGAAGAACTACCAGAACTTTGGACTACAGCTATATCAATTACACAAAAAGGGAGACAAATCAAATCGAGACAATTATCAGGAATTTCCCTTTTGCACGCCACATATAAAGTCATGTCAAAATTCCATACGATCGTTGTAAAGACCAACTTCAACTGGAACTGTGAGAATACCAAGGACAATTTAGACCCTGCAGAAGCTCCCCGGACCAGATAATCAGTATGAAACTGGTAATGGATTACTACAAAATAAGGCAGAAACAAATCATAAACATTTGTAGCCAAGCGGTCTAGGGCGCCTTGTCACGGTCCGGGCGGCTCCCCCCGTCGGAGGTTCGAGTCCTCCCTCGGGCATGGGTGTGTGTGTTGACCTTAGCGTAAGGTAGTTTAAGTTACATTAAGTAGTGTGTAGGCTTAGGAGCCGATAACCTCAGCAGTTTCGTCCCGTAAGACTTTACCCAAAAAAAGAAAAAAAACCTTTGCAGACTTCTAAAAAGCTAACGATTGTATGCACAGATCTTCAACGACGAAGATGCTAAGGAATTCCGGTTTCCAACTCCAATTAATATATATATTATAAACTTGACTCTGATAAATACAGCTTCTAAAGTGAAGTTCAGCGGAGAAATATCTGCTCATTTGAGATAAAAACGGGTTTAAGACAGGGAGATGCTTTATCGCCATTACTTTTCAACTGTCCTCTGGAATAGGTGATGAGGGAATAGTCCAAGAAAAATCCTAAAAATATAAGAACCGGAACCAAGAAAGATCAAATAAACTTAAATTTCTTTGGAACCACAGACGACTTAGCGTCACTAGCTAGTAACGTTCAAGAAGCCAGAAATCAAATAAGAAGCCCATAGAATACAGCACAGAAAATGGGACTCCTGGCGCCATTCGAAAAGAGCGAGATCATGGTAGGAGATCGAATCGTTATCAACCACATAACAATAATTAACAGGAAAATGAAAATAGTGAAACAGTTAAAATACCTAGATGAAATTATATCATGCAACTTGGACGAGAAACCTACATGGCAAGAAAGAACTAACAAAATGATAGTAGCTCAGAAATTGAGATGATTTGCGTACAATAAAATATGTGTATCAATGAAAAAAAATGAAAGAATTAAAAGACTGTGGTTCAACCAGAAGCGATTTTTTTTTAATAGAGGTGGAGCCCCTCCACGACCACACTGCCATAACTGTCAACACAAAAGATGTACTGCCATCTCTGCATAAGGGTTACTTTTTACTAAAGTGAGGCCTCGTAGGATATGGATAATGCGATGTTCGCCCAAGTCTGGTTAAGGTTAACTATTAATACGAGCTCATCTGGAGATAGATTGGGTCGAAAGTTGAACGAAGGGTAGCGATTTGAAGGGCAAAGGAAAGAACGTGCCAAGGCAAGAGCCAAGGGGAAAAAGACCTCTATGATAGTTAGGTCGGGCTTTAAGAGCAGTAGAGGTTTTCTTGGTGCCTGAAAGAGAGCATGTATGGGTAGGCCTTGTTAGCAGTGGGTATCATTCAGGTCGATACCTTTGTCGTTGTGCGATGGTGTTACTCGGCGGCTGCCGCTGGGTGCTGGTTGTTGATTTCTCGGTCAGCGTCAGCATACCTGTAACAGTTAGGTTCATCATCGTTTTATGTCCGATAGGTCATATAACGGATTCGCAGTGTAGGGTAGTGTTGAGGGTTTGTTTGTGCGTCAGTGTGCGGACTTGTCGGTTTCCCTGCTGTAGCCCGTTGGTCGGCTTAATAGCTGCTGGCATATCCAGTCAACGTTGCTATTATGCAGAGCTTGCCGATGTTGTCTCTTGTGGATGTACGATAGCTTGCCATAGGTGGTTATGCCCTAGCTAGTAGAGTCTTTCGTCGCTTATGCTTCCAGCTATGGTTGTGTTCGTAGTTTCCCAGAGTAAATAAATGCAGATTAATAGGAAAAAGAATCCCGTAATGTTTGAATACTCCATTAGGAGTGTAGCGCTTGACACAGTCACGTCGATTAAATATTTGGGCGTAACATTGCAGAGCGATATGAAGTGGGACAAGCATGTAATGGCAGTTGTGGGGAAGGCGGATAGTCGTCTTCGGTTCATTGGTAGAATTTTGGGAAGATGTGGTTCATCTGTAAAGGAGACCGCTTATAAAACACTAATACGACCTATTCTTGAGTACTGTTCGAGCGTTTGGGATCCCTATCAGGTCGGATTGAGGGAGGACATAGAAGCAATTCAGAGGCGGGCTGCTAGATTTGTTACTGGTAGGTTTGATCTTCACGCGAGTGTTACGCAAATGCTTCAGGAACTCGGGTGGGAGTCTCTAAAGGAAAGGAGGCGTTCTTTACGTGAATCGCTACTGAGGAAGTTTAGAGAACCAGCATTTGAGGCTGTCTGCAGTACAATTTCACTGCTGCCAACTTACATTTCGCGGAAAGACCACAAAGATAAGATAAGAGAGGTTAGGGCTCGTACAGAGGAATATAGGCAGTCATTTTTCCCTCGTTCTATTTGAGAGTGGAACAGGGGGAGAAGATGCTAGTTGTGGTACGAGGTACCCTCCGATACGCACCGTATGGTGGATTGCGGAGTTTGTACATAGATGTAGATGTAGAGTAAGGATGAAAGGATTGTTCGAGTGCCTCGAGATCCTGTATAGTCGTGTGGCGTGATTTTTGAATACTCCTTTGAGGGTTTCAAGGAGGTATTCGTTGTGAAGATTCACGATGCGTGTGCAGCAAAGGAAGTGGCCCCTCCACGCCCACACCAACGTGGTGACCAAACCAAAAGATCTGTCACCTCCATAAAGATATTAGCTTTTGAATCAGGAGTCACAGAATGTGGGCTGTGATGTTATCCATGCGTCTGGGTGAGATTACTCATTTACATGGTCCATCAGCTGATAGAAGTGGTCGAAAACGATCGAAGGGTAGCGGTTGTAAGGGCAGAGGAAAAAAAGTGCCAAGGCAAGCGCCAAGGGAAATAAACCTCTGCGACAGTAGGATGGGTAGTAAGGGTAGTAGCGGCTTGCTAGCTGCGACAGAGCATGCAAGGTGAGGTAAGGTTATAGTGCATATCATTTACGACAGTGGCCGAGTTTAGGTTCGTTCTGCGCATCTGACGTCACAAAACACAGTCAGCCAATGAACAGAGAACGACGTTGCCAGAGCTCGACTGCAGTGCAGAGCACAGACGATTGTCTTCAGTTTTAGAAACGTTCAGTGATAAATATAGAAATTGAACAAAAGCAATGTCTTGATAGAAGACTTTCTTTTACAGAAAGTTTGGAAAAAGCATTCTTTATACCAATTGCTTCATATTCTATTAATTAATTAAACCAAACAAGCAATAAGCCTCCTAATTCAGGCGATAGCAAGGAAAGGTGTTTGTATCATTCTCACGAACGGCATTTTCGCAATAAATAACAGCAGTAATTGTTTATTTCCTATTGTACTTCGACAAAACGTGAGTAATTCATAGTCATACCAACAGCTTTTGTCGGTATTTTGCGTGACGTTTTGGAAAATAAGCTGTGATAGCGTTATGGTTAAGGTGTTTGACTGCTAAGCGCAAAGTTCCGAGTTTAAACCTTGTTTGGTACTTAATATTTTCTTTTTTAAAAACAATATCGAAGTGTCTTACTTCATGATTTTATTCGTTTGAATGTAATTTTTTGAAATTTCAAGTGCTTTGTCTCTTCATTATAATTATAAGTTTTCGGTTTTTATAATTTTGTCCTCCAATATTTCTTTTAACAGCAATTAAAAACAATGAAAAGGCACACATACAATATTCATGTTATCTGTTTTGTTTGTATATCTTCTCTTCCGCAGTCGCTGTTTTTCTATTCATATTGAGATATATTCTTTTGCGGCAGTATTAAAAGTATTATTTAGAGCAGAATTTTGGCTCGTGCGTTGCCGAGCTACTTGATTGTCTGACGCAATTCTTTCTTTCGCTGCTTTGGCAACATCATCATATTCATTGTTTTCGTCGACAGATCTATGTTTTGGCAAGTATTTGCTGTCCGTTGTAACAAACACAAATTGTTTGCGCACTGCGCTGCACTGACAATAGATTTTAGTTTCTGTGTTTTATTACGTTCAAATGGCTCTGAGCATTATGCGACTTAACTTCTGAGGTCATCAGTCGCCTAGAACTTAGAACTAATTAAACCGAACTAAACTAAGGACATCACACACATCCATGCCCGAGGCAGGATTCGAACCTGCGACCGTAGCGGTCGCTCGGCTCCAGACTGTAGCGCCTAGAACCGCACGGCCACTCCGGCCGGCTTTTATTACGTCCAAAATTCAGTTTTGTGTACTTCGCCAACTTTGTTTTAATCAGAACTTTTTAGAAAAAAAGCAAAATTACTCTGGTAGAAACAAAACTTTTATTATTACAGTCGCGAAAGACCTATCGGTACTTAAACGAGATATTGTTATACAGTAAATGTTATATGAAATTTAGGTATCTTGTCCACATTTCATTCTGAACATTGTGGCAACTAAAATCGACCATACGGAAAGTATACGCTATGGACATATATCTCTGCAAACTCTTCAAAATTTCGTGGAATGGTTTACTACATTTAATGCTGCACAGTAACTGCGTTGAACATCGAAACAAAATTAAGTCATTTATGAGGGGAAGGTATCAGTCAAGAAGATGTGTAAAAATCAAATATTTGGGCCAAATACTTTTTGGGAAATCGAATGTTAAGTGTGTCAAAGCAGTCGGAACACCATGTGCCTGCACAGGCGAGCAGTGCAGTGGTGTCAAAATCGCGCACAGCGCGGAATGCGGGGAGCACGTCTCTGTAGCAGCGAAAAGGTTAATGCGGCCGTGGTGGCTTTGCTTCATAAACTGCGCGCTCCCGCCTAAACGTAAGTTTGCGAACTATACTATAGTATAATGTGGCGCTGCTTCTCTTGGCGCGTGCGTCGTTTGCAACTGGCAACGCAGCAATCTCCCGCGTCTGGGCGGTCATGCGCGAGCCGCCAAGATAAAAGAACTGAACTATAGTGTGAGGTATCGTGCATCGTTACCTATGTTGCTGCGTGTTCGTTAAAGCTGGGTCAGTCAGGGTGCTGCATCTGGGCTCGTGTGGATTCTACTGGGCCTGCTGCAGTGGCTTCGTCCCTGTAACGAAGGAGTACAGCGCTGCAACGCATGCGTTGCTATTACGCCCTCTATTGCGCCGGGTCGTCAGTAACTTAGCACAGCTTCATCAGGCTGGCGCAGAACGGAGGCGGCCTGCCGCCGTTCGGCGTGCTCCTCTACGGTACGGCGCAGCCCTTCTGCACCTGAGCCTCGAGCAGCTGCATTTGGTCAGAGAACTGCGCCGCGTCAGCGTCGGAGATGTGCACGCCGTTCGTTCGCGCTTCTTTGATGAGGGCTGCTTTTTGTCTTGTCGGTCCCTTGCGGGGGCCGCCCCGCGGCAGTCGGCGTCGCCGCCTGTGCCGCTGGGGCGGCGGTTGTCTTCTTTGCACCTTTGACCTGCGGTGCTGCTGGGGCAGCCGCTGGGAGGGGCACGCGAACGTCCTTCTGCGAGGTCGCAGGTTTGGCAGCACAGAAGCCCTGGGCGAAGACTGCACGAAGTTGCCTCGAGGCCTCTTCCTTCTCTGTAGCCACGGCGGCTGCGAAGGCAGCCCTCTCTGCCGCCATGACGGCTGTGAGGGCTGCCGTGGCCTCCTTCACGGCGGTGCCGAGTTCGAGGCCACAGTTCTTCTCGGGGGCGCGAGCTGCATCCCGACTGCCCGTCTCCGGACAGGTGGAGCTGCTTCTGCTCTGTCCCTCATCTGCGCCGGGCTGGTCTGCGCCCTACGTCGTTGCCGACGACGTCTTCTCTTCTTCCGCTGCGTCGGTGCGGCCGCGGCCGCCTCGCCGCTTCCGGGCAACACCGACTCAAAGGAAGGCCTCGGCGCTTGTTGGTGACGTCACGTCAGCTAGGCACGGCGAACGCCAGGTCTGTTGCAGGCAGAAACGCATGGGCGCGCTTATCACTACAAATCTCTTATTTTTGGACAAAATTTTGGTATTGTTTTGGATTCTGCAGTTTTATGTAGATGAAAGATTTTTTTACTATCGTAAAGCTACAAATGAAGATAATAGTTCTGTATTACTGAATCCTGTCGAAACAAACGTAGATCAATATGAAAAGACGCTTTGTCCCATTGCAAGCTTCGGAAATTTTACATTAAAGTAACTATATTTACTTGATCCATTTTGGTATCGAAACTTACCCCAACCCCGTTATAATGAACTCGTTTCTTTTATTTATTTATTTATTTATTTTCGTTTGACATCGTCACTGGAAATGTGAACTAATTTACATGTGTTAAGGTCCAACTGTTGCCAGTCATTAGATTACAGTCGTTTTCAACGAAAGGAATTCTAAACAGGAAACAAAATAGCTTCGTACATCGAAAATACTGCTGAGCTTAAACTTTTTTAAACATGCACATTAGAAAAGATAAATATTCCCCTCTTGCAACTGAAAGGAGAAACTTTATAAGATAAAAAAATTTTCTTTGATGAAACAAGTATCTCTCTTTTGCCTCTTCTTCTGTCCCACCCCCTCCCCCAACGTGTACAATCGCAAGATATTTCATTAACATTCAGTGCTCCTCACCCCATAGTCAACCAAGATACCCAAAGAAGAGCACCAATATGTTCACAGTTTCTTGTAAAAGCAACCGAGTACAAACGTAACTTCCTCAGATTTACAAATAAGGTAAAGAAGCACGAATTCTGTTGCTGCTGGACAATGAAGTTGTTTTCGTATGTCAATCCTTAAAACAGGTGGAAATTTAAGTTCAGGAGTACACTATTTGTTAAGAAGTGTAATGAATTGCACAATTAATTGATTGCAGAAATGTCTCAGAATAAAGTGTGTTGGTCAACTACCGCCAATAGTCAGGGAGGGAGGGAGACACCACCATTATGAGTATGCCTGCAACAGACCTGGCGTTCGCCGTGCTTAGCTGACGTGACGTCACGAACAAGCGCCGAGGCCTTCCTTTGAGTCGGTGTTGCTCCGGCACGGCTGCAGCTTGAGAAAGCCGCGCAACCTCGCCAGCTGGCGACGTGCGGGCCGCCACACCGGGCGCAAGTCGGCAGAACGTTGCTGCCGTGGTCGCAGGCGCGGCTGTCGTGCTCGCCTGAGCACTTGACGCACCGCGCCGCGGTGTAAGGAAGGCCTCGGCGCTTGTTCGTGACGTCACGACAGCTAGGCATGGCGAACGCCAGGTCTGTTGCAGGCGTACTCATAATGGTGGTGTCTCCCTCCCTGACACAGGAAAATGTGAAACTATTGGTGGTAGTTGACCAACCGCAAGGTTGCACAGCCGGACCAACAAGAGGAGGGCGCCGCTCTATGCCGTGACCGTGCAAACGGCCGACGGCGGGAGCGATATCTTGGACTTGCGGAAGTTGCTGGGCTTCCCGGTTGCGACGGAAGCTCTCCCGACCGCCATGGACCCCCAGCCCCACTGCTTCAGGTGCCAGGGCGCGTCGACAATGTGGTCAGACACTGCGACCTTGATCGTCCTGTGGTCGACCACGGTTGCAGCTCGAACGCAGATCAGCGAGTCTGTGTCGACAGACTCGTAAACCACCTCGTTCTTAGCGAAATTCGTCATAATGTCGAACATCGCTGCCCACCCGCCTTTGCACTTAACGTACAAAGGGGCGTCGGGGCGCGACTCGTCTTCATGTAAGTCTGCAGGCTTTCGTGGCCGCTGTCACTGGAGTTAAAATCTTCTGGGTTATTAGGCTACGTCATGTTTCTTCTAAAATGTTCGACGTCTCGACCACTCTGCTGGGATCTGCCTAAGGATCTTTTGGTGTCCACTACTGCTAGAACACTGTCAGAGACGAGTGCCGCCTCCACTTATAAAGGGGGAAATTTCAGGCGTTCGTTCTGGAGAAGTGATAGTATTGGTTAAAATTCATATGGCTACCACTGGTGGGCCATAGTCATAGGCTAATACAGAAGAAGGGGCGTTGGTAGTTTATCTCCTGTGGAAACCTTTGGCGGTCATCGTCATTGGGTAGAAAGGCACTATTCCACACTATGCTGGAGAAGGGTTATTCGTTGAAATGCCTGCTACCAGTATTGGTTGGTCGTCTTCAGTGGCTAGATACGAAACGGACAGAGCAAGAGAGGGGGAATGTTTACCCAAAATATTATTGTCCACCGAAGAGACTTGCAGCGCGTTGTTTATGCCGCTCACACTCCGCGGCCGCGTATTTACTTCCTTGATGGCGGGGAGCCACGGTGCCGGAAGCCTATAGCCGTCCTCTCTATTGAAATTAGATGCATTCTTAGAAATTTCAACCGCTTCTCGGACCTTTCTTCCATAAATGTTCGTTTCCTTAGCCAGTACACGTACGTTATTAAAATCGATGTCAGAGCCACAGTTCTCGTGGTGTTCCGCTACTGCCGATTTTGTACTTTGTTTTAGCCGCATTTGCCGTTCGTGTTCCTTAATGCGTTCTTTAACAGTTCTTCCCGTTTCGCCTATATACACTTTGCCGCTGCCACTTGACACTTGATAGACGCCGGCATTGTGGAGGTAATCAGGTGCATCCGTTTTCCGTCGGAAAAAGTCTTTTATTTTGTTTTGACTAAAGAAAGATGTCTGAATACCATTTTTCTTTAAAATTCTGCTTATGCGGTCAGTGACCCCAGAAACGAACGGTAACCTGACGGAGTGAGAAGGCGGTTCCTCGTCATTCTTATTAGCGGTATAAATGTCGATTTTAATAACGTACGTGTACTGGCTAAAGAAACATTTATAGAAGAAAAGTCCGAGAAGCGGTTGAAATTTCTAAGAATGCATCTAATTTCAATAGAGAGGACGGCTATAGACTTCCGGCATCGTGAATTCCCGCCATTAAGGAAGTAAATACGCGGCCGCGGTGTGTGAGCGGTATCCACAACGCGCTGCAAGTCTCCTCGGCGGACAATAATATTTTGGGTAAACATTCCCCCTCTCTTGCTCTGTCCGTTTCGAATCTAGCCACTGATGACGACCAACCAATAGCGGTAGCAGGCATTTCACCCAATGACCCTTCTCCAGCATAAGTGTGGAATAGTGCTTTTTTATCCAATGACGATGACCGCCAATGGTATCCACAGGAGATAAGCTACCAACGCCCCATCTCCTGTATTAGCCTATGACTATGGCCCACCAATGGTAGCCATATGAATTTTAACCAGTCCTATCACTTCTCCAGAACGAACGCCAGAAAATTCCCCCTTTTTAAGTGGACGCGACACTCGTCTCTGACAGTGTTCTACCAGTAGTGGACACCAAACGATCCTGAGGAAGATCCCAGCAGAGGGGTCGAAACGTCGAACATTTTAGAAGAAACATGACGTAACCTAATAACCCAGAAGATTTTAACTTCAGCAACTCGTCTTCTCCGGAATTCCTTGCTTGTTCGGCAGACTCAGTGAGTTGCACAACCGAAGGACCCTTCGTAGCAGCAGGTTTCCTCTGCGCATATTTCTTTCGCATGCTGCGGGGCGCAGAACACGACAATCTGCAGGCGTTGTGAAAACAACACACGACGGTTTGCTTCCCGCGGCGCCCACAGCACAGAAACCTCTTCACAAGCTTTCAACGGCCCAGTAAGCATAGCGCGCAACGGCAGCATTGCGCTCGCCTGGCTAGCTCAGGCCACGTGTGTAGCGTAGAGAGTTGCTAATGATGTGTAGCACTTTGTTCTATATGATATGCAGGCATCGCGGGTGTGTAGGAGCTGCGTATCCCCAGACGGGAGCTGCTTACGTCATCAGAAGCCTAATCAGTGTCATGTATATGGCCCTCGACACCCTCCTATATCGTTTCGACATATTCTGTATACTGAACCAGGTTTCACGAACTGTTAATTTATCAAATAAAATACACATTTCTGCGCTTTATAACAGCTCCTATGAACACATTTTGATGTTGTTGGGTTCCCATCAGTCTCTGTTTGCTATCTCTGTAAGATAGTTTCATCTGAAAATGTATTTAAAAACGTAAATATTTAAATAAACATAATAAATTTAACTTTTAAGTCTGCTGCTAAACATCACTCCTGTTTGCAGATTCAAGTTAAAATATAGTCTCGTATTATTAAGCGCTTTACTTGTTTTAATTTTTATTGGTTCAAAATTACGACAGGTATCGGGCAATTGCAAGCCTTTCTTGGGTTTACAAGACTGCAAAAGGGAAAATAGTCAGGAGTGGTGCCCTCTGACACTTACCAATGCTCCGCCGTCGTCTCTGCTCACCTCACCGCCTGACGAGAATTAGTCTGATGATGATTTTTGATAAAACTGAAACTGGTGACCATATTAACGTGTGATTTTTAGTCTTTAATAAATTCTTGCGATCGAGACTGATAAGAATTTTACTTACCTATCAGATCGCTGTAAACTTCCAGTAATGTTTTCAACAGTTATTGAAATAAAGACATTATACTGAGACTTGTATAACACTTAAGACTTGTTTGTTGCAGTAACGGTGGGGATTCACTGTGCAACAGGAAAGAGAATGTTGATGCGGTCGGCTTAGAGTATAAACATGGGCGTTGCACCAGATAACCTAAGGAAAGTGAGCGGTCAGAGCAAGAAATGACGGAGAGAAATACTAAGAGCATCGCCGAACAACGAAACAAAAAAAAACAAAAAAAATGGTTCAAATGGCTCTGAGCACTATGGGACTTAACTTCTGAGGTCAGCAGTCCCCTAGAACTTAGAACTACTTAAACCTAACTAACCTAAGGACATCACACACATCCATGCCCGAGGCAGGATTCGAACCTGCGACCGCAGCGGTCGCGCGGTTCCAGACTGTAGCGCCTAGAACCTCTCGGCCACTCCGACCGGCTAGCAAATTATATAAGTAGTCCAAGTACCCATTGCAATGTTATCGATTTCTTCCCATTTTCCAAGATTGTCAACCAAAGACGCCCACAAATATGGTATACATAACGATTTGCAGAATGCAATATATTAACAAATACCAAACTGCCAGATATACACACCTAAACTATGAGGAACACGATCCTGTATTACAAATGTTGCACGGCACTGTAAAGTTAACTTATGGGCAATGTCCTGTTATAATAATAGACTTGTAAAGTAACAACGGAGAATGTCCAAGTATCTACACATCGATAATTTTACACTTGAAACAATTACCATCTAACAAAAATGTGAGGGAAAATCACAGCACTCACGTGCTACCCTGTAGACCATCAGCAAATACGAGGGTTGGAACTTAAATAGTGGCAACTATTTATTCACAACCGATACAAAAGAGTTACATTTTAGCACCTGTTACTGTCCTTCAAAGTAGTCACCAGCGTAGTGTAGAACCCGTTGCCAGCGATGTGAAAGGCGTAGTATACCGTTAGCAGAGGCTGTTCTGCTGATGATGCTAATGGAGCGGTCCAAAGTTATGGTGATTCTCGTTATCCTAACGCATTACTTTCCTGCACGGCAGACCGCCAATTCACAGTATTACTGTTCGTTTTTGGAGCGTCACCTGCGACCAGCTTGCGAAAGAAGCGGTGACACTTTCTGCGCAACCCACCCATCATTTTGCACGACAATGCGCGGGCACATACAGCGCAAGCCGTGGCTGCTGTGTTCGGTCGATGGGACTAGGAAGTACTGTACCATCCACCATGCTCACCATACTTAAGTCCTTGTGACTTTGATTTGATTCCAGAGATGAAGGAACCACTTCGTAGCATTAGCTTCAGAACTTTTCCAGAGATTCGATTGGCAGTAGACGGTTCCATTCGTACTATCAACAGAAAAGGCTCTGCTGACGGTATACTACGCCTTCCACATCGCTGGCAACAGGTTCTACACAACGCTGGTGACTACTCTGAAGGACAGTAACAGGTGCAAACTTGTAACTCTTTTGTATCGGTTGTGAATAAATAGTTGCCAATATTTAAGATCCAACCGTCGTATAGTGCCAGCCTAGCGACAACAATACTACGATCCGAAAACGACACGAGAGACATCTATTGGGCTAGGCAACACTCTGAACTGCTGCTGCCGTCACCATCACCATGAACAGTGGACCCTCAGTCCAACGCATCTCCCCGTCATATTATAGGAATTGTAAAGAAATGCACTCCATTTATTTAATGACAAACACCTCCTGTCAATACCTTCTGCAAGCGCAATGATGGATGATCACAGTCCTCCATTAGTCTTTACAGGCGTCATGGATGGATGACAAGTAACTGCCCCTAATCTGAAATATTTTAACAAGACCCTTCTGCCCATGGGCAGCCTTCCATCCACCCATCTCTCTAGATATCAATAAGAATCAACCTCACCTCTCTCCTACCGCTTTTGTTATTCGAGTAAATGCGCGAATGAAAACTTCGTTGTTCTGTTCGTCATAGATAGTAGATCGTCATTAAAAACTGTTGTGTCTAGACAAGACAGTCTTGACACAAGGCGAGGAAACCGAAAGGGCACGCGTCAACTCACGCCGACTGGCGTGAAGTCTGGAACAGGATACGTTATGAATGCTATAAAGAAAAGTACGTAGCTGCGTTTATACTTAACTTTAATCCATCATTTGTATACAGCATTCTTGATGATACAAGTTAGACTCTCTATAGAAATGGTTAATGGCGCCTTGCTAGGTCGTAGCCATGGACTTAGCTGAAGGCTATTCTAACTATCTCTCGGCAAATGAGAGAAAGGCTTCGTCAGTGTAGTCGCTAGCAACGTCGTCGTACAACTGGGAGCGAGTCCTAGTACGTCTCTCTAGACCTGCCGTGTGGTGGCGCTCGGTCTGCAATTACTGACAGTGGCGACACGCGGGTCTGACATGTACTAATGGACCGCGGCCGATTTAAAGCTACCACCTAGCAAGTGTGGTGTCTGGCGGTGACACCACAAAAACCAACACAAGAGGGTTCAGCAACCAGCTCATCAAGCAGAATAAAAACACATGTAAGTACAATTAACCTACTCAACGTGACATTTAAATGAATCTCTTTCTTCATACTGAATCGACACTCCTTCTACATTATTGATGTGCATGTGATGCAATAATGCGTGTTAAAACGAGGACATTGACTTTTCGACAGAATTATTATAATTTACTGATGTCAAGACTTGTCTTGCAAGCACAAAAAAGCATGATCGCTTAAAATCAGGGAACGACGAAAGACGAATGGTGGAGAGAAGGTAGTATTAGCCTTCGATTTATAACTACAGTGTTTCACGTTACACACACACACACGCATACACAAAGAAGACATTGACAGAGTTGAGAGAAGTGACAAATATTGACAGGATGTTACACAAGTTTGAAAGCCAACACCTTCTAATCCACAGCCTAGAATCAAATAAGCATAAGTCACGGAAGTGCACTATATAACCATTTACCAATCAAAAGTGCGTGTATATATATATATATATATATATATATATATATATATATATATATATATATATATATATATATATTCTCAAGAAGGGTTGTGAAGGTTTTCGCGATTCTCATTGAATGGTAGAAAAATCCACAGGAAGTTCAAGAAGAAATGTGAGGGCATTAAACCACAATGGGTGTATTATGATAATAAGTTGGTCGGGAGATCACGACTTTACTTTGGGTTTTGATTCTTAAAATTAGAATACATATTGATACTACTGGTGAAAAAGTCACGTTATGCGGTTGGTTTGTTTGTGATGTTTCCGATGTGTCTTAGGTGCGGTTCTAATGCTACAACAGATAACAGTATACAGTGTGTTCGGAAATTCCCGTCAAAAACTTATAGTACTTGTAGAGGGGAGCTAGTACATGATACTTTGAGTAGGAGCTTCTGTCTGGGAATGTACCATTTCTGTTCTACGACGGTTTCAATTCAGACGCGTCCACGTCTGATGCACTATAAATTGAAGAGGCACTAGATGGGATGAAGAGAATATACCAGGACATGCTTCGCAGGTACAATGTCTTTAACAACGTTGGTGGTCGCTACAACGAGCCAATGTTTTAATACCTCGGTACTGTTCTGTATGTACAGTATGCTGGGCTCTTTTTTTTTTGTTTTTGGGATAATGTACACACGTATGTTTAAGTGATAATACGTAAATGTGCTTAAGTGATAAAAGGATGTTTCGTTATGTTTCCTTTCGAATTGTTACCTAATGGCTGTACTACGTCACGCCTAATTAAATTCCTCAAGCAGAGTAGGATGTGTTAAGCATCTGAAATGAAACCATCGTAGAACAGAAATGATACGTTTCTGGACATGGGTTCCTATTTGAAGTATTATGTACTCACTGTCTTAACTTTGTAATGGGAATATCCAACCACCTAATGATTCTTGTGGTAATCTATTATTATTTTTCGTCTGCATCTCACGTTTCAGGAAATTATTCGAATTTTCATGCACGTTATTCATGGTATGCTACATAAAAATACACCAGGTTATCGGATTTTCTCGTCACTTTGAGACTCTTGCCAAGTAGGATTAATAGGTATCTGGTATAACTAAAGTACTGTGCAGCCTACCTCAAATGTATATTCCTTAAAAAATATTCAGCTGCTTTTCGCGAGAACTATGTTGTTGCTCTTCCATGGAAACCTTTACTGTGGGAGATGGGAAGCCAGTCCAAGCTTTCCATCTGCATATGACAGAGCGACTATCAGACTTAACCGGCAAACAAACGCCAATCCTTCACACATGGGGGATCTTCTTCGCGCTTTTTTAATGTTCCTGTTAATACACACTATGGCATCAAAAGTATCCAGACACCCCCCAAAATTCATATTATGTGCATTGTGCTGCCATCTACTGCCAGGTAATCGACCTCGTAGTCATTACACAACGTGAGAGAGTAGAACTATGGGGCGCTCCGCAGAACATGTTATTCATAGATGAAGTGGCTTGCATAGGATACCTACGAGAGAGAACTACATCAAAAGAGTTTTCGGAATAAAGACGATAACATCAGGTTGCAGAAAATACGTTTATGACACATATTAGAAAGTATCTCTTGGATTTTCATGTGTAAAGATATTCGTGATGAAGATCATGTTTCTCATTGCGTCCTTAGTAATACTTTTTTGAGCACTTCTGCAGCATTTTAGCGCTGACTAAACACCTCGATGAGATTTGGTAATGAAATGAATTAAAGAATTAATGAAAAATCAACTGTACTGAGATTGGTAGACCTTAAAGATATTCGCATGAACATTACGAGGTTTTGTTATTACTGTTAAAATTTTTGATTCATTGTATGCCTTACACGAAAGGAAAAAGGTCTGTCCGTTGATGTAGTATAGTTCTGTCATATAAAATTTATACAAAATACGTGAAAGCATTGTTATAAAATTGTGTTTCGCTTTCAATCCATTTCCAAACCTAGTAATTCCGATGTGTGATTTTCTGACACGTTATTTACGTTGCCATATAGCGGTCGAGAAAGTGTAGCGGATATGAAGCCTTCTAATCGAAGTCTGTCCCAAATATAACTCCATTATGTAAATTTTCTCTCGCAGATGCGTAGTGTTCAATCGATTTGTTCTATTAATGCTCTCAATTCATCTCCACAATAAACACACAGTTTTTTCATATTGCTAGAGTAGGAAACGGGAAAGCTTTTTTTACTAAATCGGATATCCTGTCTAGTTTACTGAGAAAGCTTTTTCAATTCAGCTACAGTTTAATTGTCTACTGACTTCTATAAATAATGGAAAATCACGCATCTGTTCAGAATCTGTTCAGAATCTTCACTTTGTCAATTGCATTTCCTTTTTACGTCACAAAATTCATAATTCCTTGCCTCATATCGTAGATTCGTGTTTACATTATATCTCTACTGAACTTACATTTAAGAAGTCCATATCGTTGGGTAACTTAATAGCTTCAGCGCTTAAATTTTGTTGTTGGCTGACGCAACAGTCTGAAGTAGGGCCGTCTGTGTATCAGAAATAATACCATTTCAGCTTTGTCTTTCTACTGTTGTGTTCAAGAGTTAAATATCGCTATTTGTCACTGCCCTCATGCATCAGTGACGTCATCTAGACCAGTCACAAGGCATGTAATATATAACTGTTCTCTTTTAGCTATTTCCTGTGATACTTGATTTACATTGATAAGCCAAAACATTATGACCACTGCCCATCGCGACGTTGGACGCCGCCTCTCGTGTTGCGACCACGTGACGCGTTGACACAAGAAAGTAAGCCGAGCAAACACGGTTGGCGAAGATACGGGCTGAAAATGGGGAAATCTTTTGAGATAAACTACTTTGACAAAAGGACAGATTATTATTACGCAGAGCCTGTGAAAGAGTGTTTCGAAAACGGCGTAGCTGGTCGAACGTTCATGTGCTACTGTCATGAGCATCTACGGAAAGTGAAACTGCCAGTAGGCGCTAAATGGTTGGACGTCCACGACTCTTCACAGAGCGTGTGGTTCGGAACCGTGACTACCCTGTAAAGTAGGATGGACGTGATTTGCGGCACCTCTGCTAAAACACCACAATGCTGGTGCACGCACAAGTGCTTCGAAGCACACCGTTCATCGTACATTGTTGAACATGGATCTCCGCTACAGACCACCCGTACGTGTTCACTTATTGACCCAACACCGTCAATTACAATGGGCACGGGACCATTGGGATTCGACCGTCGATCAATGGAAAGGCGTCGGCTCTTCGGGTAAGACACATTTTTGCTACACTAGGTCGACGTTCGTCTTCACAAACGCCATCTTCGAGGCGAAAGGGGGCTCGAAACGTGCAGTGTGCCCCTGACGCATGCTGATGAAAGCAATATTACGCTATGGAAGACATTCTCCTGCGCTTACATGGGACCTGTGGTTGTAATCTAAGACACGCTGACAGCTGCGAACCGCCGCCCGTGGTGGACGAGCGGTTCTAGGCGCTTCAATCTGGAACCGCGCGACCGCTACGGTCGCAGGTTCGAATCCTGCCTCGGGCATGGATGTGTGTGATGTCCTTAGGTTAGTTAGGTTTAAGTACTTCTAGGGGACTGATGGCCTTAGAAGTTAAGTCCCATAGCGCTCAGAGTAATCTGAACCATCTGAACAGCTGCGAACCACCTGCACCACTTCATGCTTGATGTCTTTCCCGACGGCGATGTCATCATTCAGCAATATAGTCGTCTGTGTCTCACAGCCAGAACCGTGCTACCATGGTTTCAGAGGCATTATAGTGAACTCACGTTGATGTCTCGGCGACCAGATTCGCCTGATGTAAATCCTATGGAACCCATCTTGCTCGCTATCGGGTGCCAACACCGAATAAGCAAATCAGCGGCTCGATATTTAAGCAAATTACATAGCCTCTCGGTAGAAGTCTAATGCCACATACCTCCACAAACCTACCACCAAATGTCGGATCCCTCATACGCAGAATCAGTGAAGTATTTCGTTGCAAAGACGGACAAACAAACAGTTAGGCAGGTGGTGATAGTGTTTTGGGTGGTACGTCTCGACAAAAGACTATCTTCGAAGTCTCCGTTTTATTTTCAGTGCAACATTCAGCAAACATTCTATAAGAGATTTACTTTCATCAATGATTACGGCTGATTAGTGATTCTTTTTATGTTCAAATTACTGCGACTTTGACAATGCTTGGGATTGCATTTTTGTATGTTCAAAATTTATTTCTGGGTGAACTTTTTTCAACTGTTTGCTTCACTTATTAACCGTTTTCGATCTATCTTTCTGCATAAATGTTTCGAAGTAGGTTACTTCTTCAAGCTGGAGTCTTTGTTGTACCGCACGCTGATGACCCAAAACATCTTGACCCCCATCTTGGAAAGCAATACAACGTGCCATGGAGTCGAAAAATCCTTCACTGGTTTCCGGAAGTATACGTCTACGTACAGATCACCGAATTCCAGTAAATTAAACGCCGATGGTTAAGTGGGAGCTGTAGCCCGATAACTTCCCAAATGTGTTCCATCGGATTGAGATCAGGCAAGTTTGCTGATCAAGACATCAATGTGAAATCACTGGAGGATATCATCTCCGTGCCGTGCGGTATTAGCCGAGCGGGCTAAGGCGCTGCAGTCGTGGACTGTGCGGCTGGTCCCGGCGGAGGTTCGAGTCCTTCCTCGGGCATGGGTGTGTATGTTTGTCCTTAGGATAATTTAGTTTAAGTAGTGTGTAAGCTTAGGGACTGATGACCTTAGCAGTTAAGTCCCATGAGATTTCACACACATTTGAACATTTTATCATCTCCGTCGAGGAAGACAGAAAGCTTGAAGTGATTTAGTTGGTCCACAGTAATGTTCGCACAGTATAACTGCGTAGGTTTCCGAGGCCGGAGTCTGTTCACATAAAAGTTTTCTGAGTATAGTACCGCTCCCTAATTTAAGAAACTATACTGAAGAAACCAACTTTCCGGCCACGGTTACAGTGGGCGAAAATCGTTGGTTTCTCCAGTATTGTTACCACAATCCCATAAAAACCCCGGTGAATGTCTCCTGTTCAGTGATACTGCTCCCATCGCTCTGAGTCCGTTGGGCAGTGTAGCTGTTCGCCTGAATGAAGACGACCATTGCCCTGGTGTACCCAAAAAATTGATTCGTCCGACACTAGGCGACGCCTTTACACTGATCTACGGTCAAGTCTGATGATACTTCGTGCACTGCAACTGTAATTGGCAACGCCGAGTCAACATAGAAACACGTATTGGTCGTCTGCTACGAAAGATCATGTCTATTTGCTGTGAACATAACACTTGTGCCTGTACCAGCTTTGTCTTCTGTCGTCAGACCTGCCATAGTTCACTGTTTGTCCTGAAACTTCCTGGGAGATCATAACTGTATGCCAGACCAGTAATCAAACCTGAGATCTTTGTCTTCCAAGGGCAAGTGCTCATTGACTGAGCTGCCCAAGCACGAGTCACGGCCCATTCTCACAGCCTAGCTTCCTCCAACACCTCATCTCCTTCCTTCCAAAACTTCAGAGAAATTTTACTGCAAAACTTGCAGGACTAGCGCTCCTGGGAAACGGGTTACTGCAGAGAAATAGCTTAGCCACAGCCTCGGGGATGTTCCCAGAATGAAATTTTCTGTGAAGTTTGGAAGGTAGGAGGTAAGATAACTGGCGGAAGTAAAGATGTGAGGATGAGTTGAGTTGTGCTTGGGTTGCTCAGTCGATGAGCACATGCCCGTGAAAGGCAATGGTCCCGGTTTCGATTTCCGGTCAGGCACACAGCTTTAATCTGCCAGGAAGTTTCGTATCAGCCCACACTCCGCTGCAGAGTGAAATATTTATTGTAGGTACAGTCTAGTCTGCTTTAAAGAAGGCAAGCCTCTGAAAAATACGTTTTGTGATTATGCGTGATCACCCAGCATCTTGTTGTTTAATCGTAGATACACCCTCTTTCAACTGTTTTCCATAGATGCACGCGACAACAGCACGCGAACAGTTGATCAGCGTGAATGTTTCAGAGATGCTCTTACCTTGTCACCGGGCCGTAGAAGTGTGCCGTTATTGAAGTCGCTTAGGTCAGCTGATTTTCGCATATACTACCATTACAACTAGAAAAATGCCGCATTCGTCTCTGCTTCGCTTATGATCCTTACCGCAACGCCACCAAGTATTGGTCCCCATGTTTTGGCTTTTCAGTGTATACCATATTTCCTCACACTCTGACACTTCGTGGACTAGTGTATTATTCGACACAAGATATAGGTGCGTAGTCTACTGGTGGCCATTATATGACGTTACTGGCTGCTGGAGACACAGCATTCACTTCCATGCCTCAGTTCTTCTATCATATGACCTAACATGTGGAGTTAGGTGTAGAAAAGTTTTTCATTCATTTACGTTTCTTTGTAACTGTATTCATATTGCAAACTATAATCATGGAGGTAAAATAAGAAGGGAGATGGCGCTGATTTTTTCCACCGTGTACAAACTCTAGGGATTGATCTACGAGAGGATACGGAACAAAAAAGATCTAATGAACATTTGTCCGGAAATGCTTGGTTTCCATGATAGGGACCATTTATTCAATCACACATTGTTACAGAAACTGCGGTCTATTTCGCGCTGTACCATTCAGCCAAAATTATAGTACGTGTTGAAAATGGTTTCCATGTGGCTCAACGAATTTCTTGTAAGCGCCGTAGCATGTTCTGTCTTACACGTTCACATCGGCCAAGCTGCATCCGAACAGTGTCAAAGGCAGCATGAATACGCTGTCTCCACATCTAGAATGTGTTCTGCATACACGATACTTTTGAACTGGCCCCATAACCAGAAATCGCACGGGTTGAGATCCGGTAAACGTCTACTTCGATCATCTGCTTGATTCTGATTTAGAATTTTATTTTGAGATTTCAAAGTATATAACCCCTACACAATCCTTTATGATATACTAACAGTTAATTAGTTAGTCAGTTAAATTCATGTCCCATGTTCATTTGCACCACAAATAGTAATGATGTTGAACGAGTCATTATATACTGATAATTTTTTTTGTAAATATGCCTCCATACTAATCATTTATTTGCTTTTTAAAGATAGACAGCCATTTTTCAGTAATACATACTCATCACCATTTCCACGTTACAGTAACAGTTAATGTTCTGCGAAATAGGAGGAGTTGTCGAAGAGAAACGTTTTCAGTTTCTTTTCACATTTTACGTTTCTGTCTGTCAGGCATTTTATATCAATAGGTAAGTGATCAGAACTTTTGGTTGTCGCATTGTGAACTCTTGTTTGTGCTACGGATAAATTTAATGTGGGGTAGTAAATGTCATTTTTCTTCTAGTATTGTAATTATGTACATAATTGTTCCTGTTGAAGTGCAGAGGATTATTTACAACAAACGTCATGGCGGAACAACCATACTGTGAAACGTATAGATTGTTACTCGCACGCCTAGCAGCAAGCAGGCACGGTGGAAAGAGTGCTCGCATAAGTTTTCAGCCAAAGCCTTCTTCAGAAAGGACGCAAAACACACATTCACATTCATACAATCATACACACAAAACTCACACAAACATGACCGCTGTCTCCGGTTATTCTAGCCAGAATCTTTTTTAAAGGGGGAGGTTGTTAACAATGAATAATTATCGATGGGAGGAATTTAGGGCATGAGATGCTGCCCAAACAATCAGAGCGGTCACGTAGCCGGGAGTTGTACGGGGACGAGACCGTCTTTATACAGTGTGGCTCGGATGCCGAAGCATTTGCGATTTTCAAAGCGATGAAAAACACAGAAAACAAAAGAAAGAACGAACACTGAGTAAAGTACGGCAAATCTATAGTCAAATGTCAGAAATAAAAGCCGCGCTGAATTAGCCGAGTGGTCTAAGGCGCTGCAGTTACGGACTGTGCGGGTGCTCCCGGGGGAGGTTCGAGTCCTCCCTCGGGCTTGGGTGTGTGTGTTTGTCCTTAGGATAATTTAGGTTAAGAAGAGCGTAAGCTTTGGGACTGATGCCCTTAGCAGTTAAGTCCCATAAGATTTCACACATTTTTCATAAATAAAACCACTACAATAAGCGTAAAGAGTGCAACCGTAATTCATGTATACAAAAGAAAATATTGCTTAAAAAGCTCCACTTACGAATGAAATATGATTCCTTTCAACTTTAGATTAAGATCAGGTCGATTAGTGCATCAGTAAACAAAGCAAGCTGGCATATTTGATGAAACGACTACGTCTTCACACAATCAAAGCACCCAACACGGTCGAAACTGGGCACGGACACGTTAGAGTGACGTCGTGGGGGAGAGGTACCGCGGTGAAACAAGGAGGCATGAACGCGGCGAACCTAATGTTTTGGGCCACTTAAGATGGCGGACGTCGGCTTCAAGTGTGTGACATAATGACAACTCCCTTATTTTATTACCTCCATGGTTGCTCTACAGTTTATTGGGATTCTTTTTATTACCAGTTTTCTTTAGTAGCTTTGGCCTTGATCTGTAATGCAGACGAAGCACTCTGCGCGCCTTTGGCGAGCCAACAACGTGAGACGAGCGGAATGTTCTGGGCTGACAGTGGTAGTCGATCCTGTGCAGAGGATTCAGCGTGCGACTACAATCACTGCTCGGTACGGGTGTAGATGAGGCCGCACATTTAACAATTTACTTGGGAGCCTATATTAAAGTATAGCGTCTCTGCGAGCAGTGCAAAGTAGAGTTAAGCAGGGAGTGTATTTTCGTATGTGACTTTCAATCGTATAAAGTGTTATATGAACAAAGATCACCATCGTTAAGTGTTTGAACTGTATTATCTGAGACTTTGTAGTCGAACATTTGTAATATCACTTGTTATCAGTCTGTGACTTCAACCGCTACACCGTTTCGTTCATTACAAAATCACTGGCATTTCTGAATTCAAACAGCACTTCTTCTGGGGTAATAATAATATTGAGCGTATGGCATTGGTGGCCGGGAGACCCCTCGCGGGGCGATTTGGCCGCCGCTCCTTAAGTTCTTTAACGCCACTACGGCGACTTGCGAGTGAATGAGGATGAAATGATGATGAAAGACACACAACACCCAGTCATCTCGAGGGAGAGAAAATCCCTGACCCGCCAGGAATCGAACCCGGGACCCCGTGCGCGGGAAGCGAGAACGCTACCGCAACACCACGAGCCGCGGACTCTTATGAGGTAAATAGAGGTCCTTAGCCCACTCGCTAGTAACTTACTTTCATCTTGAATGAAATATTCACTCGCTTTTGCCCGCGAAAGGCAAAGGTCCCGAGTTCAAGTCTCGGTCTGGCACACAGTTTTAATCTGCCAGGAAGTTTCATATCAGCGCACACTCCGCCGTAGAGTGAATATTTCATTCTATAAACATCCCCCAGGCTGTGGCTAATCCATGTCTCCGCAATATCCTTTCTTCCAGGAGTGCTAGTTCTGCAAGGTTCTCAGGAGAGCTTCTGTGAAGTTTGGATGGTAAGAGACGAAGTACTGGTGGAATTAAAGCTGTGAGGATGGGGCGTGACTCGTGCTTGGGTAGCTCAGTGGTAGAGCACTTGCCCGCGAAAGGCAAAGGTCCCGAGTTCGAGTCTAGGTCCGGCACACAGTTTTAATCTGCCAGGATGTTTTACTTTCATCTTTGCATCAGGAGTCGAGCTCAACGACCGGCAAGCTAATTCTGTGTAGAACATCACAGGTTAGTGACAATTAGAACTTCTGTGTTCTGTCTTGATACGGCAGAGCATAGCTATGATCTCTCGCATTCGCAGTACATATGTGAACAGGCGCATGTAATCTGCAGCCACACAGATGAGGGAATACACAGGCCGCTATGACACTAGTTGCACCGAACATCGACTCTTGCTTCCATAGGATTACAAAGATTAATTAGTTCCCAAACAATTAGCGCCCTCACCACAATAGCATCGCCTGTTGTATTGTTCCGCAGTAAGCGACAGTAAGTTTCCAAGCTAATGTTTATGATTTCCTCCTGCAACAAGATTCGAAACAATTATCAGGTTGATCTCCAATGCACTTTCATGTGTTCGCGACGTCATCTGCATCATACATTCTCCGCAAGCCTCTGTCAGTTTACTGTGAAGAGTTCTTTGCAACAATATAAGACATTTACGATCTCCATTTGCATATGGAGAATGGAAAAAAACGACTGCCTAAGCGTCCGTAGGTGACCAGATTCTTATTCTCATAACGCCTACAGCTTACATAAATGCTATCACTCCTCTGTTTCAGATCACTGCCACCAATTAATTCGTATTGCAGCATATAGGTCATTCACTGTATACTAAGACAGGGATGGAAAACAAATTATAAGCGGAATTTTCAGCACTCTTTCTTTGCAAAACCACATTCTTTTTTACTTTAAACCCCAAGACGTCAGCCTGCAACAACGCTACGAAAGTTAATCGTCGAAAAAATGACGGGCGTATCCACTCGAAAACTCTTAGAACATTGCGAAATACTCTCCTGCCTTCAAATATTCTTGCAACCACCTCTTCCCGCGATCGTGTCGCTGCTTATCGACCTAGGTGGTGCAGTGGTTGGCACACTAGAGTAGCACTGATTATGACTATGGTTCAAATCCCTGTTTGACCACCCAGATTTAGCTTTTCCGTGATTTCTCTAAATAGTTTAAATTCCTTGGTGATTTCTTTGGAAGGATAGGGACGTATTTCTTTCTCATCCTGTCCTAACTTGAGCTTCTGCTCCGTCTCTAATGAACTCGATGTCGAGGGGATGTTAAATACTAATCTTCCTCCCCCTTTTTGTCGCTGATTGGCTGCCGTTATGAGCCAGGTGCAACCCGTCTGACGGTTACCCTTATCATACGTTATTATCATATTTTTCATATTGTTTGTCACCAGCTTAGACAGCTTCACTGCGGCACAAACTCCGACTTGAGTGGAATAAAGTCAGAAACAGGAGATGATGTTGGAAGGTGTATATGATCTTGATACTTTACAGGAAAACTAATGAACAGTATTTGTAAGACGCAGGTTTTTCCCACTGCATTTACTGCGATATCTCTAATGATATTTGATTACCTTGCAGCCTACAGACACAGTAATAACAGCAATATAATAATAATAATAATAATAATAATAATAATAATAATTTGGTGCGGCACACGGTCGGGTGCAGGTCTATGAACTGGACATCACTTCGGAAACGCCAGCCTCTGTGACCGAGCGGTCTTAGGCACTTCAGTCCGGAACCGCGCTCCTGCTACGGTCGCAGGTTCGATTCCTGCCTCGGGCATGGATGTGTGTGATGTTCTTAGGTTAGTTAGGTTATGTAGTTCTAAGTCTAGGGGACTGATGACCTCAGATGTTAAATTCCATAGTGCTTAGAGCAATTTGAACCATTTTTGAACTTCGGAAAAATTCCTGTCCCCTGTTCCTAACATACCCCAGTAGTCCAATAGGGGGAAAGAAGGCCACCAAATGGAATCCGAATCATGTGTCGTTTCTAGTGTTTTCACGTCGTTGAGAGAGGAAGGAAATGTTGAAGTCAGACTGAAATAATTTGTGGACATACCGGGATCTGATCCCCCTGCATTCTAATTTCTATCCACGCTCTTTTTCCGCTGCACCGACAGGTCCTACAAATAACAATAAAATGATTAGTTTCAAAATACACCAACATTTTTCGGTACAAACTGCTTATGAACAATTATATGAAATACACAGAGATACTTGAAAAAAGAGACAGCATTGGTGGTATATTTTTTACTATTGCAAAATCGATTTTCTGTCACTGAGTGACCATCTTCAGTGCTATATTGTATAACTTAAATTAGGATGCACTGTTGTCACTAAGCTTACGGCAATGTATGTGATTGCCGTAAGCTTAGTGACAACAGTGCATCCTAATTTAAGTTATACAATATAGCACTGAAGATGGTCACTCAGTGACAGAAAATCGATTTTGCGATGGTAAAAAATATACGACCAATGCTGTCTCTTTTTTCAAGTATACCTGTTATCTGGTCGTAGTGCACAAGACAACATGGAGTCACCAATCAATAAATACACAGAGGTGATAAAACTCATGGGATAGCGATCTACACGTACATAGATGGCATTAGTATCGCTTACACAAGGTATAAGAGTGCACTGCGTCTTTAGAGCTGTCATTTATACTTAGGTGATTCACATGAAAGTTGCCGACGTGATTACGGCCGCCGACGGGAATTAACAGACTTTGAACGCGGAATGGTAAAAAAAAAAAAAAAAGGAAATGAGCGGGCCCCTTGCGGGGCAGGTGCGGCCGCCCTGGTGCAGGTCTTATTACAAAAATGGTTCAAATGGCTCTGAGCACTATGGGACTCAACTGCTGTGGTCATAAGTCCCCTAGAACTTAGAACTACTTAAACCTAACTAACCTAAGGACAGCACACAACACCCAGCCATCACGAGGCAGAGAAAATCCCTGACCCCGCCGGGAATCGAACCCGGGAACCCGGGCGTGGGAAGCGAGAACGCAACCGCGGTCTTATTACATTCGACGCCACAATGGGCGACCTGAGCGCCGGATGGGGTTGAAATGATGACGAAGACAACACAACACCCAGTCTCTGAGCGAAGAAAAATCCCCTACCCAGCCGGGAATCCAACCCTGGCCCGTAGAACAGCAATCCGTCACACTGACCACTCAGCTATAGGGGCGGACCGCTGAATCGTAATTGGAGCTAGACGCATGGAACATTCCACTTCGGAAATCGAAGGGAAATCAATATGCAAAGATCCACAGTGTCAAGAGCGTGCCGAGAATACCAAATTTCAGGCATTACCTCTCACCACAGACAACGTAGTGGCTGATGGCTTTCACTTAACAGTCGAGAGCAGCGGCGTTTTGATAGAGTTGTCATTGCTAATAGCAAGAAACACTGCATGAAATAACTGCAGAAATCAATGTGGGAGGTACGACGAACGTATCCGATAGGACGGTGCAGCAAAATTTGGTGTTAAAGGACTACGGCACAGACGACTGTCACGAGTGACTTTGCTAACAGCGCCTCACCTGAGCTCACGACCATATCGGTTGGACCCCAGTCTACTAGTCTACTAGAAAACCGTGATCGCTTGAGACCCTATTTCAGTTGGTAAGAGCTGATGGCAGGGTTCGAGTGTGGCGCAGACGCTGTAGAGACAGGGAAGGTATTGGACCTAGAGGTAAATTTTAAATCGTGTACATCAAAAAGACTACAGGACCCAAGAAAAAGCACCAATAACTTCATGAAAAAGATGAAAAAATATTTTCTCTTCTAATATAATATAGACATTAAGTCATGATGAAGAGTTAACAAATGTTGAGTTATCCAGGGTGTCTCAACTCCCCTACTCATGAGTTTTATGCAACCAGCAACGCCTTCAAATATCATGTGCCAGATTTTCATATTGTCTCATTCGCTAATTGCAAACTATTAGTAGTAATATGGTATTCTACCTTACTGCAGGTCTTGTCATGGGTTAAGCCTCTTCCACTTTTGTCTGTCCATAGCCAGTCTTTTCATTTCTGAATATTTGCCTCCTTTGATATTGTCCAGCATTTGATATCTTTTTTTTTTCCCTCTTCCCCTTTTTCCCTCCAACATTCCTGCTATTCCTTACTTCAATAAACAGTCCCTCCTCAAACTATGTCCAATCCAGTTTCTAACTATTAGTTCTTAACTTAATGTAATTAAATTTTGTACCCTAATACTTTTTAAATACAGACCATATTTTTAGAATTATTCAATAAAAACGCACAAATGCTTATTTCTAGAATAACTCGAAAACCGTGGCCTCTAGCGAAAAATTGTTCCCAGTACAAAATTTAACTACTTTAAATTTCCCACAAAATGAGTTCTGTTAATTTTTTCTGTAGGATTAATATTTTGCATTTGGCTAGCGAGAGAATATCAAAATCTCACGTGTGGTTTTTGAAGGCGTTGTGGGTTGCAAAAATGTCAGTAGTTGCACTGAATCAACACTTTATATTTTAAACATCGCTGTTGTATTGAGATACTACAAATATTTACACTTCGATGTTCAAATGGTTCTGAGTCTATGGGACTTAACATCTGAGGTCTTCAGTCCCCTAGAACTTAGAACTACTTAAACCTAACTAACCTAAGGACATCACACACATGCATGCCCGAGGCAGGATTCGAAACTGCCACCGTAGCGGACGCTCGGTTCCAGACTGTAGCGCCTAGAACCGCTCGGCCACCCCGGGCGACACACCTCGATTTATCACGGTTTCAGTGCGCAAGCTGTGTCTGTATACCATCCAAATGAGCTCTTACAGTTGATTCATGAGAGCTACGGGAAAGTCCTCTGTCTCCTTTTTTCCGCACTGTAGTGCCTCGTTGTCCCTTGCTGACGTGTAATTTCGGATGTAATTCAAGGTATCACTGCGAACACGCGCAGGTCGCCGTAGACAGTTTGAATTTTTTACTCTAGAATTCCTTCTGCCTTCTATTCAGTGTTTGAACTGTTTGTTATCATTCTCGGTGGACAGTTCACAATGTTACTGCCCAAGTATAATTATGAAAGCAATTTCTGTATACATAGAAAAAAAAAGACTGTTAGTATCACTCTTTACTAACTTCCACGTTTTGAGATACTGGTTAAGTTGGTTGATTGATTGCTTTGGGATAAGGGACCAAACACCGAGGTCATCGGTCCCATCGTATGAGGGAAGGATGGGGAAGGAAATCGGCCGTGCCTTTAGAAAGGAACCATCCCGTAATTTGCCTGAAGCGATTTAGGGGAACTACGGAAAACCTAAATCAGGATGGCCGGACACGGGTTTGAACCGCCGTCCTCCCGAATGCGAGTCCAGTGTGCTAACCACTGCGCGACCTCGCCGGGAACTGGGTACGTAAATTGTTGTTGGGCCTAAAACACTATAAATAGTCAAACAGAAATACATTGTTTGGCTCATAGAGCAAAACATAGCAACTGGCATTTTGGAATAAATGAAGAGTGGTAATGGAAAACCTGCTAAGTGCCAAACCTGACATTCGTCAGGAGAATTAAAAGTATCTCTGTTTATACGTAACGCATTTGAATGCTAACACTTGACCATGTGTGAGTAAGGCTGGCGCTATGAAGGTTCCATACCATCTTAATCTCTAAATATAAAAGGCAATGTCCTGATTGATTGATTGACTGACTGACCCTTCATCGCCTAGCCCAAAGCACCAAGGATAGAAATTCGAAATTTGGAGAAAGTGTGGATCTTATACTGCAGGCGCCGTTTAAGAATTTATTTTTCGATATTCTAAACCTAATGGGAGTGAAATAGGGAATTTTTTGAAAAATGTCGGTATTTGCTTTCTCGGTCAGGAATAAAGAGATACGTGTTTCAGGGTTTTTTTGAAATTTAGCTCTATGGGGGTGAAATAGTGGATGAAACATTTTTTGAATATATATCATTATTAAAAAACTACTAAAGCATTTTAACAGTACATCTACGAAAATTGGTATTTGACTTTTCGGTTGGTTACAAACAATGAATGCAACATTTTTTGAATATATATCATTATTAAAAAACTATTAAAGCATTTTAACAGTACATCTATGAAAATTGGTATTTGACTTTTCGGTTGGTTACAAACAAAAAAATACATGTTTCTGTGTTTTTTGGGAACTGACTCCTAAGGTGGTGAAGTGGGGCAAGAGATTTTTTTGAAAATATTTTACTATGAAATCATTTTTACCCTAAATCTACGAAAATGTGTATTTGGCCTCTGTTGGAAACAAAACGTACGTAAATTGTGGGGGAAAGTTTTTTTGAAAATAAATAATTGCCAAAGAACTTCGAAGGACTTTTTAAGGGTACAATTACGACAATTTGTAATCGACTTCTGAGAAAGAAATAAAGAAATATTTGTTTCTGGAAATTCACACCCTGTCGGTGTGAGACGAGGGATAAAAGATTTTATGGAACTATTACATTGTGCAAGTATATTTGAAGCAACCGTTTTATAAAATATTTCATTGTGAAAGCACTTTTAAAGTTAAATCTTTGGAAATTGGTGTTTGGCTTCTCGATTAGAAATGAAAAAATACTTGTTTCATTGTTGGTATTTGGCTTATCAGTCAGAAAAAAACGTGTTTCAGCATTTTTTGAAATTCAGTTACCAAGAGAGTAAAATAGTGGGTGAAAATTGTTTCGAAAATAAATAATTACTAAAAAACAACTGAATGATCTTTAAGGCTACGTCTATGACAATTGCTATTTGACTTCCCGGTTAGAAATAAAAACAGTAAGTGTTTCAGTGTTTTTGGAAATTGACCCCCTAGAAGGGGGGGGGGTTGCAATAGGGGATGAGATTTTTTATGAAAATACTTTGTTATGAAAGTATTTTTAAAGCTAAACGTATCAAAATTTAAATCTGGCTACTTAGTTAAGAATAAAAAAATTCGAGTTTGTTTGTTTCTGGAAATTTAACCCCTAAGAAAGTGCAGCAGGGACTGAAAATTTTTAAGAAAATATTTCGTTGCGCAAAAAAAGTTTTAAAGCTAAATTTATGAGAATTAGTATTTCACTTCTCTCTTAGGTGTAACGAAATATTTGTTGTGGGATGAAAATTGTTACGGAGATATCTCCACAAGAACATAAATGGCATAATTAACAAAAACTTTGGACTCCAGCTACCACAGTTGCCTTTTGGTCAGAAATTCGGAAAAGACCATGCTTATATGGCCTTAATTAGCTCGAGGTGAACAACATAAAAATTCAACTAAATAAAAAGAAAAAACTCTGTACAGGCCATACAGACTACGCAAGCGAAGCAGTGGGTGCTAAGCTAGTTATGCATATATACAGTTCAACCATCCCGAAAATGTAGAATCTCGACGATTTTTTCCTGTTATCGACACAGGCAAGATATCTATCGTGGGAATTCCAATGCTTTCGAGAATGTTTGGATTTGAAGTTGCTTAGCAAATGACAAAAGAAATGTATCTGTGTGTGATATAATAACAAACAAAAAATTTTCTTGTTTGTACCGTTACTCATACTGTCAAACATTGCTCGCTGCAAAATTTCGTTATTGTAGTTCAACAGTTAGTACCATATAGCATTCAATGAATGACTTTTCTGGTATCAAAATATGTGACATACATAGCTGTATCTATTGAGTTCATTGACTTAGAAGCTTACGTTTACTACATCGCCAATGGACTGTAGGTCTTAGTATATGATGCAAATTTCAACTTGGTACGTCTATCCACTCCTGAGAAAAAGGGGTCTTAACAGATGGACGCACAGACGGGCAGTAGGATTACAGACGACAAAAAATTGTAAATTAACAGTTTTTTGATTTTTCCTTTACTTTGAATGTGAATCCTCGATTGTTGGTAAATTTCATGATTCTATGCCAATGGAGAGTACTCTGTAGGTTTCATGAGTAAGTGTGCGGGTGTAGAAATATGTGGTATAAACAGCCGTCTCTTTTAGTTACACTGACTTGGTAGCTTCAATTCTTATTACACCAGCAACGGATCATAGGCCTCAGCATGTGGCATGAATTTCAACCTGCTGCGTCTTCCCGTTCTTCAGAAAAATGGTTTCCAACAATCGGACAGACAGACAGACAACAAACTAATTTTATAAGGGTTAGATTTTTACCGATTGAGGTACGGAACCGTAAAAATTGAGAAAGTTTGCTGATGCCAGAGAATTTCATTGCTCACCGCATCATCACAATAAATAGTGAGACAAATTAGAAAATAAATACTTCATTGAGAACTTTGTGTGCCAGGGAACGTTCTGCTGGGCAATGAGAAATCTCTTAAAAACTGATTCTTAAAAAGAACCTACCAACCAGCCACTGTCACTAATGCTATTTATTTACAAAAGTACCACTGCTCCTGCACGTCTGTGTTACATTTTATTCTTAGATATATTAGCTGCTGGCTGGCTGCTTGAACCGTTAACACTGGCTGTTCGCTGTTTTGCTCTTTGCAAAAATCTACTTGGGTTTTCTACGCAGCCGAGACCTACATTTTGTCAGTTTTTGACAAAGTAGCAGGAAGATGGTATTTGCCCCAATTACTATTAAAACAGAGGCACTACGTTGTATTTGTTATAATGCAACTAATGAAACACAGCATTAGGGCTTACACTAGAAGAACTGAGTAGAAATGTAGTCAACAAAAACCACCCACCGTTTTTTTTAACTTTGGATCTCCAGAAGAAAGCGCTGCTTGGCACAAATCCCATGCGCCATTTTCTAGCGCGTGTTTAAAAAGACTACCTCTGTTGTTTGGCACTTGCATGAAGTGTATGGACATGCGACATAATACGGAGATCACAACAGTACAGAACATCCGTTTTCGGAAAACAAATGGCTCTTAGAAGTTTTAGATTTCCACTCTTCAAATTGTTCTGTTTCTCACGTGCATGTTACATATTTTTACAACAAATTTTTTGCTGTGAAAAATTCATTATTAGCTATTATTTTTGCTATTATTATTATTCTATCAATATTAAAGACAACAATATACGCAAAAAACGTGAATACACTGTTCGATTTTATACGTTATCATCAGTCGGGTACTTCGGAAGCGCGAAGCATTGTGTGACATGTCGCCGAATAATGCCAGAATATTGCAGAAAAGTGGCTTTTTGTAACTGGCAGATGGATATTGTAGAGCTGCCAATGATTTTCATTCGTTTAGTGAGATTTTTGGCTGCTGCAAACAGCGTGCGGGCAACAAGCACCGCTTTAATTGGTTTACCATTCATGCCAAAGCCGCTGAAGACAGAATTCCAAGCTTTCGTATGTTACATGCTTTATCACTTATACATCGAATCGATTACACACCAATGCTATACGGATCACAACTCTGTAGCCGACCGCGGTGGCCGTGCGGTTCTTGGCGCTCCAGTCCGGAGCCGCGCTGCTGCTACGGTCGCAGGTTCGAATCCTGCCTCGGGCATGGGTGTGTGTGATGTCCTTAGGTTAGTTAGGTTCTAGGGGACTGATGACCACAGCAGTTGAGTCCCATAGTGCTCAGAGCCAACCACAACTCTGTACGTAGCTTCTCTCGTCGAGAGAGTTCAACCGACACGGTCACGAGCCCAGGACCGGCGCCGCAGTCTATGTCGTGCTGTTAGTCAAGGCTCCCCCGGCTGCCATAACCCATTAACTCCAAATTTTGCGCGCTGTCCTAACGGATGCGTTCGTCGTACGTCTCACACTGATTTCGGCCGCCATTTCACGGAATGTGAGACGTATCAAAACGCCGCTGCCCTCGGTCGTCAAGTGAAGGCCATCGGCTACTGTGATGTGAACGATAATGCCAGAAATATTTTACTCTCGGCACACTCTTGGCACTGTTGACCTCGAAGTATTGAATTCCTTAACGATTTCCGAAACGGAATATCCCAAGCGTCTAGGTCTAACTACTGTTCCACGTTCAGATTCTTTTAATCCCCGTGGTGCGGCCATAATCACATAAAGCACCTGAGGGCAATCGACAGCTCCTCAGATGCACTGCCTTTTTATACCTTGTGTACTCGATAGTACGGCCATCTGTATATAGGGTGTTACAAAAGGGTACGGCTAAACTTTCAGGAAACATTCCTCATACACAAAGAAAAAAAAATGGTTCAAATGGCTCTGAGCACTATGGGACTTAACATCTGTGGTCTTCAGTCCCCTAGAACTTAGAACTACTTAAACCTAACTAACCTAAGGACATCACACACATCCATGCCCGAGGCAGGATTCGAACCTGCGTCCGTAGCAGTCACGCGGTTCCGGACTGTAGCGCCTAGAACCGCACGGCCACCGCGGCCGGCACAAAGAAAGAAAATCTGTTATGTGGACATGTGTCCGGAAACGCTTACTTTCCATGTTAGAGCTCATTTTATTACTTCTCTTCAAATCACATTAATCATGGAATGGAAACACACAGCAACAGAACGTACCAGCGTGACTTCAAACACTTTGTTACAGGAAATGTTCAAAATGTCCTCCGTTAGCGAGGATACATGCATCCACCCTCCGTCGCATGGAATCCCTGATGCGCTGATGCAGCCCTGGAGAATGGCGTATTGTATCACAGCCGTCCACAATACGAGCACGAAGAGTCTCTACATTTGGTACCGGGGTTGCGTAGACAACAGCTTTCAAATGCCCCCACAAATGAAAGTCAAGAGGGTTGAGGTCAGGAGAGCGTGGAGGCCATGGAATTGGTCCGCCTCTACCAATCCATCGGTCACCGAATCTCTTGTTGAGAAGCGTACGAACACTTCGACTGAAATGTCCAGGAGCTCCATCGTGCATGAACCACATGTTGTGTCGTACTTGTAACGGCACATGTTCTAGCAGCACAGGTAGAGTATCCCGTATGAAATCATGGCGGTGAATCGAGAACGTACAGTACATACTGACGAAACTAAAATGAGCTCTAACATGGAAAGTAAGCGTTTCCGGACACATGTCCACATAACATCTTTTCTTTATTTGTGTGTGAGGAATGTTTCCTGAAAGTTTGGCCGTACCTTTTTGTAACACCCTGTATGTCAATATTGCTATAGCAAGCTATCCCATGACTTTGTTCAGCATTGTAAGTGATGAGAACGTCTCCTGTTCGTTAACGCGTTTCAATTTCACGGTAGTCTCATAAATATTTTCCAGACAGTTTTTATTTTGCCTATCTTCTAGTCCCCCCCCCCCCCCCCCCCGCGATGTTCTGTATATGAAGTGCTGCGTTGTTTGAACACACTCCAAAGATCGTCGTAGACTATCATTTGAAAATCGTCTTAGGAAAAGTTGAAGTTTGAGTAGAGGAAATCCCTATGAACTGCTACACTGGAGAGTCAAAACAGTAGTCAGAGCACAGAAGTGCCGAAGGTGAATCGACATGAAAATAACCAAAAACGGCTTTGTCAGAAGGAAGTGCGACGATGTCTCAGTCGTAGCTGACTACTTGAGAAATAGTATAAAAATGACAGGCTCTTTCTGGTATCGGACGTTGCGGAGGTTGAATGCCCTTCAGAGCAGATTATCGTTAGGGGCACAGTGGCCGCGCAGCGCTATGCTCGCATGGCAGGAGCCCCCACCATCTCGCACCACGTGAGTATGGCGACCGATAGTGAAAGGGTACAGTACCGTCCGACATTGAAAATAGGTGCAACATACTTCATTATTCTTGTCTGAACAACATATTTTTTCTAATAATAACTCAATTTCAATTAATACAGCAAAGCCGGATACCAGTGTGGGAAAGAATGACAATTTATTTATTTAATTGATCACATGTGCACTCCCACAAAATAAATCCCTACATCCAGTTTGGTGAGATCTGTGAAATGAATGAATGTATGGTCGTCTGCTAACCGCAGATAGTGAATGTGAATATATGATCATCTTTGATACGATCCTTTGGCCACCGTTGGTGGAACCAAAGAGATGAAACTTACCGGAGCTTTGAGCGCCTGAAATGTGGCTGACCAATACGGTAGCATGGTCTTCCCCAACCTCGACAGAGGTGCGAGATGACCTGAAGAACGGCCATGTTTCAGCACTCTTCCGCTGGATCTTGTGTTGTTAAGACCTGTCTTAGTTGTGCTCCGTAAAGACAAAAGAGTGGAGACATGGTATGCATGTGGAATATTTAAGAGTAGTTTGAAATAATAATTTCTCTATTTCAGGAACTTTTGTGGGGAGAATTAAATGTCAGGCAGGTAATATTAATGGGATCGTAGTAATCTTCGGAAGCGACAAATGGTCACAATGAAACCACGTGTAGCAATAAGTGGAAATACTTCCGTGTGTTTAAGTTAAGCTGAATTACTAGCGTGTGTACAATAAGTTGAAATATTTAAGAAATAGCGCGTGTACGATAAGTTGAAATATTTAAGAAATGGCGTGTGCAGGACTTGAAATTAGAGGTTATAGAATTTGTGTGTTTAGGTTATAGAATTTATCGGAATAAATAAGATAGTGAAAAGAAAAAGATTGGTGGCCTTTTCCTTCGAATTGCATGTTGTCATGATATCCAGAATTTATAATGTGTGCGCCACTCATATTCAGTGCGATGGCCACATGTTGATAAAAGCCGTTAAATGAAAAAAGAAAATGTGGTATTGCCAGTGCGTAGTGATAGCAGTCAGAGTTCTGTAAATTGCTGATAGTCAGATGAGCGTTTCCGTTGCGCATTATTCATACAGAAGGATAATTTGTATCTTTATTGTGAGTACTAGAGTTCATGTTACTCGACAGATAAGAATGAATCCACTCGCTTGCAGACCACTCATCTTGCAGGCCTGACTGCTTGATGCCACAGTATGAGCAAGGCATGTGGGTGCCTCTCAATAGTACAGTCATGCCGATGTTACAACACTCTTTAATGGCTATGGCTACGTTTTGGAAGATGCGTGTGGTGCACCTGCACGCTTTCATATGACTGTTTGGGAATTGGTAACACGAGTCCGCCTGCTTAGCGTAGTGGTAACGTGTTTGTCTGCTACGCAGCGTGCCCGGAGTCGATCCCTGGCTGGGTTGGAGATTTTCTCCGGTGGTGTACTGGGTGTTGTGTTGTCCTCATCATCGCCAACGCGCAAGTCGCTCACTGTGGCGTCACCTGAAATACGACTTGCACCACGGCGACAGAACTCCCTGGCCATCAATCCCACACGATCATTTCATTGCGTAGCACGAATTTTCGACAAAAAACGTATTGGTGGAGGCGCGGCAATACCATGACCTTCCAGTTTTCCCATGACTTGGACCGGTAGATTCTTTGTTTTTCTTTTTCTTTGTGGAGATATTTAAAGACTCAGTGTATTCCAGGCCTGTGGATGGTTGTCAGAGCATTCTGAATACGCCTGGTAGTTTTGAACTTGTACGGGCATCGATGAGTGGGCATTCTAAATCCTTTCTTCACGTGAACACTAGCTGTAATATGATTATCTTCAGGTGTATATCTCCAGTGTGGCCAATCCAAGATTCTATGAAAAAGTGTTCACTTAGTCTGTCGCACTAAGTCGTATCGTTAAACCTGTGTTTATGAGGATTCTTTGCTTGTTTCATTGTCCTCTTCTTGTCCCTGCAATAGTAAAACAGTGTATGGTGAATTCTGTTTACTGAGACGTTCTGAATCCATTTATAAACCTGGTCCGATGTTCTGAAACATATTCCGTGCTCACTGTGTTGTCATATGAAACTGCGTAGAATGTCTACCGCATTTCAAAAGACACGGCAACTATCAGCAATCCGTGTTTGTGAAATCTACGTCGATTTACAAAGAGAAGGCTTTCGGCCTCCAAATAGGTCGTATAACCCTAGCGTAAAACAGGTTTCATAATTCTGCAAAATATTGGTGTAAGCTAGTAATATATCTTGAAACTGAGACATTTACGGTGTTGTGGCGAAAATTTGCGAGAGAGATAATGTTCTGACATGTGCTGGTCTCTATCTAAATTGCTGCCTATACTGTGATAAAAGCACCATATTACTGCCTTAGGCGAAGGTCGAAATATTTCCAGTTCCTTCGGCTGCCACCTATTTCCTGTATTGTCGCCATTTTGATAGAGGCTTTTTTGGGCGGTTGTGTGCGTGTGTGTGTGTGTGTGAGGAGGGGGGCCGGATGGAATGACAGATTTCTACTGTATGAAGTTATTACCAACGGTATATTCTATAATCATTTTATATTTGTCACTGTTTGGATTTACTTAACTACTCTTCACATTTGATTCAGACACCTTGCCCTCATGAAATATTGCTTTTGTTGTCAGTAATATTATTAGTAGTATTACATCACTGCAGCTGTCTAGCAGAGGATGATTTACGAATAGATCAGTGGTTTTCAAACATATTTGTGTCTTCGGCTGCCTTGACACGAATATAAATACATGCGGCCCCTTACGCACATAAATCCGACTTAAATGTGGGATATGTAAACTTAAACGGATAACAATAGTTATTTCTTTCACTGATGATATGACAGATTTCAATCATTTATAAATTATAGAGCGCAGCTATCAGTCATCCTTTTTTTACAGGTTTTATTACGCATATCCAGATTTCTGCTAGTGCCTAGCCATTATGAATGCACTATTTTCTAATTAGAAATAATTAGAAAATAGTGCATTTATAATGGCTAGGCACTAGCAGAAATCTGGATTTGCGTAATAAAACCTGTAAAAAAAGGATGACTGATTGCTGCGCTCTATAATTTATCAGTCACATAACAGTGGCTGAGTGCACCCACTTTCCTAATGGAACGTAACCTGACGAAGATTTTGTTGTGAATTGGCAGGAGCCAATTCACGGAGTTTGGAGGAAGCCGAAAGGCACGCGATTAAGCTCACGCAGGCTGGCGTGAGGTCTGGAACAGGTCAGAGAAATAAGACTAGCAAAACAAGAGTAACTAGTAGAATACTTAACTTTAATCCACAATTGGTGAACATCTCTCGTTACTGTACAGGCTTCACAATAATAATTATCAAATGCTATGGCGCCTTGCTAGGTCGTAGCAAATGACGTAGCTGAAGGCTATGCTAACTATCGTCTCGGCAAATGAGAGCGTATTTGTCAGTGTAGCATCGCTAGCAAAGTCGGCTGTCCAACTGGGGCGAGTGCTAGTACGTCTCACTAACCCTGCCGTGTGGCGGCGCTCGGTCTGCCATCACTGACAGTGGCGACACGCGGGTCCGTCGTATACTAGCGGACCGCGGCCGATTTAAAAGCTACCACCTAGCAAGTGTGGTGTCTGGCGGTGACACCACAGATTTCAATCAACTTTCAGTGTTATTATGTCCTATTTTTTGCAATAGAATGAAGTGGAAGGTTGAGCTTGGTTCTTCATCAGTTCTTCAAATCTCGTCACAAGATCGGAAACTGCGACTCTCATTTCTTTCTCCATATTTATTCGTAATCTATACTTCGCGTTGATGAATACCAGTACTGAAGAACGTACATCACGTGGCTCTGAGCACTATGGGACTTAACATCTTTGGTCATCAGTCCCCTAGAACTTAGAACTACTTAAACCTAACTAACCTAAGGACATCACACAACATCCAGTCATCACGAGGCAGAGAAAATCCCTGACCCCGCCGGGAATCGAACCCGGGCGCGGGAAGCGAGAACGCTACGGCACGACCACGGGCTGCGGACGTACATCACGCCAGTATGTTGTAGCAAAAGGTATCAAAACGCGTAGTGCCTCGTTAGCCCCCTCCGTTTACTCCCTCTTTACTAATCTTCAAACATCAAGCAGTGATGACGAAACGGACCTCGATTTCAGTGTAGAGTCTATAGATATATCAATAAATTCTCTTGCTCCTATGTGGTAAGTGCTGATGGTAATTCTGTACCGAAATGATCATTTATTGCCCGCCGCGGTGGTCTAGCGGTTCTGGCGCTGCAGTCCGGAACCGCGGGACTGTTACGGTCGCAGGTTCGAATCCTGCCTCGGGCATGGGTGTGTGTGATGTCCTTAGGTTAGTTAGGTTTAAGTAGTTCTAAGTTCTAGGGGACGTATGACCTAAGGTATTGAGTCCCATAGTGCTCAGAGCCATTTGAACCATTTTTGATCATTTATTCAGTTGTGTTGATAAATTTTCTCGGTAAAATACTCCTGAAAGTAATCAATGCGTTCAGTTAAATGACTCGCTGACTTCAGTTCTTCACCCATCCAAAATTCATTGTTTTGTAAAACCGTGGAAAGAGCAGCAAAGATCTGATGTATATCTTTGTCATCCAACTTTGTCTTCCACCATAGGAGTTCCTTCCCGCAGCCTGAAATTCTTTATGATGGTTGCAGAATGTTGGTCTCATTATCTTGAACGGAACAGTCAGTGAACCGGGTTTTCAAAGATGTCACAAAGTATGTCAGCTTCAAAACAAAGTCATTGTCTATGTTTTCTCAACTCAAATGCTTCTCTGGAATAAGATAACTGTAAAGTCCATTCTTGAGTTCATATACCCCTTTTAAGACATACATTAAATGAATTCGCAATTGCGAATGAAGGCAACCATCAGCTGCAGAATGGAATGACGACAACGAAAATTTGTGTCGGACCAGGACTCGAACCCGGATTTCCCGTTATCGCGAGCGGTTGCCTTACCTCTCTCTCTTTTTTTTTTTTTTGTGGAAAGGGTGTAAATACTGCTACACAGTGCGAGGGGTCACGACGAAACTCTCCATCGGCTTTATCAGCCAGCTATGACTTTTGGCAATGACCAACGTAGATCCCACGTTCTACCGTGTAGTGCTCTATCATCGTCTTGTGATTTTTAGCTTGTCTTACGCGTGATAATCCAGCAGCGAGGAGGGCCGTGGAACGCACTCGACAAATAATTGGAAAAATATTGTCAATAATTTTGGTTACGGAGGATCTTGCATTGTCATTCTTCCATATTGTTCCAGTAGTCTAAAGTGTCCTTGGTGCCGTCTTGAAACAAATAATGCTCTGCATATCCACGAAGCCACTCATGGCATTAGTTTTCGTGCGTGGATAATACGTCTCATCCGGGAATACTATAGCCTTGGGTTCGATATGATTCGGCGTCACTCGAAGGAAGTACGCTAACATTTGCTTCACTAAGTGCCACACTGCCGTAGACTCGCCACAGCTAAGGTGGTGTACATCGTCGTCTTGAACGCCACAGCTCGTGCACATTGGTGAGTCCACCATATGGATCGCATGTAGCCTTGATCTGGTCACCAGCTTACCGTTCACAGTGACATACCACGTCGCCGTGACGGCAGTGTCCAGTGTTACGTGGTGAATTGTCCTCTACACTACTCGCCAGTTGACATTCGGCTGCTTCCTCTCCACGATCTTATCGGTTCGTCCGCGCCGTCGCCAGTCGAGTCGCTGGTAAGGCAAGTCGAAACCATTTGGCTATCCGTGCACGACTCACGGCCACACCCAAACTTCCATATGTCGTCAACCACGCGTCCCTTACGTATATTCCCGTACAGGTTAGACGCTGTACTTGAAAGCCGCTTGCTCGGTATCGGCAGATAAATACTATATTGCAGTGCCTGTGTTATTCTGATTACAAAGCAAAGTTACTTTGGACATGCATGCATGTCCAATGGAACGGACAACGCGGTGACTACAGCCGTTATGAAATACAATACATTAAATGAATTCGGTCCTCCCCGATAGCTGAGTGGTCAGCGAGGCGGTCTGTCACACCAAGAGGCTCGGGTTCGACTCCTGGCTTGGTCGGAGATTTTCTCCCCTCAGGGACTGGGTGTTGTGTTGTCCTCATTATCATTTCATCATAATCAGTAGAAGGCAACGGGAAGCCACCACTGGAATCACTTCCCTAGACGCTCATGCTGTCGACCTCTTTGAGGATGCTTCCCCCATGACAAGACCTGCCGTAAGGCAGAACACAAAGTTTTAAATGAATTCGCAACTGCGAATGAGGACAACCATCAGTTGTAGAATGGAATGACGACAATGAAAATTTGTCCCGGACCGAGAAGTTTGGGTTTGTCCATTCGTTGTGCACAGGTAGCCAAATGGTAAGGCGACCGCTAGCGATAAGGGGGAAATCCGGGTTTGAGTCCCGGTCAAGCGCAAATTTCATTGTAGTCGCTCCATTCTAAAGTGCATACCCTAGGAATTTTGAGTACTTCTTCTTCGATACTGTGAAATAAACCTTTTCTACTGCAGACCTCTATGGTTTTCATGTTTTGAGAGATGGTAATGTGGACCAAAACAAGAAAAAATATGCCGGCCGCGGTGGTCTAGCGGTTCTAGGCGCTCAGTCCGGAGCCGCGCGACTGCTACGGTCGCAGGTTCGAATCCTGCCTCGGGCATGGATGTGTGTGATGATGTGTCGACAGAAGTGCCGACACAGTGTTATTTTGAGGGGGCCGATATGCACGCTATAAGCTCACCCAGAATATCGTGAAGTCTGAAACAGGACGCTCAATGAATGCTATAAAGAAAAGTACGTTGCTTTGGGAATACTTAACTTTATTCCATCATTGTGGTACATCGCTATTGACGATACAAATTAGACTCTCTCCAGATAGAGTTAATGGCGCCTTGAAGGTCGTAGCCATGGACTTAGCTGAAGGCTATTCTAACTATCTGCTCGGCTAATGAGCGATGCTTCGTCAGTGTAGTCGCTAGCAATGTCGTTCGTACAACTGGGGCGAGTGCTAGTCCGTCTTTCTAGACCTGCCATGTGGTGGCGCTAGGTCTGCAAGTACTGACAGTGGCGACACGCGGGTCCGACATGTACTAATGGACCGCGGCCGATTTAAAGCTACCACCTAGCAAGTGTGGTGTCTGGCGGTGACACCACATGTGATGTCCTTAGGTTAGTTAGGTTTAAGTAGTTCTAAGTTCTAGGGGACTGATGACCATAGATGTTAAGTCCCATAGTGCTCAGAGCCATTTGAACCATTTAGCCAAGAAAAAATATCCGGTAAACAAGGGTTTTAAACAGCATATCTTAAGAGCTATGAGCACTTGTTTCTCTTCGATACTGTGAAACATATATCCTGAACAAGTGCTACTGCTGTTAAGGTATGCGTTATAGAGCCCAACTTTACTGCAATTTTCTGTCTCGAATGATCGTTTCTGTCATATCTCTCAAAACTAAAAATTCCAACTGGGGCACTCTGTGTAAATACTGCACTTTGGCGCCTGCTTTGCACTAGTTTGTCTCCGGTGTTCCCCTCAGATTGGCGCTCTAGGTGGGCGCTTGAGATGCTTTGCCCTTAACTTTCGCCCTAAACCGGCCCTACTCATGCGTCTTCTAGTGTGAAAGGCAAATGTAGGCGTACACCGACTAAACATAATACGCCCTAAAAAAAGGCTGCATCTCTTGGCATAAATGGCCTTTTAGGCGTCTCGTGTCATCGCACTGCTTAGTGCTGGTCCTAGCCTTCGTAAGACAGCGTGTGGATGCGAAAGGTCTCCATTGATTCCAAGAACTGCCTTTCTCGGTAGGTATCCTCAGCAGTGACGCAGGGAATTTTCTTGAGTTTTTTCATTCGAAGTTGGATTTCACTTCTTGAATTGAATTTCTAGCAGTGATAGGGTGGTCCATTGACTCATGGCTAATCGCAGTTTCCTTATCCATTTTTTATCAACATATGATATAAATCTAACACCTGTACTCTAACGTAGGCAGGTCAGTTATCGCTGGAACATTCGGTATTCGGCTTCATCGTTTTTTTTTCTCTGCACCAGTTTTACCTGACTGATAAAACCGATCAAAAAACCGATTTACGAAATAACAGATTTTCGTTTATTTCCTATTATTTCCCGTAATTAACGTAGAAATTTAAAAAAGATTTAAATAAAGATTGAAGCTCCTTCAGTTTCAAGATACATTGAATCAAAATATTAAATTAAATAGGCGAACCACCGCCACTGCTTTTCCCGAAAAGTGTTAAATGGTTAAATACCACAAAAATCACCAGTATTCTCCTTCTGATTCTAATTTTCGAAACTCTGCTGAAAAATCATTTTTTAATCTGGAATTGTACTACTCTTTGAGCACTACGAATAGTCAGTGCTGAAGGGGGAAAACTGAGATTGAAGAACTGTGAAATGTACATTTTCGAGGGCTACAAGCAGATACAGGGATATTATGTAAACACAGGCAGCAGATGAGTTACTTTCTTGTAGGCTACGAATGAACTGCTACAAAGTTTTTAATTTATTACTGTTACCATAACTTCCTTCCTCTTTTATTATTGCATAGAATTGTCACACAAATATTATATTTAGCTTTTTAAAGCAAGTGAAGGATTGTACGTTACTGTTATGTTACTTCGTAAAAATATTTCCAGACTAAGGTTGGTGTCACTCTGCGATACAACGGACGTCTGGCGAAAACGGCGAAAAACTGCCGTATGGATCAGGTGCGGACAAGTTTTGTGAATTACATATACACTCGAACCTTAACTCCGCGACGCACGACAACATTATTGTGTCACCATTGGTGTACCAGTTCTTGCTCCATATGTTTGTTGCTTGTTTCTGTCAGGAATGTCATTAAAATAGCATTGATCGCTTAGCCCATTTTCTGGAATAACATAGTATTTCAAACCAATGCAAATTTTACGAATTAAAATTAGATTCCTCACTTTTTTAAAGGAAGGTTTATTTAAAACCAATAATTTTACGACTGCTGCTATGGCTAATTGCTATTTAGGTTTTCTACTAAGTCGTTAGTAAAAAATTATAAACACCTGTTTTAACTGAAACCAAACAAATACCTAATATACGTGTTAATCTGAACTATAATACCGGTATTTGTTTTAACCATTCGGCTTTTCCCATCCCTTCTTTATCGTAGGTGCCTCTGAAGTTACGATGGATGCCATTAGGAGTCTGCTTGATCAGGAAAACTTACCCTCGTGGATGGCTCCGCAGTTCGCATTCCGAACACTTGTCACAAATTGAGCTGATTAACACATCATAGATTATTACCTTTTAATAACTCAGTGCCATAGTTTTTAGACCAGAAGACGCTGAGTTATACGAAACGAAGGAACGATTCCCGTTCCCGTTTAAGCTCCACCGCTTCTCTGCCCGTGTGCCACTTTCATAATAGCCTTGCTGACAAATTGTGAGAAATGGCGCCACGTTCTGGCACCTGCTGTGGCGATCTGCTTTTTCTTTTTTTTTTTCCTTCTTCCAAATGGTTCACAGATACCTTAGCCCACAGCCTGGCGTCCAATGTCCCACCTTTTTTCTAATAGTTTTGGCAGTTATGAAGTCTCTAAAGAGAGAACTTGCCCAGGTGTTTTCAATCACAACAGAATAGCACCATAAACCCTAATGTGGTAATGCTATGCGAGTTACTTTTTTTTTTTTTTTTTTTTTTTTTTGCGGAAGTATTATTTGGCGTTAGTCAACTGTATTTCATCTCCTGTGTATAATTCATGTGAAAACATGACTTTTAATTATGGCCAAAATATATCTTCTCGTGCAACATCCACACAAAATAAAGAGAAATAACAGAGATTATAATGATTACATACGACAGCTGACAAAAATAATATTAAGAGCCGATCTTCATTTCGTCATCCAAAACACTCTAAGTTTGTCCTTTATTTTCCACTCGTACAATAAAACTCCTGGAAGCGTCGTGAGCTGCTAGCACGTCTGTGATATTTCTAGTGTTAGTAAATACCATTACGGCGTTAAGGACAAGTGTGAGCGCCAAGTTAGTAGGGGCATACGTGACAACAATATATGTATTTCTCATACGTCTTGAGCTACCGGATCTAGTGTCAAGACTATACACAGATTTTAGCTGTAACCATGGCCTGCTGATCGTAGCACTAGTAGATAAAGTGAAATTAGTTACATAGCAGGGAACAATAGAAATGGCTGTCGAGATAAGTACGCTTCTAGACGTCTCAGCCTCAACGAGGATATGATGCGGAATTACAAAATCTTCGTTTTAGAGTTTAGTTCCATGTTTCCTGTAAAGTAGCTCAATCCAGAGAAGAAGTTTCATTATGCAACAAGTACAAAATGGGAACTGGGTACACTTTAAGTAGTGCATCAGTCTACTTTTAGCTGGTGCTATGTAGTTTACCTGGTGTTTATGCGCGAACAACACCAGGAGAAACGAATAATCCAATCTGTTCTTTTCCAACTTATAATTTACCTGTACTCTACGGTGTATGTAACATTTTATTGTGACACGTGTACCTAATGTTGAGTTGTTAGTGGAAACAAGGCATCGAATTCGAAGATCAATGTTTGACGATAGAATGTTGATAGTTACAACCTCGCCGCTGTCGCACGAGTGTTTGTTATGCGTACAACAACGATCGAAATGTAAAAAAAGTGATACATTAGAGTTTCGCTGCAATTAGTCGTTATTTTGAATGCTAGAATATTATTTGATGAATTTAAATTGCAGAACTGTCACCAGCTCCAAAAACGAAAGAAAGTTAACTTTGGTAAATGATTATAATGAATTTGCAATTGCGCGAACATCGTATGGTAAAAACAAGCCAGAAACTTGACAAAATAAACACGCTCTAGCTTACATGTAAAAGACACGTGTATCATGAACACAGTAGATCTTAGTTTGGATGCAACGATGTTGCTTAATACAACCATCACCAACAACAATCAATAAGTAGTCACACTTTATGAAAACTGTACTGTAACGTAACTCACAACAGTGCTATCTACAAAAACTCTTAAACGTGCAAAAACTGCTTATCATTCTTTACTTATTACTTTGCCATGACTGCTTTTCAAATAGGCAGTAAAACCTTTCATTTATAACTACAACAATTTTCCATTAATGTACTAATGTTACGCAGACGTATGCACATAATATACTTTACAAAATACAAACTACTTTGACTACATGAAAGCCACCATGCTTTTGTAATAGAATATGAATTTAAGTTAAATGGCTTTTAATTTGAGCTGACTCTCTGCAGTAGTAGTGCATTGCTGTAGAAGTTACTATGTAGTTTCTATTGCCTACTCGACTGAAAATGAACTATAGATTTAATTAGATTTCTCTTCTTTTGGTTATTTCTTTCAGTTGTGACTTTCTCACATTTTATGGCGAAAAGATTGATGGTTAACTACTCAGTTCAATGAAGTTTCTCTCGACGAGTTTGCTCTTTTACTAAATGTAGTATGATGTTCCAAAAAGATATTGAGACGCTGGCATGCGTATTAGACGGCTACAAAATACTGGGTGGATCTTGCGTTGCTTGTGGTGCAGAGCTGTGCTTATTATGAGATCCATTATCGAAAACAGGCTCTTCTCGATTAGCAAGCAGCTTTAAAAAACTTGGGCCACGCAGTATTTTTCATTACGTCACAATCTTCTTGCGACCATATACTGGGCACACACACATGCTTGCACAGTTACAGTTTATATACATATGATTTGATGAATTGAAATTGCAGAATAAAAATGTTGCCAGCTCCAAATACGAACCAAAGTCAATTAAGGCTCACCGGCCATTTGACCATCTTCTGTGCGGATGCGCAAACAGTGCCCGAACTCTTACGGGAATCGGCAAAGAGCCGTGAGTAATGAGTCTAATGGGCAGGGGCACTGTGAATCTAGTGCGGGACAGTAAGTTGGGCATGTGGGTCTCAAGGGAGGCGTGCCAGTGATAAATCCCTGCAGTCGCACTATTCTCTGTGTCCTCGGTGGCTCAGATAGTCCGGCACGGTAGCTCAGCGTGTTCGGTCAGAGGGCTGCGTGCTCTCTTTAATAAAAAAACAGAGTCCAGGAATCAACGATCAACTTGAACGGATGTCTTGTGACGTCCGCCCAGACCAAACGCAACGAACTATATAGAACAAAAGAAAAAAGAAAAAGATGACTAGAGCGTCAAATTTCTACGTCACTCTGGTGATTCGACCTGTTGTGCTGCCATTCATGAACAGCCTTAGAGGGGATATTTCCAAGAGGATAAATTTCGAGATGATACTGATATAGCTAACGGCATTTTAATTCTTTTGTATGACCCGAATTTAGGCTACCACTATTTAAGAATCCTTAATCAAACAAATTGTTAAATTTTAATATAGGTGATTTGCATTCTATCCAAATTCACTCCTTATGACTGTTTTGATGCTATTCGTTCTCGCTTCTTCACATTTCTCAGAAAAGCGCGGCTTCACAAGTTCAGGTATAGTTCATTAACAGTTCAGTCAAGATCACTACAATTTAACGTTTCGTGCAAAAAGTTACACTTTCTCCACATGAATTAACGGCCCTTTTATTAGCACCAGACTGATATTTCATCCTGAAATGACTGATGATTACTAACTGTAAATGTTTTTTCGGGTAACCTTCACTTAAACTGCGTCTTTTAAAAAATGTTTCTGAAAGTATCAGTTTTTATTCCTACAGATCATTGGAAACTACTTGAGCACAAGTGGTGGTCGGTATTAAGAAAGAGTGGTTTCCATTTCGCTTTTATAACACATCCCTGTCAGGTAAAGGAAGTTTTGATTTGTACGAATTCAGACGAACGTCATTGATCCTGCGACCGAACGTTAGTGTGGTTTCGGGGTTAAAGAATTATTCGCACAGTGCTAGGATGAAGATGGATTTACGCTGTTATCCAGTTTGTTGTGCATTTTAGCCAGTTAAATTTGCTGCAAAAGAAAAGAACTGCGAGCAGTTGCAATCGACCGTTTTGAGAGTATTGAACACAGTCCATGGCGACGAGTGATCACGTACTTCCTCGAGCCATTTTCAGAGTAGCTTCCGCATTTAATATGCGCTCTCGTGTAAATGTTTGAAACAGTTGTTGCAGAATGACGCGATTCTGGGAAGCGTGTGGCAAATGCGTAACATTATACCGAGTAAGCAACTAAATCAAATTAAATCAGCACTCACCAAGTTTGTAAAAGTTAGATGTAAACGGAACTGCAACAAGAGTCTACTGACAGTATGCAGCACTGGTGTAACCTGCCTACGAAAACCTCATTTCCACCTGTTAATTGCTCCTGTTTCTATTTGAAAACACACAAGTAACAGGCCGTAATTATTGCTGCCCGGCAGGCTTAACATCGATTATTAAAGTCCATGTGTAGGCCATGGGCCACTCCTGCACTTACATCGTACTCCACTACACTATACAGGGTGTATCATAATTAATGGCGTAAACGCATACAGTGGAAAGTACGCAATACTAGAAGCAAAAAAGTTCCGCAAACACGGTCTCTAAAACCTTAACTGAAGAACTAAGGGCACTTCTTCAACAAATCCCTTCTGCTGCAAGCTCTTTGTCTTCCATAATTTGGGAGGAGTTCTTATGTACCAAACTGAGAAAAAAAATATCTAATAGACAAGGCTTACAAAATGCATACGTTAAGAGCTATGCGCACTTGTTCAGTTGAAGAGATATGTTTCGCAGTAGCGAACATAAATATGTGCTCATTGCTCTTAAAGTATGCATTTTAGAGCCGATGTTCACTACACTTCTTTCGTTCTTGTTTTGGTCCATACGACCACCTCTCAAAATATGGATAGCAAAGAACTTTCTTGCAGTAAAAGAGATTTGTTTCACTGTACCCACAGTACACATAGCTCTTAACGAACGCATTTTAGAGCTCATGTTTACTGGAATTTTTTGTTTCTAGTATCATATACTTCCAACATTATGTGTTTACGCCATTAATTGTGGGACATTCTGTATAAGTAGAATAATTATTTTCGTAACGGAAAAGTGGTGTACACCTGTTAGGATTAAGTATTTTCGGTATTTTATGTAGTTGTAGAGTTATTATACTCCGACCAACGTCTCAAAAACACACACACACACACACACACACACACACACACACACACACACACACACACACAATGGTTATGTTGCGTTAACGCGACACAACTAAAATATATGTCAAAAAAATAGGTTTCCAACACACTGGTTCGAGTCAAGAAAATTTACGCACAGATTGGTATTTGCAAACTGGTTCCTGGTTCCATCGTCAACGAGGGCGTAGGAGCAGAGTCGGTTTCAGGGCAACCTCTTTCACTTGGAGTGCGAAAATACCTCCAAAAGTCGGAAATATGAGCAATGGCAACCACTGCATTAAATACACAAAATGTGCATCACCAGACATGTGGCCTGCAATTGGAAAAGTGTCGTTCTGATATCTCTGTTAACAAAGGATTCTGAATTAGTATGCCCCTTTAGAATCCGTGGGAAGTGACTGAGAAAAAGAGTTGAATATGAGAAAAAAGATTGAATAAGGAACGAAAGGATAACATTCTGTCAGCTGGAGCTTGAAGTGTCATAAGATGGAACTTGGTAGCGAAGCTAGAAAATCCGAAAAGGGAAGAACGAAGGTACAAAGTAGTTGTAGTGGGGGGTCAGTGAACCGAAATGGAAAGAAAATAAGCACTTCTGGTCAGCAGTATATAGGATAATTTCAGCAATGGAGAATATTGTATGATGGGATTAGAATTGGTTATGTTTAGCAAGGATGGACAGGGAGAGAATTACTGTGAACAGTTCAGTGATACAGTTGTGATATATATATATATATATATATATATATATATATATGAGGATATTAATAGCTAATATACTGTTCAGAAATGACAAGGGGAGAGGAAATGCTTAGAAAAGGCACAGAGACACAGGAATATTCTAGCTGGAGTACATCATGGTGAGACAGATTCCCAAATCATATATTCCATTGTAAGGCATACACTAGAGCAGAAATAGACTCAAAGCACAGTTTAGTAATGATGAAGAGTAGACTGGAAATTAAGAGAATCTCCCGGAAAAATCAATGTGGAAAGACGTGCGATAATGAAGCATTGAGGAATAATGAGATGCGTTTGAAGGTCTCTAGGGGGGATAGATACTAGCGGCTGTGAACAAAATAGTAGGCAGTTCAGTAGAAGTAAAATGGATTATCACAGAAGCTCGAAAGATGAACATAGGTACTTGGAAGATAATTGCGAAGAAACATGGGTAAACGAAGAAACGCTTCGACTGATCGACCTCAAGAAGGAATGTCCGGGGAAAGACAGGAAAACAACAATGTAAGTGACTTAGGAATGAAACATCTTTCAAATACAGAGAAATCAAGAAGGAATGGCTGCAGGAAAAAAGTGAATAAATCGAAAAAGAAATCGTAAACTGAAAGTTGATTCAGTACAATTCAGAACAACCGTTGGTGAAATTAAAAGAAATGGCGCAATTAAAAGACCAACAGGAATTCGTTTCTTAATCGCGAAGGAAAGAGCGGGCATGTGGATCGAGTGCACTGAAGGCCTCTTCGAGCAGGAGGGAGTGTCTGATTACGTGATAGTAGAAGAAATTAGAGTAGATCTGGATAGTATAGGTGATACAGTACTAGGGTCAGTTTAACAGAGGTTTGGAGGACTTGAGAGCAAATAAGACAGAAGGGGTGGATAACACTTCATCGGAATTTCTAAACTCGTTGGGTGAAATGACAAGAAAACAACTGCTCAATTTGGTGTTTTGACTATGAGGCTTCCGGAAAAATAACACCCACACAATTTCGAAAGTAATAAGTGTGATAAGTGTGAGAACTATCGCACAATCAGATAATCAGCTGATGTAGCCAAGTTGCCGACAAGAATATCATAGAGAATAATAGAAAAGTTTGACGATATGTAACATGACGGTCAGTTTGTCTTTCAGAAAGATATATACATCACGGAGACAGTTCAGGCATTGCGTTTAAAAGTGGAAGCAAGATTTTAAAAAAGCCATAACACTTTCAAAGGATTTTTCGCCGCAGAAAAAGTGTTCCACAGTGTAAGATAGTCCAAGATGTTAGAAATTCCGAGAACAACGGAAAAAAGCTGTAGGAAAATATGGGTAATACACAGTATATACAAGAATAAAGAGATAACAAGAACGAAAGATCAATAACGGATTGCTCATATTAAAAAAGATGTAAGACTGGGATGTAGTCTTTCGTCCTTACAGTTCAATCTATACGAAAGAAGCAATAATACAGTGAAAGGATATCAATGGTAAGATTCACTGGTGACATTGCTATCCTCAGTGAAAGCAAGAAAGAAATACAGAACCTGTTGAACGTAATGAACAGTCTATTAAATGCATAATATGGATTACAAGTAAACTGAACAAAGACGGAAATTAGAAGGTGTATCATAAATGAGATAAAAATTAGTGACCACGAAGTAGAAAAAGTCAAGGAATTGTTCAACTTGGAAGCAAAGTAACACATGATGGACGAAGGAAGGAGAATATGAGAAGCAGAACATCATAGGCAAAGACAGCGTTTCTGGCTCCAAGAGGAATTATAATATCAAGTATCGGTCTTAATTTTACCGAAAAAGAAAAATTCTGAGAATGTACGTTTAGAGTATCAGATTGTATGGTAGTGAATCATGATCCGTGAGAAAATGGAAAAAGCGGAGAATCGAAGCATTGAGATATGGGACTATAGAAAGATCTTGAAAATTAGGTGGAGTGATAAGGAATGAAGAGGTTCTCTGCAGAATCGGAGAAGAAAGGAACATTCGGAAAACTCTGACGGAAGAGATAGGCTGATAGGACATATGCTAAGACATCAGGGAATAATTTGCACAGTACTAGAGGAAGCTGTGGACGGTAAAACATGTAGCGAAAGACTGGGATTGGAATACATCCAAAAAGTTACTGAGACAGTAGGGTGAAAGAATGTCTGTGGTAGGTAAAGGTTGACGCAAGAGTGAAATTCATTCCGGGCCACATCGAACCAGTCAGAAATAACCTTCATAGCTAAGCTTTCAGCTTGTGTGGCTGCTACTCGAATGACGCGGGTGCAGTTCCCGGTATTTCTAGCCAGCTGCAGAGCTACGTGAGTGGGGAGTATCTACTCCAAGGTATGGGAAACTGTTGAGAGCAAGGTGCTGAGACCGTGCTGCTGCGTATCACATCCAAGTGACGTCAAGTGGCAGAAGATGGTATGGCGACCGGTCGGATGCTCTTCGTTCTCTGGACGTGATCACGGAGTTATATAATTCATGACTATACTAATATATAGATTTTTCCACATCTGTTTTTAGTATTTCAAAAAGAAATGCTTCAAATGGCTCTGAGCACTATGGGACTTAACATCTCAGGTCATCAGACCCATAGAACTTTGAAATACTTTAACCTAACTAACCTAAGGACATTACACACATCCATGCCCGAGGCAGGATTCGAACGTGCGACCGTAGCGGTTGCGCGGTTCCAGACTGAAGCGCCTAGAACCGCTCGGCCACCAGAGGTCGGCTTTAGTATTTCCACTTCACTGTATACTACCCTTTTGAACCGAGGCACGTTCATGATATGCGTTGGATTAAACCTTGGTTGCTATTCTGCGTTTAGTCTCTCGCGGTTATCGCGATTATGATGTTATCCTCTCTCTCCGCGAGTGGCAGCAGCGGTGTGTATCGATATTCGCACTTTGTACTATCTTTGGCCTGGCGCTTGTAGTTCCGGCTGTGCGGTGTGCAAGCAGTTGGTCGGTTGGCGTGGAACAGGGAAGAAATCTCCGCGGTGCGTGGTTTGGCCGAGGTCGCCGGCGGCGTCCACGCACGGTAAGAATGTGTGGTGCTGTTCCCATTGCTGCGAGGTCCGTGGCTCACCGATCCTGGACACGAAAGTTGAGTTTTGACGTAATCTACCAGTAAGTCACGACTGTTCACACTGTGTCGTTTGAATTTCGTTGTCGGCTGTTGGGACATTCCCGCGAGCAACAACGCGTGTTTCCAAGTTGGTAAATTTTAGCCACCCTCCGGTGGAGTTTAACTGTACTTGGTTACTTTGAATTGAAATGCACCAGCGGAATCTTCTGCCTTGTGGCCGTTAACGTTCCGATTACCTGCCCTAGCCGTTGACGTAAATTCAGACAGTGTATTTTCCTCATCGTGTTGTCGCTGTCCGGCACGGTGTGTAGTTTTACAGCTCAATGTATAATATGTTGTGGGCCCCAATACTTCTACGTTGTTCCGTTGAACTCACTGGTGTGTGCTGGTCGGGTGGAGCGGAAGTTGGGTTGTCGTCGGATGGAGAATGGTTGGGCGGACTGCCTGTTTCACCTAAGCGAGCGTTAATGATTGAATTCCAGGTCGACCCTCGGAAACTTCTGTGCGCCGTTGGGTGTAGTGCCTTTTCTTATTTGTATTTGTATGGCTTCTAGCCGATTTTTAAATTAAGATTGTTTTTCCCTTAAGGCATAAGATTGTTTGGACCTTCACCCTAATTAAAGAACTGTTTTAAGGTAAGGCCTTATGCCTTTTAAAAATTTATTTTGGTTTGGGTCTCAAGTGATAGGCCTTCAGCCGATTTTTAAATTACAGTTGTTTTGCTCTCAGGGTGTTACATTGTATGGGCCTTCAGCCTAATTAAAAGAACTGATTTAAGATAAGGCCTTCTGCCTTTTAAATTTCTGATTTTTGTTTGAGTCTTAAGTTACTGGCTTTCAGCAAATTTTAAATTAAAGTGGTCCTGCCCTTATGGCATGAGATTGTATGGCACATTCAGCCTGTAATTAAGTTCCAAAAACTAATGCTATGTTTTTTTTAATTTTCCTGGCTCTTGTAACGTTTGGTCAAATAATTAAAGTTGTATATTCGTGTATGACTCACAGCCGCTTATTTTGGCCCCTTTCCACAATTTAAACTACCTGTCCTGTCCTGCGGGTTTAGCAGAGCGTCTCATCTTTTCTTCCTTGTTTTGAATCCGATGCTACAAATCATCGGTCGAAGCTTATGAATTATGGCGTATGTTCTTAGCTCTGCAGCGCAGTTTCTTTCTTCTTCTTTTTCGGTGGTGCAGTTAGTCTGTAGAACACGGTAGGGCACTAAAACCAAAGAAAGACGCACCACGAAGAAGTTACGCTAATTGGTCACAAACTGATATTCGTACTGGTATCAGTGTAAAATAAAAAACTGTAAACATGAATGTGTGACGCTGCAGCGCTATCTTACCGCGCGTCTGGCAAGGATAGTAAAAAGGGAACATGTAGAGACAAGTGCATAAAGGCATTGCGAATTTCATTCCGTATACTCAGTTGTACAGTAACTATGCCTCGCTGACAGGCGTGTGAACAATTTTCGCAGATATCAGCATTTGAGAGAAGAGGTATAGTCGGTCTCAACGAAGCCGGTTGGAGTAATCGGTGAATCGCTAGACGTTTGAATAGGAGCGATGCCACTATTCGACGATGTTGGAGGAATTGGTGAATGTGGGACCACAACCCATTAGTATGAGGTAGGGAAACAATTATCGGAAATATGTATTTATTGTATTACGGAGATAAAAAGCGTACACCGTATAGCGACGTAGATCATATTTATTGTTCGAAGTGAAGACCACAAGTCTCAATGCGTACACGGCAACGGCGCATGAAGTTCTGCCGTACTCTTTCAAAGATCCGTAGTGTTCGGTAGTGTCTTTATACCAGGAGACAGGCAGCTTGGACCCTAGCAAATAGGTCTTCATGCGTTTCATGCAGCAACGTCTTGACGTAACAACAGAGTAAAAATTCCAGAGGCGTGCGATCCGGCGATCACGCGGGTCATGGGGCAAGACCTTCCCTTCCAATCCAACGATGAAGGTATTTATAATTCAGGTGCTCGCGGACATTATCATCGAAGTGGGATGGTGCACCGTCCTGTTGAAACCACATTGTTTCGCAGACAACAAAAGGTACAATCTCCAAGAACTGTGGCAGCACGTCTCTAAGAAACACCAGGTAATGTAAACCATTGAAAAGGTGGAGGGGGGATATGGGAAGGTATGAGTGAATGAGGCCTCAATCCATGAACAATACAATCTGTAGGAAGTTCAGCAGTGCAACACTGTGGTGGACAATCAACTGACAGTAGTGAACTCGAGGTTCAGAATTCGTTGTCTCAAGTGCTAGCATACGTTCTTTATGATAGGAGTGTAGTACCTGTTCCACCAGCACTCTACACTCTGTATCCTGCGAAGTATGCTTTTCAGTTGACTAGTGTGTTGGTGGTCAGCCACATGATCCAACACACTCTCCTCAAAGCCTGGTGTTCAAACATGTTCTGGCGTGAGCCTTGGCCGGCTCTCTGTGGCATGACCCCATTTATCGTAAGATGGTATCCACGGATAAAAACTTCTTCCATTTAGGAAGACGCCTGCTGATGCCCCTTTACGGACACTACACCCTGCCGCACCGCATATTAAACGCATTTCTGCCAACTTTGACGAGGAAAGTTTCTATCTTCGACTGCGCGTTATCCACTGTAAGCACCATGTACGCATCACAAGCCGCATGTTTCTACAATGGACAACTGGCACCAGGGGTTGTGATGCGCTTGCGGCACTGGTTAACGCTCCGGTGTGATGAATATGATCGTCACATGACAGACGTGCTATGAGCTAAGTTGCGTACAGTGTGTCTGTTTGGTGATCAGGGATGTACGCTGTTTATCACTCGCTACCTATTCCATTGTACAACAGACACCGGGGATCTTTGCGAGAGTGTGGTAGAACTGCATGCGCCATTGCATTACAAGCTTTTAGACTAGCGGTCGTCGCTTTGAACAGTTATGAACTACGTTGTTGTTATGCGGTGTACGCTGTGTATGTCCATAATACAATAAATATGCGTTTCTGACTATTGGTTCCTTGTCTCAATATAATCGTGTGGATTAATTATCAACTGTTTCAATTTCACTCAAAAGGTTTGCGACACCTTGTATGCAGGATGTAAACGACAACTGCTTACGAAGTACCACAGTGGTGTAGGGGAATAAAAGATTCAAACTACGGAAGGCACTAACTACTGATAGGCATAGTTAGCAAATAAAAGATTTTAATAGAGAACAAACAATGTATTTACCTTAATAGTGTTGAAAAATCATAATATACATAGCAGTTCATAATATCCAGTATTACAAATTTCAAAACTCCGCCATCTCTCTCCCCACATCCACCACTGCTGGCGGCTCACCTCCAACTGCGCAACGCTACGCGCTGTTCACATCCAGCTGCCCAACACGACAATGGCAGACAACAATGCAAACTAGCCACAGACTGCACACAGCACAGCCAGTGATTTTCATACAGAGCGCTACGTAACGTTGCCAATAAGAAAACATACACAGCCTACTTACAAGTACCACAGTGGTGTAGGGGAAGCAGAGACGAAAATTTGATATAGGACACTTGTTGTCTATCAAGCCGGGGAAAAAACTTGAAATTGGCTCACAAAATCTACCTAAGCTACAGCGCATACGGGCCGTGGGTGATTTTCAATATTCTCTCGCTCTCTTACGCTACCTGATTACTCGGCTATTTCTTAACATTACTAATTTAAACTTTCCCGTGGTGACAGTGGAAGAAAAAAGACCTTTGTAAACGATCTAAGCTTAATCCTAACAAGCAAAGTAGTTTCGTAGTAAGAAGTCTGGACTAATAGAAAGATTTAATTGTTAATTTTATATTGTTAAAATTTACAGTATTTTGACGTAAAACTTGTAGAAATGTATGATAACTAATTGAAACCCACAACTGCCCAGAGATGTTGGTATACCTCGGTGGGGACAGCTGAAACCATGCGCGCCAGCCAGGACTCGAACCTAGGATCTCCTGCTTACATGTCAGACGCTCTATCCATCTGAGCCACCGAGGATACAGATTAATATTGCGACTGTAGGGACTTATCCGTTGCACGCTTCCCGTGAGAACCACATTTCCGACTGTCCACAATCTACTTACGTAATGTACCTAATAGATTGTGGACAGTTGGGATAAGTCCCTGCAGTCGCGCTATTCATCTGTGTCCTCGGTAAGTCAGATGGATAGCCGGAACGGTAGCTCAGCGTATTCGGTCAGAGGGATAGCTGCCCTCTGTAACAAAAAATACTTGGTGAATGGATGAACGACGAACTTGAACAAGCTTCATGGGACGTCCGCCTCGAACAAATAGAACGATTAATAACGAACAAAATGATATTTTATAAAATGGATAGAGTGTTTGACATGTAAGCAGAGGATCCCGGGTTCGAGTCCCGGTCGGAGCACACATTTTTAGCTGTCCCCATCGAAGTATATCAACAACACCTATCGGAGGCTGAGGGTTTCAATTAATTATTATTTATTCTAGAGAACCTGCACGTTCATCAATGGATACTGTTCTTTCGAGAACAGTTACTATCTTCATATAATGTAGAAATGTAATTTTACATTTTGTGAGCTCCAGAATAAAAGGCTGTTAATATACGGGGAAGATTTAAGCCAAAAAACAGCCCGGCGCTCATGCGCTGTATCTTGCATGGCTTCTGAAAGTTAATCTGAAGTTGTTTCCCTTGTGAGGGCGAAGAAGCAGCAAGATGTTCCCCGTTGGGCGCCAGAATGTCGCGAGTTGGGTGTAGCTCTGAGGAAACCCTGAGTGGTACCTAAAGAGATACTCAGGATGTGCTTGCATCTTACTGGGGTATTGTACAATCCGTAGATGATTTGGGAGAAAGGTATGACGTGTGGGGAAGCTGTGGGCAAACCAGCGGTGAATATAAAACAATTCTTTATCAGTTTATTCAGTTGAAACATACTTCTGAGCATATCTTGTTCTCTGGTGTGGTCCGCCGTTGTCCAGTAATATACCGGTGTTGCAGCAGCAGGCAAGGATGACACGATGCGCAAAGAATACGCGCTGCTCGGCCACTAACGCACTGACCAGGCTTCACAGGCACGCGGAGTTGGGTCGTTTCAGTTCTTCCTGCAGTTCTTGCTGCGACCACCAATACCGTTGGTTTTATGTGGCCCGCCATTAATTCCTCTCCTGTGCCGAACTCTTCACCTCAGAGGAGCACTTGCAACCTACGTCCTCAATTATTTGCTGGGTCTATTCCAATATCTGTCCCCCTCTACAGTTTTTACCCTCTACAACTCCATCTTGTACCACTGAACTTATTCCATGATGTCTTAACAGATCATGTTATTCTTTCTTCTTGTCAGCGTTTGCCATATATTCCTTTCATCGCCGATTGTGCGGAAAACCTCATTTCTTTTCTTATCAGTCCACCTTCTTTTCAACATTCTCTTATAGCGTCACGTCTCAAATGTCTCTATTCTCTTCTGTTCCGGCTCATCCAGAGTCGATATTTCACTACCGTACAATGCTTTGCTCCAAACGTACATTCTCATAAATTTCTTCCTCAAATTAAGCCATGTGTTTTGTACTAGTAGACTCCTCTAGGACAGGGATGTCCTTTTTTCCAGTGCTAGTCTGCTTTTTATGTTCTCCTTACACCGACCGTCATAGATTATTGTGCTGCCTTCATCTACTTCGTGCCCACCAATCCTGGTGTTAAGCTTCTCGCTGTTCTCATTTCTGCTACTTCTCATTACTTTCATCTTTCTTTGTTTTTCTCTCATTCCACATTATATATTCATTAGACTGTTCGTTCTGTTCAACAGATCCTGCGATTCTTTTTTACTTTCACTGAGGACATCAACCTCGTCGGCGAATCCTATCATTGATGTCCCTTAGGTTGAATTTTAATCTCACACTTCAATGATAGGGTTCCTCTCATCAGAATCGACAGCAAACAAACACTGACAACCAAAGTTCATGGCCGCTATGGCCGAGCGTTTCTAGGCGCTTCAGTCCGGAACCGCGCTGCTGCTACGGTCACAGGTTAGAATCCTGCCTCGGGCATGAATGTGTGTCATGTCCTTAGGTTAGTTATATTTAAGTAGTTCTAAGTCTAGGGGACTGATGACCTCAGATGTTAAGTCCGCCGGCACGGCAGTTCAGCGTCTTCGGTCAGAGAGCTGGTTGGCCTCTGTAATAAATCACCGAGTGAAATGATCAACAACTAACTGGAACGGATGTCATGTGACGTCCGCAACGACCAAACACAACGATCAAAAACGAACAAAATGAAAAAAAAAAAAGATTGATAGAGCGTCTGCCATGTAAGCAGGAGATCCCAGGTTCGAGAACCGGTCGGGGCACAAATTTCAACATGTCCCCAATGATGTATATCAACGCCTGTTTGCAGCTAGGGTGTCGATTTAATTATCATTTCAAAAGTTCAGGTGTACATGCAGAACACGCAAGCGGAAGTTGAAGAGACTTTATTTACGTCATTGTTACTTTTATGTACAGGGTGACAATTATTGAACTATACGGAATAAAATCATCATAACTTCTGAACGGTTTGCTTTAGGACGTTCGAACGGCGCGGTTGACCGCGGGATATCATGGGATTTAGTATGTGCATTATGGTTTGTTTTAGCGACGGTGACTACCGAGCAGTACATGAAGCTTTTGGAAGATGGTTTCATTCCCATTACCGGAAGTGACCCTGATTTCGATAAGATGTGGTTCATGCAAGAGGGAGCTCGACCCCAACGAAGCAGGAGAGTGTTTGATGACCTGGAGGAACACTTTGGCTCTGGGGTGTCCACAGGCCACTGGCATAGTCCTCTATTGGCTGCCGTATTCTCCGGATCTGAACATATGCCACTTATTTTTGTGCGGCTATACTAAAGACAAGGTGTACATCAATAACACCAAAAACATTGCTGAGCAGGAACAGCCATTCAGAAGGTCATCGAAACATCGATGTTCCGACACTTCAGCGGATCACACAGAATTTCATTATTGATCTGCGCCTCATCGTCACCAATGATGGCAGGCACATCGAACATCTCATAATCTAAATCTGAGTTTTTGCAGTGACGTTTACATGTTGAATGAAGTGTGTGCGCCGGCCGGGGTGGCCGAGCGGTTCTAGGCGCTATAGTCTGGAACCGCGCGACCGCTACAGTCGCAGGTTCGAATCCTGCCCCGGGCATGGACGTCTGTGATGTCCTTGGGTTAGTTAGGTTTAAGTAGTTCTAAGTTCTAGGGGACTGATGACCTTAGAAGTTAAGTCCCATAGTGCTCAGAGCCATTTGAACCATTTTTGAAGTGTGTGCACAGCGTACTTTGTAATTAATTTACGTTTTTTTCATATAATTCAATAATTGTCATCATGTATTTATTAAACATCCCTGTCTTATATCCGTTTTAATCTTAGCACTTCGTTCTTGATCTTACATTCTAATTGTTCGACGTTGATTTTTGTACATACTTCTCATTACCGTATTTCCCTACAGCTTACCCCCATTTTTCTCAGAATTTCGAACATCCTGCACCATTTTACATTGTCGAATGCTTTTTCCAGATCGACATATCCTGTGGACGTGTCTTGTGTATTCTTCAGTCTTGCTTCCATTATCAGCTACAACGCCCCAACTGCCTCACTGCATCTCTGCCTGATTTACATTTCCTAAAACCAAACTGATCATCTAACAGAACCTCAAATTCCTTTTACCATTCTTCTGTGTACTTGCTTGTCAGCAAGTTGGATGCATGAGCTGTTACGTTGATTGTGTCGTAATTCTCGCACTCGTAGGCTCTTGCAGTTCTCGGAATTGTGTGGATGATTTTATTCCGAAAGTCTGATGGTAAATCGCCATCCTCATTCATTCTGCACACCAACATGGATAGAGTTTTTGTTGCAACTTGCCCCCATGATTTTAGATTTTCCAATGGGATGTTATCGATTCCTTCTGCCTTATCTGATCGTAAGTCTTCCAAAGCTCTTTTTATTTCTAATTACAATATTGGACCTCTTATCTCCTCCCTGTGTCTTCTGTTTCTTCTTCTATCATGTCATCAGACATGTCCTCCCCCTCACGGAGGCCTTCAGAGTATTCTTTACTCTTCCCATCTACCCGCCATCTCCTCTGCATTTAACAGTGGAATTCACAACGGACTCTTAATGTTACCGCCCTTGCTTCTAATTTCACCGAAAGTTGTTATGATTTTCTATATGCTTCCGTCCTTTCCGCAATCATTTCGTTTTCGATTTTTTCACATTTTTCATGTTTCTATGTCGCCTTCGTTCTCCCTTGCACTTCCTATTTATTTCGTTCTTAAGAGACTTGGTTTTCTGTAGTCATGAATTTCCCTGAACATTTTTGTACGAGCTTCATTCGTTTATCAGTTACAGTATTCCTTCTGTTACTAATGGGTTCTTCGCAGTTACTTTCTTTTTCATTCATACGTCCTCCTGTTGTGATTCTTGAACTGGATATTCTATATTACTAGCTGAATGTACTGTAGAACTTAATTAGCCTCTCTACTCTCTCATTCCTACTGGAAAGGCCATTTTTCTCCGGTAGCAATTTCTTCTATTCCTTCCACTACAACCGTATTCCAATCCCCCATGAATATTAGATTCTTCACCTCTTTTTAAATATTGAATTACCCGTTCAATGTCATCATATACTTTGTCTATCTCTTCAACTGCTGCTTGCGTCTTCGGCATGTATACATGAGCAATTGCTGTCAATGTTTGTTTGCTGTCGACTTTGATGAGAGTAATCCTATCACTGAAGTGTTCACAGTAACTCATTCTCTGCCCTGGCTTCCTACCATAAAGTATTGTTGTCCTATTATACCATTTTCTGTAGTTGTCTGACCAGAAATCGTTGTCTTCTTTCCATTTCACTTCGCTGAACTCCTCTATACCTATACTGAGCCTTAGCATGTTTTCTAGCTTGCCTATCAAGTTCAAACTTCTGACATTCTACGCCCCAACTGTTGGAATGCTATCCTTTCGTTCCTTATTCAATCTTTTTCTCATAGTTATCTCCCCCTTGGTAGTCCCCTCCGGGAGATCCGAATGGGGTGGGCAACATATCCTGTGAATACACATTATATTTCTTTAACATAGTGGTTGCCCTCTGCATCCTCATGATGTTAATATTTGCTGATTCTGCCGGCTTTTGGGGGTTCGCCAAGAGCAAGAGAGCATCCTGAACCTATGTCCGCTCCTCCGCTCCCTTTGACAAAGCCGTTGGCAGAATGGGACTGCCGTAGTAAGCTAGTTTTTGGCCGCCAATGCAGATGATTTTTATTCAGAATTTAAACAATGGTTGGGTTAGAACTCGGGACCGACAGCGTTTTTATTAACAGACAAATATGCCAGGCCTTCTTTTTTTATCTCATTTTGCTCGATTTTGTTTGTTGGATTTGTTCGGTGCGGAAGTCCCGTAACACCCGTTCGGGTTCATCAATGATCCATACACTTAGTTTTTCTATTGCAGAGGGCATCTATACCTCTGACCAAACACGCCGAGCTACCATGCCGGCAACGCCTAGACAACGTGTGCACTCTTACGAACACTCTTCAGTAGAAAATATCAATTGCTCATATTCGTTTATCTGCAACTTCTATAGAGAGACGGTTTAAAGAACTAGAATGTAGTTGAACAATTGCTGTTAGTTACTTTTGTTTATCATTTAAAATAATTATCAGTTCAGCAGAGTGCAGTTACCATCATTGTTACATATTGTTCAGCTGTGCCGCACAACTAAAATAAACCACGAAGATTTACCTACGATGTTACGGCGGGATGTTTTCACTCAGCCCAATGAACAAACGCAGTGTAGAAGTCTTTTCTTTTCCCGAGATAGGAGGAAGGGCAGCATCAGTCGTAAATTACTAATCTGTTCAATGTTCTATGCAGATCGATTTTAGCTAATCTGTAGCTATCTGGCCGGCCGAAGTGGCCGTGCGGTTAAAGGCGCTGCAGTCTGGAACCGCAAGACCGCTACGGTCGCAGGTTCGAATCCTGCCTCGGGCATGGATGTTTGTGATGTCCTTAAGTTAGTTAGGTTTAACTAATTCTAAGTTCTAGGGGACTAATGACCTCAGAAATTGAGTCCCATAGTGCTCAGAGCCATTTGTAGCTATCTTCAGTGGAATTAATCCAACCTATGACGACCTGTCGTAAATACGAGGGGTTTCAGTAAGTAACGCAACTTATTTTTTTCTCTGCCAACTTATGTTGTGGGACATCGTGGAATATATCCGCTTCAGTCCCTATCGTTTCATGAAGTTCCGATAGGTGGCTGCGCTACATGTAACCTTCAAAGTGGAGTCTGTAACGGCGGTACGTTCCAGGCAGAGAGCTGTCAGTGAGTTTCTTTCGGCGGAAAACCAGAGCATCGCAGATATTGATACGCCACTGCAGAATGTCTACGGAGACATCGTACTGAACAAAAGGACGGTGAGTCGTTGGGTGAGTCATCTGTCCGATCTTCCGCGTGCCGGCCGACCATATTCACCAGTGACTCCAGCAAAGTTGAAAGCTGCGAATATTCTCATTCGAGGTGAGCGATGTATCACACGCAGACACTTCGCTGGTCAACAGGAGGTCTGGGATCCTCGCCACCTATCAGAAGAGCGGGGCGATAAAACTTGGGTTCATCATTCCAAATTGGAACAAAATAGTAGTTCAAAGAGCTGCCTCAAACCATCGAAGAGGAAATTCAAACTCTCACCCTCAGCCAATAAAATTATGACAGCGGTCTTCTAGGACTCTGAAGAAGTTATTGTTTGTGTTTGATGTCCTCCCTCATGGTGCAAACATCAACTCTGAAACAAATTGTGCTACCCTATGGAAACTGAAACAAATTGTGATACCCTATGGAAACTGACCTCCCCCCATGAACCATGGACCTTGCCGTTGGTGGGGAGGCTTGCGTGCCTGAACGATACAGATAGCCGTACCGTAGGTGCAACCACAACCGAGGGGTATCTGTTGAGAGGCCAGACAAACGTGTGGTTCCTGAAGAGGGGCAGCAGCCTTTTCAGTAGTTGCAGGGGCAACAGTCTGGATGATTGACTGATCTGGCCCTGTAACACTAACCAAAACGGCTTTGCTGTTGTGGTACTGCGAACGGCTGAAAGCAAGGGGAAACTACGGCCGTAATTTTTCCCGAGCGCATACAGCTTTACTGTATGATTAAATGATGATGGCGTCCTCTTGGGTAAAATATTCCGGAGGTAAAATAGTCCCCCATTCGGATCTCCGGGCGGGGACTACTCAAGAGGACGTCGTTATCAGGAGAAAGAAGACTGGCGTTCTACGGATCAGAGTGTGGAATGTCAGATCAGTTAATCGGGCAGGTTGGTTAGAAAATTTAAAAAGGGAAATGGATAGGTTAAAGTTAGATATAATGGGAATTAGTGAAGTTCGGTGTCAGGAGGAACAAGACTTTTGGTCAGGTGAATACAGGGTTATAAATACAAAATCAAATAGGGGTAATGCAGGAGTAGGTTTAATAATAAATAGGAAAATAGGAGTGCGGGTAATCTACTACAAACAGAATAGTGAACGCATTATTGTGGCCAACTACAGTAGTACAAGTTTATATGCCAACTAGCTCTGCAGATGATGGAGAAATTGATGAAATGTATGATGAGATAAAAGAAATTATTGAGGTAGTGAAGGGAGACGAAAATTTAATAGTCATGGGTGACTGGAATTCGACAGTAGGAAAAGGAAGAGAAGGAAACGTAGTAGGTGAATATGGATTGGGGCTAAGAAATGAAAGAGGAAGGCGCCTGGTAGAAGTTTGCACAGGGCATAACTTAATCATAGCTAACACTTGGTTCAAGAATCATGAAAGAAGGCTGTATACATGGAAGAACCCTGCATATACTAGAAGGTTTCAGATAGATTATATAATGGTAAGACAGAGATTTAGGAACCAGATTTTAAATTGTAAGACATTTCCAGGGGCAGATGTGGACTGTGACCACAATCTATTGGTTATGAACTGTAGATTAAAACTGAAGAAACTGCAAAAAGGTGGGAATTTAAGGAGATGGGACCTGGATAAACTGAAAGAACCAGAGGTTGTACAGAGTTTCAGGGAGAGCATAAGGGAACAATTGACAGGAATGGGGAAAAGAGATACAGCAGAAGACGAATGGGTAGCTTTGAGAAATGAAATAGTGAAGGCAGCAGAGGATCAAGTACGTAAAAAGACGAGGGGTAGTTGAAATCCTTGGGTAACGGAAGAGATACTGAATTTAATTGATGAAAGGAGAAAATACAAAAATGCAGTAAGTGAAGCAGGCAAAAAGGAATACAAACGTCTCAAAGATGAGATCGACAGAAAGTGCAAAATAGCTAAGCAGGGATGGCTAGGGGACAAATGTAAGGATGTAGAGGCTTATCTCACGAGGGGTAAGACAGATACTGCCTACAGGAAAATTAAAGAGACCTTTGGAGAAAAGAGAACCACTTGCATGAATATCAAGAGCTCAGATGGAAACCCAGTTCTAAGCAAAGAAGGGAAAGCAGAAAGATGGAAGGAGTATATAGAGTTTCTATATAGTGGCGATGTTATTGAGGACAATATTATGGAAATGGAAGAAGAGGTAGATGAAGATGAAATGCAAGATATGATACTGCGTGAAGAGTTTGACAGAGCACTGATAGACCTAAGTCGAAACAAGGCCCCGGGAGTAGACAACATTCAATTAGAACTACTGACAGCCTTGGGAGAGCCAGTCCTGACAAAACTCTACCATCTGGTGAGCAAGATGTATGAGACAGTCGAAATTCCCTCAGACTTCAAGAAAAATATCATAATTCCAATCCCAAAGAAAGCAGGTGTTGACAGATGTGAAAATTACCGAACTATCAGTTTAATAAGTCACAGCTGCAAAATACTAACGCGAATTCTTTACAGACGAATGGAAAAACTGGTAGAAGCCGACCTCTGGGAAGATCAGTTTGGATTCCGTAGAAATGTAGGAACACGTGAGGCAATACTGACCCTACGACTTATCTTAGAAGAAAGATTAAGGAAAGGCAAACCTACGTTTGTACCATTTGTAGACTTAGAGAAAGCTTTTGAAAATTATGACTGGAATACTCTCTTTCAAATTCTGAAGGTGGCAGGGGTAAAATACAGGGAGCGAAAGGCTATTTACAATTTGTACAGAAACCAGATGGCAGTTATTAGCGTCGAGGGACATGAAAGGATGGCAGTGGTTGGGAAGGGAGTGAGACAGGGTTGTAGCCTCTCCCCGATGTTATTCAATCTGTATATTGGTCAAGCAGTAAAGGAAACAAAGGAAAAGATCGGAATAGGTATTAAAATCCATGGAGAAGAAATAAAAACTTTGAGGTTCGCCGATGACATTGTAATTCTGTCAGAGACAGCAAAGGACTTGGAAGAGCAGTTGAACGGAATGGACAGTGTCTTGAAAAGAGGGTATAAGATGAACATCAACAAAAGCAAAACGAGGATAATGGAATGTAGTCGAATTAAGTCGGGTGATGCTGAGGGAATTAGATTAGGAAATGAGACGCTTAAAGTAGTACAGGCGTTTTGCTATTTGGGGAGCAAAATAACTGATGATGGTCGAAGTAGAGAGGATATAAAATGTATACCGGCAATGGCAAGGAAAGCGTTTCCGAAGAAGAGAAATTTGTTAACATCGAGTATAGATTTAAGTGTCAGGAAGTCGTTTCTGAAAGTATTTGTATGGAGTGTAGCCATGTATCGAAGTGAAACATGGACGATAAATAGTTTAGACAAGAAGAGAATATAAGCTTTCGAAATGTGGTGCTACAGAAGAATGCTGAAGATTAGATGGGTAGATCACATAACTAATGAGGAAGTATTGATTAGGATTGGGGAGAAGAGAAGTTTGTGGCACAACTTGACCAGAAGAAGGGATCAGTTGGTAGGACATGTTCTAAGGCATCAAGGGATCACCAATTTAGTATTGGAGGGCAGCTTGTAGGGTAAAAATCGTAGAGGGAGACCAAGAGATGAATACACTAAGCAGATTCAGAAGGATATAGGCTGCAGTAGGTACTGGGAGATGAAGAAGCTTGCACAGGATAGAGTAGCATGGAGAGCTGCATCAAACCAGTCTCAGGACTGAAGACCACAACAACAACAATGGAAATTGAAGAAACGACTTTAGCGCGTTCGACGGCACAAAAATTCAAACTTCTCCTTCTTTGTGAAAACTCAAGCCCTCACACAATTCTGCCCATTGGAGAGGAGGTCATAAAGCTTCATTGGACCTTCCTCGACCACCCTGCAGCCCACATCTCGCACCTTCCTACTTCCATCTGTTTGACCCAATGAAGCATGTACCAAGAGGGAAACAGTAGGTGGATAATGGGGAAGTTATTGATGCAGCCAGACGTTGGCTCTGACGTTGCATACAAGCCCTCCAAATAATGTGGCGTGCGACCGTCACATTGAGCGAATATTATGTTGCCGCGCGGTATTATCCGAGCGGTCTGAGGCGCTGCAGTCATGGACTGTGCGGCTGGTCCCGGCAGAGGTTCGAGTCCTCCCTCGGGCGTGGGTGTATGTGTTTGTCCTTAGGATAATTTAGGTTAAGTAGTGTGTAAGCTGAGGGACTGATTACTTAGCAAATAAGTCCCATTAGATTTCAGATACATTTGAACATTTTTTTCGATATTATGTTGAAAAACAGGGTTTTGTAGCCAAAAGAGTGGGGGATAGTACGGCGTTTAGGAATCCTGGACAAAGTCAACCCGCTATCAGAAAAACAATGTGTTGCAGTACTTATTGATCGTCTCTCGTAAGAAAATCGCAGATGGTACCACATTGACATTATAGATAACATAAAAACTCAGTTTCATTGCGATTTTATTTACGAAATCACGGCTTGGATATAATTACGGCACTGAAGACAGCTGCACAGTTGCTAAAATCGATCTGTGCTAAAGAGATTAAAAATTTACGACCAGCACTGCCGTTTCTTCTGCCTTGGATCTCATTACTACGCTCTTGGAACACGCTGCTCCTGATGTAGACAAATCTGAAGATCATTTCTTTTGCTGCGCTCTTCTTAATATCCTCCAATTTAATCTTTTTCTTTAGATGCCGTTCTTTTCGCGCAAAGAGAAATTATTTTTTTTCTAATTTAGAGTGTCTGACGGATGTCGGTGTTCTCCTTATCTTTTGGCGCTTTGAACTGATATCTCTGTAGAAATTTGCAAAAGTTCATTTCGTAGTAAGATGACGATACCTGGTTTGATCTACCAGTGGATAAATTTATTGTATTTCAAGGAACTGGAACATCAAGTTTTTTGTAATAAACCTTTTAATAGTCAAGATAGCAATTAAATTAAGGTAGCTGTTGTCTAGCTTCAGTTAATTATACAGCCATCTTCAGATCAGGAATAATAACAGAAAATTTCAATCGGGAATGTACAAGAAAGTACTACGTAAACTTTCATAATATAAACAGAAGTTCAAATACATACCCATTACAAAATCATATATAATGTCTGCTAGTAAAATGAGGCTAAGCAAAACGTCTGATGTCAGTGGAAGCTCGCGGAAGAGATGGATCCCAAAAACTTAATGGCAGTTACCATGGACACAAAATATCAGGTAGACTTAACAATTAAACAGAGATGTCAATACAAAGTAGAATATAAAATGCAATAAATCAAGAACAAGTGGCCAGAGTACAAACCGATCTTCAAAGCCTGCATTGACATACAATAATTGGTATATCATATCCTTACACCGGTAACTTGCCAATGAAACCATGTTATGTAAAAGAGTGCTGGTGGGTCTAGCAACATGTGTATCATTCAGAACTGTTAGCAGACTAATCGGCTGTGTGTGGTCGCACCCAGATGGAAAAGTGACACGCCGACAGGTGGCACAAGAGTACACATACACGCAAGAGTACGCACAATAGCGCGATAGAAATGTTGATAAAAATTTCTGCAAAAATCCTATTCAGACATATAAGGTGAATACATAAAAAAAAATTTGACCATAGGTTTGAGATACAAACACAAAACGTCAACGAGGACAGATACGTGTATACAGTAAAACAATTAAGTGGAAGACTACGTAGGCTACGCTGCAAAATATGCAACGCCAATACTCCACAGGAAAGCGCGTCGTAGCCCGATGTCTATGCTCATGAGCTGGACGAATTTGAGGAGATGCGGTGACGGCCGCAAACGTCCAGCTGACACGTATCATACACTATGTGATCAAAAATATCCGGACACCTGGCTGAAAATGACGTACAAGTTCGTGGTGCCCTTCATCGGTAATGCTGGAATTCAATATGGTGTTGGCCCAATCTTAGTCTTCATGACAGCTTCCACTCTCGCACGCATACGTTCAATCAGGCGCTGGAAGGTTTCTTGGAGAATGGCAGCCCATTCTTCACGGAGTGCTGCACAGAGGAGAGGTATCGATGTCAGTTGGTGAGGCCTGACACGAAGTCGACATACCAAAACATTCCAAAGGTGTTCTACAGAATTCAGGTCAGGACTCTGTGCAGGCCAGACCATTACAGGGATGTTATTGTCGTGTAAGCATTCCGCCACAGGCCGTGCATTATGAACAAGTGTTCGATCGTTTTGAAAGATGAAATCGCCATTCCCGAATTGTTCTTCAACAGTGGGAAGCAAGAAGGTGCTTAAGACATCAGTGTAGATCTATGCTGTCATAGTGCAATGCAAAACAACAAGCGGTGCAAGCCCCCTCCATGAAAAACACGACCACACCATAAAACAACCGCCTCCGAATTTTACTGTTGGCACTACACACGGTGGAAGATGATGTTCACCGGGCGTTCGCCATACCCACCCCCTGCCATCGGATCGCCACATTGTGTACTGTGATCGTCACTCCACATGTTTTTCTACTGTTCAATCGCGCAGTGTTTACGCTCCTTACACCAAGCGAGGCATCGTTTGGCATTTGCAGAAGCGAAGTGTTGCTTATGAGCAGCTGCTCGACCTTTAAATCCAGATTTTCTCACCTCCCGCCTAACTGTCATAGTACTTGCAGTGGATCCTGATGCAGTTTGGAATTTCTTGTGCGACGTTCTGGATAGATGACTGCCTATGGTTCAAATGGTTCAAATGGCTCTGAGCACTATGGGACTTAACATCTGTGGTCATCAGTCCCCTAGAACTTAGAACTACTAAAACCTAACTAACCTAAGGACATCACACACATCCATGCCCGAGGCAGGATCGAACCTGCGACCGGAGCGGTCACGCGGTTCCAGACTGAAGCGCCTTTAACCGCACGGCCACACCGGCCGGCTGACTGCCTATTAACACATTACGACCCTCTTCAACTATCTGTGGTCTCGGTACGTGTCGCTTCACGTTTCCACTTCACTATTACATCGGGAACAGTGGACCTAGGGATGTTTAGCACTGTGGAAATCTCGCGTGGAGATCTATGAAACAAATGGCACCCAGTCACCTGACCACGTTCGAAGTCCGTGAGTTCCGCGGAGCGGCCTATTCTGCTCTCTCCCGATGTCTGATGACTACTGAGGTCGCTGATGTGGAGATTACCTGGCAGTAGGTGGCAGCACAATGCACCTGTTATGAAAGACGTATGTTTGGGGGGGGGGGGGGTGTACGGATACTTTTGATCACATACTATATGTACAGTCAGAAGAATAATTATTTTTGTGCACTAGAGACGAAATTATTATACCAAAGAGAACGTCGGCTAGGCTGCAAAACGAGCGCAACACCATCACTCCACGGGTAGACTGGTCATAGCTTGATGCGTGAGCTGACCGCCAGGACGAACGAGAAGAGGCGTGGCGACAGCAGCAAACTTCCGGCAGGTACGGATCACATATTCACTCAGCAACAATAACAGCACATTACAAAGTACAGTGACGATCCAAACAATATATTTATAAAATAGTGTGAAATAATTGAAGAAATGTAAAACTATGAACTTAGCTGCTAAGGTTCAGTGACCGTGTCAATGGAACAAATAAGTCCTCGGTCACAAATATTAAGTCAAAATTGACCTGGTTTCGACGCTACTATGAGAATCATCTTCAGAATTAGACTAACTGTTAGGAAAAGGACTAAAATACAACGTCAGGCCTAACCTGTCAGACAGAAATGTGAGAGAAAATATGCTTGTTGATTTAAAAATCGGTCTCTATTATAATAAGGTGAATAATGCTTCTCAAGCCAGAATTGCGTATGGTGTAACCCGCAAGCTAGAGAAAAAAGCAGCTACTTTGTCTAATGCTACGTATAACGACAGAATTTTAGTAACTTCCATTAAAAATAAACTTAAAACAGCAAATGCTTTAATAACTAAATCCGATAAAGGTTGTTGTCTAGTCATTGCTTATATTTCTGAGTATATTTCTAAAACTGAAAATTTCTTCAGTGAAAACAACATATCGGATCCGCATGATGATCCGAATCCTAAATTTCAGAAAGAAGTAAGGTCAGCCATTAACAATGCAAAATTTCTTATAAAACCTTTCCAAAAGAAACTACTCATCAATATGAACCCTCAGCCCCCTAAACTTCGGTCCCAGTTCAAAATTCGTAAACCTAATCATCCAATACGTCCAATCTCCAATAGCATGAATAGCGCATATCACGATATGGCCCGATTTATACACGAAACTTTGAAAAAATCCTTCGTTTTCGAAAATAATTATTCCGTTCCTAACAGCCACGTTTTGGACCAAAATATTAAAAACTTAGTATGCAGTTCAGACACCAAGCTCTTTTCCTTAGATATTAAAAATCTTTATACCAATGTCACGGTACATGAGACGCTCATATTGTGGAAGAAAACTTACGTCAATTTAAAAAAGATCTATCAGATGAACAGATTACTGATTTTATGAATCTCATTAATGTCGTTGACAAGTACAACTACTTTGAATTCAACGGACAACTGTACCAGCAGTCTGATGGGCTCGCTATGGGCAACCCTTTAGCCGGCATCCTTGCCGACATCTTTATCAATTCCTTGGTAAAAAAGCTGTTTAACCGTGTCTCAGCCACTTCACTAGGTATCCATTCTTACACAAGATACTTCTGATACTCTAGTCATCTATAACGGAACCGCCGATAGAATTGATCATATATTTAAACTTTTTAACGACCTCCATGAAAAAATTTCTTTCACTATTGAACTCGAAAACGATAACCGCCAACTAAATTATTTAGACTTGACGCTTACAATAGAAGACAATAACATCACTTTCAATATTTTTCGAAAAGAAACGTATACTGACCAAATCGTGCCTGCCTCCTCTTTTCATCCACAGTCTCAAAAAATGGCCTTTTTTCACTCTGCCGTCCACCGAGCCACCTCCATACCACTTTCAACAGAAAAGTTTAATGAGGAGATTAATTTACTTAAAACCATAGCAATCAATAATGAATATACGCCTAACATAGTGGACGATATCCTAAAAAAGAAAACTGCAAGAACTACCACGCTCAACACCTCATGCACTGAAATTAACCCAAAAAAACGTTTTTCTATTCCTTTCATAGGACCCATTTCCTATCAGATTCAGCGCATGCTAACAAATACAATTGCAATGTTGCCTTCTCTACTAATAATAATCTAAAGAGAAACTTCATTCATAATTTTAAATCCATTCGCTCCCCTACAGAAAGTTCTGGCGTTTATAATATCATCTGCGATACCTGCTCCTCCTATTATATAGGGAAAACCGGACGTGCTTTCACCATCAGATATAAAGAACATCTTTTGAGAAAGAACGACACCAGTCACCTAAATTCATCCTTTGCCGATCATCTCTTAATTACTGGACACGTGCTTAAAGCCATAGGCGATAACAATATTCTGCATACCGAAAAGAAGGGGCCTAGGATAGATATCTTAGAGGAATTGGAGATTTTCCAACATCTCACTTGTCATGATGGCCTCATTTTCTGCGAAATAAAAACTTTTTTGACTGTATAAAGCCATTGCTTCATCTTTGATTCAGATTTCCTCATGCAGTTTACCGAAATGTTGTTTTCCTGTCACATCTTTGCTGTTTTCTTGTATGTCATAACTAACGTTTTTTACGTTACAAAATGTATCTATTTAAAGCAGATAAATATGTAACTTCATCCTGTTATTATTAATGCTTACGTTATGCCTGAATCAGCTGCATCACAATTTCATGTGTCTAATTTTGAATGTACAGTAGCCTAGTTGTTTCTGCGGCTACTAGATGGCGCTCGTAAAAACACCATGTTTACTTGCCCACACTTTCTAAAGTGCAACCCTTGTTCACAGTACGAGCAGCCCTTAGCGGCTCGCCATCTCACAACTGTTCATGACGTCGCCTTTCCGGCTTAGATCTTTTTTAATACGTGACCTGTAAGTACTGCATCTTTTCGAGTCAGTACAAACTTTAATTTTATTAATGTACTATATACCTAATATGTTTTAGTACAGTCAGTCTAATTCTAAGACGACTTTCAGAGTAGCGTCGAAATCAGGTCAATTTTTACTTAATATTTGTGACCGAGGGCTTATTTGTTCCAATATAATTGAAGAAATATCGGTGATTAAAATTGCACACATCGTTAAATAGTAGGCCATGAGCTCTCCTAACGCGATCGTGAATCTCCAATTCCTCCAATAAGTCCAGTTTTCTATACTTGGATGGTCTATGCAATACCTCCATATTATGTTCGATACTCTGAAAAGCACGCTACTCTGCAGACAAATGCACCCCAAAAGTCGTCCTGTTTTGAGAGTATGTATGCTGTTTATTGACAGTTTCAAAGGAACGACCAGTCCAGTTAACATAACAAAGATCACAGTCGCTACACTTCACCTATTACACCTGAACCTACTGTACTTTTCTTTCCTTTCTCCGATCCGGTGTTAAGAGGCGTTTTAAAAGCGATTGTCGTATGGAACCGTAACTTGGTTGCCCGCTGGACGTTTCCCCGCCATCGCCGCATCACCTCAAATTCTCCCAGCCCAAGATCATAGACCTCGGACTACAACACGCTTATCACTGGGGTACTTGCCGCTGCACTCATTTTTCAGCCGCGTTTACGTTGCGTTCCATTTAAATTTTTACTGTGTAACCGTCTGCTTCCCCGATGAACTCTTGTATTTGTATCACATACCAATGGTAAAAAGTTTCTAACATATTCATCTTATATGCTTACATTTTTCTTAACTTCAATATTATGGTATGACGTTAGGTATATGTCATTTAATTCCTTTTCTTTCCACTATTTAACGGTTGTAATTTCTTTCATATATTACAACCTTTTATTTATTGTCACTATGTATACTCATGTCCCACCTACTGACTTGTTACTTTTCCTTTCCTGTGAGTGCCAGCACGCATATCCGAGTAGCCCGCTTACAACTCTGAGTGGACCACATACCACCAGACTCACTAGCATTCCTGTCCATAACAGAGTTTGTTTAACGAGTTACTGGTGTAACGATACAGTATGCAAAATACTGTGTATCACTGCGAAGTTGTAAGATAGGTTTGTCCTCTGCGCATTTTCTCTTGGCTTATCTCATTTTCTCCTCACATCTGAGTTTCTTTATTAGGTATTTAAATACTCGATATTTTATCTCCGTAGTAACTGTCATTGGTTTGTTGTGATCCGTCTCTTTCATGAGCATCCACTGTTACGGAGATGTTATGTCGTGGCCGGCCGCTGTGGTCGATGTGTTCTAGGCACTTCAATCCGGACTACGTTACTGCTACGGTCGCAGGATCGAATCCTGCCTAGGGAATGGATGTGTGTGATGTCCTTAGGTTAGTTAGGTTTAAGTAGTTCTACGTCTATGGGACTGATAACCTCAGATATGAAGACCCATAGTACTTAGAGTCATTTGAACCATTTTGTTATGTCGTAACCTAATTTTACGAGCAGACATTACACTTATTTTTATAATCGGTACATAATTGACCTTTTTCTTTACGATTTATGTAATCTCTTCTTGTACTGTATCTTAGTGAAAGATTCTGTTATTATTTCACATTATTTGTTTGGGAATTGACTATTAAAAGATTTTATTAACAATTTTTTTTAAATTTCATTTACTGGTTTTAGATCGCTTGTCTCCATCCGGGCTACGTCAGGAATTAATAGAAATGGAACGTAGTAGATTAAGTCAGCAGTCCGAAAGAAATCTTCTATCAGTACTGTGTTAAATAATGATTAATTGGCATTCAATTTGATGCCTTACGTAGCTGTGTATAAAAAGGGAGAACCGGATGAAGCAGAAAGAAATATGTTGCAGGAATTCTTGTAAACTGAACTCTGTGGTGCAAAATTGTTGTGATACTCAGCAGAATGTATTTCTAAATCTCCCACAATATCACACATAGAGTGAATTGCGACTTAAATACAGGAGGACACCAGCGTCCAGGTGCAGTAAAGACAGTTGTCATACCACCAAAGTAACTACACTACTGGCCATTAAAATTGCTACACCACGAAGATAACGTGCTACAGACGCGAAATTTAACCGACAGGAAGAACATGCTGTGATATGCAAATGATCACCTTTTCAGAACATTCACACATGGTTGGCGCAGGTGGCGACACCTACAACGTGGTGACATGAGGAAAGTTTCCGACCGATTTCTCATACACAAACAGCAGTTGACCGGCGTTGCCTGATTCAACATTGTTGTGATGCCTCGTGTAAGGGCGGAACTGCGGGACTGCTACGGTCGCAGGTTCGAATCCGGCCTCGGGCATGGGTGTGTGTGATGTCCTTAGGTTAGTTAGGTTTAAGTAGTTCTAAGTTCTAGGGGACTTATGACCTAAGATGTTGAGTCTCATAGTGCTCAGAGCCATTGTTTTGCCTCGTGTAAGGAGGAGGAATGCGTACCATCACTTTGATAAAGGTCGGATTGTAACCTATCGCGATTGCGGTTTATCGTATAGCGACATTGCTGCTCGTGTTGGTCGAGATCTAATGACTGTTAGCAGAATATGGAATCGGTGGGTTCACGAGGGTAATACGGAACGCCGTGCTCGATCCCAACGGCCTCGTATCGCTAGCAGTCGAGATGACAGGCATCCTATCCGCATGGCTGTAACGGATCGTGCAGCCACGTCTCGATCCCTGAGTCAACAGATGGGGACGTTAACAAGGCAACAACCATCTGCACGAACAGTTCGACGACGTTTGCAGCAGCATGGACTATCAGCTCAGAGACAATGGCTGCGGTTACCCTTGACGTTGCATCATAGACAGGAGCGCCTGCGATGGTTTACTCAACGACCAACTTGGGTGCATGAATGGCAAAACGTCATTTTTTCGGATGAATCCAGGTTCTGTTTACAGCATCATGATGGTCGCATCCGTGTTTGGCGACATCGCGGTGAAGACACATTGGAAGCGTGTATTCGTCATCGCCATACTGGCGTATCACCCGGCGTGATGGTATGGGGTGCTATTGGTTACACGTCTCGGTCACCTCTTGTTCGCACTGACGGCGCTATGAACAGTGGACGTTACATTTCAGATGTGTTACGACCAGTGGATCTACCCTTCATTCGATCCTTGCGAAACCCTAAATTTCAGCAGGATAATGCACGGCCGCATGTTGGTCCTGTACCGGCCTTTCTGGATACAGTAAATGTTCGACTGCTGCCCTGGCCAGCACATTCTCCAGATCTGTCACCAATTGAAAACGTCTGGTCAATGGTGGCCGAGCAACTGGCTCGTCACAATATGCCAATCACTACTCTTGATGAACTGTGGTATCGTGTTGAAGCTGCATGGGCAGCTGTACCTGTACACGCCATCCAAGCTCTGTTTGACTCAATGCCCAGGCGTATCAAGGCCGTTATTACGGCCAGAGCTGGTTGTTCTGGGTACTGATTTCTCAGGATCTATGCACCCAAATTGCGTGAAAATGTAATTGCATGTCAGTTCTAGTATATTTGTCCAACGAATACCCGTTTATCATCTGCATTTCTTCTTGGTGTAGTAATTTAAATGGCCAGTAGTGTATGACAATGTATGAAGTGGGAGCTGTAGATCGTAACCAGCAACATATGTGTACGTGAACTGGTCACAAGAGGACGATTCTGAAGCTTGTCACTGTCCCGTATGTCTAGGGACTGGGCCTACCGTGAATCTGTGCATGGGAATCGAACCTGCATGTTATGTGGACTTGGCCCCAGTAAGTCACGCATCCTTATGTAGTTACCTCAAAAGGAAATTTCAGAAAGCTCACAAGTCGATGTCTCTCTGCAAGTGTAAAATCCTTAACGGGTGTCGCGATGAAAGAACCCCTCAGGAGCTGCAGTACAGCCAGAAAAATAATACCGTTCGCACTTTTACGAGTATTAATTGATGCACACATGTCTTTCTTGTTGTAGCCGTGTGTTTGTTGTACAATCGACAGTCACTGACATTTCTGGAGAAGTAATTCCGTGAACAGTCTTGGTTCAACATTGTAGTCAACAAGCACGACACGGCCATGTATCATTGCACCCTAATGAGGCCAATCACTCCACGAGCGTCAAAAATTATTTCCGAGATTGACAGAGACATGACCTTTCTCTTACAAGCACTCACCTGACTCGTAAAGTAGATGTCGTGACAACTTCTCAGAGGTGCATTCCCCGATTTGAGGTAGTTCAAGCTTAATACCTTACGTTTTTACCGTTTACTAATTCATAAAATTACTTATGCATTTTCGTCTCAGCAGGAGCAGTGCGGAGTGGAAGCAGTTGTTCAAGTATTCTCACCTTTTGGCGTGCAGATCGAGTAACTTTCGTGTAGGCATCTGAAATACGATACGCAATTGAGATGCCTGTTTGGGGGTCGGGTGAATCTATTAAGTGTTTTCGAAGCAATTTCGACAAACGGGGTACGTCACAGGAAACACATACCACCGTCATGATTCGAATGGTTTCAGAAAGCTTCTACAGCACTGTCGAATTTTTCGCTCTCGCTATTGCAAGCAATATTTACTGTACGCAGAACTTCTACTTGGTGTTCCTTTTGTAATTTTATCAAATATACTGCTTCTCAAAGTGACATCGAAGTCGAAATATGCAGGGTGTTTCACAATACCAAAGACAAAATGGTTCAAATGGCTCTGAGCACTATGGGACTTAACTTCTGAGGTCATCAGTCCCCTAGAACTTAGAACTACTTAAACATAACTAACCTAAGGATATCACACACATCCATGCCCGAGGCAGGATTTGAACCTGCGACCGTAGCGGTCGCACGGTTCCGGACTGTAGCGCATAGAACCGCTCGGCCACCCCGTCCGGCAATACCTATTACAGTCTCCTCTGGGCTGTAGAGGGGAATTTAGAGATAAAGTTTTGATAAGTAACCCATATTCAGCAAGGTAATGTTTTGACTGAAAGTGAGTTTCAAGATCGAATCTCTTTCAGATTTTCCGCTTCACGGTAAGCGCACAAACTGAGAAGGGCGCTCCGCCGTCAGTCTCTGTTGTAATTATGACACCTGATACCATTTTCGTCCTATTACAAAAACAGCTGCGAGAATCCGATACGTTCGCAACTAGCAGAGTTGATTGTGGTGCTCCACGGACGCGCCGCACTCTCGACATTGAAAAGGGCGTCCTTCGTCAAGCAGGAGGGAGCCCGACGAGGATTACTCGAAACATAGCCCTTGCCAAGGGCTCCTGCAGACCGTACAGGTCGTAGCTCAAGACATGCATCTAATTTCAATAGAGGGCACGGCTATAGGCTTCCGGCATCGTGGCTGCCCGCCATCAAGAAAGTAAATATGCGGCCGCAGTGTGCGAGCAACATAAACAATGCGCTGCAAGCCACCTCGGAGGACAACAATATTTTGGCTAAACAGTCCCCCTCTTTTGGCCGGCCGAAGTGGCCGTGCGGTTAAAGGCGCTGCAGTCTGGAACCGCAAGACCGCTACGGTCGCAGGTTCGAATCATGCCTCGGCCATGGATGTTTGTGATGTCCTTAGGTTAGTTAGGTTTAACTAGTTCTAAGTTCTAGGGGACTAATGACCTCAGCAGTTGAGTCCCATAGTGCTCAGAGCCATTTCCCCCTCTGTTGCTCTGTCCCATTCGCATCTAGCCAGTGATGACGGCCAACCAGTAGCAGTAGCAGGAATTTCAACCAATAACCCTTCTCCAGCGTAAGTCTGCAATAGTGCCTTTCTATCCAATGACGATAGGCCACCAATAGTATCGATAAGAGTTCAGCCAACAACGCCCCTTCTTTTGCATCAGTGCTGGAATATTAGCCTATAGCGATGGCCCACCAATGGTAGGCATAAGAATTTTAACCAATACTACTACTTCTCCAGCACGAACGTTGGAAAACTCCCCTTTATAAGAGAACACAACACTGGTCTCTGAAAGTGTTATAGCAGTAGTGGACGCCGGAAGATCCTGAGGAAGATCCCAGCTGAGTGGTCCAAACGTCGATTATTTTAGAGGAAATATGACGCGGCTTAATAACCCAGAAGATTTTAATTTCAGTGACAACGGCAACGAAAGGCTGCAGACTTACAGAAAGCCTGCAGATTTACGTAACTCATTTGTTTCTGCCGTGTGCGCACCGGAAAGCGAGAGATTTGAAAGCAATCCGGCCTTCAAATTTCCTTTGCGTCCAAACGGTACATTTCCGGAGATGGATTCGTGAACAGAACTTTGGTAAGTCCCCTCTAAAGCCCCTAGAAGCTTGTAATAGTAATTGCGAAGCATCCTTTACTCACTGCTTATTCACTGCTTCCACATCGCCAGTAAGCTGTGGACCATCTTCAACTAAACGTTTTTGCACGGTCTGTACGTCGTGTCAGGAAATGAATAGGGTCTTATCCGAGAAACCGAGCATCAAAGTGAATTTCGTCGGAGGTAATGACTCGTATTTCCTCGAAGGTTTTAAACAGCTCTATTTCTAATTAAATTTATTACCTCTTTTTAAAGTTCTGTGACTGACTCAGCCAGCTTTTCCATTTCTGTGAGCGAAAGGGGAAAGGTTTTTGTCTCCTCAGTTAAGAGTGTGCTTTGGCAGAAAGTGCTGTTGGTGTTAAAGCCTTTTTAGTATCTTTGTGCTCGACATAAGAAGACATCCCTTTCTTAATAAGCCGGTGTGAAACGCTGTAAAGAAATCGCTCAGACCTCATTAGCGACGGCCTTACGTCTTATTTTGTAATACCTATAAAAACTTCGGTAAGTAGTTATGTAGCTCTCAGCCGTTACTTTCTTCATATATTTTTTCAAGGAGTGCTTTTGTCTTCATACTATAGTTTGTCACTGGCCGTTTCTTTGGTAGTCAATTTTTTCCCTTATTATTGCTGGGTCTTGAAGATATCTACTCAGCGCAACGCAATCACAGGGTCACTTTTCGAAATCGCGTAATTGTCTTCCATTGCAGTGCAGAAGTTAGAAATATGATCTAAAGGTATCTGCTGCCTTTCTCTGTAATGGTGCAAAAGCGTAGTGGCCTGCGACTTTATGCTCCGGCTCGTCGACGTTACAAACGACAAGGTGTCGAAACAAGCGAAAAAAGTGCAGAGTTCAGAACGTGGGGTGTAAGGTGAACTCATGAGGTCATAGGGGCACCAAATTACAGCTCAATTATGTTGTGGATGTTTCGGACTATGAGAAGGTCGTTGACACCCTCTTACAATACTTCATCCCTTCTCTTAACGCCCCTGCTGTGGAGTTCAGAAACGTGACGCTTAACGTCGAAACACGCGTTTTTCTTACCGGCAGGCAAGGAAAACATTTATAGAACACCACCGTTCAGAAAATGGACACGGAAGGGCCTCTGGCGGTGGCATAAAGAGCGTCATGAAACCAACCCTTCCCTCGGGCCGTTAATTCCCACACATTTCGTGGATGAAATGATACGAGCGAAAGGCTGTCCGCAGTCCGATGAGCAACAGGACTACGTTCTCGACAACTTTTGACTCTGCCGACACCCTCCGGATGATTTGGCTGCAATAGCGGGGACCCAAACCCACTGAACATGATCGCACCCCTTTGGTGGGTAACACGACAGCAATTTTTCCTTTGATGTACAGTACGGAACGACTAGGGACTGATCAGAACTATTTGATGAAATTTATGCTTTTTCGCTCTCTTGTTTCGCACCGAGCGAGGTAGCGCAAGTGGTTAGCACACTGGATTCCCATTCGGGAGGGCGACAGTTCGAACCCTCGTCTGGCCATCCAGATCTAGGTTTTCCGTGATTTCCCTAAATTGCTCCAGTCAAATGCCAGGATTGTTTCCTTGAAAGAGAATGGCCGATTTCCTGCCCCATCCTTGACCAGCTCAAAATTGTGCTCCATCTCTGGTGACATCGTTGTCGACGGGACGTTAAACCCAATCTTCCTTCCTTCCTTCTCTTGTTCCACGCCCACCTGTGGCGTGATAATGGAGGGGGGCGAGTGGGGAGTGTGACATTGACACAAGTTTGAAAGAGTCGCTACCTCTAGATTGGAAACATTCTGGGTGCTACCCGTGCTTACGTCATTGTCTTACACAAATTTCAATCCGAGCACTTCGTGTTTGGTCTTCCATTCTTATTTTCCCCTCTCGGTTATTACATGTTACCCGTCTTTATTTGTGACACTTGTTTTGGTGCGAATTTCGACCTTCTCGTACCGTTAGACATCGTCAAACATAAATCCTGTAAATGAGTCTTGTTTTTTCTTAAGTCTTCCTTCCGCTATCAAAGGAAGTCCCACAAATGAGTCTCTGGCGTCTTTACCGCTTCTAAAGCTAAACTGATTGTCATGCAGCAGAAACTCGTGTTTTATATCCCATTCTTCTATAAAATATTAATGTCAGCAACATGGATGCATGAAACGCATACATCGCACACTAATCTCTCCTTGTTCTCTTCGGCACTGTGTGGATGGCATTTTTCCGGAATTCTGATGTTATGCCTCCTGTATCAGAGACTCTACAAACCAACTGCGGAAGTAGCTTGGTTGCCACTTTCCCCAGTGATTTCAGAAATTCTGAATGGCTTTCGGCCTTTTTCATCCTAAGTCTTCCAGAGCTCTAATACCACATCCCTTTCATTCTCCATATCCACTTCCATTTCTATCACTCATCAGACGGATCCTCCCCCTCCCAGAGGTCTTTTCGGATTTTTCCTGCAGCAATTTCACCTTGGCTTCCGTGCACCTCATATATATTCCGTTTCTAAGTGACTTATATTTCTGTATTTTTGTCTTATCTTGGATATTTTGTATTCCCTTCTTTCATACATCAGTTGAAGCATTTCTTCTGTTATGCAGTGTTTCTTCGCACTTACCTTCTTTGTACCTACATTTGTCTGTCCAGCTTCCTTGATTCCCGTTTTAGAACAGTCTGTTGCTCTAGAAATGAACTACATTTTATGGTATATATTATCACGGTATCTACAGCTTTAGAAAACTTCAAACGCACCTTATCATTCCTCACTATCTGAGCATCCCACTTCTTTCCAGACATTCATCTGGACGATTACCTGAAACTTCAGTTTATTTTTCATCGTTGCTAAATTGTTACCGTGATTTACTCCAGCTGTTAGCTACCTGTTTCTTCAGGCTTTTTCCAAGTATATTCTTCCCTCTCTTGTGATTTTTGAACAGTGTATTCTCTATTACTAGCTGAAATTTATTGCTTAGCTCTGTCTCTCTGATCTCCAATTTCTTCTACCGAACCTATGTTCTCTTGTAACTCTTTGTTGTACTTCTTCCCCCTATAGTGCATTACACTCACCCATGGTTTTCATCTCCCTTTACATAGCGAATTAAACATTCAGTACCCTCATATACTTCCTCTATCTCTTCATCTTCTGCATGTGAAGTCGGCATTTATACCTGAACTATTGTTGTTGACTTTGGCTTTTTGTCGATTCCGATGAGACAAATTCTAACAGTGAATTGTTCACAGTAACTCACTCTCTACCCTACCTTAATGTTCATCACTATTCTACTCCCATTATTTTATTCTCTGCTCCTGTTGATTTTGCCCTATACTCTTCTAACCAGTCATCCTTAACTTTTTCGATTTCACTTCACTCAGCGCCACTACATCTAGAGTAAACCGTTGCATTTCCCTTTTCTTATTTTCTTTCTACCACGTTCAAATATCTGACATTCGACGCTCCATCTCTTAGAATGTTATCCTTTGTTATTCAACCTTCTCCTCGTTGTCAGCTTTCGCTTGGCGGATCTCTAACCGAGATCCGAATGGGGGACTAATCCGGAATCTTCTGTCAATGAAGAGATCATCGTGACACTTTTTCAACTACAGGCCACATGTCCTTTGTATGCACGTTATGTGTCTTTAATTCAGTGGTTTCCACTGCATTCGGCATCGTCATGCCGTTGCCCATTGCTGATTCTTCAACCTTTTACAGGCAGTTTCCTACCCCAAGAGCAAGGGTGTCCCCTGATCCTCTGTCCTGCGCTCTCTTTCACAATGTCGTTGGCAGAATGAGGGTAACCTCTTATGCTGCAAGTCTTCGGCCGCCATTGCTTATTATTTTCATTAAAAATTAAAGCTTTGGATAGAATCGAATTCGGTATACATAAATTTTTATTCCTAATCAGACATGCTACCCATAGGCTACAAGTGTCATGAATAGCTGCATAATTTTTGCTATCATCTTTATCTCTGTCGTCCTTCATCATCACTGAGTACTTACCAAGTCTCACTCGACGCAGAGGTCCCTGGTTTGATTCCCAATACTGGAAGTAATATTTTCTTGCTGCGGACACACGAAAATGATGTAGTCAACTTCATGCAGACAAATGATTGACCACTTTTGAAGGAAACGTATCAGTTATTATGTTGCTGAAGTAGACATAAATGCCCGTGAGATCGGCTTTCTGAACACACTGTAGTCGTTTCTCGGCCTTCTGAACACATTGTAGACGTTCCATGTCTAATGAGATTAATTTTTCAGTTGGGCGCTGCAATCGTATCAATACAAGGCTTTCTATTCGAACGCATTTCCATTTTAATAGTGACCCGTTGAACTCAGGCGGAGGCAGCCAGAAATTAAAGGAATGGTGCTACGTGGAATACTAATGAACTAAAAATGTGAGATTGTTGTAGGTGATGATTGAAAATGGGAAACGTGATAAAAGCAAGTGCCCATGTGCATTAATTAGTTCAAATGGTTCAAATGGCTCCGAGCACTATGGGACTTAACATCTGAGGTCATCAGTCTCCTAGAACTTAGAACTACTTAAATCTAACTAACCTAAGGACATCACACACATCCATGCCCGAGGCAGGATTCGAACCTGCGACCGTAGCAGTCGCGCGGTTCAGGACTGAAGCGCCTAGAAGCGCTCGGCCACCGAGTCCGGCTCATTAATTAGTAATGTGGGTAGGATAAAGTGTGAGGCAGTAGTGAAAGACAGGAATAATCTAACTTACCTTCTGAAGTAGTTAGAATTAACATTCGCGTCTGAATAAGAAATGATGTTTCAACGAAGTTTATGTTGTTTCTGTGGGTAGGAAACCGAGACGACCCGAAGCATAGTGAATGTGGTACTGTAACGATATTGACGAGAGTGAGCCAAACTAGATCTCGCAGCGTTGAGCTGCTTGACAAATAGACAAAGACTACATTTACGTGTTTTCTCGTAATGAAGTACTGGGTATTAACCTTTGACATACTGTTGACTATGTGAATTGAAATGAATAATAACAGAATTATAACTCAATCGAAAGGAGAAAATAGGGCAGGTAGAAGACAAACGATCAAAGGTCACATCTTTCCGGAGTTGACCTGTATTTGAACTCTACTCTTCACTGAATTACTTACAACAGACTTTAATTAAATCTACCACTGATATTCTGCATGAAATATAGGTGGGAGTCGAAGTTTGCTTACTGCTTCATGCTTCCGTCTACTCTAGGCATACAAACGATGACGCGTCGGTCAGTCGACATCGAGTGAAATTGTCGGTCTTTTGGGAGATAAAGTTACGTATGGGTTGCGTGTGTGAAAAAAGTTTCTTCTTTGTGCCATTATTGCACATTTGTTGGCCGAAAGCGTACGCCACTGCATTCATTAAAGCTATGCTTATTTCTGTGGCAGGCGAAAGTAAAAATCCATTTCGTTAGTATGTGATGTTAAGAAGGTTCCTTAATTGTATTATATTATAACACAGATACGAAACACTAAGTTGATGTCATTTTTCTTAGCACATTTTGTTATTTCTTGCCATTCGTGTTTTCGAATGTCTCGTCACCTGCTGCTTTTCATAAATGGTGATGAAACTTCCCCTACCACCGTCGTCTTATGCAAGCCGCAAAGACTTCAATAACCCCGAGCGAGATTTTCGTATTCTCACACTCGCTAAACGCTGACTATTAGTCACACAGAAAAACTGAAAGGATGTTTTATGTGGGAAATTTAGTGTAGTTAAATTTTGTACTGGAATGCGTTTTCGATAGGGACCACAGTTTTCGAGTAATTCAAGGAAAACGTACAAAAGCTACCTTCAAACGTACTTCCACCCCAACACTCATCGCTCACCAGTCAGGATTTCTAGTATGTTGTCCGTAGCATTCCTCCTACCACTGTACAAAAATTTCCGACTACACGAATTATTCCCGATTTTGACGTAATTTGGTCTCTATTGATTGAGCTGTTATGCCACAAGCGTAGTCGGGTATTTCGGTAACATTACTAATTTCAATGTGCCCGTGAGTATAAAGTAATAAAAACGACTTTTGTGAACGTTATGCTAAAACTAATTACGTTTACAATTCGATCCAGACTTAATCGTTACAAGCGCAGTAGTTTCGTAGAAGCTCTGAGGAATACAACGATGTAATTGTTTATTTTATGCTATTGCAGTTCACCAAATACTTGGGCAAAATTCACACAAACATTAATTTTATAATTTATAAGTGTTCGACTAAGCTGTTGGCGTAATAAGCGAGTCAATGAAGACCAAAAAAGGCCGAATGTGGTAAATAATTCGCGCAGTCGCAAATTTTTGTTCAGTGGTAGCAGGGAGTATCATGAACAACATACTTGAAATCCTGACCGATCAGGGCTGAATGAGGGAGCGGGGGCGCGTTTGAACTCAGTTTTGTCTTTTATCTTGACTAACTCGAATACAACGACCTCTAGCGAAAACGTCTCCCAGAAAAAAAAAATTTACTGCATTAAATATTGTACAATAAAAGTCCATTCATCTTTTTCTGTAGGACTAATACTTTGTGCACAGCGAACGAAAGAGTATGAAACTCTCGCACGTTGCTTTTGAAGACCGGATATAACATTGTGGGTTGCATAAAACGACAGCGGTAGGGGCAGCTGAATTACCCGTATACAGGACGGACTGTGTTACTCACCTGGTGAATGCTTCAAATGTCATGGTGATGTTCACTGAAAACAATCTGTCAAAGCTTGCATTTTTTTTTCTTGTGCCACGGAACATTATACTGTGTAAACACACAATCACAATTGCCCAAAGTAGGAAGTAGTCACCATTTTAACTTATACATCAAACAACTTGATTTCACATGACGACGTCCTACAAACATTGATAGCATTCAGAGACTCTACAAAGAAACACCCCCCCCCCCCCCCCGCACCAAGTTCAAAGCACGGACTGTTCTTCAAGGTCCGAAAGCTTATTAACTGCCAACTATATTTGCTGCAGTCACAGGAAGTCAATGAACAGGTGAAAAATACAAATAATAGTAATGTATATATTTGCGACAGAGGTCCTTTGCAAAAAAATCGATGTGAAGTACTTGGATACTTGTTTACATGTCCTTGAGAAAGGCGAAATAGCCTCAGTCTTAAGAAAGAATATAATAATTCTAGTTCTAAAAAAGTAATTGCTAACAGGTGTGAACACTAACGATTCATCAGTTTAAGAACTCATGATTGCAAAATATTGACACGAGTATTTACGGAAGAATGGAAAAACTAGCAGAAGCTGACCTCGTAGAAGATCAGTTTGGGTTCCGGAGAAATGCAGAAACGCACGAGGTGGACCTGATTCTAAGAATTATCATAGAAGATAAGTTGAGTAAAGGCAAACCTGTGTTTATAGAATTTGTAGATTTAGAGAAGGCTTTTGACAATGTTGAGTGGAGTACACTCTTCGAAGTTCTAAATGTAGCAAAGGTACAAAACAGGGAGCGAAGAGCTATTTGCAACTTGTACAGAAACTATATTGGCGTGTAAGAGTCAAAGAGCTTGAAAGGGAAGCCGTAGTTGAGAAGAGAATGAGGTAGGATTGTACCCTATCCCCAGTGTCATTCAATCTGTACTTACAGTATACTGTGAAGGTAACCGAGGAGAAATCTGGAAAGGGAATTAAAATTGAAAAATGAAATAAAAAGTTAAAGTTTTATGTAAGTCTGCAGGCTTCCGTGGCCATTGTCACTAAAGTTAAGAACTTCTGAGTTGTTAGGTCGCTTTATATTTTCTCAAAAATAATCGACGTTTCCACCCCTCCGCTTGGACCTTCTTCAACGGTGCTCACTACTGCTAGAACTTGTAGCAACAGTGGACACCGAAACATCCCGAAGAATATCCCAGCAGAGGGGTCGAAACGTCGATTATTTTAGAGGAAATATGGCGCGGCCTAAAAACCCAGAAGATTTTAACTTATCGTTTGTCGATGATATAATAATTCTATGATGGACGGTAAAGTACTTGGAAGAGCAGGTATGTTGATTTGGCTGGGTCCCGAGAAGCAACAAAAGTAAAACAAGGGTGTGGAATGTAGTTGAATCAAATCAGGCGATGCTGAGGGAGTTAGAGTAGGAAATTAGAAGCTGCAAGTAATCGAAGACTTTTGCTATTTGTACAGGAAAATGGCGGAAGAAGAGAGGATATAAAATGAACGCTCACAATAGCAAGAAAACAGTTTCTGAAAAAGAGGAATTAGCTAACGTCTAACAAAGAAAGAAGGTGCGGGTCAAGTAAGCTGGTTCGAATGGATGTAGGTTGCGACAGCTATGTAGAAATGAAGAGGCATGCCCTATATAGGGTGGTCCATTGATCGTTACCGGGCCAAATATCTCACGTAATAAGCGTCAAACGAAAAACCTACATAGAACGATACTTGTCTAGCTTGAAGGGGGAAACCAGATGGCGCTATGGTTGGCCCGCTAGATGGCGCTACCATAGGTCAAAGGGATATCAACTGCGTTTTTTTAAATAGGAACCCCCATTTTTTATTACACATTCGTGTAGTACGTAAAGAAATATGAATGTTTTAGTTGGACCACTTTTTAGGCTTTGTGATAGATGGCGCTGTAATAGTCACAAACATATGGCTCACAATTTTAGACGAATAGTTGGTAACAGCTAGGTTTTTCAAATTAAAATACAGAACGTAGGTACGTCTGAACAATTCATTTCGGTTGTTCCAATGTGATACATGTACCTTTGTGAACTTATCATTTCTGAGAACGCATGCTGTTGTATACCACTCTGTACAGACTAGCATGGAGTGGTGCATTATACCAGTTTTCGGACTGAAGACAACAACACGACGTATGTGTACGAAAATATCTCGGAAACTTGCCCATTAAATTGTACAACGGCAGATAAAACGAAAGACAGCTCCATACGTAGCAGAGGTCTGAAGTGTTTAACTAACCCTACACAGGACCGGCGTGCCCCGCTGGTGTCGCGGTGGACGGCGGGGTCTGTAGGAAGCAGACCATTTGATCGCACGCCTCCTCCCCCTCTCCCTCACCCCTTCCCACCAAACGCCACCCCCCTTATCTCTGGCCATGTGTTATCCCTGACAGGCCCAGCTATTAGGCGTGCGAGAGCCGTCAGTTTCCCGGACGTCACTGTCTTACCCTCTGAAAGCAGCTGCGTCTGCCGTACATACAGCGGAAAACGCGTCGTCGCGTGATTTTATAAAAGACACATCTGACCGTCTGCCAGTAAGTCCTGAGGCGTTCTGTTAATCAAAGAAGTGCCTCTTCTGTTTTAGACAGCAATCTGCCTTCCGACTGAATTCACGCACTGTTCCTTGTCATTGCCAGTTGTGCTAAGCCGAGCTCATAATGATTGTGACTTCACTGCAAGTTACGGACCCATACGGCGCAGAAACTAGCTGAAGCTAGTCAAAGGCGTCGCCGAAGCGAGGTATAAGGGGCAGTCAGATGAAAATGAGACGGATGGGAAGAAATAAATAAATTGTTTTCCAGTGAAAACATAGTGCGTTAGTGGAGCGATCACTCTGTGGTAGAAATAATTCAGAAGCCAAGATCGCTTAAATACTGTTTACTGGATAACCGGTTTCAACACACTGAAGGTGCCATCATCGGATCTGTGAAGATATAACATGACAGGCCTGAGGGAGGGCTTACGTGAGTTACACTATATACATTACTATTAGTACAGTACAACATAACTGAATGTAGCTTAACATTTATAAACCATCTGGATATAACGATACATGAGGCAGACCAGCTGATATAAAATCGTTGTCACAAAAAATAAAAAACAACTGCTCTCGTGGTCATTATTTTCCATCAAATATGTAAAACCGAAGTCACAAGATGTACTCTTTGGTACATGACCGCTGCTCGATTAACTACGGTCGGCATCACACTGCCATATTCCGCGCCGGTTTACCTGCTGCGATTCTAGTAGTTCACAACCGGCCCCTAGATAGTGCTGTCCAAGCAATGCGCACACAGTCCCACGGTATAACCCATGGAGGTAAGAATAAGGGGAGATGGCGCTACGTATCCCAGCCGTATTACGTTTTGAAGCCATGGGGGCGTGGCTCGCTGCCATGACACTCTGACCAAAACATTGCCAGTGTGCTATAGCGCTGCGTGTATTACAGTCGCTAATTGCACCATATATGCATGTAACGTCATCAGATTGGTTGTTTCAAAGTTTTTGTTTAAAATAAAATCTCGTAAAGGCGAAATTCCGCGTTTCTTCTGATTAAAAATAGTTTTTAATGTAATATTACGAATAGCTAGTCTTCAATGTAAACGATGCAATTTGGTTAGTTCAGTAATAAACGTGTATCACAAACTAAATAATAGAAACTGAAAACTAAGTTAGCTATACCCTCCCCCCAAAGCCCCATAAATACATCTTGTTTGTAATACGTACTGGGACATTTCAGTTACGTTACACTACTGGGAAACACTGTTCATTACCACCAATATTTACTGAAATACGGTACATAGAATGGCAAATCTACACAGTGTCCTGTTTAGGCCTATACTTTACGCCAATTAATGTAGTGTTAGCTTTTAATTTGGTACCTGATGAAGACAAAGTGAGTTACTCAACACTTCGATTATCGACGATACGTACGTATTATACTGAAACTTGAACTTGAAAACTAAGAACTTAATTCTTTGAATTAACATACCTTTTGCAAATGTTTTGGGTGTGTAGGGAAAACTGATGGTACAGCATTTTCTCGGAGCCTTACTGTTGAAAGGGAAGTTCGGTCTATGTCCTCTTCTCGGAAATGCTGAGAACATATAGTGCTCCATTTAGACGCACGCCAATGCTTCCTCCTCACGGCATTCTCCCACAGAGCTTTCCGACTTTCATTTTTAGGAAATCTAAAATCATACAGGAGAAAAACACGCTATAGTAGAAGTAGCACACGTTCATTCACAATGAAGTTGTAAAATCACACTTAACGAGACAACTTACACATGAAATGTTATTCCCTTCGATTTCGCATCACAATCAGAACGATTCGTACATCCGAACACCACACAAGAAACCATTATAACGCAAAATCCTTCCAAAAGCGAGCGACAAGCCTATGCACACAAGCTTACAGCAGCAATGTTTTGGTCGGATTGAGATGGCTACCCTCGGCTTCACATGGCTTCGCCGCTGTGACGTCACGGCGTCTCCCTCTTTTCTTACCTCCATGGTATAACCACTCATTACTACTACGCTACAACGTTACTAGTACTGCCAATCAGATACCCATGCAAAGAATACTATCGCATCACTTACTGTACATACCTATACATGCTATGCATACTATACCTACTACAAAGTACGTCAATTACAGAGTAAAAACATCTGAAGCAAAGGCATTATTCATATTGGCGCCATACAAAACTACATATTATAATTTACTCTTATTCATATATGGAAGACAGGAATTTGCACATGGTAAGCTGTTCATAACAAGACTTAGATACAATGTGACGAGTGATTAAAACCTATATGGTGTGCTTTACCTGTCTGGGCACTACGGTATTAGGTATTGTAAATGCTAAAAACGTAGTAACGTGCTATAAAAGGCTCTCACTATCCATACACTCATTATGAACGTAGTACGGACCGACACAGCTTACTATGTGTAAATTACTCAATTCCATATATAAAAAAGGGTAAATTATAATATGTAGTTTTGTATGGCGCCAAAATGGAATATGCCTTTGCTTCAGATGTTTTTACTCTGTAATTGACGTACTTTATAGTATGTGTAGTATGCATAGCATGTATAGTATGTATAGTAAGTGATGCGAAAGTGTTCTTTGCATGGGTATTTGATTAGCAGTACTAGTAACGTTGTAGCGTAGTAGTAATGAGTGGTTATACCGTGGGACTGTGTGCGCATTGCTTGGAAAGCACTATGTAGGGGCCGGTTATGAACTACTAGAATCGCAGCAGGTAAACCGGCGCGGAATACGGCAGTCTGATGCCGACCGTTGTTAGTCGAGCAGCGGTCATGTACCAAATAGTACATCTTGTGACTTCGGTTTTACATATCTGATGCAAAAGAATAACCATAAGAGCAGTTGTTTTTTATTTTTTGTGACAACGATTTTATATCAGCTGGTCTGCTTCATGTGTCGTTATATCCAAATATCCAGACTGTAGCGCCTAGAACCGCTCGGCCACCCCGGCCGGCTCCTGTCATGTTATATCTTCGCAGATCCGATGATGGCACCTTTAGTGTGTTGAAACCGGTTATCCAACAAACGGTATTTAAGCGATCTTGGCTTTTGAATTATTTCTAAATAAATTGTTTACTATTATCTCACTTTGATACAAGACAGTCATTGCCTTCATGAAGAAATATTTCCACCCGCCCACGGAACTATGATTGTAACCTTGCGCGCACCTTTCGTCCGAAGCCAATCGATGGCCACGAATCTCTCTCCTCAGGAGTCTGAAATTATGTAAATTATATGAGGAGAGATGGGACGTAATGATGGATGTGTAAAGGCTTCCCAGCGAAACGTCTGCAGCGTAGTCGAAAATATCTTGGCAACATGTGGGAGGACGTTATCCTGCAGCAGAATGGTGCCGTCCGTCATTCCCGGACGTTTGGACTTGATGCTGCGCTTCAATTTTTGCAAAGTGTTTACGGATCGCTGTGCGTTAATAGTGGCGTCGTGTTCCGGAAAAAGGTGAGCAGTGGGTTAACGGACAGCATCATTCTGTTGCAGGATAATGCCCGCCAAAGTTGTTTCGAATACGCCGCAGACTGAAATGAAGCAGAATATGAGTAACACACTCATAACATGTTTAAATCGAGCAGTTCACACACAACGCTGTGTGATGATATCGGCTCCTGTTCTATATAAAACAAATATGGAATACTTTATTCCATCAAATATTACAGTGCGAGCAAAACTCTAACAGAATACGAGCAGTAGATTGACAGTGCAATTGAAATTGTGCAATACACACAAGAAGTTATAACACTCCTGTCTGCTACCGCTACACCATAACCTCAAAACTGGACGCAGTTTGCAAAAAAGAATTATTATGTTAGATTAATAATGGTATAAAGTAACAGAACTGTGTTACCCGCTGAGAGGAATTTTGCTAGGTTAACCGTGTTGTACCTAACGGGAATGGCTTATCGGAATGAAAGTCAGAATTATGTAAATGTTTGAACAGTAACAAACAAAATTTTGCCTAACTGTACTGTTCAATTGATAAAGAAAACGGTCGCCAGCCTAATTAAGCAAGAGAAAGATTAACGTTCTCGTTTAAGAAAGTAGGTATAAGTAACTATAATGGACAAACACAACCTAGACTTAGCCACACGCGAGTGCAATGAACTCTGACACACACATATGTTTTAAGATTGAAGCTAATAGTTAGAACAGCACAAACTATTTGCAAAATTATAACATGTACCGAAACACACTATTACTTTCAGGGCTTACACAAAGTGAATGGTCTTTATAACATTACTATTAATATGCACTTCTAATACACAAGAGAGACAAACACTTAGCAATCATGAACATATAGTTTTCTACTATTGCAGTTTCCCACTTTTACTACAGCGAAACACAATGTTGACAAAATTGCAAGAAACTGACTCACCTTTTTGAATTTACTACAGACAACCATGTGATCATTTACTTTATAAGCCTCAGTCTTAAGAACTTTTAATTTTGAAGTTGGCAACAGCACTTTAATAAGCAGTTTTAATAGGAATATTTTCAGCAAACAACATTTACTTTAACTCACTCTCTTGCCACATTAACTTTAACTTTCTTTTTGCTTTGTTGGAGAGGCATTAATGAGCAAAATACTGGGCTTTAATGTTCTTTTAGTAAGGACACTCGGATATCACTTTAGCTCAAACGGAGAGGAACCTGAGAGGTGTTATGATGAGGAGAAAAATCAGGGTAGGTACATAAATTCAGATATAAATTACCATATATTTGAGCACACTAACACATCCATTAAACTGATCCTTCACTGTACATCATTGTAGTATTCCGATGTAATGATTGCGCAATGTGGTGGCAACTGCACGTAGTTAGGTGGAATTGCAGGTAGAACCACATTTCTTGGTGGTGATGATTGATACCAATCCCAGAATATTTCTATCTATTTATCCATTCTTCCAAGGCATTTGAAAGCGACAGGAAAAGCCTCTCTCGGAATCATCACAATATGCATCTGTTACATGGCAGTGCACGGACTCGTAGCTCGTCTCCGACTCGTAGCTTATCCCCGACTGGTAGCTCGTCTCCGACTCGTAGCTTGTCCCCAACTCGTAGCTTGTCCCCGACTTGTAGCTTGTCCCCGACTGGTAGCTCGTCTCTGACTCGTAGCTTGTCCCCGACTGGTAGCTCGTCTCCAACTCGTAGCTTGTCCCCGACTGGTAGCTCGTCTCTGACTTGTAGCTTGTCCCCGACTCGTAGCTTGTCCCCGACTCGTAGCTTGTCCCCGACTCATAGCTCATCTCCGACTCGTAGCTTGTCCCCGACTCGTAGCTTGTCCCCGACTCGTAGCTTGTCCCCGACTCGTAGCTTGTCCCCGACTCGTAGCTTGTCCCCGACTTGTAGCTTGTCCCCGACTGGTAGCTCGTCTCTGACTCGTAGCTTGTCCCCGACTGGTAGCTCGTCTCCAACTCGTAGCTTGTCCCCGACTCGTAGCTCGTCTCTGACTCGTAGCTTGTCCCCGACTGGTAGCTCGTCTCCAACTCGTAGCTTGTCCCCGACTGGTAGCTCGTCTCTGACTTGTAGCTTGTCCCCGACTCGTAGCTTGTCCCCGACTCGTAGCTTGTCCCCGACTCGTAGCTTGTCCCCGACTCATAGCTCATCTCCGACTCGTAGCTTGTCCCCGACTCGTAGCTTGTCCCCGACTCGTAGCTTGTCCCCGACTCGTAGCTTGTCCCCGACTCGTAGCTTGTCCCCGACTCGTAGCTTGTCCCCGACTCGTAGCTTGTCCCCGACTCGTAGCTTGTCCCCGACTCGTAGCTTGTCCCCGACTCGTAGCTTGTCCCCGACTCGTAGCTTGTCCCCGACTCGTAGCTTGTCCCCGACTCGTAGCTTGTCCCCGACTCGTAGCTTGTCCCCGACTGGTAGCTCGTCTCCAACTCGTAGCTTGTCCCCAACTCGTAGCTTGTCCTCGACTGGTAGCTCGTGTCCGACTCGTAGCTTGTCCCCGACTGACTATCAGTTCCACCTTTTCTACATAGGCCAACCACAATTTGCACGCGCTACACAGTTCCGTTCCCGAGGGGAACCACTACACCTTTTACATACAAACTAAGTAAGAACCCTAAGTGAGGATCAGCAGTTTACATTACAGCAACCAAATACATTAATTAAAACAGAACATTTGCCCATATTGACATCTCTACAAAAAACTATTCACACAAAATTATAATTATATACAGTAGGTTTTGTTCCCTCCAAATGGGACAAAGAGTTTAAATGATAGATACACTAATTTGCATAGAAACAAACCACGACATCAAAGGTTTGACAAAGAAAGCAGTATACCATTTTATGTTATTGATTCAATCACACACATTTACAGAAGCACAGCAGTGTAACATTAAATAACACAAAAGCAAAATAAATCAGTACAGCATTAGAGCTATGGTGTTACAAAGTCACAATTAGGAATATGAAATAATGAAACCAGCTGCTATTTACTACGAAACGAAAACACAAATATGGAAGACTCTAAATCACAAATGAAAAAGTGAAATGATGCACTGAGAAACTGGCAGCGCTCCAAGTGGCTTACAGCAAACCAAAATCGTGTTCCTTTAAGTCCCCGCGTGAGATACACATCCCTCGAGTTTGCTGCCTCTAATGCGTAAATACGACGGTGCACTGCCACTCTGGTCAGGTAAACATTTCCCTTTGCCACATAATAGAGCACGGGTTCCTATCTTTCTTAGACCATTACTCCTGAGTGCAGTTAGACATTAGCTGGTATACCCTCCTGCCACACCTTCCGTCTGTTGCGCCCCCTCCCCCCACATTATCAGGAACTTTAGCACTAAACTGTGGAATGAAAGAATTTTCTTGGAACACTTTTATTTTTAGAATGAAAGATGGATGATATATATAGTGTGTGTGTGTGTGTGTGTGTGTGTGTGTGTGTGTGTGTGTGTGTGTAAGAATGAATGACGAATGAATTGTGGTGCATTGCAAGTGATACCGTAACTCCTTCTCGAATAAGAAAGCTAACTATCCACAGTGAGGGTAGACACTTGTTACAAAACATATTTCCCTTGCATTATTCCTCTCCGTTACGGCACTTGTTGGACCTGCACACAGCAACCCAATTTAAAATTGAAATGTATGTGCTGAGATTTGATCAGGATAGAGCCAGTGAAAAATGTCGACAGTTCCCAACCGCAAGGTTGGACGAGTAGTACATCTTCGAGTACTAAGATCTTTGACAGCTAAGTGAGCTAGGTGCACGTGGTAAAAGTTTGAGCAGTGGTGAGGAGATGCGCAGAGACAGCAGACGTGTTTCGAGTCGGAGCTAGATGCTTTCTGGAGGCAGCCGGGTCGTGACAGCATCAAAGTAAGAATTGGCGCTACGCACATAATAAGCTATATATTGAGCGAAACTCGGCACATACCTGGGGAAACTAGAAAGAATAATTAATAAAATAGGTTTTATTTGGTTAAATAATGTCTAAAAGCTGAATAGAAATCCCATTGTCTATGCAATAAGCGTTTTGTGAAACTTTCTCGTAAATCCATGCTATAGAAGTTTTTTTTAGTTTTTCACATGTACCTTAAAAGTTTGAACAATAAATATTTTTTAGATAAAACTAGAGTTTCATCTCATACCTTATGTCGTTCTCCGCATCCTGTGCTTGCATTGAACCAAGAGGTACATTAAAGTAAAGTTCCCATGAGTAAAGCTAATAATTTCATTTATCAGAGTAAAATAATCTATATGCCATTGCACAGTTGGCAAATTATCCAGATCAGGACAGAATTTTTATTAAGTAACAAACAGGGCCAAAATGAGTAAAGTTATCTAGAATGACAATTTTATGCCATTGCTGAGTTGAATATATGTTTTATTATCGGCTAAATGGGAAAGAGTGCACGAGCTAAGTCCACAGACGCAGTCAGATGCAGGTTGGTGACTTTCATTTATTTTTACCACTAAACTTTCATGCTGTCAGATGTGTATTTTGAGTATTAATTATCCAACAATATTTTCATGCAGACAGATAAAGTTCAGTTCAGTTAAATACGCAGTCGGATGCAAGTTTTATTAAAGACTAAAGCAGTCACATGCAGTTCAGTCTAGTTAAAATAGAGAATTTTTATTAACAACACTTTCAAAATGTAAGCACTATACTTACTGTTCGTAAATCACTTTATTGCTGCACTCCTTACTTCTGAAATGGGAGGAATTGGACGACTTCAGCGTGTTGATACTTAGTGTCCGACCACAGCCACTAATACAGTAATAATAATAATAATAATAATAATAACACTTACACGTTCACAATGCCACAAATATAGAATACATCACATACACTCAGCAACAGAAAGATTCACATTAAGCAGAAAGGAAGGAGGAAGGGGATTCATCGACATAAAAAACCTACATTATAGACAGGTAGACAATTTAAGAAAATTCTTTCTAGAACGAGCAGAAACTAGCAAAATACACAAAGCAATCACTCATATAAATACATTGGCTACACCACTGCAATTGCATAACCACTTCTACAACCCTTTAGATCACATAACATCAACAGATATGAAGAAAGTAAATTGGAAAAAGAAAACACTACATGGTAAGTACCTGTATCATCTAACACAGCCACACATCGATCAAGACGCATCCAACACATGGCTAAGAAAGGGCAATATATACAGTGAGACAGAAGGATTCATGATTGCAATACAGGATCAAACAATAAACACCAGATATTACAGAAAGCATATTATTAAAGATCCCAATACCACAACAGATAAATGCAGACTTTGCAAACAACAAATAGAAACAGTAGATCACATCACAAGTGGATGTACAATACTAGCAAATACAGAATACCCCAGAAGACATGACAATGTAGCAAAAATAATACATCAACAACTTGCCATAAAACATAAACTAATAAAACAACACATTCCCACATACAAGTATGCACCACAAAATGTACCGGAGAATGGTGAATACAAATTATACTGGAACAGAACCATTACAACAGATAAAACAACACCACATAACAAAACTGACATCATACTCACCAATAAAAAGAAGAAATTAACACAAATAATCGAAATATCCATACCCAATACAACAAATATACAGAAGAAAACAGGAGAAAAAATTGAAAAATACATCCAACTGGCTGAGGAAGTCAAGGACATGTGGCATCAGGATAAAGTTGACATTATACCGATTATACTATCAACTACAGGAGTCATACCACACAATATCCACCAGTACATCAATGCAATACAGCTACATCCAAACGTATATATAAAACTACAGAAATCCGTAATTATTCATACGTGTTCAATAACCCGAAAGTTCCTAAATACAATGTAACATATACCGTACAGTTAAAAGGAAGTCACGCTTGATGAAGGTCCGCGTCACTTTCCATTTTTAACCAGACCTAAGGTCTGAGAAAAATAGAAATAATAATAATAATAATAATAATAATAATAATAATAATAATAATAATCAAGTGTGCAGCACAGTTGTAGCCCTTATATAGTTACTGCTGAATCGTGCTGTCAATTAATTCGCTTGTCTGTTTCGAAGAGAGTAATGAAGCAAATTCTGGGCTACTGTAGGTACTATGTGCAACTTGGAGAAGACATTTCCTTGAAATATTTAGCATTTGTTACATTTATGTCTCAGTTTTATCATAAGCGATGCACGGGACAGAGCACAACATATCTGTGGACATTGTGAGGAACCTGTGATCTCCACCGCATTAACGCTATTAATTGAAAAAAAGTATGTATTGACAACTCGTACAATTAATAGTAGAGTGTTATAAGATTGTAATAATAGTAATGACCTTTTGAAAATAATTTAGTTTTGTCATTGAAACAGGATTGATTTGTTTAGTTTTTACCCCTCAGAAAATTTTATTTTGTCCCTCAGGAGGTAATTACCCCCAGGTTGACAACCATTGTAATAGAGAGTGATCATAAACTCTCCATCCATTTCTATGATGATGTAATCGATGCATTTACATTATACGCATGCGTATTTTTTACCGATCCCTGTACACATTTTCATCGCACTTCCAACATTGCCTCCGCCTATTTAGTAGAATGGCTTCCATCGTTATCGAGCAACTCTGAATATATTGTGAAGCATATCTTGTGAAACAGCCGCTAATGCATCTCGGTTCCGAACTCTTAGCTCCTCGAGAACCCTTACCTTTGTTTCGTACACCCTTGATTTCATGTACTCCCAGGCGAAGAAATCCAAGTGTGTCGAACCAGCGAAAGCTATGGCCACGTTCCTGTTGAAACTAAGCCTTAATATCTGTTAGCGAAACTTGGATTTAGATGCTCCCTTACTACGAGATCAAAATGAGGAGGTGCTCGATCCTATTAAAACACAACGGTGCCAGTAATGCCATCTTGCTGAAGCTGTGATTCTAGGAACTGCTCGTGCATATCGAATTAGATGTTTCCTGTAATTGACTTGTGCAGATTTGAACGGAAACGGATCCAGACTTAATCACCACCTTGTACAGTGTAATAAAGCTGTCTTCTGCTCTGAGTGTGCGTTGAGAGGCGGCAGTTGTGGCTTTATATGCTCTTCGGTCGCGGTCGATACTAAATATTTTGCTAATAAAGTGGACGTGCGAAAATGAGTCTTTAAGTAGTTCTGTTAAAATCCCAATATCCGACCTCAAATCGATGTAATGAACTCTTATTGCCGCGAGACCCATACTGTGTCAATCTCACACAGTGGAGTCCTAGACTCCGCGTGCGTTGCTATGCCAGAGCGGGCCACATTTTGAACATGTGATACTGACAGAGCACAGCTGTTACGGCGTGCCGCGCAAAGCTTGAAATGTATCTTATCACAACGTGCGTCAGAAATAGCTGCGTGCGCAAATATTTACTCAGAGAAACTTTACGGTGATGAACTTGACGGAGGAATCCCAAGACCACCTGATGAACAGCTTCTGCTGCAGACTTTAGTCTTCCGCAGTCAACACTCGAAAAACGGTAGCCGATACACAAGTACCCTCTTAAAAGAGTATCCAGGCTATCAGGAAAAAATCCAAAACAAGTTTCGTCATTTACTTTTTCTCAAAAAGTTATCAGTAACGGTATTGTTCCTCTTTTCTTTCGATATCGCGTTCCGAACCAACATTATATCAGTAATGTGGAAGCCTTGGCGGGAGCAGGTATTCATGGCAAACTCAAGTTTACATGGGAAGCGCTGTGAGAAGGTTACTGGCTCGTAGGTGCCTGCCAGTGGTCAGTTCAAGCCGTGAGAAAGCTCACTACGAAGGCAATGGAGTCCACGACCGAAGGCATTAAACGAGGGAAAGAACTGATACCACAATTAGAGAAAATACAAACAGGAGACGAAATGAAATAATCTGTCACCAGGTCGCTACTATTGCAAGTGAAATATTTCTACTGCTAGTGTACAGATTCAGTACTGCAGTGACCCTACAATGCAGGTAGTAGGAATAAAAAGTGTGTACGGTAAACATCGTTGTTATTAATATCGGCGTGCGTTTGCACATCACACCTGAACTGACTGTCCACATAACACTTGTATACGTTACGTGAAGTATAATCTTTTCGATTACCCCTAATATTATGTAACGTTTGGGAATATGGCCCGTCATGATGGAACACCCGCACAATTTGCTGTTAATGTAAGGCCACGTTTAACGCTGCATTATAGTCCGAGAAGGACACGTCGAGAAGGGTGTGTACCTGACTTCAGTCCTTTGAAATTTTATGTCTCTCGTCATCTCAATAGTCGAAGATCTGCAGCTGCGAATTATAATGCTTTGTCCACAGTTAAGAGGTGGTCTGGGGGTCTTTAAGGAACTCATAACTTCACAGCAGGGAAGAGAACAGTCTTTCTTCCAAAACGAGGACGACATGCGAAACACCTCCTTTAGTAGGCACAAGTGTAGAGTAAATTGTAACATATAACTTATGGGAATATATATTTGAACTAATTAGGACAACATAGCCAAAGCCTTGCAGACAAACAAAAATTACACGAAGCGAAATGTAGTGTGACGAGGGCTTTGCGAGAGGCGTTCAACGAATTCGAAAGTAAAGTTCTATGTACCGACTTGGCAGAAAATCCTAAGAAATTTTGGTCTTATGTCAAAGCGGTAGGTGGAAAAAAAATGTCCAGACTCTCTGTGACCAAAATGGCACTGAAATAGAGGATGACAGACTAAAGGTCGAAATACTAAATTTCTTTTTCCAAAGCTGTTTCACAGAGGAAGACTGCACTGTAGTTCCTTCTCTAGATTGTGGCACAGATGACAGAATGGTAGATTCGGAAGAGATGACAGATGGATAGAAAAACAATTAAAATCGCACAAAAGACAAAAGGCCGCTGGACCTGACGGGATACCAGTTCGATTTTACACAGAGTACGCGAAGAAACTTGCCCCCCTTCGTGCAGCGGTGTACCGTAGGTCTCTAGAAGAGCGTAGCGTTCCAAAAGATTGGAAAAGGGCGCAGGTCATCCCAGTTTTCAAGAAGGGACGTCGAACAGATGTGCAGAACTATAGACCTATATCTCTAACGTCGATCAGTTGTAGAATTTTGGAACACGTATTATGTTCGACTATAATGACTTTTCTGGAGACCAGAAATCTACTCTGTAGGAATCAGCATGGGTTTCGAAAAAGACGATTTTGTGAAACCCAGCTTGCGCTTTTAGTCCATCCACGGCGCGGACAGCCCGATCGGTCACACAGATTCTCGACTGGCAGTAAATCCGGGGAGTTCGGTGGACACGGGCGTACGGTGAACTCATCCTTTTGCTCTTCAAAACGCACGTGACACTTGCATTGTCCTCCTGGTAGATACCATTGTGCCGAGGAAAAACAAACTGCATGCTGGTGTGGACGTGGTCCCCAAGGACAGGTGGATAATTGTGTTGATTCATTGTGTCGTTCCGAATGACGAAGTCACCTAGGCAATGCCACAAAAACATTCCCCAGGCCATAACGCCCCCTCCTCCGGCCTGGACCTTGTCATCTGAGAAGGCCTCCTGTCGCCCTTGAGTGGACCACCAGTTGTAATAAAGGCAGTCAGCGTGGATGCATGAACCAGGCACCTGCTGTGGAGGCAAATGCACAGCAACGTTCGCCGAACGGTCGTCGAGGAGACCCTGTTGGTAGTCCCTTGATTCATGAGGTCGATCAGATGCTCAACAGTTGCACAGCTACACTACTGGCCATTAAAATTGCTACACCAAGAAGAAATGCAGATGATAAACGGGTATTCATTGGACAACTATATTGTACTACAACTGACATTTGATTACATTTTCACGCAGTTTGGGTGCATAGATCCTGAGAAATCAGTACCCAGAACAACCACCTCTGGCCGTAATAACGTCCTTGATACGCCTGGGCATTGAGTCAAACAGAGCTTGGATGGAGTGTACAGGTACAGCTGCCCATGCAGCTTCGACACGATACCACAGTAAATCAAGTGTAGTGACTGGCGTCTTGTAACGATCCAGTTGCTCGGCCACCATTGATCAGACGTTTTCAGTTGGTGAGAGATCTGGAGAATGTGCTGGACAGGGCAGCAGTCGAACATTTTCTGTATCCAGAAAGGTCCGTACAGGACTTGTAACATGCGGTCGTGCATTATCCTGCTGAAATGTAGGGTTTCGTAGGGATCGAATGAAGGGTAGAGCCACGGGTCGTAACAGATCTGAAATGTAACGCTCACTGTTCAAAGTGCCGTCAATGCGAACAAGAGATGACAGAGACGTGTAACCAGTGGCACCCCACACCATCACGCCGAGTGATACGCCAGTATGGCGATGACGAATACACGCTTCCAATGTGCGTTCACCGCGATGTCGCTAAACACGGATGCGACCACCATGATGCTGTAAACAGACCTGGATTCATTCGAAAAAATTATGTTTTGCCATTCATGCACCCAGGTTCGTCGTTGAGTACCCCATTGCAGGCGCTCCTGTCTGTAATGCAGCGTCAGGGGTAACCGCAGCCATGGTCTCCGAGCTGATAGTCCATGCTGCTGGAACGTCGTCGAACTGTTCGCGCAGATGGTTATTGTCTTGCAAACGTCCCCATCTGTTGACTCAAGGATCGAGACGTGGCTGCACGATCCGTTACAGCCATGCGGATAGGATGCCTGTCATCTCGACTGCCAGTGATACGAGGCCGTTGGGATCCAGCACGGCGTTCCGTATTACCGTCCTGAACCCACCGATTCCATATTCTGCCAACAGTCATTGGATCTCGGCCAACGCGAGCAGCAGTGTCGCGATACCATAAAGCGCAATCGCGATAGACTACAATCCGACCTTTATCAAAGTCGGAAACGTGATGGTACGCATTTCTCCTCCTTACACGAGCCATCACAACAACGTTTCACCCGGCAACGCCGGTCAACTGCTGTTTGTGTATGAAAAATCGGTTAGAAACTTTCCTCATGTCAGCACGTTGTAGGTGCCGCCACCGGCGCCAACCTTGTGTGAATGCTCTGAACAGCTAATGATTTTCATATCACCGCATCTTCTTCCTGTCGGTTGACTTTCGCGTCTGTTGCACGTCATCTTCGTGGTGCAGCAATTTTAATGGTCAGTAGCGTATTTTCCCAGACACACCTCCGCGTCGTCGTTCAGCCGTCTCATCTATGGCCCTTGGTACACCACACATGCCTCGGCGCCGGGTTTGAATAGCGCCATTTTGCCATGCACGGTATATTTTATCCACGGCAGCATGTGAGTAGTTTATATACTTAGCCGTTTCAGAAATTCCTCCACCCTTGGAACGAAAGCCAATGATCATGCGCTTTCGGATGTCAGATAAATCGCTCCGACACCGCTTTACGGCAGCAACTATCATCTCGAAACTACTTTTTTGGTAGCATGAGCATATGTCAGCAATGTTGTGCTTTTTTCATTCTTTCTACTTTTGCATAGATACTTCGTAATCCGCCGTATGCACGTCGCGAAAATAGAGCGGGTGAAAAACGACTGTCTGCATGTCTCTGCACGAGCCCTAATTTATCGTATCTTATCTTGGTACTCCTTAGGCGCAATGTATGTTGGAAGCAGTAGAACCATTCTGCAAGCAACTTCAAATGCCGGTACTTTAAATTTTTTCAATAGTATTCCTCGAAAAGAATGCCACCTTCCCTCCAGGATTCCAATTTGTGTGTACTGATTATATCAGTAACACTTGCGCGTTGTTCGAGCCTGTTGTTGTTGTGGTCGTCAGTCCTGAGACTGTTTTGATGTAGCTCTCCATGCTACTCTATCCTGTGCAAACTGCTTCATCTCGCAGTACATACTGCAGCCTATATCCTTCTGAATCTGCTTAGCGTATTCATCTCTAGGTTTCCTTCTACGATTTTTACCCTCCACGCTGCCCTCCAATGCTAAATTGGTGATCCCTTGATGCCTCAGAACATGTCCTACCAAGTGGGCACTTCTTCTTGCCAAGTTGTGCCACAAACTCCTCTTCTCCCCAATTCTATTCAATATCTCCTCACTAGTTAAGTGATCCACCCACCTAATCTTCAGCATTCTTCTGTAGTGCCACATTTTGAAAGCTTCTATTCTCTTCTTCTCCAAACTATTTATCGTCCATGTTTCACTTCCATACATGGCTACACTCCATACAAATACTTTTCAGAAACGACTCCCTGGCACTTAAATCTATACTCGAAGTTAACAAATTTCTCTTCTTCAGAAACGCTTTCCTTGCCATTGCCAGTCGACATTTTATATCCTCTCTACTTCGACCATCATCAGTTATTTTGCTCCCCAAATAGCAAAACTCCTTTACTACTTTAAGTGTCTCATTTCCTAATCTAATTCCCTCAGCATACCAGCCTACCAGCAACAATTCTAGCAGCCCGCCTATGAACTGCTTCGATTTCTTCCCTTAATCCGACCTGGTATCGATCCCAAAAACTCGAGGAGTACTCCGGAATAGATTGCACTAACGTCCTATCTACGTTCTCCTTTATAGATGAACTACACTTTCGTAGAGTTACGCCCAGATATGTAAACGACGTGACCGTGTCATGCTTGACATTACTAATGCTGTATCCGAACATTATGGTTTGTTTTTCTTACTCATCCGCATTAACTTGAATTTTTCTACGTTTGGCGCTAGCTGGCATTATTCACACCAACTCCAAATTTTGCGTAAGTCATCTTGTAACATCCTACAGTCATTCAACTTCGGCACCTTACCCCTTCATCAGCAAACAACCGCAGACCGCTGCCCACACTGTCCACCAAATCATTTATGTATATAGAAAACAACAGCCGGCTTATCACACTTCCCTGCGGGCCTGCTGACGATATTCTTGTCTCTGATAAACCCTCGCCATCGAGGACTACAAAATGGCTCTGAGCACTATGGGACTTAACATCTGAGGTCATCAATCCGCTAGAACTTAGAACTACTTAAACCTAACTAACCTAAAGACATCACACACATCCATGCCCGAGGCAGGATTCGAACCGGCGACCATAGCAGTCGCGCGGTTCCGGACTGAAGCGCCTAGGACCGCTCGGCTATTGCGGCCGGGTCGAGGACTACATACTGGGTCCTATTACTTAAGAAGTCTTTGAGTCGCTCGCTTATCTGTGAACCTATTCCATATGCTCTTACTTTCTTTCACAGCCTGCAATGTGGAATATGCCTGTTGCCCTTCATCGATAGTTCGCAGTATATTATGTGAGAAAAGGGTAAGTTGAGTTTCGTACGAGCGATGCTTTCTAAAATCATTCTGATTCGCACACATGAGCTCCTATGTCTCAGGAAAATTTGTTATATACTGCGGCGTGGTGGGTATGAAATTGATGCGTTATTGTTTGATCACTGTCTTTCGTCATACTGTGCACTACAAAAATTCCACCTGCCTCAGTACAGAGTCTGAGCACCAGCCCATTTTTCTGCATACGTAGATACTGTCCAGACGATGTTAAAAGCAGCGTTGAAGAAAAACATCTTCGATACATATGTTTGCAATGTCCGCGTAAACTGTGGTAGCAAGCTATCCTGTAATATAACAAATTTCTGGTGGAGGGCGATTGCTTTATCTCTTTAGAAAAATGTCAGAATTCTGCAACGAGTTCTTTTATGTCTTTAGGTTCAAAATTAAACACTTGGCATCAGCCCATATTTAATTACAGTAATGAATAGTACCACTGCCCTCAGGCAGCCAGGAATGTACCTAAGTCCGACCCGAATTATTACGCGATTTACTGTCATTACTCTGCTACAATATAAGAGTTTTACATTCGGTCCTTTTCAGTGGATTTCTAATAAAGAAAACTGCTCGCCAACTGTTCCATAAACGGGTATGAAACATGCCACGCGGAATTTTACAAACGCCGAAAGTTTACACGCGTTTATCTCTCTAACAAATCACTTCACCAAGCTCACATTTTCACAATCTGTCTGTAAATGCAACTGCTTTCGCGGCAATACAATCTGGACGCGAGGAACCAGCAACTTCTTCATTTTACTCATAATGTAGACGGACGCGCCCAACATGACCTGTACGTCCGATAGTTAGCCAGCGACTTCTGAATTAGTGATGGGGAGCTCGTGAATGAGTCGTTCAAATGAACGCTTCACTCCAGTGAAGTGTGAACTAACCACTCAATTTCAATTTCAATGAACTGGTACTTCAAACTCTTCACAGATAGCACACTCCACACTTTTTTCTAGTTCACTCACTCTCTTCCCCTCTCCCTCTCCCACTACATCGGCGCTACGTCACTCATTCTCCCTTCACTTCAGTCCTCCCTCTACTGCCTGTCGACGAATCGCGCAGCGATATACTCTTAGAACAACAGTTGCACTTTGCTTTCTCCTCACGTAAATCGGCGAAGAAACCCCAAATTTCACAACTTTTACGCGATCGCGAGTTGCTAGCCATTGTATAAGCGTGAATAAACACAAAAACTGCTTTCCGAATAAAATAAAGAGGGATTTTACCTGAAATAGTACCAATGACTACAGGTGACAGTTTAAGTTTTGAATTTTGAGGGTTATTACTCTCAACAAAAATAAAATCTACAGGAAAACTTCTGAATAATTACTTAACGTAGGTATAAAGACCTTGTGACAGTGGTAAACATACTCATTCTATTTTGTAGTTTTCAGTCCATGAATACAACAAATAAGGTTTCACTTGGCAGATAAAGTCTTTTTTGGGCGCTTCGTGAGAAAATGTCGAGCTTCATTAAACGTAATACCTTCTTTATATGTGACAGGCTTCTCTGTTTATCTTTCCTTTGTCCCCTTCGACCAAGCTCTGTTTAAGTTAACTCAGACGTTGTTAAGTGTGTAAAACGTTGCGTGCACGTTACTGCATAGTTCGGCCATCTGTTGGTAAACTTATGAAGTATTACGAAGCTTTATTGTACGAGCGAGGCGATGCCAGCGTAGCCGCGGCTGAGCGGCGAACTGGGCAACTTCGCCAGGCTTCCGTACTTCATGAATGAACTACTTCATTTGAACGCTTCACGCCAAAGAATAAAATGAATGAAGTAGTTCACGGGAATGAACGAGTTCGACCCATCTCTATTCTGAATGCTGCTCCTTCCACTGTCTCTAACTACTTGGCAGTGCGCGGGAACTGCTAAACTCTGATTGGTTGTTCAAAATGACCAGCCAATCAACACAATCCTTAGAGTTCCTTTTCGCGTTGAAACTATCTTACACCAATCAACATTCACAGCTGCATTTACGTCACTTCATCATGCAAATATTAATAAAATGTTTAACAAAACCAAACGAAAAGAAAACTAATCTTGAAATAACTTTAGAAAACTATTACTCTGCAAATGGCTATTCTGGTTGCCTCCTTACAAAATCAGTACCTTTGGACATACATCATCACGGTGGCGAAATTACATTTTTCATTGCAACTTGCTTGCTTAACAGTTTCCCATGACACAGTTACGTAATGTTTAACATGAGATAATATTGAATGTTTTCGTATGTCCCAGATACACACTCTCACTCATTCTCATTTAGTCACACAACAACACATTGAATAAATACTTATCTTTTCTGAATTTTATATTACGAAAATGAAAAATAGTTAACGTTTTGAATTATGAAAATTCAAGCAAATTGACTTAACATTTTGTGAACTTCAGAAATGATTCCAAATGATACTAAAAGATAAATGAATCTTAACTGACTTTAATCTTACAAGTGTCGGTTTGGGGTGTTTTAGGTAATTTTCTCTACCTCTGAAACTAAGCTGACATGTTTACATAATCTTCTTTTTAATACCAAAGGGCAGTATATTGAATTTTAACTTAATCGAATAATATTAGATTCTTAGTGGCTTGAACATTCTGTCGCTCGAATTGACACAGGTACCACTTCCCACTGCTAGGCTAGCGACATGTGCGAATGAGTCCTGCTAAGACACGAGCGGCTGTTTCTATCACCGCCAACGGCTCCAAAGCTACGAGCCGTACTGCGAAGTAGATCAATAAATGCTACTGCGTATTTCCTCACGACGTTACAATACGAACTGAGAATATTTTCAAGGATTCTATAGCAGACCGATGGTAATGATATTGGCCTGTAATTTTACAGGTCCGTTCTTTTCCCCTTCTTACATACGAGAGTCACCTGCACTTTTTCCAGTCGTTCGGGACTTTGCGCTGGGCGAGGAATTCACGACAAATGCAACTTAGGTAAGCGGCCAATAATGCAGAGTAGTTTTTGGAAAACCGAACTGGGCTCCCATCCGGACGTCGTGATTTATTTTCTTTCAAATCTTTCAGTTGTTTCTGCTTCTTTCTACGTCGTCCACACGGGGGTCTGTTCGATGGTCAAACGACATTTGGTTTGTAGGTTTCTCCCGGGTGAACGATTTCTTAAACGTGAAATTTAATGCCGATTTGGATTAGAGGAAAGCTCCGGCTGCGTATCTGATCCCTGGACTCAGTCGATGGTCGCGACCTTTAGTACTGTGCTTCGAATACTCTACAGATGGAGTTCACTGGCTGAAACTCGCAACGGCCGCCTGATTTATCGCTCGCTTTTTGCTGCCAACGGCCGATACCTTGGCAAGGACGGCGCTGTTTTCATCAAACGGTGCGTCACTGGCCATACTGCTCTGCCACGCTGCGGGACAGATGCCAGTGAACTCGCCACATATTTTTAGCGTTTCGGCTAACAAAAGCCGGTCGCATTCCATGCGCCGACGCAATTTTTTTTTTACCATGTTTGACATGGACTACCTGCGCCTAACAAGTGATTCTTTTTTTTCTGTTTCCAGGTGCTCGCTGCGACGAAATCCACAAGTTGAGCATTCGTGCTACGCTTGGGGGTAGTAGACTGTGGGTGTTAGGTCCAGAACATTGCGAAGGTGGTGTCAACCCATGTGCAGTTAATTTTTATGGTATTTTTCAATGTCGTCCCCGCTTCAATGTACTGTTCCAATATACAAGATGATGTGCCCGAGTAATTTAAATTGGTTTTATGGCTAGTAGCATAGGTCGGAGGCAAAGAGGAGGTTACCGTTTCGCGGCTGCACGATATTCTTATGGGAATAAGTCGAGTAGACTTTGAGATTCCGCCAGAGAACCTAACTAACTCACAACAATAGCTCAATTTCAGAAGCAGAATCCGTATCTATTATCGCTGCTAGTGAACAACAACAGATACGATAACTGAGCACCGATAACTGGCAAAGAAGGCAGGCTTCACCTTGGCCCGTCTCTCGGAGGTTGTAATCTCTCTCTCTGCCGCTGAGTAACACAATCTATCGATACGACACGATTATAGGCAGTAACCCACATCAGGTATTTCTCTCTTCAAAATATACCGCCGCTTAAGTCATCCCTTTTCAGACGTCCCCAGTCTGCTAATCTTGATGTTAGGAGTAGGTATTACAAAATTGCTTATGTGAATCACCTTAGAAATTCCGATTAATATAGAAGTCGCTGATACGTGCGAGGAAAATTCTTCGGAGAGATTTGACGTTGTGCTACCGCTCGGATTTGGTGACAGCTGTTTCAAAGAAACTGAAGCGTAAAGTGCCGGTCGTACGTTTGTACTGTAGGTTTGCATAACAGTTTTGAACTCAGACTCATAATAAAGACTTCTTTGTTGGGCAACAGCTATAATCGATGTAAAGTTTACTATTGTTCGATATTAGGTTAATACAAATCGATTATTTGTGGACATTGGTACCGTGTACCCGTCACAGTCCCTTTTCGGGTAGAACGGTCGAATCTCAGCTTAGTAATTTCAAAGTTAGAGTCATCGGCTGTACGTCGTGAGTCAGCTTGGACTAGGTATTGTTCAAGGTTCTAGCGTAGCTCTATCGTTGATATAAATCTCATGCCACAGCGAAAGTGCGCCATCGAAACAGACGGATCACCCCTGACGGCATCGATCTACCGAGTGTAGTTCAAAGAAGGCAAGAACTTTCGCGAATTGAGAAACTGATTGTATTGGAGAAAATTCACTGAATGCAAGTTTGGGGTCTATACACTGCTCTGCGGATCTGGAATTTTGTTGTGGATTGTTAACGTGTGTGGGTACTTTAATCCCGTTTCGGGTAGAACGGTCGAATCTCAGCTTAGTAATGTCGAAGTTAGTCAGCGTCATCGGCTGTACGTCGTGAGTCTGGTTGGACGAGGTATTGTTGAAGGTTCTAGCGTAGGTCTACCGTTGATAGAAATCTCAAGCCACAGTGAAAGTGTGCCTTCGAAACAGACCGATCACCCCTGACGGCATCGATCTACCGAGTGTAGTTCAAAGAAGGCAAGAACTTTCGCCAATTGAGAAACTGATTGTATCGGAGAAAAATCTGTGAATGCAAGTTTGAGGTCGTTTGCCTGTGGGGCTTCGCGGATCTGGAATTTTGTTGTGGTTTGTTAGCGTATGTGGGTGCTTTATGTAGAAGAAAACCGGTATACCTTCATAACCGAGTGCAGCGTCGATGCGCACCATCAGTAAAGTAACGTAGAGCGAGATTTGTTGGGCCTTCAGGGAGAGGTTTGCACTAAGTTGTCAGGGATCGCGAAATCGCGACCATGCCTCCGAGACGGAACCAGACCGGTGTGCGCGGCTTGGGCGCTGAGGGCCAGATGCGGGACGACTACTACGAGGACTACTACGATTACGACTACGAGGAGGCGGTGCTGCGCTACAACTGGGTGGAGCTGCTGCCCGCCCTCGTCGTCTACACGCTGACGCTGCTGGTCGGACTGGCGGGCAACTCGCTCATCATCTTCACGGTGTGCCGCTACCGCAAGCTGAAGAACGCCACCAACGTCTTCCTGGCCAGTCTCGCCTCCGCTGACCTGCTGCTGGTCACCGTTTGCGTGCCAGTAAAGGTGAGTCGCCGACCACTTGTTGCTGCAGCGCCGCCGCAGCCGCCAGCCTGCTTCTCTCCCCTCCCTCACTCATTCAGTGCCAGGGCTCGCAGAGGCGCTGCTTCTGAGCGGGAGCACTGGTGGCCGATGCTTGCCATCTGCTCGGCGTACTGTAGCAGCTCGACGTGGAATGGACAGTTTCCACAACGAAACTTTGTCTCGAAACCTGGCAGAAAATCCAAAGAGATTCTGCTCGCATGTGAAGTATATTAGCGGCAGGAAACAATCAATGCGAAGTGACCGTGCGTTTAAAGGCGTTGCAGTCTGGAACCGCAAGACCACTACGGTCGCAGGTTCGAATCCTGCCGCGGGCATGGATGTTTGTGATGTCCTTAGATTAGTTAGGTTTAACTTGTTCTAAGTTCTAGGGGACTAATGACCTCAGCAGTTGAGTCCCATAGTGCTCAGAGCCAACAATCAATGCCTTCTCTGCGCAATAACAAAGGAGATACTATCGAAGACAATGTGGCCAAAGCAGTTTACTAAACACACCCTTCCGAAATGCCTTCACAAAAGAAGACAAACTAAATATTCCAGAATTCGAATCGAGAATAGCTGCCAACATAAGTAACGTAGAAGTAAATACCCTCGGAGTAGTGAATCAACTCAAATCACTTAAGAAAAGCAAGTCTTCTGGTCCAGACTGTGTACCAATTAGGTTCCTTTCGGATTATGCTGATGCATTAGCTCCATACTTAACAATCATATTCAACCGTTCGCTCGAAGAAAGATGCGCACCGAAAGACTGGAAAGTTGCACAGGTCACACCAATATTCAAGAAAGGTAGTAGGAGTAATCCAGTAAATTACAGGCCCATATCGTTAACGTCGATATGCAGCAGGATCTTAGAACATATATTGTGTTCGAACATTATGAACTACCACGAAGGAAACGGTCTATTGACACACAGTCAACATGGGTTTAAAAAACATCGTTCCTGTGAAACACAACTAGCTCTTTATTCACATGAGGTGCTGAGTGCTATTGACAAGGGATTTCAAATCGATTCCGTATTTCTGGATTTCCGGAAGGCATTTGACACTGTACCACACAAGCGGCTCGTAGTAAAATTGCGCGCTTAAGCAATATCGTCTCAGTTATGTGACTGGATTTGCGCTTTCCTGTCAGAGAGGTTACAGTTCGTAGTAATTGACGGAAAGTCATCGAGTGAAGCAGAAGTGATTTCAGGCGTTCCCAAGGTAGTGTTACAGGCCCTTTGCTGTTCCTTATCTATATAAACGTTTTGGGAGACAATCTGAGCAGCCGTCTTAGGTTGTTTGCAGATGACGCTGTCATTTATCGACTAATAAAGTCATCAGAAGATGAAAAAAACTGCAAAACGATTTACACTCCTGGAAATGGAAAAAAGAACACATTGACACCGGTGTGTCAGACCCACCATACTTGCTCCGGACACTGCGAGAGGGCTGTACAAGCAATGATCACACGCACGGCACAGCGGACACACCAGGAACCGCGGTGTTGGCCGTCGAATGGCGCTAGCTGCGCAGCATTTGTGCACCGCCGCCGTCAGTGTCAGCCAGTTTGCCGTGGCATACGGAGCTCCATCGCAGTCTTTAACACTGGTAGCATGCCGCGACAGCGTGGACGTGAACCGTATGTGCAGTTGACGGACTTTGAGCGAGGGCGTATAGTGGGCATGCGGGAGGCCGGGTGGACGTACCGCCGAATTGCTCAACACGTGGGGCGTGAGGTCTCCACAGTACATCGATGTTGTCGCCAGTGGTCGGCGGAAGGTGCACGTGCCCGTCGACCTGGGACCGGACTGCAGCGACGCACGGATGCACGCCAAGACCGTAGGATCCTACGCAGTGCCGTAGGGGACCGCACCCAGCAAATTAGAGACACTGTTGCTGCTGGGGTATCGGCGAGGACCATTCGCAACCGTCTCCATGAAGCTGGGCTACGGTCCCGCACACCGTTAGGCCGTCTTCCGCTCACGCCCCAACATCGTGCAGCCCGCCTCAAGTGGTGTCGCGACAGGCGTGAATGGAGGGACGAATGGAGACGTGTCGTCTTCAGCGATGAGAGTCGCTTCTGCCTTGGTGCCAATGATGGTCGTATGCGTGTTTGGCGCCGTGCAGGTGAGCGCCACAATCAGGACTGCATACGACCGAGGCACACAGGGCCAACACCCGGCATCATGGTGTGGGGAGCGATCTCCTACACTGGCCGTACACCACTGGTGATCGTCGAGGGGACACTGAATAGTGCACGGTACATCCAAACCGTCATCGAACCCATCGTTCTACCATTCCTAGACCGGCAAGGGAACTTGCTGTTCCAACAGGACAATGCACGTCCGCATGTATCCCGTGCCACCCAACGTGCTCTAGAAGGTGTAAGTCAACTACCCTGGCCAGCAAGATCTCCGGATCTGTCCCCCATTGAGCATGTTTGGGACTGGATGAAGCGTCGTCTCACGCGGTCTGCACGTCCAGCACGAACGCTGGTCCAACTGAGGCGCCAGGTGGAAATGGCATGGCAAGCCGTTCCACAGGACTACATCCAGCATCTCTACGATCGTCTCCATGGGAGAATAGCAGCCTGCATTGCTGCGAAAGGTGGATATACACTGTACTAGTGCCGACATTGTGCATGCTCTGTTGCCTGTGTCTATGTGCCTGTGGTTCTGTCAGTGTGATCATGTGATGTATCTGACCCCAGGAATGTGTCAATAAAGTTTCCCCTTCCTGGGACAATGAATTCACGGTGTTCTTATTTCAATTTCCAGGAGTGTAGAATAACTATCTGAATGGTGCGAAAAGTGGCAGTTGACACTAAATAACGAAAAGTGTGAGGTCATCCATCGGAGTGCTAAAAGGAAATTGTTATACTTCGGTTACACGAAAAATCAGTCTAATCTAAAAGCCGCAAATTCAACTAAATATCTAGGTATTACAATTACGAACAACTTAAATTGGAAATAACACATACAAAATGTTGTGGGGAAGGCTAATCAAAGGCTGCATTTTATTGGCAGGACACTTAGAATATGTAACAGACCTACTAAGGAGACTGCCTACACTACGCTTGTCCGTCCTCTTTCAGAATACTGATGCGCGGTGTGTGATCCTTACCAGGTAGGACTGACGGAGTACATCGGAAAAATTCAAGGAAAGGCAGCACGTTTTGTATTATCGCGAAATATGGGAGAGAGTGTCACAGAAATGATACAGGAGTTGGGCTGGAAATCATTAGAGGAAAAGCGTTTTTCGTTGCGACGGAATCTTATCACGAAATTCCAATCACCAACTTTCTCCTCCGAATGCGCAAATATTTTGTTGACACCGACCTACATAGGGTGGAACGATCATATCGATAAAATAAGGGAAATCAGAGCTCGTACGGAAATATATAGGTGTTCATTCTTTCAGCGCGCTATACGAGATTGGAATAATTGTGAAGGTGGTTCGATGAACCCTCTGCCAGGCACTTAAATGTGATTTGCGGAGTATCCCTGTAGATGTAGAATGGACTCAACAAGTCGTTGGAAGTCCCATGCAGAAAAATTGAACCACGCTGCTTCTATAATCGTCCATAACTGCGAAAGTGTTGCCGGTACAGGATTTGTGCTCGAAATAGCCTCTCGATTCTATCCGATAAGCCGGCCGCGGTGACCGAGCTGTTCTAGGCGCTTCAGTCCGGAACCGCGCGACTGCTACGGTCGCAGGTTCGAATTCTGCGTCGGGCATGGAAGTGTGTGTTGTCCTTAGGTTAGTTAGGTTTAGTTAGTTCTAAGTTCAGGGCTTGATGACCTCAGATGTTAAGTCCCATAGTGCTCAGAGTCATTTGAACATCTATCCAATAAATGTTTGATGTGACTCATGTTGGACAATCTGGGTGACCAAATAATTCGCTCCAATTATCCAGAATGTTCTCCAAGCCAGCTGCGAACAATTGTGCCCCAGTGACATTGCACGTAGTAATCAATAAAAGCCGGCCAGTGTGGCCGAGCGGTTCCGGGCGCTGCAGTCTGGAACCGCACGACCGCAACGGTCGCAGGTTCGAATTCAGCCTTGGGCATGGATGTGTGTGATGTTATTAGGCTAGTTAGGTTTAAGTAGTTCTAAGTTCTACGGGACTGATGACCTCAGAAGTTAAGTCCCATAGTGCTCAGAGGCATTTGAACCATTTTTAATCAATAAAAATTCCGTCGTTCTATGGGCACATGACGTCCGTGAAGTAGCCGAACATAACCATTTCCTTATCAATTGAAGACATAAAAGTCTGTAATGAGTCCGCGATAATTTTCTTTTTAGCACTTTTATTTTCACAAGTCCGTCATGATCACATAGATTTCTTTACATTTTATGATCGATTTCGGCTTATCGCCATCTTCAGATCTGTTGTAAATATAAATATTGTTTAAGCGACCAGGTTCAATTAAGAATAAATCTATCCAAGTGATTTATAAAATATAAAATATTTATAGCCATGTATGGCACCTGTCCACATAACATCTTTTATTTATTTGTGTGTGAGGCATGTTTCCCGAAAGTTTGGCCGTACCTTTTTGTAACACCCTGTATATGACAGACGCTCGTTTAGTCGGGGGGGGGGGGGGATTTTAACTAAAGACAACGCATACAGCATTTTAATCTTTATATTGGCGACACTGGTTTACTATGTACTCAGGCTAAAGTGCCCCCTGCTGGCATTAGGTTTTTGTATAAATACTGACGCGATCTGAGTATTAGCAAGCACAAGTTTAACTTGACGATGATTTATATCAGAATATTTTAACGCTATCTATGACTGCCATACATGGCCATAAATATTTTATATTTTATGCATCACTTGTATAGATTTAATATTAACTGAACCTGGTCGCTTACACAATATTTATATTTACAACAGATCTGAAGATGGTGATAAGCCAAAACCGGTCATAAAGTGTAAAGAAATCTATGTGATCAAGGCGGACTTGTGAAAATAAAAGTGCTAAAAATAATCATTTCCTGTTGTGTTCTAACCACTCATCTAACGTAGCATGCCTTCGAATCCTGCTTCTCGGAGCGCCAGACAACAATTCAAGCAATTCGTATTAATGTCTTTTTATTACAGTAAGATAAATTACAATACTTAACTTTTGTGACTTTACAATGGTGATGTCGCAAGCAGTGGGTGACATGCAAATAATGAATTCCCTTCAGTAAACAAAATTCTATTACAAGTCCATTACAGTTCATAAGCCACTGCTGTAGACCTCGTAGACCGGCTATACTTCAACTCGGGCTGTGGCGAGGAGGTGCGGCGCTTATATTCTCTTCGCCTAGACGCCGCTGCTGTTTCGGTGTCTTCCTAGAGAGGGGTCTGTTAGCGTACTATCGGCTGACGACGTCTCACAGCCCTCTCGGCTGTAACGTTCCTGGCTGTCGTGCCGGCGTTTGACGCTACGCCGGAACATTTCCCGTCAATCATCGGTTCAACAGGACCAGAGCACCCAGTCCATTCCTTGTAGACACAGCCCACACCATTGTGGAAGCCACCACCAACTTGCACAGAGCTTCACTGACTACATAGGTCAATGGCTTCTTTGGGTGTGCGCCACACTTGAACCTACCATCGGCTCTTAGGAACTGAAATCGGGTCTCATCCGACGAGGCTACGGTTTTCCAATCATTTAGGGTCCAAACGATGTGGTCACTAGTGTGCTACCGATATTTCCGATGCCATAGCTACGAGAGCTGAAGATCTTCGCCGACACAGCGCCCTCTAGCCGAAACTGTGCAGCTCTACGAGTGCCGCTCCACTTTCGCCCAGTTTATCAAAAGCAGACGACCGAGAACCATCGGTTTAGCTTTGCTTGCTATTGAGACTTTCTTATCTGGACTTTGGATTACACCTGCTTGCTCACCTGTACCAAAGATACGTGTTCATTTATATATGTCCATGCACCAGTGAAAACCTCTTTTACTTTACTTGCAGTACCGATGTGCCTTACCGCACCTGCTCCTACTCGCTTTCTTTCATTCGGCCCCTCTGTCAGTTGTCAGAAGCAGACCCACGCGCCGCCTTCCAGGCGGGATACAATAACTAGACCAATAGAGGTGCTGTTAGCAAAGGCACTCGTCTGCTGCCACAGCCCATTAACGCCAAATTTCGCCTCTCTGTCCTAACAGATAGGTCTGTCGCACGTCCCACATTGATTTCTGCGGTTATTTCACGCATCGTTGCATATCTGGCAGCACTGATAAATCTACGCAAACGCCGCTGCTGCCGGTTGTTCAGTGAAGGACACCGCCCACTGCGTTGCCCTTGGTGAGAAGTAACGCCTGGCATTTGCTATTCTCGGCACACTCTTCACATGGAGGACCAATATTGAATTCAGTAACCATATCGGAAATGGAATGTCCCATGCGTCTAGCTCCAACTACCATCCGCACTCGAAGTCTGTTAATTGTCGTCGTACGGCCAAAATAACGTCGGAAACCTATCACGTGAATTACCCGAATACAAATGACAATGCGCTGCCTTTTTATACCTTGTGCACGCGACACTAATACTAACTGTATGTGTGCATATCGCTATCCCGTGACTTTTGTCACCTCAGTCTACAACTCACCAACTCGAAGTGTCTGTGACTGGCGACGAAAGCGGCACTCGGCTGATTCCGGCGGAGGTTCGAGTCCTCCCTCCGGCATGGGTGTGTGTGTGTTTGTCCTTAGGATAATTTAGGTTATGTAGTGTGTAAGCTTAGGGACTGATGACATCAGCAGTTAAGTCCCATAAGATTTCACACACATTTGAACATTTTGAACATTTGAAAGCAGCACTGCAACATTGTGATGTATTTTTGGTTCAAATGGCTGTCAGCACTATGGGACTTAACATCTGAGGTCATCAGTCCCCTAGAACTTAGAACTACGTAAACCTAACTAACCTTAGGACATCACATACATCCTTGCCCGAGGCAGGATTCGAACCTGCGACCGTAGCGGTCGCGCGGTTCCAGACTGTAGCGCCTAGAACCGCTCGGCCACACCGGCCGGCGCGAGAGAGAGAGAGAGAGAGAGAGAGAGAGAGAGAGAGAGAGAGAGAGAGAGAGAGAAAGAAAGAATGAAGGTGGGGGAGAAGTGCCGTCGGAGGAAGGTAATGACATTTTTTGGCAGTAGTTCCAATGAAAAAAGGATGAAGTAACTACTTTTGATATTCCGGATTGCTCTCCTTTGTTCACAAGGAATACATGGTGAATTGTCGATTCGTACAGAAAGTACAAAAAATTTCAGATGAAAATTTCCTTAAAATTTTTTGCGCTTGGCCAACCATTTAGTCAAACGTCAAAGAGAGAGATTTTTCCATCCATAACAAACTATTACCAGGAGACGTCTTGACAAGCAGCCGCGAGGAAGACACCTTGATTCCCCTTGTACATCAATACGCCACAAGTCACATTATGGTGTGTGGTGGAGGGTGCCTCATGTACCACTGTCACTCCCTCCCCCTCGGCTCACTTTCCAGCTGTCGCAAATGTTGTGCCGTAAGAGATATACGTAGTAGGAAGCAATATAGAGTGTGTTTTGAAGAAGTGTTACATATTCCTATAGGAGATAGTATTGGTCAAAACCAGGAGAAAAGTTCTTGATGGCTCTCGATCTTCCACCATAATCGAATCCATCAACATGTGGTGGCAAATATGAGGTAGCCAAGGAGGTGGAAACGTGGGTTCTACTACGCCAAGACTGCTTGGTAGCTATAACAGGAAAACACAGTTCATTAGCAGAAGTACAAAATAAGAAAGTATTTATTACTTAACTTTGCTGTAGTCTATGATCAGTTGGTTGACAATTATGGAAGACGCGACTAGACTAAGCGTCTGTAGAATGACGTAATTTACAAGTCACAAATCTTGCAGTGACGAATTAATCTCTCATAATGTGGAATGTAGAATCCGGTGAATTTGAAGACTAACTTGGAACGAAGCTACAAAGACTTGATAGCAGCAATGACTGAGTTGCAGACGATGACACTAAACCAGACACTATAGGCAGCGCTGCGTGTGGTTAGCACTCCGTCAGCCCTTCTTCACAGTCAACCACGCACTCTTAGACACATACCTGGTTTCGATGCGAATTGTGTCACATGCATTGCTCACACGCAACTGTAACGTTTACACTCTGTCGATGGATTGGACGTACTCAAATATTTTTAAATATCCTTTTCAGAAATGATTACTATACACTACGTCAACTTATCAAATCTGACTTCCACACTCTAGGTCAACTTAGCACATTTGCTGAGTAGAAGTAGCATATAGATGTCCTTTTTGCAAAGGACAGACAGTTCATATGTAGTGTTACAGGAGGACGAAACTTCTATATAATGCGTTGGAATTAATTTCTAATCACATAATGAAGCCGGAGGTAACTGCTTGGAAATGAACCCGTTCTAAACGGCTTACATTCATGCACAACCACACCATAATAGTATGAAAGGGAAAACACTAGAGTCTCCGGATCGCAGTAGGTATTACTGTTATTCCCTTGTTTTGGTGGCCGGCCGGAGTGGCCGTGCGGTTCTAGGCGCTACAGTCTGGAACCAAGCCACCGCTACGGTCGCACGTTCGAATCCTGCCTCGGGCATGGATCTGTGTGATGTCCTTAGGTTAGTTAGGTTTAATTAGTTGTAAGTTCTAGGCGACTGATGACCGCAGAAGTTAGGTCGCATAGTGCTCAGAGCCATTTAGACCATTTGTTTTGGTGGCCTTGTCATTAATTTTACAATGACAGATTAGATTTGCCAATTCGTATCTGGTAAATAATTTGTTGGATAAAGAGAAAAGTAAAAATAGGACAATAGAAAAAATCTGAAGTCGAATATCATCTTTTGCGTGAAAATTGTGTTCACATCTGATCTGGCACGCCTGTTACTTGAACATGATGAAGGACGGATTGGTGAGGGGAGGGGGAGTGAATTGTACTTCTCAAATGCCTCTAAAAACGATTATATGACACGAGTGATCGTGTTATTCTACATTTGGGTATATGTCGTCTCTTGGATATACACAGAATATAAACATGCTGAACCATAAATCAGTGATTAAAATAAATGAAAAGCACCAATTTTCTTTTGTTCTACAATATTACGTTTATTGTGTTAACCGGTTTTCAGATTACAAGGCCATCTTCAGACATTTGCTGAGTATTGTCACCAAAAAAGTTAGTGTTTGCAAGAAACATTGGCAGAGAAGTAACACGTCTAGACTGAAGCAGAAACATACAGTAACATCTTTGACAGTGTGGTTTTTGAACGACTTCCAGAACACCTCATTGCTGTGCGGAGCTTGGTAACCAAGTGGCAGCAGCATGATATCCTTTGAAAATGACCATTTCTACGTCACCTAGGGACTCTTGAAGGCTTTTCGTACGGTCCTGGATTCAGTTTCGCGACATGACCCTTATAAATTATCCGATGCATCTATATATGAATTAGAGCTCGGAAATATCTACATGTTTCCTGTTGGTTGCAATGCTAAGGAAACTACAGTGAACTGCGGTTTACCTTTTACAGGTTGCCAGCCACGAGAGACCAGTCTTAGGATAGGTATATACTCACATAAAATGTGGCCGCCACTCCTGTGCAGCAGAACAAGAACCGAACGTATATGCTGCATGACCCCGAAATGAGATGCAGGTGTTATAACTGCACTTATATTATCGTGTGGTTGTCTGGATCTCGACAATTTTACTAATACACTGACTAGTTTCAGACATTGCCTATCTTCAAAAGGACATGAAATAGATTGGTGGAAAATAGCGCAGCGGACTTGTCTGTACATGTCATTAGCCAAATAATGCAGCCGAAAGGTGTCAGGCAATTAATAATATATTTTTTGTCCTGAAAAATATAAATCTGTGTGATATAAATTTCAAAAATTATTACGAATCCCTCTGAATTGTAGACTGTACAGAAATATATGAGAGGTTTCGCATAATTTGAGAATGAGGGGTGACTTTATTTTGAGCCTAAAATCATCATACGTAAGACGGATTGGCATTTTACGTCCGCACTGATTTGAACTCATAGCTCGGCGAAATACGTGTTTCAGTAAGCATTCTTTTGTTGAACGCCTCTCTCTCTCTCTCTCTCTCTCTCTATCTATCTATCAATCTCCCTCTATTGTTTCCGGCTACCACCACAAAATATCCACAACGTAAGGAACGGTATTGTTTGTGCGGATTAAAGCATCGAAAATTAAGTGCACAAAATGTTTTTTGTAAAACACGGTACAAAGACGTAATTGATAGACAAACAGGCGGATGGATACAGCAATACCACAAAGGGGTCGCAACAGTGGTAAAGAACGGCAGGCTTTGATTAAAAACAGAACACCGCTAGCAATATTTAATATATCGGGCTTTGAACACCCGTATTTGAAAAAAGTCTACGAGTAATGTATGGTCACAGGCTTTCGCGACTGCGGTTGCTTTGAGTAAAGATGTTGTCACAACGTAAAATGCCAACAGCATACACCGTTTCAGTTATGCGCTGAAAGCGACATTCTACATAATCGCTATTGGCTACTTTCCTTCTTCACTGTCTACTCGCTGTCCATTTTCCAGATAACAGATTGTTGCCACACGTTTACACAAAAACTATTTCGGTTTAATATACCACCACTTGCGGACTTCATGAAGAGACGTAAATTTAGATAATGCGGAGATAATAATGGAGAGATGTATGATGTGAATTACCACGAAGAACAAAGGTATAAACAATTAAATCATAAAACAGGGTGAAGTGGAAGATGTAATTAACACAGCAATGAAAATAATATGGTGTTTGGCAGCATTTGTACCTAGGCGATGGTAGAGAGACCAGACAAGTTCTTTGCGGGTTCCAAGAGGTAAGAAAATACCAAGGCGAAGATCGGTTGGGAGTGAGTAGATGGTATCAGAAAAAGTACAGGAAGAAAAATTAGGGTTTAATATCCAGTCAACGACCATGATACTACAGACCGAGGAGAAGTTACGCTTGAGGAAAGGATATAAAAGGCATGACGGCCTGTGAGGAAAGTTGAGAAGAAGTCAAACGTAGAATTGAAGAGCTTGAGATTTCGAGGAAATTAAGTGTAAGGCTCTCGGATTAAACAGAGTGTAAAGCAGGGATGCCACCTTTAATCCCTTCTGTTCAATAAAAGGTGTACCGGTATGAAATGACCGTTAAGATACAAATGTGTCGATAGGGAACATTTCTTGTGAACGAGCCTTAATTTTTTTTTTGTTTGCTTGGTATGACATCTGTCAAAGAAATTTAGAATACATCAAGTCATGGAACAAACAACATCATATGTTTTCATCCTGTTAACAATGTCGAATTTTGTACCAGAAAGTGATGATTTGCGGAAAGCATTAATTTTCAGTTTTCATTTGAAAAAAATGGCTGCGGAGTCGCATCGAATGCTTGTCGAGGCATATGGTAATGATGCTCTATCAGAAGCAACATGCAAAAGATGGTTTGAACGGTTCAGAAATAATGATTTTTATGTAAGAAATGAAGAACGTGGAAGACCACCAAAAAAGTTCGAAGACGCCGAATTGCAAGCAATATTGGATGAAGATGATACTTTGAGTCAGACGCAAATGGCAGTAATGCTAAATGTTGCACAACAAAGAATTTCTGACCATTTGAAAGCCATGGGAAAGATCCAAAAGTGTGGAAAATGGGCGCCACATCAATTGAATGAAAGACAGATGGAAAACCGAAAAACCATTTGTCAAATTTTGCTTCAAAGACATGAAAGAAAATCAATTTTGCATCGAATTGTTACTGGCTACGAAAAATTAATTTATTTTAAGAATCCTAAACGGGAAAAATCATGGGTTCAACATTGACTGCAAAACCAGATCGATTCGGCAAGAAGACAATGCTCTGTGTTTGGTGGGATCATTAAGGTGTGGTGTATCACGAGCTTCTATAACCTGGGGACACTGTGAATACTAATCGCTACAGAAAACAAATGATCAATTTGAACTATGCATTCATCGAAAAAAGAGCAGAATGGGCCAGAAGACATGGCAGAGTATTTTTTTTACACGACAATGTACCTGCACACAAAACAAAACTGCTACCCCACCCGCCGTATTCACCAGACTTGGCCCCTTGCGACTACCATTTGTTTTCATCAGTGGGACACGCATTGGCTGAGGAACTCTTCGATTCCTACGAAGAAGTCGAAAATTGGGTGTCTGGTTGGTTTGCTTCAAAAGACGAACATTTCTATTGGCGTGGTGTCCACAAAATGCCAGAAAGTTGGTCAAAGTATATGGAAAGCAATGGTCAGTACTTTGATTAAAATGTTTTTACTTTTCAATTCAAAATCATTGTTTCATTTACACAAAAAAAGCTCATTTCATACCGGTACACCTAGTACATACACCGAAGAAGCAATGACGGAAATAAAAGAAAAGTTAGAGAGTGGTATTGAAATTCAGGGTGAAATGATAAGATTCGCTAATGATATTACTACACTCAGCGAAAGCGGAGAAGAACTATAGCATATGTTCAATGAATTGTATAATCTAATGATTACAGAATATGAACTGAGAGTAAACAGGAAAAATACCAAACAAATGAGAAGTAGCAGAAGTGAGTGCAGCGAGAAACTTAACAGCAAAGTTGATGATCAGGAAGTAGACGAAGTTAAGGAATTCTGCTACCTTGGAAGCAACATAATTCATGGTGGACGACGCAAGGATGGCATGAAAAGCTGACTAGAACAGACAAAAGGGCCATTCCCCACCAATAGGAATGTACTGATATCAAAGATAGACCTTAATCTGAGGCAGAAATTTCTAAGTATGCACTGTGAGAAAACCGGAATAGAAGAGACTAGAAGCATTTGAGATGTGATGCTACAGAAGAATATTGAAAATTGAGTGGACTGATAAGATAAAGAATGAGGAGGAGGGTTTCCGTAGAATCGTCGAAGAAAGGAATAAATGGAAGACACTGACAAGAATAAGGGACAAAATGATGAGACATGTATTAATAAATTAGGGAATAAATTTCTATTCTGTTTTATTTTTCTTGCAACGTAACTTCGTCTAGTTTAATTTCCCCAATTTTGATGGTCAGTTTGTCGATAATCTCATTTCCGTTACTCTTCATTACTTTGGTCTGTCTCTGGTAAACTCTTTGTTCATACTTGAGCCGTGCGGTGCTCGCATTGATGTCGTTCATAGCTTGGCATCCTGTAATAGCGATGGTGGCGTCTCGTTTGTGTTCACTGGCGCCACTACGTTTGCTCGCGTTGTCTGTGCATGAGTAGCAGCACCAGCGCTTATTGATAGCGCGTACTGTGGTGCCATCTTTGGGGCGGCGTCTAGTATTTCCGGGTCGTCGTGTGTCGAGCGAGTTGTGACGGAGCAGCAGTGAGGTCTGGGCAGCCAGTACTCGCCCGACCGCTGGCGACTTACATGCACTGTCCGACGGGAGGATGTGGTCGCGACAGTGCACGACCACGTCAAGGACCGGATTCAGCAAGTTTTAGTTGAATGTAGCATGATATTAGAGTATTGCAACTTTCACCTGTGTGTGTGTGTGTGTGTGTGTGTGTGTGTGTGTGCCCTTCGAAGTGACCTCATGGCAATAAGTTGTCAGTCGACGATTTATACTGGGCTCTTTCCCGTGCCTGGCTTGAGTGGGGATGACCCTTGGTTGGTCGTTCGGTCGGTCGTCGCAGCGAATGACGTGCATTTGCTCTCCCGACCGCTTCTGACTTCTGTGTTTGTGCCGACTTATGATTCGTCCATGTTGTTTCACAGTGACTGGTTTTAGTAATGTGAGTTGTTGGCGGAATTGTTTTGCTCGGTCCGTCTGTATCTTGTGGTTTTGAATGAGCAGTTCTTTTAATGCTGTCTGCGTACTGGATTTGGTGGGGAGAAGGCGAACGGACACCAGGTCGGTTGGGGGCGCAGCAGCGAGCACGTTTGTGCAGCGCGAGGCCTCTGGCGACGTGCTGCCACTGCCAGATCGAGGAGGGGCAGCTGCGGGAGCGACGACTTCGTTGCACACCCAACCCTGGACGTTCAAGTTGAGTAAAGAGTAAACTACTAATGTAACCTCGACTATTCTGAGATATCGCCTTTGGTCGGCGGGTTGCTGCTCCCAGGGCCGCTGAGCCTGGCGGCAACGAGTGAAGTGTTTCGAGGCGGTGAAATATTGCGGGCGTTTTTCTCTAATTGTTATTCATCATTGAATTTAGTATTATTCTTATTAGTGAATTGCAACCACCGGTATTTTCTGCCTTGCGGCTACTAACGCCCCAGTTACCTGCCCTGGAGGTTAGCGTACGTTTCTGGCAGTATACGTTTCCTCGTCGTGTTAATGCTGTCCGACACTGCGTGTAGTTCGACAGCCTCTTGTATTGTACTGTGCATATTTTTTTTTTAGGGAGGTCTACCTTGGTTCTAGTGTTCCCTTCGGCCTTGGGTGTTTTCTGCAGACGTAGTGCTCTGTCTCTTCGCCCTTGCCTAATGATATTCCATCGTTGTACCGGTGATCGGACATTAGGGGGATTGGTTAGCCGGTCGGTCGGCGCTTAAGCTGCCCCTAGTTTGAGTTGCCATCCTGTTACGTGAGTACAACTCCTGGCTGCCTGTCTCACCTTACCTTATGTTTGAGTTACCTTCCCAGGCGGACCCTTGGAACACTTGCTGAGAACTGCTTGTTCTCATTCCTTAGATAGTGATGTATGTTTTAACCATATTTGTAATTTTCTAATTATTGTTGGTGTGGCCTTCAGCCGAGCAATAATTTCACTTCTTTGGTGATAAGGCCTTCAGCCGTGTTACAGTAAGTTTTTTTTTTAAAGCAAACTTGTTTTAAAAGCAAGGTATTTATTTTAAAAGTGCTATTTGGAATTGTTTTTCTGACTTTTAATTCTGGCCTTCAGCTCTTTGTTATCTGTAACTGTTTGTGGCTTTCAGACGAGTGATAATTTCACATTTATAATAAGGCCTTTAACTGTGTTACAGTTTGTTTTAAAACGATTATTTATCTTAATATGTATTATTTGGAATTGTTCTTCTGACTTCTAATTCATACCTTCAGCCGTTTGTTGTTTGAGGTTATTGTTGGTGGCCTTCGGCCCTAAAATTGTGGATTTTTGTTTGTTTGTTTAGACCTTCAGCTGTCATACAGTAAATTGCGTTTTTTAAGAGATTGTTTTAAAATTTTAATTTCTTTAGATAAATTTTACGTATTTGTTGTGCAACCGAGAGTAACTGATAACGGCCCCATCCACAATCGTCACCTTACCCTGCCCCATCCTGAGAAACCAGCTCTCAATACTCTGTTCACATTAGACTACTCATTCCGTTCGACAGCTTCTGCAATTCTTCCTGAGTTTCACTGAAGATAGGAATGTGATCAACGAATCTTATTATTGGTGTCCTTCTACCGTGAATTTTATTCCTATTCCTGAACCTTGCTTTTATTTCCGTCCTTGCTTCTCCGATATCTAACCTGAACAGAAGGAGCGAAAGATTATATCCTAATCTTAAACACTTAGTAATACGAGCGTTTCGTTCTTGGTCTTTTATTCGCATTTTTCGGTCTTGTATTTTATCCATCTGTCCTCATACGTTTCGCCTACTTCTCAGAGAATTCAGAACATTTTACTTTGCCGTACGCCTTTTGTCAATCGACAAATCCTAAGAATTTGTCTTGATTTTTCTCAAGTCTTTCTTCCTTTCTCAAGCACAACGTCGGAACTGCTTGTCTGGTACCTCTACCTTTCTTGAAGTGATGTGTACATCTACATTTACACTCCGCAAGCCACCCAACGATGTGTAGCGGAAGGCAATTTATGTGCCACTGTCATTACCTCCCTTTCCTGTTCCACTCGCGTACGGTTCGCGGGAAGAACGACTGCCGGAAAGCCTCCGTGCGCGCTCAAATCTCTCTAATTTCACATTTGTGATCTCCTAGGGAGGTATAAGTAGGGGGAAGCAATATATTCGATACCTCATCCAGAAACGCACCCTTTCGAAACCTGGACAGCAAGCTACACCGCGATGCAGAGCGCCTCTCTTGCAGAGTCTGCCACTTGAGTTTGCTAAACATCACCGTAAAGCTATCACGGTTACCAAATAACCCTGTGACGAAACGCGCCGTTCTTCTTTGGATCTTCTCTATCTCCTCAGTGAACCCGACCTGGTACGGATCCCACACTGATGAGCAATACTCAAGCATAGGTTGAACGAGTGTTTTGTAAGCCACCTCCTTTGTTGATGGACTACATTTTCTAAGGACTCACCCAATGAATTTCAGCCTGGTACCCGCCTTACCAACAATTAATTTTATATGATCATCCACTTTAAATTGTTCCGCACGCATACTACCAAATATTTTACAGAAGAAACTGCTACCAGTGTTTGTTCCGCTATCATATAATCATACAATAAAGGATCCTTCTTTCTGTGTATTCGCAATACATTACATTTGTCTATGTTAAGGGTCAGTTGCCACTCCCTACACCAAGTGTCTATCCGCTGCAGATCTTTCTGCATTTCACTGCAACTTTCTAATGCTGCAACTTTTCTGTATACTACAGCATCATCCGCGAAAAGCCGCATGGAACTTCCGACACTATCTACTAGGTCATTTATATATATTGTGAAAAGCAATGATCCCATAACACTCCCCCGTGGCACGCCAGAGGTTGCTTTGTCTGTAGACGTCTCTCCATTGAGAACAACATGCTGTGTTCTGTTTGCTAGAAACTCTTCAATCCAGCCACACAGCTGGTCTGATATTCCGTAGGCTCGTACTTTGTTTATCAGGCGACAGTGCGAAACTGTATCGAACGCCTTCCGGAAGTCAAGGAAAATAGCATCTACCTGGAAGCCTATGTCTAATATTTTCTGGGTCTCATCGATAAATAAAGCGTGTTGGGTCTCACACGATCGCTGTTTCCGGAATCCATGTTGATTCCTACAGAGTAGAGTCTGGGTTTCCAGAAATGACATGATACGCGAGCAAAAAACATGTTCTAAAATTCTACAACAGCTCGATGTCAGATATATAGGCCTATAGTTTTGCGCATCTACTCGACGACCCTTCTTGATAACTGGAATTACCTGTGCTCTTTTCCAATCATTTGGAACCTTGCGTTCCTCTAGAGACTTGCGGTACACGGCTGTTAGAAGGGGGGCTAGTATTTACGCGTATTCTGTGTAGAATCGAATTGGTATACTGACAGCCATATCACATATTCTCAATTTAAATTTTCATTCCTCTGTGTATTATTCAGCAATGAATACCAGATAGCTAATAATTGTAATACTGCCTACAGGAAAATTAAAGAGACCTTTGGAGAAAAGAGAACCACTCGTATGAATATCAAGAGCTCAGATGGAAACCCAGTTCTAAGCAAAGAAGGGAAAGCAGAAAGGTGGAAGGAGTATATAGAGGGTCTATACAAGGGCACTGTACTTGAGGACAATATTATGGAAATGGAAGAGGGTGTAGATGAAGATGAAATGGGAGACACGATACTGCGTGAAGAGTTTGACAGGGCACTGAAAGACCTGGGTCGAAACAAGGCCCCTGGAGTAGACAACATTCCATTAGAACTAATGACGGACTTGGGGGAGCCAATCCTGACAAAACTCTACCATCTGGTGAGCATGATGTATGAGACAGGCGAAAGACCCTCAGACTTAAAGGAGAATATTATAATTCCAATCCCAAAGAAAGCAGGTGTTGACAGATGTGAAAATTACCGAACTATCAGTTTAATAAGTCACAGCTGCAAAATACGAAAGCGAATTCTTTACAGGCGAATGGAAAAACTGGTAAAAGCCGACCTCGGGGAAGATCATTTTGGATTCCGTAGAATTAATGGAACACGTGAGGCAATACTGACCTTACGACTTATCTTAGAAGAAAGATTAAGGAAAGGCAAACCTACGTATCTAGCATTTGTAGACTTAGAGAAAGCTTTCGACAGTGTTGAATGGAATACTTTCTTTCAAATTCTGAACGTGGCAGGGGTAAAATACAGGGAGCGAAAGGCTATTTACAATTTGTACAGAAACCAGATGGCATTTATTAGGGTCGAGGGACATGAAAGGGAGGCAGTGGTTGGGAAGGGAGTGAGACAGGGTTGTAGCCTCTCCCCGATGTTATTCAATCTGTATATTGAGCAAGCAGTAAAGGAAACAAAGGAAAAGTTCGGAGTAGGTATAAAAATCCATGGAGAAGAAATAAAAACTTTGAGGTTCACCGATGACATTGTAATTTTGTCAGAGACAGCAAAGGACTTGGAAGAGAAGTTGAACGGAATGGAGAGTGTCTTGAAAGGAGGACATAAGATGAACATCAACAAAAGCAAAACGAGGCTAATGGAATGTAGTCGAATTAAGTCGGGTGATTCTGAGAGAATTAGATTAGGAAATGAGACACTTAAAGTAGTAAAGGAGTTTTGCTATTTGGGGAGCAAAATAACTGATGATGGTCGAAGTAGAGAGGATATAAAATGTAGACTGGCAATGGCAAGGAAAGCGTTTCTGAAGAAGAGAAATTTGTTAACATCGAATATTGATTTAAGTGTCAGGAAGTCTTTTCTGAAAGTATTTGTATGGAGTGTAGCCATGTATGGAAGTGAAACATGGACGATAAATAGTTTGGACTAGAAGAGAATAGAAGCTTTCGAAATGTGGTGTTACAGAAGAATACTGAAGATTAGATGGTTAGATCACATAAATGAGGAGGTATTGATTAGAATTGGTTAGAAGAGGAGTTTGTGGCACAGCTTGACAAGAAGAAGGGACCGGTTGGTTGGACTTGTTGTGAACCATCAGGGGATCATAAATTTAGTATTGGAGGGCAGCGTGGTGGGTAAAAATCGTAGAGGGAGACCAAGAGATGAATACAGTAAGTAGATTCAGAAGGATGTAGCTTGCTGGGAGATGCACAGGATAGATTAGCATGGAGAGCTGCATCAAATCAGTCTCAGGACAACAACAGTAACAATAATTCTGATGAATATGACTATCAAATATGTTTGAGTTATAGTGGTTTAGAGGAGTGTGCTGTACTCCTAAGTAGCCAAACAGCACGCCAAGTAACGGCACCGCGGAGAGTGCTACGTTTGGCGGAAGAAGCAGCTCCAAATAAAGACAGCATCGAGGACGAGACCATCTTGGGCGGTCCACGGACGCACCCTCGCGGGCGTCAGCCCACGCACTGCAGCCGCGGGCCATAATGAGACGGCCGGCTAGGACGCTGCGCCCTCCTTCTTGGGCACGAGCGCGTGCCTGACAGCGACGAAGACGGATGGCGGGCAAAACTGCGAGGGCGGCGGGTGGACCGAGGCAGCGGCGGCGGCGGCGGCGGCGGCGGCGGCGGCGGCAGAGAGCCGATCGCTCGGGCGCCACTCGACTGGATTACGCCGTCGCGCGCCGCGGGGCAGCCACGTAAATATTGGCAGCGCCGATGTTCTCGTCTCAGGTGCGCCGGGACGCGTCAGTACAAGGCAGCAGTTGCCGCGTCACGCGTCTTGCTGCGGCGCAGAAAGGCTTAGGGGAACGGAAAGAATACGCGTATAATGTGCCACTTGCACTAAAGCTGATAAATATGAATAAATACACTGAAACACAGACAAAAAAAAACCCTCACCATCCAAGGGCTCCGTACAAACTTAATAAAATGATCGTATGACATTAATGGCCAGGACACCCATCTGGTTAAATCGACCGCTTACTGCAAGTCTTTTATCTGATAACAAGTCTCCGATTTGTGTGTCAGGACAACACAACACCCAGTCCCTGAGAGGAGAAAGTCTCCGACCCACCACGGAATCGAACCTGGGCGTCCAGCGTTGCAGCCAGCCATGCTGACCTGTCAGCTACAGAGGCAGATTGCCAACTTAATTATGTACGAGGGTAATCCCAAAAGTAAGATCTCGTATTTTTTTATAAGTACATAGACCTGTTTATTTCTACAATAATTTACATCAGTTTATAGCTTGAACATTTAGCTATTTTTCGACATAATCACCATTTCTGTCGATGCATTTTTGTAGACGCTGTGGCAGTTTCTGTATGCCCATGTCATACCAGCTCGTCGCCATGCTGTTCAGGAAGTTATGCATCTCTTCTTTCACCTCGTCGTCGGAGCTGAATCGCTTTCCGGCCAAATGTTCTTTTAACCTAGGGAACAGGTGATAGTCACTGGATGCCAAGTCCAGACTATAGGGTGGGTGGGTGATTATGTTCCACTGAAACTGTTGCGGGAGAGCAACGGTTTGCCGAGTGATGTGTGCTCGAGCGTTGTCATGGAGAATGTGTACGCTCTTGCTCAACATTCCTCTCCTCCGTTTCTGAATTGCCCGTTTGAGTTTTTTCAGAGTCTCATAGTGCCTGTCAGCGTTAACTGTGCTCCCAGTTGGCATAAAGTCGACCAACAGTACTCCTTTCCGGTCCCAAGAAACGGTTCTCATGACTTTGAAGGCAGACTGTGTTCGTTTGAATTTCCGCGGCTTTGGCGAAGAAGGATGCCGCTACTGGTGTGATTGTTGCTTGATCTCAGTAGTGTGCCCAGGTTCCGTCACCCGTGACAATTGAGTCCAGAAAGTTGTCCTGTTCGGCTGCAAGGCGGTGAAGAAATGCGCGGGAAGCATCAACTCGTTGCCGCATGTGGTCCTCAGTCAGCATGCGTATCACCCATCTTGCGCACTCCTTCCGGCAGTTCAATGCTTCCGGTAAAATTCTGTGAGCGGTGCTTCGGGAAACCTCAGGAACCAACGTGCAGATATCATCCAGGGGGATCCGCCGATCTCCACGTAAGCTTTGCTCAACCTTCAACACTGTCTCCTCAGAAATTGACGGTCTCCCGCTCCTTTATTCGTCATGAATTTCGGTCCGACCAGCTGCAAACTTTCCACACCACTTACGAACATTTTTGACATCCATGCACGACTCACGATACACTTCCGTCAATTGGTGATGGATTTCAATCGGCGCAGTGCCCTTTGCGTTCAAAAACCGAATAACTGCACACAATTCGCACTTGGCGGTAACATCCAACGGGAGCTCCATTCTCAAAGGCTGCCAAGCCAAGACTGAGCGCCTCACCCTCAGCGCGGCGTGCGCATGTTTACACACAGCGCGTGAAGCACTCTTCATAACAGTGTGACCAACTGCAACACAAACAGAGTTCTGTACTTATAAAAAGATAGGAGACCTTAATTTTGGGATTATCCTCCAACATCGATAGTTAACGCATCCCAGAAAAGGAGAATCTCGACGAAGTTTGCCTGTTACTGATATCATTGCTGCAGGATATCGGTCTCGAGAATTCCACGAATTTCGAGAATTTTTTAATTTTAGGTTTAAGTTTTTGTTTAATTTCTCATTCGCTGTTGTAATTTTTCATATACTTTATTAATTCTGGAGCTATGTTTTCATGCTATGCTAATTATCAGTTTCAAATGCGGGGACGTTCCCTGCTCTCGTCCCTGTTGCGATTGCTGATAAGATTTGGTGGAAGTCTTCACAGGTGAAAATGGTACAGTGGGCCATAGGGTTACTGTCGTTACGCAAATGTTAAATTTTTCTGTGGAATGCTTCAAAGGATATTTCATGTGGTATCAAAATCTCACCACAAACAACGGAATGGTAATGGCTCTGAGCACTATGCGACTTAACTTCTGAGGTGACCCAGTCGCCTAGAACTTAGAACTAATTAAACCTTACTAACCTAAGGACATCACACACATCCATGCCCGAGACAGGATGCGAACCTGCGACCGTAGCGGTCGCTCGGCTCCAGACTGTAGCGCCTAGAACCTCAAGGCCACTCCGGCCGGCACGGAATGGTAATCTTGCATCAGTTGTTCATTATTATTTTGCTCTGAAACATTGCAGATGTTGCACGAATTGAAGGAGTAGGCTGGCAGGTAGTGTTTGTACGGGGTGACAATTATTGATCCATATGTGAACGCTGTCGTTTGCCACGGTTCCTGTTTTTCCCTTGGTTTACTCCTGTTTGGAGTTTCCGCGCTTTCCTTGCGCCCGCTGGGAGTAGGCGCTGTGTGACGTGCCGAGGGCGAACGAGGCAGTTGAGCCGAGTGTTTGGCCCTGGACGACCGTCTGCAGCGGGACGCTCGGTCCCTCTATGCTAACTCTGGATGGGCCCAAAACTCGGGGCGTGAGGACACAAGAGGCCGTAAATCTATGGACAACGTTTGTTTTCCGTTCATGGGCTGGGGAAGCTACGAAGTCCGTCTGCGGCTGCCAATAACCTCCAGAAGGCGGTGTCGTCACTGAACGTAAGATTTTTCATCTAGTTAGTGCGGCAGCCGTCGTCTGGCGGGGCCAGTCTCCCGGTGTTGTGTGAGCAACGTTTCTCTGCTTTGAGTTTGTGATGTTACTGCCCCCTTGCTTGATCGTGCATTCAAACGCCATGCTGAATTAAGGCGCGCGTCGGAAAGAAACAAAACGAAAAGAAAATTTTTTTGGCTGTGGACCTTCTGCAAGCCGTTGTTTTTCCACGGTCGGCGTAGGTCACTGTTTGGATAAGCACGTTGTAAAATGTTAAATAACCTTGTACTGTCTGGCGGAGAGATAGAGCCAATTAATTTTACGGATGTCTGAAATGCGAGATTATGTTAATGTTCGCCAGTGTCTGTTGTGTTTTAGTACGTAGGCATATTTAACTTTAGTCGTTGTTATTGTCTATATATTCTTGTGTTAAGAAGTTCAGTCCCCATGGCATTTAAGTGCTCTATTTATTTTACTTAAGGTAGTGATAGTGAGACAGGGCTGTAGCCTCTCCCCGATGTTATTCAATCTGTATACTGAGCAAGAAGTAAAGGAAAGAAAAGAAAAATTTGGAGTAGGAATTAATATCCATGGAGAAGAAATAAAAACTTTAAGGTTCGCCGATGACATTGTAATTGTCAGAGACAGCAAAGGACTTGGAAGAGCAGTTGAACGGAATGGATAGTGTCTTCAAAGGAGGATATAAGATGAACACCAACAAAAGCAAAACGAGGATAATGGAATGTAGTCGAATTAAGTCGGGTGATGCTGAGGGAATTAGATTAGGAAAGTAAAGTAGTAAAGGAGTAAAGTAGTAAAAGAGTTTTGCTATTTGTGGAGCAAAATAACTGATGATGGTCGAAGTAGAGAGGATATAAAATGTAGACTGGCAATGGCAAGGAAAGCGTTTCTGAAGAAGAGAAATTTGTTAACATCGAGTATTGATTTAAGTGTCAGGAAGTCGTTTCTGAAAGTATTTGTATGGAGTGTAGCCATGTATTGAAGTGAAACATGGACGATAAATAGTTTGGGCAAGAAGAGAATAGAAGCTTTCGAAATGTGGTGCTACAGAAGAATGCTGAAGATCAGATGGGTAGATCATATAACTAATGAGGAGGTATTGAATAGGATTGGGGCGCAACTTGACTAGAAGAAGGGATCGGTTAGTGGAACATGTTCTGAGGCATGAAGGGATCACCAATTTAGGCCGGCCGAGGTGGCCGAGCGGTTCTAGGCGCTACAGTCTGGAACCGCGCGACCGTTACGGTTGCAGGTTCGAATCCTGCCTCGGACATGGATGTATGTGATGTCCTTAGGTTAGGTAGGTTTAAGTAGTTTTAAGTTCTAGGGTACTAATGACCTCAGAAGTTAAGCCCCATACTGCTTAGAGTCATTTGAATTTTTTGATCAACAATTTAGTATTGGAGGGCACCGTGGAGGGTAAAAATCGTAGAGGGAGAGCATGAGATGAATACACTAAGCAGATTCAGAAGGATGCAGGCTGCAGTACGTACGGGGAGATGAAGCAGCTTGCACAGGATAGAGTAGCATGGAGAGCTGCATCAAACCAGTCTCAGGACTGAAGACCACAACAACAACTACAAGGTAGTGCTAGAGTTTCTATTTGGTAATCCGCCTAGCCACTACTGATGTCGGTTGCTCGGTATGTCTGAGACGTTGTGGCTAGTCGGATGAGACCGTTGTTGACTTGCTCTCCTCAGCTCCGAAGTCCCTTATTGATACTACGGCGGTAATTTGCAGAAGTCATCAATTCTTGAGAGCACAAATAAAGCTACCTTTGCTTCTGTAATTTTCGTCCGCTGGCCAGCAAGCTTTGGTTAATGATTTAAAATCGCCAACTGGTCTTCGTCCAACCTAGTGGCGCGTGTTAGACGAGTTCCCTTTCCAGTCCGGGTAAATGCTTCCTCCTCCTGGTGGAGCCATCTTCTTTCCCGAGCCACGCTGGGGTAAGAGTTGCCTGAGTGTCTATTGCCGCTCGATGTTCCAGGAGAATGAAATAAGAGGTTAATTATCTACTCCACCGTTATGCCCAAGAAAGGCGAATTAGTGTAGTTCAGGATAACCTAAGTATTGTACACTATTAAGATAGTTCTAGGTTGGAGAAATGTTGTCTGGTAAAATGTAGCCTTCTGTGTCGGTAATCCAGCGTATTCCACGATACAACATTGTTATAGAACTGAAATATTTGGTTTTGATACAGTTGCTGAGACGTGACCTAATTATTTGCTATTGATGTTAATTACTTTAAGTGAATCGTCTTTAATTTGTGGTTGTAATCCTTAATGAGTGATCGTCCTTAATAGTGTAACATTTGATGTACGTCTGATTGTCCCTTATGTCACCTACTAACTTCATTCAGAGGCTGGAAAGGTGATCCTTGTTCAAGTTTAAGAGACTTTATTAACCGCTGATCTTTATTGTTTATGATCTTAAAAATGTTTGTTATAAAGGAATAATTTTAGATTCCTATTGTTTATTAAGTAATTCTCAAGTTATATAGCAAATATTACGAGTGCAAATATTCTCTCATTGTTATACTTGCTTCTTCTGTGGTTTACACTGAAGGGTGTAACAATAAATGCAAAATCTGAAGTGAAGCGTTGGGGCGAATTAATCCTTTCCCTTATCACTACCGTTAAAGATAACTGATTGTTTGTCGCTTGTTACTGAAGTTGGTTGGGACAAAAGTTTATTGATTGACCCTGTAGAAAGAGTATATCAATATGAAATAAAATAGTCGTAACTTCTGAACAGTTAAGGACGTTCAAATTGCACTGTTGGCCGTGGGCATGATGGGAATTAGTATGTGCGTGTGCACGCTCCTTGTTGTCGGCCACTTGCACGTGAGAATGAACGGCGTGTTTGAGCATATAGCGCTTGTGAAGGCCTACTATGAGAGCAACAACAGCCCAACTGCGGCTCAAAGGAAGTTTGCAAACCAGTTCAAGCTGGAGCCAACGGTCCAAGTGTGCTAACAATAAAGCATTTGATTCGCAAGTTAGAGAGAACCGTTAGTGTTCGTGATTACAGTGTTGGCAATGTCGTTCATTGACACTCGCTGTTTTTCAAAACAGATCCAGGAAATCGAACAGACGAGCTGCACAACAGGTGGGAATCAACCTGGAGATACTGCGACCAATTGTTGTTCAAGACTTGCATGAATCAACCGGGAGATACTGCGACAAATTGTTGTTAAAGACTTGCATCTCTTCCCCTGCAAAATTCAAACCCATCAGCCATTAAGTCCCAGGACCATGGAACAGCGGTTGTCTTTCGCCAAAACTATTGTCCACAGAATTGACGAACAGGACTTAGATGTGAATGTGGTTTGGTTCAACGACGAAGCCACTTTCATTTGAATGGGTTCATCAGTATACAAAATTGGTGCATTTGTGGGACTGGGAGTCCACATTTCGCGATTGAGACGTCTCTTCAGCCTCAATGGGTGGCTGTGTGGTGTGTAATGTCCAGTCACGGTATAATTTGTGCGATATTCCTTGTGGCACGGTGACCACCGAACGGTTCGTGAAGGTTTGGGAAGATGATTTCACCCCCATTATCCAAAGTTACCCTGATTTCGACAATGCAGTTCATGCAAGACAGAGATCGACGTTATCGAAGCAGGAGAGAGATTAACATCCCGGAGGAGCACTTTGGAGACCGCATTCTGGTCTGGGGTACCAGGAGGCCACTGGGATGTTGATTGGCTGCCATATTCTCCGGATCTGAACACATGAGACTCTTTTTGTGGAACTACATTATAGACAAGGTTTACAGAAATAATCCCAAAACTATTGCTGAATTGAAAACATCCATTCAGGAGCATCGGCAGCACTGATGTTCCGGCGCTTCAGCGGGTCGTACAGAATTTCGCTCTGCGTCTGCGCCACATAATTGCCAAGGATGCCAGGCATAACCTAAATCCGAATATCTGTAGTGATGTTTACATGTTGAATAAAGTGTGTGCACGCAGTAGTTTGTAACTAATTTACGTTTTTTCATATAGTTCAATTATTGTCACACTATATGTAGATGAGCAGTCTGTAAAGGATTTGAAATGCTTGCGGCAGCGTGGTTTGGCAGTCGGACGGCCTTACACCTGTCACCACTAGATGGCAAAGGCGTCATTTTCACAGCAGCACGGGCTTCATTTCATCATAACTGGGAGAGTAGTAAGAAATATTTATAAATAATGTGTAGAAACCTTTCTCGTGAATCACTCTAACTACTGCTGAAAACAAGATTCAAAATCCATATTTTACTCGTAGTTCTTGATATTTTTGACTGATGACTAATGTAATGTACATTTGTAATCCAAAAAATATATTTTTTTTATCTGACGCAGTTACAAATTCAGTTTTCAATTTTTTTTTCCTTTTCTTGTACTTTAATTGTTCTAACTCAACAGAGAGTACCCTATAGGGTTTGAAGAGTGAATTTTCAAGTATGGAAAAAATGGCCCTGTCTTTTGCTTGCATTGACTTAAAAGCTTAAATTTAGGACTGACAACAAAATGAGCCTACAAGTATTCTGTATTTTTACCGACTGGGTTACGGAACTGCGGAGCAGTGTGTGTACTGTCTACCATTTTTCTTCTGTCAGAGTCACGAAATTGTACACTTCACTCACTTCGATAACTCGAATTTACTGATTCTTTACCTGAGCTTCGTTTTAATTGTGAAACATATTATGAATTAGCAAATTTTATTGGCCCTTGCTTTCCCATTATTACATTCAAAGCCTTCAATGATTTATTTATCTATCATTCGCTCTGTTTACAAATGTGGTAGGTTTTACGGCTCAGTAATACAAAGTGGATTACGCTTCATTACAAGCTATTACTTGTAGCTCAAACCACAGGATTCCAAAAAGTAAGTAACACATGTCGCCCCACGCTAAGACCATCCCGCAGATTACAACTCATTAGTTACAGTAAAGAATAGACTACGTCAAAGTACATGTTCCAGTGGATACAGTTCTACGGTGGTACGGATAACACGTCCAAAATGTTCAAATGTGTGTGAAATCTTATGGGACTTAACTGCTAAGGTCATCAGTCCCTAAGCTTACACATTAATTAACCTAAATTATCCTAAGGACAAACATACACACCCATGCCCGAGGGAGGACTCGAACCTCCGCCGGGACCAGCCGCACAGTCCATGACTGCAGCGCCTGAGACCGCTCGGCTAATCCCTCGCAGCGATAACACGTGCATCACAGCATCACAGCATGGGAATGAAATGGCCCCCAGCAACTGGAACCGTACTCCAGAGTCGACTGATTCATGAGGGGAAAACGTCTCAATTGCACATAAATTCACGTTGAAACTATGGTAATATGTGAACAAAATGCAATGTCACATGTAGCAGTAGTAACATGATGCCAGCAATTTACAGCCTCCACGGACGTGGGTGAAGCTGATCGGGAAGGATGATCATCGATATCAACCACAGACGACAGTGTCCAGGAAATCGAGGAACTGCTTAGCAGCAGTCACAGTTTTTCTGACCATAAGGACGTTCACAGAGTGCATACCTAAGTGCTCTATGACCAGCAGCTGTTTTGTCATCGAGATACTGAATGACTGGTAGACTACTCCGATTATTTAATGAAAATGCTGCAAAATAGCTTCATGTATCACGAATAGGGCAGAAAGGATATATAACATTCGATCAGAATTTCTAAAATCCTTCTGGGAAGTGGCAACAAACGACTATTCACGTTGGTGTGTAGAATGTATGAGTTTGGCGACATACCATCTAACTTTCGGAAAAGCATAATCCACACAATTCCGAAGACGGCAAGAGCTGACAAGAACTAGAATTATCGTACAATCAGCTCAACAGCTCATGCATCCAAGTTGCTCGCAAGAAAAATATACAGAAGAATGGAAAAGAAAATTGAGGATGCGCTAGATGACGATCAGTTTGGCTTTAGAAAAGGTAAAGGCACGAGAGAGGTAATTCCGACGTTGCGGTTAATAATGGCAGCAAACCGAAAGAAAAAAATCAAGACACTTTCATAGGACTTGTCGACCCGGAAAAAGACTTCGACATTGTAAAATGGTACAAGATGTTCGAAATTCTGAAAAAAGTAGGGGTAAGCTATAGGGAGAGACAGATCATATACAATATGTACAACAGTCATGAGGGAATAATAAGAGTGGAAGACCAAGAACGAAGTGCTCGTATCAAAAAGGGTGTAAGACAGGGATGTAGCCTTTCGCCCCTACTGTTCAATCTGTACATCGAGCAAGCAATGATGGAAATAAAAGAAAGGTTCAGGAGTGGAATTAAAATTCAAGGTGAAAGGGCATTAATGATACCATTCGCAGATGACATTGCTATCTTGACTGAAAGTGAAGAATTAAATGATGTGCTGAACGGAATGAACAGTCTCATGAGTACAGAGAATGGATTGATAGTAAATAGAAGAAAGACGAAGGTAATGAGAAGTAGTAGAAATGAGAAGCATTAAATTACTCAGCTTGCCACTATAATGTGTAATTTACTGTTTGAAGTCCTGTTTTATATGAGACACAAATGAAGGGATATTATAATTCAAGCGAACTTCTTGAAATTTCTATTTATAAAGTATTTTAAAGCTAAATATTAGCCTGAATAGATTTTACTTCATATCTAGTGCAACGAGCAAATAAAATAAGGCAGTAGTGTGTTTGTTTACATCCAAGAAATTACCTAGTTTTTCTTGTCCGATTTAGTAGTGAAAACACGTGTTGTCACTAATTTCATTACGCGCTACGACTTTTTTTTGTCATCAGTCTTCTGACTGGTTTGATGCGTCCCGCCACGAATTCCTCTCCTGTGCTGACCTCTTCACTTCAGAGTAGCACTTGCAACATACATCCTAAATTATTTGCTGGATGTATTCCAATCTCTGTATTCCTCTACAGTTTTTACCCTCTACTACTGCCTCTAGTACCATGGAAGTCTTTCCATCATGTCCTATCATCTTGTCCCTTCTCCTTATCAGTGTTTCCCACATGTTGCTTTCCTCTCCGATTCTGCACACAAACTCCTCATTCCTTACCTATCATTCCACGTAATTTTCAACATTCGTCTGTAGCACCGCATCTCAAATTCTTCGATTCTCTTCTGTTCTAGATTTTCCAAAGTCCATCTTTCACTACCATACAATTCTGTACTCCAGAAATACATTCTCAGAAATTTCTTCCTCAATTTAAGGCCTATATTTCACTTCTCTTGGCCAGGAATGCCCTTCCCTTTTTGCCATCGCTAATCTGGTTTTGATGTCCTTCTTGCTCCGTTCGTCATTGGTTATTTTACTGCCTAGGTAGCGGAATTCGTTAACTCTCCAAAGTTCTTTTAAATTCTGATTCTAATACTGGATCTCGTATCTCTTCTAAATCAGCTCCTATTTCTTCTTCTATCACATCAATGTATTCTTTCCACCTATACGCTCTCCCCTCTGCATTTAACAATGGTATTCCCGTTGCACTCTTAATTTTATCTCCCTTGTTTTTACTGTCACCGAAGGTTGTTTTGATTTTCCTGTATGCTGAGTCTGTCCTTGGGACAATCATTTCTTTTTTCGATTTCTTCACATTTTTCCTGCAGCAATTTCGTCATAGCTTTCCTGCACTTCCTATGTATTTCATTTCTTTGTATTTTCGTATTCCTGAGTTTCCCAGAACATTTTTGTACTTCCTCCTTTCATCGATCAATTGAAGTATTTCTTCTGTTACCCGTGGTTTCTTCGCAGTTACCTTCTTTGTACCTATGTTTTCATTCCCAACTTCTGTGATGGTCCTTTTTAGAGATGTCCATTCCCCTTCAGCTGTCCTGGCTACTGAGCTATTCCTTACTGCTGTATCTATAGCCTTAGAGAACTTCAACCGCATCTCGTCATTCCTTAGTACTTCCGTATCCCACTTCTTTGCGTATTGATTCTTCCTGACTAATCTCTTAAACTTCAGCCTGCTCGTCATTACTACTATATTGTGATCTGAGTCTATATCTGCTCATGAGTACGCCTTACAATCCAGTATCTGATTTCGGATTCTCTCTCTGACCATGATGTAATAAAATAGAAATTTTCCCGTATCAGGTTGTCTTTCCCAAATATACCTCCTCCTCTTGTGATTCTTGAACAGAGTATTCACTATTACTAGCGGAAACGTGTTACAGAACTCGATTAGTCTTTCTGCTCTCTCATTCCTTGTCCCAAGCCCATATTCTCCTGTAACCTTTTCTTCTACTCCTTCCCCTACAACTGCATTCCAGTCCCCCATGACTATCAGATTTTCATCCCCGTTTACATACTTTATGACCCTTTCAATATCCTCATACACTTCTCTATCTCTTCAGCTTGCAACGTATGCATGTATACCTGAACTATCGTTGTCGGTGTTTGCTGTCGATTCTGATAAGAACAACCCTGTCACTGAACTATCCACAGTAACACACTCTCTGCCCTACCTTCCTATTCATAACGAATCCTACTCCCGTTATACCATTTTCTGCTGCTGTTGACATTATCGTGTACTCATCTGACCAGAAATCCTTGTCTTCTTTCCACTTCACTTCACTGACCCCAACTATATTTAGACTGAGCCTTTGCATTTCCCTTATCAGATTTTATGGTTTCCCTACCACGTTCAAGCTTATGACACTTCACGCCCCAACTCGTAGAACGTTATCCTTCCGATGATTATTCAATCTTTTTCTCATGGTAACCTCCCGCTTGTCAGTACCGCTGTGCTGTAAGGGCGTTGCGGATGACGACCAACTTATAAGGACGAATCGCACGAGATTTAATTTTACTCTACGTCAGCTGTAGATAAAGCTGACAGAAAATTACTAAATATTTAAAAACTACAATGTAAACTTTATCATCCTTTTCCATTTGCTTCTAACGATAGCCATTAGCTAACAGCGATAATATCAATGACACAAGGTTCTCCGTATCATGCATGTAATAAATTCATCGGTTAGCTGATTACTGTCTTTTGGAGCTCTCCATATAAGCGCACAAGCGCCATGCGATTACAAAACATACATTGGCAGTTTTCCTAACATTCTCCAATGAAAACTGAAAAGCACATGAGATGCAGTACACCCTCAGACAAAAAGGAAAAAAAAGAAAAACCAGCCCACTACGAAGGAATTATCCGGATGGGACGGAAATCGGTAACTGTACACTTGCAGTCAAACAAATGACATGATTACAATTTTAGAAAAATCTCATAATTTATTCAAGGGAAACCGAGCAAGTCAATAACTCGATGGTCCACCTCTGGCCCTTATGCAAGCAGTTATTCGTCTTGGCATCGGTTGATAGAGTTGTTGGATATCATTGACGTACCGCTGTGTTGTAAGGGTGACACGGATGACACCCAAGTGAGTCCTGCTATAGTCAGGTTGGTACTCCAATCTTGAACTAATTGGACAGCCCAGCCGATAATACTACAACCGTTCTCAATTGGGGTGAGCTCTCGCGACCTTGCTGGTCAAAGTAGGGGTTTAGGAAGCACGAAAACAAGCAGTAGAAACGCTTGCCATGAGCACGAGCGTATTGTCTTGCTGATAAACTACTGGCCATTACAATTGCTACACCAAGAAGAAATGCAGATGATAAACGGGTATTCATTGGACAAATACATTATACTAGAACTGACGTCTGATGACATTTTGACGCAATTTGGGTGCATAAATCCTGAGAACTTAGTACACAGAACAACCACCTCTGGCCGTAATAACGGCCATGATACGCCTGGGCATTGAGTCAAACAGAGCTTGGATGGTGTGTACAGGTACAGCTGACCATGCAGCTTCAACACGATGCCACAATTTATCAAGAGTAGTGACTGGCGTATTGTGACGAGCCAGGTGCTCGGCCACCATTGACCAGACGTTTTCAATTGATGAGAGATCTGGAGAATGTGCTGGCCAGGGCAGCAGTCGAACATTTCTGTATCCAGAAAGACCCGTACAGGCCCTCCAAAATGCGGTCGTGCATTATCCTGCTGAAATGTAATGTTTCGCAAGGATCGAATGAAGGTCTAGAGCCACGGGTTGTAACACATCTGAAATGTAACGTCCACTGTTCAAAGTGCCGTCAATGTGAACAAGAGGTGACAGAGACGTGTAACCAATGGCACCCCATACCATCACGCCGGGTGATACGCCAGTATGGCAATGACGAATACACGCTTCCAATGTGCGTTCACCGCGATGTCGCCAAACACGGATGCGACTATCATTATGCTGTAAACAGAACCTGGATTCATACGAAAAAATGACGTTTTGCCATTCGGTCACCCAAGTTCGTCGTTGAGTACACCATCGCAGGGCGCTCCTGTCTGTGATGCAGCGTCAAGGGTAATCGCAGCCATGGTCTCCGAGCTGATAGTCCATGCCTGCAAACGTCGTCGAACTGTTCCTGCAGATGGTTGTTGTCTTGCAAACGTCCCCATCTGTTGACTCAGGAATCGAGACGTGGCTGCACGATCCGTTACAGCCATGCGGATAAGATGCCTGTCATCTCGACTGCTAGTGATACGAGGCCGTCTAGATACAGCACGGCGTTCCGTATTACCCTCGTGAACCCATCGATTCCATATTGTGCTACAGTCATTGGATCTCGATCAACGCGAGCAGCAATGTCACGATACAATATACCGCAATCGCGATAGGCTACAATTCAACCTTTATCAAAGTGAGAAACGTGATGGTACGCATTTCTCCTCCTTACACGAGGCATCACAACAACGTTTCACCAGGAAACGCCGGTCAATTGCTGATTGTGTATGAGAAATCGGTTGGAAACTTTCCTCACGTCAGTACGTTGTAGGTATCGCCACCGGCGCCAACTCCTTGTGAATGCTCTGAAAAGCTAATCATTTGCATATCACAGCATCTTCTTCCTGTCGGTTAAATTTCACGTCTGTAGCTCGTCATCTTCGTGGTGTAGCAATTTTAATGACCAGTAGTGTCGAGGTACCTCACCCAGGCTGTCACTCTTGGTTGTCGAATAGTAAGGCGGGCGAAAGTCAAGCTGGTATCCCACCGCTGTCTGGGGCGTCTCCAAACACATCTTCTGCCTGGAATCTCATTTCCTGGAGTAGAATTGACTCTAGTGATGAGTCCTGCTTCAAACTGAGCCCCTATGACCAGTGACGACGCGCCTGGAGTCACCCTAGACAGCGATGGGATCCCAACTTGACTTCCACCCGCCTCACTGTCCGACAACCAAGACTGGTAGCCTGGGTGAGGTACCTCGACGATATTCTGTACCCTGTTTTGTTGTTCTTCATGGCATCCCATCCTGGGCTTACATATAAGGAAAATGCCCGTGTGCACATGGCAAGCGTTTCTACTTTTTGTTTTCATGCTTCCTAAACCCCTACCTTGACCAGCAAGGTCGCGAGGTCCCACCCCGAATTGAGACCGCCCCGAAAGCTGAGTGATCCGTCACGGACTGCCGTCCTACGGGGCCCGGTTGGATTCCCGCTTGGGTCGGGGATTTTCTCGGCTCGGAGACTGGGCGTTGTGTTGTCTTCATCATCGTTTTATCACCATCCGGCGCGCAGAATGTTGTGGTTGGCAGGAGAGCCAACACCGTATTACTAGAGGAAGCCGAAAGGCACGCGTTTTAGCTCACGCAGGCTGGCGTGAGGTCTGTAACAGGACAAGGAAATTAGAATTTAGGAAAAAACGGACGTAGCTGGTGGAATACTTAACTTTAATCCATTAATGGTGAACGTCGCTCTGGACGGTACATGATTCGGTATGGCGCCTTGCTAGGTCGTAGCAAATGACGTAGCTGAAGGCTATGCTAACTATCGTCTCGGCAAATGAGAGCGTATTTTGTCAGTGAACCATCGCTAGCAAAGTCGGTTGTACATCTGGGCGAGTGCTAGGAAGTCTCTCTAGACCTGCCGAATGGCGGCGCTCGGTCTGCAATCACTGATAGTGGCGACACGCGGGTCCGACGTATAGTAACGGACCGCGGCCGATTTAAAGGCTACCACCTAGCAAGTGTGGTGTCTGGCGGTGACACCACACAGATCGCCCAATGTGGCGTCGAATGTAATAAGACCTGCACCAAGGCGGCCGGACCTGCTCCGTAAGGGGCCTTCCGGCCTATGTCGCCAAACACAAATTTCCATTTACCCCCAGCTGAAAACGTATGGAATATTATGGGCTGGGCTGTCCAATTAGTTCAAGGTTTTGACGACCTATAGCGTCAGTTGGAGAGAACTTGGCACGATATCCCTGCGGAGGCTGTAAGACAACTCTCAATAGATTCCAAGTCGAATATCACCTTGGTTAAGGACCAGTTGTGGAGCAACGCGTTAATGAGTTGCTCAATTTGAGAAGCTCTTTCTCTAGAATAAATAATCGACTCCTCCTGAAATTCGAATCATTTGTTCGTCTGTACATGTACATCACGTCTAACGATTTCCGTCCCATTCGGATAATTTTTTCGCGCTACATCTTGTTTTTATATCGTGGAGTGTACTTCGGACCGCCAAAATGCACTTACTTTGTTGTTCAGTAGTTCAGTTGGTCTATCAGACGAACAAATTTGGTACTGGGCAAAGATCTTTCCAAAACTCGACTAAGAACTTGCACGTTTGTCTACTGCTGCATTGTTCCTCCTGATGTGTTCAGAAACAGATGTTTTCTTTCATAGGTGCCAAATGAGGCGGCATATTGTCCATATGGCACTGAAAAATGGTCGGTCCGTGCAGTAGAGGTATGAGTTGTGGCAAAACGATCTTGGCTAAGATGAATCTACAAAGTGGGAAATTCGTCTAGTTAAAGCCAGACAACACGTGTGATGCTGACGTTGATTTCAGAATATTACATGAGTTGCGTGCGATTGCTAGAATGTAATTTAGTCGACAGTAGAGTCAGTGATGTGTCCAAATGACCTAAACAGGAACAAATCTACGGTAGGGAAGTGCCATTTTAACTACGGTTGGTAAATCGTTACCCCACGTATTCGTCAGTATTTCTGATATCACTCGCTATTGAAGAATGTATTTTTAAACACGAATCACATTTAAACAGCCCATCACTTCCTACCTTCACTGCAACCACTGTCTGTTGTCACTAGTAATCTCTTTGGTTGCTGACTGATAACCAATGTGGATGTCATGAGTAAATATGAAAAATTTTATTGACGCAATTTGTCAGTTCATTGCCTAGTTCAAAAAGTAAAGCTATAGCTGATATTCTCAATATGATACAACGCAAGTACCAAACATTACGATGGCTCAGTTCCGGAGGTTTTGTAAATAACAAATTTAATAACAGGACCCAGTGAATTTATTCTCGTGATCAAATAACACTGACGAGAAAGACCAGCCTTTTCATATTTGCTGTGGATAATTACTGTCGCTCACTATTACTACGTCGCTAAAACTTATTGTGAGTCGCAATATTCCGCATCCACGCCACAGAATACATTCTACCAATTACATGTATTAAATTATAAACCAGCACATGCTCATAAAAATATTGTGTGCCATTCATTAACGTTCGTTTCGTCCGGTTAGTTATTTGCTTTTTTGTTGGTATAAGCGAATTCTCTGAAATAATTTGTTTTAATATCTTAATGACGGAAAGTTTACTCAAGTCCAGTACTCTCACTCCACCTTCACTCCTTAAAATGGATGCACGCTTTGATAAAAATAACAAATAACATCCTGGACACTTATTTCTGCAACAGATTTATAGTATAATTTTAAGAAAACAATGAGTTTTGATCGCGAAAAAAGTTGTTTTACTTATGGTGACTGGTTTCAATCTTGAAAGATCATCCTCAGACAATAAGGAATCTCCATCGGTGACCCATTTAGACGCTGCACGGCGTTGTAGTGTATGCCAGAAGCCACAGTCCTCAGCAGCTGATGGTATGAGGATGTTCTTTCAAGACTGAAACCAGTCACCATAAATAAAACAAGTTCTTTTTGCAGTCAAGAAAGATTATTTTATTAAAATTATATTTAGATCGCTGTATTTTCCCAACACACAACCACACATTATTAATTATAAAACTGCACATGTGGGCTGAGATACGTACCTTCATGATGCATTACAACTGACGTGTGTACCACAAGGTTCAGTGAATACTTCAGCAACAACGAAAAATAACATATAAATAACGTCAAGAAAAGTGCCTAATAGGCTAACGATACATGTTTGCTGGAGGTGGTTTGGTATGAAGCTAGCTGAGTATGTTCTGGATCGCTTACGTTCCACGAGTGTGAAGAGAGCTCACCTCTCCATATGGAACCAAGTCATTTATGGAGTGTGTAAGTGAAATTGTACAGAAAGTGCAGACCTCACAAGCAGAAGTAACTGCTGCAGGATACACTTGTCACCTGCAACGACATTCTACCCTGCATATTGCACTTTTATTGACGACCCAGTGAAATATAATTTTTTCTCTCTTCATATCAAGATCATACGCAGAAACATGGAGTCGACAATCACACTACTGTCTGGAAAAGTCGCAAAAATCGCTTTTAAAAGCTATCAGACCAGAGAAGTCGATAGATAATGTAGAAATTGCTAAGATGGGGTATATTTAAAATTCCGTTTAAGGAACATTTGAGCCTCTAGGGTTCTAAATCTGCACTTACCTATCTGATGGGAAAGTACTATTTCCGGTAGGGTCACTAATTTAAGGATTTTATGTAATGGTAACAACGGAAATTATGAATAATTTAGGAATAAAAGAGATGACACTAAAGTCAGAAGCACTGCATCGTCGATAGGTACATGGACAGGAAGTACAGAGTTTGCCTAGCTTTTGAAATACACTTCCTTTTTCAGGCTTGTAGGAAAAACATGCACACAGACACATTATACCTCTGTGGAAGGCCCAGAAGCAAGACCTGCTCAGTCCGTCCACCCAGCACCTTCAACTTCAGTCCTGTCACAGGCTTACCCTATCCCATCAGAGGTCAGGTCACCTGTGAAATCAGGCATGTTATATCCCAGTTTAGCTGCAGTCACTGCACAGTATTTTACATTGGTATGACAGCCAACCAGCTGTCAACTACACTCCTGGAAATGGAAAAAAGAACACATTGACACCGGTGTGTCAGACCCACCATACTTGCTCCGGACACTGCGAGAGGGCTCTACAAGCAATGATCACACGCACGGCACAGCGGACACACCAGGAACCGCGGTGTTGGCCGTCGAATGGCGCTAGCTGCGCAGCATTTGTGCACCGCCGCCGTCAGTGTCAGCCAGTTTGCCGTGGCATACGGAGCTCCATCGCAGTCTTTAACACTGGTAGCATGCCGCGACAGCGTGGACGTGAACCGTATGTGCAGTTGACGGACTTTGAGCGAGGGCGTATAGTGGGCATGCGGGAGGCCGGGTGGACGTACCGCCGAATTGCTCAACACGTGGGGCGTGAGGTCTCCACAGTACATCGATGTTGTCGCCAGTGGTCGGCGGAAGGTGCACGTGCCCGTCGACCTGGGACCGGACCGCAGCGACGCACGGATGCACGCCAAGACCGTAGGATCCTACGCAGTGCCGTAGGGGACCGCACCGCCACTTCCCAGCAAATTAGGGACACTGTTGCTCCTGGGGTATCGGCGAGGACCATTCGCAACCGTCTCCATGAAGCTGGGCTACGGTCCCGCACACCGTCGTTAGGCCGTCTTCCGCTCACGCCCCAACATCGTGCAGCCCGCCTCCAGTGGTGTCGCGACAGGCGTGAATGGAGGGACGAATGGAGACGTGTCGTCTTCAGCGATGAGAGTCGCTTCTGCCTTGGTGCCAATGATGGTCGTATGCGTGTTTGGCGGCGTGCAGGTGAGCGCCACAATCAGGACTGCATACGACCGAGGCACACAGGGGCAACACCCGGCATCATGGTGTGGGGAGCGATCTCCTACACTGGCCGTACACCACTGGTGATCGTCGAGGGGACACTGAATAGTGCACGGTACATCCAAACCGTCATCGAACCCATCGTTCTACCATTCCTAGACCGGCAAGGGAACTTGCTGTTCCAACAGGACAATGCACGTCCGCATGTATCCCGTGCCACCCAACGTGCTCTAGAAGGTGTAAGTCAACTACCCTGGCCAGCAAGATCACCGGATCTGTCCCCCATTGAGCATGTTTGGGACTGGATGAAGCGTCGTCTCACGCGGTCTGCACGTCCAGCACGAACGCTGGTCCAACTGAGGCGCCAGGTGGAAATGGCATGGCAAGCCGTTCCACAGGACTACATCCAGCATCTCTACGATCGTCTCCACGGGAGAATAGCAGCCTGCATTGCTGCGAAAGGTGGATATACACTGTACTAGTGCCGACATTGTGCATGCTCTGTTGCCTGTGTCTATGTGCCTGTGGTTCTGTCAGTGTGATCATGTGATGTATCTGACCCCAGGAATGTGTCAATAAAGTTTCCCCTTCCTGGGACAATGAATTCACGGTGTTCTTATTTCAATTTCCAGGAGTGTAGAATGAATGGCTACTGCCAAACCGTTGCCAAAAGCAAGGTGGACCATCCAGTGGCACAACATGCAGCTAAGCACAACATGTGAGATTTCAGTGGTTGCTTCACAACCCATGCCATCTGGATCCTTCCCATCACCATCACCATCAGCTTTGCTGTGCTGCAATGATGGGAGCTACGTATCATTACAGAACATCCTTCGTCCCGTAATCTTCCTGACCCCTCATCCTCCACCCAATAGTGTGTGTGTGTGTGTGTGTGTGTGTGTGTGTGTGTGTGTGTGTGTACACCATCCTCTGTGCCAGTACCCCTGCCCAAACTAGTTGTGTGCTGTTCTCATCCCCTAGTGCCTAATCTATGAAATCGCGTACACAGCCGTCAGCAAACTGCTCCCTCTACCTGCACCCCCAGTTAGCTCACAGATGGCTCCCCACTCTCCCACGAACTGCTAGACGCTCCCCCCCCCCAACCACCACCCCCCTGCCTCCTGCCTCTCTCGTTCCCTCAACTCATCTCAACTCATCTCATCCCATCTCCTCATGCCCCATTACTCTCACCGGGTGCCTGGCTAGAACTGGCAGTCGACTGGGAACACAGTGTAGGAGAGGCATGTGCATGTACATGTGAGTGTGTGTGTGTGTGTGTGTGTGTGTGTGTGTGTGTGTGTGTATGTGGGGATGGGGTGGGCGTGCATGTCTGTTTGTATGTCTGTTTGTATGTATGTTTGTGTGCGTGTTTTTCCTACAAGTTTGAAAAAGGAAGTGCGTTCCATAAGCTACTAAAGCTTTGTATCTTTTGTTTGTGTACCTATCGACGACACAACGCTTATATCTTTCGGTGAGTCGTCTCCTTTATTCCTAAATAATTTGGAATTCTCAACCAGAATTTCCCATACAGTTGGTGACAAAGGTAATACGTTTAACGTTCTGGAGGAGGTCCATATTTTCCGTTCTTTAAAACAGTATTCCGAACATCCCTGAATGGTCAGCTGTAATTCAAACATCGTGGAATCCCCTAAAATTCCTACTGCCTATGCCCACCACTCACCCCCAGTTTCTCATCGTAAGTTCTTCCTTTAGACAGCGTGTTTCTTTTGCTTTTTGCATTCTGATCCCTGCAGTTTGTGACCCCTATGTCAGCCCACCTCTGTTCATATTTGCGCTACCTATGTCTAATATTAACTTAAGTCTATGGTAGGGTTAACTTGTCTCCATTCAATCGCTCCCCTAACAGGTATGACAGTATTAGCCATTTTTATAGATTACTCTGTAATTCCATATTACTCATGTTATAATACAGGAAGTTGGAGATCCTTCCTATAGCCCAACCACGTATGTATTTGTACTACCTGAGTCTGGTATTAATTTATTACTATGGGGCAGTTATTTATCTCCCCTAATGTGTTTTGTTACAACTGTAACAATTTTTATAGTGCGCTCTGTACGTTTAACATTACTAATGTTATATCACAGGAAACTTTTTTATGGTATTTTCAGTTTTATCTCAGCAATTCTTACCGCGCGCCCTGTAGTTGCACACCTTCGGTTGTTACGTAATCGTCTCTTCTGTCTCCATCTCTTCATCCTCTAGCGGTATATTTCTATACTTCTTGTTGGCCGCACACTGCTTGCCGGTTGTTTAAATAGCACTACGTAAATTACGTTCAAATGGCTCTGAGCACTATGGGACTTAACGTCGGAGGTCATCAGTCCCCTAGAACTTAGAACTACTTAAACCTAACTAACCTAAGGGCAGCACACAACACCCAGCCATCACGAGGCAGAGAAAATCCCTTACCCCGCCGGGAATCGAACCCGGGAACCCGGGCGTGGGAAGCGAGAACTCTACCGCACGACCACGTTGTTCTCCTGTCCTTCTGGTTAAGTGCCTTATTTTTACCGTTATTATACTTTCTAATTCACTTTATAATTTTTCGTAGATGTACACATCTGAAGATGAGATTAAATCATCGCGAAACCGGTTGTGTATGATCCTACAATAAAGCAACTATTAAAAGCTAATGCGGCTACCAAGTTTTTTTAGGTGATTTTAATAGTTTTATAATTCTTTAAAAATATTTCTATCATGTATTTAAAAGTATTGGAAATGAGTAATGATTTCGGTAATAAGAATAAGTTTGTCATCTGCTAACAATCACTGTACATAGTTTGACCCGTCATTATCCGCTTCCTCAAGCTATCAGTAAATGAAATAAATGTATCGTTAACTTCTTGAAGTGGAGAAGGACAGCATCGTCGTAATACACGCACCTGGCGGTCGTGTTATTACCAGATATCGCCCATAATGTGAAGAGTTCTAGAACTACTGCACTGTGCTCTACATCCAATTAAGAAGTACCACGTCATTGTCACTACGGGCTTCATGACAGCCGTTCACTGTTACACTGTAGCTCTGAGTACAGGCAGTAGCTGAACAAGAAATCACAAAGGGAGAACGTAATCGTTTCATGTCAGACGCAGTGTATTTGGGAATTATGAAAAAATAGCCTAAGAACCCATGACATGTTGCACAACACAATAACTTTGTTAACAGCTGACAGCACAGGCCAAAGCATTAGATGAACTGCCAATTCACAAACTCAGAAGAAAGTAAAATATCATCCATAATCTTAATGCTCATGCCACACAATAAGGCAACCAGCCAACAAACCGAAATTGTCTACTAAAAGATGGCGAAATTGTTTACTAAAAGAAGAAATCTTTCGTTTAGGATGTTACATCAGTCTTGAAAGGGCATCATTATTCCATTCAGAACATTCTGATAGAAAATTCATCCACTATAGGTAGCTGGAAGGTTATTCCATCTCGTTGCACGTATGACGTACGACGCATTGGAGAAAACTATTTCTACAACCACTCCAGGGAAGACTGTTCACGATCGCCACAATAATCAGCCTAAAATATACGGTGGAAACTGAAATGCTCTTCGAATACTGCTTTGAGAACAGCATTGATATCAGAATTTAGAAAGATGTCCGCACACCATGTATGTAAAAAATACGAGCATTTCGACGTCACACGAGAGCAATTCCCGAAATAAAGCAAGAGAGATACTTAGAGACGATCTGTACATCGCTCAACTACAGTAACTCGAAGAACGTAGGGCGGAACTTTAAGATGTTAGAAACAGAATACACGTGTTCAACATCAGAGAAAGTCACAAACTGAATACAAGCCTTCACGGATACAGTCACAACACCGTCGTTAATTCTCAACGAATTTCGTTTGATCTCATAACGCAAGATCACCGTCTATGCACACCCATTACTATGAAAGACCTTCAAATGACGCTCAGCGCTCAAACACAGCGTTCGGGACTGATAATGTGATAATATCTTTTTATCCGATGTTACTACATTCCCACTATAAGTATCACAGCATCAGGTACACATCCTCAAACGTGTCTTACGCATTCTCTCTCAACGATGTGTGTCACACCAATAAATACAGACGCAAAGAGCTTGTCCAGACTGTCTTGTAGAATAATTTTCCTATGCTGTGGTACCAGCAAAACGTTGGAAACAACTGATATTTAGCTCTGATATGGGTTCCACACAGCAGACTAATCAAATATCTCAGCTGCTTATAATAATGGATATATTCCTAAAGGTACACATACCCTCTGCACTCAGGAATTTTAAATACCTTCATAAGAGGTAGCTACAAGCAGCTTCACACTAGGTGGACATACGAGGTGCATTCAAGTTCTAAGGCCTCCGATTTTTTTTCTCCGAACTGGAAAGAGATAGAAACATGCACATTGTTTTAAAATGAGGCCGCGTTCATTGTCAATACGTCCCAGAGATGGCAGCACCGTACGGCAGATGGAATTTTACCACCAGTGGCGAGAATGAGAACTGTTTTAAATAGTTAAAATGGCGACGTTTTCCTTACTTGAACAGGGTGCAATCATTCGTTTTCTGAATTTGCGTGGTGTGAAACCAATTGAAATTCATCGACAGTTGAAGGAGACATGTGGTGATGGAATTATGGATGTGTCGAAAGTGCGTTCGTGGGTGTGACAGTTTAATGAAGGCAGAACATCGTGTGACAACAAACCGAAACAACCTCGGGCTCGCACAAGCCGGTCTGACGACATGATCGAGAAAGTGGAGAGAATTGTCTTGGGGGATCGCCGAATGACTGTTGAACAGATCGCCTCCAGAGTTGGCATTTCTGTGGGTTCTGTGCACACAATCCTGCATGACGACCTGAAAATGCGAAAAGTGTCATCCAGGTGGGTGCCACGAATGCTGACGGAGGACCACACGACTGCCCATGTGGCATGTTGCCAAGCAATGTTGACGGGCAACGACAGCACGAATGGGACTTTCTTCTCGTCGGTTGTGACAATGGATGAGACGTGGATGCCATTTTTCAATCCAGAAACAAAGCGCCAGTCAGCTCAATGGAAGCACACAGATTCACCGCCACCAAAAAAATTTCGGGTAACCGCCAGTGCTGAAAAAATGATAGTGTCCATGTTCTGGGACAGCGAGGCGTAATCCTTACCCATTGCGTTCCAAAGGGCACTACGGTAACAGGTGCATCCTACGAAAATGTTTTGAACAACAAATTCCTTCCTGCACTGCAACAAAAACATCCGGGAAGGGCTGCACGTGTGCTGTTTCACCAAGACAACGCACCCGCACATCGAGCTAACGTTACGCAACAGTTTCTTCGTGATAACAACTTTGAAGTGATTCGTCATGCTCCCTGCTCACCCGACCTGGCTCCTAGTGACTTTTGGCTTTTTCCAACAATGAAAGACACTCTCCGTGGCCGCACATTCACCAGCCGTGCTGCTATTGCCTCAGCGATTTTCCAGTGGTCAAAAAAGACTCCTAAAGAAGCCTTCGCCGCTGCCATGGAATCATGGCGTCAGCGTTGTGAAAAATGTGTACGTCTGCAGGGCGATTACGTCAAGAAGTAACGCCAGTTTCATCGATTTTGGGTGAGTAGTTAATTAGAAAAAAAATCGGAGGCCTTAGAACTTGAATGCACCTCGTAAACTGATAATGTGGATTGAAGGGGATCACTGCTGACAGCTGCAGTGGGACATTACCCGGAATCAGCGGCAACCAGTGACAATGTATACCAGACTGAGATCCGAAACCGGGATCTCCTGTTTAGTAGGTCAGTGCCTTAAGCACTGCGCCATCCGGAACACAGCGTTATTGCGGACAATGTCGGCACGCGCCGTGGCCGATCCACATTTGGTCTGAGCGCCACCTATACGCAGTCCCTGTCCATTAGCCTATACTCCCTTCTGTTACTCTGAGATTCCCACAGGAGGTGAGACACTGAGACGCCCGCTGGGCAGAACAGGTGGTTAGGATTGTGGAAAGGGCCAAATAAGGAGTCGGTCAGTTTCACTTCAAAATTGTAATTTATTGTAATTTAATAACACCTTTAAACCTAAACGGCACATAGCCAACCTTTACGAGTTTCAAAATCCGATTCTTTCACGACTGAAGGCCTCCAAACATCTTAGAAAGCAACAAGATAAATTTCCAGTGACGAAGACATGCAGTTAAAATTGCATATATATATATATATATACAGGGTGTCCCAGCTATTTTGTCCACCCAAAATATCTCTGGAACAATAACAGCTATTGGAAAACGACTTTCACCGGTATCAAGGTAGGGCTGGGGCCCATGAATGTGCATATTTGGGAACATTCTAAAACGAAAGCATATGTGTTTTTTAACACAACCTTACGTTTTTTTAAGTGGACCGCCTATATTTTTTCTTCAGCAATCCATAGCATGACAAAGCACATACACAATGGCGTTGATTGCATCGCAATATTCCCATTACATCCCGAGATATTAAGACGCGAAGTTGACGCTTGAAACACCCAACATGCGCTGCTAGCTGACGTGCAAGAGGGAAACCATTATGTGCTTATGAGAGTTGATGGCAGCAGACCGTATCATTCGTTTGGGACCTCTTGGATAAGTATGAAGGTGTGATGACACATGTCAATCACATCGCGATTACGGGCAGTATGGGGTTCACGCCTGAGCCTCAGGACGTGCGCTAGTAGCGCATGTCGGTTGTTTCGAGCGTCAACTTCGCGTCTCAATATCTCGGGATGTAATGGGAATATTGTGATGCAATCAACGCCATTGTGTATGTGCTTTGTCATGCTATGGATTGCTGAAGAAAAATATAGGAGGTCCACTTAAAAAAACACAAGTTTGTGATAAAAAGCACACATGCTTTCGTTTTAGAATGTTTCCAAATATGTACATTCATGGGCCCCAGCCCTACATTGATACCGGTGAAAGTCGTTTTCCAATAGCTGTTATTGTTCCAGAGATATTTTGGGTGGACAAGATAGCTGGGACACCCTTTATATATATATATATATATATATATATATATATATATATATATATATATATATATTATTATTGGTGTTTTGCCCTTAAAGAGCGCATTTGGACTAAACTACATGGCCAGTTCCTTTTGCTGCCTTCCTTGCTGCCCAAACTTCCCTCATTCGCTCGCTGTGTTTCTGTTTCCGGTCCTCTGTCCATGCTTCTTGTCGGCTTCGTGTCTTCGGCTTCATCTTGATTGCCTTTTTGGTTGTGAATGGCTCTGAGCACTATGGGACTCAACTGCTGTGGTCATAAGTCCCCTAGAACTTAGAACTACTTAAACCTAACTAACCTAAGGACAGCACACAACACCCAGCCATCACGAGGCAGAGAAAATCCCTGACCCCGCCGGGAATCGAACCCGGGAACCCGGGCGTGGGAAGCGAGAACGCTACCGCACGACCACGAGATGCGGGCAAACCTTTTTTGGTTGCCCATATTTCTTTCATCTTCTGGCTGTGATCTTGCTTTCGTTCTTCGGTCCATTTTATGCCTGTTCGTTTGTCGCATTGTATCTCATGTAGTTTACTTTTCTTAATGATGTTTCTGAACTTTATTCTGTCGTTTATTGTGTCTGCTGTTATGTTGAGCTGGTTCAGGTCGTTTTCTACCTCTGCCACCCATTTGTTGTTTCTAGTGGTTACCCAGTCAAAGATCTGTTTGGTCAGCCTGTGTGATGGCATTCTGTATAGGTGTCCATAGAATTGTAGTCTGCGTTTTCTAATCTTTTCTGTGATTGTCTCCGTATGTTTGTACAGTTCCTCTGTAGGTTTCTTGATCCATATTCCATTGTTGTTAGTTGCGCCAAATATTTTCCTAAGTATTTTCCTTTCTACTTTTTCTAATTGTCTGATACGTGTATGCCCTCGGATTAGTGTGGTCTCTGCTGCATATAGTGCCTCGGGGAGCACCACCGTGTCGTAATGGCGTAATTTGGCTTTTTGTGAGATAGACTTCTTGTTGTAATGATTCCACACTACTTTGTATGCCTTGTCTAGTTTAGTCTTTCTTTCTTCATTTGAGTCTCTGTTATGTCCACTCATTTGTAGTGTTTCACCGAGGTATTTGAAGTTTGCTGTTTTGTAAATCGTGCCATACTTTGTGTTCAGAGATGAGAGTTTCTTTGTGCTCATAAACTGTGTCTTTTCGTAAGAGATCTGTAGTCCAGTTTTGGAAGCGATTTCGTGCAGTTTTTCAATTGCGTCTTTTGTTTCCTTTATACCTTTCGTGACAATCGCCAAATCATCTGCAAAAGCCAGGCATTTAATCTGTAGGTTTCCTAAGGTTATCCCCTGTTGTGATGTTTCCCATTCTTTTATGACCTTATCTAACACCAGATTGAAAAGGAGAGGTGAGAGGCCATCGCCTTGTCGGACACCTGTGCGAATTTCGAAGGGCTCTGATAGTTCCCCACAGAACTTTACTTTGGAGGTCGTGTTGGTTAAAGTTTGCTCTATGATAGCTCGTGTTTTGTTGTCTACTTTGTATTCTGCTAGAATTTTGAAGAGAGTTTTCCGGTCGATAGAGTCGTACGCCTTTTTGAAGTCAACAAAGGTAATGATCAGGTTCTGTTTGTGTTGTAAAATCATTTTCAGGTTCCAAATTTGTTCCGCACAAGACCGCCCTTTACGGAAGCCTGCTTGGTATTCCCCAATCAAGTGGTCGGTTTGGCATTCTAGTCTGTTCAGTAAAGCTTTAGAGAGGATCTTGTATGTGACCGGTAGTAGGGATATTCATCTGTAGTTGTTCGGGTTAGTCTTGTCACCTTTTTTGTGTAGTGGGTGTATCAGGGCAGTTTTCCAGTCGTCAGGAATTTTCATGGTTTTCCAGATGTCTTCCAAGATCCTGTGGATGTCTTTGGTGAGTTCTGGGTCTTGTAACTTCCAGATTTCCGCGATGATGCCATCTTCTCCTGGTGCTCTACGATTCTTGAGTGACTTTATTATTTCTTTAACTTCTTCTAGAGTTGGAGATTCACTATCTGGATTGTATGTGCTCGTTTCTGTCATCATTTCTTCCATGGGGGGGGGGGGGGTCCGTGTTGAGCAGTTTTTCAAAATACTTTGCCAGAATGTCACAATTGTTTTTGGTATTGGTTTCTAGGGTTCCATCCGGTCTTCTGAAGCACAAGTTGGGTGGTTGATATCCAGTCATATTTTCTCTGAACGTTCTGTAGAATTTTCTTGTATTGTTCTTCATGAAGTCCGATTCGATCTCCGTCAGTCGCCGTTTGTCATACTGTCGTTTTTCACTGCGAATGATTTTGCTTGATTGCTTCTGTGTTTTCAAGAAGTTCATCCAATTCTCTTGGGATTTATGGCAACTAAATTTTTTCCATGCACTGATTCGTTGGTCAATAGCTTGGTCACATGTGTGGTTCCACCAACGGTGTTTCCGTGTTCGTGGTGCTTGTGCTAGTTTCATGGCCTCTCGGATTCTTCGTGAAAGTTGTGTCCAGTCTGTCGTTTTCTCCATTTTAATTTTGTGTAATATATATATATATTACAGCTAGGCGTTTCAAGGCAAAAGTGGATAGAACAAACATATACAAGGTGCAATACAAACGGCTGAAGTCCACAATTAAATTTCAAAACTTTAAAACATTTTACCAAAAGCTTTTAAGGAAGAAGGCCGCAATGTTTTCCCTTAAGGGTAAATCTTGAGAATAAGGCTTTAAGCGGCTGAAGGCCCACAGTTGATTTTCCAAATATTCAAAAATACCTTAATCTTTAAGTTTTCAATGGCCGAACGCACACTAAATGAAAAAACAACGAAACGACAATAACTAAATTTAAGAATAAGGTTTTAAGGGGCTGAAGGCCCACAATTGATTTACATAAAACACAACAAAAAAAATTTTCCTTTAAAGTATTGGCTACAATAGATTACCAACAGACCATTAAACACCCGTGAAAAGGACAGAATAGACAACGGCACTCAGACGCCTCTAGGGGATTGGGGGAGGTCTGCCCTCGAAACATTAACGTTCACAACGTGAGACAGGTGGCGGGCGCAACTATACTTGATCCGTCGGTAACCCAACCGAGAGAGAGTCACGGACCGACCGACCAAACAACTTGCTAGCCACCAATCGGTATATAAAAACATAAACACCAAACTGTTACAGACGTGATTATCCACAATGAAATATGTATTAAGCTGTCAAAACTACACACCATGTTGGTCAGTGACAACAGATGAGGAAAGGACGCTGCCTGAATTTACGTCAGTGGCCAGGGCAGGTAACCAGAACACTAACGGCCACACGGCAGAAAATTCCACTGGTGCACTTGAGTTGTAGTGAACCAATATAGTTACTGGGTGTTTCAAAAATGACCGGTATATTTGAAACGGCAATAAAAACTAAACGAGCAGCGATAGAAATACACCGTTTGTTGCAATATGCTTGGGACAACAGTACATTTTCAGGCGGACAAACTTTCGAAATTACAGTAGTTACAATTTTCAACAACAGATGGCGCTGCAAGTGATGTGAAAGATATAGAAGACAACGCAGTCTGTGGGTGCGCCATTCTGTACGTCGTCTTTCTGCTGTAAGCGTGTGCTGTTCACAACGTGCAAGTGTGCTGTAGACAACATGGTTTATTCCTTAGAACAGAGGATTTTTCTGGTGTTGGAATTCCACCGCCTAGAACACAGTGTTGTTGCAACAAGACGAAGTTTTCAACGGAGGTTTAATGTAACCAAAGGACCGAAAAGCGATACAATAAAGGATCTGTTGGAAAAATTTCAATGGACTGGGAACGTGACGGATGAACGTGCTGGAAAGGTAGGGCGACCGTGTACGGCAACCACAGAGGGCAACGCGCAGCTAGTGCAGCAGGTGATGCAACAGCGGCCTCGGGTTTCCGTTCGCCGTGTTGCAGCTGCGGTCCAAATGACGCCAACGTCCACGTATCGTCTCATGCGCCAGAGTTTACACCTCTATCCATACAAAATTCAAACGCGGCAACCCCTCAGCGCCGCTACCATTGCTGCACGAGAGACATTCACTAACGATATAGTGCACAGGATTGATGACGGCAATATGCATGTGGGCAGCATTTGGTTTACTGACGAAGCTTATTTTTACCTGGACGGCTTCGTCGATAAACAGAACTGGCGCATATGGGGAACCGAAAAGCCCCATGTTGCAGTCCCATCGTCCCTGCATCCTCAAAATGTACTGGTCTGGGCCGCCATTTCTTCCAAAGGAATCATTGGCCCATTTTTCAGATCCGAAACGATTACTGCATCACGCTATCTGGACATTCTTCGTGAATTTGTGGCGGTACAAACTGCCTTAGACGACACTGCGAACACCTCGTGGTTTATGCAAGATGGTGCCCGGCCACATCGCACGGCCGACGTCTTTAATTTCCTGAATGAATATTTCGATGATCGTGTGATTGCTTTGGGCTATCCGAAACATACAGGAGGCGGCGTGGATTGGCCTCCCTATTCACCAGACATGAACCCCTGTGACTTCTTTCTGTGGGGACACTTGAAAGACCAGGTGTACCGCCAGAATCCAGAAACAATTGAACAGCTGAAGCAGTACATCTCATCTGCATGTGAAGCCATTCCGCCAGACACGTTGTCAAAGGTTTCGGGTAATTTCATTCAGAGACTACGCCATATTATTGCTACGCATGGTGGATATGTGGAAAATATCGTACTATAGAGTTTCCCAGACCGCAGCGCCATCTGTTGTTGAAAATTGTAACTACTGTAATTTCGAAAGTTTGTCTGCCTGAAAATGTACTGTTGTCCCAAGCATATTGCAACAAACGGTGTATTTCTATCGCTGCTCGTTTAGTTTTTATTGCCGTTTCAAATATACCGGTCATTTTTGAAACACCCTGTAATTCCACCACACAGCGGCTCAGTTTCACCACTACAAACACTCAGTGTTACTCACAGCAAAAGCTTCCCAACAGCAAACACCGGAACGAACGACACAACATGTACCGACATGGCTTGGGTAGTTAACACACACTCAACTTTGACGTCCTGGGTCGGTGAGCCATGCAGCTCGTAGCGATCGCACAGCTCCAGACGCGCTCCAACACTGCGCAGGGCCGCCAGCAGACCCAGCCGACTGCACCGCACAGAGATATCCTCCATGGTCTGCATCATCAACCGACCGGCTCCCTCAGAATGCCGACAACATCTAAAATAGTCGTCAGTGGAAATACGGGGGATGTCCAGAAAGTAAGTTACGATTGATCGCGAAATGAAAATCACAGTGAAAATCAGAAATGTTTCATTTGTAACAGTTAGATACACCTTTCAGCTACTTCTCTACGTAGTCGCCGTTCTGATTCAAACATTCGTCGTAGCGTTGTACCAACTTTCCAACACCCTGATCATAGAAGGCAGCCGCCAGTGCTTTCCGCCAATTCTCTACGCTGGCCTAAAGCTCGTTGTCTGTGCCAAAATGTTGTCTTCATAGCCAGCGGTTCGTTTGAGCAGAGATGAAACTCAGTGGGAGACAATTGCGGGCTGTATTGTGCGTAACCAAATATTTCCAATTGAAACGATGCAGAATGAGGCTGAGAATTGCCTTGAAGAATAAACCGCACGACAGTTATGTAATGTTGGTTGCGTAGCTTCAGGAGAAAATTCTCACCAGGCCCTCGTACTTGGCGGGAGACACTATTTTCTATAACATCTTTACGCGCTCACTAAGAGCTCAGGAATGAAAAGAGCGACATAATTCTACCTACAGTCATACTAGAGACTCTGCCCAACACTTCTTTGCAAAGCTTTATAGGATTTTCAAACTCGTTTCCATTTCGCGAACGATCGTAACTTACTTTCTGGACAGCCCTCGTAACACCAACTACACACACAAACTGACAAACACTTGCACGAAGACCTGAACGATACCCAACAGTAACTAAGCATGCACGAAAACAAATTAGGAGTCGATGCACACACACGCAACCTGCTCATGAACGAACGGCGAGCCAAAACGCGTCGTCCAGTAGGACGACCGACCGACGATCCACCAAGACCGTGGCCCGGCTCAAGTGATGCGTGGCGGCAACGGTCGGTCGAGCCACGTCGACGCAGACCTCACTGCTCCAACCCGACTGCACTAGTGCCGCATTGCAACTCCCCGACTGGCAGGTCCGGACTGTACTCCAGACACGTTCCAACTGGCTGACAGACCGAACTCGCGACCCGAAATGGCTTACGACAGACAACAACCGGGAAGTAATAGCTGTCGACCAAAGATACTACGAGAGGGGATATATTTATACGCGCTGGTAGCGCCGCTCACGGTCAGGCAAAGCAGCAACTCAGTGACACTAGTAATTTAAATTAACGTAGTGAGGAGGAAGTACGTTAAAAACAGGGTGTAAAGTACATGAGGGCGGGAACACGAGCCACACACGCCTCAGACCGTGAGACATATTTGTGCATCTGCACTGGAGGAGGTGGATTCATTGCCCAGCTAGGCATAACAGTTATATGAATGCTTGGAGTCTGGTCATACTTCAGTGTGGATGCACAAATACGCCTGACCTCCTGTGGGAGTTCCGGAATAGCGAACGGGAGTATAATGGACAGGGACTGCGGATAGGTGGTACTCGGTGTGGATGCGGCTTCGCCGTGAGGAGTGTCGAGATAGCCCGTCCAGTTGCGATAACGCTGTGTCCAGGTTGGCACAATGGTTAACGCACCTTCCAAGTAGCAGGAGGTCCCAGGTTCGGATCTCAGTCCGGTACACATTTTCACTCGTTGCCGCTGATTCCGCATAGTGTCCTGCTGCAGCTGACAGCAGTGATCACCTTCAATTTACATAATATGTTTCACAGATGCGGATTCTGTGCGGTAAGTGGATCAAAAGAAAATGTTCCAGATTGGAACAGAAACAGAGGATGACAGACTAAAGGCCGAAATACTAAATGTCTTTTTCCAAAGCTGTTTCACACAGGAAAACTGCACTGTAGTTCCTTCTCTAGATTGTCGCACAGATGTCAAAATGGTAGATACGAAATAGATGACAGAAGGATGGAAAAACAATGAAAATCGCTCAAAAGAGGAAAGGCCGCTGGACCTGATGGGATACCAGTTCGATTTTAGACAGAGTTCGCGAAGCCCCCCCCTCCCCCCTTCTTGCAGCGGTGTACCGTAGGTCTCTAGAAGAGCGTAGCGTTCCAAAAGATTACAAAAGGCCACAGGTCATGTCCGTTTTCAAGAAGAGACGTCGAACAGATGTGCAGAACTATAGACCTACATCTCTAACGTCTATCAGTTCTAGAATTTGGGACCACGTATTATGTTCGACTATAATGACTTTTCTGGAGACTAGAAATCTACTCTGTAGGAATCAGCTTGGGTTTCGAAAAAGACGATCGTGTGAAACCCAGCTCGCCCTGTTCGTCCACGAGACTCAGAGGGCCATAAACACGGGTTCCCAGGTAGATGCCGTGTTTCTTGACTTCCACAAGGCGTTTGATACGGTTACCCACAGTCGTTTAATGAACAAAGTAAGAGCATATGGAGTATCAGACCAATTGTGTGATTGGATTGAAGAGTTCCTAGATAACAGAACGCAGCATGTCATTCTCAATGGAGAGAGGTCTTCCGAAGTAAGAGTAATTTCAGGTGTGCCGCGGGGGAGTGTCGTACGACCGTTGCTGTTTACAATATATATAAATGACCTGGTGGATAACATCGAAAGTTCACTGAGGCTTTTTGCGGATGATGCTGTAGTATATCGAGAGGTTGTAACAATGGAAAATTGTACTGAAATGCAGGACGATCTGCAGCGAATTGACGCATGGTGCAGGGAGTGGCAATTGAATCTCAATGTAGACAAGTGTAATGTGCTGCGAATACATAGAAAGAAAGATCCTTTATCATTTAGCTACAATATGGGAGGTCAGCAGCTGGAAGCAGTTAATTCCATAAATTGTCTTAGAGTAGGCATTGGGAGTGATTTAAAATGGAATGACCATATAAAATTAATCGTCGGTAAAGCAGAAGCAAGAATCCTAAGGAAGTGCAGTCTGAAATCAAAGGAAGTAAGTTACAGTACACTTGTTCGCCCACTACTTGAATACTGCTCGCTGGTGTGGGATCCGTACCAGATAGGGTTGATAGAAGAGATAGAGAAGATCCAACGGAGAGCAGCGCGCTTCGTTACAGGATCATTTAGTAATCGCGGAAGCGTTACGGAGATGATAGATAAACTCCAGTGGAAGACTCTGCAAGTGAGACGCTCAGTAGTTCGGTACGGGCTTTTGTTGAAGTTCCGAGAACATACCTTCACCGAGGAGTCAAGCAGTATATTGCTCCCTCCTACATATATCTCGCGAAGAGACCATGAGGATAAAATCAGAGAGATTAGAGCCCACACAGAAGAATACCTACAATCTTTCCTTCCACGAACAATACGAGACTGGAATAGAAGGGAGAACCGATAGAGGTATTCAAGGTACCCTCCGCCTCACACCGTCAGGTGGTTTGCGGAGTATGGATATAGTTGTAGATGTAGATGTAGGTAGATGCAGATCTATTTGTCCTTTTGGACATGTCCGAAACATTATTAACCGTTGCCCAGATGCCGGCTCGTATCGTTGCGGTCACGTGACGCGAGCCGGCCGCGGTGGCCGAGCGGTTCTAGGCGCTCCAGTCCGGACCCACGCTGCTACTACGGTCGCAGGTTCGAATCCTGCCTCGGGCATGGATGTGTGTGATGCCCTTAGGTTTAAGTAGTTCTAAGTCTAGGGGACTGATGACCTCAGATGTTGAGTCCCATAGTGCTCAGAGCCATTTGCATCATTTTTGAACGTGACGCGATAACAAAAGTATGTAAGCGGAACAGGATGGAGGATCACCCCAGCGAAGATATATGCTATAAATGGGGAAATCGATTGAGCTAAGCGACTTAGACAGAGAGCATATTATCATTACACAGAACCTGTGAACGAGTATCTTGAAAACGATGAAGCTGGTCGAATGTTAACTGATGGGAGCATCTACAGAATAAATGTGGCCAGTGAAAGTACCACTAGGCGCTAAATGGTAGGACTCTTCGCCGAACATGGCCTTCGGGGGCATGTCTGCTCCGTAAAGTGATCTGTCGTATGTCTGCCGAAAGAGCACAAAGCTGGTGCAAGCACTGTGTGTTACGGAACACACTGTTTGCCGTACATTGTCGAACGTGGACCTCTGCAGCAGACCACCGCTCTTGGGCACATGTTGACCCTATGACTACAGCGGACACGGAACCATCGAGATTCGACCGTCGATCACTAGAAAACTGCCGGCTCTTCGGGTGGATCACATTTTTTGTAACTACGTCGCTGGTCGTCTCCACAAACTGTTTCCTTGAGGTAAACGGTGGATCGAAGCGTGCAACTTGCCATGGACGCAGGCTGGTGGGAGCAGTATTATTGTATAGGAGACAGTCTCCTGCGTTTGTATGGAACTGTGGTAGTAATCGAAGAGACGCCGACGGCTGCGAACCACCTGCATCCCTTCAAGATTGATGTCTTCCCCGTCGGCGATGTCATCTTTTAGCAGTACAGTTGTCCGGATCTCGGACCCAGAACCGTGCTGCAGTAGTTTAAGGAGCATTATAGTGAACTCATGTTCTACATCTAGATCTACATTTATACTCCGCAAGCCACCCAACGGTGTGTGGCGGAGGGCAATTTACGTGCCACTGTCATTACCTCCCTTTCCTGTTCCAGTCGCGTATGGTTCGCGGGAAAAACGACTGTCTGAAAGCCTCCGTGAGCGCTCTAATCTCTCTAATTTTACATTCGTGATCTCCTCGGGAGGTATAAGTAGGGGAAAGCAATATATTCGATACCTCATCCAGAAACGCACCCTCTCGAAGCCTGGCGAGCAAGCTACACCGCGATGCAGAGCGCCTCTCTTGCAGAGTCTGCCACTTGAGTTTGCTAAACATCTCCGTAACGCTATCACGGTTACCAAATAACCCTGTGAGGAAACGCGCCGCTCTTCTTTGGATCTTCTCTATCTCCTCCGTCAACCCGATCTGGTACGGATCCCACACTGATGAGCAATACTCAAGTATAGGTCGAACGAGTGTTTTGTAAGCCACCTCCTTTGTTGATGAACTACATTTTCTAAGGACTCTCCCAATGAATCTCAACCTGGTACCCGCCTTACCAACAATTAATTTTATATGATCATTCCACTTCAAATCGTTCCGCACGCATACTCCCAGATATTTTACAGATGGAAGTGCCTATCCGCTGCAGATCTTCCTGCATTTCGCTACAGTTTTCTAATGCTGCAACTTCTCTGGATATTACAGCATCATCCGCGAAAAGCCGCATGGAACTTCCGACACTATCTACTAGGTCATTTATATATATTGTGAAAAGCAATGGTCCCATAACACTCCCCTGTGGCACGCCAGAGGTTACTTTAACGTCTGTAGACGTCTCTCCATTGAGAACAACATGCTGTGTTCTGTTTGCTAAAAACTCTTCAATCCAGCCACACAGCTGGTCTGATATTCCTTAGGCTCTTACTTTGTTCATCAGGCGACAGTGCGGAACTGTATCGAACGCCTTCCGGAAGTCAAGAAAAATAGCATCTACCTGGGAGCCTGTATCTAATATTTTCTGGGTCTCATGAACAAATAAAGCGAGTTGGGTCTCACACGATCGCTGTTTCCGGAATCCATGTTGATTCCTACATAGTAGATTCTGGGTTTCCAAAAAGGACATGATACTCGAGCGAAAAACATGTTCTAAAATGTTGATGTATCGGTGATCAAATTGCCTGTTGTAAATGTTATGGAACCTATCTGCGTCGCCATCCGGTGCCATCACCGCGCCCTCAGATCAATGGCCAGTTATTCTCACAAATTACATGACCTGTGCGTAGACATCTAATGCCACAAGCTTAGCAACAAAACTGTCGCTTCTCTGATAAGCAGAAACTGTTGTGTGTCTCGTTTCAAGGACGGACAAACAGCTATCAGGCTCATTAGCGTAGATGGCACTGAAATGTTGAGACCATGAGTTCGCAAGGATTGCGTCAATGGGCGACATCAGTATTGTATACAATAAATGAGCTTATTCCTAGTATATAATCCTCCCTACCATTGTTAAACTGTTACGATATGAAGATAACTGCGCCCTCACAACGCGCATAACTCTCCATTACACCTGGGTCGGACTTGATCGTGTCTTCATAATATTCGAACGTTGGCTGATAAAAAAGTGCAGTATCACTTCAAGTAGTTGTGTTTACTCGCCAATGAGTGTAGTAATTTCCTCCTCCAATGAAGTTAGAAGACCGTACAATATCAGCAACTTCGAGTGCATCGTTCTTTGGAGCAGTCTACGACTCACGGCTGGCATGGTATTCCCACACCAGACGTTGCCTTCCGAGGCTACAATACGCGCTGAACCCTCTGTGTTCGTAGCCCATACTTAGTAATTCGCAATAATCACCCTCTGTCAAAACCTATTACGAGCGCGGTTACATTATGTTCTCATCACTTACCACAGTGGCATCTATTTGGCGCTCACCGTATTAAATAAAACACAGTGTCACAATTTTAGAATCCGCATTGGGGCGATGTCTTCAAAACCGACCAATGTTCCGTTCTGGAAAATAAGAACAAAGCCTCACCATAGTTGGTGACAGGGCTTGGTGAATAAATTTATGTTGTAGAGAATTCAAACGCTGGAGCCCACAAATATTCAGAAATAGTAGATTTACGGAAGGGTATTCAGATAAATTATTCTTTCTCCAGCAAAGCAAAAATATTTCTGTATACTAACTGCTGTTTATGGCAATATTTCTCTATTACACAGTTAACTCGACGAACCACCACTTTGGAATTCCATTTTATTAGCTACTCCATTCATATTCCGTAAACGTGAAACATCAGATAGTAACAACACGTCCAATAGCTACTCTTTTATTTTTTTTTTTTGCAACGGCTGATCGGTCGCGAAATTAAAACCACAATGAAAATGCAATGAACATTTGCACAGATGTTTGGTACAGTATGTCTAGTATACCCGTAGATCTCGTCATGTCGCACTTCTCAGTTCTGAGTAGGAATAGAGTATGTAAATATGCTTAAAACAATAGTCTCCCGCAAAGTGCCTGCTGAGAAGTTCCAACTGATTTCATGCAGACCACATATGCGTTTCCTTCGTCCTTCTTCATGACAGTGCTCGGCCGCACACTCCAGGTGCAACAACGAACCTCGTGCAGTGCTTTCGGTGGAAAGTGTTTCACCACCCCCCCTCCCCCTCCCCCCCCCCCCCCCGCCCCCACGCTCCAAACAGACTGGACTTGGCTCCGTTCAATTTTCATCTGTTCGCTCACTTGAATTGATGGCTACCCGGACAGCATTTTGGCACAGACAACCACTTGCAGACCATCGTGCGGAATTGGTGGAAGTAGGCTCTGCCTTCTATGAAGAGGGTATTGGAAATCTGGTACTCGTTTTTTTTTAATTTTTTTTAAATTTTTTTTTCTTTTAGGAAAACAGCCTTCTGACTGGTTTGATGCGGCCCGACACTGCCAATCTCTTCATCTCAGAGTATTTACTGAATGTATTCCAGTATCTGGTTCCTCTACATTTTTTGCCCTCTACAGCTCCCTCTAGTACCATGCAAGTTATTTCCTGATGTCTTAATATATGTTCCATCATCCTGTCCTTTCTCCTTATCAGTGTTTTCCACATATTCCTTTCCTCTCCGATTCTGCGCAGAACCTACTCATTCCTTACCTTATCAGTCCACCTAATTTTCAACATTCGTCTGTAGCACCACATCTCAAATACTTCGATTCTCTTCTGTTCCGGTTTTCCCACAGTCCAAGTTTCACTACCTTACAATGCTGTACTACAGACTACATTCTCAGATATTTATTCCTCAAATTCAGGTCGATAGTTGATATTCTCTTGGCCAGTAATGCCCATTTTGCCATTGCTAGTCTGCATTTTATGTCCTCCTTGCTCCGTCTGTCATTGGTTATTTTACTTCCTAGGTTCTACAATTCCTTCATCTACTTCGCGACCACCAATCCTGATGCTAAGATTCTCGCTGTTCTCATTTCTACTACTTCTCATTACCTTCGTCTTTCTTCTATTACACTCAATCCATATTCGGTACTCATTAGACTGTTCATTACATTCAACACATCATGTAATTCTTCTTCACTTTCACTCAAGACAGCAATGTCATCAGCGAATCGTATCATTGATATCCTTTCACCTTGAATTTAATTCCACTCCTGAATGTTTCTTTTATTTCCATCATTGCTTGCTCTATGTACAGATCGAACAGTAGGGGTGAAACTCTACATCCTTGTCTTACACCCTTTTTGATACGAGCACTTCGTTCTTGGACATCCACTCTTATTATTCGCTCTTGGCTGTTGTACATTTTATATATGACCCGTCTCTCCCTATAGCTTACCCCTACTTTTTTCAGAATTTCGAACATCTTGCACCATTTTACATTGTCGAACGCTTTTCCCAGGTTGACAAATCCTATGAACGTGTCTTGGTTTTTCTTCAGTCTTGCTTCCATTATTCACAACGTCAGAATTGCCTCTCTCGTGCAACTAAAGCCCAACTGACCGTCATCTAGCGCAACCTCAATTGTCTTTTCCATTCTTCTGTATATTATGCTTGCAAACAACTTGGATGCATAAGCTGTTAAGCTGATTATGCGATATTTATCGCACTTGTCAGCTCTTTTCGTCTTCGGAACTGTGTGGATGATGCCTTTCCGAAAGTCAGAGGGTATGTCGCCAGACTCATACATCCTACTCACCAACGTGAATAGTCGTTTTGTTGCCACTTCTCTCAATGGTTTTAGAAAACCTGATGGAATGTTATCCATCCCTTCTGTCTTATTTGATCACAAGTCCTCCAAAGTTCTTTTAAATTGTGATTCTAATACTGGATCCCCTATCTTTCTTTCTCTTCTAAATAGACTCCTTTTTGTTCTTCTCTCAAATGAGAAAAATCTTCCCCCTCAAAGAGGCTTTCAGTGTATTCTTTCCACCTATCCGCTCTCTCTTCTGCTTTTAACAGTAGAATTCACGTTGCACTCTTAATGTTATCACCCTTGCTTTTAATGTCACCCAAGGTTGTTTTGACTTTGCTGTATGCTGAGTCTGTCCTTGCGACAATCATTTCTTTTTCGATGTCTTCACATTTTTCCTGCAGCCATTTCGTCTTACCTTCTGTGAGTTCATATCTACCTAGTAAACAGCTACTTCTAATTGACATCGTTATGATGAAATGTCTGTATTATCTTTTGTTTATATGATTTCTAAACCGGGGTCCCAAACCTACTGTCGTTAATTTTTGCATCTGGAGACATCGTCTTTAGGCGAATACTTTCACTACATTCTAGAATTTTCGTCTCTTAAAAATATTCAATTAGCACCAATAGAAAACGCGTCGGTTAGAGAAGTTGCATCGTCGGATATGGCTGTTCCTCTTGTTATTCTGCGACCTTCTTTCCCCCACCACTTTTTAGTTGAAAAGTTCTCCACTGCTAGAGCACTTTACGCGGCAGGAACAATAAAAGCTATTATTTCACTCGACCTGCCACAGAACTCAAGTTTGCCGTAAGCTGTGCTGAGAGCATTATTCAACTTCCCGGGCACTTCGTCCACCCCGCAGATAGGGTTTACGGCATTCTGCTGCCGCCAAATCAACTTCGTTTCTTCATTAATGGGAAAATTGCTTTGCAATCTGGTGAAACAGTGTTACAAGTATAACAGGTTTCTCTCATTTCAGAGTTCTAACGAATGTATTTTCAGGATGCAAGCATTCGCAGTGTTAACGCTGATTCCACGGCCTAACACAGTATATATATGGACGATGTAATTTGTACTACAATGTGACATCATCAATGATTTTGTATTCGCCTATTATGCTGCTGCAAATGCTTTTAAGAAACTGATGATGGTCAGTCGACTGAAACTGGGTGTTCAAAAAATGACGTTTTACATACTTTTAATGAACGTTTTCTTGTGGTTTGCGTAGCAGTTTTACATGTACTCTGGTGCTACCGTGTTCAGTTTCGACATTTTTCTTTTCCAGCTATTGAATTATGTTTCGTAGATACGATTAGGATTTTTTTCCTGACAATTATTGCTTTATTCATCTCTGGCAAAGAATTGTTTAAGAGATAGTATTAAAATTGCATTGTGAAGATGTGACATCTAATAATCGTCTACACAATAGTTTTACGAACATTCAGATGGACGTAGGCTACATTTTTGTTCATCGACGTCTGAGGAAAGAGCTACATTTATTTCCAATGACGACAGCGAAAGTAAACTACTGTGCTATACTGAGAAAATATAGGTTATCACTTTCTTTCTCACAGTTTCAACTACTTTAGGAAGGTATTTAAGGAGTTACCCAAACTGTTTTTCTGTTATTATTTTTTCCTGTTATGTATGTAGGCAAGAAGGACCTAAAAAGCAGAATATAAGAAGTAAAGAGTGCATGTATGACTAATGGTATCAAACATGGGCTTTGATTTGACGAAGAAATTCCTGAGAACATACGTTTGGAGCACAGCATTGTAGAAATTGTACTAGGAAAGCTTTGCAGTACAGCTTTAGTCATTTAATTTTTTCGAATCAATTTTCGCCACATTGATTACACCTTTCCATCCTCCGAAACCAATCCTAAACAAGTTCTCCCCAGTTTCTGTAGGGAGTAAGGCACATTCATTGTCCCAAGCCCTCAGGAGGTCCTCATCACTTGAAAACTGCACTCCTTTCAGCGTCTTTTTCGCACAGTCACAAGGAGCAAGGTCTGGACTGTAAGGAGTGTGCTTAAGAAGTCTGTCCTGTACCTCGCAGATATTCGGTCCATGCTTTGGCGCGGTGAGCTAGAGCGTTGCGGTGAAGGAGGAACGGAGTGTCCATTCTTGAGTTCGGTCGCAGGTTCTTCAAAGATTGGATGACTTTGGGTAGGCACTGCTCAGTGTACCACTTAGCCGTGACTGTCTTCTGTGCGTCCAAAACAACACGCTCCACAACTCCACTCGATTTTAAAATACAGTTATCATTTCCTTCTCTATTGATCGGGATTTTCTGACAGTTACGGGTGTGTCGTCATCTTCAAAGACTCAAACATTTTTGTAAGTCTTAGTCGGCATGTCATAATACACTCCTGGAAATGGAAAAAAGAACACATTGACACCAGTGTGTCAGACCCACCATACTTGCTCCGGACACTGCGAGAGGGCTGTACAAGCAATGATCACACGCACGGCACAGCGGACACACCAGGAACCGCGGTGTTGGCCGTCGAATGGCGCTAGCTGTGCAGCATTTGTGCACCGCCCCCGTCAGTGTCAGCCAGTTTGCCGCGGCATACGGAGCTCCATCGCAGTCTTTAACACTGGTAGCATGCCGCGACAGCGTGGACGTGAACCGTATGTGCAGTTGACGGACTTTGAGCTAGGGCGTATAGTGGGCATGCGGGAGGCCGGGTGGACGTACCGCCTAATTGCTCAACACGTGGGGCGTGAGGTCTCCACAGTACATCGATGTTGTCGCCAGTGGTCGGCGGAAGGTGCACGTGCCCGTCGACCTGGGACCGGACCGCAGCGACGCACGGATGCACGCCAAGACCGTAGGATCCTACGCAGTGCCGTAGGGGACCGCACCGCCACTTCCCAGCAAATTAGGGACACTGTTGCTCCTGGGGTATCGGCGAGGACCATTCGCAACCGTCTCCATGAAGCTGGGCTACGGTGCCGCACACCGTTAGGCCGTCTTCCGCTCACGCCCCAACATCGTGCAGCCCGCCTCCAGTGGTGTCGCGACAGGCGTGAATGGAGGGACGAATGGAGACGTGTCGTCTTCAGCGATGAGAGTCGCTTCTGCCTTGGTGCCAATGATGGTCGTATGCGTGTTTGGCGCCGTGCAGGTGAGCGCCACAATCAGGACTGCATACGACCGAGGCACACAGGGCCAACACCCGGCATCATGGTGTGGGGAGCGATCTCCTACACTGGCCGTACACCACTGGTGATCGTCGAGGGGACACTGAATAGTGCACGGTACATCCAAACCGTCATCGAACCCATCGTTCTACCATTCCTAGACCGGCAAGGGAACTTGCTGTTCCAACAGGACAATGCACGTCCGCATGTATCCCGTGCCACCCAACGTGCTCTAGAAGGTGTAAGTCAACTACCCTGGCCAGCAAGATCTCCGGATCTGTCCCCCATTGAGCATGTTTGGGACTGGATGAAGCGTCGTCTCACGCGGTCTGCACGTCCAGCACGAACGCTGGTCCAACTGAGGCGCCAGGTGGAAATGGCATGGCAAGCCGTTCCACAGGACTACATCCAGCATCTCTACGATCGTCTCCATGGGAGAGTAGCAGCCTGTATTGCTGCGAAAGGTGGATATACACTGTACTAGTGCCGACATTGTGCGTGCTCTGTTGCGTGTGTCTATGTGCCTGTGGTTCTGTCAGTGTGATCATGTGATGTATCTGACCCCAGGAATGTGTCAATAAAGTTTCCCCTTCCTGGGACAATGAATTCACGGTGTTCTTATTTCAATTTCCAGGAGTGTAGTACAGCCAAGTCTCGTCATCCTCATCTGTCACGATGTTATTCACATACTGAAAATGTCTAACAGAAAACTTCATTAACGTCTCCAGGCACCAAGTCACACGGCGTGTCATTTGCTCTTCCGTCAGTCTGTGCCGCAGAGACAACAGTTTGTTTCCTTGCAGAATCGAACGAATTTCTGGTACATTTAACACTAAGGTATCCTCTATCTGCTTATAGGTCACTCGCTAGTCTTCGTCTAGCATTTTCCTCACAGCATCAATATTTCCTGCGTAACTGATGACAGTGGCTTTCCCGTCCTCTCGACGTCCTCTAGATTGAAATTTCCTCTTTGTAATTGTGTATACCACCTGAATATAGTTGTACGACATGTACACACATCACAGACTGCAAGAGTCATTCCTTCAAGGCACTGGTCTATGTTTAAACCACGCGCGAAGTTGTACCGCAAAACTGCCCGAATCTCACTTCGTGACCACGATGCCATAGCAAGCACTCCTAACTAACCATGCTGATAAACGCCTGCGCCCACAGACTTGGCACAGTGGCTACGATTCAAGTATGACGTATTCTGAGAACAGCAATAGCAACAATCAGCCTCCTGTGACTTATTGTTCCGTCGTATTGCAAAACTTGTATCGTGAACTGTGGGGAAACCAGGATAGAAGAGAATGAGAACGTTTGAGATATAGTGCTACAGAAGAAGGTTGAAAATCTGACGGGCTGATAAGATAAGAAATCAGGAGATTATCGCCCAGACTCTGTGGAGGAACGAACATAGGGGAAACATTGATAAGAAACAGAAAAAGGGCGATGGCACATGCGTTAAGGTATCAGGGAATAACGTCGATGGTACTAAAGAAAACTGTAGAGGGTATTAACTATAAGAGAAGACAGAGATTGGAATACATCGAGCAAGTAATTGAGTATGTTGGGCACAGGAGCTACTCTCAGGTCAAACGTTTGGCCACGGAGAGGAATTCGTAGCGGGATGCGTCAAACCAGTCAGAAGACTGATGACTCAAAATATTTTCAAACAAAAATCGTACAAAAAACAATGTGGTGCTTTGTTTTCTTCCATTCCGTCGGTTATATTTATGGTTTATCCGTTTATGATTACTACTACGAAATCTGAATCGTCCGAAACTTTTTTATGCTACACATTCGAAGTTTGAAACTATGCGAAATACTTTCACTGAAGCTAACATCCTGATAGATACAGCAGCTGGAACGGTCTCTCTCTGGACACCTATGATCCCAACCGATTTACTCATCCATTCTAAGTGACTTTAATTACCAATCACAGTCTCGTTTGCTGTAATAATGAACAACGATAAAAGTTACAAAGAGGGGAAAGATGTAGGGGAACAGAGAGAAAGGACAGGAGGATATGCATAGAGAGGTCATTCATTCTAAATGACTAATTACCAATCACAGTTACGTTTGCATTAATAATGGACAAGGTTAAAAGTTAGAAAGAGGGGAAAGAGGACAAAGAGATGGGGGGGGGGGAAGAGAGATAGAAATGTAAGGGGAGATATAGGTGTAGAGACGGGGTAGAAATAGGAGATGAACAAAGAAGAAAAGAGGACAAAGACAGAAGGTGGACATAGAGAGACAGAAAAACGAGATGGATCGAGAGATGGGTGATGAGGGAGAACAGGGGATGGACAAAGAGGAAGGAGAATGAGGAGAGGGACAGAGAGCGAGGAGCAGGGGCGCAATAGGAGATGTACAAAGAAAATCGGGAGAATTAAATATCCACAGCTATTGGGTGGGGGCGTGGTTCAACAATTATTGCTGGGGTCGGGAGTAATGTATAAACAGGCAGAATACAGCGATACGGTGGGTAACGCCTATATAAGACAACAAGAGTTTGGCGCAGTTGTTAGATCTTTACTGAACGTGGTATTATAGTGGGCGCAAGAGCGATAGGACACAGCATTTCCGAGGTAGCGATGAAGTGGGGATTTTCCCGTACGACCACTTCACGAGTGTACCGGAAAAACACCAAATCTCCGACATCACTGCGACCGGAAAAAGTCGTGTGTGGCCGTGCGGTCTAGACGCTTCAGTCTCGAACCGCGTGACCGCTCCGGTCGCAGGTTCGAATACTGCCTCGGGCATGGATGTGAGTGACGTCCTTAGGTTAGTTAGGTTTAAGTATTTCTAAGTTCTAGGGGACTGATGACCACAGAAGTTAAGTCCCATAGTGCTCAGAGCCATTTGAACCATTTTTTGAAACGTGGGAACCATTCAACGAAAGATCATCGATATAGACTTTCGGAGCCGAAAGCCCACTCCTGTAGCCTTGATGACTGTACGACACAAAGCTTTACGCCTCGCCTGGGTGCGTCAACACCGACATTGGACTGTTAATGACTGGAAACATGCAGGCCGGAGTGGTGTAGTGTAACGACGTAAGTTTTTATAAATGGTTTTCTTTTGATATATGACCATGTGCAGACTTCGTCACCTACGTCAGTTACAACCCACTTCAAAATTATTTATATTCTTTTTAAATTATCTCAGAATGGTTCTTGAACGAAACTGTAAAACATCATTTGAGTCGTATGCACAGAATTACGTCACTCGGGTCAATTGGTTTGCGTAAACTTTTTCAATTTTAGATGTCGTTTGTTTCTCCTCAGAAATTATATTGACACACGTTGTCTTGATTTAATCGATATTAGAATCACACATTGAATAAACTTTTGAGATTCAAAGTTGCGATGAACGTTGTCAAAATTCCATAATCTTGTCAAATATATTATTAATCCATTCACATAATTCTTAATAAGTAAATCCTCAGAACACGTATTTCAACTTTAATAGCATCCATCAGTTTATTATCTTCCTACATACAGATGTGAACCTGAGCCTTGACAAGATAGGACTAACATTTTCAATAAGATTAAACTTCCTATGATATCATTGTTGTACAAAAAAATTACATATTTTCATTTATCAATTTTTAGAAGCACGACGCAACAACTCGGTTCCAGGATCTTCTGTTGCTCTTTGGCTGTCGACCCGCGACGTATAGTGGCCAGCAATTTTCTCTCTGGTCGCGGCAGCGTAGATGCTGTCTCCGTTCGTTGCGCCGCCCTCTCCGTACACGAAACATAAAAAAATACAAAACTTTAGGCAATTCACAACCATTACAAAATATTACAAAAATACATAAACAAAAACTAAATTAAACTTATATTCACCTGCAAACTGGGCTGACACTGGTGGATGGGTGACGCTTCAATTTCGTCCCACTACAGTGGCCGAGCGGTTCTAGGCGCTACAGTCCGGAACCGCGTGACCGCTACGGTCGCAGGTTCGAATCCTTCCTCGGGCACGGATGTGTCTGATGTCCTTAGGTTAGTTAGGTTTAAGTAGTTCTAAGTTCTAGGGGACTGATAACCTCAGAAGTTAAGTCCCATAGTGTTCAAAGCCATTTGAACCATTTGACTGGAAACATGTCGCCGTGTCGGATGATTCTCGTTTCAAATTGTATTGGAAGATGAACGTGCACGTGTATGGAGACAAACTCATGAATCCATGGACCATGCATGTCAGCAGGGGACTATTCAAGCTGGTGGAGGCTCCATAATGGCGTGGGGCGTGTGTAATTGGAGTGATATGGGGCCCTTGATACGTTTAGATACGATTCTGACAGGTGACACGTACGTAAGCATCCTGTCTGATCACCTGCATCTATTCATAGCCGTTGTGCATTCCGACGGACTTGGGCAATTCCAACAGGAAAATGCGCCCCACATCTCCGGAATTGCTACAGAGTGGCTCCAGGAACACTCATCTGAGTTTAAACAATTCCGTTAGCGACCAAACTCCCGACATGAACATTGTTGAGCATGTCTGGGATGCCTTGCAACGTGCTGTTCAGAAGAGATCTCTACCCCATCGTATTCTTACGGATTATGGATAGCCCTTCAGGATTCATGGTGTCAGTTCCCTCCAGCACTGCTTCAGACATTAGTCGAGTCCATGCCACGTCGTGTTGCGGCACTTTGGCATGCTCGCGGGGGCAGGTGTACCAGTTTCTTTGGCTCTTCAGTGTAGAAGGATTTTCGAGTCGCCTCTTTGGAAGTTAATTCGACTGGACGCCACATCGACATCTTTTGTGCCCTTAATCTATCGCTGTTATCTTTCCGGGGATAGGGGACCAACACTTAAACGTGGAATCTGAATCACGTGTCGTTCCTGGAATATCTTCACGTTACTCTGAGGTGAAGGCTAGCGTTAAAGGTAGAAAGATAAATTCTGGTGTCTGACTGAGAACCTTACAGGTTCCAAGCTCGCGCTGTACCATTTTTATTTTCTTAGAGTAAAGTCACTTTTTAATGATACCGTGTTAAATTTTTCATACATCAAAACAAAAACACTTTAGAAATTTTACACTTTGTTTGAAAACTATGATACAAGATATCATTTTCTCTCGCAACTAAACGAACCTATGACATTGTAAAGTGTGATATAAAAATTAAATTCTCTTAAAATAGTGTACAAAGTTCACGCCGAAACTAACATTATTATTATTATTATTTCTTTACTTTCTCAGGCGTTAAGTCTGGTTAAAAATGGAAAGTGACGCGGACCTTGATCAAGCGTCATTTCCTTTTAACTGTACGGTATATGTTATATTGCATTTAGGAACTTTCGGGTAATTGAACATGTATCAGTAATTACGGATTTCTGTAGTTGTATATATAAGTTTGGATGTAGCTGTATTGCATTGATGTACTGGTGGATATTGTGTGGTATGACTCCTGTAGTTGATGGTATAATTGGTATAATGTTAACTTTATCCTGATGCCACATGTCCTTGACTTCCTCAGCCAGTTGGATGTATTTTTCAATTTTTTCTCCTGCTTTCTTTTGTATATTTGTTGTATTGGGTATGGATATTTCGATTAGTTGTGTTAATTTCTTCTTTTTATTGCTGAGTATGATGTCAGGTTTGTTATGTGGTGTTGTTTTATCTGTTATAATGTTCTGTTCCAGTATAATTTGTATTCATCATTCTCCAGTACATTTTGTGGTGCATAGTTGTACGTGGGGACGTGTTGTTTTATAAGTTTATGTTGTAAGGCAAGCTATTGCTGTATTATTTTTGCTACATTGTCATGTCTTCTGGGGTATTCTGTATTTGCTAGTATTGTACATCCGCTTGTGATGTCATCTACTGTTTCTATTTGTTATTATTATTATTATTATTATTATTATTATTATTGTCGTTATACTCCATCCTTCACACACAGACACAGACAGTTTATATACAATTAAAATATTGCAAAATGGTGTCCATAAATAAATCTAAACAATTCTATACCTAATTCTACAGTCGTTTCCTTTCCTGTTCCATTCGCAAAAAACAGCGAGGAAAAAATGACTATCTATATGCCCCCATATGAGACCTAATTTCTCGCACCTTTTCTTTGTAATCCTTTAGCGAAATGTATGTTGGTGGTAGTAGAATCGTTCTGAAGTCACCTTCAGATGCTGGTTCTCTAAAAATGCTCAGTTTTGTTTCTCGAAAAGGAAGTCGCTTTCCCCTCCAGAGATTCCGATTTGAGCTTCAAACGCATATCCGTAATACCTGCGCGATAAATCTAGGAGTCCGTCTTTGAACGCTTCAATCCGACCTGGTGCGGATCCCAAATACTCGAGAAGTACTGAAGAATAGGTCGCACGTGTGTCCTATATGCGGTATCCTTTACGGATGAACTACGCTTCCCTAAAATTCTACGAACATGCTCGTTCCACACCATTTCTGCCAGATATTTAGACGACGTAACTCTGCTGTATCCTGACATTACGGGTTTGTTTTTGCTACTCATCCGCATTAACGTACATTTTTCCACGTTTGGAGTTAGTTGTCATTCATCACACCAACTAAAAAATTTTATCCAATCATCTTGAATCCTTCTACACTCACTCAGCTTCGACACCTTTGCGTACACGCCAGATTGCTATCCACCTTGTTCGCCAGATCATTTATGTATACAGAAAATAATAGTCCTCCTATCTCACTCCTGACGATAAGCTTGTCTCTGATGGCCAATCGCCATCGAGGACAACGTACTGGCCTCAGTTACTTAACACATCCTCGACACTCATATACCTGGAAACGTATTTCATACGTTCGTACCTTCATTAACAGTCTGAAGTGAAGCACAGCGTCAAACGCTTTTCGGAAATCTAGAAATATGGAATATTGGTGTTGCCGTTCATTCAAAGTTCGCAGTATATCATGTGAGGAAAGGGCAATCTGAGTTTCGCACGGGCGATGCTTGGTAAAACCGTGCTGATTAGTGAACAAAAGCTTTTCCGTCTCTGGGAAATTTATTATATTCGAACTGAGAACATGTTCAAGAATTCTACAGGAAACCAGTCTTAAGCATTTTGGTCCATAATTTTGCCGATTTATTCTTTTACACATTTTACATATAGGTGCCACCTGCGCATTTTTCCAGTCACTTTCGACTTTGCGCTGGGCGCGATATTCTCGCTAAATCTAAACTAACAAGGAGAGGCCACAACGTATGGAACGCGGATTTACTGCAAACTTCGTACACTCGTAGTACTCCATGAGGACAACAAAATGTGTAAGCAGTAGCGCGTACTTCTCAAGCGTTATTGAGAAAATCGCAAGATAATTTCGGTCGTCAAATACATATCTGTCCATGGCCAGTTTAACCATGAAGCCGGTGCCGGCACGGTAGCTCAGCGTGTTCGGTCAGTGCCTTCGTTTACCATTATAATAAAAAAACTGAGCGAACGGATGAACGATCAAACTGAACGGGGTCATCGGACGTCCGCCCTGAACAAATTCAACGGACAATATAGAACAAACTGTTTTTTTTTTTTTATTAGTGGTTGGCGTTCAAGCCCCTGGATCGTGTTCCGTTCGTCAGATTTTTTTTTATTTTCTACACAGTCATTTTCTTTATTATTTATATTACAATTGATATAATGGGAAAAATACGTGTAATCGGACGAACTTTTATTAAATATACAATGTTATTTGGCAGTCTACTCATTTTTATTATCACAATATAATATTCACAACTATCGACTAGTACGAGGTGCATTCAAGTTGTAAGGCCTCCGATTTTTTTTGTAATTAACTACTCACCCGAAATCGATAAAACTGACTTTACTTCTCGACGTAATCGCCCTGCAGACGTACACATTTGTCACAACGCTGACGCCATGATTCCATGGCAGCGGCGAAGGCTTCTTTAGGAATCTGTTTTGACCACAGGAAAATCGCTGAGGCAATAGCAGCACGGCTGGTGAATGTGCGGCCACGGAGAGTGTCCTTCATTGTTGGAAAAAGCCAAAAGTCACTAGGAGCCAGGTCAGGTGAGTAGGGAGCATGAGGAATCACTTCAAAGTTGTTGTCACGAAGAAACTGTTGCGTAACGTTAGCTCGATGTGCGGGTGCGTTGTCTTGGTGAAACAGCACATGCGCAGCCCTTCCCGGACGTTTTTCTAGCAGTGCAGGAAGGAATTTGTTCTTCAAAACATTTTCGTAGGATGCACCTGTTACCGTAGTGCCCTTTGGAACGCAATGGGTAAGGATTACGCCCTCGCTGTCCCAGAACATGGACATTTTTTTCAGCACTGGCGGTTACCCGAAATATTTTTGGTGGCGGTGAATCTGTGTGCTTCCATTGAGCTGACTGGCGCTTTGTTTCTGGATTGAAAAGTGGCATCCACGTCTCATACATTATCACAACCGACGAAAAGAAAGTCCCATTCATACTTTCGTTGGGCGTCAACATTGCTTGGCAACATGCCACACAGGCAGCCATGTGGTCGTCCGTCAGCATTCGTCGCACCCACCTGGATAACACTTTTCGCATTTTCAGGTCGTCGTGCAGGATTGTGTGCACAGAACCCACAGAAATGCCAACTCTGGAGGCGATCTGTTCACCAGTCATTCGGCGATCCCCCAAAACAATTCTCTCCACTTTCACGATCATGTCGTCAGACCAGCTTGTGCGAGCCCGAGGTTGTTTCGGTTTGTTGTCACATGATGTTCTGCCTTCATTAAACTGTCGCACCCACGAACGCACTTTCGACACATCCATAACTCCATCACCACATGTCTCCTTCAACTGTCGATGAATTTCAATTGGTTTCACACCACGCAAATTCAGAAAACGAATGATTGCACGCTGTTCAAGTAAGAAAAACGTCGCCATTTTAAGTATTTAAAACAGTTCTCATTCTCGCCGCTGGCGGTAAAATTCCATCCGCCGTACGGTGCTGCCATCTCTGGGACGTATTGACAATGAATGTGGCCTCATTTTAAAACAATGCGCATGTTTCTATCTCTTTCCAGTCCGGAGAAAAAAAATCGGAGGCCTTAGAACTTGAATGCACCTCGTAAAGGATCAAACGCATACAGTGATACCGAAAATGTATGCTTGTCCGTGTCTTCAAAACTGCTGCTATTTAATCGAAAGAGAACGAGAAATTGCTTCTCGGAAGACGCTATTAGAATACACTCGATACTGCATAACCAATTATCAGCTCCGATTTTTAAGGAAATACTGCGTTATGCATGGTTTGCTTCCAAACTATCGTCTGAAAGAGAGGTTTTTGAAAATGTTAACGAGGTTTGTTTTTCCACGGCAAACGTCAAAAGACCTTGCGTATGCGGAAACGTAGCATTTATTCAATGCAGCTGGTGCCGTTTAACTTTATGTTTTCCATATTTTTTACGAAAAATACCATCCCGCAACTTGTACTCGTAATGTCGAAAGCGACGATTAGTTGTATATCTTTCGAAAGCCGTCTTTGCCGGTCAAAACTTGGAGGTAACAAGTCGTTTCGGGCTCCTTCCAGGTATAAGGGATTTCCCAAATCACGGACGAGCATACATTTTCAGTGTCACTTTATGCGTTTGGTCGTTTACTAGTCGATATGTATGAATATTACATTATTTGTAATAATAAAAATTAGTAGACTGCCAAATAACATTGTAAATTTAATAAAGGTTCATCCGATTACACGTATTTTCCCCGTTATATCAATTGTAATATAAATAATAAAGAAAATGACTGTGTTGAAAATAAAAAAAACTGACGAACGGAACTCGATCGAGCGATCCAGCGGCTTGAACGCCAAACACTTCCTTTTTTTTTTTTTTTTTTTTTAATCTTGTTCTATATTGTTTGTTGAATTTGTTCAGGGCGGGCGTCCGACGACACCCGTTCAGTGTATTCGATGATCCGTTCGCTCAGTTTTTTTATTATATAGGGTAGCTAACGCTCTGACCGAACACGCTGAGCTACCGTGCCGGCACCACTCGGCTGCAGTCGCTTTACGATTAAAATGGCCACGCACAGATGTATATATATTCGACGACCGAAATTATCTTGCGATTTTCTCAATAACGCTTGAGAAGTACGCGCTAATGCTTACACATTTTGGTGTTCTCATGGAGTACTACGAGTGTACGAAGTTTGCAGTAAATCCGCTCTCCAAACGTCGTGGTCTCCCCTTGTAAGTAAGGGGCCAATCCTGTAGAAAACTTTTTGTAAGGCCGCAGTAGAATGCCATCAGGACCTGACTTCTTATTTGTTTGAATTGTCAGTTGTTTGTCTACTCAAGGGCTGCTTATTACTATGTCGTCCAGATGGGACTCTGTGCGAAGGCCAAACGACGGTTATGTTTGTACGAGTCTCCTTCTTGAACGATTTCTTAAACGCGAAATTGGTTTTCGTTCTGCTATCTTCAACTGCCACGGGAGACTAGTCAACGAGTGACTGGATTTAACCCATACCCTCGTTTAGCGATTTTAGGTAGCGCCAGAATTTTCTCAGTATCTCAGTCACATTTTTTACTAAGACATGACGGCGATGGTTGTTGTATGCTTCGTGCGTAAATCTTTTCACAGACGCACGAATCTCTACTACACTTTGCCTGTCGTCATTTGTGCGTCCTCTTTTGAACCGAGTGTGCAACAGCTTTGCTCCTCAGCATTTTCCGTCCTTAATCCACTTACTAGGCACATAATTCGACCAACGGCCTTTCCGCAGTGCTAACACCGGTTCCCGTCAGATAACCGACGTTAAGCGCTGTTGGGCTCGGCTAGCACTTGAATGGGTGACCTTCCGTTCTGCCGAGTACTGTTGGCAAGTGGGGTGCACTCAGCCCTTGTGAGGGAAACTGAGGAGCTACTTGACGACGACAAATAAATCAGCAAGTGTAGAACTGTGTAGAGTGTAGACTAGTAATTTGGATGGAACACGCTTAAAATATATGCGAATGTGTTTCTAACTTCCTCCCGCCTGTGCACCGTGGAGAAATTGCAGATGTGAACTGAAGCGGCGTCGCATGTGGAAGAGCATAAAGGTCACTGACTTTGATGAACTGTGTGTCGTCTGACATTCTCACCGGCTCGAAATTGCACAGGCCCACGCCGTTTGTTTGTAATAAGCCACGCACGAGGTTTAGGCGTTTCATGTGCCATAGACCGGTTTCTGTCGTTCTAATAAGGGTAGGAAGCCACTAACACTGCGGACTTGTCAGCAGTAAGGACGCTTACAAAAATGGTTCAAATGACTCTAAGCACTATGGGACTTAGCATCTGTGGTCATCAGTCACCTAGAACTTAGAACTACTTAAACCTAACTAACCTAAGGACATCACACACTTCCATGCTCGAGGCAGGTTTCGAACCTGCGACCATAGCGGTCGCGCGGTTCCAGACTGAAGCGCCTAGAACCGCACGGTCACACCGGCCGGCGGTCGCCTACAATACAGTTTTAAATTGACATATATTTTCAAATAAAGGGATATCAAATTGCATTCGAAAACTGAGGAATCTACGAAGTGGAGAGATATTATAAATAAGACATTATAAATATGAAACCAAGTTCGCTGCCTCAGCTGAATTTCTTTATCGCGATTGGTTTATTTCGGCTATAGCTAACACTGTCAAGGTATCTGCAAATAACACATAGAACTTTATCAGTATTTGCTGAATTTTTTTGTTTTTGTTTCTACACGTTATGGCAGTATGGTGTGTTACACACTAGTACTTACATCTAGTTATTCTTGGCTTCCATTTTACATCGTTGGGTACTTATTAAATTGCTGTCTGTGAGTTTGTGATCCACGTTTGTATTTTAGGGAATTTATGACAGCTTGGTGGTCCTTTTTTACGTCTGTAGATGCTGTCCAACGTATTTCATTTATATTTTGAAACCTCCCCTTAGAAAAATTATAAATGACTGTGTTGGCAAACCCCTTACGTTATTTGATTTTCAAACTGCTGAGCAAAACTGAACATACTCAGACATTTCTCTCTTTACTTATTCTGATCATCACTAAACTGACACACAGTATTTTCAGCGCAACTCAATCTGACTTTCAATACTCCCTACAAAAGAATGGCCGTTACTAACAATAACCTATACCTTTCATGAATCACTTACCTCACAAAAGTCTTCGTTACTCGAACTACTGCAATACAGCGAGCGCCTATACTGCCACCTAAATAAAATATTCTAACTACTGAAGGCACTAACTACTGATAGGCATAGATAGCAAATGAAAGATTTTCATAGAGAACAATGTATTTACCTTCATAATGCTTAAGTCATCATATATACAGGGTGTTACAAAAAGGTACGGCCAAACTTTCAGGAAACATTCCTCACACACAAAGAAAGAAAATATGTTATGTGGACATGTGTCCGGAAACGCTTACTTACCATGTTAGACCTCATTTTATTATTTCTCTTCAAATCACATTAATCATGGAATGGAAATACACAGCAACAGAACGTACCAGCGTGACTTCAAACAATTTGTTACAGGAAATGTTCAAAACGTCCTCCGTTAGCGAGGATGCATGCATCCACCCTCCGTTGCATGGAATCCCTGAAGCGCTGATGCAGCCCTGGAGAATGGCGTATTGTATCACAGCCGTCCACAATACGAGCACGAAGAGTTTCTACATTTGGTACCGGGGTTGCGTAGACAAGAGATTTCAAATGCCCCCATAAATGAAAATCAAGAGGGTTGAGGTCAGGAGAGCGTGGAGGCCGTGGAATTGGTCCGCCTCACCGAATCTGTTGTTGAGAAGTGTACGAACACTTCGACTGAAATGTGCAGGAGCTCCATCGTGCATGAACCACGTGTTGTGTCGTACTTGTAAAGGCACATGTTCTAGCAGCACAGGTAGAGTATCCCGTATGAAATCATGATAACGTGCTCCATTGAGCGAAGGTGGAAGAACAAAGTAAAATGAGCTCTAACATGGAAATTAAGCGTTTCCGGATACATGTCCATATAACATCTTTTCTTTATTTGTGTGTGAGGAACGTTTCCTGAAAGTTTGGCCGTACCTTTTTGTAACACCCTGTATATTGGCCGTCGTTACGTAGTATAGAGTGCATCACATATTTGCTCCATTTTCTTACATTTTTCGTTTTACTCTCGCGTTTGATTCTTCCTCTCATTTGATTAACAAGAAAATATTATTGACTGTTACGATATTTTGCTACACTTTTCTTGGAACAACTACTTCAGGCCGCTGGCGGTTAAGCTCCTCCGACTTCCCGCCTATGCCGCATTCCAGCGGCTACGTCAACAGGTGCCGCTGTTTACTTGCTTTAGACATTTGTTATCATCCGTTTTCGCTTCTTTCATTGGTTAGTCTATCAACTTTGTGTTATTTAATCACTTCCGTAATATTGTTTTTTTTTGTATGTTATTAACTTCATCTACATTGACGACAAGAGCGTCTCAAAGTCATATCACTTCACAAATTCCATTTAACTATTTTAAATTTAACTTTTTGTGTTTTAATTACTACACTTTATCACTGCAGTGACCTATACATTTGGCAAGCCGACTATAGATTTTTACCTATTGTACTATTCACTGTAACTGACAACTGTGTGTGACTTAGAGTGGCGTCATCTAACGAGCTTATGGCACGAACATGTTTTGGCTACTGTACTGCAGTTTGTTGTGACCAGCAGTGATAGAGACAGCGTGACTCTGCCATCATATTTTAAAGATGTGCGACGATGGTGTTGTGTCGTCGCCAATGGACGCAGCCGGAGCTGGCGCGCTCGGACAGTCCCCGACTGACGTCACGGCTAGCGCTTTGAAGTTCGCCGCCAACCATAAGCTCGGTCCAATCAGCAACCTCCTCGCCGCCGCCCATGAGGTGGACTCCCGAGTTGTGATAAGCGGCGGCTACACGGGGCATCAGGGTTGAGTTCAGCCGTGGCGTATGACAGTTCTAGTATGGAGTTTTAGCCGCGCACGGCTCACGTTTATCCCATTTATTGTTTGTCATCTTCTATTACCGTACTGCCGTCTCGTTTTCTTATTCCATTTACTGGCGTCACTAACTTCCTCCCTTACTTGCCCATGAGCGCAGCAGCAGCGCGTATCGATAAATGCACTGTCATACCATCTCTGGAGTGACCGATAGTACTTCTGGGTCGTCTTGTGTCTGGAGACGGACCAGCAGTGCAATCGGGACGCAGCAGCGTTGAAGTCGGGGACAGAGCGCCGGTGACGCGCCGACAGCCAGTGTTCGCCGACCGCTGGCGACACACATGGACTGACCGATGGATGGAGATTGAAGGAGGACGACCCTTGGTTGGCCGTTCCCTTGGTCGTCTTATCGCCCGACGTATATTTGGTCCTTTCACCGTTTCCGCACCTGGGAGTTGGTCCGTTGGCGTGGAGCAGCGAGGAAATCTCCAACCTAACTAACTTAAGGACATAACACACATCCATGCCCAAGGCAGGATTCGAACCTGCGACCGTACCGGTCGCGCTGTTCCAGACTGAAGCGCCTAGAACCGCTCGGCCACCTCGGCCGGCTGTGTGGTGCTGTTCCCATTGCTGTGAACTTCGTGGCTCACCGATCCTAGACATTACTTAATCTACCAGCAAGTCACGACTGTTCATATTGTGTCGTTTGGAATTCGTTGTCAGCTGTTGGGATATTCCTGCGAGCAACAACATGTGTTCAAGTTGGCAAATTTTGGCCACACTCCGGTAGGGTTTAACTGTACTTGGTTACTTGAACTGAAGTGCACCATCGGAATCTTCTGCCTTGTGGTCGTTAACGTTCCGGTTAGCTGCCCTGGCCGTTAACGTGAATTCAGGCAGTGTACTTTCCTCATCATGTTGTTGCTGTCCAGCACAGTGTGTAGTTTGACAGCTCTATGTATAATTGGTTGTGGGTGCCAATACCTTCTACGTTGTTCCATTGAACTACCTGTTGTGTGCCGGTCGGGTGCAGTGGAGGTTATCTTGTCAGTTGGTCTGTTGACTGTCTGTCTGTTGGTTGGTTTGTCGTCGGATCGACAGTGGTTGAGCCGACTGCCTGTCTCACCTAAGCGAGCGTTAGTGTTTGAATTCCAGGCCGACCCTCGGAACTTCTGAGCGCCCTTGGGTGTACTCCCTTTTCTTGTTTGTTCTTGTTGTTTGTACTTGTATGGCTTCTAACCAATTTTTAGATTAAGGTTGTTTTGCCCTTAAGGCGTCAGATGGTTTGGACCTTCAGCCTAATTTAAGAACTGTTTTACGTAAAGACTTTGGCATTTGTAAAATTAATGTTATTGAGACTTAAGTGTTGGTCCTTCAGTCGATTTTGAATTTAAGTTGTTTGCTCTTAAGGTGACAGATTCTTTGGGCCTTCAGCCTAATTAAGGAACTGTTTTAAGATAAGGCTTTGCCTTTTAAATTTCTGATTTTGGTTGAGCTTTAAGTTATTGGCTTTCAGCCGTTTCTAAATTAAAGCATAAGGCGTGAGATTGTACGGCGCATTCAGCCGCTAATTAAGTTCCAAAACTAAAGCTGTGCTGTTTTTGAAAACAAATTTTCTTGGCTCTAGTAATGTTCGATCAAATAAAAGGTTGTATGTTCGAGTGTAACTGACAGCCACTTATTTTGGCCACTTTTCACAACTTAAACTACCTGTCCTGTCCTGTGGGTTTAGCAAGGCGTCTTAGAGTTCTCTGGTTGCAGTTCATAGCTTCAGTTCGTAGTGGAGCACAGCCTGCGAGATTTAATCTACACGCGCATTCGCCCGTAGCCTTCGCATAGGGACGAGTGTTTACTACAGTGACTGCCATTGTGATCTCCATGGCCCCAGGACGCACATATTCTTGTTGACATAGTATTCAATAACACACGCCTTGTCAGGCCACTGCTTAGTTGTATCTGCTGTTGGTAAACCATTCAGGATATAAGGTCGTGGTTCACGAAACTCTTTTGCTCCTAACGTTTCGTCCAGAACTGCGGTGGACATCTTCAGAGGGGTCGCTCCTCCGTTCAGCCTTGCCGGCTCAACGCATGAGCAACTCTGAAGATGTCCACCGCAGTTCTGGACGAAACGTTAGGAGCAGAAAAGTTTCGTGCATCACGACCATGTATCCTTAAAGGTTTACCAGCAGCAGTGTTACCCGGACGTAAAAGCATTCATTCTGTCATTACCTGTACCTGTCCGGAAGCACATCCAACGAGTTGCTGTACAATTTTAGTTAAGTATCATAGAGCAATGAAGTGTATATTTGTGTGTCACTAATTTGTTTGCACAATCATGGTTCTTCCATCCACCTCGGATCACCTATACCTAATGCGGCGTGTGCGAGCCGTTCTACCCAGGCGACCCATACACATTAGATGCTATGCGGTTTTTTCTGTATATTTTGTGACGGTGTCACAACGGCTTTATTATTTCAGTACGTGTTATAAAATACGTATGCCTCGTTATACTTTAAGTGCGCATTTCCATACCCATAAAGTAATAATTTTTCGTTGTTGTTGTGGTTGTCTTCAGTCCTGAGACTGGTTTGATGCACCTCTCCATGCTAACCTATCCTGTGCAAGCTTCTTCATCTCCCAGTACTTACTGCAACCTACATCCTTCTGAATCTGCTTAGTATATTCATCTCTTGGTCTCCCTCTACGATTTTTACCCTCCACGCTGCCCTCCAATGCTAAATTGGTGATCCGTTGATGCCTCAGAACATGTCCTACCAACCGGTCCCTTCTTCTTGTCAAGTTGTGCTACAAACTCCTCTTCTCCCCAATTCTATTCAATACCTCCTCATTAGTTATGTGATCTACCCATCTAATCTTCAGCATTCTTCTGTAGCACCACATTTCGAAAGCTTCTCTTCTCTTCTTGTCAAAACTATTTCTCGTCCATGTTTCACTTCCATACATGGCTACATTCCATACAAATACTTTCAGAAACGACTTCCTGACACTTAAATCTATACTCGATGTTAACAAATTTCTCTTCTTCAGAAACGCTTTCCTTGCCATTGTCAGTCTACATTTTATGTCTTCTCTACTTCGACCATCATCAGTTATTTTGCTCCCCAAATAGCAAAACTCCTTTACTACTTTAAGTGTCTCATTTCCTAATCTAATTCCCTCAGCATCACCCGACTTAATTCGACTACATTCCATTATCCTCGTTTTGCTTTTGTTGATGTTCATCTTATATCCTCCTTTCAAGACACTGTCCATTCTGTTCAACAGCTCTTCGAAGTCCTTTGCTGTCTCTGACAGAACTACAATGTCATCGACGAACCTCAAGGTTTTTATTTCTTCTCCATGGAGTTTAATACCTAGTCCGAATTTTTCTTTTGTTTCCTTTACTGCTTGCTCAATATACAGATTGAATAACATCAGGGACAGGCTACAACCATGTCTCACTCCCTTCCCAACCGCTGCTTCCCTTTCATGCCCCTCGACTCTTATAACTGCCATCTGGTTTCTGTACAAATTGTAAATAGCCTTTCGCTCCCTGTATTTTACCCCTGCCACCTTTAGAGTTTGAAAGAGAGTATTCCAGTCAACATTGTCAAAAGCTTTCTCTAAGTCTACAAATGCTAGAAATGTAGGTTTGCCTTTCCTTAATTTATTTTCTAAAATAAGTCGTAGGGTCAGTATTGCCTCACGTGTCCAACATTTCTGCGGAATCCAAACTGATCTTCGCCGAGGTCGGCTTCTACCTGTTTTTTTTCCATTCGTCTGTAAAGAATTCGCGTTAGTATTTTGCAGATGTGGCTTATTAAGCTGATACTTCGGTAATTTTCACATCTGTCAACACCTGCTTTCTTTGGGATTGGATTTATTATATTCTTCTTGAAGTCTGAGGGCATTTCGCCTGTCCCATACATCTTGCTCACCAGATGGTAGAGTTTTGTCAGGACTGGCTCTCCCAAGGCTGTCAGTAGTTCTAATGGAATGTTGTCTACTCCCGGGGCCTTGTTTGGACACAGGTCTTTCAGTGCTCTGTCAAACTCTTCACGCAGTATCGTATCTCCTATTTCATCTTCATCTACATCCTTTTCCATTTCCATAATATTGTCCTGAAGTACATCGCCCTTGTATAGACCCTCTATATACTCCTTCCACCTTTCTGCCTCCCCTTCTTTGCTTAGAATTGGGTTTCCATCTGAGCTCTTGATATTCATACAAGTGGCTCTTTTTTCTCCAAAGGTCCTTTTAATTTTCCTGTAGGCTGTATCTATCTTACCCCTAGTGAGATAAGCCTCTACATCCTTACATTTGTCTTCTAGCCATCCCTGCTTAGCCATTTTGCACTTCCTGTCGACCTCATTTTTGAGACGTTTGTATTCCTTTCTGCCTGCTTCATTTACTGCACTTTTATATTGTCTCCTTTCATCAATTAAATTCAATATTTGTTCTGTTACCCAAGGATTTCTACTAGCCCTCGTCTTTTTACCTACTTGATCCTCTGCTGCCTTCACTACTTCATCCCTCAGAGCTACCCATTCTTCTTCTACTGTATTTCATTTCCCCATTCCTGTCAATTGTTCTTTCTTATGCTCTCCCTGATACTCTGTACAACCTCTGGTTTAGTCAGTTTATCCAGGTCCCATCTCCTTAAATTCCCACCTTTTTGCAGTTTCTTCAGTTTTAACCTACAGTTCATAACCAATAGATTGTGGTCAGAGTCCACATCTGCCCCTGGAAATGTCTTACAATTTAAAACCTGGTTCCTAAATCTCTGTCTTACCGTTATATAATCTATCTGATACCTTCTAGTATCTCCAGGATTCTTCCACGTATACAACCTTCTTTTATGATTCTTCAACCAAGTGTTAGCTATGATTAAGTTATGCTCTGTGCAAAATTCTACCAGACGGCTTCCTCTTTCATTTCTCTCCCCCAATCCATATTCACCCACTATGTTTCCTTCTCTCCCTTAGGGCATATTTAATTGTTCTAAGGCCTAATCTGTTTACTAGTTGTATTGTGTTTCCTATATTTTGTTGCAGATCTGAAGATGGTCATTGCTGACCGAAACCGGTAGTCTAAGGGCCAAAAGTCTTGTGACCATTATCGTAAATAAACGAAATTTATTCAGAAAAGTTATTAGATTACCTGTTAATTGAACTGCCACATGATAGAAAAGGCAACTGCTCCTCTAATGTGCAGGGTGCTGACGTATCCTACAGCACTCCATTGCGACTTTGACGTGTCCACGAAATTGTGTGAGTGAATCCCATCCCCAGAGACGGAAGTCGGATACGGAAAATGGATTTACGCTTTAGCAGAGGAGGCGTGCACCGCCTGTAAAAGTGCTGGAAATTGAATCTCGCGGCCCCCGTACGTGAGATTTTTCCAATGAAAGGAAGACTCCTGTTACTGGGATGCCGAGCCTCCGCGAAATTCGTCCGGGTTTCCGCTGCAAGAGTGATTAAAGCAGGAAAAATCCCCAGAGAGACCTTACTGCGCGTTAGGTGTGCGTTAAGACCGCCTGGTGTAGGATTAGTGGTTGGAGTATTACCTTCCCCCAAGCATTCTTTTCCTGTTTTCATTTTTTTTCTGTTTTGTTTCTACTTGCCGGGAATAGCAGGAAGGGATCAAGATCTCTCGCTCTTAGCGGAAAATGAATCGCCCACCTTAGCGCAGCTCATTATCGCATTACTCGTGAGCGGAGGAACTCGAGGAGGCGGTGTGCATGAATTCTGGGAAGATGTTAATCAAACGCGTGAGGGGATACAGCCGCCTTGTTTGCAAACACTTGCGGCGGATTTCTCAAGCTCTCGCAGATCCCGCGACAACTGTTAGACGGAGAGAGCTAATTTCGGACGAATCCAGATCTGCAGAGCACGGCGATAAACAGGGCGCATTGTGTGTCGGCAGAGAACGCCGCTCTCATTAGGAGCGCGAAAAGGGGAAATGACCCTGCAGAATCCATTACACAGCTCGAATTTAGATGGCTCATCAGATCGTTCAGTGGAAACTGCATAAGAAACACAGGATTTCCTAAACAATTACACTCAGGGCGAACATTTTGCTAGTTACCATTTTCTTTCATTAGAACACATATTCCTAAAGCATTATTTTTAGTAGTTCACCCATCCCCAGCTGTGTAGTCGTATACGACGAAATAATAAGCAACAAGTTGCATAAAAGAAATTTAATTTCTTTACTGGTCCTGGGAACTTATTCGGAAGTCTATACAGGAAAACACACCACAAATAAATAGAAGTGGGATGAGCACATAAAAATTAGGGACGAAAAGTTCATAAATTTTTAAAAATTTAAAGATAAAAAATTGTATATATTTATACCCACCGCATTATTTGCGAGTGTCAACAATAGGATGCACACAGCAAAATTCTGTGATCCTACACCATATACAGGAGCAATAAGTAATACAATTATTCAAACTGACAGTCACAATCGCATTATTTATTTTGCCGCCAACCGGTTTCGACACGCGATAGGGTCACCTTCAGGGCAATTTACACCATTTGGGCGCTCGCTGGAGTCGCCATCCTGTTACCAAATGGTGTAAATTGCCCTGAAGATGACCCCATCGCGGGTTGCAACAAGTTGGCGGCAAAATAAATAATGCGATTGTGACTGTCATTTTAATAATAATGGCGTGTGACGAGGGCCTCCCGTCGGGTAGACCGTTCGCCTGGTGCAAGTCTTTCTATTTGACGCCACTTCGGCGACCTGGCCTGCGGTGGGGATGAAATAATGATGATTAGAACAACACAACACCCAGTCCCCGAGCGGAGAAAATCTCCGACCCAGCCGGGAATCGAACCCGGGCCCTTAGGATTGGTGGTGGTGGTGGTTAGTGTTTAACGTCCCGTCGACAGCGAGGTCATTAGAGACGGAGCGCAAGCTCGGGTTAGGGAAGGATTGGGAAGGAAATCGGCCGTGCCCTTTCAAAGGAACCATCCCGGCATTTGCCTGAAACGATTTAGGGAAATCACGGAAAACCAAAATCAGGATGGCCGGAGACGGGATTGAACCGTCGTCCTCCCGAATGCGAGTCCGGTGTGCTAACCACTGCGCCACCTCGCTCGGTGCCCTTAGGATTGCCAGTCCGTCGCGCTGACTGCTCAGCTACCGGGGGCGGACACTGTCATTTTGAATAATTGGTTATAAGTAAACCAATCGCTTTTATCTCCACACAACTATGTTGTCTAAAAATAAGTAATACAATACTGATCCATTAACACAATAAGAGCTCTTAGATGTAAATTTGGTTCATAGTGTGTGTAGAAAATTAGTATAAGAAAGCGAAACAACAAGAGCAGACATCATGACACAACAGGAGCTAATGACATACATATCACGAATATTATATATTGGACTCAAAGAGTTATGGTGTAGCGCCACTTGTCGTCGATATTAATTTATTTGATTTATCATTAGGCTTTTGGATTATTTACTACGCTGCTTGTATCCACTCACAATTTCGTTTACTTTCTTTTATTATTTTATCGTACTTTCAACGCCACCCTGCTCTGGTATGATGCTCGCGAAAACAGGAGAAATATTTCAGGTCGACCTCAACTATGAGAGAACTCAAAACGAAGGATAACATCGAAAGGTGCCCGAATTAGGCCAATTCAGGTGTAATATGATCCGCAAATGAACCCTTTAAGTTTCAGAAAAATTTGACGTTTCAAAGGTCTAAGAGGTATCCTCCAGATCTTCCAAGGCATCACAGAACAGGTTTAAATTTTGCATTTTTAAATAAAGTTTACCGCAGTGATGGATTTTTAAAAGACAAGTAGTATCCATTGAGAAACTGATCAAAGAGGAACTTAACAGCACTTTTTTTTATTTTATCCATCATATGTGATCCACTATTTTAATTCCACAATCTTTATGTCTAATTCGTATTTAGCATTGTCGAAGATCCCACGAAAACAATGTTTGTCGAAATACTCATACTTGTTTCAAATTTCTTCCACCTTACAGTATCTACCATATTGAACTTCTCAATTTCGGTATTAGACTGTTTATTCGAGAAATCAGTAGCATCGCTCTACCGGATTTTGTGCACAATGACAGTGGTTTTGAATTTTCACTATGTTTTCTAGCACATTACATGGAAGTTTGCTTTAAATGTTAATAAATTAACTGGAGAGCAGAAGGTAAGGAAGTGAATTTTACTTGATCCCACGGCGAAACCGAAAATATCGTAACATCAGATAGCAAGAATCCAAGTGAAGAGCCATCATTATGTGGAACTAAAGTACCAGAAGGCATAAGTCTTTAAAGTTGATGAAAATCAAAGCATCACATTAAAAAAGTTTCACAGATATTGTTAGCAAAATGCCATGAACAGTCACACAAAAAGAGAGATCTGAATAAAGAATCAGAGTATCAGGCACATTTTATGAGAGATGAGTCCTATGTAGAACAAATAAACAATATGAACTGAAGATAGACAAAAAGACGTAAGGAACAATGGTGATTATTTGTGTATATTAAACAAGCTGGCTAAATTCGAAAGCTTAGAATAATTTGGAAGACATTAGTAATACAGTAACAACAATATGAAAACAGTAGATCGCTGCTTCCACATAGATGAGGCAGTGAGTCACTGACAGGCACAATGAAAATCAGTCTAACCGTTTAAAGGACAAAAAAGTTGTTCTTCTGAAACAGGAAACAAACTCACATTCACACAATCACAACTCCCTCCCTCTCTCTCTCTCTCTCTCTCTCTCTCTCTCTATCTATCTATCTCTCTGTCTCCCTCACACACACTCACACAACCCACAACGTCACCATCTGTGTGCTGGGGTCCAATTGCAGACTGCCACTATGTCTGATTTGAGCAGTGATCTGCTGGGGTGGGTAGTGACATTAAGGAGGTGGCATGAAGCGGAAGTGGGGGGAGGGAGGGGAAGTAATAACAGGTTAGGGGAGGGGGAAAATGCTGTGCTAAATATGGGAGCGTTCAGGGGGAAAATGGGGGCAGGTTGGCCTGCTAGGAGCAAAGCCAGGAGTCTGCACTGTGGTCGGGTAAGGGGCGGCGTGAAATGGAGTGGGGAGAGGAGGGAAGGGGAAAAGACAAATAGATGAAGGCGTGTGTAGTGCTGGGGTGGGAGCAGGGACGGGGACAGGTAGGTGGAGAACCCGGAGTAGCGAAGTCTGTGGCTAGGGGGTTATGGCAATGAAAGATATGTTGCAGAGAGTCCCACCTGTACAGCTTGTGTTGACAGGAAGAATCCAGATGGTGCAGGCTGTGAAGGAGTCCCTGAAGTGAGGCACATCATGTTGGGTAACATGTTCAGCAACTGAGGGGGAGAGGGGAGGAAGGTCCACACAGCTTTTTACTTGTCACGCCCACGTTGTCATATCTCCAAGTGCATAAAGAGAAACTCTGTTTCGCCACCAAGCCTTCTACCCAAATTCAATCCAAAATCAATAACGAATCTCACCTGGCACAGTTCAGTCCTCCATCCAGCTGTGATCCACCCCCATACGCTCTTAACTTTCCAGCACTCCCCAACCTTGAACCTTGTCTCAACAACACTCCTCGAGCCCCTCTACATGGTGACCCAGTTGAAATCCGTAGAACGAACAGCAGTCCACCACCTAAAAAGTAATCATGACCTTATAACCCTACCTATTGACAAAGGCGCCACCATTACAGTTATCAACCGCAAGGATTATCTGTCCGTCTGGATCCGCGCGACCGCTACGGTCGCAGGTTCGAATCCTGCCTTGGGCATGGGTGTATGTGATGTCCTTAGGTTAGTTACGTTTAAGTAGTTCTAAGTTCTAGGGGACTGATGACCTGAGAAGTTAAGTCCCATAGTGCTCAGAGCCATTTGAACCATTTTTGATTACCTGTCCATGTCCCCTTGTGTGAGTGTGTGTGTTTTCTATTTCGGAAGAAGGACGTTCTTTGTCTCAAAGCTTAAATGTGCCATAGTCTTTTCATTATGGCTTTCTGTGACTTAGCGCCTCGTCTATGGCGTGAATATCAATCTGTGCTCAAACTGAAACTTCCTGGTAGATTAAAACTGTGTGCTGGACCGAGACTCAAACTCGGGACGTTTGCCTTTCACGGGCAAATGCTCTACCAACTGAGCTACACAAGCACGACGCACGTCCCGTCCTCACAGCTTTACATCTGCGAGTATCTCGTCTCCTACCTTCCAAACTTAACAGAAGCTCTCCTGCGAACCTTGCAGAACTAGCAATCCTGAAAGAAAGGATATTGAGGAGACACGGCTTAGCCACAGCCTGGAGGATGTTTCCAGAATGAGACTTTCACTCTGCAGCGGAGTGTGCGCTGATATGAAACTTCCTGGCAAGGTTCGCAGGAAATGGTTCAGATGGCTCTGAGCACTATGGGACTTAACAGCTGAGGTCATCAGTCCCCTAGAACTTAGAACTACTTAAACCTAACTAAACTAAGGACATCACACACATCCATGCCCGAGGCAGGATTCGAACCTGCGACCGTAGTGGTCGCGCGGTTCCAGACTGAAGCGCCTAGAACCGCTCGGGCACCACGGCCGGCTGTTCGCAGGAGAGCTTCTGTTAAGTTTGGAAGGAATCAGACGAGGTACTGGCTGAAGTAAAGCTGTGCCCGCTAAAGGCAAAGGTCCCGACTTCGAGTCTCGGTCCGGCACACAGTTTTAATCTGACAAGAAGTTTCATATCAGCACACACTCCGCTGCAGAGTGAAAGCCTCATTCTGGATCAATCTGTGCTATTCACATTGTTGTAATTGCATCCTGGACTTGCCACTGTTACAAAACAGGAGCTATTGTGTACTAAGAAACGTAAAAATCAAACTGCTGTGCCAAACGTAAGATGTGGTTCACAGCTATGTCCACAGAGGGTGCCGTATGCCAGACATTTTCCGACGTGGTGCCACATACGAGGTGTGGCTAGAAAAAAACCGGACTAGTACTGGTGAAACAATAAAACGAATGCAATAAGGCTGAAAGTCGCGTGGCCTGTCACGTGACTCTCGCTCCGCCTACTGCTCGAGTTTCATCTGCCTCCTGCACTCAGTCTGCCCGTGGCGTCTGTTTTAAGTAGTTGGCGTTTTGTCTGTGCGTCGGAAAATGTTGAGTGTACAGAAAGAACAGCGTGTTAACATCAAATTTTGTTTCAAACTAGGAAAATCTGCAAGTGAAACGTTTGTAATGTTACAACAAGTGTACGGCGATGATTGTTTATCGCGAACACAAGTGTTTGAGTGGTTTAAACGATTTAAAGATGGCCGCGAAGACACCAGTGATGACACTCGCACTGGCAGACCATTGTCAGCAAAAACTGATGCAAAAATTGAAAAAATCGGTAAACTTGTTCGACAAGATCGCCGTTTAACAATCAGAGCAGTGTCTGAGTTAACAGGAGTTGACAAGGAAAGTGTTAGGCAGATTCTTCATGAAAGTTTCAAGATGAACAAAGTGTGTTCAAAAATGGTTCCAAAGTGTCTCACAATTGAACAGAAGGAACGCCGAAGAATGATTTGTTCTGACATCCTGGAAAACATTTAAAGTGATCCCACCTTCTTACAAAATGTTATTACTTGCGATGAATCGTGGTTTTTTACTTACGATCCCGAAACTAAACGCCAATCGATGCATTGGAAAACTCCTGGTTCTCCGCGACAAAAAAAAAGCACGAATGTCAAAATCGAAATTCAAGGCAATGATGATTGTTTTTTTTTTTTGACATCAAAGGGATTGTGCACATTGATTGGGTACCAGAGGGACAAACAGTGAATCAGCATTACTACATTAGCGTCCTGGCTACCCTACGTGAGCGAGTACGGAGAAAACGGAACGATTTGTGGAGAAAAAAGTCATGGATCCTTCACCAAGACAATGCCCCAGCTCACAGTGCGTTGTCAGTGAAGACGTTTTTGGCGAAACACAACATTCCCATCTTAGATCATCCACGCTACTCACCTGATTTGGCCCCCTGTGACTTTTTTCTTTTCCCTAAAGTCAAGTCAGCTTTGAAAGGAACTAGATTTGAGACTGTTGAAGCAGTAAAAGAATAAGCGACGGAAGTAATATATGGACTTACCGAAAATGATCTGCAGCATTGCTATGAAAACTGGAAAATTCGTATGGAGCGGTGTAGAGACCGAGGAGGAGAGTACATTGAAGGAGATAACATGAAATTGTAAATAATTGTAAATAAATGTTTTTTCCAGCATCAGTCCGGTTTTTTTCTAGCCGCACCTCGTAGTTATGATCAGTCACCACATAGATGCCGCACACAACAGGAAGCATTATGTTTACGCACAAGACAGTCAAACATTACGATCCCTCAGCCGAAATTTAAGTCTGCTGCCACAGAGGGCTCTGACACAAGGAACTACATCCTTCATAAGCCGGACCGTTTGCCGATGGACGTTCTTCCGCCGTTCGCGGACAAATGTGGCCGTGTAATTTCACTCTGCCAGTTGTCGCCGATCTGCGGTTGCCGACCAGTTCCGGCAGCCGACCTGTTCCAGCTGTCGATCAGTTATCAACAGTTGCCCGGTTATAGTATAGCAGCTACTGTTTCAACAAGTGACCGTCAGAGAGTCAACGATGAATGTCAAAGTGTTTATGATTATTCAAGGCTGGACCCTCTGCCAGTCCTGACTGAACAAGTACTATATTAGCAGCCAATATTCACTGAGCTAGGTTAGATCATTGTTCAGAACTTTCTCCTCAACGCCACACATCTTCATCACACTAACGAGGAGAAGACTGCGCTCAGAGGGAGAGTGGTTAAAATCAGCGAACACGTGTCTCGGCCTATCTGTAGATACTCGACCGTTTCTGAAAAAACGACGGTCAATGTTTTCTAAGTCCTAATGTACACTATGTGATGAAAAGTATCCGGACATCTGGCTGAAAATTACTTACAAGTCCGTGGCGCCCTCCATCGGTAATGCTGACATTCACTACTGTGTTGGCCCACCCTTAGCCTTGATGACCCATTCCACTCTCGCAGGCATACGTTCAATCAGATGCTGGAAGGTTTCTTGGGGAGTGGCAGCCCATTCTCCACGGAGTGCTGCACTGAGGAGAGGTATCGATGTCGGTCGGTGACGCCTGGCTCGATTCGGCGTTCCAGACCATCCCAAAGGCATTCTATGGGATTCACGTTGAGATTCTGCGGCCGGCTGCGGTGGTCTCGCGGTTCTAGGCGCGCAGTCCGGAACCGCGCGACTGCTACGGTCGCAGGTTCGAATCCTGCCTCGGGCATGGATGTGTGTGATGTCCTTAGGTTAGTTGGGATTAAGTAGTTCTAATTTCTAGGGGACTGATGACCACAGCTGTTAAGTTCCATAGTGCTCAGAGCCATTTGAACCATTTTTGAGATTCTGCGCAGGCCAGTCCATTACAGGGATGTTACTGTCGTGTAACCACTCCACCACAGGCCTTGCATTATGAACAGGTGATCTATCGTGTTGAAAGAGGAATTCACCACCCCGTATTGCTCTTCAACAGTGGGAAGCAAGAAGGTGCTTAAAACATCAATGTAGGCCTGTGTTGTGATAGTATCACGCAACACAACATTGGGTGCAAACCCCTCCATGAAAAACACGACCGCACCATAACACCACCGCCTCCGAATTTTACTGTTGGCACTACAAATGCTGGCAGATGACGTTCACCGGGCATTCGCCATACCGACACTCTGCCATCGGATCGCCACATTGTGCACTGTGATTCGTCACTCTACACAACGTTTTTCCACTGTTCAGTCGTCCAATGTTTACGCTCCTTACACCAAGCGAGGCGTCGTTTGGCATTTACCGGCGTGAAGTGTGGCTTATGAGCAGCCGCTCGACCATGAAATCCAAGTTTTCTCACCTCCCGCCTAATTGTCATAGTACTTGCAGTGGATCCTGATGCAGTTTTTAATTCCTGTGTGATGGTCTGGATAGACGTCTGCCTCATTACACATTACAACCCTCTTCAACTGTCGGCAGTCTCTGTCAGTCAACAGACGAGGTCGGCCTGTACGCTTTTGTGCTGTACGTGTCCCTTCACGTTTTCATTTCACTATCTCATCGGAAACAATGGACCTAGGGAGGCTTAGGAGTGTGGAAATCTCGCTTACAGACGTATGACACAAGTGACACCCAATCACCTGACCGCGTTCGAAGTCCGTGAGTTGCGCGGAGCGCCCCATGACGCTCTCTAACGATGTGTAATGACTATTGAGGTCGCTGATATGGAGTACCTGGCAGTAGGTGGCAACACAATGCACCTAATATGAAAAACGTAGGTTCTTGAGGGTGTCCAGACACTTTTGATCATATAGTGCATCCATTAAGCGAACAAAGATTTAAAATGAAGTGGTGACACAATGCCTAACCTCGTGACATCACAATTTTGCGCCCCGTGTTCGGAACGCGGTTATTATTTTTGGTTTTGTTTTTCATTTACATACCCATGTCCGTATGAGGCTACTACGCGACTATTTTCAAAGTATATAGAAATAACGTTGTCCTTATTCACCTACTAATTGTGTGCCTGGTGAAAGAATTTAAAAAAAGAAAAACAAAAAAGATAACGTAACGAATGAGAAATTTATTTGAAATCGTTTTCGGTGAAATTCCTGTATCGTGGTTAATAACCGACTGCAAGCGTCAGTTTTCGATAAGGTGATCCGTTATGCATGTTTGCTGCGAAATTATTGCCAACGCGCGAAATCATCGGGAACGTTAACGACGTTTCCTTTCCCAAGTGAGGTTCGTACAAAGAAATGTCACTTCGGATAACCTTCCATCGTGCGATGCTCGTAGTATCCGGATTTTCTATGTTTCGAAGGTTTCTACGGTCGGTATCACCGAAAGGAATGCAACAAATCTTCCTGAAGAACAAACATAAGGTTAAAATATAAGAACTGAGATAATAATTGATGTAAGAATGAAATGTGGGAATAAGAGAATTTAAAACGATTGTAATCCCTGATAATACCACACACACATATATACAGGGTGAGTCACCTCACATTACCGCTGGATATATTTCGTGAACCACATCAAATACTGACGAATCGATTCCACAGACCGAACGTGAGGGGCTAGTTTAATTGGTTAATACAAACCATAAAAAAATGCACGGAAGTAAGTTTTTTAACACGAACCTACGTTTTTTAAATGGAACCCCGTTAGGTTTGTTAGCACATCTGAACATATAAACAAATACGTAATCAGTGCCGTTTGTCGCATTGTAAAATGTTAATTACATCCAGAGATATTGTAACCTAAAGTTGACGCTTGAGTACCACTCCTCCGCTGTTCGATCGTGTGTATCAGAGAGCACCGAATTACGTAGAGATCCAAAGGGAACGGTGATGGACCTTAGGTACAGAAGAGACTGGAACAGCACATTACGTCCACATGCTAACACCTTTTTATTGGTCTTTTTCACTGACGCACATGTGCATTACCATGAGGGGTGAGGTACACGTTCGACGGGCGTTTCATAGACGTGGAGGACGCATAAATTGGCCAGCCTGTTCTCCTGATCTTACACCTCTGGACTTCTTTCTGTGGGGTACCTTAAAGGAGAATGTGTACCGTGATGTGCCTACAACCCCAGAGGATATGAAACAACGTATTGTGGCAGCCTGCGGCGACATTACACCAGGTGTACTGCGGCGTGTACGACATTCATTACGCCAGAGATTGCAATTGTATGCAGCAAATGATGGCCACCACATTGAACATCTATTAGCCTGACATGTCGGGACACACTCTATTCCACTCCGTAATTGAAAACGGAAACCACGTGTGTACGTGTACGCTTCCCCTCATGGTAATGTACATGTGCGTCAGTGAAAAAGACCAAAAAAAGGTGTTAGCATGTGGACGTAATGTGCTGTTCCAGTCTCTTCTGTACCTAAGGTCCATCACCGTTGCCTTTGGATCCCTACATAATTCGGTGCTCTCTGATACACACGATCGAACAGCGGAGGAGTGGTACTCAAGCGTCAACTTTAGGTTACAACATCTCCGGATGTAATTAACATTTTACAATGGAACAAACGGCACTGATTAGGTATTTGTTTATATGTTCAGATGTGCTAACAAAACTAACGGGGTTCCATTTAAAAAAACGTAGGTTTGTGTTAAGAAACATACTTCCGTGCATTTTTTTATGGTTTGTATTAACCAATTACAGTAGCCCCTCTCCTCACGTTCGGTCTGTGGAATCGATTTGTCAGTATTTGATGTGGTTTACGAAATATATCCAGCAGTAACATTAGGTGACTCACCCTGTATATTATCTAATAAATGTATGACACTTACTGTGTGACGCAGCTGTAACTTTACAATTAATACAACGCCGTTGTACCCCTTAACTTGATAAGAAACGTTCGTGTAGAAGCCGCGACGTTAAACTCTGTGCCTACAACACCTCGAAAACTTTGACCGTCTTTTTCTCAGAAACGGTAAAGTCTCTACAGAGAAGCCAAGACGTGTGTTCCCTTATTTTGACATCTCTCCCACTGAGCGAAGTTCCTGGGATACTGGTTTGACACTTGCCGTGTTCTCCTCGTAAACTGTGTATTTACTTGTAGAGAATCTTAAAAAATGATTAGCTATTACTTACTTATCATTGTGTTGCCTGTATGTTTTGTTATAATAAAACTGGAATTTTTTGGTAAGGACTATGGGAGCATAATGCTGACGTCATCGGTCCCTAGGCTTACACACTACTTAGTCTAACTTATGCTAAGGACAGCACACACACTCATGCCCGTGGGAGGATTTGAACCTCCTACGGGGGAAGCCGCGCGAACCTTGACGAGCCGCCTCAGACTGCACGGCTACCCCGCGCGGCTCTTATGATATTAACAGCCCTTAAATAAAAGAAAAGTCGCTCCAGTTGCTTAACCTGAACTTTACGTTGTCTTCACACGACCGGTTTCGGCCTTTATATTAGGCCATTATCAACCTAAAGCTGACTTCGGTAGAACCTGACCTCGGGGAAGATCAGTTTGGATTCCGTAGAAATACTGGAACACGTGAGGCAATACTGACCTTACGACTTATCTTAGAACAAAGATTAAGGAAAGACAAACCTGCGTTTCTAGCATTTGTAGACTTAGAGAAAGCTTTTGACAATGTCGACTGGAATACTCTCTTTCAAATTCTAAAGGTGGCAGGGGTAAAATACAGGGAGCGAAAGGCTATTTACCATTTGTACAGAAACCAGATGGCAGTTATAAGAGTCGAGGGACATGAAAGGGAAGCAGTGGTTGGAAAGGGAGTAAGACAGGGTTGTAGCCTGTCCCCGATGTTATTCAATCTGTATATTGGGCAAGCAGTAAAGGAAACAAAAGAAATATTCGGAGTAGGTATTAAAATCCATGGAGAAGAAATAAAAACTTTGAGGTTCGCCGATGACATTGTAATTCTGTCAGAGACAGCAAAGGACTTGGAAGAGCAGTTGAACGGAATGGACAGTGTCATGAAAGGAGGGTATAAGATGAACATCAACAAAAGCAAAACGAGGATAATGGAATGTAGTCGAATTATGTCGGGTGATGTTGAGGGTATTAGATTAGGAAATGAGACACTTAAAGTAGTAAAGGAGTTTTGCTATTTGGGGAGAAAAATAACTGATGATGGTCGAAGTAGAGAGGATATAAAATGTAGACTGGCAATGGCAAGGAAAGCGTTTCTGAAGAAGAGAAATTTGTTAACATCGAGTATAGATTTAAGTGTCAGGAAGTCATTTCTGAAAGTATTTGTATGGAGTGTAGCCATGTACGGAAGTGAAACATGGACGGTAAATAGTTTGGACGAGAAGAGAATAGAAGCTTTCGAAATGTGGTGCTACAGAAGAATGCTGAAGATTAGATGGGTAGATCACACAACTAATGAGGAAGTATTGAATAGGATTGGGGAGAAGAGAAGTTTGTGGCACAACTTGACCAGAAGAAGGGATCGGTTGGTAGGACATGTTCTGAGGCATCAAGGGATAACCAATTTAGTACTGGAGGGCAGCGTGGAGGGTAAAAACCGTAGGGAGAGACAAAGAGATGAATACACTAAGCAGATTCAGAAGGATGTAGGTTGCAGTAGGTACTGGGAGATGAAGAAGCTTGCACAGGATAGAGTAGCATGGAGAGCTGCATCAAACCAGTCTCGGGACTGAAGACCATAACAACAACAACATCAACCTAAAAGTTATGCTGTAGAGAAGCACATTTTACGTTACTTCTATACACCATACCTTTCAAGTAAACTTGATAACGGCCTAATATAAAGCCCGAAACCGGTCGTCGATTTAATAAAATTTCCACTTAAGCAACTTGATCAGCTTTTCGTTAACTGAGTAACAGTTGTGGAAACACGGTAACTGCACCATCAAAAATGGAGAAACTAATTAATCGCCCTGCTACGAGACTATATAGTTGGATGCTTGTAAGCCCGCCACCCATATGCAAGAGGTACATGGGCATTTGGTTCCTCTTCCTTTTTGTTTCGCGCCGAACTAGAGCCCTTGCAATTGATTATTTAGTTCAAGTAAATAAACAGCAATGGTTGTCTGAAAGTGGTAATGTCTGGTTACCCAGAACAAAATCTTTAATATTTGGAAAACTTGAAACGTCCCCTTAGAAATATTTATACATGACTGTGCTTAACCTGACACACAATATTTTTAGCGCAACGCAATCTGACTTTCAAAAATCCCTACAAAAGAATGGCCCTGACTAACATTAACCTATACCTTTCACAAATCACTTACCTCACAAAAATCTTCATTACTCGAACTACTGCAATACAGCGAGCGCCACTACTGCCAGCTAAATAAAAGATTCAAACTACTGAAGGCACTAACTTCTGATAGGGATAGTTAGAAAATGAAAGATTTTAATAGAGAACAAACAATGTATTTACCTTAATAGTCATAATGTATATATATATCAGTTCATGACAAATTTCAAAACTCCGCCATCTCTCTCCTCACATCCACCACTGCTGGCGGCTCACCTCTAACTGCGCAACGCTACGCGCTGTTCACATCCAGCTGCCGCTGCCCAACACTACAACGGCAGACAGCAATGCAAACTAGCCACAGACTGCACACAGCAAAGCCAGTGAAGTGATTTTCATACAGAGCGCTACGTAACGTTGCCAGTAAGAAAACATAAACAGCCTACTTACAAACTTTTATTTTAACCTGGAAACATCTTACCAGGAAATTTGGCACTGCCACATATATTATTATGTGCCTATGGACCCTGTCGGATCACGCATTACATTTATGATTCGCCTTTCTAATAGCTCTTCGTTCTCTGGCTTCACTACCCAGCTATTTATCTTCTGACGGTAAAGTTTCCTGTATAGTATGTCCGATGTTCCTATCTGTGACTTTTCTAAATCATATTTGACTTCATCTATCCATGGAATGTTCCTCAGTTTTGCAGTGTATGTGAAAATCTGTGAGTTAGCCTCGAAGATGGAGTCTATGAATGTGTCCATAGAATTTCAGCCTTCGTTTCCTGATATCTGCAACAAGGTTGGACAGTTATTCTGTTGCTTTGCGCGATTTGAGTTTATACCCCTCTTCTGTTTTATCTGGACCCAGCATTTTCCTCATGATCTTTCTTTCCTCCTTCAAGATGTTCTCCAGATCGCCAAGGTTTCGCTGCTTGATCTTTGTATGAATGGACATACATTTTTCGTTGTAGATTTCACGCGTTCTCGAGGTTTCGTAACCGAACTTTCTGTGCTTCCTCTTCCAACACCTGTTGTTTCTATGATCTCACCGAGATATTTGAAGCGTGGTGGACGTTTGATCTGCCAGTATTTTGTGTTCAGTTCCTGAATGCCGAATTTAGTGCAAAAGAACTTGCTCTTCTCGAATGAAATTTGCAGTCCAGTTTTCTCATCTCGTAACTTGAGGACTTCAATCTGTTTGATCGCTGTATTTTCGCAGGCCGCTAGTATCACTAGGTCGTCTGCGTAAGCTAAACAACTGACCTTGATGTCATCATTCTTTCGTCCGAGTTGAATGGGTTTCCAGTGGTACTGGGTTTCCAATTATTTCTCCCATTCTTGGATGACTTTATCCAGAACACGGTTGAAGAGCAGGGGTGACAATCCATCATCTTGTCGCACAGTGGTGTTTATCTCAAAGGGCTCTGACAATTCGCCCGTGAATTTCACTGTTGACTTCGTGTCCGTGAGTGTTTCCATGATGAGTATTAATGTCTTTCGATCAAGTCCTTGTTCTTCTAAGATGTTAAAGAGGGACTGTCGATTGACCGAATCTTATGCCTTCTTGAAGTCGGCGAACATACAGACGAGCGGAGAGCTTCGGGTTGCTCTATACTTCAATAGCATCTTCAAATTGAAAATTTGGGCAACGCAAGAACGCCCCGGTCGGAAACCGGCTTGATAGTCACCAGTTCTGTTTCCAAGCTGTTCCTGTGTTCTTTGGAGAAGGCATGCGAACAGAACTTTTATAGGTGACTTCAAGGAGAGAAATCCCTCTGCAGTTATTGACACCTGTTCTGTCACCTTTCTTGTGTAACGGATGGATGAGCGCATATTTCCATTCTTCAAGTACCTTTCCCGTTTTCCAGATGGCTATGATGATTTGTGTGAGCCCCTGAAGTGTATGTGGGCCTATGTTCTTCAATAGTTTTGCAACTATACCATCTTCACATGCCCTGTTATTCTTGAGTCTGAAGATGTGTCTGTGGATTTCTTCTTTGGTAGGTGGTGGAGATACTGGGTTTACTTGTGCGGGAGTCTCTTTGGGCCATCTTGATGTGGTCTCCTGGCAATTGAGTAGCTCTGAGAAATATCGAGCCAGTTCTCTACAATTATCTCGGTTGGTCAGTGCGAGTTTGCCGTCTGGTTTTCGGAGACATAAGTTCCGAGGGGTGTTTCCACGAATCCTCCCCGCTTTGAAACAGTCGTGGCTTGGCGGTTTAGCTTGTTCTAACCATCTTACTACCCTCACGCGTTGGGCGACGAACAGCGCATCAATTCCTAGGCAGAGATCTTCAGTGTTAACGATCGATTCGAGCCGACCACGATTCAGGACTTAGTTGGCGGATGCAATACGAAACAGTGTAGAGCAGATGGGAGAAACATCAGAAACAGTTGCGATTAAAAGATGGACTATTACCTGTCTTTTTATATCAAAATTGGAACACGAATTCCCTGGAGAAGGGATAATCTAAAAACTGACATTTAATCATTTGGGAAAAATTTATAAAATCTGGCGTAAAGTTTGAAAGTAGTGCAAGAACAGATACTTACCTGTAACTAGCAGACACAGTTTGACTACAATTCTGCTCAAAAAGAGAGAAAACCAGAGAGAAGTAATGACAAAACTGTAAAATCACATTTAACACCAAAATACGGACATACCAGCAGAAAAGACAAAATTAATTATCCAAGAGAAATTATCCAGCCTAATTGAAGGGAAAAACAACTTACCAGAGTAAGTTTCTGAAGGATGGTTTTACAGTCCACCGAACAGAATAAGATATTTGAAAAACCGCTCTCCAGAAATGCCTAAGTCCGGAGGCGTTATACACAAACAACGTTAGTTACAGGATCCATAATACGAAATGAATAAATCAGAACAAACAAATGAAACATCATGTGGAATATATTAAGAAATAGGTCAAAAATGGAATCATGAAATTCGAGAAGCAGTAAAAAAGTTGAGACAAATGTAAAAAAGACAACAAATGAAAGTATTCTGAAGGCACATCCAAACGATAAATCGTAGTGTGTTGACGAAAAGGCGTTAAACATTTTAAAATCTGAAAGAAACTGGCAAGTTGAACACAGACTAAAATACAGAATCGATATTAATAAGTGGGCTGGTTTCCAAGACTAAACAGTTCTGTGATAGCGTGGAATAAAAGGAAAGCAAATGACCGCAGAGAAGAAAGTGAATAGATGAATGGGAATTGGAGAAAGCTGAAAGATAATGTCTTGAACATGGTGCACAGCTGGTCTGTAAAGAAAGAAGAAGAATCCCAATTTCTACTCTTGTAGCAACTAAACTTATATTTCAGTGTTCGTATACACGATAACATGTGAAAGCAATCCACTTGTAACAACACTGGCCCGTAACTGATCTCTCTCTCTCTCTCTCTCTCTCTCTCTCTCTCTCTCTCTCTCTCCCCCCTCCCTCTCCCTCTGTCTGTCTCTGTGTCCCTTACACAAACACGATGGGCTATAATTGCGTGTCGGATAATACTTGCGTGTATTTAGAGGCGTAATAGTGGTCAGTTAACAAGCTTGTTTACTTCCGTTGATTGATGAAGGGCTTTGTCCATCAGTTGCAAATGTTTATTTGACGTTAGATGACGATACAGTTGTTGACTCTGTAGGGATGATAATGATAATATTTGAGACGCTAGGCATTGTGGCCTTCAGTAGCCATTATATGTATAGAGAAACGTTCCCATGATCAAGTTCCCTACTCATTAATTAATACTTTGGAGATGTTGATTAAATCCGTTTCGTTTTTACATTTCTCACATTACCTAGAATTTCTGGTCGCGTATTCCCATACAAAAAGGCATAACAATTTCTTCCTGATGCTGTGCCACCTGTAATAGTTCAAGGCTGCAAAAATACAATGTTTATTAAAGTTGGCACCACACAAAAAAAACAGCAGTGATCGTGGCTAGAATTCAGCTGAAAGGAAAATTGTAGACGAAAATGAATCCTCACTGACAAGGGACCTCTAAATACAGACAGGATCACAAAAACGATGTAACTGAAATCTACATCTACAAATACACTCCTCAAATCAGGTACGGCACAAGTTACCAATATAATTGATTTACTATCTGACTCCATCTGCATATCGAGCGAGTTAAAAGTCACTTCCTTACATGCCTCTGCACGCCCCTACTCCCATTTATCCTCATGGTCGCAACGGGAAGTAAATCATGCTGGCAGCAGAATCCTTGCACAGTTTCTCGAATACAGATTCTCTAAAATAATATAACAGCACTTCTGGAGGATCACGATGCCTTTAATTCCAAGGACTCCGTCATACGTTCGCCGAGCATCTCTATTACACCTTCTTATGGGCCATACCGTCCTATTACGATACTAGCAAAGCTTCTCTGAATTCATTAGGTGCATGTTTTCATAATTTTACAACATTTAAATAACGTACTATAATTGCTCACACTCAAAGAGGTGTAAAGGCTACCATACTCTGCCTCGTGATGACTGGGTGATGTGTGCTGTCCTTCGGTTAGTTAGGTTTAAGTAGTTATAAGTCTAGGGGACTGATGACCATAGATGTTAAGTCCCATAGTGCTCAGAGCCATTTTTTGCTACCACACTAACTGTTATAACCAGGAATAACACAATAACCTCTTCAGTCTGGTTTATTAAATCACAAATCACTTTTTAACAATTATGTTAGCCAAGCGTCTACCCAGGCTCACACTCAGAAGTAATGCAGAATTAAAGTTTCGTTATACCAATGTCCGAATGTGCATGGTGGGGTGCACGTCCCGTAATTATTCCCAAGTCCAGTGAGGTTCAGTCTCTCCAAGTGAAGTCGCAAGATTTTCCGCCGAGCAGCCAGGTAACCTCAAGTGGTGCGGCGAGTCATCCACAAGCAGCTGGAACACGGCGTACTGCACTTCCCGATGAGAACTGTTGTTTGCGGCGGCGGCCGGGTTTATATGTATAAGGCTTGCTAGTTAATGGAGCCGTCGGCTGGGGTCGCTGTTTTCCAGGGAAAACCAATCGCAATGTTTCCTGGCGTAGCCAATTGTTGTGTGCTGGCAAACGCGCGCGCGCGAAGGCGGCCAGCAATGGTAGCCGCGAGCCGCCCGGAGAAGTGCGGCCAGCGATGTATTTCTCGGCCACGTAAGGGAGCGTGCGTGTGAAGACGGGCAGCGATGGAAGCAGCGGGCCGCCCAGAGAAGTGCGGCCAGCGATGTATTTGGCGGCCGCGTACTGGAATGCTTAGTTCGGTGTTTGTTAGAAGTGGTGTATACCACACTAACATAGCCTTCAGTAGGTTTTCTAGTAGCCTTGGTCAGTTACGATGATACCGACGTTACCTTTTGCGTACCTATCGGGCCTTACCTCATACCGGATACTTTCTTTACATATGCAATGTGTCTTAGTAAATTCCCCTAAACACTATAAGTGGTGACCGTTCGAGAAACTGAGAGAGGATTTATAAAGGGTCGTAACCTACAGAATATTTTTGTTCTAAATAGTTATTCTTCTGTCTGTTACTTCATTCTAAATAGTATTTATAGCTAAACTGGAATTGTCAATGTTTAATTCAGGTTTTATTCAAAATTGTAACCGAGCAAGTTGGCGCAGTGGTTAGCACACTGGAGTCGCATTCGGAAGGACGACCATTCAAACCCGCGTCCGTTCGTCCTGATTCAATTTTTTTGCGATTTCCCTAAATTGCTTCAGGCAAATGCCGGGATGGTTCCTTTGAAAGGGCACGTCCGACTTCCTTCCCCATCCTTCCCAAATCCGACAGGACCGATGACCTCAGTGTTTGGTCCCCTCTCCCAAATCAACCAATCAATCGTCAAAAATTGTCGATATGTAACATGATGTAATGTTAGAAAAAGCAATTTCCTCAAGGAAAAGATAATATAAATAACCAGAAAAACGAAAATATATCAAACATCGCTTCAATACTCCGTCGAACTTTCATAAAACCTGTTTCCGTTATTCATAAAAAACTTTTGTATTTATCAGCAATGACAGGATACTTTTATCTTTGATCGTGATGGACGTTCTTCTGAGTACAGGATAACAACAATAATTTTATTTTTTATGCTTGTGCTTGTAAACTGTACTTGTATCAAAAGTAACTACTGTGATTACACGAAAGCACTGACGGTCCGCGAACTAAGTTTTATTAGTTATCAGCTGCAATATACTACCGGTAAGGATATAAAATACGCAGTGGACTAACACTGATTGATGTGAGATTCTAATTATGTGATAAAAAGTCGTTGGATACCAGTTTCCCTCTTACACATTCACTTCTGTTGTACCACTACTATCAGTAATTGTACCATTTCCTACGCAATTAATGTACTGTACAAAAACTGCCAAACAGTAATTTTGGTAGATGCAGCTCCTGTCACAGTCTGTCTTCAACGCCAGGGAAGGCCAAAAATTCTGAACGTATACAGTGCACTCTGTACGCATGCAGAGCTCTCTCACCTGTGTGCACACTTCCAAACTACATTGTCTGAGCGGAAGGAGGAGAAAGAGGGGAAAACCGAGAACGCACTGAATTTAAGTGGTTATGCAGTCGCTAAGGAAAATTGCGTGCGGCTTGGTTGCATATTTCATATTCATCAGCGACATAGAGTGAGAAGCCCAAACATTATGACCACCGTCCACTGCGACGCTGGACTCTATCTGGTGGTTTTGCAGGCACAATATGCGGAGTAAAAAAGTATGTAAGAGGAGCAGACACGGACGGGGAATCATCCTAGCGAAGATAAGACCTGCATTTGGGGAAATCCATTGAGATAAGCGACTGTGGCAAAGGGCAGATTTAATTGGAAGGAGAAACAGCATTGGTCGTATTTTTTTGTTTTATTATGCGCAAAATCGATTTTCGATCGCTCTAAGCTTGTTGATACCAGTGCCTACCAATTTAAATTGTATATTACAGCACTGAGGGTGGTCACTAAGTGACCGAAAATCGATTTTGCGCATAATAAAACAAAAAAATACGACCAATGCTGTTCCTCCTTCCAGTTATATCCATTATCTGGTCGTGGTGCACAGAACACTCCATGGAGTCGCCAATCAATAAAGGGCAGATTATTATTGCGCCAGAGCCTGTGAACGAGTATCTCAAAAACGGCGAAGCTGGTCAAATGTTCACGTGATACTGTCGTGAGCACCTACAGAAAGAGGTAGGACAGTGAAACTACCACTAGGCGCTAAATGATTGGACGTCCACAACTCTTCAAACAATGTGGGATTCCGAGGCTTGTCTGTTCTGTACATTAGGATTGATGGTGTTCTGTGGCATCTCTGGTGAAAAAAAAAGTACAGTGCTGGAGCGCGCACTAGTGTTTCGGAGCACACCGTTCAACATACATTGTTGAACATTGAGTTCCATAACAGACCACCCCTAAAGTGTCCATATGCTGACCCAACGACATCGCCAATTAAGATTGCAGTGGGCGGGGGATCATCGGGTTTGGACCGTCAATCAAAGGAAACATCTCGGCTCTTTGGGTGCATAATATTCTTGCTACACTAATCCGCTGGTCGTCTCCACAACTCCACAAACACCGTCATTGAGGCGAACGGCGGCTCGAAACGTGCAGTGCGTCATGGACGCAGGCTGGTGGGGCCAATACGAGGTGCATTCAAGTTCTAAGGCCTCCGATTTTTTTTCTAATTAACTACTCACCCGAAATCGAAGAAACTGGCGTTACTTCTCGACGTAATCGCCCTGCAGACGTACACATTTTTCACAACGCTGGCACCATGATTCCATGGCAGCGGCGAAGGCTTCTTTAGGAGTCTGTTTTGACCACTGGAAAACCGCTGAGGCAATAGCACCACGGATGGTGAATGTGCGGCCACGGAGAGTGTCTTTCATTGTTGGATAAAGCCAAAAGTCACTAGGAGCCAGGTCAGGTGAGTAGCGAGCATGAGGAATCACTTCAAAGTTGTTATCACGAAGAAACTGTTGCGTAACGTTAGCTCGATGTGCGGGTGCATTGTCTTGGTGAAACAGCACACGCGCAGCCCTTCCCGGACATTTTTGTTGCAGTGCAGGAAGGAATTTGTTCTTCAAAACATTTTCGTAGGATGCACCTGTTACCGTAGTGCCCTTTGGAACGTAATGGGTAAGGATTACGCCCTCGCTGTCCCAGAACATGGACACCATCATTTTTTCAGCACTGGCGGTTACCCGCTTTTTTTTTTTTTTTTTGGTGACGGTGAATCTGTGTGCTTCCATTGAGCTGACTGGCGCTTTGTTTCTCGATTGAAAAATGGCATCCACGTCTCATCCATTGTCACAACCGACGAAAAGAAAGTCCCATTCGTGCTGTCGTTGCACGTCAACATTGCTTGGCAACATGCCACACGGGCAGCCATGTGGTCGTCCGTCAGCATTCGTGGCACCCACCTGGATGACACTTTTCGCATTTTCAGGTCGTCATGCAGGATTGTGTGCACGGAACCCACAGAAATGCCAACTCTGGAGGCGATCTGTTCAACAGTCATTCGGCGATCCTCCAAAACAATTCTCTCCACTTTCTCGATCATGTCGTCAGACCGGCTTGTGCGTGCCCGAGGTTGTTTCGGTTTGTTGTCACACGATGTTCTGCCTTCATTAAACTGTCGCACCCACGAACGCACTTTCGACACATCAATAACTCCATCACCACATGTCTCCTTCAACTGTCGATGAATTTCAATTGGTTTCACACCACGTAAATTCAGAAAACGAATGATTGGACGCTGTTCAAGTAAGGAAAACGTCGCCATTTTAAGTATTTAAAACAGCTCTCATTCTCGCCGCTGGCGGTGAAATTCCATTTGCCGTACGGTGCTGCCATCTCTGGGACGTATTGACAATGAACGCGGCCTCATTTTAAAACAATGCGCATGTTTCTATCTCTTTCCAGTCTGGAGAAAACAATCGGAGGCCTTAGAACCTGAATGCACCTCGTATTATGCTATACGAGACATTTTCCTGCGTTTGAGTGGGACCTTTGGTAGTAATCGAAGACACGCTGATAGTGGCGAATCACTTGTATATGTGTCTCGGAGCCAGAACCGTGCTATAGTGGTTTGAGGAGCATTATAATGAACTCACGTCGATGTCTCGGCGACCAAATTTGCCTGATGTAAATCTTATGGAACCCATTTGGGTAGCTATCGCGTGCCATCACCGCGTACGCAAATCAGCGGCATGTTATTTACGCGAATTACGTGATCTGTGGGTAGACATTTAATGCCACATGCCTCCGCAAATCTACCAATAAACTGTCGGATCCCTGATACGCAGAATCAGTGATGTATTTAGTTCCAAAGACGCACAATCTGCCTGTAATGCAGGGTGTCATAATGTTTTGGTTTATCCGTTTTGATCACAAAGAAGAGATTTTTAGTTTCATTCAACTATTTTTGGAACTCTGGAGCATTAATGAAATTATCTGGTGCAAAAGTCAGCGTAAGGACAAATGCAGGGAACATCAGAGATTTTCGTCATTCAGTTTGCCACGTAATTATGACTTATTTAGTTTCATAAGCGAAAAAAGTCTTTGACGCACCTATGTTGATCGAAATATTACATCACGTTTGCGACCCCTATATGTAGAGGTGGACATCCTTCCCAAAGAAAAGTCCTGGACAGTTTTAATGTAAAAGAACTTATTTTTTAAATGGTCGTTACACTGCAGGCCAAACACTTCCATGTGCACATGCTCAAGAGCGATTTCAACCGAAATGGTAAGTGCTCTCGAAAACAGCTCAAGAACAGATGAAAAATTAGTGGTGTCCTGAAAACGTTTAGAAAACTATACTTGCAGTTCTTTCAACGCAGTAATGGGTCCTTCAGAATTCGTGTTTTCTTAAACGCCAGTAATCTTAATGAAGGGACGGTGTTTTCTGTCAGAATTTGACTGAATTTTCTCATTTTGCGAGAACTGAAGAGCTTCAACAGCCAAGACTGCATATTTTTTTTATTTAAGACAAGCAGTTTTAACAGACAATGCTGTCATCTTCAGATCTTAAAAGATTATGTTTTAAAACATGTTCATTTTACGCTGACCTCACGCACAAGATGTCAAGTGGATGAAGATAGCTCATTATAAAAAGTTTTTCATCCCTAAAATATTTAAAAACATAAAGGTTCCTGTGCAACAGCCTCAGCCTAGCTTAAATAAAAAATATTTTATACCATCTTGGTTGATGAATGGTTTTTAACTGTCAGAATTTGTCCCTACACAATGTGTATCCCCCTCAAATGAGAAATAAATTCTTCACGGTAAATGATGACAGCGAAAACGGTTGCATGATAAAGATTTATTAAAATTCTTGACCACGGTTTCGGTATATATAAATATGCCTTCATCAGAAGTAAAATACCTAAAATTACATCCTGCAATGGAGATTAATGAAACAATTGTGCCGAAGGCGTCGTTAGTAGTTCGGATCGACCCTCTGTCCATAATCATGTTGTATAAATGGAGATGATGTTTTAACTACTGAAGACGCCTTTGGCACAATTGTTTAATTAATCTAAATTGGTTCAAATGGCTCTGAGCACTATGGGACTTAACATCTGTGGTCATCAGTCCCCTAGAACTTAGAACTACTTAAACCTAACTAACCTAAGGACATCACACACATCCATGCCCGAGGCAGGATTCGAACCTGCGACCGTAGCAGCCACGCGGTTCCGGACTGCGCGCCTAGAACCGCTAGACCACCGCGGCCGGCGTTTAATTAATCTCCATTGCAGGATGTAATTTTAGGTATTTTACTTCTGATGGAGGTATATTTATGTAAACCGAAACCATGGTCATGAATTTTAATAAATCTTTATCTTGCAACTGTTTTGGCTGTCACCATTTACCGTGAAGAATTTCAACAGTTGCTGTTTCAGCCATGTTTAAAATCTTAGAAATAAATTGCTTCTCATCTTGCAACGTTTTACCGTGGCCACTGGGCGTCAAGTGCACTTGAAAATCGGGGTCTGCAATCCATTCCGCACGTTCTGATTTTTGTTCCTGCTTTTCTTTTTCCTTCATAAATTCAACTACAGCGGGTGTTAAATCGAATAATCGTTCCATTCATGCCCCTTGACTTAATCAACGGCACTTTCCAGAAATATAAAGTCTCCATATTCTTCGTTCAGTTTCAGAGAATTACGACAGCGTAATAATGAGTGCGACTTCAGAAAATTTGCTATTCATACCATCAATTTAATCGCGTGATCCACGCCTGCAAATTTAGCACAGAGTGCTTCTAGATGTACAGAACAATGAATCCCGTACAAACGCTCTATCAATCGTAAGTTTTTGCTTTTTCTTCCTCAACTGAATTTTTAAATTATTTCTGCATGTTGTTGTAAACGTCATACCACAGAAAATCGCGGTGCCACTTGGTACGTGACAGCATAATAGATATAGAGAATTCTCATTCTTCTCTTCTGTCATTTACATCTTTTTTAAAACGCTTGAGGATTGATCACTAGACTTTTTTTGTTCTAACAGCAACTGCCCCTGTGAACTACCTTTGCACCACAGACAAATATCGCGAAATAGAAAAAGCGCTGACACTACGATTCTACCGAACTGATAAATGTCGTGCCGATCGAAAAGTGCCGCAGCATACTGCTAAATGGAATATCGCGCTGTACCGAATACTTCCGAGAAGGACCGAGCAGTTCCGAAGTAGCCCAAGCCTCGGACATTATGCATGCAACACAATGTGCTCGCGTGCAGTTTTTCACGCCGTGACTAACTCTCTTGCATAAGATTTCTTTGTAGATGTGATGCACTATCGGAGAAGGCTCTAACAAATCCGCCTTCCATTTCATTAATAAAAGAAAAAGATTTTTTTTTTAAAAAAAGAAGGAAAAGAAGTCGATGAAAACTTCTCGGGCTTCCATCCTCGTAGCTGCGTCGAAAATCCGCGACGTTTCGGTGAGTGTCATTTTCATCATCTTCGCCAGAAGTGTCTGCATTCACATAGGAAAACAAGTTGTTCCAGTGCATGGATGTGTCTGTGAAATGGGGTGTGCAGCATTTGCTGTTGATGGTCTCTCCTCAGACAAATTATGGCCACAAATTATGCAAACATTTATTTACCAAAGTTTGTGCTACTGTACGAGCATTCATCCCTAATTCGTACAGCTTTCCACCATAACAATATTCCAATTCACTTCTTGTTCTATTCAGTGACTTTTAACTCGCTTCTTCACCACCTGATCATTTCGGAGCAACTGTTGTCATTTATTGAACAAAGGTTTCTCTCCCACAATAACTGGTTGAACTAAGAGCTATGCTGTTAGGTGTCAGATACATATCCTCCTGGATGTAAAATCAGGATGAATACTTTGATTTGATTATAAATTGTTACTGTACAGCTAGCTAAATATCCTGTGGATTTCTTGCAGCTGTCTTTAGTTGCCTTCATTATCTTGATATTCACCTGTACTCCTAAGTAGTTCTAGTCGAAGAAAAAAATAGTAACATACACGTTGCAAAAAATATTTTCTGAAAATCTCTTAAAATAATGTGCTTATGGATCAGTAACGAAATGACCTTTACGTTCGAGGTTTTATTTTTTTTATTTTCTATTTTTATTTTGTTCAGCTTGTGTAACTGTCAGATGTTCACCGAAGAGAACATTGCAGAGAAAGAAATTGTAACTTTCGCATAAATGAGAATAATAAGTGCTCACAATGAAACACGATCTAACAGTACAAATAATAACAGTAACAAACATATTGCTTAAGAATATATTTCATTCTATAAAGCCAAATAATAGGCATAAACCGGGAGTTGTCACGCATCGCCTAGAAATAGTAATCCCTTTTGAAGTCGAAGTAAGAAACCCCAAGTGTTAAACTGTGTCCTACATGTTGTTCATAGAATAAAATCAAGCATATACGTTCTGACTCACCTTCTTTCTAAGAATGTTATTTGTACTTTAGGTGTCATTATTTGTAAATCAGGTGAGTCACCAGCTGAGGACAACAAATCCAGTCATTCCCATTTTGGTTTTCAGTATTTGCCCTTTTGCCAATACAAGTAAATTTTAGAACATCTACTGTTTTCGTTAGGCGAGACCCAGTAGCCGTTAAGTACTTTATGAAATGCGTTTTAACCATCAGCTGTTTTATTAAATCTACATATCATCTACGGTTTCGGTCATAGACCACCATCACTGAGTGTGGAGTAAAACAGATCTATTAAAAACGTATCCCATTTTCCTTTTAAGTTGTCGCAGTGAAGCCACCCAAAACAACTTTCGTAACCCTTCCTAGAAATACTGACGAACGTATCTCACAATGCTACAAGTGAAATAGACAATGTACTCCAGAAGAACGAAACGAATATAACACAGGCAAAGTTCGATATTTGCAGAGTAACATCAAAGATAGTACATTCAACGACACGAACATAAGACTGGCAAAGTTACACATTTTCAGAGTAACATCAAAGATGGTATGAAATGTACTATCTTTGATGTTACTCTGCAAATGTGGAAATTTTCGGGTGTTATGTCCGTTTCGTTCTTCTACGGTACATTATCTGTTTGATTTGAAGCACTGTGAGATATCAGAATGAGATTTTCACTCTGCAGGGGAGTGTGCGCCGATATGAAACTTCCTGGCAGATTAAAAGTGTGTGCCGGACCGAGACTCGAACTCGGGACCTTTCCCTTTCGCGGGCAAGTGCTCTAACAACTGAGCTACCCAAGCACGACTCACGCCCAGTCCTCACAGCTGGAGACGAGGTACTGGTAGAAGTAAAAGCTGTGAGGACAGGGCGTGAGTCGTGCTTGGGTAGCTAAGTCGGTAGAGCACTTGCCCGCGAAAGGCAAAGGTCCCGAGTTCGAGTCTCGGTCCGGCACACAGTTTTAATCTGCCAGGAAGTTTTATTGTGAGATATGTTTGTTCTATTTTCAGGACGGGTTATGATAGTAGTTTAGGTGGTTTCACTGTGACAACTTCGATGTTGCATCAGCTTAATAGGAAAAAAGGATATGTTTTTAACTGATTTCTTTTACCTTACATTCAATGATAGTGATCTATGATCGGAACCGGTAGACGATATATGTAGGATAAATAAGACAGCTGATAGTTAAAATACTTACGTATTTACTTATATTGGTCACAAAAACCGCAGCCTGTCCTCGGTCTCACTCATTCCAGCCTTCCACAGCTTGTTCATCTCCCACTCTCAGTACCTGCATGTCTCCCATGGTATTATCCTTCCATCTCGTTCTCGGTCGTCCTAGTGGTCTCCTTTCTTCGGCTTCTCTATTCATCCTTTATTACCGTGTTCTCCCCTCTCCTCCTCCCATGTCTGTACCACCTGTGTCTTCATACTCGCTAAGATGTCAGATAGCTTATATAATTTTCTGAGTTCTCTGTTTTCTCTCATTCTCCACTGTTCATCTTCTTTGATTAGTTGCACTGGTCCATATATTTTTCTCACCACTTTATTTGCAAAAAACTTTTTTGTGAGGGTCCATGTCCCACTTGCGTGCCATACGATGCTGGTCTGAAATATTCTTGTTTTTGCCTGCCTCGATACTAACTTATATCTTACGATGTTATGTATAGCTTCTATGCCTCTTCCCCTTCCCCCGCAGCTTCAATTCTCATTACGATCTGTTGTTCTTCTTAACTGCTAAGGTCATCAGTCCCTAAGCTTACACACTACTTAACCTAAATTATCCTTAGGACAAACACACACACCTCCCGAGGGAGGACTCGAACCTCCGCCGGGACCAGCCGCACAGTCCATGCCTGCAGCGCCTCAGACAGCTCGGCTACTCCCACGCGGCAATCTGTTGTTGTATAAGGTTATGTTGGTTGATGTTAACACCGAGGTACGTGAATGTATCTGCCTTCTGTATTGTTAAGTTCCTGATTGTCATATGGTTTGGTCCTAACTGAGTTCTTCTTCCTATCATCATGAATTTTGCTTTATTTTCATTTATACTTAGACCTACTTTATTAGCCTCTTCCGTCAGTGCAACTACCATTTTCTCCAGGTTTTCCATGCTGTTTCCCACAATATCTTCAGCGAAAGGCACATTGTTGCGTTAGTCTCCTCAGGGTGTTGCTCAGTGCCAAATTAAAAAGGATTGGTGATATAATAACCCCCTGTCTCAATGCGCTTTCTGTCTACTCTTTAATCCCATCACACACATTGTAGTTAGCTTTATGAGCTTGTCTGTTATTCCACACTCTGCCATTATCCTCCACATCTTCTCTCTCAGTGTGCTGTCATATGCTTTGCTGAAGCCTATGAACACACAGAAGGTATCCTGATTGTTCTGCCAGTTCGTATCTAGTATTAGTCTTAGTGTGAACATTTGGTCGTTTATTGACTTATCCTTCCTGAAACACGCTTCTGCAAAGTCGACGTCGTCTTTCAAAATGTTTCAAATGGCTCTGAGCACTATGGGACTTAACATCGGAGGTCATCAGTCCCCTAGAACTTAGAACTACTTAAACCTAACTAACCTACTGACATCACACACATCCATGCCTGAGGCAGGATTCGAACCTGCGACGGTAGCAGTCGATCGGTTCCGGACTGGAGCGCCTAGAACCGCTCGGCCACTGCGGCCGGCCACGTCGTCTTTCCAAGTTTACTAATTCTTTTCTCTGTAGTGTAGATTTCCTGTGTGATGGTACTATAATTGTACGTGTATCTTGTTTTCTGAGGTGGAAAGTGGGAAACAACCCAGCTTTTGCCTAAATAAGCGTGGGAAACTGCCTAAAAACCACACACAGACTGACCAGTACTACAGCCACCGCTATTAATGCCCTGCGCGGTTTCGATCCGCGTATTGCTCACCTGCCTCTCTCGCAACAAACGCGTTGCTTGTTACAGTACAGGAGCAATTATTCTATGAATGCCATAAGAGGTGTAGAAATAGAACAGAAGCCTGGTAAGTCTCTTGTCGGTTTCTATTTAGGTTAGAGTACTTGATATTTATAATAAAGTGCGGTCCACTTAGGTTACTACATTGGGCAATTCTTCTATTAAGTTAAATGAAAACTCATAAAGTGCAATACAAGTGTTCATGCCACTCATAGTTGTCGAAAAATGAAATGAAATCATATGAATCATTCAGAGACGATAGTACACAAGTCCTTGGCTTGCCTCTTTTATAACACTGGCCATGAACTTACACCGTTTTATTGCCGCAACCCAAAGCTCTCAACATCAGTTTGGTATCTGCTCAACGCTAGAAGCACAAAAAAGAGAGAAAACGTTGTATCAGGTTTTGACGCCACGAACGGCGTTGTGAGAGATAACAGTGGCGCTGGCAGCGTCATCTACGCTAGGTCAGTCACATCGCCACAGCTGCGGCACCGCACCCGTTTGAACAGTACTGAACTGTGTACATCCACCTGGTGCTCTGTAGGTCGTCCTACCAACCGTACTGAACGATCTGCTGTGGCAGATCTATAATGAGATTTCTGTATCACACCGCGCATTTATTAAGGAGATGATCTTGTTTTACTCCCATGTATATGCGCGCGAATCAGTGTACAGTGCATGGGAGAGGGCACCATTATATACCATTCGTGTACTGAGGGAGAGGAAATGGACTGACCGCATGAATGCCTCTGTATGCGCCCTAATGTATCTTTTCTTACGCTCATGAAGACTAAGCAAGATATGCGGTGCTGTGCGAAACTTAAGGACTAAAGTAAGTTTCACATGTAGCTCGATGAAACTTGTGCATTTTATAGGAAGAACTGTTACAGTGTACTGCAAAAGGTAACTGAAACAAATACGCAACGAAACGAGCAAAATGGCACGTTTATTTAAAAACAACAATCACACTCAAGTCACCGCTATTCACTACGTTCCCCTGGACATTACAAACTACAGGACATGCTTCTTAACCCTCCGTTGCTCGCGCGGACTCATCATCCACATGACTTTACCGTTGAATTTTGTCTGAGAGGACCGGATTGAGTACGCGCCATTTTCAGTACCTTTCTGTTAACTTTCCGGCTGTTAGCTCCAATCACTGTTGGCTCCCAGTTACGAAAGATACATTGTTTTTGAAACATTATTATAGTCGGGAGGACACTTCTCATCCGGGCGAGCTCTGTTGCCACAAACTGAAACAATGTAAGTCTGTATTACTTTATTGCTTTTCTGTATTCAATTGATACTTCATGTGCGTAAGTTTAGACGTATTGAAACTGATTGCAGTTACCCGACAAGGTACCGGAGAGCGCTAACGCGCTGCTTTCTGGATTCGGGTAGGCGCGCCGGCCCCGGATCGAATCCGCCTGGCAGATTAACGACGAGCGCCGGTGTGGCGGCCAGCTTGGATGTGCTTTTTAGGCGGTTTTCCACATCCCGCTATGTGAATACCGGGCTGGTCCCCACGTTCCGCCTCAGTTCCACGCGTCGCAGACATTTGAAACATGACCGCACTATTTCACGATTTACACTAGACACAGACAGATGGGGTACACTGATTCCGGCCCTGGGGGTACGGGGTGGCGGCAGGAAGGGCATCCGGCCATCCCTAACACTAACACTGCCAAATCCGTTGTAACCACGCCGACCCTGCGATCGCTGTGGGACTATGGCGTCAGCGAAAGAAAGAAAGGGAACTGTTTGCAGTTACCTTCCGTCTTACCTAGTATTGTCTTTACTTTTCAGTTGTGGAAGAAATGTGAAAGGCAAAAAACCTCGGACAGAGTTTGGTAGAGATCTTCATGTATGGCTGGAACGGTTCAATGAGCTGAGTGGTGAAGATGCTCACAGTAACAGCGCTGACTCAGAGGCTGAGGATTCTGTTCATGAAAGCGGTCATGATTCAGGAACATAACAACAAGTCTCAGAAAATGATGAATATGAGTCACAGGAAGAAGTAACTCAAGAGGGCACATTTTTTGGGGAAACATGGAATAACTAAACGGAGGAAAAATAAATATCCTACCAGTGTTAGAAGCAGCTCTTGTAATTTTATTACGCATTTGCCTGGACCAAAAAATCAAGCTCGTATAAAAAAGATAGAAATAGAAATTCTGAATTTGTTCTTGGATGGAAACATAATAAGCATTATCGCAAAATGTACTAATATATGCTTCAGTTAAGTTCGTGGTAACTCCTCTACGGAAAGGGACGCCAAAGAAACAAGATGCGATAGAGATCAGAGTTTTCATTGGTTTGTTAAATCTATGTGGATCTTTGAGATGTTCTAGGAAGGGCATATCGAAATTGCAGGATAACTCAAAGGGAAACGGACTTGAATCATGTTATTTATGAATAAGTGAATACCGATTCAGGTTTCTGTTGAGATGTCTGTGGTATGATAATATCCGTGATAGAGGTGTTCGCAGAGAGATTGACTAGTTGGCTGCTACCAGAGCTCTCAGAGAGGTACTTGAACTATTCACGAACAATTGCCAAAAATATTTTTCAACTAGTGAATATCTTACTGTTGACGAACAGCTTTTGGCATTTAGAGGAAAGTGCCCGTTCAGGCAATAAATTCATAGCAAACCAGCAAAGTGTGGGTTAAAAGTGTTTGATTTGTTTGATGTAAGAACAGCTTTGAATTTAGAACCGTACGTCGGTAAGCAACAAGAGGGACCATGTAATGCCAGTAATTCTGCTTAAGATATTGTTCTTCGAATGGTCAAACTGTTTCGAACGTTAGAATATATTATACTGTGTACAAATACTAAATGTATCTAGATTTAATAAAAAATCATAAAACCAGTCACAAAGACCGTTCAAAATACATTGCTGCTCGCGTTGGTCGAGATCCAATGACTGTTCGCAGAATATGGAATCAGTGGGTTGAGGAGGGTAATACGGAACGCTGTGCTGGATCCCAACGGCCTCGTATCATTAGCAGTCGAGATGACAGGCATCTTATCCGCATGGCTGTAACGGATCGTGCAGCCACGTCTCGATCCCTGAGTCAACAGATAGGGACGTTTGCAAGACAACAGCCATCTGCACGAACAGTTCGACGACGTTTGCTTCAGCATGGACTGTCAGTTCGGAGACCATGGCTGCGGTTACCCTTGATGCTGCATCACAGACAGGAGCGCCTGCGAACCTTGGTGCACGAATGGCAAAACGTCATTTTTTCAGATGAATCCAGGTTCTGTTTACAGCATCATAATGGTCGCATCCGCGTTTGCCGACATCGCGGTGAACGCACATTGGAAGCGTGTATTCGTCATCGCCATACTGGCGCTTCACTCGGCGTGATGGTACGGGGTGCCATTGGTTACACGTCTCGCTCACCTCTTGTTCGCATTGACGGCACTTTGAACAGTGGACGTTACATTTCAGATGTGTTACGACCCGTGGCTCTACCCTTCATTCGCTCCCTGCGAAACCCTACATTTCAGCAGGATAATGCACGACCGCATGTTGCAGGTCCTGTACGGGCCTTTCTGGATATATAAAATGTTCGACTGCTGCCCTGGCCAGCACATTCTCCAGATCTCTCACCAACTGAAGACGTCTGGTCAATAGTGGCTGAGTAACTGGCTCGTCACAATACGCCAGTCACTACTCTTGATGAACAATGGTATCGTGCTGAAACTGCATGGGCAGCTGTACCTGTACACGCCATCCACGCTCTGTTTGACTCAATGCTCAGGCGTATCAAGGCCGGTATTACGGCCAGAGGTGGTTGTGCTGGGTACTGATTTCTCAGGATCTATGCACCCGAACTGCGTGAAAATGTAGTCACATGTCAGTTCTAGTATAACATATTTGTCCAATTAATAACCGTTTATCATCTGCATTTCTTCTTGGTGCAGCAATTTTAATGGGCAGTAGTGTATAATGGAACTCATTCCCTGATTTGTCCTAACGTGCTGTCCCTTCTCCTTCTCACTGTTTTCCACTTGTTCCTTTCCGATTCTGCGCAGAACCTTCTCATTCCGTACCTTATCAGTCCACCTAATTTTCGACATTCATCTGTAGCACCACATCTCAAATGGTACGATTCTCTTCTTTTCCGGTTTTCCCACAGTCCATGTTTCAGTACCACACAATGTACTGCTCTAAACGTGCGTTTACGGAAATTTCTTCCCCAAATTAAGGCATATGTATGATATTAGTAGACTTCTCTTGGCCAGGAATGCCCTTATTGCCAGTGGAGGTCTGCTTTTGATGTCCTCCTTGCTCCGTCCGTCATTTTGCTGCCTAGGTAGCAGAATTCCTCAACTTCATCTACCTCGTTACCATCAATCCTGAGGTTAAGTTTCTCGCTGTTCTCATTTAACCAATTGCACAAATACACTTAAAATGTGAATACTGTCTCGAAACGCGTTGCGCTAAGCATAAAAAAATAAGTGAATGGTGCAGTTTTCATTATTTAAATCATGCCTCATACTTGTAGACTCTTTCTCTCTTACTGAAACATGCAACCGACCGATGTGGCGCAGTGGTTACACACTGGACTCGCATTCGGGAGGACGACGGTTCAATCCCGCGTCCGGCCATCCTGATTTAGGTTTTCCGTGATTTCCCTAAATCGCTCCAGGTAAATGCCGGGATGGTTCCTTTCAAAGGGCACGACCGACTTCCTTCCCCGTCCTTCCCTTATCCAATGAGACCGTTGACCTCGCTGTCTGGTCTCCTTCCCCAAAAACAACCAACCAACCAACTGAAACATGCAGCAGTGTAAGGCTGGTTGTAACTTATTGTTAGAACGGGAGATGAGTACACGATCTTGCTGTTGTTAAGTAACACTGACAAGAGGAAGTTATCGACTGGTGGGAACAGATGGCCTTTAACGAAGTTGTATTTTGTGTGACTGTGGAAGTTGTAAGACGAAAATAAATTAACTGATGCAAGGTACACAATTTCAAATGTGTTCCATTGGAGGAGAAGTAATATCTGTAATACGTTTTAATATCTGGAATATGTTTCACGTTATAGTCCACGATTTAGACGAAAAACATACAAATTTCGTCCAATGAAAACTAAATGGTTGTATTCTTGTTTATTCCACTTCCCCTATGCGGAAACATGAGTGCTGTGTCAAACGTAAACTAGGCACAGAGCAACGTCATTGTTATATCTCTGCGGCGAAAAGCGCATTATTTCTTTATTCATTTGACCACGGTAACTTGAGTTTATGGGCTAACAACTTTTGTATAGCTTATCATTCATTTCTGTAATTTATTTTAATAATTAATCACAGTTTAGAGATTGCACTACATCCTCACGTGACGCTTTCTATTACTGTCGTTATACACTCGGTAAAGCCTCGAAAGTGTGTATATGTCAATCTAACTGTTAGACATTAAAAGTTAAAAAATAAGGTTTGTGTACATAAATGTACTTATAAACATAACAATATTCACTACTAACCGATCAGCTGTTGTATTGGCATATAACTAACTTCTGTCATCTAGGCCGGTCGGACATTTTCTGACATTTCAGCTTGCACTGGCGAATAGCTGTAGAGCCGAAATCATGACTGTGTGAAATAAATGGATAGTAATGACGGCAGTTATTTTTCAAAACGATTGTAGATGTAGCTGGAATGTTCAGAGTCCGCGTATTTTTCATCATGGTCGCATACCTCCTTCGTGACTTCATGTCTCAACTGTGTTACAATTTCAGAGTCCAGTATCCAAAATATTTCTGTGCTATCCTCTGTTTTTGTGCTACTACGATCATTGAGCGACTGTGTAAATGACTGTTAATCTGCAGGCTTTTGGTACACCTGAATTTTTTGGAGCTTTTCACCTGATGAGTAGGAAAAATTTTAGTTTCGAATTTAATGAACGTTTCTTGCATTGCTGTCCGAAAATTCATTTTGAATTCCTTTAGCTTTTCCCAGTGAACAAGGCTTTGGCTTAGTTTTGACCTGTAATGAAGCTCTCTTTCCTTTCTTACTAACTTCCTTCACACCATTCATGCCCTTAGTGTATTTTACTCAAGACAATACTCGTTGATATTATTTATTGATGTTACACATATCCTGCATCCATCTCGAAAAAAAAGTCGACGTCTAGAGTAACTTCTACAAAGGGGCCACAGTGCTTTAAAACTTTTGAAGCTGGAATATCAGCACACCTTTGAAGCGTAATAGAAGTGTTCCAGACTTCCCAGCAGAATTGCCACAACCAAGGGTTGTTGTTGTTGTTGTTCTTGTTGTTGTCCTCTTTCGACGCCAGCGTGAATTTAGATGTATTTTTTTTCCAATTACACTCCTGGAAATTGAAATAAGAACACCGTGAATTCATTGTCCCAGGAAGGGGAAACTTTATTGACACATTCCTGGGGTCAGATACATCACATGATCACACTGACAGAACCACAAGCACATAGACACAGGCAACAGAGCATGCACAATGTCGGCACTAGTACAGTGTATATCCACCTTTCGCAGCAATGTAGGCTGCTATTCTCCCATGGAGACGATCGTAGAGATGCTGGATGTAGTCCTGTGGAACGGCTTGCCATGCCATTTCCACCTGGCGCCTCAGTTGGACCAGCGTTCGTGCTGGACGTGCAGACCGCGTGAGACGACGCTTCATCCAGTCCCAAACATGCTCAATGGGGGACAGATCCGGAGATCTTGCTGGCCAGGGTAGTTGACTTACACCTTCTAGAGCACGTTGGGTGGCACGGGATACATGCGGACGTGCATTGTCCTGTTGGAACAGCAAGTTCCCTTGCCGGTCTACGAATGGTAGAACGATGGGTTCGATGACGGTTTGGATGTACCGTGCACTATTCAGTGTCCCCTCGACGATCACCAGTGGTGTACGGCCAGTGTAGGAGATTGCTCCCCACACCATGATGCCGGGTGTTGGCCCTGTGTGCCTCGGTCGTATGCAGTCCTGATTGTGGCGCTCACCTGCACGGCGCCAAACACGCATACGACCATCATTGGCACCAAGGCAGAAGCGACTCTCATCGCTAAAGACGACACGTCTCCATTCGTCCCTCCATTCACGCCTGTCGCGACACCACTGGAGGCGGGCTGCACGATGTTGGGGCGTGAGCGGAAGACGGCCTAACGGTGTGCGGGACCGTAGCCCAGCCTCATGGAGACGGTTGCGAATGGTCCTCGCCGATACCCCAGGAGCAACAGTGTCCCTAATTTGCTGGGAAGTGGCGGTGCGGTCCCCTACGGCACTGCGTAGGATCCTACGGTCTTGGCGTGCATCCGTGCGTCGCTGCGGTCCGGTCCCAGGTCGACGGGCACGTGCACCTTCCGCCGACCACTGGCGACAACATCGATGTACTGTGGAGACCTCACGCCCCACGTGTTGAGCAATTCGGCGGTACGTCCACCCGGCCTCCCGCATGCCCACTATACGCCCTCGCTCAAAGTCCGTCAACTGCACATACGGTTCACGTCCACGCTGTCGCGGCATGCTACCAGTGTTAAAGACTGCGATGGAGCTCCGTATGCCACGGCAAACTGGCTGACACTGACGGCGGCGGTGCACAAATGCTGCGCAGCTAGCGCCATTCGACGGCCAACACCGCGGTTCCTGGTGTGTCCGCTGTGCCGTGCGTGTGATCATTGCTTGTACAGCCCTCTCGCAGTGTCCGGAGCAAGTATGGTGGGTCTGACACACCGGTGTCAATGTGTTCTTTTTTCCGTTTCCAGGAGTGTATTTTCACAATTTTTGACCCAAATGTGATTAACATCATCCCTGCTTCATCACAATTCCATATCCAGTCAGGGGAATTCCTCGTATTGTGATGATTATTAGTTTCTCTAGAAAGTCATAAATACCCTGAATAACAGTCGGATTTGCAGAAGATGCGCGATAACCTAGATAAGTGTAAAAGTGAATTATAAAATATACAGGTGTATCACTATTTTATTTTGTTCTTTTATTTTTTATATATTTAACCTTTCTAAAAGACATACGACACTGCCTACACAAAACATCCAGGTAAGTTTTCATGTCTTCGTACTTGCAAGATGGAATCAGCTCTTAAGCTCAGCATACCACTTTTCTCCGACAATTTTCCTTTCATAACTGTACCCTATATTTGCTCTAAATTTTCTCCCACTTCGTAGACACGGTTTCATTTGTGGATAACAGATAGTCCAAATCTGATCTGCATTTCAGTTATGTATGATGCGCGCTCTTGATCAGCCTTCGAAGGCGGAGACAACGGCCTACCCAATTTTTCAAGTTCAAATATCTTGAAGTTAGTTTGTGCTGCAGTCTAGGTGCTCTGTAGTTCTCACAACGTTTTCTTTAGAGTGGTACAATGGTTAAGTAAAACTTTGAACCTTTGTAAATGCTCCAGTCATCCTCTATACTTCCCGTGCAGCCAGTCCGAGAATTCTTCCATTATGTGGTTTTATGGACTGCCTTGCACGTTTTGTCTTTCTTTTATTTTCCCATTGTTGACAGCGGAAGAAAATGTACAAGTAAAAGTACAGAAATTACTCTATATTTTATCATGCTGGCGTAGTCTCCTCCGAAAGCAAATATAAAAAGGCGTTAAAGAAGTTACAGCGTAAAAGATTTACTTGACATTATTTTCCACCATTTTAGCACCATAATAATTAATAAAAATTATAAATTTACTTATCTGTAGACCTACACTTCGTAGCATGAATATGCAGAGTGAATATGTACACGTGGTATCACTTTCATGAACTATTTCATTCAGTCACCTCTTTCGTTTATATTTGTGTAATAGCCCTGGTTAAGTCAGAGGTCATGTTGCAGAAAATGCACAAATAAAGCATGAAAAATAAAGCATAAAACGGAGATTGTTCCACCACAGTGTAGACGTTAGATTATTTAATTATACCATGCATTGATTCCCTGTGAATTTATCTACGTCAACAACCATTATTAACCTCTGTGCATTGATATTTACCTCTCTGTTCTGTATGTTTTCATCTGTGGTCACAAAACACAGAAAATCTCGAGCGTTTTACCTATGTGCACAACATAGCATGTGCTGTAGTCATCCCCTACCCCATAGTGGTACGGCATGTGGAGCTGAAAAACAGACGACTTAAGCTATCTATCGGCTGGATACTTCAGTAAGTTTAATTCACGGAGCCTGACACCAGCAATTAGGCATCCTTACCCGACTTATCACAATTTAGGATTTTCGTACAGTATAATTCTGATTTCAGATAGATTTTTATTCCTGTTATTAGGCACCGATTATTACCACTAACAAGGGAACCTCCCCATCGCACCCCCCTCAGATTTAGTTATAAGTTGGCACAGTGGATAGGCCTTGAAAAACTGAACACAGATCAATTGAGAAAACAGGATGAAATTGTGTGGAATTGTGAAAAAATAAGCAAAATATACAAACTGAGTAGTCCATGGGCAACATAGGCAACATCAAGGACACTGTGAGCTCAGGAGCGCCGTGGTCCCGTGGTAACGTGAGCAGCTGCGGAACGAGAGGTCCTTGGTTCAAATCTTCCATCGAGTGAAAAGTTAATTTTTTATTTTCAGTTTATGTGATAAACTCTTATGTTTTCATCACTTTTTTGGGAGTGATTATCACATCCACAAGAAAACCTAAATCGGGCAAGGTAGAAGAATCTTTTTACCCATTCGCCAAGTGTACAAATTAGGTGGGTTGACACTATATTCCTGTAATGTGACGCACATGCCGTCACCAGTGTCGAATATATCAGATATGTTTTCCTGTGGAGGAATCGGTTGACCTATGACCTTGCGATCAAATGTTTTCGGTTCCCATTGGAGAGGCACGTCCTTTTGTTTACTAATCGCACGGTTTTGCGATGCGGTCGCAAAACACGGACACTAAACTTATTACAGTGAACAGAGACGTCAATGAACGAACGGACAGATCATAACTATGCAAAAATAAAGAAAGTAAACTTTTCACTGGAGGGAAGACTTGAACCAAGCACCACTCGTTCTGCAGGTGCTCACGCTACCACGGGACCACGGCGGTCCTAAGCTAACGTTGTCCATGATGTTGCTTATCTTGCCCATTGACTACTCAGTTTGTATATTTTGCTTATTTCTTTCGTAGTTCCACACAACTTCTTCCTGTTTTCTCGATTGATCTGTGTTCAGTTTTTCAAGGCCTATCCACTGTGCCAACTTATAACTAAATCTGAGGGGGGTGCGATGGGGAGGTTCCCTTGTAAGAAGTGAGGTTAGTACTGGGGCCTGACTAGAGACATTTCTGCACCTAAATACAACAGACTTTATAGGCGTGTCAGTGCTTGTGACACATCGTCACCAGAGACGTGCTCCAATCCTGGCCATTACTCCAGCTTGTAGTCAATGCTGCGAGTCTTGTAACTGCAAATTATCGATCTTACTATTGGTCTGAAGTATCGGAAGTTACCTGTCATCCGGATCTGCCCTGACAATTTGTCATTTCCACCCTATTGATGCCAATCTCGGCACATTTCATCTGTGGAAACCTCTCCATTAACTCTGAAGTGCAGCCGTTTGCGAGATCGAAGCCCTTCAACATCCGGATCGCAGAACCTCATTTTTAAAAGCCCAGCAACGTCGTATCGAATTTGGATGTTCTCGTCTTACTAGCTATGTTGGTATTAGATATGATATCTTTTATCGCTAATTAGCCTGCAATTACCAAGCAAGCATGAGCATTCTGCAGAATTTCTCGTAGGACTTGAATTGTTCCTGCAGTAGAAACGCTTCCAAAACTTGCAGTGTTCTTGATGCTGAGCCAGTTTCCAAATTGACTTAGTGATCATAGAATATCCGCAGTTATTACATCAGAAGCGTCTGAAGGAATATATAAAGATTGTTTAGCTAAAAGCAAGCACCTCAAGTTGTAAAAGAAGCATACATTACGAAACTTCCTGAGATATTTAAAAAGGAGTTCCACAGCGGGAATTCGAATCTGTGAGTTTGACTTCAAACCCTTGTAAGACACAAGACCAGTCTTCAAAACTTAAGATATGCCAGTACGTTTATCCTGCTTTCCGTTCCGCCTCAGCGTCGATCAATTAGGGAAAAAAGGCACTGTTGTTTATGTGAGGGACACTACCTATCGTTGACGTATTTTACCACTGAGAATGGTAGTCAGCAATGTGAACGTTACCGCATTGGTAAACATGTGGAATGTAACACCATAGTGTCGGCTTTCCAAGTGTTTCTATATTTCTGCCAATTGCTGACAACAACAAAATAAATAAATAAAATACAAAAACTAACATTCACTATAGCCACTTAAATTTTGTCATAAAACTTTATGTTTGAAGATCTTGAATATGGCTGTTATGCTTGAACATATTTGATCCCTTAGAACGTCAAAAGTGGTGAAATGGTCAATTCTGTAACTCTGGTATAAAGACTGAAAATGCATTTCTTCTGCTGTTATTTTCTACTGAAACTGGTAGGTCACTAACAAATGATTCTAAGTAAGTGAAATAGTGAATTTCAAGGCAGAAAACGGGTAATTCCGCTAGTGAAGAACATTCTTTCTCAAACACTCGTGTATTGTTATTGCACTTCCCTTTCTTCCACTGGTAGTATATTTTGTACGGCTGCCCATGACGGCTGTTACTACGAACGAAATCCCAACTGTAATTTTCACAGATTTTTATTTCCTGCTGCATTTTGCAATAGGAACTCACCCGCATCACAGAGTAATTTAAAACACGTACAGTTGTGTTTTACACAAATAGGAGAGCAAATAACCGAATAGCTAACTACAATGACTACTCATAACGAAGCGGAAAATTCTAGATTTGGTTCCATTTTATCGTAATACACACAGGTAAAATTATGCACAATATTCTACTACCTTCCATATATGATGCAAAATTAACAAGCAGGCAAAAAAACGACATATAAAAATACTGCCTAACAATTAAAATTTCTTAGTATGGAATAATTATGGCGACATAAATTTGTAAATGGAAATGCAATAAGCAAAAATAAACAGTGAAATTAGACTATAAGAAAAATCTTTAACTAATTGAAGTCTTTCACGTAAATAAACTTGCATTATGATTTATGTCTTTTTTATTTATATAACACAGATACTTAGAAAAGAGCGACATATATAAACACTCAGATGATATTTGTAATGCGAAAGAGTTATATATGATTTATAGAGATATGGTAATCAGATATGGAAGGAGAGACGTGTTATGGAACTCTAATTCCATAATTATAAAATCTCCTAATTCTCTCCTTCTGCAAGTTCTAGGTTTCCACAAGACGATGACACCCCGACGAGGTTGTACATCTGCATCTATACTTTTCAAGCCACCTGTCGTTGTTGAGGTGGTGCATAATGTGTATATCACTGTCACTTACCCCATTTCCTCTTTCAATCGTGAATGGTTCGCGGGAAAAACCGACGTACTCGTATTGATCACCTCCCCGAGGAACAAACACTCTCTGAATTTTAACGATAAACCACAACGTGATGCAAATGCCTCTCTTACAACGTCTGGAGTTGGTTGCAAATATCGGTGACTTAGACTGAAGCGAAAAAGAAACTGGTATAGGAACGCGTATTCCAATACAGAGACATGTAAACAGGCAGAATACAGCGCTGCGGTTGATAGCGCCTATGTAAAACAAAAGTTGTCTGGGGCAGTTGTTAGAACGGTTACTGCTGCTTCAATGACAGGTTATCAAGATGTAAGTGAGGTGGAATGCGGTATTATAGTCGGCGCAGAAGCGATGTAACACAGCATCTCCGGGGTAGCGATGAAGTGAGGACTTTCCCGTACGACAATTTCACGAATGTACCGTGAAAATCAGGAATCCGGTAAAACATCAAATCTCTGACATCGCTGTGGCCGGAAGGAGATTCTACGAGAACGGGACCAACGACGACTGAAGAGAATCGTTCAACGTGACAGAAGCGCAACCCTTCTGCAAATTGTTGCAGATTTCAATGCTGGGCCATCAATAAGTGCCAGCATGCGAACCATTCAACGAAACATCGTCGATATGAGCTTTCGGAGCCGAAGGACGACTCGTATACCATTGATGCCTGCACGACACAAAGCTTTACGCCTCACATGCGCCCGTGAAACTGACGTTGGACTGTTGATGACTGGAAACATGTTACCTGGTCGGACGAGTCTCGTGTCAAATTGCATGGAACGGATGGACTTGTACGTGTATGGAGACAAGCTCATGAATCCATGGACCCTGCTTGTCATCAGGTGACTGTTCAAGCAGGTGCAGGCTCTGTAATGCTGTGGGGTGGTGGAGTTGGAGTGATACGGGACCTCTGATACGTCTAGATACGACTCTGACAGGTGACACATACGTAAGCATCCTGACTGATCACCTACGTTCATACGCATTCCGATGGACTCGAGCAATTCCAGCTACATCCCACAGGTCCAGAAGTGCTGCAGAGTGGCTTCAGGAACACTCTTGCGAGTTGAAACACTTCCGCTGGCCACGAAAGTCGTCAGACATGAACATTATTGAGCGTATCTGGGATGCCTTGCAACGAGCTGCTCAGAAGAGATCACCACCCCTCGTACTTGAGACATCCGCTAAACCCGCTGTGCAGAACAGGTAATAGGATTGTGGAGGGGGCCAAGGGTCGAAGTCAGTTTCTGCTTCTAATTGTCATTTATTGTAATTTAGCATCTCTTTCACGGGTGAAGGTCTCCAACAAGAAATCTTAACAAGATAAAATCTTATTAAGATAGCAATAAAATAATTCAAAAAACAACATATGCAAAGTGCAATATCAATGGCTGAGGGCCATAAATAAAGTCAAAAATTTTAGAATATATTACCATAGACCTTTAAAGGCAGAAGGCCAACAAGAAATCTAAAAAAAAATCAAAATTCAATTAAGATGGCAATCAAATAATTTAAAACCCAAAAGCAACATATGCAAGGTGCAAAACAAATAGATGAGGGCCAAAATTAAATTTCAAGGCTTCAAAATATATTACCATAGATATTTAAGGGCAGAAGGCTGGCACGTTTAACAACATGAATTCTTAAAAATCAACAAGATAAAAATCCAATTAAGATAGCAATAAAATAAGTTTAAGACAACATATGCAATTTGAGGAAGAAATTTCTGAGGATGTACGTCTGGAGTACAGCATTGTATGGTAGTGAAACATGGACTGTGGGAAAACAGGAACAGAAGAGAATCGAAGCATTTGAGATGTGGCGCTATAGACGAATGTTGAAAATTAGGTGAACTGATAAGGTAAGGAATGAGGAGGTTCTACGCACAATCGGAGAGGAAAGGAATATGTGGAAAACACTGATAATGAGAAGGGACAGGATGATAGGACATCTGCTAAGACATGAGGGAATGACTTCCATGGTACTAGAGGGAGCTGTAGAGGGCAAAAAGTGTAGAGGAAGACAGAAATTGGAATACATCAAGCAAATAATTGAGGACGTAGGTTGCAAGTGCTACTCTGAGATGATGAGGTTAGCACAGGAAAGGAATTCGTGGCGGGCCGCATCAAACCAGTCAGTAGATTGAAGACCAAAAAAAAAAAAAAATGCAATACCAATGGCTGAGGGCCACAATTAAACTTCAAAATTTTAAAATATATTACCACACTCTTTAAAGGCTGAAGGCCGCAGTGTTGAAGCTTGAAAGATAATTTTAAAAATTAATTTTGCAAAATTTTAAGAAAACTAGACAAATAACCATAAGCCTAAAATTTAAAAAAGCTGACAACAAATAATTAAACACCGGTGGCACTCACAAAGCCTCCAGGGAGGTCGGTCTGCGCTCGTTCACTCACGTGAGACAGGTGGTGAGCCCAACTACACTTGTTCCATCGGAACCCAACCAGGGGACAGCCACGGTCCGACGGACACGACGACTTGCTTGCCACCAGTCGGTAAATGAGGATTCAAACAGAAAATCCCGCCAACAGTGAACCACCGAAACGAACTACACAACATGAATGGACGTTGCTTGAATACCTGAAACCACTACTCAACTTTGACGTCCTGTGTCGGTGAACCACGAAGCTCGTAGCGATCAGACAGCTCCACGCACGCTCCGACACTGCGCAGGGGCTGTCAACCGACCCAGTCGACGGCACCGCTCGTAGATAACTTCCCTTGTCCGCAACAACCGACCGACTGCCTGGTGGTCCGTCCGCGACTGCTGCTCCGTCGCGACTGCACTGCTGGTGCGACTCCCACTATCTTCCAGACACACGACGGCGCAAATACTTTCTCGCACCCAACCATGCAGAGGAAATACGCCCACTGGCTAAACGACATCCCTGCACCAGGAGAGGACCGACCCAAGTTCCACAAGATGGTAATCGAAGGGGGCCAGAAGCGCTCGGAGAACCAGTTACACGTCGCCCAATGAGACGACCGACCTCTCAGAGGCAGCACGCAGACAACATTTAAAATAACTTGTCAAAGGAATAACGCCATTTACACACACAACCTGACAAACACTTGCACGAAGACCTGAACGATACCCAACAGTAACTAAGCACACACGAAAACAAATCGGGGTCGATGCATACACAGACACACAGCCGACTCATGAACGATCAGCGAGCCAAAACGCGTCGTCAGGTAGAGCGACCGACCGACAATCCACCAAGACCGTGGCCCGGCTCAAGTGATGCGTGGCGGCAACGGTCGGTCGAGCCATGTCGACGCAGACCTCACTGCTGCTCCACTCGACTGCACCAGTGCCGCATTAGAACTCCCCGACTGGCAGGTCCGGACTGCACTCCAGCAACACCGACTCAAAGGAAGGCCTCGGCGCTTGTTGGTGACGTCACGTCAACTAGGTACGGCGAACTCCAGGTCTGTTGCAGGCGTACTCGTAATGGTGGTGTCTCCCTCTCTGACACAGGAAACTGTGAAACTACTGGCGGTAGTTGACCAACACACATTGTTCTGAGAGATTTCTGCAATCAATTAATTGTGCAATTCATTACACTTCTTAACAAATAGTGTAGTCCTGAACTTAAATTTCCACCTGTTTTACGTATTGACATACAATAACAATTTCACGGTCCAGCAGCAACAGAATTCGTGCTTCTTTACCTTATTCCTAAATATGAAGAAGTTACGTTTGTACTGGGTTGCTTTTACAAGAAACTGTGAACATATTGGTGCTCTTCTTTAGGTATCTCGGTTGACTATGGGGTGAGGAGCACTGAATGTTAATGAAATATCTTGCGATTGTACACGTTGGGGGAGGGGGTGGGGGACAGTAGAAGAGGCAAAAGAGAGATACTTGTTTTATCAAATAAAATTCTTTATCTTATAAAGTTTCTCCTTTCAGTTGCAAGAGGGGAATATTTATCTTTTCTAATGTGCAAGTTTAAAAAAGTTTAAGCTCAGCAGTATTTTCGATGTATGAATCTATTTTGTTTCCTGTTTAGAATTCCTTTCGTTGATAACGACTGTAATCTAATGACTGGCAACAGTTGGACATTTACACGTGTAAATTAGTTCACATTTCCAGTGACGATGTCAATCGAAAATAAATAAATAAATAAAAGAAACGAGTTCATTGTAAGGGGGTTTGGGTAAGTTTCGATAGCAAAATGGATCAAGTAAATATAGGTACTCGAATGTAAAATTTCCGAAGCTTGCAATGGGGCAAAGCGTCTTCTTATATTGATCTACGTTTGTTTCGACAGGATTCAGTAATACAGAACTACGATCTTCATTTGCAGCTTCACGATAGTAAGAAAATCTTTCATCTAAATAAAACTGCAGAATCCGAAACAATACCAAACGTTTTGTCCAAAAATAAGAGATTTATAGTGATAAGCACCGCCAGGCGTTCCTGCCTGCAACAGACCTGGCGTTCGCCGTGCCTAGCTGACGTGACGTCACCAACAAGTGACGAGGCCTTCCTTTGAGTCGGTGTTGACTCCAGACGCGTCCCAACCGACTGGCACCCCAAACTCGCGACCCGATCTCGGTATCCGAACTCCCGACACGAACTGCGACCAACTCACTTACAACAGACAACGAGCCGGAAGTAATATCAGTGGTACAGAGACAGTACGAGAGGGGATATATCGGTACGCGCTGCTAACGCCGCACACGGTCAGGCAAAGCAGTAACTCAGTGACAGTGGTAATTTAAATTAACATAGTGAGATGGAAGTACGTTAAAAATAGTGCGTAAAATACGTGATGGCGGGAACATGAGCCACGCACGGCTCAGTACTCTTGCGGATTTATGGACAGCCCTGCAAGATTCATGGTGTCAGTTCCCTCCAGCACCACTGCAGACATTAGTCGAGTCTATGTGAAGCCGTGTTGCGGCCCTTCCGTTTGTTTGTGGGGGCCCTACACGATATTAGGCAGGTGTACCGGTTTCTTTGGCTCCGCAGTGTATAACGAAGCGTGCTGCTCTTATTTCGATCTTTTCTGTTTCCTCTACGAAGCCTATCTGGGACGGGTTTTACGAGGTACTTCCTTTGCGGGTGGACTACACTTCTGTGGGATTCTTCCAATGAGACTCAGTCTGGTTTCTGCCATAGTTGTGAATATTTTATGTGGTCATTACAGTTAAAAATTACTCCTTAGGCATTTTAAGTATACGACTGCTACTAGTGACTGTTCTGCAGTCGTGTAATCGCAAAATAACGGGTCGCTCAATCTATGCGCATTTCGTTACATTCGTCCATGATGAGGATCAGGTGCCAATTCCCTAATCAGGCATCGATGCTCTGCAGGGCTTCCAGCGTTTCGGTAGCCTACAACAATTTCCAAGCATTGCCACACTGCATACAAACAGACGAGGAGACTCATACCCGCTGGAAGGGATATGCAATGGAGGGGATAAAGATACTGCAGTGCAGTGGACGAGCAAAGTGTTGAGAGGCGTTACGAGCACACATAGGAAACTTAATTTACAAGCATAGCCATACGAAATGTATATTTTGGTCACAAACAGTAGCTTCGCGGATCTTCAGAGTTACTGTTGACACAACTGCACATTACCAACAATACAGTTTATCGTCTGATACGAGGGTTATCCACAAAGTACATTACGTTTTGGAATTAAAAATAAATAAAGTATTGGAATTTTTTTTTATTATATACAGATGAAAGCCACACTTCAATACTACTTTTCTACATAGTTGCCATTTAAATTAAGGCACTTATCGTAGTGATGGACGAGCTTGGAAATTCCTTCGTCGTAAAATTCGGTCGCCTGCGCCTTCAACCACGTGGTTACCTCTTCTTGAAGCCGTGCGTCGTCATCAAAACGCTGCATAGCCAACCACTTCTTCATTGTTGGGAATAAGTGGAAGTCGCTCGGTGCCAGGTCGGGACTGTACGGCGGATGAGGAAACAACACCCACTTAAAAGATTTGAGAACTTCACGAGTGGCATTTGCCGTGTGGGCCCGGGCGTTGTCGTGAATCAGCAAGATCTTTGAGCCCAACTTTCCCCTGTGCTTGTTTTGTATTGCTCTTCTGAAGTTGTGCAGAGTTTGGCAATACCTTTGAGTGTTTGTTGTAGAGCCTCTTTCCAGAAAATCCACAAAAATCTTATTTCTACCGGGTTACTGATTGACCACGTGGTTGAAGACGCAGGCGGCCGAATTTTACGACGAATGAATTTCCAAGCTCGTCCTTCACTACGATAAGTGCCTTAATTTAAATGGCAACTATGTAGAAAAGTAGTATTTAAGTGTGACTTTCATCTGTATATCATAAATTCCAATACTTTATTTATTTTTAATCCCAAAACGTAATGTACTTTGTGGAGAGCCCTCGTATAATACAGGGTGAGTCAAAAGAATGGGAAATTTTCGAACGTGTATGGCAATGCTGCGGGTTAGCTGGTGCCGAATGACATGTACAAAACTGTTCTCACTATCTTGCCATTCAGTAAACAATAAACATGCGTCAATGAAACTGTGCAGCGTACCTTTGCGGTAAGAGCCCTTTTAAGAAAACGGAAGTGTGGAGGCCGCGCGGCGAGAATTTCGGTGTCATTTCAACATCGGGTGGCATGGGCGTGTTCCCTCAGTTCTTGAACGAACTCCTAGTTCCCGCAATTTTGAAGCATCAGGTTCTGTATTGTAGAAGAAATCTGCAGGGAGACCCCGAACAGTTCAGTTCGTAGGGGAGACAATACCGAGGCTGTGCGAACTACTTCTCTAAGGAACCCACAGCGCTCTCAACGACGTCATACCGATTACCTACAATCGCATCGTTCCAGTGTTCAACAGACAGTGAAAGTAGATTTAAAGTTCCATCCGTACAATATGCGTATCGTTCAGCAACTTCAAGCTAACGAGCTGCTAATGCGAAGACAATATGCTGAATGCATATTAGCAAAAGTGCACCACAACCTGTGGATGTGGATTTCGGACGAAACTCACTTCCACCTCAGTAGGTTTGTCAATCGAGTGTTCGCTATTAGTGTCCGCAAATTCGAAGTCGTTTCTACGAGCGTCCATTGCACAGGAGCAACTTTTTGAAGATGATGATGGGTGCTCAACCACAGTAACGTCTCACACTTCCTTGGAGGTTAAAACTGTATGCGGCACTAAGGCTCGAACTCGCGACCGTCGCCTTTCAGCGTCTAGTGCTCTACCAGCTGAGTTACCTGAGCACGACACAGGACCCTTACTCGTATCTCTACTGCCGCCGGTACCTCGTCTCCTAATTCCTGTTCGGTGCTTTGCCATGATGGAAAGTTTTTTTCGCACATGAACTGCCCCATTTTCCTGCCAACAGTTAACTTCAGCATGACGGAGCAACGGCACATCCGTACTGATATCGATGGGAGCTGTCAAACGTTTGTCTGGTAACCGTGCCACTCCAAAACGATGACGATGCATGACTCTCAAGATCTCATGACCTGACGGCGAGTGATTTTTTTTCTTGTGGGGCCGTCTTAAGAGCGTAGTTTAGCGTACTCGACCTGCTACAAACGAAGAACTTAAAGCTAGAATACGAGAGGAAAAGTCCAGTGTTACAATTTAAATATCAGGTCGAGCCATGCATAACTGAAATCCCTGGGCTAGCAGGACAGAGCGGATGCGGTTATATTTGTGGAAAGGGGCCAAAATAAGTTACTGTCAGTTGTACTCAACATGTAAACTTTATTTCTTAAAACACACAATCGCACAAGCAAGAATCAAAACTCTCAAGGTTTTAACGAAAGACCTCCTTTAATTTAATTCAGATCGGCTGAAGGCCACATCGAAAATCCAAGGCACAAGGCCTAAACAAGGAATTGAGGTACAGGAGTTCTTCTGGAGGTTTCACTTCCTTAGAAAATTTTTTTTCTCTTCAATATAAATAGACTGAAAGCCTTAGCATAAATTTTTTCCCCATAGAACTCGGCTGAAAGCTTCACATTAATAAAGAACAGGTTTAAGGCCGAGACAAGGATTTTAAAAGTTTAATCCAAATAGGCTGAAACGTCGGCTGAAGGCCGCATATCAACTAAACAATTTAACAGCTTAAGGCCTCAGAAGAGGAGCTTTCAATTTGAAAAGGTTGAAGACTTAAAATATTTCGTATAAAACTCGGCTGAAGGCGTCATACTAAAGAATAACGATCTTATGACTTAAGGGATAGACAAAGATTTTGAATTTTTAATTTAAGAGAGATTAACACTCGGCTGAAGGCCACACACCGTGCAGGAAGCAATTTTACGGCTTAAGGCCTAAAGGAAAGAGCTTCTAAATTTCAACTAAAATAGACAAAAGGCTTTATCTCGGCTGAAGGCCACATGCGAAACCTAAACAATCTCACGGCTTTAAGCTGAAAAACTCAGCTGAAGGCCATATAAAACTAGAAAATATTCTAGGCCTAGACATCATTCTTCAACTTTTGATTTGAAAAGGATGAAAACTCGGCTGAAGGCCACATACCAACTTGAAATCAATTTATGTCTTAAGGCCTAGGCACAAGGAATTTTCAGTTTTAATTCTGAAAGGCTGAAACTCGGCTGAAGGCCACGTACCAAACAAGACACAATTTTTTTACGGCTAAAGGCCTAGGAAGAAAAGCTTTTCAATTTTAATAAGCTAAAACTCGGCTGATGGCTACACAGAGTACAGGCTAAAAAGGAAACCACTATGTAAAACACAAGGAGCGGCGCTCAGAAGGTTCCAAGGATCGGCCTGGGAAGGTAACACTAACGCACGTTCAGGTGAGACAGGCAGCCAGACCGACAACCCAACCGAAAGCCAGCCGACGAATCAACCAACAAAATCAGTTCTGCTCCTGTTCTCCTTCTGTAGCACGTCATCTTCGTGGTGTAGGAATTTTAATGGCCAGTAGTGTATATCTTGTCCACATAGATAATTCGACAGCACTCACGTCAGTACTCTTGAATACTTTTTAAGTAACCAATTTGTTTCACCCTGATACTACTTTGTTCCTGGAGAACTTTCCAGTTATCCGCCGACTTCTTCCATCTATACCCTTGACTGTGAATAATTTTAGGAGAGTTGTTCATGCTTCCTTCAAAATTTATTAAACTCCGTAACTTTTAATACAAATTTCCTTCAACGTGAATCTTCTTCCATTTGTAAGATAGAAATTACACTGAAGCGCCAAAGAAACTGACATAGGCATGTGTATTCAAAAACAGAGGTATGTAAACAGACAGAATACGGCGCTGCGGTCGGCAACGCCTGTATAAGACAACAAGTGTCTGGCGCAGTTGTCTGAACGGTTGCTGCTACTACAGTGGCAGGTTATCAAGATTAAAGTGAATTTCAACGTGGTGTTATAGTCGGCGCACGAGCAATGGGACACAACATCTCCGCGGTAGCGATGAAGAGGCGATTTTTTCCGTTCGACCACTTCACGACTGTACCGTTAATAAGTGCAATCCGGTAAAAATCGAATGTCCGACATCGCTGCTGCCGAACGAAGATCCTGCAAGAACGAGACCAACGACGACTGAAGAGAATCATTCAACGTGACGGAAGTGCATCCGTCACGCAAATTGCTGCAGACTTCAATGCTGGGCCATCAACACGTATCAGCGTTCCAACCACTCACTCAACGAAACATCATCGATATGGACTTTCGGAGCCGAAGGCCCACTCGTGTACTTTTGATGACTGCACGACACAAAGCCTTAACCCTCGCCTGGACCCATCAACACGGATATTGGACTGTTGATGACTGGAAACATGTTGTCTGATCGGAAGAGTCTCATTTCTATACAGAGAGGACGAACGTATGCGGGTATGGAGACAACCTCATGAATGCATGGACCCTGCATGTCAGCAGGGGATTGTTCGCGTTGGTGGAGGCTCTGTAATGGTGTTGGTCGATGTGCAGTTGAGTGATATGAGTCCCTGATACATATCTAGATGTATCAGGGGCTCTGACAGGTGACACGTACGTAGGCATCATGTCTGGTCACCTGCATCCATTCATGTTCATTGTGCATTCGGACGGACTTGGGAAATTCCAGCAGGACAATACGACACCCCACGCGTCCAGAACTGCTACAGAGTGGCTCCAGGAACTTCTGCGTTGAAACACTTCCGCTGGCAACCAACGTTATTGTGAATATCTGGGATGCCTTGCAACGTGCTGTCCAGAACAGATCTCCATCTCCTCGTACTCTTACGGAGTTATGGACAACCCTGCAGGATTAATGGTTTCAGTTTCCTCCAGCACTACTTCAGACATTATTCGAGTCCATGCCACGCTGTGATGCAGCATTTCCGTTTGCTCGTTTGGGCCCTACATGGTATTAGGCAGGTTTACCACTTTCTTGGCTCTTCAGTGTATTTACAAAGCAGTGAAAGACTTGCTCATTAATGTTGTCTTAACTGGCTTTCCGTGATCTTCTAGGAGCTGAAGTGTTGTGGATTCATCGGCCTGTCAAAGATTCACCTGCATGGAGTTCTGTCTTGATCCGCTGAACGGCAATAAACGACACACCTGTTGCTTTGACCGCTAGTTTCAACGTGGATTTTAGTTCCGATGGAGCAACTAACACGGCTTCTTTCTTCCAAAACCGGTAAACATTTGCAACCTTTTCGGGTATTTTACAGTGAATAACTTTGCCCTTCACACTGATTTGTTCTGGTGGCATCTTCAAGTACGAATACGTTCTCACAGAGTATTTGCTAGTGGAGCACTCCTTTTGACTGAGCCGGCCGCTGTGGCCGAGCTGTTCTAAGAGCTTCAGTCTGGAAGTGCGCAACAGCTGCGGTCGCAGGTTCGAACCCTGCTTCGGGCATGGATGTGTGTTAAGTCCTTAGATTAGTTAGGTTTAAGTAGTACTTTGTTCTAGGGGACTGATGACCTCAGATGTTAAGTCACATAGTGCTCAGAGCCATTTAAACCATTTTTGAGCTTGACTGAATGGTAAAACGTCCGAACTGTCCATCGACTGAGCAATGTGTTTACGAGGTTCACGTCCGTTTACATGATCTCTGTACTCCTCCTGAATACTACGGCATCATCCACGGAAATCCTCATATAACTTCCGACCCTTGACTTTAGACCCCGTTAGTTCGGTGAAATCTCTTCCTCCGAGTGCCAGCGAATACTACAGGGCACCTAGCGTCGACGGAAAGCCTCAGCGAACGATCTACCTCTAACAGAAGCTGTTCTCTCCTGACGTGATCTATTGCTCTTAAACATTTGATACAAACACTTCGAAACACTCTGTATGTATTGCGAATTCAGACAATCGTACAGCTAGTCAGGTATTTCGCACACTGTTATTTTGTTCATTAGGCTGCAATGAGGAACGGCATCGAGCACCTTCCCGAAGTCAAGGAACGCAACCATTATGGCGCACAGTCTAGATCTCGTGGGCGAACAGAGATAGCTAGTTTTTGCACTATCGTTGTTCACGAAATCCATGTTGCTGCCTACACTGAATTACTAGACTGACAATACGGTTAGCATTACTCGGATTCGCCGTGAGAAGTCAATATATTTCGTCACATGGAGGCTGGATGTATGCGTCACAATCTACAGCAAGCCCTACAACTCATGAAACCTTGAGATTTTTGGTTACTAGACACAAGCGGTGGCAACTATTCAGAATACAAAAAATGTCAATGGTAAGGCAGCAGTATCAATGCTTGGTGTGGGATAAAATCACTGGTAACTGGACTCAGGTACGGTGTGACTTATGATCTTCCTGGCTAGCGTAAATCATTACAGCCATGTAGTGGGACTGTTACTATGACGAACCAATGGTCAGTGTTCCTAACTGAGAATACACTCAACATACCGGCATTTATCACACGTTTACAGAGTCAGTTCGTTGCGAATTCGTAACTTCAAAGTAGAAATGTATGTAGGTATTGCTTTATATACAGACAGACACCTAGGTACATGGGTTTACATTGTCGCTAATTGAGTTTCGCTAAAGTACTCAGTTCCTAAGTATTTGCTGTTTCGACTGCGGTGAGATAGTTGTATCTGAGTATTATCTACTTTCTGAGAATTGTAGGTAAAGGAACCAGAGCTGCCCAAGCAATTATCTAACATCATTTACACAGAAAATCATAATCTGCCTAAAGAGACGTTTGTTCAGATAACACAAATAACATAAGAGGTGATAGGTTTTCCACAGTCCAACTAACAGCTAGACTTTTATGGTAATATGTAAAATCATTTTAATGGCTCTGTATCCTTTAACAACCGAATTACATGTGAATCTATTTGTGATTTCCTGTCAGAGAGGTCACAGCTCGTAGTAACTGACAGAAAGACATCGAGTAAATAAGAAGTGATTTCTGGCGTTCCCTAAGGTAGTGTTATAGGCCCTTTGCTGTTCCTTATCTACGCTACTGGCCATTAAAATTGCTACACCAAGAAGAAATGCAGATGATAAACGGGTTAGACAAATATATTATACTAGAACTGACATGTGATTACATTTTCACGCAGTTTGGGTGCATAGATCCTGAGAAATCAGTACCCTGATCAACCACCTCTGGCCGTAATAACGGCCTTGATACGCCTGGGCATTGAGTCAAACAGAGCTTGAATGGCGTGTACAGGTACAGCTGCCCATGCAGCTACAACAGGGTACCACAGTTCATCAAGAGTAGTGACTGGCGTATTGTGACGAGCCAGTTGCTCGGGGGAAAGGCCCGTACAGGACATGCAACAACGGTCGTGCATTATCCTGCTGAAATGTAGGATTTTACAGGGATCAAATGAAGGGTAGAGCCACGAGTCGTAACGTAAGGTCCACTGTTCAAAGTGCCGTCAATGCGAACAAGAGGTCACCCATCGTGTAACGAATGGCACCCCGTACCATCACGGAGGGTGATACACCAGTATGGCGATGACAAATACACGCTTCCAATATGCGTTCACCGCGATGTCGCCATGTTGTAAACAGAACCTGGATTCATCCGAAAAAATGACGTTTTGCCATTCGTGCACACAGGTTCGTCGTTAAGTACACCATCGCAGGCGCTCCTGTCTGTGATGCAGCGTCAAGGGTAACCGCAGCCATGGTCTCCGAGCGGATAGTCCATGCAGCTGCAAACGTCGTCGAACTGTTCGTGCAGATGGTTGTTGTCTTGCAAACGTCCCCATCTGTTGACCCTGGGATCGAGACGTGGCTGCACGATCCGTTACAGCCATGCGGATAAGATGCCTGTCATCTCGAGTGCTAGTGACACGAGGCTGTTGGGATCTAGCGCGGCGTTCCCTATTACCCTCCTGAACCCACCGATTCCATATTCTGCTAACAGTCATTGGATCTCGACCAACGGGAGCAGCAATGTCACGATACGATAAACCGCAATTGCGATAGGCTACAATCCGTCCTTTATTAAAGCCGGAGACGTGATGACACGCATTTCTCCTCCTTACACGAGGCATCACAACAACGTTACACCTGGCAAAGCCGGTCAACTGCTGTTAGTGTATGAGAAATCGGTTGGAAACTTTCCTCATGTCAGCACGTTGTAGGTGTCGCCACCGGCGCCAACCTTGTGTGAATGCTCTGAAAAGCTAATCATTTTCATATCACAGCATCTTCATCCTGTCGATTAAATTTCACGTCTGTAGCACGTCATCTTCGTGGTGTAGCAATTTTAATGGCCAGTAGTGTATATAAACGGTTTGGGAGACTATCTGAGCAGTCGTCTTAGGTTGTTTGCAGATTACGCTGTCGTTTATCGACTAATAAAGTCATCAGAAGTTCAAAACAGATTGCAGAACGATTTAGAAAAATATCTGAATGGTGCGAAAATTGGCAGTTGACCCTCAATAAAGAAAAGTATGAGGTCATCCACATAGGTCCTAAAAGGAATTCGTTAAATTTCCGTTACACGAAAAATTCAACTAAATGCCTAGGTATTGGAAGGAACCAAGGTAAATTGAAAGGAACCCAGAGAAAACTTTGTGGGGAAGGCTAACGAAAGATTGCGTTTTATTGGCAAGGACACTTAATAAATTTAACAGATCTACTAAGGAGACTGCCGACACTACGCTTGTCCGTTCTCTTTTAGAATACTGCTGCGCGGTGTGGGATCCTTGCCAAACAGGACAGACGGAGTACATCGAAAAAGTTCAGAGAAGGACAGCACGTTTCGTATTATCGGGAAATAGAGGAGAGAGTGTCACAGAGACGATACAGATTTGGGCTGGACATCGTTAAAAGAAAGGCGTTTTCGGTTGCTACGGAATCTTGTCACGAAATCCAATCACCAACTTTCTTCTCCGAATACGAAAATATTTTGTTGACACCGACCTGCATAAGGAGAAATAATGGCTCTGAGCACTATGGGACTTAACATCTGAGGTCATCAGTCCCCTAGAACTTAGAACTACTTAAACCTAACTAACCTAAGGACATCACACACATCCATGCCCGAGGCAGGATTCGAACCTGCGACCGTAGCAGTCGCGCGGTTCCGGACTACAGCGCCTAAACCGCGTGGCCACCGCGGTCGGCTGCATAGGGAGAAACGATCACCACGATAAAATAAGGTAAATCAAAGCTTGAACGGAAAGATATAGGTGTTCGTTCTTTCCGCGCTCTATACGAGATTGGAATAATAGAGAATTGTGAAGGTGGTTCGATGAACCCTCTGCCAGGCAATTAAATGTGATTTGCAGAGTATCCATGTAGATGTTGATGTAGACATATCACGTACTGAATCATTACCATGGTACCGTATGTTTTTAAAAGAATGTCAGGATTTCAGTGGTTTATTGTAACTTTTGGATGTAAGGTCCAGAGTATCAGTACTGAAACAATAACAGATATAACGGTTTAGCGTAGTACATGGTCCTCTTTAGTGCACTTTTAACATATACTGTATTCTACTGTGAATCAACCGTGACTTAAATTAATTTATTTGGAGAAATTTTTACTGTGAGAAATAACATCCTCCAGCTAGAGATAAAATAGTGTGAGGTAAAATGAAGGGTGAATGACAGTATAAAAGACAGCTTCATCTCTGCCATTACGTATGGATAGATCAATAAGTACTTACATTTTTTGATAAGATTCGCGGCAATAACATTTTGTGTTTATTCAAACGTAGCTTAACACGCGCTAGCAGGCATTTCAGTTATGGAAATTCTGCTCATGGTACAGCCGGCTACATTGCCCGCGGCTGAAATCACTAGACAGCTGTTATTCATCTTACTGAACCATTATCACGTAGGATATGTCTTAAAAATAGCTACCAACTACTAACTGATTACATTTTTGTTGAACACCTTTTATTGGTTCTTCGCATTACCGGATCCGATGCATATGTTTTTATCAGATGGCTGCATTATGTTTACAGGACGATCTGTCGATCAACTGTTGAATGCCTTGAATGCTATGGTACTCTAGAGTGATGCCGCGCAGGATTAGCCGAGCGGTTTTAGGCGCTGCAAAAAATGTTTTCAAATGGCTCTGAGCACTATGGGACATAACATCTATGGTCATCAGTCCCCTAGAACTTAGAACTACTTAAACCTAACTAACCTAAGGACATCACACAACACCCAGCCATCACGAGGCAGAGAAAATCCCTGACCCCGCCGGGAATCGAACCCGGGATCCCGATTAGGCGCTGCAGTCATGGACTGTGTGGCTGGTCCCGGTGGAGGTTCGAGTCCTCCCTCGGGCATGGGTGTGTGTGATTGTCCTTAGGATAATTTAGGTTAAGCAGTGTGTAAGCTTAGGGACTGATGACCTTAGCAGTTAAGTTCCATAAGATTTCACACACATTTGAACTTTTTTTTTTTTTTTTTTGTTCTAGAGTGAAATAATTTCAGTCTGATAAATATTCGAAAATGGGAGGATAAACATATAGAACATCTACTTACACTAAACGTGTCCTGTTCGATCTGAAGGCACATTTTGTTCGAAAAAAATACATGTCAGCTACCTTATAAGAAACAAAATGACAACAAATAAAAAATGTATTAAAGAAAAGTTTCACGATCTCAGTGACCGGCGGCTTTCTTTTATAATATATCTAGTAATACACCCACATAACCCTAATAATGTCATCCACTGACAAAATAGCGTTGTCGCATGTATTTAAGGTGCAATATTATCTCCAGTTCTTAACGTTACCAACTCACAGAGTATATCAATCCTGGTTACTTTTAAATAAGACTGTATCTACCATTGAGCAGCGCATCACTATAAAATATTTCATAGCATCCATTTAATTTCGTATTCAAAATGCCAGTCAACCATATAACTCAGAAAGCAGTTGAATACATTTGAAGTTCTGTTAGTTCTCGAGTGTGTTTCATCTGTTGTTTGCGTGATGAAGTGAATACTTCATCGATTTACGCTAATTTCGTTGTTTTTACAGCATTCCTTTAACCTGACAACTTACCCTGGAACTTTTTACTTCGTGGGATGGATCACTTTTTTGTGTCGCTTCCGAGACGTACACAAAACGCACGGGGCTAAGTATGTAAACCGGCACTTTGTGCTATAGGTGACCCCAGGCCAACATCTGTGTACGGCAGAGACGGTTTAACCAAACAGCGCAAGCATAGCACATCTAAAGACACCACACTATCAGGAGATCCGTATTAACGCTGCTCCACTTTTCAAAGGAAAATTTAACCGTCAGCAGTTTTTAACTAAAAGTAAAGTACAACTCACAATAACGTGTGCCTGATCGCGCTACACTGGAAATTGTAGATGACCGGTTTGAAATTATGTATATTTTTGAACGTTTGAGTACAGTCGTCGTTATTCCGCGTTATTAAATTACATTTCCAAAGGCCATAATTGTTATATTCGTGTTCTGATCCACTCTGCTGTCCATAATTACGAATTTGTGTCACTGTATTGCTTACAGAGAATTCTTTACAATGTTAATCCTTGCAATACCATTGCGTGGGGGGGGGGGGGGCTACTTTATCCCACCTTTTGACAATAGTGTTATCTACTCAGATACTTTATGTTCTCAAATTTTGAAAAAATATTTATTGTTTTTAATGAATTCTACTACCTGATTTCATAAATGCCGGCCGAAGTGGCCGCGCGGTTCTGGCGCTGCAGTCTGGAACCGCGAAACCGCTACGGTCGCAGGTTCGAATCCTGCCTCGGGCATGGATGTGTGTGGTGTCCTTAGGTTAGTTAGGTTTAACTAGTTCTAAGTTCTAGGGGACTAATGACCTCAGCAGTTGAGTCCCATAGTGCTCAGAGCCATTTGAACCATTTCATAAATTTTTTAAATGTTCAGTTGAACATAATCCAGTAGATTTACCCAGTGAATATCGTATTCAGTACTTTCAGGATCAGACTTGAATTACACATAATTATCTCTTTAACAAGTATATTGTGACTAAAAGTCAACGATAGTTAACGAAATCTATCAACAAAAATTAACGAAATTTACATATGAGTTTTTTTAAAGTAGTCATAAAGTACCCTCCCACCCATGTAGTACACGTTATTGAAAGTGCGTTGATGATGCTGAGAGTGTTCTGGACCCAACTAACACATCAGCACATCTTTAAAAAGTATGTTGTTGATATAAGTCAACAACAAGTAACGAAGTTTTAAATTTTTTTGGAATGAGCGTTAAGCACACCTCCCCTCCCCACTGTCCACAGCTTGTGGTCTCGCGGTAGCATTCTCGCTTCCCGAGCACGGGGTCCCGGGTTCGATTCCCGGCGATGTCAGGGACTTTCACCTGCCCCGAGATGACTGGGTGTTGTTGTGTCGTCTTTATCATCATCATTCATCCCCGTTACAGACGGAGGGAGGCAACGGCAAACAACCTCCACTAGAACTTTGCCTAGTACGGCGGTGCGGGTCTCCCGCATCGTTCTCCTACGTTCTGTCAAGTAGCATGGGTCTTCATTTCCATTTCTTTCCCCTCCCCCTGGTAACGCGAATTATGGAAAATGCACTGGTATTGCTAGAACTCCCATAAAAAATCGCTTGTTCTCACCATATGACGTAGACAGTCAGACAACCAGAATTTTTTACATTTATTGACTGTTCCGTCGGTTCTAGGTAAAACATTTTCCATGTTGCGAATGGAATAAACACAACAGTGGTGTAATATTCTACAGTAATTATTATTTGCTACACAAATCAGTTTTCGGCTGTTACGCCATCATCAAGTGCAAAGATAAGTATGTGGTGCAGTGAAATTGTGTTGGATCAAAGATTTTAAACTTGTGAATCTACAGAGTATCACCATTTCCAGAGATGTTAAAGTTAGATTTGCAAATAAAACAAGATTGATTATTCCAGTATAAATACGAAGTAAGATTATTTAAATAATATAAAATATGTGACACATTAACTAACGAACTGTACTCAAATTACAACAGTTGTCCATTGAAGAAAATAACTGAGCAACAAACTTTGGTGACATAGTCCAAAGATGTAGCTCAACAAAATAATATTGTCTTTGATAGGTGCTAAATTACAAAGAGATAAGACATAAGAGTAATATTACGCAGGTGAGTGAAACAGCTGTGATTACACAAAGTATTTTTTTAATTCAACAAAATAAATTATAGTACCTAAATAAGGGAAAATGTAGGTTGTAAGTATTTAAACATAGCCTCGACGCGATTATGAGTAGTATCTGCAGTTAGAGGTGATGAGTAAGGGAATTGTGTCTGGTCATTCAGTAATAAACTTGATCTTATGGACTTTTTTTTATTAATTTCCCTTATTTCAAGATATTTCATCTTCCTTCTTTTATGGATGAGATATAATACTTCATGTTTCACCTTGTAACTATGACCTTCATTAAGCAGGTGGTTTGCAAAAGTAGTCTCCTTTCCTAAGTTTCCAACTTCTGTGGCGTTCAAGTGTTTACATATTGCTCTTCCAAACTGATCTACATAGAATTTGCCACAATTATAGGTAAATTTATACATTCCACTCTTTTCCAAACCTGGAGCGCTGGCTTAACAATTGGGCAAAAAGTGTCCAACAATGCTGTGCGGATAAAATGATGTTTTTACCTTTCTGGATTTGAGCTTTCTGGCTACAACCAGTGAGACTTTTCCTAAGTATGGAATTTTACACAATTTATTTCGTTCTTGGGATGGCGAGTCAAGGACAGGGTAATTAAGAGAGTTTACTTGTTGTTGCCGCTTTTTTGCATTATGGAGTTCACTAAGGTACGAGGATAGCCATTGTTTGATGCTATTTGTTTGCCTGCGTTGAATTCCATCCATGGAGATGGATATTAGGCGAAGTATCATTGAATAAAAGGCAGCATGTCTATGGGTTCTGGATGTTGAGAATTGGCCAGTATTACATCTGTCGTGGTAGGTTTCCTATACATCTTGAAAGTGTGAATACGGTGACTGATGTCTATGGCCAGATCTAAATAATTTATGCAGTTGCCCCCAAACTCCGTTGCGGATTTTATACTGTTATGATTAGAATTCAGTTACTTGACCAGTTTTTTAAGTTGTCTGATAATACCTGTCAAAACAGTGTTTCCAAATTTCAGCTAGGACTGGACTAAGTGGGGATCCCATAGCTAGACTATCCAGCTGCTTGCATAATAACATAAATAATTTTGCGTGAGACAAGTTTCTGTGGCTAACCTTAAGTCGTCTGTGACAACCACATTAACTCCTGATTTATCTAGTAAGTCTGTGATGATGTGTAGGCCTCCTGAACAGGTATATTAGTGCATAAGTTGCTAACATTAAAAGAAAGCAGCTTGACATTTGTTCATTAAGCCAACTGAATTAAGGATACTGTGACTAGCTTTGAACCTGGTTTTGATCTTGTTCAGGTCATTTAACTTTCTGATTAATTTGTAACATGGAGCTGAGAATGAAGACGCCACAAGACGTATTTATGGCGTTTAGAGAGGCCATAAAGTGTGGGGGATGTAGGATTCATGTTGGTGAGGCATCAGAGTTAAAAAGTGTGTGAATTCCTAAGGGACCAAACTGCTGAGGTCGTCGGTCCCTGCTCATTAAGACAACGGCGTTTCCTTTGTCTAGTCGTACTGCTATAACATTACTGTCTTTCATTTTCTTCTTAAAATTGTACTTGTTGTTCTGTAGCTGGTGAGGCGCTAGAAACAAGGCCAGGTATTTCCAGTTCAGGGGCTACGAGATGTTTAGAGGAGTTGTCCTCACCTAATGCACAGCCTAGGTCTATTTTTATGATATCCAATTGTTTTTCGGAGACTTTTTGTGTTGGAGCATATTTGGAGCCTTTTCCCAGTACACTCAGTTCTTCGTTGGTCGTTTTTAAGTCTGAAAGATTAGTTACACGATCTGCAAACTTTAACTTTTGAATTGGTTTTGAAAGTTGTTTACTACTGAACGGTTTGTTAATTTAGCCTTTTGTTTTTCGTGAATGTTAACTTCCTGTCTCACTTCATTGTGCAATATATCGAACTCCTCTGGGTTAAAAGGGCCGAAATTCGTACTTGCGTTAATTTCAGATGTGCACTCACGTGATCATGCATGCTGTATCACCATTTCATTTACTCTCTGATCTTTTTTTTTGTCCAACATCTACTGTTGTTTTAGAAGCAGCAGTCTTCGATTTTAGTCTTACACACGCCTATTTCGGAACGATATTCTTGTGAATACACTGACTGCTATTTGTTTTATTAACCTCTTGTAAACGACTGGTAGTTGTTCCGTGCTGGTACGTTTAATTGCATTTATTGACTGTTCCGTCGGTTCTTGGTAGACTGCTCCAGTTTCCATCATTTCAGTTACTGTAACCTTTTTCGTTGTATTAAAAAAATTTCTTTGTATAGTGGTACCTGCTTCATTCACATGCTTAACATCACCATCATATCTAATCTGTTTGGAATTAGAACTTATTAAAAACAAAATTATTTTGTTTAACCCTTACAGTATCAATGTATTTTTCATAACGCGCAGTACTAAGGTGGGGAAGGGGGTAGTTTGTGCCCACCAAAAAAATATTTACAATTCAATTTTTATTGATCTTCGTTATCAAAATTTTGTATAAAGAGCTACTGATGTGTAATAAATCCCTTATTCATCACTTTCTTCACCATGCAACGTATAACAGTTTCTTGCTGTGTTTACTGCATGTGTATCTCATACAGTTATTACAGACCATTGTGGTTTTGTTCACTCTAATGTACCTCATTGCTTTTGACTGGTTTTCACGACACCACAAGTGACATCTCCCCCTTCAGCTTCCCATGGCGGAAACCACACACTTCTGGACTCCTCTAATATTCGTAGCCCTTTCTTCAATGTATGGTTTCGTGACCTGTAGCCCCAATTATTGTAGATAAAGTCGTCGCTCATTATGTTTTGTCTTATTCCACTCTGGGAAGTCGTGTAGAAACATTGTATAACCATTTTACGCTAATACGTCCACAAGAGTAAAGGATAAAGTTCGCCGCCATCTTCTTTTAGCGCTCATAGCTGAAAATTTCCTCACCGTTTGAATGAGTGTGTCAACGGCGCCTTTCGTCTCATTACAATATAAATTTATGACCGTTTCCTTCTTAGTGTCAGTAGGTGAATCAGTTGCAGCGTCATTATGTTAAGTCCACAGGAACAGAAATTCTTTTTCGATTTTTCACGAGCGATATAAGAAACAAATGTGATTGGAATATTTTCAGTACTAGAATCACTAAAAGCAAATTTTCTGAAATATAATTCTCTTCTTTGTATGTTTTTCATTTCTAGAGATATGTGCTTACTACTAGCTTGTAATGTTCCCATGATAGCTTGTGATTCCTCCATAAATCTTTGGTCAAATCCACTAAAGTGTAATATCTGTTTGTGGTAACATTGTGCTCTGAATTACGTGCAGGAATAACCAGACGTTTCACTACAGCTGCAGCTGAATTTGATTGTTGTAGATCAATGCTGAGAAAATATCTGGTTTTAGAGCATGTGAGCATTCGTATGCCATACTTTCCAGGTTTTTACCTCATGAAGGCCTTGAACGGACACCTGCCACGGAACAATGACAAAATTTCATCAACAATAGTGTGTGTCCCAGCAGAATAATATCTTGGCAGTAATTCATTTATTTTATCAAATACTTCAGGTATTGCAGCAAACTTACCATGTTCCTTGCTCTCATTTCACGTCTTTCCGACACCAAATCTCACTATTTTAGTAAGCTGACGGAATCTAGTTCCACTCGTAGTAGCAGTGTAAACAAACCTTCCTGAAGTGTTATACCACAAATCGGGAATAGGTGACTCCCTATCTCCCTCTTTAACCACTATAATAACTGACCCTGTGTTGTGGCTTGGCAAGACAGCCAAGCCACTATGAGGAAGCCGAAAGGCACGCGTTTAAGCTCACGCCAGCTGGCGTGAGGTCTGGAACAGGACAAGGTAATTATACTAGCAAAAAAGTACGTAGCTGCTGGAATACTTAACTTTAATCCATAATTGGTGAACATCGCTCTTGACGGTACAACGTTTACAGCATTAATAGTAACTGGTAATGGCGCCTTGCTAGGTTGTAGCAATGCTAACTATCGTCTCGGCAAATGAGAGCGTAATTTGTCAGTGAACCATCGCTAGCAAAGTCGGCTGTACAACTGGGGCGAGTGCTAGGAAGTGTCTCTAGACCTGCCGTGTGGCGGCGCTCGGTCTGCAATCACTGATAGTGGAGACACGCGGGTCCGGCGTATACTGACGGACCGCGGCCGATTTAAAGGCTACCACCTAGCAAGTGTGATGTCTGGCGGTGACACCACACCCTGTGCATGCCATGAATTCAAAACTGTCTGTTCTGGGTAAATTCTGACTCAGTGCTTCTTGATTGCTATGCTTTAATATGACGTTAACAATTTATGGACAAAAATCTTTAAAAATGATTCTCTTATTGTTCCTACTTTACCTTCATTTCTTATTCTTCTCGCTTTTTATCTACGTTTCGTGCTACTCGCCTTGTGACATGAGGAGTTTCAGACGTAAGGTTTTACAGTGTTTGTAAAATATTTATCAATGACCTCACCGGCTGCGTCATCGTCCGCTGCTGGTGCCCACAGTTCGTCTACAGAGTCCGCCATCGATGTCCACATCCTCGTGCAGAACACTGTCCTCTTCACTCGCCACTTCATCATTATCACCAAATTCGATTCCAGGCTCCGTAGATTCTTCTAAATTCCGGATACTTCCCCAGTAAGAAAGCGGCGGTATATTCTTAGTCACAGTTCTCTCGAACACTGAACAAAATGGGACTGGACATAACTAGAAACAACTAGAACCATAGAGAAATTAATCATTGTTGAGATCATTGTTGCTGTCCACACAGAGAAATTCTGTGCCCAGACGGTCTACACTGCAGAAATGTTATAATTTGTGGAACAAGACATTCGTTGTCAAATCGAATTTACTACTAAGGAGGTATATTTTATAACGACCGCCATTAGACTTAAATTAACGGATTAAGTTTAGCTGAAGAAATTTATACATTTATAAAATCTTTTAGAGGAAATAATAAAAAACAATAAATATTTTATCAGTATTTAAAAATACGAAATACAGATCTAAATTACAGTGTTTACAGAAGGTGGGCACGAAGTGCCCCACCCGCCATGGCAATGTAAGTGTTAAAATCTTTGATCCAACAAAAGTTAACTGCATCACATATTTATCTTTGTACTTGCCGAAAGCGTAATAGCCGAAAGCCGGTTCGGATAACAAATAGCAAATACTGTAGAATATCACACCAGTGTTGTGTGTGTTTATTCATAAGAATGCATCTGATCAAATGGTGTTCCTCTTTTACGCTCTGCTCACTCATTTCAAGTTCAGACCGAGTGCGTATTTACATTTTGTTAGTCTTCAACATTTCAATGCATTTCTGTAAGGGTAGCGGAAAATGAATTCTTAGGACTGCCAATTACCACATCAGAATTCAGCAATGATCTAAACAATCTCGACAACAGAAAAGAATGGAATACATAATATCCCTGCTAAGTTATTGAAAAATGCTGTCGATAGGGCGAACGGACAATCGTAAAAAAATTGTGTCTGCTATGAGGATGGAGCAGTAACAGTAATATTAATAAAAAACAATTACCCTGCCTAAGAAACGAAATGCCATCAATTGTCCAAATTATGGAATATTCTAATTACTGAGCCATGCATACAAAATTATGCTCAGTATTGGAAATCTCTTCAAGTTTGCTGCCGGATTCTAAAATCACCTCGATTCAATATTTCGGCGATCCAACTGTTCGCCATCGTCAGGAGAACCAAATTAGGTTGGCGGATGCTTTAATTAATGGAGACAATGGGTTTCCCCTCATCAGGACGTGGAATCCTGTACTATCTCGCATCAAAACAGAACGTTCTTCGCTGCGGCTAGTCCAAGTGTTCGAAAATCTAATATACATTAAAATTTAATATACATTAAAGGCAACGCTTAATGGACATGCCATCCTTTTCTGTCCCTTGCCATCTGTAGCACTTGTTTGTAGTTGCTGCAGTTCAGTCCACTAATGATAGATCCTAATATGGGTGTTCTGAGCCGCTCTTGATGTTTTCCCCGAGGATTTAGTACTTAATCGAATAAGATATATAGGGTGTTCTCATTCTCTTCTGCTGCATGCCACAGAGATATATTTGTAGCTTCCACCGTTAAGCACAGCGTAATAAGGTTTTTCCAAACGGTGTGCAATACTGTTTTTCTGTATGGCTTAGTTGTATGAAGTGTGTCTCGTAATTTTGTCCCAGTCAGAATTTAAACTTTATAGGTTTATAATTCACTGCTTTTACTTCTTAGCATGAGCTGTTATAATTTCCCAGACAGTCTGTACAAGGCAGTGACTACATAGGCGGGCTAGTGCAAGTTCTCCTTGTCGATAAATCGAGCGATGTAAGGCTGGATCAGTAGTTACCTACTCTTCCCACTTAGTGGGAAAGGGAAGAAGAGCAGCGTCGTCACTTAGGAATATCAGTGAATTAATACGTAGTGCTCCAAACATTACATTTAAAGTTTATAATGGAGTCTTCATTTTATCCATTGCCATCAGTGTTTCTTTCGTGACTGTATTACTTTGGTAGAATGAAGAACAATCGCATTCAGTCTCAATCGTGCTTTTATTATGTACTTATACATATATCATATTTACACTACAAATCCATGTATCCTCCGCTAGAAACAGTGAGTTGTTTTTCTGTTTGTCTCAGTTTTTTAAACTTATGTTTAAAGTGTGCTACTTCCTAATATACTAATATAATGTTACTAGAACCATAATTAACCTAAATCTGGAGAAGAAAATTGATGTAGATTGATAAAGCACATGAAGATGATCCCTCAGGGTTCGAAATGCATCGTGCATTGAAATAAAATCCCGATTGTGACTAAAGATGATTGTTTTTATTGTACGATTATACTGGACAGATTTACTGTGAGTACAAGGCAAGTTAGTGCTTCTATTGATGCTGTTAGATATTGGACGTTATGCCATTACCGATAGAATCAAAGTAATAGGCTTAGCAATATGAGTATATATTGCTGAACAGCGGCCCGCAGTTCAACAGTGATAAGGATCCTGAGCAACCTCAAACCTGCCATGACCCTGGGATACCACAAAGCTATCTCATTTTGGATAATCGGAGCGGGTATAGGCATCCTGTACCTCTTAATTAAGGTTAGGGCAGTCTGTGGCTGATTTTCTCATCACTATTGAATAATACGAACCACTTCGCCCCTCGTGTAGATCCCCTTGCGTGAAAATCGCATCGTCTCTGTCCTTTGTCCCCGATCTCGAGGCAGGCAGGCGTGTCTTCCTGCTGAGTCACACACTGTTGTTATAAGTAAGTCTTGAGCTGACTCAGGCCTGTAGTTTTTTCTCGATGTGTTTATCAACGAGAGTATGCGACTCTTCACTCCGGTCTCCAGAACACTTCCTAAGTGGCCTCTGACATCACGTAACCCTAGTGATGTTTAGAAGCTCGTTTCTCATACCTGAGGTGAAGTGCTGCACAATGCGATCTTATTGTTTATGCTCCGAATATCCAGATTCATATCTCCTTTCTTCCCTACAGAAATATCGTAACGTACATTCCTGTCAAAGAATATGATATGAAGAACGGAATGTATCTTTCAAATGGCAGTCCTGACGGATTTATCTTTTCACTGTGGTTTTATTGTGTTGGAGCTAAATTCATCTTTTATATTGAAATACTGAGCTGTCTCACGTTTTCTTGGCAGCTTCAGAAGACATTCAAAACACCCGCGCATTAAATAATTTTTTTTCCATGATCTGACATTTTTTTCGTTCTTGTTATCTTCGATTCGAATACTGGTTAGATGCAGCTGTCCGTATAACTGAGCTGTGCACGGCTCGCGTTTATCCCATTTATTGTTTGTTATCTTCTATTACGGTACTGCCGCCTCCTTTTCTTATTCCATTTACTGGCATCACTAAATTCCTGCCTTACTTGCTCGTGAGCGACAGCAGCAGTGCGTATTGATACGTGCACTGTCGCACCATCTCTGGAGCGACTGATAGTATTTCCGGGTCGTCGTGTGTCTGGCAGTCAGTTGGAGACGGACCAGCAGTGCAGTCGGGACGCAGCAGCAGTGAAGTCAGGGTACGGAGCGCCGGTGAGGCGCCGACAGCCAGTGATCGCCGACCGCTGGCGACACACGTTAACTGTCCGACGGAGGGAGATTGGGACACGACGGTCGCTGGTTGGTCGTTCGGTTGGTCGTCTCATCGGCCGACGTATATTTGGTCCTTTCACCGTTTCTGGGTCTGGGAGTTGGTCGGTTGGCGTGGAGCAGCGAGGAAATCTCCGCGGCGCGTAGTTTGGCCGGGCCCGCTCGCAGCCTCTATGCAGTGTCAGAGTGTGTGGTGCTGTTCCCATTGTCACGATGCTCGTGGTTCACGGATCCTAGACATGAAAGTTGAGTTTTGACTTAATCTACCAGCAAGTCACGACTGTTCTCACTGTGTCGTTTGGAGTTCGTTGTCGCCTGTTGGGATATTCCCACGAGCAACAACGTGTGTTTTCAAGCTGGCAAATTTTAGCCACCCTCCAGTGGAGTTTAACTGTACTTGGTTATTTGAATTGAAGTGCACCAGCGGAATCTACTGCCTTGTGGCCGTTAACGTTCAGGTTACCTGCCCTGGCCATTGATGTAAATTAACCAGTGTATTTTCCTCATCGGGTTGTCGTTGTCCAGCATGGTATGCAGTTTGACAGCTCAAAATGGTTCTGAGCACTATGGGACTCAACTTCTCAGGTCATTAGTCCCCTAGAACTTAGAACTAGTTAAACCTAACTAAACTAAGGACATCACAAACATCCATGCCCGAGGCAGGATTCGAACCTGCGACCGTAGCGGCCTTGCGGTTCCAGACTGCAGCGCCTTTAACCGCACGGCCACTTCGGCCGGCAGTTTGACAGCTCAATGCATAATTGGTTGTGGGCGCCGATACCTTCTACGTTGTTCCATTGAATTCCCTATTGTGTGCTGGTCGGGTGTAGTGGAGGTTATCCTTTCGTTGGGTCCCTTGACTGTCTGTCAGTTGGGTTGTCGTCAGATCGACAATGGTTGGGACAACGGCCTGTCTCACATAAGCTAGCATTGGTGTTTGAATTCCAGGCCGACCCTTGGAACTTCTGAGTGCCCTTGGGTGTACTGCCTTTTCTTGTTTGTTCTTGTTGTTTGTACTTGTATGGCTTCTAGCCGATTTTTAGATTACGGTTGTTTTGCCCTTAAAGCATCAGATGGTTTGGGCCTTCAGCGTAATTTAAGAACTGTCTTCCGTAAAGCGTTTGGCATTTTTAAAATTAATGTTATTGAGTTTTAAGTGTTGGGCCTTCAGCCGATTTTGAATTTAAATTGTTTGATCTTATGGTGTCGGATTCTTAGGGCCTTCAGCCTAATTAAGGAACTGTTTCAAGATAAGGCTTTGCCTTTTAAATTTCTGTTTTTGGTTAAGCTTTCAGCCATTTTTAAATTAAAGTGGTTAATTTTCTCTTGGCTCTTGTAATGTTTGATCAGATAAGAGGTTGTATGTTCGAGTGTAACTGACAGCCGCTTATTTTGGCCCCTTTCCCCATCTTAAACTACCTGTCCAGTCCTGGGGGTTTAGCAGGGCGTCTCAATAACTATTTCAACATGGCCCCTGGGAGCTCCTTACTGTTATCAAACCTTGATCTTCGTTTACGATTTTTATGGCCCCCACACTCCTGCATAATCAAACTGACAGGACCTTGATGCTTCAGGTATTATCCTATCTACCGAACTCTTCTTCTCGTTAAGTTGTGCCACAAATTTCTTTTCTTCTGGGTGCAGGACAGTACCCCTTCGTTACTTATCCTATCCACTCATCTAATATTAGGAATTCTCCTGTAGCACACCGCTTCAAAAGTTTGTGTTCTCCTATTATGTATTGCGTTTATCGTCTCCTTTCTACTTCCGTGTCCGTGTGAGGCTACTGCCCAAGGAAATCCTTAAAAATCATTTTTACTTTAATATTAATTTTAGTTTGTAAACTGTGTATCTCATAAACGTTTCTCTTGTTATCGCCAGTCTGTATTTTATATCGTCTTTACTTGTTTCTTTCCTCTTCTTTTCCTTCGCGCTTCGTCTAGTGGGGGGTCCATTTATTCAGGATCTGGCAAATTTTATTATATTATTTTTGTGGCTCTGGATGCATTGTAATGCTACAGTCGTCAGGGTAACATAAGGGAGGGAAGAAAATCGTGTAAACATTATTCTTTATATTGTCGAATTTTAACTGTTTGTGTATCTTATTCTTTGAGGCATAATCTGGTGACCAGCCCATAATTTGCTTAAACGAACGTGGGAAACCGCCTAAAGGCCATACATTCTGGCACATGTACAAGACCACGTTCGTTAATCCACTGCGCGGATTCGATGTGAGTCTGGTTCATATCCCTGTCTCACAAGGTTGTGCGCTGCGCATTATGCTATATGGGCATGTTATCCTGTTTACTTATGTCACCGTTATTTCTTTTGTTTTCAGATTCCAAAACTAATCCATTGTCGATGTATCATTCACTAATCTAATTTGCCGCGCGTGATTAGCCGTGCGGTCTTAGGCGCTGCAGTCATGGACTGTGCGGCTGGTCCGGGCGGAGATTCGAGTCCTCCCTCGGGCATGGGTGTGTGTGTTTGTCCTTAGAATGATTTAGGTTAAGTATTGTGTAAGCTTAGGGACTGATGACCTTAGCAGTTAAGTCCCATAAGATTTCACATACACTAATCTTATGTCATCGGCATTAACCAGATTGAATAGAGTACAATTCCATAATTATTATTTTTAGTTTCCTTTATCTTCATCCTACAACCTTATTTCAGGTTACTATCCATTGTGTTAGGTGTTCTTACCAGTTCTTTACCGTATATGAAAGATTAAAATGTGATCGACAAACCGCAAATTTCTATTTCAATTCCTTCCCCAAATTTTTGCATACTTTCTGTTGTGTACAGCTTTATAAATATGTCCGAAAGAACAGATACCATCTTCAGATAGATAAGGCTTACCGGCCAATGATATTCTGTGCGGATGCACCCACATTGCTTAAACTCTTACGGGAATCGGTAGACTGACTGCCGCGAATAATGAGTATAGTGGGCAGGGGCACTACAAATGTAATGTGTGGACAGTAAATTGGAAATGTCATCTATAAATTTTCGGGCCGATTCCACAGTTTGCTGTGCATTGTCTTTTTGAAGCTTTTATGACGGCTCCCAAACCCAAGGTCCTCGGCGGTATTTTTGGGGCAGCCACCACAAAGTGTATAAAGCGTGGGTAGTGACCGGGATGTAGCTATGTCTGTTGGCCGAAAAATAATTAATGACAAGAATTGTGCCAGCTAGAATGAAGAGATAACTTATCTTTATATCTGACGAAACGTGCACCAGCAATACAAGCTCAAGTAATATCCAAGAGTAATCCGTGTACAGAGCCTAGTCGAATACAATAGCAAGTATCACCCTGCACTGGCTCCACTATAAACTCCACGAAAGGCTAGCAATAGACAATCGACAATAGACTGTCCGTCTCGGGGCCAGCGCTCCTCCTTATAAGCAAAAGGCAGAGGGCGCTGCGGACCCGAGCTCAGCCATGGCGCGACCTCTGCCGTCGGCGGCAACGCCCTGAGACGCCGACGGCCGCGAAAGGAACTGTGGCCAGCGATGTCACGGTCAGGGCGCGCGTGCGCGAGTTGGTTGGTTGTCTCCGTGTATACAACAGAAACTTTGCTTGAAATTTCGTTAGCTTACGTCTTACAGTTCTCTAGCACTGTTTGAAGTTAAGCGACCATCCACTACTTCCCTTGAAATCACACTTATCTATTGTTGAATCATGTCTAGTTGTCGAATACGGAGTGTCCAGGAAACCTGCTCTTTCGGATCGCTAGACAACATTCAAACAAATCGCGTTAATGAGTCTATTACGAAAAGTGTCCGCCGCCGGTAGCTGAATGGTCAGCGATTATTGACTGCAGGTCGCCGAAGTGGCGTCAAATTGAAAGACCGGCACCCGGCGATCGTTCTGCCCAACGGGGGGCCCCTAGCCATACGATTAAATAAAATAAATTACGAAAAGTAAACGACAGTACTTAACACTGAGTTACATAGATGTGCCGCGAGCAAAGAGCGACATGCAAAATAATCGATGTTCTTCAGTTTAAACAGTCGAAGTAATACAGTTGATGCTTCTATTCAGGTCGTTAGTCTTCACGCTGCTGTAGAACTGGGCCGCGGCCAGTCGGGCGCGGCGCTTATGTACTCTTCCCATAGAGGCCGCTGCTGTCGCGTTGTCGTCCTGGAGAGGGGTCGGTCAGCGTGCGATTGGCTGAACGCCCTCTGCGCTCTGTCGTTCCCGACTGTCGTGTCAGCACTTGACTTTACGTCGTATGATCCATGTCGCGCGCAGTTTGATGCACGTAACGTAGGTCACATCTTCTAAATTGCATGGAGCTTCCTTGAAACGCGCAAATACCAGTTTTTGTAGGAAGTGCGCCTTGTCCTCCCTTGAATATCCGTAGCTTTTCTTATTTACTACGCGGTCATATCACTGCGGATATAGTCGAAATCTGTTCGTAATTTATTATTTTTTTTAGTGTGCTGTGGATGATCTCCCTGTATTTAATTGTATTTAATTATGTTTAGCGTTTGTTCCTTGGACAGCACTATTCACTGGAGACGAAATTTGTGGCCCCTTGACCGGCAGTAATGATGAACTACATGGCTCGACATCTGTTTCAATATCAATTGCTTGTACGTTGTCCTCACAGTCGAGCGTATACCACACCACACCTTGCACTGACTCATCTTGCAGAAACACTAATATTTTGTCTGCCACATCTTTCTCACTTTGCGAAATTCCTAGGGGTTCCTTTCCGAAAAAATGTCAGCTTTGGCATCTGTTGTAGACGTAATGCAATGAATGCTTCGTTTATCGTTGCCACTGCTCTGGTTTGTATCAACACCACTAACATTGTAGCACTGTTGTTACTCGTCGACTAAGCAGTTCACGTAGGCTCATGCTGTGCTCACCATCGGATACCTTCAGCCCCTCCCCTTGTTGCCATCAGCGGCCAGTATAGTGATGACGTGGTAGATGATATGTGGGGCGTTGAATGCAGTAAACCTCATTGGTCTTTTATGAGCTTGCACTCAAGAGGTTCCTTGTTAGACTAATTTGTCCTCTGATATTTTGCTTGTACACAGACAAGCCAAAACATTGTGACCACTGCCCACCACGACGCTGTATGCCCTCTGGTGGTGTTCCGGGCACATGACGCGGTAACAAAAGTATTAAGCGGAACAGACACAGGCGGGGATGACGCAAGCGAAGATATGGGGAAATCCGTTGAGATAAGCGATTTTGAGAAAGGTCAGGTTATTGTTAAGCAGAGCCTGTGAACGAGTAACTCGGAAACGGAGATGCTGGTGGAATGTTCACGTGCTACTGTTGTGGGCCTCTACGGAAAGTGGTAGAAGGACAGTGAAACTACCACTAGGCCCTAAACGGTTGGACATCCACGACTCTTCACAGACCGCGGGGTTCGAAGACTTGTCTGCCCTGTACTGTAGGATAGATGGTGATCTGAGGTATTGTAAGTAGGCTATGTAAGTAGGCTGTTTAGGTTCTTATATTGGCAACGTTACGTAGCGCTCTGTATGAAAATCACTGACTGTGCTGTGTGCAGTCTGTGGCTAGTTAGCATTGTTGTCTGCCATTGTAGTGTTGGGCAGCGGCAGCTGGAAGTGAACAGCGCGTAGCGTTGCGCAGTTGGAGGTGAGCCGCCAGCAGTGGTCGATGTAGGGAGAGAAATGGCGAAGTTTTTAAATTTGTAAAAATGGATGTCATGAGCTGCAGTGTATATTATGACTTTTGATGACTATTAAGGTAAATACATTGTTTGTTCTCTATTAAAATCTTTCATTTGCTAACTATGCCTATCAGTAGTTAGTGCCTTCAGTAGTTTGAATCTTTTATTTAGCTGGCAGTAGTGGCGCTCGCCGTATTGCAGTAGTTCGAGTAACGGAGATTTTTGTGAGGTAAGTGATTTGTGAAAGGTATAGGTTAATGTTAGTCAGGGCCATTCTTTTGTAGGGATTTTTGAAAGTCAGATTGCGTTGCGCTAAAAAAATATTGTGTGTCAGTTTAAGCACAGTCGTGTATAATTGTTCTAAGGGGACGTTTCATAGTATCTCTGCTAAAAAGAGCACAACGCTGGTGCATGCACAAGTATTCCGGAGTACACCGTTGATTGTACATTGCTGAAAGTTCTTCAGCAGACAACTTTTACATGTTCACATGTTGACCCAAATGGTTCAAATGGCTCTGAGCACTATGGGACTTAACAGCTGAGGTCATCAGTCCCCTAGAACTCAGAACTACTTAAACGTAACTAACCTAAGGACATCACACACATCCATGCCTGAGGCAGGATTCGAACATGCGACCGCAGCGATCGCGCGGTTCCAGACTGAAGCGCCTAGAACCGCTCGGCCACTAGGCTGGCCATGTAGACCGAATCACATCATCAGTGAGCATCAGACCATCGGGATTCGACTGTCAATCAATGGAAACGTGTCAGCTCTTCAGGTGAATTACATTTTTGCTAACTAGGTCGCTGGTTGTCTCTAAAAACACCGTCTTCGAGGTGAACGATGGCTCGAAACGTGCAGTTCGCCACGGATGCAGGCTGGTGGGAGCAGTATTATGCTACGGGAGACGTTCTCCTTCTTTTGCATAGAACCTACGGTAGTAATCGAAGACACGCTGACAGCTGCGAACAACCTGCAAATGCTAATGGTTGATGTCATGACGGCGATGTTATCTTTCAGCGGTATAATTGTCCGCATTTCGGAGCCAGAACCGTGCTACAATGGTTTGAGAAGCATTATGGTGATCTCACGTTGATGTGTCGCCTGACGTAAATCGTTTTTCTTTTTTTGGGACATCAGCCTTCCTCTCCTGTGCCAGTTCTTCATGTCATAGTAGTACTTGCAACCTTCGTCCCCAATTGTTTGCTGAATGTATTCCAATCTCTGTCTTTCTCTACAGCTGCTGCCGTCTACAGCTCCTTGTACCATGGAAGTCATTCCCTCATGTCTTCACAGACGTCGTATCAGCCTGTCCCTTCTCCTTATCAGCATTTTCCACATATTCCTTCCCTCTCCGTTTCTGCGAAGAACCTCCCCATTCCTTACCTTATCAGTCCACCTAATTGTCAACATTCGTCTGGAGCTTCACATCTCAAATGCTTCGATTCTCTTCTGTTTCGGTATTCCCACAGTCCATTTTTCATCACCATACAATGCTGTACTCCAGACGTACATTCTCAGATATTTCTTCCTCAATTTAAAACCTATGTTTGATATTACTAGACTTCTCTTGGCCATTAATGCCCTTTTTGCCATTGCCAGTCTGCTTTTCATGTCCCCCTTACTCCGTCCATCATTGGTTATTTCGCTGCCTATGTAGCAGAATTCCTTAACTTCATGTACTTCGTGACCACCAACCCTGATGTTAAGTTTCTCACTGTTCTCATTATTTTCGTCTGTCTTCGATTTACTCTCAATCCATATTCTTTACTCATTAGGTTGTTCATTCCATTCAACATGTCACGTAATTCTTCTTCTCTTTCACTCACAATAGAAATGTCATCAGTGAATCGTATTATTGATATTCTTTCACCTTGAATTTTAATTCGACTCCTGAACCTTCCTTTTATTCCCGTCATTGCTTCCTCGATGGACAGATTGAACACTAGGGGCGAAAGACTACATCCCTGTCTTACACCCTTTTTAATCCGAGCACATCGTTCTTAGTCATACACTCTTATTATTCCCACTTGTCTCATGTACGTCTTGTATATTACCCGTCTCTCCCTATAGCTTACCCCTATTTTTCACAGAATTTCGAACATCTGGCGCCATTTTACATTGTCGAACGCTTTTTCCACGTCGACAAATCCTGTGAACGTGTCTTGGTTTTTCTTTATTCTTGCTTCCATTATCAACTGCAACGTTAGAGTTGCCTCTCCCGTGCCTTTACCTTTTCTAAAGCCAAACTGATCGATATCTAGCACATCCTCAACTTTCTTTTACGTTCTTCTGTATATTGTTCTTGTCAGCAACAGGGATGCGTCAGCTCTTAAGCTGATTGTGCGATAATTCTCGCACTTGACAGGTCTCGCATTCTTCGGAATTATGTGGATGATATTTTTCCGAAAGTCTGATGGTATGTCGCCAGACTCATACATTCTACACACCAATGCGAATAGTCGTTTTGTTGCCACTTCCCCAAGCGGTTTTAGAAATTCTGGTGGGATGTTATCTATCGCTTCTGCCTTATTTGATCTTAAGTCCTCCAAAGTTCTTTTAAATTCTGATTCTAATACTGGAGTCCCTATCCCTTCTAAATACACCCCCGTTTCTTCTTCTATCACATCAGGCAAATCTTCCCCCTGTTAGAGGCTTTCAGTGTATTCTTTCCACCTGTCCGCTTTCTCCTCTGCATTTGAGAGTGGAATTCCCTTTGCAATCTTAATGTTACTACTCTTTCTTTGTCAACGAAGGTTGTTTTGACTTTGCTGTATGCTGAGTCTGTCCTTCGCACAATCATTTCCTTTTCGATTTCTTCACGTTTCTCATGCAGCCATTTCGTCTTAGCTTCCCTGCACTCCCTATTTCTTTCATTCCTCAGCTGCTTATATTTCTGTTTTCCTGAGTTTCCCGGAACATTTTTGTAGTTCCTCATTTCACCGATTAGCAGAAGTATTTCCTCTGTTACCCATAGTTTCTTCGTAGTTACCTTCCTTGTCTCTATGTAAAACCTATGGAACCCATCTGGGTCGCTATCGGGTGCCATCGGGTGCAAATCAGCTGCCCGTTACTTAAGTGAATTACGTGATCTATGCATAGACATCTAATGACACACTTTCATAAACCTACCAATAGGCTGTCGGACCCCTTACACACAGAGTCAGTGATGTATTTCGTCCCAGAGACGGACAAACGACTATTAAATAGAAGGTCATAACCTCTTGGCTCATGAGTGTATTTATTACACCTTCTATCCGCAAGACGAGTTAAACTGCCGATAAGCTGAAATCCTTCTTTACATCCATGTTGAGCGGAACGCATTTATAAAACAGAAATACTCCGTACCAGTTAGGTATTGGAATTATTAATATAACCCCTGCAGCGGAGCGGAAATGTGAAGAACAGCGGCTTTGTCATATTTGAACGGACGTGGGAGATTTAGTGCTGTAGGCTTCTCTTACGTGTCCGCCGTAAATCAGGGTGCGCCGAGCCGCAGATCGCGACCTGCCGATAAGAACACCTGGCGCTGCCTGCCATTTCGGCTGCCAAAGCCTGGATAACGCTGAGTCTTTCTGCTAACGTCAGATACGGGAGGAGTTCTTGAGTGCACCTGGGGCGTACGTTAAGGGGCTCCGGAAAGGCTCAAAATCATGAAAAGTTCAATTTTTACTTTTTAGCGTTTTCTTAATCTGCAGACTATTACCTTCTAATAGATATATAATTTATTCAATTCCGAAGACTACAACTATTTTTAAATTTTTTTTGAAATGTGTTCTACATGGGCGTGACCCACTGTGGCGCTGTTAAACTGCTGTCAAATGGTGTTATTATTAACGTCCGTGTTCATCAGGTACATTTTAGTGATGTGAGATAAAGTATGTGTTGTGGCTAACCTGTGATGGTTCAATATATATCGCTGGTGTGATTGTCGATTGTTTCATGTTTATTTACTCTGTCGTTATCTCGAAAATATTCGTAATTAATTCTGTTTCTTCTAGGCTCTCAGTCCGGAACCGCGGGACTGCTACGGTCGCAGGTTCGAATCCTGCCTCGGGCATGGATGTGTGTGATGTCCTTAGGTTAGTTAGGTTTAAGTAGTTCTAAGTTCTAGGGGACTGATGACCACAGATGTTAAGTCCCGTAGTGCTCAGAGCCATTTGAACCAATTCTGTTTCTTGAGTCTCTGTTTTGTTGAAGTATAATAATGAGTAAAAGTAAAGTTATTAGAAATCCTCTGAAGGCTTTTAAGAAAAGGAGAAATGTTGGAAAGCCAAAGGTATTTAGAAATATGGGAATGAAGATAGGTTCTAACATGGTACGAGCGATGCTTGCTTTAGACAAGGAACGCCTTCGGGCTGCAGACAGTGCTGTAAAGAGTATAGAAATACAAGCAAGAGTAAACAGGAGGAGGAACAAGAGGAAGCTGGAGGAGGAATTTGCAGAGGATGAAGATAATCCGTCCTATGGACCTGGAATGCACTAAAAAGTTAATCCAATCTTTGTCGCTCGATTCCCAAAACTTTTATTTTCTCATACTAATTACATGTTTTCTAAGGTTCTTCCAAACATATTTGTTTCAAACTTTCAGTAAATGTTACACAGTACCTTCTACATACCTTCTACATAAATTAACACAGCCTTTTTCCAAAAAACTGTATATTTTTGAATATATAAATAAAAAATTGCAAAAAAATGTTGTGAATTTTCATTACAATTGAAAAAAAAAACATCTTTAATAACTGAACTAAAATTTTGTAAAATCCCTGTGTTAAGTTGTAGCCCATATTCCAATAAATAATCTGTAAAAAGTTCAACTTCCTACCTCAAATACTTTGTGAGGAAAGATGTAATTTATAAGCGTTATTTTAACATTGCAAGTATAGAGCGTTCCGGAGCCCCTTAAAGCAAAGAAACTGCCTCTGTTTTAGCCTCGTCAGCAGAGTAATCTGATTAAAACTTGAGGCCACAAACAGATACTTCACACCGCCAAGTGTGACTGCTGACGCAAACATTTCGCTACAGTATGCGCAATACGCAACAGCAGACCGTAGCTTGTGCTGGAGCCGACGACGAAGTATTTTTGGTGATTCCGTGTCTCTATGGGCCATCTACATTTGATGCGAAGGCGCATTAATCAAAAATACTTTCCTAAAAGACGTTATCATATCATTTGAAACGCATGAGGAAACACTACGTACAGTGAGATATGAATAGACTCATCGCGTATCATATACGCAGGGTATTAAAAAATTATCCCTTATTTTGAGGCAATACGGACCAAAACAAGAAAAAACTGTGCAATAAACGTTGGCTCTAAAATACATACCTTAACAACTATAAGAACTTTCTCATCTTCGCTACTGTGAAACTCATCACTGCAACTGGACAACTCCCCATAGCTCTTAGGGTCTGCATTTTAGAGCTCATATTTAGCTATTAAGACACATTGCAAGTATTTAAAACAAAAACTGGCCCACTACAAGTACGACTCGCACACTTAGGGTTCCCTACAAACTTAATAATGTATATAGACGTTTCATCCATCCCGCCATTCGAGAATCTCGATGATTTTTGTCTATTATTTACAATGAGACGCAAGATATCGGTCTAGGGATTACAAGACTTTCAAGAATGTTTTAATTTCAGCCGGCCGAAGTGACCGTGCGGTTCTAGGCGCTGCAGTCTGGACCAGCGAGACCGCTACGGTCGCAGGTTCGAATCGTGCCTCGGGCATGGATGCGTGTGATGTCCTTAGGTTAGTTAGGTTTAACTAGTTCTAAGTTCTAGGGGACTAATGACCTCAGAAGTTGAGTCCCATAGTGCACAGAGCCATTTTTTTTTAATTTCAGGTGTTGGAGTCGAATAACAAATGACAAAATAAATATTTTTCGTGACGGTTTTTTATTTTATTTTTATTTATTTGCTTATTTACTTATTTTTAATCACTCTCCCGACTTGCTTGATGCGGCCCGCCGCGAACTCCTCTCTTGTGCCAACTTCTTCACCTTAGAGTAGCACTTACAACCTACTTCCTCAGTTATTTGCGAGGTGTACTCTAATCTGTCTTCCTCTACAATTTTTACCCTCCGCAGCTCCCGCTAATACAATGCAAGCTGTTTCGCGATGTATTAAAAGACGTCCTACCAACCTGTCCCTTCTTCCTGTCATTATTTCCCGAATATTCTGATGTGTTGGCAGAAGAGCCAACACCGTGTTGCTAGAGGAGGGCGAAATGCACGCGTGAAAGCTCACGCAGACTGGCGTGAGGTCTGGAACAGTTGAGGGAATGTATAGTAGCAAATAAAGTACGTAGTTGATGTAATACTTAACTTTAATCCATAATTGGAGAACATCGCTCTAGTTGATACATGATTTATAATCTCAATATAAACTGGTAATGGCGCCTTGCTAGGTCGTAGCAAATGACGTAGCTGAAGGCTATGCTAACTATCGTCTCGGCAAATGAGAGCGTATTTGTCAGTGAACCATCTCTAGCAAAGTCGGCTGTACAGCTGCGGCGAGTGCTAGGAAGTGTCTCTAGACCTGCCGTGTGGCGGCGCTCGGTCTGCAATCACTGACAGTGGCGACACGCGGGTCCGTCGTATACTAGCGGACCGCGGCCGATTTAAAGGCTACCACCTAGCAAGTGTGGTGTCTGGCGGTGACACCACATATTCCATTGCTTAATTTTTTTTGTTTTTGTCATCAGCCTACTGACTGGTTTGATGCGGCCCGCCACGAATTCCTTTCCTGTGCTAACCTCTTCATCTCAGAGTAGCACTTGCAACCTACGTCCTCAATTATTTGCTTGACGTATTCCAATCTCTGTCTTCCTCTACAGTTTTTGCCCTCTGCAGCTCCCTCTAGTACCATGGAAGTCATTCCCTCATGTCTTAGCAGATGTCCTTTCATCCTGTCCCTTCTCCTTATCAGTGTTTTCCACATATTCCTTTCCTCTCCGATTCTGCGTAGAACCTGCTCATTCCTTACCTTATCAGTCCACTTAATTTTCAACATTCGTCTATAGCACCACATCTCAAATGCTTCGATTATCTTCTGTTCCGGTTTTCCCATAGTCCATGTTTCACTACCATTCAATGCTGTACTCCAGACGTACATCCTCAGAAATTTCTTCCTCAAATTAAGGCCGGTATTTGATATTAGTAGACTTCTCTTGGCCAGAAATGCCTATTTTTCCATAGCGAGTCTGGTTTTGATGTCCTCCTTGCTCCGTCCGTCATTGGTTATTTTACTGCCTACGTAGCAGAATTCCTTAACTTCATTGACTTCGTGACCATCAATCCTGATGTTAAGTTTCTCGCTGTTCTCATTTCTACTACTTCTCATTACCTTCGTCTTTCTCCGATTTACTCTCAAACCATACTGTGTACTCATTAGACTGTTCATTCCGTTCAGCAGATCATTTAATTCTTCTTCACTTTCAGTCAGGATAGCAATGTCATCAGCGAATCGTATCATTGATATCCTTTCACCTTGTATTTTAATTCCACTCCTGAACCTTTCTTTTATTTTCATCATTGCTTCCTCGGTGTACAGATTGAAGAGTAGGGGCGAAAGGCTACAGTCTTGTCTTACACCCTTCTTAATACGAGCATTTCGTTCTTGATCGTCCACTCTTATTATTCCCTCTTGCTTGTTGTAAATATTGTATATGACCCGTCTCTCCTTGCAGCTTACCCCTACATTTTTCAGAATCTCGAACAGCTTGCACCATTTTATATTGTCGAACGCTTTTTCCAGGTCGACAAATCCTATGAAAGTGTCTTGATTTTTCTTTAGCCTTGCTTTTTCTTATACCTTCTCAAATTCTACCTATTCTTTTGTATTTCATCACTGGAATACTGAGTAGACACAGCCCAGCCAGAACATTATCACTACCTGCGTAATAGCCGGTATGTCCGCCTTTGGCAGGGATAACAGCGCCGACACGTCGTGGCCTGGAAGCAGTGAGGCCTTGGTAGGTCGCTTCAGAATGTTGGCACCACATCTGCAGCCACAAGTCACCTAACTCCCGTAAATTTAGGGGAGGGATGCGACGAGTTCTGACGACACGTTCAGCCACATTCCAGATGTGTTCGACCGGGTTCAGTCCTTGCGAGCTGGGAGCCCAGCACATCAACTGGAACTCGACACCGTGTTCCTCGAACCACCCCGTCACACTCCTGGTCTTGTGACATGGTGCTTTATCTTGTTGAAAAATGCCACTGCCGTCGGAGATACGATCGTCATGAAGGGGTGCACGTGTTTTGCAAACAGTGTACGATACTCCTTGCCCATCATAGTGCCTTTCATAAGCTCCACTGGACCCATGGATGCCAATGTGGTGAATGTTCCTCAGAGCAAAATGAAGCGGCCGCTAGCTTGAGTCCGTCCCCCAGCACAGACGTCAATATACACTCCTGGAAATGGAAAAAAGAACACATTGACACCGGTGTGTCAGACCCACCATACTTGCTCCGGACACTGCGAGAGGGCTGTACAAGCAATGATCACACGCACGGCACAGCGGACACACCAGGAACCGCGGTGTTGGCCGTCGAATGGCGCTAGCTGCGCAGCATTTGTGCACCGCCGCCGTCAGTGTCAGCCAGTTTGCCGTGGCATACGGAGCTCCATCGCAGTCTTTAACACTGGTAGCATGCCGCGACAGCGTGGACGTGAACCGTATGTGCAGTTGACGGACTTTGAGCGAGGGCGTATAGTGGGCATGCGGGAGGCCGGGTGGACGTACCACCGAATTGCTCAACACGTGGGGCGTGAGGTCTCCACAGTACATCGATGTTGTCGCCAGTGGTCGGCGGAAGGTGCACGTGCCCGTCGACCTGGGACCGGACCGCAGCGACGCACGGATGCACGCCAAGACCGTAGGATCCTACGCAGTGCCGTAGGGGACCGCACCGCCACTTCCCAGCAAATTAGGGACACTGTTGCTCCTGGGGTATCGGCGAGGACCATTCGCAACCGTCTCCATGAAGCTGGGCTACGGTGCCGCACACCGTTAGGCCGTCTTCCGCTCACGCCCCAACATCGTGCAGCCCGCCTCCAGTGGTGTCGCGACAGGCGTGAATGGAGGGACGAATGGAGACGTGTCGTCTTCAGCGATGAGAGTCGCTTCTGCCTTGGTGCCAATGATGGTCGTATGCGTGTTTGGCGCCGTGCAGGTGAGCGCCACAATCAGGACTGCATACGACCGAGGCACACAGGGCCAACACCCGGCATCATGGTGTGGGGAGCGATCTCCTACACTGGCCGTACACCACTGGTGATCGTCGAGGGGACACTGAATAGTGCACGGTACATCCAGACCGCCATCGAACCCATCGTTCTACCATTCCTAGACCGCCAAGGGAACTTGCTGTTCCAACAGGACAATGCACGTCCGCATGTCTCCCGTGCCACCCAACGTGCTCTAGAAGGTGTAAGTCAACTACCCTGGCCAGCAAGATCTCCGGATCTGTCCCCCATTGAGCATGTTTGGGACTGGATGAAGTGTCGTCTCACGCGGTTTGCACGTCCAGCACGAACGCTGGTCCAACTGAGGCGCCAGGTGGAAATGGCATGGCAAGCCGTTCCACAGGACTACATCCAGCATCTCTACGATCGTCTCCATGGGAGAATAGCAGCCTGCATTGCTGCGAAAGGTGGATATACACTGTACTAGTGCCGACATTGTGCATGCTCTGTTGCCTGTGTCTATGTGCCTGTGGTTCTGTCAGTGTGATCATGTGATGTATCTGACCCCAGGAATGTGTCAGTAAAGTTTCCCCTTCCTGAGACAATGAATTCACGGTGTTCTTATTTCAATTTCCAGGAGTGTATGTACCATACTTAATCACATACTATTATTATACAGTCATATCGCGAACTATTTTACATTTCATATCAACACCTTTACCACACACAAAGACACAAACATCATCATCATGACCAAGTTTACAAGATCCACGAGTTCTAACACACAAGGGTTTATCAATAAAAAAATTTGTCGATGTTTCTCCAACACCACGAACTTGAGACAAAGTGGTCATAAAAGTTCTATAAGCAAGAACATCACGAGGAGGTATCTGCTCCAATGACGTAGCAAGACTTTTCATTGTAGTATCAATACGTATTAGAGCAACAGTCAACCAACACTGACCAACAGGATTGTCAGCAACAGGAAAAGTAAAATCAAAACAACCTCCTCAAAACACAGCATGCCTCGTCGTGTCTTCCGATGGAGGCTTACGATTTATAAGTCTATTTTGGATGTCGAGGCTGAATATAATATCAACATTAGTTCGTCTGTTTTAATTGATGTTCTTAACGGTCAAGCTGTGTTTCGAGGTGGTCGTTGTGATTTTACTTTTTCTGTGACTGACAGTCCTGTTGGTCAATGTTGGTTGACTGATGCACTAATAAGAGGTGCTTTCAAGTTCTAATGACTCCGATGTTTTTTTCTCTGGACTAGAAAGAGATAGAAACATGGGCATTGTTTTAAAATGAGGCCGCGTTCATTGTCAATACGTCCCAGAGGTGGCAGCACCGTATGGCAGATGGAATTTTACCGCCAGCGGCGAGAATGAGAACTGTTTTAAATACTTAAAATGGCGACGTTTTCCTTACTTGAACAGCGTCCGATCATTCGTTTTCTGAATTTGCGTGGTGTGAAACCAATTGAAATTCGTCGACAGTTGAAGGAGACATGTGGTGATGGAGTTATGGATGTGTCGAAAGTGCGTTCGTGGGTGCGACAGTTTAATGAAGGCAGAACATCGTGTGACAACAAACCGAAACAACCTCGGGCTCGCACAAGCCGGTCTGACGACATGATCGAGAAAGTGGAGAGAATTGTTTTGGGGGATCGCCGAATGACTGTTGAGCAGATCGCCTCCGGAGTTGGCATTTCAGTGGGTTCTGTGCACAAAACCCTGCATGACGACCTGAAAATGCGAAAAGTGTCATCTACGTGGGTGCCACGAATGCTGACGGACGACCACACGGCTGCCCGTGTGGCATGTTGCCAAGCAATGTCGATGCGCAACGACAGCACGAATGGGACTTTCTTTTCGTCGGTTGTGACAATGGATGAGACGTGGATGCCATTTTTCAATCCAGAAACAAAGCGCCAGTCAGCTCAATGGAAGCACACAGATTCACCGCCACAAAAAAAATTTCGGGTAACCGCCAGTGCTGAAAAAATGATGGTGTCGATGTTCTGGGACAGCGAGGGCGTAATCCTTACCCATTGCATTCCAGAGGGCACTACGGTAACAGGTGCATCCTACGAAAATGTTTTGAAGAACAAATTCCTTCCTGCACTGCAACAAAAACGTCCGGAAAGGGCTGCGCGTGTGCTGTTTCACCAAGACAACGCACCCGCACATCGAGCTAACGTTACGCAACAGTTTCTTCGTGATAACAACTTTGAAGTGATTCCTCATGTTCCCTACTCACCTGACCTGGCTCCTAGTGACTTTTGGCTTTTTCCAACAACGAAAGACACTCTCCGTGGCCACACATTCACCAGCCATGCTGCTATTGCCTCGGCGATTTTCCAGTGGTCAAAACAGACTCCTAAAGAAGCCTTCGCCGCTGCCATGAAATCATGGCGTCAGCGTTATGAAAAATGTGTACATCTGCAGGGCGATTACGTCGAGAAGTAACGCCAGTTTCATCGATTTCGGGTGAGTAGTTAATTAGAAAAAAAAATCGGAGGCCTTAGAACTTGAATGCACCTCGTACGTATTGATACTACAATGAAAAGTCTTGCTACGTCATTGGAACAGATACCTCCTCGTCATGTTCTTGCTTATAGAACTTTTAAGATCACTCTGTCTCAAGTTCGTGGTGTTGGAGAAACATCGACAAAATTTTTATTGATAATCCCCTGGAAGACGACAGATTCGCGCTCTCCTGTCAGCACGTTGAAGAAGGCATCATATGATGGTTCTCAGACCATGCGACGCTATGCCATTGCACCAATGAGCAGCGGAGATGATCACGTGGCCATTTCAGTCGCAGTTGCCGATGGTGTGGTGGTAACATTGGCTCATACGTGTGTCGTTGGCTGCGGAAGCCCATCGTTAGGAGTCTTCGGTGCACTATGTTTTCAGACACACTTGTACTCTGCCGAACATTAAAGTCTCATTTTAGTACCACCACAGTTCGCCCCTGCCCTATTTTAGCCTGCCCAGGCTACGACGTACGGCATCTGCAATGAGGGCTGGCCGCCCATCCCCACGACGTCTGAACGTGGTTTTGGTTGGTTTCGCCACGTGTCGAAGACACTCAACGCAGTTCTCCTCGAACTCCCGACAAGTCTTGGAGTTTCAGAAATGACCGTGCCGAGCCTCCGGGCCACCACAACCTCCCCTCGGTCAAACCTGCCTTCCGCATTCTATACACGGACAGTACTGTCGCTGATACTACATACACGTGAATGTGTCTGACTAGCAGTTATTCCTAGCAGGTAACATTGCTGTCTCCTGGACGGGTTTATATCGACAGTAAGTCGGTGGTCATAATGTTCTTGCTGATCAATGTTGGTTCACTGAGGCAAGAGACGCAAGCCAGATACCTCCTGGGGCATCTGTATCCACAAAAATTTCGATTTGGTCTGTTGTGGATTGGCAAGACAGCCAACCCACTATGAGAGGAAGCCGAAAGGCACGCGTTTTAGCTCACGCAGGCTGTCGTGAGGTCTGGAACAGGTCAAGGAAATGAGACTAGCAAAAAACGTACGTAGCTGCTGGAATATTTAACTTTAATCCATAATTTGTGAACATCGCTCTTGACGGTACATGTTTTACAGCATCAATAGTAACTGGTAATGGCGTCTTGCTAGGTCGTAGCAAATGACGCAGCTGAAGGCTATGCTAACTATCGTCTCGGCAAATGAGAGCGTATATTGTCAGTGAACCATCGCTAGCAAAGTCGGCTGTACAACTGGGGCGAGTGCTAGGAAGTGTCTCTAGACCTGCCGTGTGGCGGCGCTCGGTCTGCAATCACTGATAGTGGCGACACGCGGGTCCGACGTATACTAACGGATCGCGGCCGATTTAAAGGCTAGTGTGGTGTCTGGCGGTGACACCACAGTTTTCATGATTTATCATACCCACTGCAACTATGCTGGCCATTAGAGCCCTAGCACCTAACAGTTAAGCTATAATACATTCTCGTCTTTACTTCTTAACACAACGGAATAAACAACGCATCTGACTAATAGCTTGTGCACATTTCTGATGGACTCACTTCGCCCTAGCAAGACCACATTTCCTTTCTGTGGCATATGTTTTAATCAAAGCTTGGGCATCCTAGCAAAAAATGGAGCTCGTGGTACAATGCCTCAACAAAATGGCTATCCACAACTCAATAATTAAGACCACCATTTGTTTCATATATCTCCTTTTCTATTATAATAAGTTCTTTCACGCTAATGTTGCAAAATTTCTTGCATTACACTTAGACACAATAGTTAAACAAGGGATTCTCCACCCAAAGGACATGACATTACAATAAGCATTTTACTATACTATGGTCTCGTAATGTTTCTGTCTATTGCTACTGTGCAGTTTCTGGATTGGAAAGGAATCTTTCGCTACTTCATCCTCTCCGAAACTCTAATAAGCTCATTCATTACCAACATAACGAATTTACTATCGGGCTGTACTTGGGAAAAATCATGCTTGACGATCCGTATTTTAAACTAATTCGCTACTGTCTCATGCAAATCACACAGATTAAATATACAAAACAAATCACATTGGCAGTATAAAACACACCACAAAAACAAAATGTTTGGTTACCTACTTGTTCTGCTTTCGCACATCAATCAATAGTCATCCCAGATTCACACGTCACTGACCCACGTAATAAATTTCCGTACCACAAACTCTGGAGGATTTGTGCACATCTCCCTGTGCAATGCAACCCACATGGTGTTGCCGGGTAGATGGCTGATTCACCTTAATTCTCTCTCAGAGTATCAGAATATCAAGCTAGCGTCACACGAATGTATCTCATAATGGAAATTTTGATATCTTAATTATTTCACACACGGATCCTCAACTGAAAGCTTGGACAGGCACTTCTATTTTTTTATTGTCTCATACTCAGGTTGAGTCTCACACTGTACTCACCACATGGAAGTGCTTGTCTTTAATTCAAGTTCTGCACACGCAGTTCTTAAATATTTTCAACTTAGATTTACACACGCAATTGTTTCACCTTAATATTACCACACGCAAGCATTTTATCTTATAATTGCAACACGTGATTTTATTGTGACCGTTGGTCACTTCCGAAGAATCCTATCTTTTTCCGAACAATTCATATGAGCCTCCCACCAAAAGTTTCTGAAAAGAGAAATCGTTATTTTTATCTACTCTTAAATATTCCACATGCATACCATTTTCATTTAAATTTGTTTTTCTGGAGCACACATAGAGCACGTCTTCACACCTAAGGAATCAGCGACAGAGTGCCGAAACATGGCCGTTCATCCGATCATCCCGCGCTCCCGCAGAAGTGGGGGAGGACCTTACCACCGTATTGGTCAGCCACATTCCAGGCCCTCTAGTGCACTGGTATACTACCTCTCTCTCTCAAAGATGATTATAGAATCTACCTTCACTATCTGCGGTCAGGAGATGACCAGCCATTCATTCAATTCACAAACATCACCAAACTGGATATAGGCATCTATTTTAAGGAAGTGCACATCTGAATAATTAAATATATAAATTGTCCTTCTTTCCTACATTGGTATCCGGCTTCGGTGTATTAGATAAAGTGGTGTTGTTATACAAAAAATACTGTTCTGACAAGAACAACGAAGTATGCTGTTGTACATACTTTCTATGTGGGGCAGTACTGTACCCTTTCATAGCTTATGTACCATAACATTTCTTTCGTCTTAAATAACAAATTCAAATCATCTTTACTCTGGTTTATCATCAACTCATAAACAAGGAAAAAACAGAACACTAGCCATCTAAGTCCACCGCATCTATGAGATACCGATGAGTTGCCCAGAACCTGCATAATGAGGAGCGTAAAAAAAAAAAAAAATCAGCACCAGTCAAGCAGTGGGATACGTCACATCTGTGTGATATCTATGCGGTATCCAGTCAGATCTGTTTAAAAAGGAAGGACTACGTAATTAAAGTTGTCAGGAGCGAAGGCAGTGATCTCAATTTGAGGTGCACTGGAGGAATCATGAGAATTACATTCCTCCATGACTGACACCGCATTCAAAACTCTCGTTCAACCGATGTTAGAGTAATAATCGAAATTTTAAGGCCGTTACGAACAGAGTTACAGGAACTTCTAAGAGATGCGCGGGAAGTCCCAGTTTTGTTTAGTTACCGTGAAATATTCTTTAAAGTAATCTCTTACCTCTAGTAGATAGCGCTGGTTATCACAGAAAGGCTTCATCCTAAAATACAAAAAGAATATACTTTAGTGGTAGTAAAGAATCTTACAGCCACCTCCGAGTTTCATCTCGAATAATGACCGTGGCGTTAACTGCTTATTGAAGTCCTTCCTGCACTGCGTCCGAGAATGGAAAAGCAAGGAAGTAAAATGATACTTGTTCACTGTAAATTCTCTACAAGACACCATACGGCGGCGTGCAAAGTACAGATGCTGGTTTCTTCATAGTAGTGCTGTCAAATTGGTGGTTGGGTTCTTGGTGATATCGTCGCTTTCGCTTAAGGTTATGAATGTCGTCACTTTCCGTCCTTTAAAAACGGGGATTATTTCCGTAGGAGCCAGTTCATGCAGATGTTGTCCCTTTTGTTCAATATCACCTTCATTAACTCGTTCTACTGACTGTCAACGCTGTTCCCCTCTTTCCTACCCTCTGCACAAAAACTCTTACGGGGTTTCAGACATGATTGTAACCAACATGGCTGGGAGTGTCAGCGAGGTGAATAGAAAATTAGAGTCCGCTTGACGAGTTGATTTTTATAGCTTTAAGTTTTGTTTGCAGCTGATTATAACATGAGGAGAATGGAAACTGTAAACAATGACTATTCTAGTGTATGTTTAAATCTCATTGACAACATTCTGTGCTTTTTAGGTTAACCTAAAATGCGTTTTGTGGTCAGCTGAGCTTTGTTAAGTGCTAAAGGTGAATCTCATTTTAGAAATTAATTGAAAGGAGATTTCTTTACAATGTTAGCATTACCGTTGATATATGACTTTGTTCTTGGTTCTTTCTGACTATTTATATGTACGGTTGGTATTTTTCCCCAGTTTCGGATTTGTTGCTATTTTCTATATTTCTTTCCTTAGGGGGTCAAGGAAACCCTTCAGTTCGGTTTCGCTATTTATAATCACATACGATATGTAATTGCAAATGAACTACGCTAACTTTCCCAAACGTAAAGGCTTGAATCTGTAAGTAGTGTCCTGTTCGATGGGTCTTGTGGCTGCTGAAGTAGTATATTTGCATAATACAGCATTATCCATTTCCAAACGTCCTTCATTCTAACATCCAATCTTCCTGTGTATGACAGTATTGGCAGTATGGGGTCTGTTCTGGGTGGATCCTGTACCTGTCACTCTGGGGTGGGTAAGTCATTGATACAGATATATGGGTCAGAGCGTACGTCAGAAGCTGTACTCTGCTCACTGATATTTTTCTACGTAGTCTTTCCTTGTATGTCCAGTATTTGCAAATGAATGTGCCATGTAACTCGTTTATCTGATGATAATATTTCGGTAATACTCTTTGTGCTATGATCGCTTCTCATTTTCATTTTTTCTACAGGCGGTTGAATGTATTTAATATCTTGTTTTGTAGGGCGGGCAACCACAGCCAAACATCGACTTTTTTTCAAAGAAAATTCCGCACTGGCCGTATGAATGATTTAATATCGGTGGAGGTATCCCTTGATATTGATCCACTTCGTACAGTTAGTTCAGGTGTGCCCCATGTTTCCTCGAGGAATGTCTGTCTACGCACGACTCGCTACTGCCCTCGTAATTTCACTTTCGACATTATCTCTTCTCCTACCCTCCAAAGCGGGAGTAGCACTACTGGGAGAAACGACAATGAGGACAAATGCCTTTTCCACAGCCTAGAGGATTATTTACCAAATCAGTTTTTAGTCTGCAGTCGAGCGTTCACTGTGCAATGAAAATTTATTAAACAGTTTTTAGTCTACAGTCGAGCGTTTGCTATACAGTCAAAATTCATTCTGCAGAGTACGTCACCTTTATAAAAGGAGAATATTAATAGTGGCATTTAACAACAGAACTTCACTAGAAAACAACTGCGAGATATTACACTACTGGCCATTAAAATTGCTATACCAAGAAGAAATACAGATGATAAACGGGTATTCATTGGACAAATATATTATACTAGAACTGGGGTGCATAGATCCTGAGAAATCAGTACCCAGAACAACCACCTCAGGCAGTAATAAAGGCCTTGATAAGCCTGGGCATTGAGCCAAACAGAGCTTGGATGGCGTGTACAGGTACAGCTGCCCATGTAGCTTCAACACGATACCACAGTTCATCAAGAGTAGTGACTGGCGTGTTGTGACGAGCCAGTTGCTCGGCCACTATTGACCAGACGTTTTCAGTTGATGAGAGATCTGGAGAATGTGCTGGCAAGTGTAGCAGTCGAACATTTTCTGTATCCAGGAAGGCCTGTACAGGACCTGCAACACGCGGTCGTGCATTATCCTGCTGAAATGTAGGGTTTTGCAGGGATCGAATGAAGGGTAGAGCCAAGGGTCATAACACATCTGAAATGTAACGTCCACTTGCCAAAGGGCAGTCAATGCGAACAAGAGGTGACGGAGACGTGTAACCAAGGGCACCCCATACTATCACGCCTGGTGATATGCCAGTATGGCGGTGACGAATACACGCTTTCAATGTGCGTTCACCGCGATGTCACCAAACACTGATGCGATCATCATGCTGCTGTAAACAGAACCTGGATTCATCCTAAAAAATGACGTTTTGCCATTCGTGCACCCAGGTTCGTTGTTGAGTGACCATCGCAGGCGCTTCTGTCCGTGATGCAGCATCGAGGGTAACCGCAGCCATGGTCTCCGAGCTGATAGTCCACGCTGCTGCAAATGTCGTCGAACTGTTCGTGCAGATGGCTGTTATCTTTCAAAAGTCCCCATCTGTTGACTCAGGGATCGAGACGTGGCTGCACGATCCGTTACAGCCATGCGGATAAGATGATTGTCATCTCGACTGCTAGTGATACGAGGCCGTTGGGATCCAGCACGGCGTTCCGTATTACCGTCCTGAACCCACCTACTCCATATTCTGCTAACAGTCATTGGATCTCGATCAACGCGGGCAGCAATGTCGTGATACGATAAACCGCAATCGCGATAGACTACAGTCCGATCTTTATCAAAGTCGGAAACGTGATGGTACGCATTTCTCGTCCTCACACGAGGCATCACAACAACGTTTCACCATGCAAAGCTGGTCAGCTGCTGTTTGTGTACGAGAAATCGGTTGGAAACTTTACTCACGTCAGCACGTTGTAGGTGTCGCCAACCTTGTGTGGATGCTATGAAAAGCTAATCGTTTGGATATCACAGCATCTTCTTCCTGTCGGTTACATTTCGCGTCTGTAGCACGTCATCTTCGTGGTGTAGCAATTTTAAAGGGCAGTAGTGTATTTTATGGGTTCATGCTCTGGTCTTAGAACCTAGCAAAAGTCCTTTGGCCATTTGCTATCCTTTCACACCGATAGATATTGTTAGAACCAAACGGAACTACAAACGTCCAGCCACAACTGTGGGTCGTTTGATTGCTGTGGAAGATGGTTCAGTCGAGCTACAACATACGAAATATTAGTTCGCTCTATTACAAGAATGATAAAAGGCTTTACTTAACTTGTTACAATCTTTTGCCACAGGAGTGTTTGATTATTTACAATTGTCACTGACTATTACAGCTTCATTGATGTAGTAGTTAACGAATTCTTCTCTGGAAGTACAATGTTTCAGCATTTAGAAAAGAACATTTCTGTCGGAGACTTTTAATGGCCAGTAGTGTACTAGAATCAGGTAAGAAACGGTACGCACTTTCTCTACGCCTTAAACATCTTAATTATTAGAAGCATATAGTGCTGTGATGTCAGATCCTTTGTATTAATGGTGGACCATTGCTGGTTTTACGGCTGGCGGTGTCAGACCTTCGCGAAATTAACTTCGGCACTTTGCCAATCGAAACATTAAGCAGAGTGCTATGGCTCGTCACAGGTCACCTGGAGGGAATTACTGGTGACAGATGGGCAGACACTTCGAGAGGATAGTTGCCGTAATTCTGTTCGGGCTGCAGCGAATTCTGGCAGAGGAGGGCTTAAGGGGCAAAGCAGATGTACGCGATTGGCTGACGTCCACACGTATCTCAGCAACTAACTGAACAATCAAAAAGGATACCTCGTGCTATTATTATTGTGTGTTTTCCGTTTCATTCTCGTGTGGAACGAGGTAAAGGTAACTGGGAGCACGGAATCTGCAAAACGATGCAGTTAATTCCATTAAATACTTAAAATTTAGAGGGTTTATAGTACAGTAAAACACGGAGGGTTTTTAGGCACAGGTAACTAGGACACACAGATTGATAAGAGTGTGGCAAAAAATATGAAATACGACTTTATGCACATTCCCATGTTCGTTACACTGTAGGATTTGGAGAGATCTAACACTATCTCCAGCAATGCCTGTCTCTAAAAAAATGAGATAGAATGCTGTGCGAGAATAAAGTAGGAATATGGCCATCAGAATAAGATAAAATTATATCCTGTTTGTGCAACGTTATTTATACGACCACAATTCAAAGGAAATCGGCGAGTGTTTGAAAAAAGTCCACATTCTGTTCGTGGAGTATTCGAGGCGTTTGTTCATAGAATATTCGAGGCGTTTTGACGGTTTGGACACAGAAAAACTACGGAAACTGATGAAAAACGTATCACTTGGCAGCAGATTAATGTATGGGAAGACGTATACAAAATCACACAAATATGCATAAAAATGGAACATTATTAAAGCAGGAGGCTACGACAAACACGTAGTTTCTCGCGTTACCTTTTTCAATTTATGGAGGATGTTTTATTTCTCATTATGATCATAGAATCGTGCACAAACAGGTCTCTAAGAAACTGAAAACAATTTCATATAAGTTTCTGCGATCAAAAATAAAAAAAATAAAACCTCTCTAGTCAGTGTGTCGAGGTTTGGACGAAAGCTTTCCGTTCATCTTAGAGCACAAAACCCATAAAGATTACATGACGATGCCCCAGCAGGAAAGCAAGTAAATCTGTAAGAGACATCTGGAGATGGATTTGTAATAAATCTGAAATCAGTAATGGTTTGTTTTAAACACTTTTTACACTGTGATTTTGGCCAGTTACTGTTGCAAATTATAAATTTTATAACACGTTCAGCATCTCAGAAACTCAAGATAACAGCGATGTAGACGAAAAGCGCATTTGTATAAGAAAGGGATTTGTGAAGAATGGAAGACACAGTGTAGATATGAAAAATCTAAAACAAAATCTGAAATCAAACGAAACACATATTAAAAAGGAAGTGAGATGTTCAATTGAAATATAATAGGAATGTGACAGACTGTACTGAACTGAACCAACGTATTGTGAGAAGATACAACGTTAAATTGTTAGAAGGTAATTGTAAGATAGGTACACAACATCTGTCATCATTTAAGATGAGAGTTCGCAATGTGATGAACAACAGAGAGAAAGTGGTAGACTTCCGAGATTTCTTTAAAAGGCTGTATACTTTGAGAGATGAATTAGAAACATAGACAGATATTAATGAAGACAATGACTTCTTAACGTACTTTTTGCCTTTCGTGATTCCAGTGAAGACAAACGTCAAAAAGCAATAGAAAATCTAATTATGGCAATCGAGAACGTATGACTCAAAATCAATTATAAGAAGACTCATATGGGAAGGAAAATAATATAAATTAAGGATGAAGTCACTGAGAAAGCTAGTGTTTTTTTTTTTTTTTTTAATTTAGAATATCTGGATATAATGGAAGGCTTTGACAGCAAAAGAATTATCTGAAGTACAGAAATGGCCTGTAGTGTTTTAGTAAACAAAATACGTCTTCGAAAAACAAGTTTCCGAGACGTCTAGAAAGCACTGATTACAATACGTGTGTATTACCAGTTTTAAACTATGATAAGGAGACATGATTTAGAAATTGAGAACCATTCTCAAACTGAGAGCTGGCCAGAGATAATTTGGATGGAAGTTAATAGGAGAGGTAGAAATAAGCAGAAAGAAGGGATAGCATGGGGTGAACCATATAAATATGACAAGAATGGAAATGAAATGGAAGTGGCCCTCACGTATGCTATCGTTTAGAGATCGCGACGCCACATCAAATTCGGCAACGTGCATCACTCTCACAGACGTTAGCGAAGTCTCGCTGCAATCCGCTTCGACGAATGGGAGAGACCGAAGAAGACACGTCCTGTCTCTCAGCACAGCAGCGCCCCCTCACGTACATCAATATGGAGCGGACCATGGAAATGCTCTGCCCCAGTTCATACTCCGGCTGAAGTAGCTCACATCATCAAGTAGGACTGCAGAGTTAATGAAGTCTCTGACGGAAATGTTCTTTTCTAAATGCTGAAACATTGTACTTCCAGAGACGAATTCGTTAACTACTGCATCAATGAAGCTGTAATGAAAATGGAAATGAAGTCCCATGCTTCTTTGCAGAGCGTAAGGGAACGTTGCGGGAGACCCGCACCGCCTTACTAGGCAAAGTCCTAATGGAGGTGGTTTGCCGTTGCCTTCCTCCGACCGTAATGGGGATGAATGATGATGATGAAGACGACACAACAACACCCAGTCATCTCGAGGCAGTGAAAATCCCTGACCCCGCCAGGAATCGAACCCGGGACCCCGTGCTCGTGAAGCGAGAACGCTACCGCGAGACCAAGAGCGGACGAAGCTGTACTAGTGACAATTCTAAATCATCAAACACTCCTGTGGCAAAAGATTGTAACAAGTTAAGTAAATCCTTTTATCATTCTTGTAATAGAGCGAACTAATATTTCGTATGTTGTAGCTCGACTGAACCATCTTGCACAGCAATCAAAAGACCCACAGTTGTGGCTGGACGTTTGTAGTTCCGTTTGGTTGTAACAATATCTATCCGTGTGAAAGGATAGCAAATGGCCAAAGGATTTTTGCTACGTTTTAAGACCTGAGCATGAACCCATAAAATACACTACTGCCCTTTAAAATTGCTACACCACAAAGATGACGTGCTACAGACGCGAAATTTAACCGACAGGACGAAGATTCTATGATATGTAAATGATTAGCTTTTCAGGGCATTCACACAAGGTTGGCGCCGGTGGCGACACCTACAGCGTGCTGACGTGAGTAAAGTTTCCAACCGATTTCTCTACACAAACAGCAGCTAAACGGCCTTGCCTGGTGGAACGTTGTTGTGATGCCTCGTGTAAGGAGGAGAAATGCATACCATCACGTTTCCGACTTCGATAAAGGTCGGACTGTAGCCTATCGCGATTGCGGATTATCGTATCGCGACATTGCTGCCCGCGTTGATCGAGATCCAATAACTGTTAGCAGAATATGGAGTAGGTGGGTTCAGGAGGTAATACGGAACGCCGTGCTGGATCCCAACGGCCTCGTATCACTAGCAGTCGAGATGACAATCATCTTATCCGCACGGCTGTAACGGATCGTGCAGCTACGTCTTGATCCCTGAGTCAACAGATGGGGACTTTTGCAAGACAACATCCATCTGCATGAACAGTTCGACGACATTTGCAGCAGCATGGACTATCAGCTCGGAGACCATGGCTGCGGTTACCCTTGACGCTGCATCACGGACAGGAGCGCCTGCGATGGTCACTCAACGACGAACCTGGGTGCACGAATGGCAAAACGTCGTTTTTTAAGATGAATCCAGGTTCTGTTTACAGCATCCTGATGGTCGCATCTGTGTTTGGCGACATCGCGGTGAACGCACATTGAAAGCGTGTATTCATCACCGCCATACTGGCATATCACCCGGCGTGATAGTATGGGATGCCCTTGGTTACACGTCTCGGTCACCTCTTGTTCGCATTGACTGCCCTTTGGCAAGTGGACGTTACATTTCAGATGTGTTACGACCCGTGGCTCTACCCTTCATTCGATCCCTGAAAAACCCTACATTTCAGCAGGATAATGCACGACCGCGTGTTGCAGGTCCTGTACAGGCCTTTCTGGATACAAAAAATATCCGACTGCTGCCCTTGCCAGCACATTCTTCAGATCTCTCACCAACTGAAAACGTATGGTCAATGGTGGCCGAGCAACTGGCTCGTCACAATACGCCAGTCACCACTCTTGATGAACTGTGGTATCGTGTTGAAGCTACATGGGCAGCTGTACCTGTACACGCCATCCAAGCTCTGTTTGACTCAATGCCCAGGCGTATCAAGGCCTTTATTACGGCCAGAGGTGGTTGATCTGGGTGCTGATTTCTCAGGATCTATGCACCCAAACTGCGTGAAAATGTAATCACATGTCAGTTCTAGTATAATATATTTGTCCAATGAATACCCTTTTTTTATCTTCATTTCTTCTTGGTGTAGAAATTTTAATGGCCAGTAGTGTAACTTAATGGAGAAGCATAGACGAAAGGAGGAGACGTATAGGTGCAATATGGAAGAATACAGCTGTAGATTGTAGTGCAAGGGGAAGGATATAGTTGTTCAGTAGATGATGAAATTATTTACACACGCGCGCACACACAAATGGAATATGAGCTATGTGACAGTGAGAATTTGATAAAACAAACAACATAAGCTCCAGGAATGAGATTTCGTATGTCGTGTTGTTGTTGTTGTTGTTGTCTTCAGTCCTGAGACTGGTTTGATGCAGCTCTCCATGCTACTCTATCCTGTGCAAGCTTCTTCATCTCCCAGTAGCTACTGCAACCTACATCCTTCTGAATCTGCTTAGTGTATTCATCTCTTGGTCTCCCCCTGCGATTTTTACCCTCCACGCTGCCTTCCAATACTAAATTGGTGATCCCTTGATGCCTCAGTACATGTCCTACCAACCGATCCCTTCTTCTGGTCAAGTTGTGCCACAAACTTCTCTTCTCCCCAATCCTATTCAATACCTCCTCATTAGTTATGTGATCTACCCATCTAATCTTCAGCATTCTTCTGTAGCACCACATTTCAAAAGCTTCTATTCTCTTCTTGTCCAAACTATTTACCGTCCATGTTTCACTTCCATACATGGCTACACTCCATACAAATACTTTCAGAAATGACTTCCTGACGCTTAAATCTATACTCGATGTTAACAAATTCCTCTTCTTCAGAAACGCTTTCCTTGCCATTGCCAGTCTACATTTTATATCCTCTCTACTTCGACCATCATCAGTTATTTTGCTCCCCAAATAGCAAAACTCCTTTACTACTTTAAGTGTCTCATTTCCTAATCTAATACCCTCAACATCACCCGACTTAATTCGACTACATTCCATTATCCTCGTTTTGCTTTTGTTGATGTTCATCTTATATCCTCCCTTCAAGACACTATCCATTCCGTTCAACTGCTCTTCCAAGTCCTTTGCTGTCTCTGACAGAATTACAATGTCATCGGCGAACCTCAAAGTTTTTATTTCTTCTCCATGGATTTTAATACCTACTCCAAATTTTTCTTTTGTTTCCTTTACTGCTTGCTCAATATACAGATTGAATAACATTGGGGAGAGGCTACAACCCTGTCTCACTCCCTTCCCAACCGCTGCTTCCCTCTCATGCCCCTCGACTGTTATAACTGCCATCTGGCTTCTGTACAAATTGTAAATAGCCTTTCGCTCCCTGTATTTTACCCCTGCCACCTTTAGAATTTGAATGAGAGTATTCCAGTAAACATTGTCAAAAGCTTTCTCTAAGTCTACAAATGCTAGAAACGTAGGTTTGCCTTTCCTTAATCTTTCTTCTAAGATAAGTCGTAAGGTCAGTATTGCCTCACGTGTTCCAGTATTTCTACGGAATCCAAACTGATCTTCACCGAGGTCGGCTTCTACTAGTTTTTCCATTCGTCTGTAAAGAATTCGTGTTAGTATTTTGCAGCTGTGGCTTATTAAACTGATTGTTCGGTAATTTTCACATCTGTCAACACCTGCTTTCTTTGGGATTGGAATTATTACATTCTTCTTGAAGTCTGAGGGTATTTCGCCTGTTTCATACATCTTGCTCACCAGATGGTAGAGTTTTGTCAGGACTGGTTCTCCCAAGGCCGTCAGTAGTTCTACTGGAATGTTGTCTACTCCGGGGGCCTTGTTTCGACTCATGTCTTTCAGTGCTCTGTCAAACTCTTCACGCAGTATCGTATCTCCCATTTCATCTTCATCTACATCCTCTTCCATTTCCATAATATTGACCTCAAGTACATCGCCCTTGTATAGACCCTCTATATACTCCGAGTTTCCCACCGTCAACATAATCCGAAAATCAGTAAAACTGTGCAACGCTTTGCAAGCTGAAAAGCAGTATGGCGACTTGATCTAACTGCAGATTCATTCGTTGAATATTCCTCCCGAAAACAAAAATATTTTTTCATACTGAAAATGTTGGGAAAATTAGTGAGACTTTTGTTCTGGGATCCCCTGCGATGAGTACTTTCTTCAGTAATATCGCTTTAAAACGATTTTTTTCTTCACCTCGGCTTTTCGCTGTTCATCTTTCAAGTGTGCGTAACATTTTGCACCGAATCTGTTGTAATGTTGTTGTAAACTGCATTTTTTCATTGTTTTCGAAGTTTTGAAACACATTAAAAGAACACTATGCGTATGAAGACACCATCGCATACAATAAACATATAAACCAGGCATCCTGAACTAATATGTGGATACTGATTTGTCTGACCACTTGGAAGTTCTTAATCCCACCATGATGTTACTTTTCATCCATTTAAAAACAGGTACTCTCCATTTTAAGGTGAGACTCCACCATAAAATTCTAATTTTTTTAAAAAAAGTTTAATGTCTATTTCACATCTTTAGAGTGTTTACTCTTAATCTATATCTACATTTACATCTACGTCATTACTCTGCTATTCTCAATTAAGTGCCTGGCAGAGGGTTCAATGAACCATCTTCAAGTTGTCTTTATCGTTCCACTCTCGAGCGGCGCGCGGGAAAAACGAGCACTGAATTTTTTCTCTCCGAGCCCTGATTTCCCTTCTTTGCTTAGAACTGGGTTTCCATCTGAGCTCTTGATGTTCATACAAGTGGTTCTCTTATCTCCAAAGGTCTCTTTAATTTTCCTGTAGGCAGTATCTATCTTACCCCTAGTGAGATAAGCCTCTACATCCTTACATTTGTCCTCTAGCCATCCCTGCTTAGCCATTCTGCACTTCCTGTCGATCTCATTTTTGAGGCGTTTGTATTCCTTTTTGCCTGCTTCATTTACTGCATTTTTATATTTTCTCCTTTCATCAATTAAATTCAATATTTCTTCTGTTACCCAAGGATTTCTACTAGCCCTCGTCTTTTTACCTACTTGATCCTCTGCTGCCTTCACTACTTCATCCCTCAAAGCTACCCATTCTTCTTCTACTGTATTTCTTTCCCCCATTCCTGTCAATTGTTCCCTTATGCTCTCCCTGAAACTCTGTACAACCTCTGGTTCTTTCAGTTTATCCAGGTCCCATCTCCTTAAATTCCCACCTTTTTGCAGTTTCTTCAGTTTTAATCTACAGATCATAACCTATAGATTGTGGTCAGAGTCCACATCTGCCCCTGGAAATGTCTTACAATTTAAAACCTGGTTCCTAAATCTCTGTCTTACCATTATATAATCTATCTGATACCTTTTAGTATCTCCAGGGTTCTTCCATGTATACAACCTTCTATCATGATTCTTAAACCAAGTGTTAGCTACGATTAAGTTGTGCTCTGTGCAAAATTCTACCAGGCGGCTTCCTCTCTCATTTCTTAGCCCCAATCCATATTCACCTACTACGTTTCCTTCTCTCCCTTTTCCTACACTCGAATTCCAGTCACCCATGACTATTAAATTTTCGTCTCCCTTCACTATCTGAATAATTTCTTTTATTTCATCATACATTTCTTCAATTTCTTCGTCATCTGCAGAGCTAGTTGGCATATAAACTTGTACTACTGTAGTAGGTGTGGGCTTCGTATCTATCTTGGCCACAATAATGCGTTCGCTATGCTGTTTGTAGTAGCTTACCCGCATTCCTATTTTCCTATTCATTATTAAACCTACTCCTGCATTACCCCTATTTGACTTTGTGTTTATAACCCTGTAGTCACCTGACCAGAAGTCTTGTTCCTCCTGCCACCGAACTTCACTAATTCCCACTATATCTAACTTTAACCTATCCATTTCCCTTTTTAAATTTTCTAACCTATCTGCCCGATTAAGGGATCTGACATTCCACGCTCCGATCCGTAGAACGCCAGTTTTCTTTCTCCTGATAACGACATCCTCTTGAGTAGTCCCCGCCCGGAGATCCGAATGGGGGACTATTTTACCTCCGGAATATTTTACCCAAGAGGATGCCATCATCATTTAATCATACAGTAAAGCTGAATGCCCTCGGGAAAAATTACGGCCGTAGTTTCCCCTTGCTTTCAGCCGTTCGCAGTACCAGCACAGCAAGGCCGTTTTGGTTATTGTTACAAGGCCAGGTCAGTCAATCATCCAGACTGTTGCCCTTGCAACTACTGAAAAGGCTGCTGCCCCTCTTCAGGAATCACACGTTTGTCTGGCCTCTCAACAGATACCCCTCCGTTGTGGTTGTACCTACGGTACGGCTATCTGTATCGCTGAGGCACGCAAGCCTCCCCACCAACGGCAAGGTCCATGGTTCATGGGGGGGGGGGGGGGTATGTCGTGTATAGACATCAAAAGAAGTAAAAATATGTATGGACATGAGCTTACGGTTTGGAAAAAAAACCGTCGTAAATCAAGGAGGAATGGTGAAACTGTATACAGAGCACGTACAATAAAGGATTACCTAAAAGAAAACACATAATCATTGAAGAGGATGAAGAAATAATAGCAGACCAGGCGCTAGGGGATCCAATAGAAACGTCCGAGTAAGTGAAATCATAGCGAACCACGAGGCCTACTGCTTTGTGGAAGAAAAAGAAGAGCGAGGAAAATGACTGTATGCCAGCGTGTGCGCCTTAGTATCTTCCATCTGACCTTTATGACAGTACTCCAGATATGAGACGGGCAACACAAATCTCTTTTAGGCCACTTGAAACGAGGGATTTTTGACTGTAACGTAGTCTCGAGTCCGCTGTCCGTTATGAAAAATGTGTTCTGGGTGTGTCTTCGCGTCGTGGTGCAAACTCTCCGTGAAATAAATTAAAGTATTCCCGGTTCCGACGAAGGTTGCCTGCACATTTCCTATGATTATCAGGCAAATACAGGAATTGGACGGGAGGACGACGGTTCAATCCCGCGTCCGGCCATCCTGATTTAGGTTTTCCGTGATTTCCCTAAATCGCTCCAGGCAAATGCCGGGATGGTTCCTCTGAAAGGGCACGGCCGACTTCCTTCCCAATCCTTCCCTAATCCGATGAGACCGATGACCACGCTGTCTGGTCTCCTTCCCCAAACCAACCAACCAACCAGGAATTGGAAGACCCCTTCACCACCTAAATATTCCACTTACTATTGCCCCTGCCTTTGCCTCTGTCTTTAACGATTACTACATTTTCTCTGGTCAAGCAGTAACACTTCAGCATTAGGATGTTGTTTTAGTTTATTCTCTGTTTACTACTAAATATATCCACAACACATTTTTCAGGCAGTATCCCATTATACAAAAGGTACCTGCAATATTAAATCGTTGTCCGACACATACTTCAGGAGATGCGACCTTATAAACACTGAGATGCGTGAAAATATCACGTTCAACCACAATGATATTACACGTTAAACTTCAAATATTTAACCCATAAACTCACTTATATAACAATTACTTATATGTGGTGTGGGGTTACGGTTGCAGTGCCCATCAACGTTTTAAATGTTGTACTGTGCAGGACATCAGCATGCAAACGTTTACCGTAAGATGTCGCTTCAGTTGCAAGAGCATCAGAGTGTACGCTATTAGTACCTTCTCCCCTTCACCCCCGCCCTCCCCCTGTCTCTCTCACAAACACGATGGCTCGGTCACTGTGGCGCCTTCTTCAGTTTGCTTGGATCAGTAGTAAGATATTGAAAACTGAAACCATATGGTGTATTCAGATAAACTAAAATGCGTTATACAAGATTTGTTGCTCTTTCAGGTCACCTAAGCGTGGATGTACGATGTGATCCGCGCAACTACAGAGACATATTGCTTCTGAAATACAGTCTGTTGCCGGTCAGTCCATGTGTACTGAATCTGGTTGTCTAGAGCTTGTACACTGCCGTGCGTTCTGCAGGTGGCGACCCCTGACACCCTCAATTCGGGAGAGGTCAAGCGATTGAGAACGCTTTCAACGAAGCCTGAGAATAACCGTCGGCACAGCCCGGGCGTAAACTGGACTCGTCGTTTAAGGCAATCTGCCTTCGGCCTACTTAAGCCCAGCGTGCCTTTTCGCGAATGTGTGGGAAACCGAGCTGACCATGAGAAAATGTCACTGGCAGGATTAATACACTACTGGCCATTAAAATTGTTACATCAACAAGAAATGCAGATGATGAACGAGTATTCATTGGACAAATATATTATACTAGAATTGACATGTGATTATATTTTCACGCAAATTGGCTGCATAGATCCTGAGAAATCAGTACCCAGAACAACGACCTCTGGCCGTAATAACGACCTTGATACGCCTGGGCATTGAGTCAAATAGAGCTTGGATAGCGTGTGCAGGTACAGCCGCCCACGCAGCTTCAACACGATACCTCAGTTCATCAAGAGTAGTTCAAAATGGTGCAAATGGCTCTGAGCACTACGGGACTCAACATCGTAGGTCATAAGTCCCCTAGAACGTAGAACTACTTAAACCTAACTAACCTAAGGCCATCACACACACCCATGCCCGAGGCAGGATTCGAACCTGCGACCGTAGCAGTCCAGCGGTTCCGGACTGCAGCGCCAGAACCGCTAGACCACCGCGGCCGGCTCAAGAGTAGTGACTGGCGTACTGTGACGAGCCAGTTGCTCGGCCATCATTGACCAGACGTTTTCAATTGGTGAGAGATCTGGAGAATGTGCTGGCAAGGGCAAAATCGAATATTTCCTGTACCCAGAAAGGCCCGCACAGGACCTGCAAAATGCGGTCGTGTATTATCGTGCACAAATGTAGGGTTTCGCAGGGATTGAATGAAGGGTAGAGTCACGGGTCGTAACTCATCTTAAATGTAACATCCACTGTTTAAAGTGCCGTGAACGCGAACAAGAGGTCACCGAGACGTGTTACCAATGGCACCCCATCCCATCACGCGGGGTGATACGCCACTACGGCGATGGCGAATACACGCTTCCAATGTGCGTTCACCGCGATGTCGCCAAACACGGATGCGACCATCATGATGCTGTAAACACAACCTGGATTAATCCGAAAAAATGACGTTTTGCCATTCGTGCACCCAGATTCGTCGTTGAGTACAGCACCGCAGGCGCTCCTGTCTGTGATGCAGCGTCACGGGTAACCGCAGACACGGTCTTCGAGTTGATAATCCATCATGTTGCAAACGTCGTCGAACTGTTCGTGCAGATGGTTGTTGTCTTGCGAACGTCCTCATCTGTTGACTCAGGGATCGAGACGTGGCTGCACGATCCGTTACAGCCATGCGGATAAGGTGCCTGTCACCTCGACTGCTAGTGATACGAAGCCATTGGGATCCAGCACGGCGTTCCGTATTACCCTCCTGAACCCGCCGATTCCATATTCTGCGAACAGTCATTGGATCTCGACCAACGCGAGCAGCAATGTCGCGATAAGATAAACCGCAATCGCGATAGGCTACAATCCGACCTTGATCAAAGTCGGAAACGTGATGGTACGCATTTCTCGTCCTTACACGAGGCATCACAACAACGTTTCAGCAGGCAACGCCGGTCAACTGCTCTTTGTGTATGAGAAATCTGTTGGAAACTTTCCTCATGTCAGAACTTTGTAGGTGTCGCCACCAGCGCCAACCTTGTGTGAATGCTCTGAAAAGCTAATCACTTGCATATCACAACATCTTCTTCTTGTCGGTTAGATTTCGCGTCTGTAGCACGTCATCTTCGTGGTGTAGCAATTTTAATGGCAAGTAGTGTAATTAGCGGCTAAAGATCGGACAATACAGCACGAATATATTGTCTCAGCCGACATGCTAAAGCGGTGACAGTCCGTGTCATAACGAACCCCTTCTCAAATTCAAAATTGAGTGAAGTTTTCTGCATGATCTGTGACGCAATATTTTATCTCAAGCGGAAACAGAGTTGCATTACATGCATCAGCCTACATAGTCTATTAACTGATTTCGCTCAAAACCTATATCTTTTTCTCGTTGCTCTCTTTGTTTATGGCGTGTCAAAAGCATATCAAGAAAGCACTGTTAAATCATCAAAATATAGCATTTAGGGGAACAAAAGACTGTCTCCGTAAACAGCAACACAAGATTGACCATGTTTCAACATAACTGCCATCCAAAGTGACCGCTGTCGTTGCAAGACAGCGTATTTTATATTACTGCATCGAAAATCGATGTATCTTGTTATTTTAGCTAAACGGTAACAGCTTCCTTGACAGCATCGGCGTCGTGGAATCTCTTGCTAGTAAGCTCTCAGTAGCAACAACCTTATGTCAGCCAAGTCTATGCGATTCCGTTGATAAAATACGAATTCATGACGGAGACGTGATTTTTTTTCCGGAAGATGGTCTCCCCTATATGACTGTTGTTGTTGTTGTTGTTGTTGTGGTCTTCAGTCCTGAGACTGGTTTGATGCAGCTCTCCATGCTACTCTATCCCGTGCAAGCTTCTTCATCTCCCAGTACCTATTTCAACCTACATCCTTCTGAATCTGCTTAGTGTATTCATCTCTTGGTCTCCCCCTATGATTTTTACCCTCCACGCTGCCCTCCAACATTAAATTGGTGATCCCTTGATGCTTCAGAACATGTCCTACCAACCGATCCCTTCTTCTGGTCAAGTTGTGCCACAAACTTCTCTTCTCCCCAATCCTATTCAATACTTCCTCATTAGTTATGTGATCTGCCCATCTAATCTTCAGCATTCCTCTGTAGCACCACATTTCAAAAGCTTCTATTCTCTTCTTGTCCAAACTATTTACCGTCCATGTTTCACTTCCATACATGGCTACACTCCATACAAATACTTTCAGAAATGACTTGCTGACACTTAAATCTATACTCGATGTTAACAAATTTCTCTTCTTCAGAAACGCTTTCCTTGTCATTGCCAGTCTACATTTTATATCCTCTCTACTTCGACCATCATCAGTTATTTTGCTCCCCAAATAGCAAAACTCCTTTACTACTTTAAGTGTCTCATTTCGTAATCTAATACCCTCAGCATCACCCGACTTAATTCGACTACATTCCATTATCCTCGTTTTATCCTATACCCTATATAACTACCAAATAAACAAATAAATAAAAGGCGGCTCACTTTCCGACAGTAGATTCCACTACGGCAGACGACACCGCTCTTCAGGAAAATACGAGAGTGAAACCTGGCATCGCACTGAAAACTAAACGTGGTCTTGAAACCTTAACTTTAATGTTTAACTATATGCTGAAACAACTTATTATCTGCTTTCTGGCCAATTTTCGGTCAAGTCCATGTGAAAACGCAATCTCATTCAAGGAAATACCCTGATACAGCAATTAAACTTTGGCAAACGCAATATAACATCTGTTCACGTGTTTCAGAAGGAAATAGGTTAGTGAATATTAGCAAGGGGATCTGCAAAACTAATACACTGACGGAAAAAAAACCAACACCAAGAACGAGTTGTGCGACATAAACGAAAGTTGGAGGGAGTGTTTCAACATCTGAAAAATGGTGTCTCTTCAAATCTTCAGATGACTCCAGCTGCATTAGAGTGGTGTTAGCAGCGTCAGTATGTGCATGCAAAACACGTTTGCCTTAAATGCACGCTGTAACGGTCATGAGCGTAAGTTACCTTTGAGACTGGATGTGATTTCATGTTGGGCAAGAATGCCTTTAACACGACAGAACGGTATTACCAGCGTCACACTGAGTTTGAACGAGGTCGTGTAACAGGGCTACACAAACCTGGGTGTTCCTTCTACATTTACATCTACATTTGTACTCCGCAAGCCACCCAACGGTGTGTGGCGGAGGGCACTTTACGTGCCACTGTCATTACCTCCCTTTCCTGTTCCAGTCGCGTATGGTTCGCGGGAAGAACGACTGTGTGAAAGCCTCCGTGCGCGCTCTAATCTCTCTAATTTTACATTCGTGATCTCCTCGGGAGGTATAAGTAGGGGGAAGCAATATAGTCGATACCTCATCCAGAAACGCACCCTCTCGAAACCTGGACAGCAAGCTACACCGCGATGCAGAGCGCCTCTCTTGCAGAGTCCGCCACTTGAGTTTGCTAAACATCTCCGTAACGCTATCACGGTTACCAAATAACCCTGTGACGAAACGCGCCGCTCTTCTTTGGATCTTCTCTATCTCCTCCGTGAACCCGATCTGGTACGGATCCCACACTGATGCGCAATATTCAAGTATAGGTCGAACGAGTGTTTTGTAAGCCACCTCCTTTGTTGATGGACTACATTTTCTAAGGTCTCTCCCAATGAATCTCAACCTGGTACCCGCCTTACCAACAATTAATTTTATATGATCATTACACTTTAAATCGTTCCGCACGCATACTCCCAGATATTTTACAGAAGTAACTGCTACCAGTGTTTGTTCTGCTATCATATAATCATACAATAAAGGATCCTTATTTCTATGTATTCGCAATACATTACATTTGTCTATGTTAAGGGTCAGTTGCCACTCCCTGCACCAAGTGCCTATCCGCTGCAGATCTTCCTGCATTTCGCTACAATTTTCTAATGCTGCAACTTCTCTGTATATTACAGCATCATCCGCGAAAAGCCGCATGGAACTTCCGACACTATCTACTAGGTCATTTATATATATTGTGAAAAGCAATGGTCCCATAACACTCCCCTGTGGCACGCCAGAGGTTACTTTAACGTCTGTAGACGTCTCTCCATTGATAACAACATGCTGTGTTCTGTTTGCTAATAACTCTTCAATCCAGCCACACAGCTGGTCTGATATTCCGAAGGCTCTTACTTTGTTTATCTGACGACAGTGCGGAATTGTATCGAACGCCTTCCGGAAGTCAAGGAAAATAGCATCTACCTGGGAGCCTGTATCTAATATTTTCTGGGTCTCATGAACAAATAAAGCGAGTTGGGTCTCACACGATCGCTGTTTCCGGAATCCATGTTGATTCCTACATAGTAGATTCTGGGTTTCCAAAAACGACATGATACTCGAGCAAAAAACATGTTCTAAAATTCTACAACAGATCGACGTCAGAGATATAGGTCTATAGTTTTGCGCATCTGCTCGACGACCCTTCTTGAAGACTAGGACTACCTGTGCTCCTTTCCAATCATTTGGAACCTTCCGTTCCTCTAGAGACTTGCGGTACACGGCTGTTAGAAGGGGGGCAAGTTCTTTCGCGTACTCTGTGTAGAATCGAATTGGTATCCCGTCTGCCATACTGCAGAAACGCTTGGCAGAAGTGTAGCCACTGTACCTGATTACTGGCAGCGGTGCTAACGAGAATGCACGTTTGTGCTTGTATTTCACGTTCTGGCGGTTACACCGGTTATTAACGTACCAGCATTTTACATTGCAGTGGCTTATCTGCGTTTTCACTGAAGTCTGATCCTGCAGTGTTAATCAGTTAAATCTATTATCTAGACAAACGTATTTCCGAAATTTCTTTACTCTACGTGAATTATTTTTTTAGTGCTGCGATGTTTTCCCGTCAATCTACTCTGTAGGAATCAGCATGGGTTTCGAAAAAGAAGGTCATGTGAAACCCAGCTCGCGCTATTCGTCCACGAGACTCAGAGGGCCATAGACACGGGTTCACAGGTAGATGCCGTGTTTCTTGACTTCCGCAAGGCGTTCAATACAGTTCCCCACAGTCGTTTAATGAACAAAGTAAGAGCATATGGACTATCAGACCAATTGTGTGATTGGATTGAGGAGTTCCTAGATAACAGAACGCAGCATGTTATTCTCAATGGAGAGAAGTCTTCCGAAGTAAGAGTGATTTCAGGTGTGACGCAGCGGAGTGTCATAGGACCGTTGCTGTTCACAATATACATAAATGACCTGGTGGATGACATCGGAAGTTCACTGAGGCTTTTTGCAGATGATGCTGTGGTGTATCTAGAGGTTGTAACAATGGAAAATTGTACTGAAATGCAGGAGGATCTGCAGAGAATTGACGCATGGTGCAGGGAATGGCAATTGAATCTCAATGTAGACAAGTGTAATGTGCTGCGAATACACAGAAAGATAGATCCTTTATCATTTAGCTACAATATGGGAGGTCAGCAACTGGAAGCAGTTACGTCCATAAATTACCTAGGAGTAGGCATTAGGAGTGATTTAAAATGGAATGATCATATAATGTTGATCGTCGGTGAAGCAGATGCCAGACTGAGATTCATTGGAAGAATCCTAAGGAAATGCAATCCGAAAACAAAGGAAGTAGGTTACAGTACGCTTGTTCGCCCACTGCTTGAATACTGCTCAGCAGTGTGGGATCCGTACCAGATAGGGTTGATAGAAGATATAGAGAAGATCCAACGGAGAGCAGCGCGCTTCGTTACAGGATCATTTAGTAATCGCGAAAGCGTTACGGAGATGATAGATAAACTCCAGTGGAAGACTCTGCAGGAGAGACGCTCAGTAGCTCGGTACGGGCTTTTGTCAAAGTTTCGAGAACATACCTTCACCGAAGAGTCAAGCAGTATATTGCTCCCTCCTACGTATATCTCGCGAAGAGACCATGAGGATAAAATCAGAGAGATTAGAGCCCACACAGAGGCATACCGACAATCCTTCTTTCCACGAACAATACGAGACTGGAATAGAAGGGAGAACCGATAGAGGTACTCAAGGTACCCTCCGCCACACACCGTCAGGTGGCTTGCGGAGTATGGATGTAGATGTAGAATGCAAATATGTGGTGTAAAGGGATTCTCATTGGCAAACAGTCGTGCAATGGATAGGTGCATGCTAATTATGACATCTGAACTTCGATTGAAATCTGGTATTACACCTCCGAAAACATTAATTTCTGAGTTCTAGTGATTTTCATCGAACTTATTAAGAGAAGTGATCTGAAGAAGGAGTTTCCAGTAGAACGTTTGTCAAAAAACTGCGACACGAATACAGTATTCCCCGGTAAGGTGGAAGATTACGTAATATGTGGTAATAATATGTGGCTCTATGAAGCGAGTGCATTGTTTGATTATGGAGAGCCGTTAAATGGGACAAAGAGTCAATATGTGGCTCTATGAAGCGAGTGCATTGTTTGATTATGGAGAGCCGTTAAATGGGACAAAGAGTCAATATGAACAGTGCTTGCCTTAAACTCGCTAACGCACGTGGTTCGAAGAACAAACATAGGGAGTTTCAACGTATTAAATTGACGAATGCGGATAATATTTCAAATTTAATATAATGTTCACTATTTGAAATGCATAATAGCCAGCCAGCTTTTCACAGGCGACTGCAAGCAATCTTAAGTATTACACAAAGGGGTACAATACTGCAAGGTTTTACAATACAAACTTTATTTAAGCAGTTTGCTCGCGTCTGATTTACTGAGAGAGGGATTAATTCCACGAATTCACAAAAGTGAATGAAATATGGCTGGATATCACTGTCCACGAGCGCTTGCGAGTATGAAATGATAACAAAGGAGAGCTAAAATCCATTGTAATTTGAATAAGCGAACCTTACGGAAATTTGCTCTCGCTAGCCATCACCTCAAATGCAAATGCGCCCATGTGAATGCACTCGGATTCCTCCGTAAGTGTTGCTTAAGCCACGAGTATAAGGCAACAGGTATAATGCAGACCGTAGCCAGCGTCCATTACCTCACAGTAGGTATGAACGGAATAAAATTCGGCGTCAAAATGGAACTTTCAACTGATCATGTTTCCATACAACCGAAATTCCATGACCACTAGCCAAAGTCTTTGACCTATGATGATTGACATGTAATGTACAGAATGAAATAGGAGGAACGTCCAGTATTTAGGGATATGACAGGAACGATCATTCGAAGCAAAAAAAGTCTGTTAAACATGGACTCTGAAGTGCATACCTTTAGAGCTAAAAGCAGTTTTCCATATTCGATACTGTGAAACAGATCTCTTCTACTGCAACGCCTTAGCGTTCCATATTTTTGGTAACGTGTAGTACGGATGAAAACAAGCGAAAACTGTCAAGTAAAACTGGGATCAACAATGCATACCTTTAGAGCTATGGGCACTTGTTCAATAGATCACATGTGTTAGAGTAATAAAGATGTGCTCGTAGCTGTTAATGTATTCACTTCCATGTTTAGCAGACACGTTTGCTTCGAATAATCGTTCCTGGTATATTCTCTGATTGCGGACCATTCCTCCTGCTACTTCCTGTATAGTACAGTATTTCTCACAAGATCTTGAGGATATACCATATAATTTGCACAAGTATATTCCCTATTTTCATTTGTCACTGAATTGTATACGAATGTGGCTGAATTTCAAAAGGAACGTAAAGGGCTGTAGACTTCAAGTATATCCATTTCACGTATGCTGCGCAAGCTAAGACTGACGGATGCTAGAAACGGTTTCACGACAAGAACAGCGGATTGAAAATAGCACGAATACTGGCGAAAACTAATACCAGACGTGTTTTAGACGCCAGTATCGATTCCACCAGAGACACTGAATGAGACAGCCGGTGTGACCTCGCGGTGCTGTAATAGACACTAGAATAGTCTGAGCCGCCCCCCCCCCCCGGCACCCCTTCCTGCACGGCCCTTGTTTTCCAGACTTAATTGGCGTGAGCTCCACTGGAAGCTCCTGCGACTCTCAACACGAAAACGCCGTGTTAGTTGGTGATGCTCCATCCGGCCTTCGTGTTCAATTTAAGCTCCGTAATAAGAGAAGAAACCCAATAAGCCTTACTCGTCGTCCACGAAGGAAACATTCATTAACTCGCTCGCCTCTGGTCAATGACAAATGACACCCCGGCGGATTCATTACGCATCCAAAAATAAGACGCGTGGCGTGTCAGCGTTTCTGTTCGGACAACATCGGTATTGTTTCCAGCAACAGCGGGGGGCGTTGACTGTCAAGGTTTTAAGGACAAACGCGATGTGAAACGCTCAAAACGCGCTCTGCACCACCTTCTCCCTCAGTCTAAAACGTTTCGAGATTAGTAAAAAAAAAAAAAAAAAAAAAAAAGAGAGAGAGAGAGAGAGAAAAGTTAAGATGAAACTTCTTGGCAGATTAAAACTGTATACCTTGCGGGACTCGAACACGGGACCCTTCCAAAGCTCGGCACCGACCTGTCCTCACAGCTTTACTTCCACCGGTGCCTCTTCTCCTACCTTCCAAACTTCACAGTTCTCCTGTGAAACCTGCAGGACTATCACTACTAGAAGAGAGGATGTGGCGGAGATATGGCTTAGCCAAAGCCTGGAAGATGTTTCCAGAATGAATTTTTCGCTCTGCAGCGGAGTGTGCGCTGATGTAATGTAAAACTTCCTGGAAGATTAGAACTGTGTGACGGTCCGGGACTTCAAAAAAATGGCTCTGAGCACTATGGGACTTAACTAAAATGGTTCAAATGGTTCTGAGCACTATGGGACTCAACATCTTAGGTCATAAGTCCCCTAGAACTTAGAACTCTTAAACCTAACTAACCTAAGGACATCACACACACCCATGCCCGAGGCAGGATTCGAACCTGCGACCGTAGCGGTCGCGCGGCTCCAGACTGTAGCGCCTACAACCGCTCGGCCACTTCGGCCGGCCCGAGACTTCAACCCGGAGCCTTTGCCTTAGTGTTTTTAATGCTTCATCTGTTCTTCAAAGTATCCTCCCGCTTTAGTACAAAGCACGGAACATCCATAGATCCGTGTGAAACAGAGTAGTTTTTGTTTGGTGTGCTTTTCATCTTGTGCCTCACATTGCCAACTTCTCCGCTCTTGAGGAGCCTTAAGAGACCCATTCTCCACTTCGTCGTTTTGTTGTAGGTTCGTTAACGCCAAGTCTCTTCACCAGTGCCGGCCGCGGTGGCCGTGCGGTTCTGGCGCTGCAGTCCGGAACCGCGGGGCTGCTAACGTCGCAGGTTCGAATCCTGCCTTGGGCATGGGTGTGTGTGATGTCCTTAGGTTAGTTAGGTTTCAGTATTTCTAAGTTCTAGGGGACTTATGACCTCAGATGTTGAGTCCCATAGTGCTCAGAGCCATTTGAACCATTTTTCTTCACCAGTGATGATTTTTCCCTGAAAATAATTGTCTGTGTTTTGCCAGGTATCCACGTGCTGTTGTTTTTGTTTGGAGTCAAGGTGTGTCGGACAAACTTTGCACGCGTATTTCTCGTCTTCAAAACTTTCTAGAGAATACTTGAATACTTGATACAGAGATACGTGAAACGTGGGACTTTTGGAAAGCAGGAAAGGTGTGGAAGGGGCCTAATCAGTTAACGTTGGTTGCACAGAGAACACATACACTTTATTTTCAAAAAACCAAACTCTCAACAATGCTTTTTAAAGGATTTTACTACACTGGTGGCTGAAAGCCTTATTAGGAGAAATGCAGGTTATTGTCGGCTGAAGGCCACAAGCAATGTTACACACAATCAGCGGCTGAAGGCCTAATTAAGAAGGTTGAAAATTATTCGTGAGCTGAAGGCCACAAGCAATTTCAGAATACAGAAGGGCTGAAGGCCTGAATTACAAATAAGGTGGACAGTTGTACTCTAAAAATACCAAAACCTTTTTAAAACAATCTTAACGAACTGTAACAGGATATAGTGATGGCTGCAGGCCTTAGTAAGAGATATTGAAAATGCTTTGTCTGCTGAAAGCCTCAAGCAGTGTTACAAACAATTAATGGCTGTAGACCGGAATTACATGTGGGGAAGGCAATAACATGTCCAAACATTAGGGTAAATCGGAAAAAGTTATGACAACTTGTCCGAATAAGATGGAGTGAACCACAGACAGTGCTCCCTGGAGTGACCTGAGGAAGGTGACCACAGCTGTGTAAGTGGCGAGACAGGCAGCCAAGAGTTGCATTCACGTAACAGGGTGGCAACTCACACTAGGGGTAGCTTAAGCTCCGACCGACCGACTAACCAATCAGCCTAACGTCCGATCACCGGTACAACGATGGAATTTTTTTAGGCAAGAGCGAAGAGACGAACAGCTCTACGTCTTCAGAAAAACACACAAGGCCGAAGGAAACACTAAAACCAAGGTAGACCACCCAAAAACATATGCACAATACAATTAAAGAGACTGCGAACTACACGCCATGTCGTACAGCATCGACGAGGAAAGGTACAATGCCAGAAAAGTACGCTAACCTCCAGGGCAGGTATCTGGGGCGTTAGCGGTCACAAGGCAGAAAATACCGCTGGTTGCACTTCACTAATAACAATAATACTAAATCCAAACTAACATCAAGGAGTAGAAGGCGGCTAATAGCTTCCGCCAACCTGACAGACTCCACTTGTTGCGGTTGGCCTCACCGACCCTGGGAACAGCAACAGCAAACAACAGCGAGATCTCAAACAGTGGAGGTTTCAGTACTGGACACGGTTCACTCAACTTCAAACGTCCTGGGTTCGGTCGTCGGCTACAGCCCCTCGATCCGACAATCCCCGCACGCCGCCAGTGGTCCCGGCCTGCCCTTCTACTGCGGAACTCCTCGCTATTCCGTCCGAAGCCCGAACTGCCTGACACACATGACGACCCCGAAATACTAGCCGTGGCACCAAGGATACTACCAAAGTACTGGCTATCGTTAATCGCTGCTGCTGCCACTAGCGGACAAACAATACTAGCAACTCAGTGGTACCATTAACACAAGAAGGACGCCACTACCGCTATTACATGACGTCAACTTAAGAACGGCAAAAACGCGAGCCGCACACGGCTCAATACTACTCCATTTCGATTTGTGACACAACAAATTGCACACACTATGGTCGTACGGCCACCACTTAACTCTGCCTGCTCATAACTGACTGCCCGAAAGCGTACCTGTTGTTAAATGGAGCTGTCACCAGAACTACTGCGCTGACGTCGGTTACATATCAGGAACTTTGTAACGTCCCCTTAGAAGAATTGTATACGAGACTGTGCTTAAACTGACACAATATTTTTAGCGCAACGCAATCTGACTTTCAAAAATCCCTACAAAAGAATGGTCCTGACTAACATTAACCTATACGTTTCACAAATCACTTACCTCACCAAAAATCTGCCTTACTCGAACTACTGCAATACAGCGAGCGCCACTACTGCCAGCTAAATAGAAGATTCAAACTACGGAAGGCACTAACTACTGATAGGGATAGGTAGCAAATGAAAGATTTTAATGGAGAACAAACAATGTATTTACCTTAATATCATCACAAGTCATAATATATGTAATTTCAGAACTCCGCCATCTCTCTCCTCACATCCACCACTGCTGGCGGCTCACCTCTAACTGCGCAACGCTACGCGCTGTTCACGTCCAGCTGCCCAACACTACAATGGCAGACAACAATGCAAACTAGCCACAGACTGCACACAGCACAGCCAGTGATTTTCATACAGAGAGCGCTACGTGGCGGCGGCGTTACCAATATAAGAACCTAAACAGCCTACTTACAACTTCTTGGACACACGGTGTACATATCTAGGAACGTTTGTGGGCCTACATTCAAGTTGGGCAGGGAATAAAAGAATAAGTCTTGTGAAACAAACGAACAGATTCCTGTGAAAGACATTCTGTTCGAAATCGTTGATGCAGCTATTGCATTAAAATCTAGTGATGGGTAACATTTGGCACCCGTTTGCATTCTAATATGCTTGGATCTTCCTTGGCAGGCATTCCACATTGCGGTCGAGACATTGCTTCTCACGTTACTACAGTTCTTCGACACTGGCCGTCCTAATGTTGTGACCGTGGTTCTGAGACTTCGATTTCTTATATGGAAACCATTAAACACCGAGAGCTATAGAAAGTATCTGCGTCTTCAAGGTTTGGAAAAAAATATGGAATGCATGCTTGATCATCAGTGCAGACGCTAAATAGTGTACAGCCAACGGCCTTGCAGCAATGGTAACAATGGTTCCCGTCAGATCACCGAAGATGTCGGGCTTATCTAGCAACTGGATGGGCAACGTCTGGGCATGCAGAGTGCTACTGGTATTTGGGGTGCACTCAGCCCTTGTGGGACCATTTGAGAAGTTACTTGACTGAGATGTAGCTGCACCGATCACGAAAACTAACAACGGCCAGGAGAGTGGTGTGCTGACCCCGTGCCCCTCGGTATTTGCATCATGTGATGCCTAAGAGCTGAGGTTGACGCGGCGGCCAGTCGGTAACATTGGGCCTTCGTGACCTGTTCGGACGATGTTTGTTCGTTTGTTTTAGCTAGTCTACAGGTTGTGCTTTTGTGTTGGAACACGAACGGCATCTGTGCAATGTCCTCGATATGTTGGTCAGAGCAGTGTTCTGTGTAGTTGCGAGTGAATTATTTTGAAGTTAAGTGACTTCGAATGTGGGCAAATTGTTGGTGCTCTTATGGCGGAAGCTTTCGTAACCAAGGTAGCCGAAGTGTTTGGTATTTCACGAGGCACCTTGTCAAAGATTTATGCCGCATATCGTGAAATCGGAAAAACATCATCCGCTAAGTCACAATACGGAGGAAAGTGTGTTGAATAATCGTGACGGACAGTTATTCAAGAGGAATGTGACGGAAGCTGCCAAAGTCACAGCAGGACTGAATGTTGCACCCGCGAACCCTGTCAGCATCAAAACAACGTGAAGAAAGTTCCGTAAGCAGGAATAAGAGAGTGAACTGGAATTCCAAAGCCACTGACTAGGACGCAAATACTCGTAATAGGGAAATGTTGTGTCTAAGCCATAAATCCCAGACTATGGTGCAATGGAAGAACATCTTTTGGTTGGATGAGTCTTGTTTCATACTGTTCGCAGCTTCTGATAGAGTTTACGTCCGATGAGTGAAATACGGCGGAGGATCGGTGACGATTTGGCTAGCCATATCTTGGTATTTCGTGGGCCCTATGGTTACTCAGCAAGGTCACATTACTAGCAACAATTGCGTGACCATTTTGGCCGACCAGGTTCATCCCATGGTACAGCGTCTGTCCCGAAATGGTGACTCTGTGTTCCAAATTGACAGCGCCACACAACTCGCGTGGTGCAGGACTGCTTTTGTGAGCGAGAGAATGAACTGTTGCATCTCCCCTGACCACCACAACCATCAGATCTCAATACTATCACCGTTACATGAAGTAGCCACTGTTTACTCCTAATAATGGCACAGGGCAATTCACATAAACATGAACTACTTCAGGGGGTCATAGTTTCCCTCCGGAAGCTCGTCGAAAAGGGAAAGTTATTTTAATGATCTCAGTACCTCTGGAAGAATCAGAAGTACTGGCCGTTGTTGGCATGTTGACTACTGTTTCTGCGCATGTCCTTTGTTCCGCATAATGCCACGCTTGCTCGGCTCGTGTTACTTCATTCATAGCCGCGTCGGTCGGGATTTGTGAAGACTATGAGAGTGACAATTACGAGCAAATTAGTGCTTCGTTCGCAGTACTTAGCTGTCAGAAACATGCAGTACATACTTTGAGAACGTGTTTTTGTTTAGAAGACGTATTGGAAGACAGAATCATAGGTTACAACATAATGAACATTCTGGAGGGAATTCAGTGTGTGCGATGTTCCAACAAAGCAGTAATGTAAACGATAAAAAGGAAGCTGGAGACAACTAGTGTACTAAACAGTGAAGTGGTAAACGTAGACCGTCACTGAGTGCAGAGGTTATAGATAATGGAACGAAGACGCTTGGAGAACTTGTAATCGTTGCTTCGATCGAGCAAGTAGACAGGCATTTCATGTGGCTCATACCAGAGAGCTTCAAGAAATCGGCATTTCAGGCATACAGATTGCACAAGATGCAGGCATTGAAAGAAACAAATCATGAGTAAAGAATACATTACTGTCAATGGTTGCAGGGGTTTCTTGTTCAACGTCCAGACATTCTCTCCACAACATGGTTTACAGATGAAGCATGGTTCCATCTGTCAGGTAACATCAACACACAAAGCAGCAAACCCCCGTATCATCCGCGAAACACCACGGCACGATGGAAAGGGTGGAGTGTGGTGCGCGGTGTCAGCTTTCAGGACTGTTGGCTCCATTTCCTTTGATACGCCTGTAGACACTACATTTCATACGGGCATCTCCAGTACACTTGTGGAGTTGCTGGATGACGTCGAAGGTACGGAAGTTCATTTCTTTTCAACAAGATGGAGCAACATCTCACACGTCTAAGGCTTCCAAACAACTTGTAATAAGTTTCTTTGGTGATCGAATAATCTCAAAAAAATTGCAGACGCTCTCTGATCGCCTGACCTAACCACGCTGGATTTTTCTTGTGTAGATATCTTGAAAGCCGAGTGTACAGGAATAGACCACAGACAACTGTAGAACTCCATGAGACCATTACACACGAAGTAAGCAACATTGGCGATGATACACTTCACAGTGCGTCGCAAAATTTGGTAAAACGAGTACAGTTGTGCATCGGTGCTAGTGGAGGACACTTCCAACATTTGCCGTGAAGACACTGTATGTATGTGCGTACGTATGTATGTGTGTATGTATTCTCCCAATTGCGTATTAATGCCTCACAAAATTGCAAATGTCTCTCTTTACTGGTTCATATATTGTGACTCATCCAGAAAACAACATCAAAAAAAGTTTTGCATCACCCCAGTTCCGAACACTGCTGAATATATACGTTGACTGTGGATATTGTACGACAGACACAGTCCCTTTAACTGTTCAGAGATGTCTATACACCCGTCAGAGATTTAAACAACCATGCATGAGCAGCGCCTATTAAACGGAGGGGTCCAACAGCCGATCAGTTCCAGTCATTCCACCAGGAAGAAGGTACACGGCTCATACTGTCTGTCGTTAAACCGTGCCTAGACGGTCAATACCGCAATTCGATCGAGTCCGCATTGTTACTTTGTGTCAGGAAGGGCTCTCAACAAGGGAAGAGTCCAGGCCTCTCGGCGTGAACCAAAGCGATTCTGTTCGGACATAGAGAAGATGCAGACAGACAGGAACTGTTCTTGACAAGCCTCGCTCAGGTCGCCCAAGGACTGCTACTGCAGTGGATGACCGCTGCCTACGGATTATGGCTCGGAGGAATACTGACAATAACGTCACGATGTTGAATAATGCTTTTCGTGCAGCACAGGACGTCGTGTTAAGACTCAAACTGTGCGCAATGAGCTTCATGATGCGCAACTTCACTCCCGACGTCCATGGGTAGGTACATCCATGCAACCACGACACCATGCAGTGCAGTACAGATGGGCCCAACAACATGCCGAATTGAGCGCTTAGGATTGGCATCACGTTCTCTTCACCGATGACTGACTGTGCATATGACTTCAACCAGACAAACGTCGGAGACGTGTTTGGAGGCAACCCGGTCAGGCTGAAAGCTTTAGGCATACAGTCCAGCGAGTGCAGTTTGGTGGAGGTTCTCTGGTGTTTTGGGGTGGCATTATGTGGGGTCATGGAAGGCGGCGTAACGGCTGTACGATAGGTGAATGCCACCCTACGACCGATAGTGCAACAATATCGACAGCGTATTGGCTTGATATTCGTCTCTATGTCCGACAATTCCCGGCCGCATCACACACATCTTGTGAATGGCTTTCTTCAGGAAAACGACATCGCTCGACTAGAGTGGCCAGCAAGCTCTCCATACATGAACCCTATCGCACATTCCTGGGACAGATTGATAAGGGCTATTTATGGACGATGTGACCTGCCGAATCGCCATTGAGGAGTGGGACAATCTGTACCAACAGTGCCTTGATGAAATTATTGATAGAATGCCACGATAAATACAGGCGCGCATCAATGCAAGAGGACGTGCTACTGGGTATTAGAGGTGCCAGTGTATACAGCAATCTGGATTACTACCTCTCAAGGTCTCGATGTATGGTGGTACAGCATGCAATGTATGGTTTTCATGACCAACAAAAAGGGCGGAAATGATCTTTATGTTCATCTCTATTCCAATTTTCTGTACAGGTTCCGGAACTACCGGAACAGATGTGATGCAAAATTTTTTTATATGTGTGTATAATTCCCTTGAAAACCATACTGAACCTGTATTTACAATTCCGACACTGCTAGGAGCTGGTTCGAACGCCTATGATTTTCTTACATTGTGTTAGAGATGCTAATGTGTTGCGTTTTTGGTGTTTCCATTTTTTTTCCACGGCCTGACAGTATGTGGCGGATGGTAGTTCTGGTACTATCATCTGATGCCCCTCCCATGTTCTACGCGAGGAAAGAATGGTAGTCAGTAAATCATCGTCTTCTTCTTATTATTTCTTCCTAGACTTTGTCCGTATCTTCACGAGATCGGGAAGTTAATTTTCGGATCTGGCACTTTCAGTGATTGCTTCCCCCCTCCCACCTCCATGGGATGGGATTTGAGCACCCTAACTGTCTGCATCTAATGTTACCCCATGTGAAAGTGTGCCGATGTTTTCTCAAGATGTGCATATCGTGCGAGTGGGGCGGGACTTTGCCGGTGTTCACCTAGTAGGGCGCAGGAAACACCATAAAAACCACGTCCAAGCTGACCAGCATATCGGCCCTTGTCGTCAGTCCACTGGGAGTGTTCGAGTTGGGTCCACAGCGCTTCCCCAAGTATATGGAATCAGAGTGATAATGCAAGAGGCTATCAGGGCAAGTCGTTGGTACAGCTCGGCATCAGCTCTAATTTCTCAAACTATCTCGTTGTGGTCATTTCGAAAGCATGTTGAGATTTATTTGGGAAACCAGTTAACCTACACCTTTCAAGTAACAGTGTGAACAGTAATAAAAATAAATTGGAATTAGGAGGAATGTGTAATCAGGTGAATGGAGAGGAGTTGGAACAAGAGTGATGGGCTTGAAGAATTAACAAAAGATCTAGACTTCGACCTACCGGAAATTGTGAAGATATCACTAGAATGACTAAGTAATTGTATATCTGAAGAAAACATAGCGAACAAAAATGTAGGGTAATCCTCTATCATTGGATGTCAAATGGAACATAATGATCCCCTTTTCCAATAGCAGAAAGAGATTCTGCATAAGAAACAAACAACCGGGGTAGTTCTGAACCGACACTCCCATTTTAGCCTAACAAACTTATTGAAAAGATTAGGCTTATGTTCCTGTAGAAAACGAGATGACTAGAGATATAAAACTAGTTCTTCTTGTAATAACATATTCGTAGAGAGATTTAGAGGCATCACGTAAAACAATGAAAGTGCTACTAGTCCTTAGTGTGTTCACGACCTTACCACCATACTCGGTCAGGCTGGAAAAAGGTTTTTTCTTTTTTTCTTCGGATAAACCACCGGTAAGAAGGTCCAGATCAACTTGCTCGTTCCCCATTTCCCGTAATAACCATATCTAGCGCTCTTCTCACATTTCCATCGACATCTGGCCACTAAAAGTCACTATACACTGTGTTGAAAAAAGCCATTGGATACCTTCAATGCCGTCCGGGATGGCCCAGCGGTTCTAGGCGCATCATGTTCTTATGGCTCCTCATAAAATCTGAAAACATGTTTAAAGTTGAAGCACCCAACAGTACTTCGGCAATATTGTGAGTCAAGAAGTCCATCAATATCGCAATAACTGATGAATCGTCTTCTGTAATTCAAGAAAACCTCAAGAATCATCCTCACCGATCTCTGTTTCCTCTTCAGACGAATCACACAAATATATGAAATCTTAAGTGGCCCTCAATCTGTTTACAGCCTGTCATTGTCATTTGGTTCCCAACCAGATCCTGAGTTACTGTCTTTTGACATAACCTCACTTCCAACTGAGTTTGATTCGCAACAACACAAAAGTAATACTATAAAGCGGAACAGATTAAATAAAATTTTGAATTTCTTGTACTACATACAAAGAACTTCTATAAATTTTTTAAATGACTTATTCGCTTTTAGCTGTTACTGTCGCGTCTGGCCCATTCGTCTTATATAGGGTGTCCAGTAAGCTGTTTTCTCCGATAACTAGACAACAGTTCAAGAAAATCATGTTAATGGAGTTCATTGCAGTAAATTGAATTGACAAGCCGGACCATGTGGCCGAGTGGTTCTAGTCGCTACAGTCTGGAACAGCGCTACCGCTACGGTCGCAGGTTCGAATCCTGCCTCGAGAAGGGGTGTGTGTGATGTCCTTAGGTTATTTAGGTTTAAGTAGTTCTAAGTTCTAGGGAAGTGATGACCTCAGAAGTTAAGTCCCATAATTCTCAGAGCCATTTGAACCATTTGATACCTCCCAATACTGTGTCGGACGTCCTTTTTCCCGGCGTAGTTCAGCAACTCGACGAGGCATGCATTCAACAAACCGTTGGAACTCCTCTGGAGAAATATTGAGCCATACTCATGCCCCTAAAGCCGTCCATAATTTCAGAAGCATTGGTGCATGAACCATGAACTTTATTCTCGATAATGTCCTGTAAATGTTCGTTAGGATTCATGTCGGATGATCTGGGTGGCCAAATTGTTCACTCGAAATGTTCTTTAAAGCAACCGTTAACAATTGTGACTGGTGACATGATGTATTGTAATCCATAAATATTCCCTCGTTGTTTGGGAAAGGGACGTACATCGTATAGGACTATAAATGACAAGTTCAGTTGGACCAAAGGACCCACTCCATTCCATGTAAACACAGCCTGCAGCATTATGAAACCACCACCAGCTTGCACAGTGCCTTGTTGACAATTTGAGTCCATGACTTCGTGATGTCTGCACCACACCCGAACACTACTATCAGCTTTTACCAACTTTAATCTGGACTCGTCTGACCAGATCAAAGTTTTCAGTCGTCAAGGAACCAACCAATATGGTCACGAGCCCAGGGGAGGCGCTCCAGGCGATGTCTTGATGTTCGCAAAGACACTTCCGTCGGCTGTGTGCTGGCACAGGCCTCGCCACAGTATCTTAACGGGTACGTTCGTCTTACCTCCCACAATGATTTTTGCCGTTATTTTACACAGAGTTGGTTGTCTGTTACCTCTGTCAACTCTAAGCAAACGCCGCTGCTCTCGGACGTTAAGTTAAGACCGTCGGCAACTGCGTTGTCCGTGGTGAGAGGTTGTTGTTGTTGTTGTTGTTGTGGTCTTCAGTCCTGAGACTGGTTTGATGCAGCTCTCCATGTTACTCTATCCTGTGCAAGCCTCTTCATCACCCAGTACCTACTGCAACCTACATCCTTCTGAATCTGCTTACTGTATTCATCTCTTCCTCTACGATTTTTACCGTCCACACTGCCCTCCAATACCAAATTGGTGATCCCTTGATTCCTCAAAACATGTCCTACCAACCGATCTCTTCTTCTAGTCAAGCTGTGCCAAAAACTCGTCTTCTCCCCAATTCTATTCAATACCGCCTCATTAGTTACGTCATTTACCCATATAATCTTCAGCATTCTTCTGTAGCACCACATTTCGAAAGCTTCTATTCTCTTCTTGTCCAAACTATTTATCGTCCATGTTTCACTTCCATACATGGCTACACTCCATACAAATACTTTCAGAAACAACTTCCTGACACTTAAATCAATACGCGTTGTTAACAAATTTCTCTTCTTCAGAAACGCTTTCCTTGCCATTGCCAGTCTAAATTTTATATCCTCTCTACTTCGACCATCATCAGTTATTTTGCTCCCCGAATAGCAAAACTCCTTTACTACTTTAAGTGTCTCATTTCCTAATCTAATTCCCTCAGCATCACTCGACTTAATTCGACCACATTCCATTATCCTCGTTTTGCTTTTGTTGATGTTCATCTTATACCCTCCTTTCAAGACACTGTTCATTCAGTTCAGCTGCTCTTCCAAGTCCTTTGCTGTCTCTGACAGAATTACAATGTCATCGGCAAACCTCAAAGTTATTATTTCTTCTCCATGGATTTTAATACCTACTCCGAACTTTTCTTTTGTTTCCTTTACTGCTTGCTCAATATACAGATTGAATAGCATCGGGGAGAGGCTACAACCCTGTCTCACTCCCTTCCCAACCACTGCTTCCCTTTCATTGCCCTCGACTCTTATAACTGCCACCTGGTTTCTGTACAAATTGTAAATAGCCTTTCGCTCCCTGTATTTTACCCCTGCCACGTTCAGAATTTGAAAGAGAGTATTCCAGTCAACATTGTCAATAGCTTTCTCTTAGTCTACAAATGCTAGAAACGTAGGTTTGCCTTTCCTTAATCTATTTTCTAAGATAGGTCGTAGTGTCAGTATTGCCTCACGTGTTACAACATTTCTACGGAATGCAAACTAATCTTCCCCGAGGTCGGCTTCTACCAGTTTTTCTATTCGTCTGTAAAGAATTCGCGTTAGTATTTTGCAGCAGTGCCTTATTAAACTGATAGTTCGGTAATTTTCACATCTGTCAACACCTGCTTTCTTTGGGATTGGAATTATTATGCTCTTCTTAAGTCTGAGGGTATTTCGCCTGTCTCATACATCTTGCTCACCAGATGGTAGAGATTTGTCAGTTTTAATCTACAGTTCATAACCAATAAATTGTGGTCAGTCCACATCTGCCCCTGGAAATGTCTTACAATTTAAAACCCGGTTCCTAAATCTCTGTCTTACCATTATATAATCTATCTGATACCTTCTAGTGAGAGGTAATGCCTGAAATCTGATATTCTCGGCACACACTTGACACTGTTGATCTCGGCATACTGAATTTCCTAACGGTGAAATGTCCAATGCGCCTTGTCCAACTACCACTCTGCGTTCAGAGTCTGTTAATTCCCATCTTGCGGCCGCAATCATATCGGGACCTTTTCACATGAATCTCCTGAGTTCCATCAATTAACTGTCCTCTTATGTTACCGCCATCTGTTTATGTCCATATTGGTCTACCACGACTTTTGTCACCTAGTACTACATGTGTTGAAAGATTTCCAGAATCATTACTCCTGCAGAGGTGCAGAGAGGACCTGGTCAGGATTGGCGTGGTGTAGGCACCCTATATGAGCGGTTGAATTATAAAGTGCAGATTTTTCTGAGCTTAAAAGAAGTTTATTCCTTCTTCGGAATACGAGTGAGGTCGCCTACGTTACTTTGTGAGGTATTACTCAATCATGTCGTTGATCAGATGTTAATTTTGATCTCGGAACAAAGTCCGCAAAGGAGGATAAGGGCAGGAATCTCGTCACCGCTAGTGGAAAGGCAGCGGCAGAGATAATGTCAAGTCTAGAATCGACGCACCAGGCTTCAGGCAGCAGTTCAAACGGGATTCCCCTCCCACGCACCCTATTGGTTACCGACAATGGGGCACAGTAGGCAAGTCAGCAGGTCACGTGCCTCAGGAACAAAAAATTTTGTTGAAACTACGACCGTTTTCGGTAGGTAGGGCAGAATGAACTGTATTTGAACATTACACGAGAATATCAAAACTAAAAATTAAAAGTAAAATAAAATTGATAGGCGACCTCCATGGGTTCTTCTTCCATTCGGGGACTGGAGTACAGAGAGAAATTTCGTTACTTTTGTCTTCGTGACAATTACTTAAGATATTGGCTGGAAGAAACAGGGTGTCATTAGCCTTGTATTGCTACATCAATCACAGAATAGTGGAGGTAAGCGCGTGCGCTGTCAACAGCGCCTTTCTTGTAGCGCGTCTGTTGGAACTTGTTTAGCAACCCTTTGAGGGTCTCACGATGACTATACAATCTCGCGATGAAGAAGCTTTTCCCTGGAAGCTGAAACTTCTCCCTCTCTTCTATTAGTTCAGTTCGATCAGGGTTTCAGATTGAAGAAAAAAAATGAAGGGACAAATTCAGTTGTAGCTTATCGGTCGAGGCAGAGCCAGCACTACTTCGGCACCACCAGCTGATCTTAAAGTTGGGTTGCATGTAGGTATTTCCAGATCAGAATTACTTAAATGAAGGTCCTATTGCACATACGATTCCCAAGTGTTCAGAAACGTGCCACTATTTTAAAACGGATCTTTTGCCCACGTTTATATTTCATCTAAAATTAGACCTCTACTAAAGGGAGGACTTGCTGGATGACGTAATGGAGGATCAATTGGAAGTCTATATACATTGATGGAAAAAGAAACCACAACACCGAGAAGTAGTTGTGAGACGTAAACGAAAGTTGGCAGATGTGTTTCTTACATCTGAAAGATGTAATCATCTTATGGTGCAGCTCTTCTTGTTGTCTCCGTGCTTGCTAAGAAAATGGGATGAGAAGTTCCGCCTTATGCAAGACACCTTTTTTCTTTTGTTTCACCCATACATGATTCAGCACTTTTGTGCTATCATCAGTGGGTTCTATTTATATTTTTAACTTACATTATATTATTGTCCTCTTGTTTTGGTAGCTGTTACGCTACACAATATACAACATGTCATAGTTTTGAAGTTGTGGTACGTTTTCCTGTTTTGTTGGCGAAGTAAATGGGCTTACTTCTTTGCCTGTGTTCGTGTGGCAATGCAGTTTATCGATTATTCAAAACATAGGCGGAGTTTTCGCTGCCATTACGTGTTGCTGCCATTACGTGTGTTACGTTACGTGCTGCCATTACAACACGTAATGGCAGCGAAAACTCCGCCTATGTTTTGAATAATCGATAAACTGCATTGCCACACGAACACAGGCAAAGAAGTAAGCCCATTTACTTCGCCAACAAAACAGGAAAACGTACCACAACTTCAAAACTATGACATGTTGTATATTGTGTAGCGTAACAGCTACCAAAACAAGAGGACAATAATATAATGTAAGTTAAAAATATAAATAGAACCCACTGATGATAGCACAAAAGTGCTGAAACATGTATGGGTGAAACAAAAGAAAAAAGGTGTCTTGCATAAGGCGGAACTTCTCATCCCATCTGAAAGATGATGTGTATTCAAATTTGACGCCAGATCCTAAGACTGCGATGGCGCGAAACATGTTTGCTTTAAATACACGCTGTAATGACAGTGTTAGTTACGTTTGGGATTGGACGTCGTGAGTTCATATTAGTCAAGAATGCCTTTGAGACGACAAAAGTGAACGCCATTATCAACAGCTCACTGTGTTTGAACGAGGTCGTGTAATAGAGACACAAGGAGTTAGATATTCCGTCTGTTTCATAAAGACTTGGTAGAAATGTAGCCACTGTATATGATTTGTCAGCGGTGGTCACGGGACTGTATGGACGCAAGAACGCCACGTGGCACTACCGAGAAGGAAGCCATCACGTTCGGCGTATGGCTCTGGCGCACCGTTCTACATCTGCACCAGCACTTCCAACAGAAGTTGACAGCAAAGTGCCACAGCGAACTAATACAAATAGGTTATTTCAAGGACAACTGTGGGTCTGGCGCCCTGTAGTGTGCATTCCACTGACCCAAAACCTACCGTTTGCGACTTCAGTGGTGTCAAGCAAGAGCTCATTGGAGGGTAAGGTGTAAGTCGTGTCTTCTGATGAACCATGGTTCTTCTTCGGTGCAAGTGATGCCCTTGTGTTCGTTAGGAGGAGGCCAGTTTAGGGACTGCAACCAACCTGTTTGCGTGCTAGACACACTGGACCTATACTTGGAGTTATAGCATGGCGTACGATTTCGTGTGACAGCAGAAGCACTCTCGAGGTTATCCCACGCCCCCTGACTGCGAATCTCAACGTCGAATTGGCGTTTTCCAACATGATAACGCTCGCTCACATACCACTGTTGTAACCCAACATCCTCTATGAAGTGTCGACATGTTGCCTTGGCCCGATCGATCACCAGATATGTCTCCAATTGATTACATGTGGGACATCATCGGGCAACAAGTCCAGCGCCATCCGCAAAAAGTATTAGCCGTCCATGTACTGACGGACAAAGTGCAAGAGGTAACAGGCACGGGACTCCATCCCACAACTGATATCCGGCACCCGTACAACAAAATACACTCACTTCCATGTACTTGTTGCAACATTCTGCTGGGTACACCAGTTATTAGTGTATCACAATTTTTGATGGCTTATCTCGAGTTTCCATTAATCTGTGATCTTGCTATGTTAAATTTATCGCCTAGACAAATATATTCCCGAAATTTCATTACTCTACATTAATTACTTTCTGGTGCTGCGATTTCATTCCGTCGGTGTAGATGTGCAGTGGATACAGTGTTAGAGCCAGAGTTCAAACGCGGTTTGTAAGACTTCCGATTAAATGAAGCAAAATGGACAGATAATATTCCTTCGGCTTTTTTGAAATTATTGAGGGAGTAGTAACCAACCGACTGTTCAGTTAGTTATGTAGAATGTATGAAGCTGGAGACATACAATCAGCGTCTGCCATGTAAGAAGGAGATCCTGGGATCGAGTCCTGGTCGGGCCACACATTTTCAACATTTCCCCAATGATGTATATCAACGCCTGTTTTCAGCTACGGTGTCGATTTAATTATCATTTCATTAAAGTATCATCCACATAAACCCGAAGACAGTAAGAGAGGTAAACACGAGAACTATCGCACATCAGCTTAACGGCTCATGTATCGAAGTTGCTGACTAGAATATTATACAAAAGAATGCAAAAAGAATTAGGCCCTTTTAGGTGACGATCAGTTTGGCTATAAGAAAAGTAAAGGTACCTGGGAGTCAGACCTGACGTTACGTTTGAGAATGGAAGCAAGACTTAAGAAAAATCAAGACAAGTTCGGAGTGTTTTTCGAGCTAGGAATACCGTTCGACAATGAAACATGGCGCAGAATGTTGGAAATTTTGAGAAAATCAGGGCGCGCTAAAGCGAAATACGGTTAATACACTCTATGTACAAGAAACAAGAGGGAAAAGTGAGACTGAAAGACCGGAAGGAAGTGCTCTAATTAAAAATGGTGTAGGACAGCGACACAGTCCTTCGTCACTAGTGCTGAATCTGAGCATCGAAGAAGTGATGATGCAAATAAAAGAACAGTTCAAGAGTAAGATTAAAATTCATGGTAAAAAAATACCAGTGATAACATTCGCTGATGAGATCGGAATCCTCAGTGAAATTGAAGAAGAATTACAGGATCTGTTGGATGGAATGAGCGCAGAATATGGGCTGAGAGTCAATCCAAGAGAGACGAGTCAGCCTTTGCACCAGATCTTTCTGTCTTTCGCAACAATTTTTTGACGAGATTATCTTCCTTGCGCGCCTATGTCGTGTGCAAACAACAGCAGAGCTAAAATATTTCCAGTGCCTGTTTAATTAGATATTCCGCTTATTACGTCATACTCCACCCTCAAATTCCGTGTTGCGAAGGGTGTGTTCAGTCTCTCTCGCAGACCGCGGTTTAATTAGATATTTCGTTCACTACATCGCACTCCCGAACTTTCGGGATGGTATGTGCTGTAACGACAGCTACAGCGTGCAGTTATCAAACTTCTCCCCGTTTTTCATGACAGTGACACATGATGCGCTGATGTACGATTATCTGTCCACTTGTGGGAATCATTTAATCGCTGTAATTTTATTATTTCCGAAAGAAAAATGTTTGAAGTATATAAACGTGCCTTTAGAAGCTTATCCGGAAATAGATAACTAAATTTTGGCGACCCGACCGTCATTTGTTGCACGACGCCTTTTTTGCACTATTTCACAAAGGTCACAGAAAACTACACTTCTACACTTCCACAATGCAAAAAGCAGAATTTTATTTTTTGTCTGCTCCACAAATTTCCCAGTTTACTGTTCCAGTTTTCAAGTCTTGTAGATGCTTTACCAGATGTCACACTATCCATCACATCTACATCTACATGGATACTCTGCAAATCACATTTAATTGCCTGGCAGAGGGTTCATCGAACCACCTTCACAGTTCTCTATTATTCCAGTCTCGTATAGCGCGCGGAAAGAATGAACACCTATATTTTTCCGTACGATCCCTGATTTCTCTTATTTTATCATGGTGATCTTTCCTCCCTATGTAAGTCGGTGTCAACAAAATATTTTCGCAATCGGAGGAGAAATTTGGTGATTGGAATTTCGTGAGAAGATTCCGTCGTAACGAAAAACGCCTTTCTTTTAATGATGTCCAGCCCAAATCCTGTATCATTTCTGTGACACTCTCTCCCATATTTCACGATAATCCTTTTCTTTGAACTTTTTTGATGTACTCCGTCAGTCCTATCTGGTAAGAATCCCAAACCGCGCAGCAATATTCCAAAAGAGGACGGACAAGCGTAGTGTAGGCAGTCTCCTTAGTAGGTCTGTTAAATTTTCTAAGTGTTCTGCCAATAAAACGCAGCCTTTGGTTAGCCTTCCTCACAACATTTTCTGTGTGTTATTTCGAATTTAAGTTGTTCGTAATTGTAATACCTAGGTATTTAGTTGAATTTACGGCTTTTAGATTAGACTGATTTATCGTGTAACCGAAGTTTAACGTGTTCCTTTTAGCACTCGTGTGGATGACCTCACACTTTTCGTTATTTATGGCCAACTGCCACTTTTCGCCCAATTCAGATATCTTTTCTAAACCGTTTTGCAATTAGTTTTGATCTTCTGATGACTTTATTAGTCGATAAACGACAGCGTCATCTGCAAACAACCGAAGACGGCTGCTCAGATTGTCTCCCAAATCGTTTATAATAAGGAACGGCAAAGGGCCTATAACACTACCTTGGGGAACGCCAGAAATCACTTCTGTTTTACTCGATGCCTTTCTGTCAATTACTACGATGTGCCAAGCGAATTTCCTAATGAAGCCACATAATAAGCACACTTATGGAAACTGCAGAGGGATTCAAGTCGTTTCCTAAAGTCAAGACACGACACCAGTGCAGATAGTTACTGGTTTACTTACAAAGGTTTTTCCTGCTTTTACTACGCAGTATTTAACTAGTAAAGGTTAATGAATTATTGTTTAGTTTCAAGAAGCAAAACACATTTACGGCGTATAGTTATCCTTCTAACTATCTCGTTCTGGAAAAATAAACCCTATCGCAAATACTTAGTTCTTTCTTTTTATTAGCTTCTGCAACAAGTCCGAGTAAGTAATGATCACAGCCCGAGTAACTAATTATCACAAAAGTATAAACTGTACTCACGTAAGCCCCTTTATTCGCATAGTATTTACACCTACCAAAAGTTCTACAAATTAATAGTGATATGGCGTTTGCCTTCTCCGTTATTCGATTTCCGACATCGCTGTATTTAATACGGGTTCCAAATGTAACATCGATGGATTAAGCGACACCATAAATCCTCACTGTTCTCTGTAGAAGTGTCACACCATATCAGAATCATACTGAGTGTTAAGAAAGCTCTCGCAATAAAATAATATCTCTATAAAAAAGTAGTGCTGTTTGTAAATAGGCTTAGCAATTTACTAGCGTACTGAGTACTTGTGCATAAGTAACATTTTCTGAGCTGTCTTACTGTAATTACCACATTCCTGCGAACGACCTTCATTTATATCTTATAATATTATTAATTACTTTAAAAATATCAATGCTTTTCATACTCAAAAGCAATCAGTTCTCATGAGCCATCAAATCGTCATCATGCCACATTAGCACAATGCATACATCTCGATAGGCGAAATCGCTTACGCACGCTGATGTTATTGTCCTCGACTCGGAGTTAGCAAGTTCAACCCTGTCAAATGAAAGAATTTCACCACGAATATTTGGCCGATAAGGGAAGGGCGGGTGGATGGCTGAACACTGCTCAAGACCAGACTATAAGGAAATATCCTGCTTAAATTTCATATCTCTCCGCAATGTCCGATAAAGTGAGTGCATGTGACTCTGTCCATAATCATCCGTCCGTCAGATGGCGACTTCAGGCCAGGGAGTCCTCTTCGTGCTCTTCGAGACGAGCAGACTATGCACTGGCACCTATTTTCGCCATCTTCCTTCGCTCACGTAGGCGTAACTCTTACAGAAGCCAACCAACCAATTGCAGTCACCTTTCCCAAACATATACGCTGAAGACTCTACTCGCATACAAGGCGTGGAAAGACAACATTTTGTGTAGAGGGGAAAAGACTCATTCAGTCAGTCTGCTGATCGACTCCTCGGAGTCTCCCAGCCGTACTATTTTGCAAAAATATCTCCCGTGCGTTTATTTCTGAATGGTTGACACATCACTTTCACATCCTCTAGTGGTGACTATGGTGTAGTATTTAAACGGAAGTGAAAATACTGTAACTATGTGGTGCAAGGTGTATACAGGGTGGTCCTTTGATAGTGACCGGGCCAAATATCTCTTGAAATAAGCATCAAACGAAAAAACTACAAAGAACGAAACTCGTCTAGCTTGAAGGGGGAAACCACATGGCGCTATGGTTGGCCCGCTAGATGGCGCTGCCATAGGTCAAACGGATGTCAACTGTTTTTTTTTTTACATAGGAACCCTCATTTTTTATTACATATTTCTGTAGTACTTAAAGAAATATGAATGTTTTAGTTGGACCACATTTTCGCTTTGTGATAGATGGCGCTGTAATAGTCACAAACCAATAAGTACGTGGTATCACGTAACATTCCGCCAGTGCGGACGGTATTTGTTTCGTGATACATTACCCGTGTTAAAATGGACCGTTTACCAATTGCGGGAAAGGTCCCAACGGGCGTGTGCTATGTATGCTGCTTGGTGTCCTGGACGACATCAACCAAGTGTCCGGACCGTTCACCGGATAGTTACGTTATTTAAGGAAACAGGAAGTGTTCAGCCACATGTGAAATGCCAACCACGATGTGCAACAAATGATGATGCCCAAGTAGAAAAATTGCGCGAAAATCGGGAATCTCAAAAACGTCGGTGTTGAGAATGCTACATCAACATCGATTGCACCCGTACCATATTTCTATGCACCAGGAATTGCATGGCGATGACTTTGAACGTCGTGTATCCTCCAAACCCACCTTACCAAAACCCAGGCAATGATCGTAGGCCGCACCACTCGCTCCTTTCGCCTCCATGATTTCTACCTCACCCTTTATGGTCGTCCTATCCAGCTCACCTCCACCCTGAAATACCTTGGCCTCACCCTCGACCGACACCTCACCTGGACCCCTCATCTCCAGACCATCCAGCAGAAAGCCTATTCCCGCCTCCGCCTTCTGAAACTCCTGTCTGGCCGGACATGGGGATTGCATCCTTCTACCATCCTCCACACCTACAAATCCCTCATCCGTCCTATCCTCAGTTATGCCAGCATTGCCTGGATCTCCGCCCCCACCCGCTTTTACAAGGTCCTCCAAATCCTTGAACGCCATGTGCTCCGCCTTGCCTTCCGTATCCGCCTTCCTTCCCCCACACGGCTCCTGTATGAACTGATCCCCTTCCCCCACCTCCTCCTGTTCCTCCAACATCTCCGCATCCTTTACATTGTCCGCAGGCTTGATCCCCCCACCCTCTGGTTTCCTCCTTCCTCTCCACCCCACGCCCGTTGTCACGCCTCTATCGCTGTATCCCTCCCTCTCTCCACCTCCACACCCTCCATCTCCTTCATCAGGGCAATTTCCAACGCCTCCCGCTCCCGGATAACGAACTTCGCCGTGACATCTACCCTTCCTTCCAACTATAACCTGGCCTTGTTCCCCCCCCCCCTCCCCAGGGCTCCCTTTTGTTCCTCTTCCCTCCTTCTCCCAGAGTGGATTTTCCTCCTTCCCCCCCCCCCCTTCCCCTGAGACCCTGCACTGCACCCCATACTTGCCTCTTTCCTTCCCACGTCCCTCCCTACCTGGCCCTCTTCAGCGCGCCCCCCCCTCATCTCCTCCATCTCTTCCCCTCCCTCCCTTCTTCCAGTTTCCCTCATCTCCTTGCGCCTGGCAGATCCTCTGTCTTGATCATCGTCAGTGTGCCACATCAGTGTTGTGTTTAGTGCTGTTTCTTCTGTGCGTCAAGAGGTATGATTTTAATTCTGTACTGCCCTGAGGTTCGCCATCAGTGTTTGTTATGTGCTACACCATCCGTCGATACCTTTCATGCTCCAGTCATACTGTGCCCTGTGTTCTTTTAATTGTCGCAGTGTGTGGCTTTTTGTGTGTGCTACTTTTAAACAGTTTTAACAGTTTTTTATCTCCATTTTACGGTCACCCCGTTTTTTGTCTATTGCCTTCCATGATGATCCCCCTTTTTTATATCTATGTTCACCATATTCTCTTCTTTGTATATTTTTAAATGTCTTCTATTGTTTGTTCTATGTCTTTCGGCTGAAGAGCAGCGCATATGCTGCTGCCAGCCCGCCCCGATGGGGAATTGAAATACAATAAAGAAAAAAAAAATACGTCGTGTACAGTTCTGCCACTGGGCAGAAAAGAAATTACGGGACGATGACAGATTTTTTGCACGCATTGTATTTAGCGACATAGTGTCATTCACCAACACCGGTAACGTAAACCGGCATAATATGCACTACTGGGCAATGGAAAATCCACGATGGTTGCGACGAGTGGAACATCAGTGACCTTGGCGGGTTAATGTATGGTGCGGCATTATGGGAGGAAGGATAATTGGCCCCCATTTTATTGATGTCAATCTAAGTGGTGCAATGTATGCTGATTTCCTAGGTAATGTTCTATCCATGTTACTACAAGATGTTTCACTGCATGACAGAACGGCGATGTACTTCCAACAAGATGGATGTCCGGCACATAGCTCGCGTGTGGTTGAAGCGGTATTGAATAGTATATTTCATGACAGGTGAATTGGTCGTTGAAGCACCATACCATGGCCCGCACGCTCACTGGATCTGACTTCCCCGGATTTCTTTCTGTGGGGAAAGTTGGAGGATATTTGCCATCGTGATCCACCGGCAACGCCTGACAACATGCGTCAGAGCATTGTCAATGCATGTGTGAATATTACGGAAGGCGAACTACTCGCTGTTGAGAGGAATGCCGTTACACGTATTGCCAAATGCATTGAGGTTGACGGACAGCATTTTGAGCATTTATTGCATTAATGTGGTATTTACAGGTAATCACGCTGTAACAGCATGCGTTCTCAGAAATAAGTTCACAAAGATACATGTATCACACTGGGACAACCGAAATAAAATGTTCAAACTTACCTACGTTCTGTATTTTATTTTTAAAAAAACTACCTGTTACCAACTGTTTGTCTAAAACTGTGAGCCATATGTTTGTTACTACTACAGCGCCATCTATCACAAAGCGAAAAAAGTGGTCCAACTAAAACATTCATATTTCTTTACGTACTACACGAATATGTAATAAAAATGAGGGTTCCTATTTCTAAAAAAACGCAGTTGATACCCGTTTGACCTTTGGCAGCACCATCAAGCGGGCCAACCATAGCGCCATCTGCTCTTCAAGCTAGACGAGTTTCGTTCTTTGTAGTTTTTTGGTTTGACATTTATTTCGTGAGATATTTGGCCCGGTCACGATCAATGGACCACCCTGTATTTTACAAAAGCAGAGCATGTTTTCTAGCGACATCAAACGTTAAAATAACGCAGAGGACAGTCTTGACGACAATTCAGCAGCTACGTCGCGAGCTTCATAAGTACGTTTTGTTGCTGCCTGCGGTGCTAGTCATTGTCTGTTATATCTCTGTTGTCAAGCTTTGTTACTGGAATTTGGAGATCTAACTTCTACAATTTCAACTTGTCGAGAGGGCTCTGCCCTGTTTGAACCACGCCAGTTCTGATTAAATTCAGGTCTGTCGTCACGATAGCGTCTGTCGTCATATCGGTAATTTCTGTAATTTCTTTCTTGTCGATCACGTTGTGGAGAATTTCTCCCGCAATCGTAATTGCGAGGTGGACCGTTGCGTCTGAAGTTATTTTGCCTCCCTTGATAAAAATTGTTCTGGTTACTATATTGTCTGTTTCTATGGTTATCTCTGCCATATACATTACCACGGAGAGCTGATCTTTCCCTGTAACTATTGTTATTCTGCCAGTGGTTGTCATATGGGTGGTGTCTGTTTTGGTCACGATTTGCGTTATAATAATAGCGTTGTCGTGTTGGGTTATTATTTCTGTCCTCACGGAATTGTGACGGGTGTGACCTCCAAATTTTATTCTCCTGTTTTCGCATCATGCGAGTATCTGTGTCGATTTACAGTTCTTGCAACAGTCCCTGAGAAGCTTCAATGTGGCCGACTTTGGTGACCGAGCGGTTCTAGGCGCTACAGTCCGGAACCACGCGACCGCTGCGGTCGCAGGTTCGAATCCTCGGGCATGGATGTGTGTGATGTCCTTAGGTTAGTTAGGTTTAAGTAGTGATGATGATGATGTTTGGTTTGTGTTGCGCTCAACTGCGTGGTTATCAGCGCCCGTACAATTACCCAGTCTTTGCTCAGTCCAATTTCGCCACTTTCCTGGATGATGATGAAATGATGAGGACAACACAAACACCCAGTCATCTCGAGGCAGGTGAAAATCCCTGACCCCGCCGGGAATCGAACCCGGGACCCCGTGCTCGGGAAGCGAGAACGCTACCGCGAGACCACGAGCGGCGGACGGTTTAAGTAGTTCTAAGTTCTAGGGGACAGGTGACATCAGAAGTTAAGTCCCATAGTGCTCAGAGCTATTTGAACCATTTGAACCAAGCTTCAATGTCATCTTTTCAGCGTCCTGACAAAATAACATGTCTTAAATATTCAGGCAAGTTAATTAAACAAATGCGGATGATTTCCGAGAGGCTGTATGAGTTTGACAAATACTGATTTTTGTGCAAGATAGCTTCGAAATATTTTACCGGCCTGGAAAATTCAGACTGTTCGAAATGTTTCATCATTATGATGCTGTGTTTCACTCGATCTTGGGTAGCCTGAGACCAATAGGCAGAAAGGAAGGCATGATAGTAATACCCTTCATTGTGAGAGTAGATATTCGTCCCAGTCATCCCTTTCTCGTATGACATGACTTTGTGATGCATTTATTTGGTACCAGTGTAGCTGTGATTCTTGATTTTCATTAAAAAGTTTTATTTATTTTTTCTTACACTTGGTTTCTGAAGCTGATTTCAGTGAGAGGTCCCAACGCCGTTACAACCACGCCACTTGGTGGAATGGTAGTACGCGATCATTGCGATGGGTTTCACTTGACACTATGCTCTGTACTGCACTGTTTTATCTAGTACGTAAACTTGTTTGCCAATGAATTTAAGTGTATTTGCTCTTAACCTTCCATCTATAAGTTCCGCTTCTCTGACTGTCGTTTTGGCCGATATTCTCATGAAGGGCTATGTCTGAAACGCGCAAATGAAAAGTTTTGACCACGAGTGATTGTTATTAGCATCCAAAAAGCGGCGATAGTATTGTGCGATCTAGCTACAGGGTCAAAACTGTTGGGGATGTTATACGTACTTCAGCCCAAAAATCCATCCCTGCACAAAACCTGTTCACTGCTACGGCTCTTTATATCGGTGCAGATTTCACGCTGTAACCACCTACTTAAGCAGTTGCTTGACAGGGCGGCAAATAACAGAAACGTGGCAACACAGTAACTTATAACAAATATCACTTGTTCAGAATATGTTACTGTTGTGGCGTATCAAGACAGCCACGCCACTCGGAAGTAGCCGAAATGCACGCGTTACACACGCCGGCTGGCGTGAGGTCTGAAACAGGATACGTAATGAATGCTATAAAGAAAAGTACGTAGCTGCTGTAATACTTAACTTTAATCCATCATTGTGGTACATCGCTCTTGACGATACAAATGAGAGTCTTTAAATACAAGCACTGTAAGGCTAATGGCGCCTTGCTAGGTCGTAGCCATGGACTTAGCTGAAGGCTATTCTAACTGTCTCTCGGCAATTGAGAGAAAGGGTTCGTCAGTGTAGTCGCTAGCAAAGTCGTCGTACAACTGGGGCGAGTGCTAGTCCGTCTCTCTAGACCTGCCGTGTGGTGGCGCTCGGTCTGCAATTACTGACAGTGGCGACACGCGGGTCCGACATGTACTAATGGACCGCGGCCGATTTAAAGCTACCACCTAGCAAGTGTGGTGTCTGGCGGTGACACCACAGTTACAAAGTGGCGCTTAACGTTGGCATAGTCTCATTAGTGGCACTTAATGTCTTATAGGTGATACAGTGATATCTAATTAGTTTTGTCCCTTGGCAGTCAATGGTACTGTCACTATGGCTGAACGTAGTTATCAAGACTCTCTTGGTTAACTGTGCTATTGCTCCGTAAATGGCGACTGCTAATTACGAATGTTGTTTTCCCACTGAAACTCGCAGAACTGTGCTGCTTTGCGTAGTTGTAGACTTTGAACTGATAGCAGTATTGGAATATTTTGAGTGTCCGTGATGTTTCGTAATTTCTGCCCGCTGGAGAAAGACTTTCCAATGAGAGCACTGTCTTTGTGGACTGGCAACACTAACAGCGAATGAGTATGACGCGATGATGGACGTGGCATAGAAGCAGAAAGTGGTCCAGATCTGTGAGCGCCATATGGAGGTTGCTCACAAGGCAGACTCCCCATCGCATCCCCCTCTCTCTGATTTAGTAGCAAAATGGCCCGGTGGAGAGCCCATCAAAAACTTAATACAGATCAAGCACGACAACAGAAAGAAGGTGTACTGGTCAGTGAAGAGAGACTCAAAATAGAAACAGTGAACGGTCCATGCTCAGATATAGAACATCTAGCGAATTGCCAGAACCACGCTGTGGTGGTTGTGTGATTACGGTGTTGGACTGCAAAGCAAGAGAACCCTGTTCAAATCTCCCTCGCGCCCCTTTTTTTTCCACAAAATTATGATCTGTCCGTCTAGTCATTGACAATTGCCAAGACTACAGAAGAACAGACACGTCAAACTATACATTGGTTATAGAATATGAGTCATGTGCTAAGAATGTACTACCGTGGAGCCGGCCGGTGTGGCCGAGAGGTTCTAGGCGCTTCAGTCTACTGTCGCAGGTTCAAATCCTGCCTCGGGCATGGATGTGCGTAATGTACTTAGGTTATTTAGGTTTAAGTAGTTCTAGGGGACTGATGACCTCAGATGTTAAGTCCCATAGTGGTCAGAGCCATTTTTTACTACCGTGGCAAGTAAATGTGATGAACAGTAACATCAGGCGAGATGGCGCATAGACCTCCCACAGAAATGGAAATAACAAATAAGCGGGTATGAGCTACGTTACAACAAACTTCCAAAACGGAACACAAGCATCATAACATGTGGGAACAAATAGGAGGTACGTATGTTTGGAGGTTCCTTCCCTACACCTCCATGTTGCAAACGGGTGTTACACCACGACACGGACACAAATTTGAATACAGCGAACAGACACATCAATGACTGGACGGATAGTTCATAATTTTGTGAAAAAAATGGGACACGAGTGAGATTTGAACACGCAGTCCAACACGTTGACCGCACAACCACAAAGTTGGGACCGTTCAGATTCGCTCAGCGTTGTACATCTTGAGGGTGGACCGCTCACTGTCTTATTTTGCTTTTTTTCCCCCTCAGTTTCAATACACTTTCTTTCTGTTTTTGTGCTTGATCTACGTTCAGTATTTGACAAGTTATCCACTGGGCCATCTTACCACTAAATCTTCGGGGGTGGGGCGTTTGATGGGGAGTATCCGTTGTCAGAACTGAGAGGCGCCAAGTGGGTGGATGTGTCTTGGTGGCGGCGGTCGGTCGTGGTCTTAAGGCTGGTACGCAAAACAAACACTGACGATTTCCACCACCTGGACTTCTCTTAAATGGCAGTGACAACCTGTGACGTATCCTGTAATGTTTGTAAGGCATACAACAAGAAACTCAAAAGTTTCATGTCTGTAAGACGTTGGTCGGTCACCACGCTTTCATCTGTAGTCCTTGCAGGAATCCTCAGTTACGTCATCGAAAAATACACTACTGGCCATTAAAATTGCTACACCAAGAAGAAATGCAGATGATAAACGGGTATTCATTGGACAAATATATTATACTAGAACTGGCACGTGATTACATTTTCACGCAATTTGGGTGCATAAGTACTGAGAAATCAGTACACAGAACAGCCACCTCTGGCCCTAATAACGGCCCTGATACGCCTGGGCATTGAGTCAAACAGAGCTTGGATGGCGTGTACAGGTACAGCTGCCCATGCAGCTTCAACACCATACCACAGTTCATCAAGAGTAGTGACTGGCGTATTGTGACGAGCCAGTTGCTCGGCCACCATTGACCAGACGTTTTCAGTTGGTGAGAGATCTGGAGAATGTGCTGGCCAGGCCAGCAGTCGAACATTTTCTGTATCCAGAAAGGCCCGTACAAGACCTGCAACATGCGGTCGTGCATTATCCTGCTGAAATCTAGGGTTTCGCAGGGATCGAATGAAGGATAGAGCCACGGGTCGTAACACATCTAAAATGTAACGTCGACTGTTCATAGTGACGTCAATGGTGACCGAGACGTGTAATCAATGGCGCCCCATACCATCACGCAGGGTGATACGCCAGTATGGCGATGACAAATGCACGCTTCCAATGTGCGTTCACCGCGATGTCGCCTGACACGCATGCAACCATCATGATGCTGTAAACAGAACCTGGATTCATCCGAAAAAATGACGTTTTGCCATTCGTGCACCCAGGTTCGTCGTTGAGTACACCATCGCAGGCGCTCCTGTCTGTGATGCAGCGTCCGTGGTAACCGCAGCCATGGTCTCCGAGCTGATAGTCCGTGCTGCTACAAACATCGTCGAACTGTTCGTGCAGATGGTTGTTGTCTTGCAAATGTCCCCGCCTGTTGACTCACGGATCGAGACGTGGTTGCACGATCCGTTACAGCCATGCGGATAAGATGCCTGTCATCTCTACTGCTAGTAATACGAGGCCGTTGGGATCCTGCACGGCGTTCCGTATTACCCTCCTGAACCCACCGATTCCATATTCTGCTAACAGTCATTGGATCTCGACCAATTGGAGCAGCAGTGTCGCGATACGATAAACCGCAATCGCGATAGGCTACAATCCGACCTTTATCAAAGTCGGAAACGTGATGGTACGCATTTCTCCTCCTTACACGAGGCATCACAACAACGTTTCACCAGGTAACGCCGGTCAACTGCTGTTTGTGTATGAGAAACCGGTTGGAAACTTTCCTCATGTCAGCACGTTGTAGGTGTCGCCAACCTTGTGTGAATGCTATGAAAAGCTAATCGTTTGGATATCACAGCATCTTCTTCCTGTAGCACGACATCTTTGTGGTGTAGCAGTTTTAATGGCCGGTAGTGTAAGTTTCGAAATTTCATCTGGTGTAACAGATCTTTTTCTGTGGATATGATGGAGAGTGCAGACAGACGACTGCGTCCTTGCCCATTTCTAATGAATGTTTTTGTTCCTTTCAGTGCGGAAAACGATCATTCTGCTGATGGCGATGTAACTGGTATAGTTAAAATATGTTCACAGAGTTTATATAGTTTTCGAAGTCGTGTGTGAATTTGATTTTGGTACAGGAAACTTTGTATTTCTTTTCCCCTGTGTTCTCTAAATGATAATTATTGTAGTCCTAGAAGCTTAGTGCATGCTATCCGTCTCTTAAGTATTTCCCAGTTCTGTTTCACTGCGCTTTAAAGTGCTTGCACGTTTCTGTTCGTCTAACTGCAAATCAATCGCACTTTTATCAAACTTGCCCAGGATTATCCATGGACATGAGATTCTGATTGTTCATGCATTGAAATTGTACGCTACGTGCAGACTACTGAGGTCCGAATAACCACGTACGTTACAATTCCAAGAAGATCTGTACTTTCGGAGCAACAAACGTGACCAACAGAAGAATTTACACCTTGCACTGCCTCATAACCTAATTTTTGTTGTAAACATCAGGATTAAATGTTCATATGAAATTTCTTAGTCGTCTTTAAAATTCTGAGGCTGGGGAAGGTCGACCATTTTTAGCAAATTCTAACTTTTCATGAATATTTGTGAGTGGAAAGACTTATTAATAATACTGACTGCAATATCACTATTACAATCACTCATTTTGCGAAACTACTGGCTGAAATATTATTCGGACACATTAAAAAGGATGCAGTCATCAGTCACTAAACTCAGGAGTGCAGGCTGAATGCAGTATAAGAGAAGAGAAAACGTGCTGAATGCAAGTTTCCTATTGCTTGTGTTTCACGTGAGCTTGGTGTGATGTCACCAACGGCCAAATAGAGTCGTGACTACCGGAGCACTTTGTGTATACGTTTCAAGAACTAATATAAGGTAGTGCTCACGCACGTGCAACATCTCTTGTGCGCCACAGAAACTAGCTGTCGGTTCGTAGGAAAGAAAATACGTACTGTGAAACAGGTATTATATGTTGATTTAATTGTTACGAATGGACTGTGACGAATATTTGTGACTTAATCACTCATACACTGGTAAGCATTATAGCCACTATGACCATTGCTCCCCGTGACACTGGATGCGGACACGTGACACGGTAACAGAAGCATGTAGCTGGAGCAGACATGAACCGAGGATCACCCTAGCGAAGATATGAGCTCCAAATGGGGAAGTCGATTGAAATAGACGACTTTTCAAATGGCAGATTATTACTGGCAGAGCCTGCGAACGAGTATCTCGAATATGGTGAAGCTGGTCGAATGTTCACGTGCTACTGTCGTGAGACTCTATGGAAAGTGATAGATGGACACTATCACTGGGCGCTAAATGGTTGGACGTCAACGACTCTTCACGGAATATGGGGTTGGAGGTTTGTCTGCCATGGGAAGTAGGACAGATGGTGATCTTTGATATCTCTTCAGAAAGAGGGCAATGCTTATGCAAGAACAAGTGTTTCGAAGCACTCTGTGCATCGCACATCATTGAATATGGAGCGCTGCAACAAACAAACCCTACGTGGTCACATGTTGACCCAAAGACATCGTCAGTTACGATTGCAGTGGCCACGGGAGCATCGTAATTCGACCATCGGTCAATGGAAACGTGTCGGCTCCTCGCGTGAATCATGTTATTGCTACATGACTTCAATGGTCGTTGAGCCGTTCGTGGCTCGTGTTCTAGCCACCATGTATTTTACACCCTGTTTTTAACGTACTACCACCTCACTACGTTAATTTAAATTACTGGAGTCTCTGAGTTGCTGCTTTGCCCGACCGTAAGCAGCGCTAGCAGCGCGTATCAATATATCCTCTCTCGTAGTATCTTTGCTCGACTACTGTTACTTCCCGGTCGTAAGCCAGTTCGGGTCGCGAGTTCGGGCTGCCAGTGAGTTGGAACGCTTCTGGAGCGCAGTCCGGACCTGCCACACGGGGAGTTGTAATGCGGCACTAGTGCAGTCGGGTTGGAGCAGCAGTGAGGTCTGCGTCGACATGGCTCGCCCGACCATTGCCGCCACGCATCACTTGAGCCGGGCCACGGTCTTGGTGGATCGTCGGTCGGTCGTCCTACCGGACGACGCGTTTTGGCTCGCCGATCGTTTATATGAGTAGGCTGTGTGTGTGTGTGCATCGACTCCCGATTTGTCTTTGTGCGTGCTTAATTGCTGTTGGGTATCTTGTTTGTCTGGTTGTGTGTGTAGTTGGCGTTATTTCCACTGACGACTATTTTAGATGTTGTCGGCATTGTGAGGTCAGTCGCTCGGTTGGTGCGCACCAGGGAGGATATCTCCGCGCGCCGCGGTCGACTGGGTCCGTGTGCAGTGTCGGAGGGTGTGTGGAGCTGTCCGATTGCTACAAGCTTCGTGGCTCACCAACCCAGGACGTCAAAGTTGAGTGGTGTCTTATGTACCCAAGCCACGTCCGTTCATGTTGTGTCGATCGTTTCGGTGGTTCGCTGTTGCGGAGCTTTTCCTGTGAGCAACAACGAGTGTTTGTAGCGGTGGAATAGAGCCGCCGTAGGGTGGAATTAGCTATATTGACTCACTACAATTCAAGTGCACCAGCGGAATTTTCTGCCTTGTGGCCGTTAGTGTTCAGGTTATCTGACCTTGCATTGTTTCTACTGTACTATCATCAGTTTATACAGTGTTGTGGCAAAATAAACGTAACCATGCAAAATTTCCGTTTGTTGCTTTAATTTTGGACAGCAGTGTGTGTATACACGTACATCCAGAATACTGTACGAGAACGCAGTGCGTGCGTTTAACAAACCGCTTAATTATTGACCACACTGGGTTGTGGAGTGGAACGGCGGACACAAGGGCTAACAACAGCTTCAGTCACAGTTCAAACAAATACAGCACTTTATTTAATAAAACATGCAGCAAAATGTGACAATACATTGAACCACTGCAGCTTAGAGAGTCAGTGAGGTGAAAGTCAGTAACCATTCCAAGAAAATCTTCCTGCAGTTGTTTATATTATTTCTCATTAATGTTAGAAGCTTCTGCTTGAAATTCAAAATTATATACTGCTGTCAAGTTAATGAATTTAAAAGAATGTAAAAGCAATACCTGCTGCATCTACAAATGAAATGAATGAAGTGGCTTAGTATAAATACCTATGATTAAAGTTAACAACATTAAATGAGATACTGTAATAATAGAATGTTAAAGCAGATTGTCTACATGGCCAATAATCCGTATGATACCGGACAGACGTCGCAGTCAGCTAGGACGCAGACACCAGTGCCTGGAAAACAATGGCCGCGTCCGCACGACAAGGCTAAGTACCAACATGTCAGACCAGACAGAGCACTAGCGAATTCTGTAAAATACTAAAACTAAAGTTAGAAAGTACAGTTACAGGCCCACTAACACACAAAGCAGAGAGGGGCCTGATAGTAAAACGGCCAGGCTCGACTGACAAGACCTAATCCTACAGGACGACTTTAAAGATTTGTCAGTTACCCCAGTGAAATTGACTAAAGTATCAATAAAAAAGATTCAAGAGATCATTTCATAGCACACTAGACAATCAAATGGTTCAAATGGCTCTGAGCACAATGGGACTTAACATCTGTGGGCATCAGTCCCCTAGAACTTAGAACTACTTAAACCTAACTAACCTAAGGACATCACACACATCCATGCCCGATGCAGGATTCGAACCTGCGACCGTAGCAGTCGCGCGGCTCCTGACTGAGCGCCTAGAACCGCTAGACCACCGCGGCCGGCACTAGACAGTCATTGACATAATTATGTAATCTAAATATTTCAGCATCTAGCACCAAAATTATAATTACAGCATGGGCGAATTTTCAGACAACTGTTACTGTTAACACACAATTAGAGAAATTCAGCCTGCCACTAATGGCCATTGGTTAAGAGTAAACAGTGGACCTCTAGAAGTCCAACTAAAAACCATACTCATACTCACGTCGTAGTTTAGTGACAACCATTAATCACGATATAATGGACAGAAAGTTTCATCAATACGCTTACTTAAAGCTGTTTATAAAATTAACAATGAGAGATTTCTAAATTTCAAGACTCTTAAAAATAACCAACAACAAGACAGCCGTCACGGTCTGTCCAGCAATACCATTTAAATAAACAACATAGCAACTGAAACTCACAGATTCCTAGCGAACAGTACAAATTAGAACAGGCACAGCCTCTGACCTGTTCTGGTAGAGCTTCTTGCGGCCCAACACACGGTAACTCAGCACGATTTAACGACCACAAGATTGATATAATAGGCAAAGTCTTGTTTCACTGAGCCAGATTCAGACAGCACTTCGCAACAAGGCACGAACAGTCCACAACGTAAAACAAAGCCTGTTTCTTTCTCTCTCTCTCTCTCTCTCTCTCCCTCTCTCTCTCTGCCCGCATCTCGTGGCCGTGCGGTAGCGTTCTCGCTTCCCACGCCCGGGTTCCCGGGTTCGATTCCCGGCGGGGTCAGGGATTTTCTCTGCCTCATGATGGCTGGGTGTTGAGTGCTGTCCTTAGGTTAGTTAGGTTTAAGTAGTTCTAAGTTCTAGGGGACTGATGACCATAGATGTTAAGTCCCATAGTGCTCAGAGCCATCTCTCTCTCTCACTCTCAGGCGCGCGCGCGCGCGCACACACACACACACACACACACACACACACACACACACACAAAACAGGAACCGACCACTCGCATCTGTAAGGGGATCAGGGGACACCCACAAATCCACGTTTCCTGTTCTCTCTTATAAACTTACTTCCCAGATATAGCCCAGGAGGCACAAACAGCGGATGCTGCTACTCAGTTACCGTCGCATTTCTTGCATACGACACAGTGGCCGTCTAAAACACGCATGTCCCAACAGGCTCACGGCGTCTCCAACGAGTAACACCACGCCGCTTGGACGCTTTTTTCACGCTGCCAGTCTAGAATTCCTTCTACTTGGTACTGTGTCCATGTCCCCTAGCGATCAGTGAGGCTTTTGACTGTGATAGCAGTATAATATAATAGGAGTGCTTTCCTGAGTGCTTGGCATTAAATATAGTAAGAAATTAAAGTACATTTCATTTTGCACTTCGTGCTTGTTACTTATACCGATTTTCAAATGGTCACAGAATTGATAACGTTGGTTTTTGATAGATTTTTACGGGACACTTCCAGGGATTTCAAAACTATGGGTCGTTCCAGTACTATAGGCTGTACACTTGTTCCAGTACAGTAAGGTGTGTGCGAAAGCCTCCGTTTGAGCGTTGTCGTTAGTTGTGCTTGGACAAACCAGACAGAAAGATTATTGCCCACGAAAGGCAAAGAGACGAGGAAGCAGCTGTATCCGACACACGGTCATAACCTGTCTACAAGTTTCTCTACAACATACCTTCTACTGCAGACTGAAGTGCTGGTTCCAAAGCTGGTACGTCTTCGCATCTGGCCTACCTCCAAGAAGAAGGTGAAACAGATTGATCTCGATCACTGAAACATTGTCCTTACTATGTTGATAAACGCTGCTCAATAAAGTAAGTGAAGTGATTACTTGATGTTTTTATATTGCTTCGAGATGCGTTCAAATGGACAAACTGGAGTACAGAGTCATCATAAAATGCTTTGTTTTGGACTCATTACCGGCAAAGGTACGTGTTATAAGATGTTTGAATTTTATAAGGAGACTAGTGTTTTATTTTTAACCGGTTAACCTATTAATTTGGTTGTCCACTTAACAGCAGTGAAGCTGATTTTTATCTGTTGCTGCCTGAGCTTTCTGGAATAGAAAGAGTACCCTCCCGATCAGTAGTCTGCGAAGTGTAAATCAATAACTAAAGAATGTTGTTGTGACCAGGCGAAGCTGCTTTCGTCCGGCCGCAGCTATGGGTTCTTTGATTGCTCTGCGAGAAGTCTGATTATATCGGAACACCTGAAATATTAGTTAAATAAATACATAAATGAATAATGGATTTAATTAACTTTGACACAGATATTTGCGAAGGATTCCTTGATAAGTTAAACTGTTATTGGCTATTAAAGCACCACTTGATGCCTAACTAACAATCAGTTCTCTTGAGGCACGAAAACCTTAACTGTCGCGTTGGTCCTATACTACGATGCTGACATCATCAGATGAGCAGAGTTCTTGCTAGATGGACGCTATACTGACGTCTCTGTGAGGGAGCAGCTGTACCAAGAGGGGGCCTGTGGTCTTCAGGAGTGCCTCCCATATGTCCTTGCGGATTGCAGCGAACCCCCGCTTATATCTGTGGTATCGATTAGTGTTTCCATCTTTGGTGCTGCAATACGATCTTTGTAAAACATCAAAACTTTAATGCAGTGCATATGAATATCATGTTCATTTAAACAATCTTGAGAGGAGAAATGGATTGTAAAAGATTGCATCTTCCCTTGATGGTGCTTTGACAATGATGAAACTGAGGAATCTGAAGTACGGATTATTGGAATAACATTCCAGCCACACGATTTCACATACCCTGACAACCAGTTACTTCCACAGCTAAACAGTTTTATGCTAGGGAACGTTTAAATCCAGTGCAGAGATTGTGAAGTGCATATCTTATCAGGATAGGATCTGGGATGAAGAATGCACTTCAGGAATGAAATCACCCACATGGAAATTGTTGGACAAAGTCAACTGATCTTAAAGGGCTCGTTGCAAAAAATAGTATTCGCAGCATTTTTAATTACAAAAAACAGGTTTTAAGTTGAGGTCATGAACTTTTCGCTGTTATAAACCACTAAAAGATTATCGGAATGCTCTCCATTCCCTGGCAGAGAATCTGACTCAACCGAAAGCAGAGCGAAATTAATGGTGCACTCCGCGAGGAACGAGGCCGCTGTACATGTTGCAACGGATTACTACTACTTTCCAATATTACCTCGCAACATCATACACTCGTTATTTGCTTGCAACAGAGGTGGCAAATACAATTGCAATAGATGACAACCGTGCTACGGTAGTTTCTGTGTGTCGTGGGTGTTCCCAAAACACTGCGTTCCTCACGAAAAACGCGGAAGTCGTTACCGTTTTAGCGCGACGCGCAGACCTCCGCTGCAATCTGCTAACTGCCGCTTTTACGAGATTACAAATCGGAAACGCCTCGCATAACACGTGGATTTTATCTGCTCGAGCTTGAGAACAACATTTGAAAAGCATCTCAACATCCGCCGACGTAGTTCGTCAGGCCGTCCTACATGTTTTCCGGTCGTGGGCTAAATTTTCCAATTCTTCCCTCGTATTACACACAAATTTTTCCATGGCATGTTTTAGACATCCTAATCTTGCTCTTTTCGCTAATTAAACTATGCAACGCTCTTCTGCCTAAATACACTCCTGGAAATTGAAATAAGAACACCGTGAATTCCTTGTCCCAGGAAGGGGAAACTTTATTGACACATTCCTGGGGTCAGATACATCACATGATCACACTGACAGAACCACAGGCACATAGACACAGGTAACAGAGCATGCACAATGTCAGCACTAGTACAGTGTATATCCACCTTTCGCAGCAATGCAGGCTGCTATTCTCCCATGGAGACGATCGTAGAGATGCTGGATGTAGTCCTGTGGAACGGCTTGCCATGCCATTTCCACCTTGCGCCTCAGTTGGACCAGCGTTCGTGCTGGACGTGCAGACCGCGTGAGACGACGCTTCATCCAGTCCCAAACATGCTCAATGGGGGACAGATCCGGAGATCTTGCTGGCCAGGGTATTTGACTTACACCTTCTAGAGCACGTTGGGTGGCACGGGATACATGCGGACGTGCATTGTCCTGTTGGAGCAGCAAGTTCCCTTGCCGGTCTAGGAATGGTAGAACGATGGGTTCGATGACGGTTTGGATGTACCGTGCACTATTCAGTGTCCCCTCGACGATCACCAGTGGTGTACGGCCAGTGTAGGAGATCGCTCCCCACACCATGATGCCAGGTGTTGGCCCTGTGTGCCTCGGTCGTATGCAGTCCTGATTGTGGCGCTCACCTGCACGGCGCCAAACACGCATACGACCATCATTGGCACCAAGGCAGAAGCGACTCTCATCGCTGAAGACGACACGTCTCCATTCGTCCCTCCATTCACGCCTGTCGCGACACCACTGGAGGCGGGCTGCACGATGTTGGGGCGTGAGCGGAAGACGGCCTAACGGTGTGCGGGACCGTAGCCCAGCTTCATGGAGACGGTTGCGAATGGTCCTCGCCGATACCCCAGGAGCAACAGTGTCCCTAATTTGCTGGGAAGTGGCGGTGCGGTCCCGTACGGCACTGCGTAGGATCCTACGGTCTTGGCGTGCATCCGTGCGTCGCTGCGGTCCGGTCCCAGGTCGACGGGCACGTGCACCTTCCGCCGACCACTGGCGACAACATCGATGTACTGTGGAGACCTCACGCCCCACGTGTTGAGCAATTCGGCGGTACGTCCACCCGGCCTCCCGCATGCCCACTATACGCCCTCGCTCAAAGTCCGTCAACTGCACATACGGTTCACGTCGACGCTGTCGCGGCATGCTACCAGTGTTAAAGACTGCGATGGAGCTCCGTATGCCACGGCAAACTGGCTGACACTGACGGCGGCGGTGCACAAATGCTGCGCAGCTAGCGCCATTCGACGGCCAACACCGCGGTTCCTGGTGTGTCCGCTGTGCCGTGCGTGTGATCATTGCTTGTACAGCCCTCTCGCAGTGTCCGGAGCAAGTATGGTGGGTCTGACACACCGGTGTCAATGTGTTCTTTTTTCCATTTCCAGGAGTGTACCTTTACCTTCAAATTCCTGCCATTTTTTCACATTATGTGTGGGGCTTATATAAAATTAGCGAATCTCTCAGTTGTCAATGTTCTTTTAATACTTCTGGGTTTGAAAGAAGGATATAATTTATTGTAACTCGAAGCAGCTACATCTAGTTATAGATTCACATTGATCTTCAGCATTTGCGTGCGGAGAGACTATTCGGCAAGGTTAATTTATCAGCGTATCTTTATATAACCTTTAACAGTAAGATTGTAATCTAATATTGATTAGTAGCTGTAAGTAAAGTTAATTTGACCAGGATACAATGTACGTTTGGTGGCTTACACAGACAGTGACAATTTTAATAACATCGTTTCGGGTATTTTGGCAGCATCAATGCGAAACACTAATAACAGCCTAGCCCTGAAGAGAACCGATACAAAGATGGCCCAGAACGTCGGTATTTTAGTTGTTTTTAGTGTTTCATAGCGATTCAATCTGATAATAAATTATTTAAATAAGATACAATGGTTTATGTCATTTATATGTCTCCTGTGAAATTCAAAATTTCCCGGCGTGTATAGTGATGCATAAAATTTCGGACGAACTATCCGGTTCAGTAACTTGCTGCTGCGGTATTTCGACGCAGAGTATTCTGGCCATCTTCAGATGTATGTGTGGAACACTATGTTTCCTACATATCCTGCAGACTGCGTGAAGCCGACTGGCGTTGTGCAAATTTAATTAGCAAACAGGGAATGAACCAGAAAAAAATAATTTTGATTCATCACATAACTCACTGAAGTCTCTATTTCCGCAATGTAAAAATTAAAATTATATACGGGGTGTTCCAAAAATCTCTCCACAGTGCCGTATGATTGTTCGCCTGCCTGGGTTACTTCCACTGTTTCGTTTATCTCAGTAAATATGAATATTCAGTAAATTAATAACTTGTATTTCACTGATTTTCATTTCGGTATATTCACTGCGGCATACGCCACGCGCGGCTAGCAATTATACGGCACTGCGGAGAGTCTTCTGAACACCCCGTACTTTTGTGTCCTACAATTTTCCCTTTTCCTCTTCCGCTGTCACGACTTGTTGATGCCTTAAGACGTCTTCCATTATTCTTTATTAAGGATTTCTCATAGACCAATTTTCTCGCTTACTCTTTCTAGAAGTGGTCCATTTCGTGTTTTATTTGTCGGTTTAATCTTTAACATCGTTCTGCAGCAGTAACCCACACACTCGATTAACAAACATATTGGTCCTCATCGACCTCGTTTGCACCAGTATTTGAATCGTTAGTCCTTCACTTGTACTTACAGTATGTTTCGTCTCTTTTCGCCTGCGCTCGCCTCTGTGGCGGAACGCAGTACGGCTCTTACTGTCCCGTTTGCCTCGGCTGGCAAAATATCAGAGAATCACCAGAGTTCTGTACTGTGTCCACAGGTCAGGGAACCTGCGCGGACCCCCTACTGCGGCTGGGATCAGCGCTCCTTATTCTATCGTCCGCATAACCGGCAGTCCGTCCTTGACTGCCATTTCCGGCTCTACGGATTAAGGAGCGATTCTTCCATTCCCGGCTGCTTGAAACCGCGAAGGAGGCGGCGATCAATAAATCTGTCTGCTCAGCGGACCTCGTGACTTCAGACTTTTATCCCTTATCCGCTTTTGTATGGAAACTGGATTTGTTTCGCGGGCGGTTGGCTACTGTAGTCGTAATATGGTAAACATGACTAACAAACAGAACAGCATTATGTAGTGAGCACATTGTGCTCATGTTGGAGCGATGTAGGTGCGTTAAAACAATAAACTGGTGACCAAGATTGCAGGAATTCTTTTCATTCCATGATTACCGGTTTCGGCGAAACTGAACCCGCCACATCGGATCTTAGGACACATACAGTTTACCACATCAAGGCAACTACACTACTGGCCATTAAAAATGCTACACCAAGAAGAAATGCAGATGATAAATGGGTATTCATTGGATAAATATATTATACTGGAACTGACATGTGATTACATTTTCACGCAATTTGGCTGCATAGATCCTGAGAAATCAGTACCCAGAACAACCACCTCTGGCCGTAATAACGACCTTGATACGCCTCGGCATTGAGTCAAATAGAGCTTGGATAGCGTGTGCAGGTACAGCCGCCCACGCAGCTTCAACACGATACCTCAGTTCATCAAGAGTAGTTCAAAATGGTGCAAATGGCTCTGAGCACTACGGGACTCAACATCGTAGGTCATAAGTCCCCTAGAACGTAGAACTACTTAAACCTAACTAACCTAAGGCCATCACACACACCCATGCCCGAGGCAGGATTCGAACCTGCGACCGTAGCAGTCCAGCGGTTCCGGACTGCAGCGCCAGAACCGCTAGACCACCGCGGCCGGCTCAAAAGTAGTGACTGGCGTACTGTGACGAGCCAGTTGCTCGGCCATCGTTGACCAGACGTTTTCAATTGGTGAGAGATCTGGAGAATGTGCTGGCAAGGGCAAAATCGAATATTTCCTGTATCCAGAAAGGCCCGCACAGGACCTGCAAAATGCGGTCGTGTATTATCGTGCACAAATGTAGGGTTTCGCAGGGATTGAATGAAGGGTAGAGCCACGGGTCGTAACTCAACTGAAATGTTACATCCACTGTTCAAAGTGCCGTGAACGCGAACAAGAGGTGACCGAGACGTTTTACCAATGGCACCACATACCATCACGCGGGGTGATACGCCAGTATGACGATGTCGAATACACGCTTCCAATGTGCGTTCACCGCGATGTCGCCAAACACGGATGCGACCATCATGATGCTGTATACAGAAGCTGGATTAATCCGAAAAAATGACGTTTTGCCGTTCGTGCGCCCAGATTCGTCGTTGAGTACAGCATCGCAGGCGCTCCTGTCTGTGATGCAGCGTCACGGGTAACCGCAGCCAAGATCTTCGAGCTGATAGTCCATCATGCTGCAATCGTCGTCGAACTGTTCGTGCAGATGGTTGTTTTCTTGCAAACGTCCCCATCTGTTGACTCACGGATCGAGACGTGGCTGCACGATCCGTTACAGCCATGCGGATAAGATGCCTGTCACCTCGACTGCTAGTGATACAAGGCCGTTGGGATCCAGCACGGCGTTCCGTATTACCCTCCTGAACCCACCGATTCCATATTCTGCTATCAGTCATTGGATCTCGACCAACGCGAGCAGCAATGTCGAGATACGATAAACCGCAATCGCAAGAGGCTACAGTATGACCTTTATCAAAGTCGGAAACGTGCTGGTAGGCATTTATGCTCCTTACACGAGGCATCACAACAACGTTTCACCAGGCAACGCCGGTCAACTGCTGTTTGTGTATGAGAAATCGGTTGGAAACTTTCGTCATGTCAGCACGTTGTAGGCGTCGCCACCGACGCCAACCTTGTGCGAATGCTCTGACAAACTAATGATTTGCATATCACAGCATCTTCTTCCTGTCGGTTAAATTTCGCGTCTGTAGCGCGTCATCTTCGTGGTGTTGCAATTTTAATGACCAGTAGTGTATTAGTATCACCATTGTTTGCTTTGCCGTTGTAACCTGTATGTGTTCTACGATCCGATGATGGCGGCTTTAGTTTCGCGGAAACCGGTAGTCATGGAATAAAAAGAATTCCCTCGATCTTGGCTACCATTTTATTGTTTTACGAGAACAGCACTAGATGAATATTTCTAGCATTTAGCCTCTCATTATTTCACAAGCTGGAAAAATACGCAGACCACGTTTGCTGTCCATTTCTACAGAAACCTAAAATTTATCAACACCAGTCGTTTGCATTAAGCATTAACAAGCTATTATCATTCCATACGAAGATTGTGAGATCTGTATTAAATTGCGAAGTGGAGCCCTGAAGACGGCGATGACTACACTGAGGTGACAAAAGTGAAGAGAGACCTCCTAAAATCGTGTCAGACCTACTTTTGCCCCGCGTAGTGCAGTAGCTCTACGTGTCGACTTAACAAGTCGATGAGCGATGTTGCCTTTATAGTCGGAAGTGTTGTCGTTGCAGGATGTGTGCTGACCTTTGCGGCCGAGCGGTTCTAGGCGCTTCAGTCCGGAACCGCGCTGCTGCTACGATCGCAGGTTCGAATCCTGCCTCCGGCATTGATGTGTGTGATGTCCTTAGGTTAGTTAGGTTTAAGTAGTTCTAAGTTCTAGGGGACTGATGACCTCAGATGTTAAGTCCCATAGTGCTCAGAGCCATTTGAACCATTTGAGCAGGACGTGCGCAAGCTGACCTCTGGATTATGTCATCCGGTTGGTGTCATGTCGGGCGATATGTGTGGTCAAATCATTCGCTCGAAATGTGCAGAATGTTCTTCAAACCCATCGCGAATAATTTTGACACGATGACATAGGACATTAGCATCCATAACAATTCCATTGTTGTTTTGGAACGTGAAATGCGTGAAGTGGTGCAAATGGTGTTCAGGTAGGCAAACATAACCGTTTTCACTCAATGATCGGCTTGGTTACTCCAGCTGACCCAGGCCATTCCATGTAAACGCCACCCACACCATCACGGAACCACCGCCAGCTCGTACAGTGTCTTGTTGACAACTTGGTTCCAAGGTTCAAATGGCTCTGAGCACTATGGGACTTAACATCTATGGTCATCAGTCCCCTAGAACTTAGAACTACTTAAACCTAACTAACCTAAGGAGAGCACACAACACCCAGCCATCACGAGGCAGAGAAAATCTCTGACCCCGCCGGGAATCGAACCCAGGAAACCCGGGCGTGGGAAGCGAGAACGCTACCGCACGACCACAAGATGCTTGGCTCCAAGGCTTCGTGGGTTCTTGCGCCAAATTCGAACCTTACCATCAGCTCTTACCAAGTGAAATCGGGACTCATCTGACAAGGCCATGGTTTTCAGTCATCGAGGATCCAACCGATATGGTCATGCACCCAGGAGAGGCACTGTAGGCGATGTCGTGCTGTTAGCGAAGGCCGTCTGCTGCCACAGCCCATTACCGCCAAAATTTTTCCGCCCTATCCTAACGGACACGTTCGTCGTAGTCCCATACTGATTTCCGTAGTTATTTCACGCAGTGTTGCTTGTCTGTTAGCACCGACTGCTCTACGCAAACACCGTTGCTCTCGGCCGTTAATTGAAGGCCGTCGACCACTGCGTTGTCCGTGGTGGAGGCAATACCTGTAATTTGGTGTTCTCTGCACACTATTCACACTCTGAATCTCCGAATACTCAATTCCATAAACATTTCCGAATTGAACTGTACCGTGCGTCTAACGCCAACTACACTTCCGCGTTCATAGTCTCTTAATTCCCTTCGTGTGCCTATAATCACGTCGGAAATCTTTTCACATGAACCGCCTGAGTAGAAATGACGCGATACTAACACCATATGCATGTGTGCGTATTGCTGTCCCATGACTTGTGTCAGCTCAGTAAGATAACGAATCTCATGACTGTGGGTAAAATGATGATGTATTCTGACATTTTCCACTTCTTTCCTTACTGACAATTATTTGTATAGTTTCGCGAGAAATACCCAGTTTCACAGCAGTTCGAATTCGACGTTGACCTATAGGTCCTCCGTGTAACTGGAAGGCAAGGTCAGTTCATAGTCGCATCAAGGGAAACGTAAACAGCCTCCATGAGTTATGATATATTTGCTAACCGGTTTTCGCCTTACAAAGTCATCAGATTTTAGGTGTAGTCTTCAAAGAAGGTACAATATCCGTATACAGCAGTGAAAAAGATGTTAAACATGGAGAGTGAGGTACGAATAAATAGCAAATGTCATTTTCGACAGAGCAGTGTGAACGTTACAAAAATATTAAAGTTAAACAGTAAATAAACATGAAAGGAGCAATCCGTAAAACATTAACACTATAATTCTAGAAAACAGAGCGTATGCAGCAATTTAAACTAACTATCACAACAAAGGAAAACTAATACACTACTCGCCATCAAACCACGCAGATGACGTGCTACAGACGCGAAATTTAACTGACAGGAAGAAGATGCTGTGATATGCAAACGATTAGCTTTTCAGAGCATTCACACAAGGTTGCCGACACCTACAACGTGCTAACATGAGGGAAGTTTCCAACCCGTTTCTCATGCACAAACAGCAGTTGACCGGCGTTGCCTGGTGAAACGTTGTTGTGATGCCTCGTGTAAGGAGGAGAAATGCGTACCATCACGTTTCCGACTTTGATAAAGGTCGGATTGTAGCGTCTCGCGATTGCGGTTTATCGTATCGCGACATTGCTGTTCGCGTTGGTCGAGATCGAATGACTATTAGCAGAATATTAAATCGGTGGGTTCACGAGGGTAATACGGAACGCCGTGCTGGATCCCAACGGCCTCGTATCACTGGCAGTTGAGATGACAGGCATCTCATCCGCATGGCTGTAACGGATCGTGCAGCCACGTCTCGATCCCTGAGGCAACAGATGGGGACGTTTGCAAGACAACAACCATCTGCACGAACAGTTAGACGACGTTTGCAGCAGCATGGACTATCAGCTCGGAGACCATGGCTGCCGTTACGCCTGACGCTGCATTACAGACAGGAGCGCCTGCAATGGTGTACTCAACGACGAACCTGGGTGATGGATGGCAAAACATCAATTTTTTCGAATGAATCCAGGTCTGTTTACAGCATCATGATGGTCGCATCCGTGTTTGGCGACATCGCGGTGAACGCACATTGGAAGCGTGTATTCGTCATCGCCACACTGGCGTACCACCCGGCGTGATGGTATGGGGTGCCATTGGTTACACGTCTCGGTCACCTCTTGTTCGCATTGACGGCACTTTGAACACTGGACGTTAAATTTTAGATGTGTTAGGACCGGTGGCTCTACCCTTCATTCGATCCCTTCGATACCCTACATTTCAGCAGGATAATGCACGACCGCATGTTGCAGGTCCTGTACGGGCCTATCTATATACAGAAAATGTTCGACTGCTGCCCTGGCCAGCATATTCTCCAGATCTCTCACCAATTGAAAACGTCTGGTCAATGGTGGCCGAGCAACTGGCCCGTGACAATACGCCAGTCACTACTCTTGATGAACTGTGGTATCGTGTTGAAGGTGCATGAGTAGATGTACCCGTACACGCCACCCAACCTCTGTTTGACCAAATTCCCAGGCGTATCAAGATCGTTATTACGGCCAGAGGTGGTGGTTCTGGGTACTGATTTCTCATGATCTGTGCACCCAAATTGAGTGAAAATGTAATGACATGTCAGTTCTAGTATAATATATTTGTCCAATGAATACCCGTTTATCATCTGCATATCTTCTTGGTGCAGCAATTTTAATGGCCAGTAGTCTAAAAGCCAAGAGTACCAAAAAGTACAGGTAGCATGATGAGTTATCACATGTGAAAGGTAATACATAAGGAGAGAAATACGTAAGCTAATTTTTATAGCTCCCAATAGTTTTAACTGATTCCGCTGTGGATTCTTCGTGTAACGTTTTAAATTGTATAAATTAAAAGAAACACTTTTTGTGTGGTTTTACAAAAATTTATTTTCGCATTTCCAGCGTTTCGGCTTATAAACCTCTTTTTTTACGAAAAAGGATAGGATGCAATTTGTCCTTTATAGGCAAAATTTCTAATAAGAAAAGAATGTTTTCTATACCTCACAGATATTGGGCAGATTTGTCTTGAGTTCAAAGTATCAGCCAAGAGTGTGAATCCTGCCGTATAGGACTGACTCGTAGATCAAATTGTACTCGGAGCTGGAGATATAGAAGCCTGATTTGTCCTTTGAGAAACATAGTTTAGGTCAGAAGCACGTGTATGTAATAGATGTAGGAGTCATACGGATGGAGTGACAGACTACATATTTGACTGTATTAGATATATTAAAAAGCACTTATGTGTATCCACATTTACCGCTTAGCGAGAACATGTACCGCTTAACAAGCAGACTCAGTTTAATTGCATACCCTTTTAAATTAGTTTAAGTAAGCTGATTGTAGCAGAATAGTACAGTATGTATTTTTTAAGCATAGAAAATAGCCTTTGGGCGACAGAGAAAGTTGCTGACAAATAACACGATGAGAGATGAAGAATTCAAAGTGGCGAATGAGATATATGGATTCGCCCATACAAAATTTTGCAGAACCCTTGGCAACAGATCCACCACGTGTGTGGTGTACTTCTGCATTACAGTTCACGTGAGGTATTTAGATGTTTGCTCGTAGGAACCTGATTTCCTGTGCACGTAAGAAACAACCTCAGCCGAAGTCATCGTGTCACGTACCAAACGTGGGTGAAGTGTATTCCCGAAACAGTCCAAGTACTGACGCAGAGAGGGCGATTGTTTGACACAGTTCCACCTGCCCACCAGCTGAGTTATCGGAGTTCTCATCGACTGCCTAAAGCAACTCCCCCACCCTGGCCCCCTGCCTCCTCCACTGTTACAGATTCAGCGCAGTCTACCCAGCAGCCTGGAGTCTCGGTGTCTTCTTGCCCCGACTGCGTAAAGGCCTGCGGCTCGCCTTGCCACGCCACAAACTCACCTTTTTCTTCAGTTGTTACTATTTCTGAGGTTTAGCTCTTCCTCTTGGTCACGACAACATTTAACCTTATCCAATTGCCAACTGCCACTACCGCCTAGGATACAACACAACACCGGCATCACTGTGTCATTTCAGTGCCTCGCAATGAAACGGACTACAGTACTCACATAAAAGCCCATTTGTTAACCTTCGTTTTGTCTCAAAGTAATAACTGTAACCAGGAAAGCGATCCTGGGGTAGTATTGAATACAGATTGCATTTTACTCTCTTCTTTAATTGTCGGGGCTTGGTCTGAAGTGGTTAACGAATGTATTCACTATTTCACCATCAGTTTTCTAAACAATAACTGCAGTAAATCTAACCGAGGTACAAAGCGGTGTATGCATACATTTTTTATAGGAAATATAGAATATTGCAGTCATTTAAATTAATGCAGCCTGTGAACCAGAACTTGACGTTGTTATTATTCAAGTTAGGGCCAAATCGGCAAAAGAAAATGATGAAATAATATAGAGAAAAGAGCACAAAAAAAAGAAGGCAAAAAAATTGATTACTGCATCACATTTACAGGGTGAACCATCTGAAACTTGCACCGCAAATACTGCGGAAATTGAAAGTGATGTTGATGTTCACAGAATGGATTGGTAGGCAGGGGCTCGTATTGTTCGCCAATAAATAGACTGTAATAATACTTACAAAGTATATTTTTCTGTGGAAACATACGATTTTTAAATGGAACAATGCTTATTGACATTAAGAGATTAAAAGTAGGGTAAATTAAAATGTAAGTGATGTTTGTTGCAGGAATCTAGTGCTAGTCTTTTACGAGATACTGTATTGGAAATTTTTCACATCGACACTTGTATAATACGTGTAGTAGCACGTACCTGTTGTGATTCCATTCATGAAAAGCATTTCAGGGGGTGTTTTCCGAGAGGATAACGCTCTCCCATGTACTGCTGTTGTAACCCAACATGCTCTACAGAGCCGACATGCGGCCTTGGCTTGTTCGATCACTAGATCTGTCTCCAATCAAACACATACACGACATCATTGGACGACAACTCCAGCGTCATCCACAAACAACGTTAACCGTTCCTGTACTGACCGATCAAGAGCAACGGGCATGATACTCCGTCCCATAAACCGACGTCCGGCACCTGTGCAACAAAATGCAGCCGGCCGCTGTGGCCGAGCGGTTCTAGGCGCTACAGTCTGGAACCGCCCGACCGGTACGGTCGCAGGTTCGAATCCTGCCTCAGGCATGGATGTGTGTCATGTCCTTAGGTTAGTTAAATTTAAGTAGTTCTAAGTTCTAGGGGAATGATGACCTCAGAAGTTAAGTCCCATAGTGCTCAGAGGCATTTGAACCAACAAAATGCATACATGCTTGAGTTCAACATTCTGGCGGTTATTAATGTACAAGCATTTCACAATTGCAATGGCTTACCTTTCAATGTTAATCACCTAAATATGTTACCTACACAAATGTATTCCCCAAATTTCATTACTGTACATTAATTATCTCTTGGTGTTCCGATTTTTTCCGTCAGTAGATAAATGAAAACTGTGTTTTTGTCTTTTTAGAAAATAAATAATTGCAATAATTTACATTAATGAGGCTAGTGAATCTATCTTGTTATTTATTACAGATTATTTTCTTATATCCACTCTGTATCATTGAATAATTTGCACATCAGTTGTTGAAATTAACTTACAAAACAGGAAAATGGAAAGAACAACAGAAAATTTATTTCCAGAGAACTGGAATCGTGATATAGGAAATAACTGTTCCACGTACGTACGTACGTGGTTCATATATCCGTAAAGCCTCGTCTTATTGGCACACTCGTTGTAAGTTGATCGTAGCATCTGACTTGATTTATAATGTCACATGAAACCCGTTTTGGCGGACAGAATCCTCAGAAGTTTTGACGGCAGTCAAGCACTGAACACAGTTGGATCCATCGCACAGAGTCCATCGGGCTATGTCGACAATACACACACGCATTAAACCTTCTAAACAGTGCAGGAGGAGGATTCAGTCTAACAGTTATAACGGTTCAGTCTTGGGTCCTCTGCTGTTCTTAATATATATTAATGACTTGCCATTCTATATTCATGAAGATACAAAGCTGGTACTTTTTGCCGATGATACAAGTATAGCTATCACACCCAACAGACAAGAATTAACTGGTGAAATTCTAAACGATGTTTTTCAGAAAATCATTAAGTGGTTCTCTGCAAATGGGCTCTCATTAAACTTTGACAAAACACAGTACATACAGTTCCACAAAGTAAATGGAATGACACCATCAATAAATATAGACTTCGATCAGGAATCGAAAGCTAAGGTAGAATATTCAAAATTTCTATGGGTATGCATTGATGAGGGGTTGATCTGGAAAAAACACACTGAAGATCTGTTGAAACGTTTTTGTTCAGCTACTTATGCTGTTAGGGTCATTGAAAATTTTGGCGATATTCAACCAAGTAAATTAGCTTACCACGCCTATTTTCATTCTCTGCTTTCGTATGGCATCATATTCTGGGGTAACTCATCATTGAGTAAAAGATTGTTCATTGCACAAAAGCGTGTAATCAGAATAATTGCTGGAGCTCAACCAAGATCATCCTGCAGACACTTATTTAAAGAGCTAGAGATCTTCACTATAGCCTCACAATATATATATTCACTAATGAAATTTGTTATTAACAATCCGAACGAATTCAAAAGTAATAGCAGTGTACATGGCTACAACACTAGGAGAAAGGATGATCTTCGTTACTCAAGGTTAAATCTAACTCTGGCTCAGAAGGGGGTAAATTATGCTGCCACAAAAGTCTTTGGTCACTTACCTAATAGCATCAAAAGTCTGACAGATAGCCATATAGCATTTAAAAGGAAATTAAAAGAATTTCTTAATGGCAACTCCTTCTACTCATTAGATGAATTTTTGGATATAGTAAGTGAGTAATTTCCGTAACCCCCACAAAAAAAATTAAAAATATTAAGTGTCATGTAATATTTTGTGTAATGTAATACACGTTCCACATTATTACGAAGTGTCGTATTCATGATCTATGGAACAAGTACTAATCTAATCTAATCTAATCAGGATCAATATCTGTAAATGTATAGAGAAATCCAGTGACATCTACATCTTCTTATCGAGCTTTCAATTATCTCAGGACTGTAACTTCAGAATAATCCATTTACTGAATGTGCCTGACAGATGCTAGTATCTCAGGATTCCCACATCGTGTCCAGTTTACCGCAGTGTAGAGAGCGTCTTTTTATTGTGGAATCGTCAGCATCAAAATTGGAAGCTTTGTGTATGGAGGAATGTGCTCTTCAGTTTCCAAAATGTGTGTTGCCACACAGTCCGTCGGATAAATTGTTGTGGTCAGTACTGTCACAGTAACGTCGTTCTAAGAAAACAGTCTGGCGGGTTAGTCTGGCGGATTTGGATCTTGGTGGGACAGAAAGGCAAGGTTCGAATCCTGCCTCGGACATGTGTGTGTGTCATGTACTTAGTTTAGTTCGGTTTAAGTAGCTCTAAGTTCCAGGGAACTGATGACCTCAGATGTTAAGTCCCATACTGCTCAGAGCCATTTGTATCGGGCACCCCTGATCTTGCCACAGTTCATGACTTTTGCACGGCTGTTACACTAGTAGATGGTACGAGCTACGCCAGATTCCTAATCACATGACTCGTTGAAGCACATCACTGGTTTTGGTGGAGGAATCACTTCAGTATAGTTGGATCTCTAATTAAACTGCTCGTGATTGCCTGTAGGAGCAACGAAACAGCATGGCGAAAATTTCAGGTGTTGTGGACTGGCAAGACAGCCAGTCCATTAGGAGGAAGCCGAAAGGCACGCGTTTAAGCTCACGCAGGCTGGCGTGAGGTCTGGAACAGGACAAGGTAATTATACTAGCAAAAAAAGTACCTAGCTCCTGGAATAGTTAACTTTAATCCATAATTGGTGAACATCGCTCTTGACGGTACATGTTTTACAGCATCAATAGTAACTGCTAATGGCGCCTTGCTAGGTCGTAGCAAATGACGTAGCTGAAGGCTATGCTAACTATCGTCTCAGCAAAAGAGAGCGTAATTTGTCATTGAACCATCGCTAGCAAAGTCGGCTGTACAACTGGGGCGAGTGCTAGGAAGTCTCCAGACCTGCCGTGTGGCTGCGCTCGGTCTGCAATCACTGATAGTGGCGACACGCGGGTCCGACCTATACTAACGGACCGCGGCCGATTTAAAGGCTACCACCTAGCAAGTGTGGTGTCTGGCGGTGACACCACATCAGGTTAAATCTTCATAGAAGGACGAAATATGTTTGTTATATGGAAATTGGTTGAGTAACGCTTTATTTCCGTTTCAGTATTCATTTTCTACAACAATCCGTAGTTCAGTTATCATGCCAGCCACGGAGGAACAGAACGTACCAGACTACCACATGAATCTTGCTGTTCTTGATGTGTTCAAATGTTCAAATGTGTGTGAAATCTTATGGGATTTAACTGCTAAGATCATCAGTCCCTATGTTTACACACTACTTAACCTAAATTATCGTAAGGACAAACACACACACCCATGCCCGAGGAATGACTCGAACCTCCGCCGGGACCAGCCGCTCAGTCCATGACTGCAGCGCCTAAGACCGCTCGGCTAACCCCGCGTGGCTCTCGAAGTGTTCAGAATGTTCTTTCGGTTAGGTCTGTGTGAGTTGCAGTTCTTCAGCTCACCAACGGACAGACTGTAAGAGATTCTGCCGTAGATGTGATACCGTTGTGTCGATACTCGCGCTCAGAATGTCTCTTTAGGCAGCGTTAGCCGGCCGGAGTGGCCGCGCGGTTAAAGGAGCTACAGTCTCGAACCGCACGACCGCTACGGTCGCAGGTTCGAATCGTGCCTCGGGCATGGATGTGTGTGATGTCCTTAGGTTAGTTAGGTTTAAGTAGTTCTCAGTTGTAGGGGACTTATGACCACAGCAGTTGAGTCCCATAGTGCTCAGAGCCATTTGAACCATTTTTTAGGCAGCGTTGAGTTCCAGATACTGTGGGGAGAGGGTGCCTTGAGCGCGGGAGAGCAGATTAAAACGACAGCGCATGCTCTGGGCGGGGAGTGTGCTACTGCGGACTATAGACTGCGGTTTTTGCTGAAACAAACTGTTTTCGCGTATATCTTCTTTCTTACCCCAGTTTAACCTGACAATTCAAACCGTTCAAAAACCGGTTTATGAAATAACCGATTGCTGGATTTTTATTCCTGTTACTTCCAGTAATAAGCGTCGAAATCGAACAGAGATTGAAAAATTTGTACTCTTGTCACTATCAAAATATATAAAATTAAAAAATTATTACTTAATATTCAACTAAAAGGAAACTCAATCTGTCAAACGTTCGCTGTTTTTCTCGAAACGTCATACGTGGTTGGCCGGCCGCCGTGGCCGAGCTGTTCTAGACGCTGCAGTCTGGATCCGCGCGGCCGCTACGGTCGCAGGTTAGAATCCTGCCGCGGTCATGGATGTGTGTGATGTCCTTAGGTTAGTTAGGTTTAAGTAGCTCTACGTTCTAGGGGACTGATGACCTCAGATGTCAAATCCCATAGTGCTCAGAGCCATCTGAACCATTTTATTATTATTACATAGAAATGGCATACAAATCTTTAATCTTTTCGAAGCAAATGAAACATTGCACTTATTTACTACTTAAAAATATTTCCGGACCAGGTTTGGAGACATTCTGCAGTACAGCCGTGTCCAGCGAGAAGCTCTCGTGTGGACCAGCTGTGGGCAAGTCTTGCACACTGCACTCACAGACATTCCTTGAGCCACGACACACGTCAACAGAGACATTATTAGGGTTCAAAGGTATTCAGTGACATTAGGCGTAGTTCGGCACTCTAACTAATCAGTGGAAACAGGTAAAATTTATGCCGGATCGGTACTCGAACCCAGAGCTCCCCATAACGCGAACGGTCGGCTCATCGGGTCTAGGCCATCCAAGCACCCTTCCCAAATTCCCACCCTGTTACACACTACTGTCGTAGCGTTACCTACCCGTGAAACCCTTATTAGCCATTTCGGATTCCCACAAGAGTTCGGGCTTGGTGTTCATCCACACTGAAAGAATAGATCTTGGTCGTTCCACCTACAGAACAGACAGCATTTGTATCAGTAATGGACATTACTCTATCACCAATCCACCAATTCTGTGCCAGTTCTTATGCCATGTGTTTTGTTCGTGGTTCTGGTTCAAATGGCTTTAAGCACTGTGCGACTTGACATCTGAGGTCATCAGTCCCCTGGACTTAGAACTACACTACTGGCCATTAAAATTGCTACACCACGAAGGTGACGTGCTACAGACTCGAGATTTACCCGACAGGAAGAAGATGCTGTGATATGCAAATGATTAGCTTTTCAGAGTATTCACACAAGGTTGGCGCCGGTGGCGACACCTACAACGTGCTGACATGAGGAACGTTTCCAACTGATTTCTCATACAAAAACAGCAGTTGACCGGCGTTGCCTGGTGAAACGTTGTTGTGATGCCTCGTGTAAGAAGGAGAAATGCCTACCATCATGTTTTCGACTTTGATAAAGGTCGGATTGTAGCCTATCGCGATTCCGGTTTATCGTATCGCGACATTGCTGCTCGCGTTGGTCGAGATCCAATGACTGTTAGCAGAATATGGAATCGGTGGGTTCAGAAGTGTAAGACGGACCGCTGTGCTGGGTCCCAACGGCCTCGTATCACTAGCAGTCGAGATGACAGGTATCTTATCCGCATGGCTGTAACGGAACGTGCAGCCACGTTTCGATCCCTAAGTCAGCAGTTGGGGACGTTTGCAAGACAACAACCATCTGCACGAACAGTTCGACGACGTTTGCAGTAGCATGGACTAACAGTTCGGAGACCATGGCTGCGGTTACCCTTGACGCTGCATCACAGACAGGAGCGCCTGCGAAGGTGTACTCAACGACAAACCTGGGTGCACGAATGGCAAAACGTCATTTTTTTGAATAATGAATCCAGGTTCTGTTTACAGCATCATGATGGTCACATCCGTGTTTGGCGACATCGCGGTGAACGCACATTGGAAGCGTGTATTCGTCATCGCCATACTGGCGTATCAGACGGCGTGATGGTATGAGGAGCCATTGGCTACACGTCTCGGTCACCTCTTGTTGGCATTGACGGCACTTTGAACAGCGGACGCGACATTTCAGATGCGTTACGACCCGTGTCTCTACCCTTCATTCGATCCCTGCGAAACCCTAAATGTCAGCAGGATAATGCACGACCGCACGTTGCTAGTCCTGTACGGGCCTTTCTGGATACAGAAAATGATCGACTGCTGCCCTGACCAGCACATTCTCCAGACCTATCACCAATTGAAAAGGTCTGGTCAATGGTGGCCGAGCAACTGGCCCGTGACAATACGCCAGTCACTACTCTTGATGAACTGTGGTGACGTGTTGAAGCTGCTTGGGCAGCTGTATCTTCACACGCCATCCAAGCTCTGATTGACTCAATGCCCAGGCGTATCAAGGCCGTTATTACGGCCAGAGGTGGTTGTTCTGGGTACTGATTTCTCAGGCTCCTTGCACCCAAATTGCGTGAAAATGTATTCACATGTCAGTTCTAGTATAATATATTTGTCCAATGAATACCCGTTCATCATCTGCATTTCTTGTTGGTGTAGCAATTTTAATGGCCAGTAATGTAGCAAAAAAATAATAAACACCGCGTGTAACAGAGACTAAAGAAATACCGAAAAATACCGGCTACGCAAACTAAAATACGGGGATCGGTTTTAACCGGTCGGGTTTTTCCATCTCTACTACTGACCACGACGCCAGTGGGGGGTCGCCACGTTAAGTTAGCAGACAGGATAGGGCAACGTGTGATGAGCGGCTTGCCATTGAGTGTATGATGAGGGCATGCTGCATGAACGTACGAGGTTTGTCGTCGACGGTAGTGTGTCTGGTCGCGATGGAGCAAGTGTGTGTGTCTGTTCCCTGCTGCTCATCTAGGGGCGAGCCAGTGCATATTGTAAGGTCATTTTGATTTTTGTGTGTCATCTATGTGCACTTCAGAGAGAGAGAGAGCAATTTAAGTTACTGTTAAACAATCTTTGGTCTTGTCGTTGTATAATGAATTCTACTGTAATTGATGAAAGTATGTGAATGCAGCTTGCCGCTAACTTGGTGTAATGTTTTGTCCGTACAGAGGTGTAACTGTCGCCTTTATTACCCCTTCACTCTCACACACAAATCGGTACAATACAGTTAGGGCCTCCTGTTTTATCTTGAGGCTGATCCGTGATAAGACAGGCAAACAATTATGCTAGTGGAGGATTCTGAGTATTTTCTCGAATTTCATTCGCTCTCTCTCTCTCTCTCTCTCTCTCTCTCTCTCTCTCTCTCTGTCCTTTATCTGTGTACAGTTTTAAATATATTATTTCATTTACGTGGAATCAGCCCAATAGAATCTCTGGTGGAGCCCTTCGTCTTAATATTCAGCGGCTGGTTTGCTGGAAAAGATCTTTACATTTGTTATTATTGTTAAGCGCTGCATTCAGTTGGGAAAAATCGATCGTTTGAACAAATCGTTCATTTTTACGACAGATTTAGAATTTCAGATGTGGACGAAGCCTTTTTGGACGATTTTATCAAAACTCGGTGACTGCAGGCTCTCTTCGTCACAGCTGAAACTTCCCCACTAATTACAGGGCCAAGGCAATCATCAATGATTCAGACAGAGAACTCATTCGTCATTCACTCTAGAATAAAAGGGTCACAAACCTTATTTCTGAGGAAAATAGTATATTCAATCCATCTCCATTACATGTTCCGTTTTCTGTTGATTCCAAGTCTTACTTAATTTTCGTTTACCGTTTTTCTCTATCCACCAATAACCCGCTAGTGGCACAAACTTTAATAGCTCGCTTTAAGAAGAAGAAGAGCAAGTATGTCTCTTTTAGCAACCCGACAATCTTCCAACAGATACTTCCGAAGCTGCACTCCTTCTCCCTCTATAATAACCATGGAGAATACATCTATGTATCTCTGTTATTCCAAAGAATAATCTTACTAGAAAAATACCTTGGCGTCGACGAGCTGTCGGAGCATATATTACTAGAAATCCGATCAGATACTTTCCAAAAGTGAATAAATGTGGATGATTTGGTTGACCATTATTAATTATTGCGTGGTAGAGGGTAAATTTCCGTGGGGAGATTACAGTTGGACAGTCTTTGCCTTTGCGAAGTCCATTCTTTCTTAGTTGACGTGTGGTAGCTGATGGACGTATTCTGTAGTTCTGAGTTGACTTGTGGTTGTATCTGTTAGACGAATGAATGAATTGTAAAGGACACAGCTATGAATAAGATGTATACCGGGTGATCAAAAAATGTGTATAAATTTGAAAACTGAATAAATCCCGGAATAATGTAGATAGAGAGGTACAAATTGACACACTTGCTTGAAACGACATGGGGTTTTATTAGAACCAAAAGAATACAAAAGTTCAAAAAATGTCCGACAGATGGCGCTTCATCTGATCAGAATAGCAATAATTAGCATAACAAAGTGGGCAAAGCGAAGATGATGTTCTTCACAGGAAATACTCAATATGTCCACCATCATTCCTCAACAACAGCTGTAGTCGAGGAATAATGTTGTGAACAGCACTGTAAAGTATGTCACTGGCGTCGGATATGGTCTTTCAGCATCGCTAGAGATGTCGGTCGGTCACGATACACTTGCGACTTCAGGTAACCCCAAAGCCAATAATCGCACGGACTGAGGGCTGGGGACTTGGGGCGCCAAGCATGACGAAAGTGGCGGCTGAGCAGACGACCATCACCAAACGACGCGCGCAAGAGATCTTTCAAGCGTCTAGCAATATTGGATGGAGCACCATCCTGCATAAACATCGTACGTTCCAGCTGGTGTTTATCAGCCAGGCCGGGGATGATGCGATTCTGTAACATATCGGCGTACCTCTCACCCGTCACGGTAGCAGTTACAAAACCAGAATCACGCATTTCCTCGAAGAAAAAAGGCCCGATAACGGTAGATGTGGTAAATCCAACCCGTAACATGACTTTCTCGTCGTGCAATGGAGTTTCCACGACAGTTCTAGGATTTTCGGTTGCCCAAATTCTGCAGTTGTGGGCGTTGACAGATCCTCGGAGAGTGAAATGAGCTTCGTCGGTCCACAACACGTTACTCAACCAATCGTCATCTTCCGCCATCTTTTGAAACGCCCACATCGCAAATGCCTTCCGCTTCACTGAATCGCCAGGTAACAGTTCATGATGCTGGTGGATTTTGTATGGATAGCATCGGAGTGTACGCCTCAGTGCCAACCAAACAGTTGTGTACGGAATGCCGGTGCGACGTGCGACTGCACGAGCGCTGACTTCCCCGTGCATAGACTAACCCGCTATAGTCTCCATTTCTTCCTGAACTGTCTCAGCAGCATTACGCCTTGTGCTCGGTGGGCCACTACGGGGTCTATCGTCTAAACAAACCGTGGCTTCGAACTTCGAAATCATTCTCGCCACAGCTGCATTTGTCAACGGACCTTTACCCGTTCGAATGCCCTTCCTATGGCGATAGGATCGTAACGCTGAACTAGCACATTCTCCATTCTGATAATACAGCTTCACTAAAAGCGCCTTTTCAGGTAACTTCAACGTGCTGGGACTGCTGGCGCATCTGATTCTCTCTCTCATTACAGCTCCTTTTGCACGCGATTGTCATGCGCAGTCACTGACGTTTTGCTGTCCAGCGCCATCTATCGCACATTTTGTAAACTTTGTTTTTTTTGTTCTGATAAAACCCCATGTAATTCCAAGCATATCTGTCAATTTTTACCTCTCTATCTACATTATTCCGTGGTTTATTAAGATCTCACATTTATACTGACTTTTTGATCACCCGGTATATTACAAAGCGAAGAGATTTTAAATTTTTAATAATGTTACTACTTTTTGCTCATCTACGGGTGCACCAGCACATATTGTAAGGTCATTCTGATTTTTGTATGGTATCGATGTGCACGTCAGAGGAAGAGCAAGTTAAGTTAATGTTAAACAATCTTTGATCTTGCCATCGTGGTTTCAGGTAGGACTGCAGCGCTGCGCACCTAATTAGTAGAAATGATAATTGCGAGCTAGTTAACGCTGTTCACTTGCTCAGAGCTGAGATAGAGATCACTCCATATCGCTGAACCATGCATCAACTAATTAAGCTGTCTTGATTTTTATAGAAACTCTAGATTAGAATTGTACCCTGTTTAAATCATTATTCACTTTGTTAAGCATAGTATCGTTCAGAACTACGTTATGTGTGAAGGTCACGCGAAGTTTACTCTGTATTTTTCAATACATACTCTATTCTAAAATTGTTGTCCTAGAATATCATTTCATAGGAATATTTACTCCTCCCACCCCACTGTTTCCCATTACGCATTACTGCTTGTAATATGCAACAGTTGCAAATTTTATTTCGAAATAGAAATCTAGCTTAGTCGCTACCTGCGTGCTATTTGCTGTTGTGCTTCCGAGAAATCTGCAACGTTGTTGTCAAGACGCGAGGTAAGTGAAAATGTTTTTAGACTCCCACAATTTTTTTACCTCAGTTGCCCTTTTAATATAAAGACAAGCTGCATTCCGACCAGCTACAGTTCAGTTCAGTTAGATTCCGTTTAGTCAAACGTTAGCATCCGATCGTAAATTGGATAAAGCTCGTGGTTACATAGTTTTGGTAACACGTAGATTTTATAGAGTGGGAAGTGTATTTGGTGTAAATTCCACACAGAAAGAAATATAGCGGGAAGGTTACAATATTGACTTCAGTTTTAGAAACGGTGAGTATCGTTATTAAATTGTGATCCGAATTTCTTCACAATGTGGTAACTGGTCGTAAATGAAGCGTGGTCATGAACCGTTATGCTAAATGACGTTGCCGTCATTTCGTCATTGACGGTAATCAAAGTGTGCTAAGCCAGGCTTACCAACTATTGAGACTTTATTAATGGTTTAAATTTCAAAAGACGGTTCTTTCACAAGGCCCATTCGCTGGCGCTCTTCCTTAAGTTTTTAAAGATGCGGCGCTTCTCACCGTGTCACTGAGTACTTTGTTCATTTTCTCAATGTAGGCTAATGGTAGTTGTAAGGCAAACTGTTTGCCGGTAATCAATGTAATTACCCGGATCCTTTTTAGAATGGCTGTGTTTTATGGGTAGTCAATGTGCGTGTTTTCTAAAGGCAAGAGCCTCGCCGATAGCGAAATAAACTATGCACCATTTCTTACCCTCATTCGATAGTTGTATTCTCATGCAAGGCAAATAGCCAGCCTCTAGTAAATCTAGCTCTGCAGTAATTTTCAACGTGCACTAGTTGTTGGTTAAAAGGTAAGGATGCGGCAGCAGTATGTATGTAATTTAACCTCGTGCATATTAGTAGTGTTATTAGCCTTGAAATTGACTGGTGTTTTTCTGTTTTAGAAAGCGCATTTTTTTCCTGTTAAGAGCCCGCTCTGTACAGTGGCACCTAATGGAGGCGTAAGCTGGGCCGTTTGAGTCTCACAAGGGTGGCCATAACGTTGGTATCACGGATTTACTTCAAACTTTGAACACTTTTAGTACTTTTTTTCTACACGTCTAGTTTCCGTAGGACCAAACTGAGAAGCAAATCTCCAAGGTCGTACATGAGCTTACAATATAAAAATAATAAAAGATAAAATAAAATGTTTATGAAGCCAAAAAACGAAGCCGTAAGTTTATGTAAACCCAATCAACAACATAACACAGGAATCCGCTTAATTTTTTCAAGTAACACCTCGACAGAATAGGAGGAGTGATCCACGAGGAAACTCTTCAGTTTCGATTTCAAAGCGCGTGGATTACTGCTAATATTTTTTAAATTCTTGTTGTAGCTTATTGAAAATGGATGCAGCAGTGTTCTGCACACCTTTTCGCACAGGAGTCAAGGAAGTGCGATCCAAATGGATTTCTGTTTAGTGTTGAGTGAAAGCTGCTAATTCTTGGTAGTGAACTGCTATTGTTAACAAGAAACGACAGTAAAGAATATATATATTGAGAGACCAATGTCAGAACCACCAGGCTAATGAAAAGGGGTCGACAAGAGATTCGCGAACTTAAACCACTCATTGCCCGGACCGCCCGTTTCTGACCCAAAAAGATGCTTTGAGAATGGGAACAGTTACCCCAAAATATAATTCTATACCTCGTAAGCGAATGAAAAGAAGCAAAGCAGACTACTTTTCGTGCCGAACTATCACATACTTCAGAGACCGTTCGAATAGTAAAAATTGCAGCATTAAGTCGTTAACCAAGATCCTGAACGTGGACTTTCCACGACAGTTTACTATCTATCTGAACACCTAGAAACTTGAACTCATCAGCTTCACTAATCATATGACCATTCTGCCATACTGAAACGTCGGGATTTGTTGAATGGTGTGTTAGAAACCGTAAAAACTGAGTCTTACTATGATTTAGTGTCTGTTTATTTTCGCAGGTCATGAACTGCACTCTTTGAAACATTGCCAATGTTGCACACAACATCATTTACTACCAAGCTAGTGTCATCACCAAACAGAATTATTTTAGAGTCACCTGTAATATCAGAGGGCATATCATTTATATAAATAAGGAATTGGAGTGGCTCCTAGGCTAGGCGCAAATTGAGACGCGTATAGGACGTGTGACGTGACACGACACTACAGCGCGACACGGACGTGCCGTACGAGTCGCGTGGGTGCAGCGCATATTGCGACGCGTACACCATACTTCGCACGCGCCGACTGGCGACGCTCTGCGCTGACAGAACTGAAGCGCGCGCACCCTGTTATCTTCCTCAAACGATTTTACAGAAACTATTCACTGAAAATATTTGATTTTCGCCTTCCTTGTAGCGTTATGTGTCAGCTTCGTGGCGAAGTGCCCATCACCTGGCTAATGGCCATTCTTATTGTGATGTACACATTTTAGTAAGGCACTACGCAACACACAAAAAGTTTGCAACGAAAATTAGGGGTCGCTATGATTTTGCGTCTGGTGCGTATTGCACCATATGTTGCTGCGTATGAAATTTCACTAACATGTTGAATTTTTGTTTAGACTTGGCAGGAGGTCTCTATCTGCCTCCGATCTCGAGAAAATGGATCCCATGTAGCGCGCTCATTTCCGATCTCACGCCCGCGAGGATGAAATAGTCGCAATATCTCTCGTATCTCCTAAACCGCTCGAGACATCGAAACGAAAGTTTGGCGAATGATAGCACACAAGGAGAAGAGCATTTTGCCAGTTCGTAAACACACGGAACTTTCTTATTTATGGCGATATAAGAGCACTTATACTTCCCGTTTTATTTTTTTCACTACAGTGACCGTAATTTTTTAAGAATTATCGACAGCTAGCGAAGCAGGAGTTTCCTAGTATGAAAATAAACATGAAATTTCTTCTTTTATGTTACTGCAAATCAACACTATAAGGTTTTTCGTAAGCTATTGAGCTCTGTGATTGCCAATTACTTGTTTAATGAGGCACTCCGTTTCGGAATTCTGTCGCAATAGCTGCTGTGAGATGAGTTTGGCAAATTACACTGTGACAAAGGAAGTACAATTAAACCAGTCACCAAGAGAAATGTGGCCGTTACTCATAAATGGCGATGCTTCTTCGAATGAGAAAAAGTTAACCACTAACACAAAAATAGATTGACAATTCTGTTGGAATTTTGGTGGAATCCCCGTAACCCATCGTATTTTTAACACTGGGCGACTGGATTGGAAACTTACCAAAGGATTTTATTCCTTCTCCTGATCTGAGCAGTATTAAAATAATGACGAGCGTTCCTTCAGGCGGAATTATAGGTGCATGGCAGATACTAATTACTCACCTACGGCTTGCCGTGATCGAGAATAAAATAGTTGTTATTGAGAAAAATCAACAATTGATCTGTCGCACAACACAATGGTCAGTATATTGTCAGCAGCGCAGGATAATGCGTGACAGGAATGCAGAAACTAGCTATGTGTGCCTAGCTGGAGTTCGAAAAACATTGTCATGAAAGTAGATCTGCCTTTGTCAGCACTACATTTCAACAAATTAAATATATATAAACATAATTAGTTTATTAATGCTGATAATGTACATGCATCAGTTGAAATGCTTTTTCTCATCCTGGCGAGCCAATTAAAAAATTGTTATTTGTGACTGCTTTTCGACTGTTTCTAGCTTGTAGTGAAAATGTGATATTCACATGCGTGTAGCACAGTGTGTCGTACTACATTATTACATCCATACCCAAGTAATCACAGTGAGACTTTTATACTTCAGATCTTGGACCCTTTTTACCAGGAGATTACCAAAAATTGGTTCAAATGGCTCTGAGCACTATGGGACTCAACTGCTGTGGTCATCAGTCCCCTATAACTTAGAACTACTTAAACCTAACTAACCTAAGGACGTCACACACACCCATGCCCGAAGCAGGATTCGAACCTGCGACCGCAGCAGCAGCGCGGCTCCGGACTGGAGCGCCTAGAACCGCACGGCCACCGCGGCCGGCAGGAGATTACCCCTTTCCAAATGTTTGTAACAGATCGTACAGATACGTCAACATACTAGACAGCGAGAGGATAACCTTGTTTTACTTTCCTGCCTTGCTTGTTAATCACATGATTTTGTAATATTCCTTGCTTCCTTATTCACTACCCTCTGTCCCTTCTTGCGATCTGAAAACATCGCGGAGGCGCATGATAAATCCCAGCGGCCAATGGCTCACCAGTTACTGAAGTATGCATTTTTCTTGACAGAAGAAAACAAAACAAAACAATACAGATATAAATAACAGAAAAGTATAATGTACTAACAAAGAAAGCTGGAGCGTTTAATTGGCGAAAAGCGAAACACTACCCAAAGGCAATCGAATTCAGTATACAGTAAGGCAAAATTTATCGTATGGGCAATACTACTACTGTTCATATGCGTCGTTCCGATGTGAGCATATGGCCGGGCTGCTTTTCCGCTCCTCGCCTCAGAGTTCCCACGGTGCTATCGAGGCACGAGCGACGAGCGGCGCGATAAACTGTCCCTCAACCACAACGCTGCACGACCTGGCGCAGGCGCGTGTCGCGTCCCAGTCGCATCGCGTCGCAATTTTCGCGGTCTCATTTGAACCTGTGATGTTAAAAAAAAAACACGAGCTGAGCTGCACCGCGCCACACGCGCTATACGCCTCTCAATTTGCGCCTAGTCTTACGCCTCATCTGGGCCCATCAACACCGACACTGGGCTGTTGATGACTGGAAACATATTGCCTGGTCGTGCCGGCCGCTGTGGCCGAGCGGTTCTAGGCGCTTCCGTCAGGATCTGCGCTGCTGCTACGGTCGCAGGTTGGAATCCTGCCTCGGGCATGGATGTGTGTGATGCCCTTAGGTTAGTTAGGTTTTAGTAGTTCTAGTTCTAGATCACAAAGCTGATGAGGAGGTATTGAATAGAATTGGGGAGAAGAGGAGTTTGTGGCAAAACTTGACTAAAAGAAGGGATCGGTTGGTAGGACATGTTGCGAGGCATCAAGGAATCACCAGTTTAGTACTGGAGGGCAGCGTGGAGGGTAAAAATCGGAGAGGGAGATCAAGAGATGAATACACTAAGCAGATTCAGAAGGATGTAGGCTGCAGTAGGTACTGGGAGATGAAGAATCTTCCACAGGATAGAGTAGCATGGATAGCTGCGTCAAACCAGTCTCAGGACTGAAGACCACAACAACAACAAGTTGTATGGGACTGATGGCCTCAGATGTTAACTCCCATAGTGCTTAGAGCCATTTTGTCGGTTACTCAGTTGTTTTAGCGGATACCTGATATTCATCGTACACCCGTGAAATGGTCGCACGGGAAAATCCTCTCTTCATCGCTACGTCGGAGATGCTGTGCCCCATCGCTCGTGCGCCGACTGTAACACGACGTTCACACTCACTTCAGTCTTCATAACCTGCCATTGTAGCACCAGTAACCGATCAAACAACTGCGCCTGACACTTGGTGTTCATATAGGCCAACCGACCGCAGCGTCCTATTCTGTCTGTTTACATATTTCGGTATTTAAATACGCATGCCTATACCAGTTTCTATCGCGCTTCAGTGTAGTACTTAATTAGACAACTCAAGTTATAAAAGCACTGGGTAGTTAAGAGGCTTAACTGACCTAAGTAACAGCAAATACCAGTAACGTGCAGCAAACAGATTTGAAATACAGGGTGGTCCCGAATTCATGGTACAAACTTTAATGGTAGGTACAGGACATTGTAACAAGGATTTATTGTATAGGAATGTATAGCCGCATGTGACGCGGTGAGGCGTAAACAGGGGAAAGAGAAATGGAGTGATCGGTTGGTGTCACTGCCGGTAGAGGGCAGTAGATGAACATGATGTATCGCAGTAGGGACAAGCGCCATTCACAATTGTGCTGCCGTAGACGATGGGTGACTTTACGTATGCAGAAAAAGCAGACATGCATTACATGTACGGCCGTGCAAATGGTAACGCCAGAGCTGCGTTACGAATGTATCGCGCGGAGTATCCTAATCGACGAATGCCGGATCATAGAATTTTTCAACGGTTACATCGTCAACTTTGTGAAACAGGTACGTTCGACGTCAACAGACATGACGCTGGTCGATTAAGAGCTGTACGCACTCCAAGACTGGAAGAACGCATCTTGAACATAGTGGCTGATAGACCCAAGTCTAGCACAAGAACTGTTGCGCGTGACGTACATGTGAGTCATCAGACTGTATGCAGAGTGTTAAATGAAAATCGCTTACACCCCTTCCATTTTCAAAAAGTACAAGCATTGAATCCGGCAGATTATCCTCTTCGCGTGAACTTCTGCCAGTGGTTGTTGCAGCAATGTGCGTTGCAGCCGGATTTCGTAGGTCATGTGCTATTTACAGATGAAGCGACATTTTCACGCGAGGGTGTCTTTAATGCGCACAATTCCCATGTGTGGGCAACAGATAATCCACATGCAACGCGTCCACATGCGTATCAACAACGTTTCGGTATTAATGTGTGGGCTGGTATTGTGAACGACTTTTTGATTGGGCCATACTTACTACCCACGCGACTCTGTGGCGAAAGCTATCTTATTTTTCTGCAAGAAGTGTTACCAGAACTGCTGCAAGATGTTCCGCTCGCCATTCGTAACCGCATGTGGTTTCAGCACGATGGAGCGCCAGCACACTTCAGCACTGCTGTACGGAATTACCTGAATGCCACGTTTGGTGCTAGATGGATTGGGCGTGGTGGACCAGTCCCTTGGCCACCCCGATCTCCTGATTTCTCTTGCCTCGATTACTTTTTATGGGGACATCTTAAGAGTCTTGTTTATGAGACTCCAGTTGACTCAGATGAGGATCTCGTTGCTCGCATATCTGTAGCTGCTGCAGGTGTGCGTGAAATACCAGGCATCTTTGAACGTGTACGCCAATCGCTGCACCGACGCTGTCAAGCATGTATCGCTCATGGTGGACGCAATTTTGAACACTTACTGTAAACATGACACTTGTCAACAACGATTTCAATAAAATCTTTCGTTTTCCTTTCGGCCGTTATTTCCCCTGTTTACGCCTCACCGCGTCACCTGGGACTATACATTCCTATACAATATATCCTTGTTACAATGTCCTGCACCTACCATTAAAGTTTGTACCATGAATTCGGGACCACCCTGTATACAGTGTTTGTAACGACACCTCCCAGGTTTAGTGTAGTGTAAGAATCACTACAGGAGCTTAGCGTTTTTCACCGTTCAAGTTAAATGGTACGTGCCTCATTTTAAAGGCACAACAAACTTATTTAAATACCCGCAGCAGTACAGAAGGGGCAGAACTCGGTCACTGTAGAACCAGAAACCAAAGTAGTGCAGTTTCAACATGGCACGGTTTCCAACATAAGTGTAATGTGCTGCGAATACATAGAAAAAAAGATCCTTTATCATTTAGCTATAATATAGCAGGTCAGCAACTAGAAGCAGTTAATTCCATAAATTATCTGGGAGTAGGTATTAGGAGTGATTTAAAATGGAATGACCTTAGAAAATTAATCTTCGGTAAAGCAGATGCCAGACTGAGATTCATTGGAAGAATCCAAAGGAAATGCAGTCCGAAAACAAAGGAAGTAGGTTACAGTACACTTGTTCGCCTACTGCTTGAATACTGCTCACCGGTCTGGGATCCGTACCAGATAGGGTTGATAGAAGAGATAGAGAAGGTCCAACGGACAGCAGCGCGCTTCGTTACAGGATCATTTAGTAATCGCGAAAGCGTTACGGAGATGATAGATAAACTCCAGTGGAAGACTTCGCAGGAGAGACGCTCAGTAGCTCGGTACGGGCTTTTGTTGAAGTTTCGAGAACATAACCTTCACCGAGGAGTGAAGCAGTATATTGCTCCCTCCTACGTATATCTCGCGAAGAGACCATGAGAATAAATCAGAGAGATTAGAGCCCACACAGAGGCATACCGATAACCTTTCTTTCCACGAACAATACGAGACTGGAATAGAAGGGAGAACCGATAGAGGTACTCAAGGTACCCTCCGCCACACACCGTCAGGTGGCTTGCGGAGTATGGATGTAGATGTAGATGTAGAAAGATAGCTGTCAACTACTTGGTATTTCGGAGCATAGAACTTAAAAAGACTCACGTGCTAGAAAGGATACTACGTGATGTCACAGGACAGGACACAGCCACACACAATCCTAACCACCCACGGACAGCAAATGATTCTACTGCGGACGCTAGCTTTGTTGCTACGAGAGCTGCCCGGAAAGTAATGCACCGCATTTTTTTTTTCTCAGCCGAAAACAGTGCTACGAATGCGAAACGTTGCGTATGTATTACTTGAAGTCTGCTGAGTGAGGGCGCCAAGATTCTGTCACTTCCGACAGATAGCGTAGCAGCAAGAAAGTCTCAAAAATGGCGTCTGTAGGTGATACACGTTACAAACAACGTTCCGTCGTTGAATTTCTCACTGCAGGGAAAGAAAGTGTGCGAAACATTCACAAACGCTCGTGAGAAGTTTATGGAGTGTCTGCTGTCGACAGAAGTACAGTTAGTTGCTTGGCACGGAGGCTGTTCGGCGGAACTCCACGATTAGTAGCGATCAGGGAGACCATCCACTCCTGACTCATGACACGCTGCAGCGAGCTGATATTGTCATTGGCGAGGACGGACGCATTACGACTCGGCGACTGGCGCTGCATCTGTCAACCAGCAAAGGAAGTGTGGATGCAATTATCCGCACTCTTGGATATTAAAACGTGTGCAAATGGGTCCCGCGTTGTCTAACGGTGGATCACGAATCGCACAGAAAAACCATTTGCCTTGATTTGTTGCAACTTTTTGAAGGTGAGTGGGAGGCCTGTCACAATGCTTCCCAGGTGATGAAACCTGAGTTCATCATTTTGAGCCCGGAACAAAACGACAGTCGATGGAATGGCGCCATTCCGACTCCCCACAGAAGAAAAAATTCAAAGCAACTGCTTCCGTCGGTAAGGTCATGATCAACGTTGCATGGGGGCTTAATTAAAAAGAAAGGACTAATATTAATGAATAAATGCAATAATTTTAGTAGCTGTGTCACCGGTTACGAAGTCTCGTAACCGGTTGGCCCTGACTAGTATTAGCACGCAATCTGACTGCATAAAATAAAAATAAAGAATGACAAGGAATTTCCATTAAAACAACTGATTAATTAAGTCCCCTGCAACTATAAAAGCTACGAAACAACAAAGCACAAGTGTAACTGTTCTGTGTGGGGTTGTGAGACTCAACGTACATGTATCTGGCTCGGTTCTTTCTCAATACGACAAGATATTTTAAACACCATTTACAATGAACTAATTGAAAAACCAGAAATACCATAATTGCACATAGAAACCAGAATTACAAGTCTAATAAATTAAGACGAGCCAGATACTTTGTTGAGCGTACCTGTGAGCAAGAGGGATTATCATTAAAGGAAACTGTAATACCTTTTTACCTCATTATATATTGACGAAAATATTCCATTACACCAGCATCATAAATCAAAAGCCCATCTCCTTCCTCAAATATACTCTGACAATTGCAACTTCTTCCATCTGTACATTACACCAACCGAACAGCGTCTGCTCTCTCGCCCAACAGAACAACTGCTCTCGACATCCTCTGAACTACTAGTGCCCAGTGGAGGCGGCGGAATAATAATCTTTGGCGCAATCTCTGGCGCTGTGACTCAGTGTAGCCACCTTTCAACGTGTGATTTACATTGATGTGATGCCAAGAGGCGGTACCATTAATTCAGAAGCATATGTCAACACATTAACAAAACTTAAGACGAGCTTCCTGCGACTTTGGCGCCACAGCAACCCTGGAGATGTTTTGCTGCAACACCGTAACGCTCGGCTCCACACAAGTCTAAGGGCTCCTAAACATTTCGCAGAACAGGATTGGACCGTTTTACCCCATGCGCCCTACAGTCCTAACATAGCCTCCTCGGACTTCCACTTGTTTCGGCCATTAAAGTGTGTCATTCGTGGAAGACATTTTGAGGACGATGAGGAGGTGATTCACACAGTGTCACCAGGGTGCCTATTCTGTATATTTCCGCCATTGTGCCGATCATTTCGGTACTCAAGAGCACCGAACGGTCTAGAACTCGAATTAGAGCCCCTACATTATTCAGTATGCATTTCGGAAGCTATACCGTTCGTGTCTAGAGAACCGAAGAACTGTTGTCGGTTCGCGTCGCGCAAACCAATCAAAAGCAAGCGGCCGGAAATGCGCGCATGAGCACTGCAGCGCGCACAGTGCCACGAACACAAAGCAGCTAGCAGAATACACAAGTGCGCTATTCTTCCAAGTACCGAAAATTGCGTTTACGTTGCCATAACGCATGACGCCGCATTCCATCGAGCTGACGTGTCCGCCTTCATCGCTCTTGCCTCCTCCTTAACAGCATCAGGCGCAGTATATCTCTTTCCATGATTCTCAGCTGAAATGCACAGAAATTTTTACAGTTTCCCTGACCGCATGTTTCCATGCAAGCATAATAACGATAACGTATTTGACTGTATTCTGCAGATTGTCGTAAATGCCGCATTATGTCATCTCATTCTCATTCACACTTACATCGTGTTTTGGATTTTACGTTTCAGTAAAATGAGCTAGAAATAGTGTGTAGTACCACATTGTACTAAAACATCTATAAAAACACCCGAAAAATTGATTCTGAGAGCATCAGAGAATAAGAAGATAAGCAGAATGTGGTTATAACTCGCTCCTACAGATCCAAATGATTAAGTAGCCCACTTCCTTATATGATACGTCAACGATTTGGGTCTTAAAAACAAAACTGAAAAAACGTATTTTCGAGAGCTCCTGCAGTTCTTCGAAGTTTATAATACGCATCACATGAATGAAAATGTTTCGTATATGGTGCTACAGTCTAAAATTATTACGGCGGAGATCTTTCATCTCTGTCTACTGTTGTTGAGGATTCGATCGCAGATAAATGGTTGTGACAAGCAAGATTATGAAGATAACTGCTGCTAGTTACATTCCCCTTAATTTAAGTTGTGCTCTTAGATTCCTGTCTAACCGCATACTCTGAAATCGTTACATATACGGAAAAATTTGGTGAATTATTTCTGACAAGAAAAAGTATAAAGGTCACAGTCGGTTCTTTCACTCACAGCAATTTTTCATCTGCAGCAATTTCATAATTCGTTGTTTAAACACACAGAAATCACGAAATTATTACTGAGGAAGTGCGCTCATACATGTAAGTAATAACGAATATTGCAGAAAAATCTTAACTTACGCAAATAACAACGTCTCAGAACGCGTTGCATATATGAAGAGGAAAACCATTTTCCACCCACTCGTGCGCGAACCCGTGTCCATCCGCAGGGCATTCCCGTACGCTAACGACTTCGCCACGTCAAACAATAGTAACATAGTGCTCAATTATCGTACTATTGGTCAGAGGAACGTAGGCTGACTTCGTTGCTGCCAAACGGTGCTGCGTAAATCATAAATGCGTGATAGTTTGTAAGGTTTCCAATGCCAGGCTTCCCATAATTGCTTTCGATTGTTACTTGAAAGTTGTAAACACGTTTCGATCATTACTAACTAAACCATTTGTGGGGAAAAAGTACAAAAAGTCACTAGTAACGTCTGTTCACACTCATGTAATATACGTAAGCAGAGCCGATGTCTCGATATTTAATGATTTTTAAACTCTTATTTACATAGAAATAACACGTGTTTTGAGAGAATATTGACCGAAAACCTTTTTTGGATGTAATCATTTACAGTAACAACATAACCTAACCATATTTCTAACAAAGGAATATAGTCTATTATGAACTCACTTTCCAACTGGTTGCATCCTCTGGTGATTCTATAGTAACACAATCACTAAATACAAAGCTAAAACCGCTAAATATGTTTAAAATAACAAATTATAGGTATACATAAACCACAGCTCACCGATCGACAGGGCCACACCGAAATCCAAAACCTCTCGGTATAATTGTCGCAAAATCGGTGTGAGGACCGTTCGGTAACAGGTCTCAGAAGCTTACTGAATAGGATATTTCGATAAAGAACCGAAAATGACGTCACTACCGAGACTAACCTACTACACCGATCGGTATGAACAATACAGAATAGGGCCCTAGGTCAAGGATTGGCACCGACAGGGCATACACGCCCTTATTTCGCGCTGGAGGAAGGCCATAGAACGGGATGGAGACTGCGTGGACAAACAGGGTATGTAGATAAAATTCCATGCTTCGTACTTGTAATTCTTATTATCTTCAATAAAGAGTTGTCGAAGAAAAAATGCGGTGCATTACTTTCTGGACAACTTTCGTATTGATGACATTTCGTTACAAATAAGTTGTATCACTTAATATGTCAACAACATCGAAATACAGCGACATTTGCGACAAAATGGCCAGGACGTGGATGTGAAGTGGTGAGTTGCCCGAGGTTTAGTACGCTGTTTCGTCTGGCTGCTTCTTCCTGGACCGCAGGAGCCGGATAAATATTGAACGGTACGAGTAAAATGAAGCACGACCGGCCCAACGTCGAAGCTTGCCCCCCAGTGCGGCAGAATGAAAGCGCAAACCATGTCATCGAGCGCTGCCACGCATTACGGCCACCGGTCCGTTAATCGCCGCCGTCGTTAATGAGCGACCGGCTGCAGACTCAGAGGCAGCGGATGTGTTTGTGTGCCCGCGCGCGCTTGTTTTGTACCTACACCTGTATTGCGACTTTTATGACCTGCCTTTTACGATCCCGCATCTCTCGCCATCCAAACATGTGCGAAGGTCACGGCTGAAAAGTGATCCGCTGCTACCAGACAGTCAGATTACGTGATCGTAATTGCCGGTACACACGTCTTTCCTCCTTTCAGCACCGTACGAGAACTAGCGCAGTTCCCTTTATCTGACTGACTTTGCACGAACCTCGCTTTATGCAGAGGGCCGCCGTACTGGGTTTGTGAGCAGGTGACACGATGTTCGGCTAAGTAAAGAGTTGCTCACACACATTGGTCAGATCTGGGGTGTACAATGTTGGGGATTTTAAAATCGATGTTGCAATAACGATAATAAACTGAAACATCGGCACTGAACCGCCCGCTAAACCCGCAGGGTAGAACAGGTGATTAGGAGTATGGAAAGGGCCAAATAAGGATGGGTCAGTTTCACGTTCTAATTGTAATTTATTGTAATTTAATAACACATTTACCACCAAAGCGGCACATAGCCGAACCTTTACCAAATACAACTGTTTCACGGCTAAAGGTCTCCAAACAAGAAATCTTAAAAATCAACCATATAAAAATGCAGTTAAAATAGCAGATAAAATAATTAAAAAACATATCACAGCTAGGTGGGAAGCCTCAAGGCAAAGTAGGTAGAACAAACATATGCAAGGTGCAATACACTTGGCTGAAGGACACAAATTTCGAAATTTTAAAATATATTACCAAAATCTTGTAAAGGGAGGAGGCCGCAATGTTTAAGCTTAAAAGATAATTTTAAGAATAAAGTTGAAAGGCCGAAAGCTCACAATTAATTTTCCAAAATTTTTTTAAAAATTATAACCATAAGTATTAAATTTTAAATAGCTGAAAACAGATAATTAAACACCGGTGGGAAAGACAATAAAGACAACAGCACTCAGAAGCCTACAGGGAGGTCGGTCTGCCCTCGTTCACTTAGGTGAGGCAGGCGGTGAGCCCAACTGCACTTCATCCGTCGGAACCCAACCAGGGGACAGCCACGGACCGACCGACACAACGACTTCTTGGCCATCAATCAGTACATGAGGACTCAAACACAAAAGGTTACGAACGTGACATCCACAATGATGTATGTATTAGCTGTCAAAATTACACACCAAGTTAGACAGCGACAACAAGTGAGGAACGGACGCTGCCAGAAATTACGTTAGTGGCCAAAGCAGGTGATCGGAACACTAACGGCCACAAGGCAGAAAATTCCGCTGGTACACTTGAATTTGAAATACGGCAATATGATTAACTTCACCCAAAAAGAACACTGCCTGAATTTACGTCAGTGGTCAGGGCAGGTAACCAGAACACTAACGGCCACAACGTAGAAAATTCCGCTGGTGCACTCGAATTGTAGTCAACCAATATAGTTAATTGCGCCGCATGGCGGCTAAATTTCAGCAATAGAAACACTCGGTGTTGCTCACAGGAAAACCTCCCCAACAGCGAACCACCGTAACGAACCACACAACGCGAATGGACGTGGCTTCGGTAGTTGAAACCACTACTCAACTTTGACGTCCTGGGTTGGTGAACCACGAAACTCGGAGCGATCGGACAGCTCCACACACGCTCCGACAGCCGACTGCACCGCGCGGAGATAACTTCCCTGGTCCGCAGCACCCGACCGACTCCTCTCAGAATGCCGATTACATCTAAAATAGTCGTCAGTGCAAATAAAGCCAACTGCACATACAACTTGAGAAACACTTGCGCGAAGATCTGAACGATACCCAACAGTAACTAAGCACGCACGAAGACAAATCGGGAGTCGATGCACACACACTCACACAGCCAACTCATGAACGATAGGCGAGCCAAAAGGCGTCGTCCGGTAGGACGACCGACCGACGATCCACCAAGACCGTGGCCCGGTTCAAGTGATGCGTGGCGGCAATGGTCAGGCGAACCATGTCGATGCAGACCTCATTGCTACTCCAACCCGATACCGCATTGCAACTCCCCGACTGGCAGGTCCGGACTGTGCTCCAAACGCATTCCAACTGACTGGCCATCCCGAACTCTCCGAACTGGCTTACGACAGACAAAGACCGGGAAGTAATAGCAGTCAAGCAAAGAAGCTACGAGAGGGGATATATCAATAGGCGCTGCTAACACCGCTCACGGTCAGGCAAAGCGACAACTCAGTGACAGTAGTAATTTAAATTAAAGTAGTGAGGTGGAAGTACGTTAAAAACAGGGTGTAAAATACACGATGGCGGGAATACAAGCCTCGCACGGTTCAGGCACGTCGACGTTAAAGGCAAAAGTAACGTCCTTCGATGTTGCCTAAATAACAGCCGAGTTCTTACCACTGTGAATATTTTTTTCTTCATTAAAGCACTTATATTTCTGTGACTTTCCGTATGTAGCCATTGTGGCGAGAGGAATATTTATGAACGAAGTACTCACTCAGTTAGTGCTTTGGTGGTGTCAAGTAGTGTGTGGCCATAATGTCCGGATTTCTTATTCAATTTCTAACAGTAATTCTGAATTATATAAGTAGTTGATAACAGAAGAAAAAAATGTTCTAATGTGTGTGAATTCCTAAGGGAGCAAACTGCTCAGGTCATCGGTCCCTAGACTTACACACTACTTAAACTTACTTATGGGGGGACGTTCATGGAATTGCCCAAAAATGTCAATTTTCGATTTACTTTTTATTTGTTAGTGCAACTCATGGACAATAAGTTCCCGAAGTTTCAATGTTGAAATCGCATCCGAAATGCCTGAAAATTAATTAAAAGTGTGACGCGGCCTCCCTGCCACGCCCACGTTTTGAAGCAGCACTTAAATACCAGCTCAGTGAACAACGATTCTGTGTATTACTTGCAACCAAACGTGTGCATGATACATCTATAAGGCCGTGATACATACTCTTTGGTTTTATAGATCATCTTTGAGTCTGTTCCGTATCTTATAAACAATAACAAACTAGCTGCATCGTTTATGACGAAGCAATTCTTCTTTTGCCATGTGATACTGACGGAGATTTATACAAGTGCTCGATTCTTTCTTCATTCAGTTATGTAACGATCACAAAGAATGTATAAAAAACTGGATAAACTGCGTTTGATAAGTTAGTGAATGGAAGACGTGAGAAACAACGACAAACCAGCAATGAGGCTACGTCCGAAGTGAGAACATTTGCTGAAAATGTGAACTCGTCTCCTAGCAGCTCCAAGCGGAAAATGGGTGAGGTGAATGGTGCATACTACCGTGATGAATGTCACTACACTGGATTTAGATTAATTGACCTTGAATTATTGACTACAGCAGTGAAAATTTCTTGTGTTTGTAAGACGTGTGGTAGTGATAACATGCAGATTGTAGATGATGGTAAGGGAGTAGGTTTGGCGGCCAATCTGCATATTGTGTGTCAAAAATACGATGCTGATAGCTCATTCAAAACTTCTAAATGTAAAAACTGGTACTATGAAGCTAATATGAGGTTTACCTATGGACTGAGGTGCATTGGAGTTGGGGGAGAATGGGGAAATTTATTGTGTGGAATAATGAATGTGCCAGCGCCATGTCTGAGATTTACACAAATAAACTGTTTACTGGAAAACATAATTTCTGACGTGCGTGAGGACAGTATGATAGCAGCTACTGTAGAAGGTATTGTAGACAATGACCCGTTAGATGACAACGATTCTGGTCATGTTAGAACAGATCTTGTTGTGTTATGTTATGGTACATTCATGAAAAGAGGGCATACGCCTTTGTATGGTGTGTCAGGTGTCATAAGTATTGATACAGCGACGGTACTAGATGTTAAAGTTACGAGAAAATTCTTCCATAACGGTGCACTTAGTGGAGAATGTGAAGAAGATGTAAAAGTACATAACTGCAGCAAAACATTTTGTGGTTCTAGTGGTGGAATGGAAGAAGTTGGTATGCAAATTATTTTTAAGAGATCTGTCAAGGATATGTGAAATATCTTGGGGACAGTGACTCCAGAGCATTCAAGTCTGTGAATGAGAGCAAATCTTATGGAGAACTTTCAATTGAGAAACTTGAATGCATAGGTCACATCCAGAAGAGAATGGCCGCAAGATTGAGGAAATTTGTCAGCGAGATGAAGGGCAAAAGTTGGAAGATGGAAAGGGAATTGATGGACACAACAGACTAATAAGAAGATGATAGACTCTCTTCAAGTGTATTATGGCAAGTCTATCAGACAGAACCTATCCAGTGTAAATGACATTAAAAGTGCAGTATGCGCTACATATTTCCACATATTGTCAACAGATGAACACCCTGTTCATAATCTGTGCCACATCACCTGGTGCAAATATCTACAAGCTCAGAGGGATAACAATCCCTACATTCACAAGGAGAGGCTTCAAAATTGTATCTTGGATCTTGTCAAGCCCATTTACAGGTTTCTGGCCGATACTGCACTTTTCAAAAAGTGTGTTCATGGCAAAACCCAAAATCCAAATGAGTCTCTAAATTCACTCATATGGAAACGATGCCCTAAAAACACATTTGCTTCTACTACAGTTGTCAGAATTGCAAATTATGATGCAGTTATTGTATTTAATAATGGGGACGTCAGGAGGATGAAGGTATTAGAAATAATGGGCTTCAAGATAGGAAATTTTACTCAAGACATCCTGAGAGAAATAGATTTACTGCGCGTCTCTGCAGCTGAAAAGTCAGTTGAAGACCTGGTAAAGGAAAGAAGACAGACAACAAGAAACCAGAAGAGAAGCCTTGAAGTGGAAGACGACCCAGAGTACAAATTTGGTGCCTTCTGAAGAAGTGACATGAGGAAAAAAGTGAGGTTGAACTGTAAATTGCGTTTCCTGAAAAGTTTGTTTTTTAAAGTTTATGCACCTTTTACTCAGATTCTAAGAATGCTAGAATTATGAAATTTTGTACACGTAAACCTAATAAACGTTGTCTCAAGAGCAAAATTTGAAAGTCTGATTGCAAGCTGAGATATGGGGCAAAGTGCTTGGAATTTTGCGTGAATTTAAAATTGTACTTGTGGAATTATGATTAAAAAATTGTGAAAATTCTCCTATTTGACATATTCCAAAACCTCATCAGAGAAGCTTACAACACATAAAGTGATGAAACAGAGACATTTTTCTAGAAATCTCTTGAATACTTTCTGAGAAAAAGGAACATACATTATTTTTTGAAAATAAAACAAATTTTATTCCAAAAGAAAGTTAAATATATATAATCAAAGGATTTTCTATTCAAGTGTGTTACTTTCATGTAAAATGTGGTACAAAATTTCATTGCCATATGTCCAAAACAGTGGATTTGGTGCATTTTTGAAATAGTGTGTGTTTTTCATCAACGTCCCCCCTTATGCTAAGAACAACACACTTCCATGCCCGAGGGAGGACTCGAACCTCCGGCGGGAGGGATAATAGAAGACGGGAAGCCTTTATAGAGGCTGTAGGCTGTAAGGTACCCCTTCTTTTCAAGCTACATTATGTTTCCTTATTTTTAAGTTTTATAATTCTGTATCGTGTCTGCAGATGTTATGTAGCATTCAGTGAGTAAAGCGGTATTGCAGAACGCATACAGGCGGGAGTAAGATTTCAGTTCCCACGCTGGCTGAAGCAACCCGTGGACCACATGGCGTTGCCTGTAGACAGTGCTGTGAGACATGAGAATGCCAGTTAGTCAGCAGCGAAGTACGTAAGGTAGGCACAGTTATTCTGGGGCGAAGAAAGTAATCTCGCTTAATAAATATTTGCTTTTTCGAATAAGGATATTAGAAGAAGCCTACAGGTCACAAGTAGTTTCTTACAACAATATTACAACGCCAGGCATTAATTATTTTAATGAATAAGTGAATAACGTTTAAGCTAACGAAAATGTACAAACAGCTACGAAATATCACCAGTGTCAGTGCGAGGTACAGGCTGCCCGCCGTAGTCGGCAGTCGCCGACACGACGCCTCCCGACCTAGTTCTGTTGTAAGATCATGCTCACAGGAAATTGCCAGACTTCAGTTCCTCGTTAGCTATGTCCATATTATCCGTTAATAGTGTTAAGTAAATAAACAGATCACAATGGCGTCCCTTCTGAACGTTATTCGGAATAATATATCTTCCCACTACAGAATTACACTTTACAGAGTACCTGGCGGTGCTGGTACTGCTTCTGCCAGGGACATAAACTTCGAGAGCTTCTCGGCAAAACGGACAGAAAGAATCCTACACGGTGACTCACTAAGATAGTCCAAGGACGGATTGTCCTAATAACAAGAAACCTCGGACAGAAAAGCACGGCCAGTCAAACTATACGCCTCTTATACCATCCTCTACGGACTCACTGGCTAAATTGAGACATTTGTGGAGGTTTGATACAAGTGGTGGTTTCTTGCAAGGTCTGAACCGTGATGATGATGATGATGATGATGATGATGACGATTTTTGGATTGTGGAGCGCTCAACTGCGCGGTCATCAGCGCCCGTAAAAACTCCCAGATTTTACACAGTCCAATTTTTTTACAGAGTACACTCTAGCCACTTTCATGAATGATGATGATGATGATGATGAGATGATGAGGGCAACACAAACACTCGGTCCCTGGACAGAGAAAACCTCAACCCGGTCTGAACCATGATGCTCTTATAGAAAAAAATTCTGTCTAGATCGTCATCTATTTCTTCAAATGAAGAACGCGCTTCGGCAGATTCCCTTCACCAGGTCTGTCTTAAGACAAAAAAGGAATAAACACCGGAAAAAAAACAATTTCACATATTACTAGGCAGGAAATGACCTCACTATCTAATGAAAGAAAATACAGTATACAGATTTAAAGGAAACACAGCAAAAACTTACAGAATCAGTCAGAGTCGAAACCAGGAATTTGGTTTCGTGTGTGTGTGTGTGTGTGTTTTGGGAGGAGGGGGGGGGGAAAGGTGTGTTTGTATGTACGAGGGGCGTTTGAAAAGTCCGTGGAAAAATAAAAACTGCTTAAGTGTTTGGGGTAAAGCTTTTTTATTTTTCGACATAGTCTCCTTTTAGACTTAAACACTTCGTCCAACGCAGTTCTAATTTGTTGATCCCTTCCGAATAATAGAAATTGTCCAAGTCTGCAAAATAGCTATTAGTTGCTGCAATCACCTCCTCGTTTGAATAAAATCTTTGTTCCACCAGCCATTTCTTCAAATTGGGGAACAAATAGTAGTCCGAGGGAGCCAAGTATGGAGAATAGGGGGGATGTGAACGAGTTGGAATCCTATTTCCATTAATTTTGCTACCATAACTGCTGAGGTGTATGCTGGTGCATTGTCGCGATGGAAAAGAACTTTTTTGCGGTCCAATCGCCGGCGTTTTTCTTGCAGCTCGGTTTCCAAACGGTCCAATAACGATGAATAATATGCACCTGTAATAGTTTTACCCTTTTCCAGATAGTCGATGAGGATTATCCCTTGCGAATCCCAAAAGGTAGTCGCCATAACCTTTCCGGCCGAAGTAATGGTCGTCGCCTTTTTTGGTGCAGATTCTCCTTTGATAACCCGTTGTTTAGATTGTTGTTTGGTCTCAGAAGTATAGTAATGTATCCATGTTTCATCCACAGTGATGAAAAGCTTCCTAAACAGCTGCAAACCTTCCTTGCATCACACGATTCCGTTTTTTGTCAAGCGTGAGCAATCGCGGAACCCATCTTGCGGATAGCTTTCTCATGCCAAAATGTTTATCCAAAATATTATGTACTCATTCATTCGAGATGCCAACAGCACTAGCAATCTCATGCACCTTAACTCTTCTGCCATCCATCACCACATCATGGATTTCATCAATAATTTCTGGAATTGTAACCTCCACAGGGAGTCCCATTACCAGCACTGCTGTTCAAAACAAACTGCCGTACAGTCTGGTGACTGGTCTCGGTGGGCTTCCACGACATGCGGCGTCTGGGCACTTATACTGCAAGCTTCTTCTGAGGATCACGAATTGGCGTATTACTGCTTTATCCCTTCATTTTCCTTTCTTAAGCCCATGCCACATGTATAGTCGTTCGCAGTTGGTTCGTAGGCTATATTAGGATGGCAAACGTGTGCCTATTTGCTGTTACATTCATGGTTTGTTCAGTTACGCTCCTTTTACACGGTGTAGTACTGGCTGACCCGGAGAATCTTTTCATGCCGTACTCCCACGGGATCTCGCATGCTACTTGATAAATTTTCTGGTTTTTTACATAACTGGTCCGACTTTCTCGTACGCAGTCAACGTATGATTTGATGTTCACATTTATATGGACCCCTTCAATGTTAATTAATTTTATGAAGAACCCCTCTTTGTTTTCCTTGTCTATTGTAGCTCCTGAAGATGGGATTTACATCCTGAAACCCGGATCATCTGTACGATTTTGTAGAAATAAAGAATTTGTCAAGTACAACTCTAAAGGATTTATTCATTTGAAAAAAAGATCACTGAATGCGCTTCAAACTGTCATCATTAAAAGACGACAATGTAGCGCTGCACTCGGTTTGTCAGACTGTGAGACATGCATATCAACTCTGCCTGACGGATAGTAGCAATAGCGTTTACAGTGTTCTGTTGTAGCTCGCCCAGTGTGAGAGGATTATTTGAGTACACCTGACTGTCCAACTTGCCCCACGGACGAAAACCACAGGAAGGGAGATCAGGCAAACGAGGCAGCCAGGAGCCTGCACTGCCTCTTCCGGCTGTCCTCACTTCAACGAAGACTTCTTGTACTCGTGACAATGTTGCCAAGTCGGTGTGTGTTGCAGAAAACATGCATACACTCGTCCGTCTTCTGTGAGTTGATCCACACACGGATGGAACAGTTTCTGGACAAACTGATTAGCATTGTTGGTACAACTACTCTTGAAAAAATACTGATGGGTATTTTCAGATGCGTAATGGCCAATGTTCTGGGAATTCACCTGTCCTGACAGGCAGATCCAGACATCATCTCAAGAAATGAAAGATATATGAGTTACTGCTTTTACTCTGTAAGTACAGAACTCGTTAAAACAAAAAGAGGTAGAACATAAAATTTCACACTCGTCACTCCAGATCGTAAACGGTTGGAGCTAAAAAAATGGAACGATGAACTACAAAACTGAGAAAGATAAAAGAGAAATATGCTTTTACGAGAAACACAGAATGTGGCAAAACAAATAATAAGTAATCTGCAAAAGAGTAAATATGTAGGGCAAAAAGCAAAATAAGCTGTTAAAAATAAAAACGAATCTGTCAAAAATAACACAACGGTACGAAAAATGCAGACGGAATAAAATAATTATCATAAATTATACACGAGTGAGCTCTACGCCCAACGACAGAGCATCAGATAAACTGTTACGGACCTTAAATGAGGGTCTGTCGTGATAATTGCTTTATTTAAAGTTCCTGGGCGCTTAATGAGAAGTTATTATACAGATAGCGCTTTTCTGCGAAAGTATAATTTCACCCTCTTTCGTGCTAAGCGGGGCGAAGTTCATTCTCGCTTTGCGAAGTACATTTTTCACATTCGGAGTCTGTTTTTCCTTTTGTGTTAAAGTGCCGCTGCTTGTGCCGCGGCGTTATGTAACAGCACAAGACGCGGCGACATTAATTTTACAGTCCAGAAAAGCTCCACTTTACACATGGCCGACCCGACTCCAGCTGTGTCTTTGTAACCCCACTATCCGAAATATTCCCAACTGCGGAGAATGTTTTTCCTCCCTGCATTCACTTTTTTTTTTAAATTTAAAGCAAGCACACCTTGTCTTCGTTTTTCGCTGGGAGCGGAGTTCTTACGCCCAAAGCCCACTCCACCTTTATTAAAATCCCTTCTCGGACTCCGTCGACGAGTGTAAGGAGATCGTGAAACAAGAGAGCGTCCAGTGTATCACAGCGCTTTCACTGCATTTAGCTGTTCAACGTGTTTCGTCAACTACAAACTTTTAGCACAAATGTTCCTTTTGTTTAAAGCTCAACTAGATTCCTTATTCGTTGCCACAAAGTTTCGTTTCTACTACAAAAAACGATTCCCTCCATATCTAAAATTGCAGGGAAGTGAGACGTCAAGAGCTACGTGTTCCTGGTCCTAGTAACGCGCCTTCAAGCACTTGTGTAATATTTGGAGACACATCCACAACCTAAAATATTATTGACGGGACGGTCTAATTGTTGAATCTACACACATTCGATTTATGAATGTAAGTCATTCCCTACAACAGTCGCTCACTGTTATATCGTTTCCACTCCGACGGGAAGACCAACCCGTTTGCAGTGCCTGTGACGTATTTATTTCAGTCATCACGTTTTAATGGAATTAATTTCATATTCTGAAGAAGAGGCCCGTGTTAATGTATGTCGAATCTGCCCTCTATTTTAGCTGACTGTGTTACGAATGTGATAAAACTTTCAAAACTTTTTGTCTGAATTTCAAGCTGCAGTTTCACGTGTGTTACAGTAAAGTTAGCTCAAATTTTATTAGTACAGTCGCCAGTTATCCATATATTTCCCCTGTACCGTTTCAGGTATTTCTTTGTTCTATTTCAAGTTTTATCGAAAAAAATTTAACACACGAGTAAATTCATTATAGATTATGAGCATATTTTGCGTGCGCGCTTGCGCCTGTGTGTGTGTGTGTGTGTGTGTGTGTGTGTGTGTGTGTGTTTGGATACACAGAAATTTAAAGTCAAGTAGCATATTCAGGATGTAACTAAATTCCCGTTACAGACTTAAAGCACACGTTAGTTACACCAAAAAGAAAAAACAAGAAAAATAGTCTAGTAAACATGGGATCTAACATGCATACCTTAAGAGCTACCAGCACTTGTTCATCTTCGATATTGTGGAACACATCTCTGCCAGTGAAATATCTTTGCTTTCCATATTTTGGGGGGAGACTGTGTAGACCAACACGAGAAAAAATGTTCAGCAAAAATTGGCTCCAAAATGCATGCTTTAGGAGCTATTACCTCTTGCTCAACTTCGCTACTTGAAAAGTGTCTCTTTTGGTGAACAAGTGCTCATAGCTCTTAACGTATGGATTTTAGAGCTCATATTTAATCGATTGCTTTTAAAATACGAAAAGAAAAGAGCCTGCTCCACCATATATACACACAGATCGATGTCAATGGATTCGGAACATGCATAAGATTTTTGAACATGTATAGGCATCCATGTCGGGATGTGCTGAAGTCTGCTTTCACATAATCAGTGGCCAATGTGTGATTTGTTTCTCCTGAAGTGCATACCTGCAGTTTGGATCTTCGGGGACTCTGTTGTGAGGTGTTTATGTACTCAGTCGTAATATGTCATAACGGGAATAGATTGGTTGCCAGATTATGTTTATTAGGGTTACTTGCTGATGCCGTTGTACATTTAGTCTGTGCTTTTAATTTTAAAATACCCTGTATAATGAAGAGTGGTCTCCTCCTACGATGTTTACCCGTAACCAAATTGACGATTGCTTGATATCTTAAGATGTATCCTATCAATCACTCCCTTCTTTTATTCAAGTTAAGCTAAAAATTTCCTTTTTCCCCAATTCGGTTCAGGGCCCTCCTCGTTCTTCGATCTACCCATCTAGTTTTCAGTATTCTTCTATAGCACCACACTCCAGAAGCTTTTACTTTCTGCTTTGCTGGATTGCTTATTGCTTACGTTTCCCTTCTGTGCAAAGTTACATTCCAGACAAATACCTTCAAAAAACAGTTTCTAATACATAAATTTATATTCGAATTTAATTTTTTTCAGATACGCTTTTGTTGCAATAGGCAGTTTGCATTATATATCCTCGCTACTTACTGCGTCGTCAGCTTAGTTGCCCAAACAGCAGAACTCATCGACCACTTCGTAGTGTCTCATTTCCTAATCTCATTCTATCAGTATCACCTGGATTAATTTGACCAAGTTTTATTGCTCTTTTTTTCTTTTGTTGATGTTCGTCTTAGAACCTCTTTTCAGAACATTATCCATCCTGCCCAAACGCTACACAGCTGTCTCACTCTCTTCTCAAGTACTGTTTCCCTTTCATTCCAATGTACTCTTTATAATTGCAATTTGGTTACTGCAAAAGTTGTAGATAACTTCTGGCTACCTGAATTTCACCTCTGTTACCGCTCTTATAATTTCAGTCTTCTTTCTGCTCAAGTTATAGATAGCTTCGCGCTCCCTGTGTTTTACCCCTGCAACCTTCAGCAATTTCTATGAGAATATTCCATTCAACACTGTCAGACGTCTTTCTAAATGTATAAGTGCTATAAATATAGGTTTGCCTTTTTTATTATATCTTGCAAGACAATTCGTAGTATCCGGTATGGCCTTGCATGGTCCTACTTTTCTCTGGAGCCAAAACAGATTTTCTGAAAGGTCGACTGCCACATTTTCCATTTTTCTCTAAATAACTCCTATCAGAATTTTCAACTATGACTTATTAAGCTGGTAGTTCGGTAATATTCACACCTGTCAGTATCTGCCTTCTTCGGCATAGCATCTATTACAATGTTCTTGAAGTCTGAGGGTATTTCGCTCCTATGATATACCTCAATACAAGGTGGAGTGTGTTTTTACACATAAAAAAAATATTTTCCGATTACAAATGTAATGGTACACTCAGATAAATCTCATTTGCAAGAATAGTCCGCACTTGAGAGAACCTGCTTCTCTGCATGAAACATATAATTTATTATGACTCAAAGTGGCCGCGAGCTGTCTCTCCTTATTGAGCCCCATATCTTTTTCCCCATCACTTGTTATGTTAGCAGCACTGTCGGTAACCGGAAGGATAGCACTGATCGGAAGTTCCGATTCACCCAAGAGCTGACCGGATCCGCTAAATACACTCCTGGAAATTGAAATAAGAACACCGTGAATTCATTGTCCCAGGAAGGGGAAACTTTATTGACACATTCCTGGGGTCAGATACATCACATGATCACACTGGCAGAACCACAGGCACATAGACACAGGCAACAGAGCATGCAAGCATGCACAATGTCGGCACTAGTACAGTGTATATCCACCTTTCGCAGCAATGCAGGCTGCTATTCTCCCATGGAGACAATCGTAGAGATGCTGGATGTAGTACTGTGGAACGGCTTGCCATGCCATTTCCACCTGGCGCCTCAATTGGACCAGCGTTCGTGCTGGAAGTGCAGACCGCGTGAGACGACGCTTCATCCAGTCCCAAACATGCTCAATGGGGGACTGATCCGGAGATCTTGCTGGCCAGGGTAGTTGACTTACACGTTCTAGAGCACGTTGGGTGGCACGGGATACATGCGGACGTGCATTGTCCTGTTGGAACAGCAAGTTCCCTTGCCGGTCTAGGAATGGTAGAACGATGGGTTCGATGACGGTTTGGATGTACCGTGCACTATTCAGTGTCCCCTCGACGATCACCAGTGGTGTACGGCCAGTGTAGGAGATCGATCCCCACACCATGATGCCGGGTGTTGGCCCTGTGTGCCTCGGTCGTATGCGGTCCTGATTGTGGCGCTCACCTGCACGGCGCCAAACACGCATACGACCATCATTGGCACCAAGGCAGAAGCGACTCTCATCGCTAAAGACGACACGTCTCCATCCGTCCCTCCATTCACGCCTGTCGCGACACCACTGGAGGCGGGCTGCACGATGTTGGGGCGTGAGCGGAAGACGGCCTAACGGTGTGCGGGACCGTAGCCCAGCTTCATGGAGACGGTTGCGAATGGTCCTCGCCGATACCCCAGGAGCAACAGTGTCCCTAATTTGCTGGGAAGTGGCGGTGCGGTCCCCTACGGCACTGCGTAGGATCCTACGGTCTTGGCGTGCATCCGTGCGTCGCTTCGGTCCGGTCCCAGGTCGACGGGCACGTGCACCTTCCGCCGACCACTGGCGACAACATCGATGTACTGTGGAGACCTCACGCCCCACGTGATGAGCAATTCGGCGGTACATCCACCCGGCTTCCCGCATGCCCACTATACGCCCTCGCTCAAAGTCCGTCAGCTGCACATACGGTTCACGTCCACGCTGTCGCGGCATGCTACCAGTGTTAAAGACTGCGATGGAGCTCCGTATGCCACGACAAACTGGCTGACACTGACGGCGGCGGTGCACAAATGCTGCGCAGCTAGCGCCATTCGACGGCCAACACCGCGGTTCCTGGTGTGTCCGCTGTGCCGTGCGTGTGATCATTGCTTGTACAGCCCTCTCGCAGTGTCCGGAGCAAGTATGGTGGGTCTGACACACCGGTGTCAATGTGTTCTTTTTTCCATTTCCAGGAGTGTAGCTGTGTGTACTCCGGCCAAATAACTGCCCCCCCCCCCCCCTTCGTTCGGTCCGGAGGTGCTCTGAGTGAAAAAACGGAACACAACCGTACGTAGAAGAACCCGCAGCTGCCTACAGTTCGGGTGCAGCAGAGCTGAAAAGCTGCCAACCTAAGAGGGCGCACCGGGCAAGGCCTACTTTATGCATCCGTCTGACGCTACACAAGTAGTTTCCAAGTAGGCATCCCCCCCGCCAATCGCGGATGCAGACAGACGGCTCTCCTCAGCTGTATATCAAGACGGTACCAATTGCACGTCAAGACAGCATCTGGATCATGCCTACGGTGACCTCAAAGAAGAGCCAACTCGACATTCTACAAGTGATCGTACTTAAAATTCAATGGATTTGGGACTACAGAGTAGTTAAAGACAAGTGCAAGTGAACATCATTCTGCCATAGATGTTGTTTAACCCTATTTGGCTGTATACCTGCTGCGTACAAGCAAGTCAACTTACAGCAGCAATTTCTTTCGGTGGCAGTGGTTCCCTTCCTGCGATTTGGTGAATATAACATAAAAACGAATATGGCAGTACTGGAGGTAGTCAGAGGCAATGTGTTACTCTCAGTTCCGATATACTCGGATCTAATGACCAGCTCTCATGTGAAGTGTTACATCCTGCTCCACCCAACATCACATTATCTAACCCACTTGCACAACAAAAATGAGTTACAGCAGCGTGGATAAGCTTTAAAATCGGTACGCCAGGATAAACTACCACTCATCATCTTTCCAACAGTCTCTCCTCGCAGTTAAACTGTGTGCCAGATCGTGATTCGAACCTGGACAGTTACTTTATGAAGCAACGCTCCCCACTTTCCAGAGATATCAGCATCTATCTTGCATGCAATTATCGGTACGCCTGCGACGACTTGCGCTACCTTATATGTTCCAAAACGCAGCGCATAAAGATGGACTTCTTCTGGGGCTCATACGTCGGGTTCTGTTGGTTATAGAAAGGCAGTGTCAAGCGTTTCGAATAGAGACCTATTGTATATCCAACCGTCTTAGTGTCAATGTACTACAATACAGGATCCAAGTATGAATATTATTCCCTTCCTCATGGTTTGGAAATGGAGCAAATCGGTTGGTTGTTTTTGCGTTTCATGTGGTCTACGGTGGCCCTTAATGTGCTTAAGGAGGCACCATTAGTTCATGGTTGGTTCCTTACGACATCCGAAAAAAGATTTCTTTACAATATTTTCGTACCAAACTGATCGCAACTTGGCTATGCACAGCAAATAGCTGAAATTTTTGCGATAAATTCTTAAGATCCCTATAACCAACAGTCTCCAAAACTTTTTTGATATGTTTATCCGTTATCCAGATACAGAGTTTCTAATGAGCCCTGCTCCTACACGTACAATAGACACGAAAAGTCCGGTATGAAGCGAAATCTAAATAATAAATAACTGCAGAAAATTGCTCAGATTTCAACATGTTCTCTGGGAATTTATCTAGAAGTGCCATGTTCCCGTTATCAAAAATCTTTATTGGTTCATGGGTAGTTCGTTACAAAACTTCAAAAAAGCGTTTCACCCACTTTCTTCGTACCAAAATCATGCCTCGGATTTGAAGACGGCTATGCAAATCAGATGGCTGAAATTTTTATGGTATACTGGCAAGATTCCGATCTCTAACAACCTCAAAAATATTATTAATATCTTTATCCGTTTACCAGGTATAGAAGTTTAATTTTCCCTTACATTCCCACAAAATGTGCGCATGTTAACTCCAGTGTGAGGCGAAATCTGAATAAAATTAACATCAGCAAAATGGTCAAATTTTAACGATATATTCTCTATTTCTAGCCCTTTATCTAGAAACGCCATCTTCGCGTTTTCAAAAATCTTCATCCGTTATCGAGAAATGCTTCAAAAACATGCATTATGGGTACCAAAGCCAAGCCGCAGATTCCAAGACGGCCATGCACAGCAGACAGATGTACTTTTTACAACATGTTTCTAAGATCTCAATCTCGAGCAAACTTGAAAATTTCCTTGACACCTTCATCCGTTTCCGTGGTACAGAGGTTCAAGTTTATTCTACTTGTACACATAAAACACGGACGTAAAATTTGGTGTGGGGCGGAAACGTAGCTTATTAAGTGACGTAGCATGGAGTAATAGGCTTTAAAGCGTCTCTGTCATCATCAGAAGGATTCGGAGGACCCCACGTGGTAGTACTGCAACACTTGCAAAATTTTTGTGCATGTAAAATCCGGTCTTACGTGCAAAACTAGTTTCGCTTTATTTAAATTTCATATAAATGAACCACCAAAATTTAACTGCCCATAAATTTCTTTCCATGTGAGGTACACGCCCTGCTGTGCTAGAGAGACGAAGGGAACCAGCGGGAAAGTGCAACTATCCGAAAAATGGTGAATATGCTCCTTCTAAAACACTCTGACTGAAATGTGAGGTACTAGCTGCCTCATTCTATCTTCGCCAGTGCCTTTAAAATGTTCCTAAAAATTTTCGGCAACCAAATATATTCGCACTTTTTTCTGTTTTGAGAGTAGATGCGATGGGGAAGAAACGGAAAAGTAATAAATACTAGGAGGTAGCAGACACTGACTGTGGTATGGAAAAAGCGAAGGAGGCAGGTACAGTATGTGGGAAACAGAGGGATTCAGTGGCATTGGAATGTAGTTGACAATGGTAGGGAAAGAGTCAAGAAGATAGTGACAGTGGGAAAGGAATAAAGAGACGGAGAAAGTGAAAGTAGGTGAGAGCGGTATGAATGAGAATTTTTGACAGTGACTACGAGGAAGAGAGATATAGTGACAGTGAGAAGGGACAGCCTCAGTGGGAATGAATGAATGAGATAGTAGCAGTAAGAGAGAGCAAGAGGAAGACAGTGACAGAGAGATGAGACAGTAGTATGTGACAGAGAGGATGAAACAGCAGTAGTAAGAGAGCGCATGTGGGAGACAGTGATAGCGTGAGGGGGCAGTATAGTAAGAAGACTGTTGCAATTACAGGGATACAAAGAGATAATGAGAATTAGTTGGCTAAAATGAGTGAGTGAGAATGGGCAAGTGATAATGGATGCATATAAGCGGCTTACAGCAATGGACTAGTGGGTGTGACAGAGTTACAGGTAGGGGAGCTTGTGGGGGGTGGAGGTGGGTTGTACGTTAAAATGAGCGCGAATATGTTCGAATGCCAAAATTTTTGAGAAATTTTTAAAGGTGCTGTGGAAGGTAGAATGAGGGAGCTGGTTCCCCACTTTTCAATCAGATTGTTTGTAATAGGAGCATTTTCGCCTTTTCTGTGCTCCTAAAGGAGCATTATTTTGCAGGTAGACTTTCATTCCTGTGAAAAAGTATATGGTACAGGAAGCGCTTGAGGATAGGCTAGTTGTTTTAGGACTTCTCGTAAAAGCGTATAAAGCGCTGGTAAATAAATTCTATTTAACGCAATTGCAACTGTAACAAAGTAAAATTAGAAGTAACTCATCCTTTGACGAATTCTGTAATGGTTTTTTTACGGATCGGAAATTCTTCTCTCCGCGCTGCATATCAGCAGACCGCCATGTACGCGACATCATCTTCGTGAGTGAGGGTTGTAGGGAAAACAGAGAGAGAGAGAGAGAGAGAGAGAGAGAGAGAGAGAAGTAAACAGCATTAAAGACTTACCGGAAGTTACAAAAGGATATCCGATAGGATCATTATTTTGCAGGTAGACTTTCATTCCTGTGAAAAAATATATGGTACAGGAAGAGCTTGGGGATAGGCTAGTTGTCTTAGGAATTCTCGTAACGGCGTATACTTTTCTGTGGAATGTCTCGCACTCAATTTATCACGATATAGTTCACCTTTATGGTGTAGTGTTTTCTGTGCATACTTCATTACCTCCTTTGGGGGCCTGCATTAACTGCATCACACTTAAAGCGCTGATAAATAAATTTTATTTAACGCAGTTGCAACTGTAACAAAGTAAAATTAGAAGTAACTCCTCCTTTGACGAATTCTGGAATGGGTTTCTTACGGATCGGAAATTCTTCTCTCCGCGCTGCATATCAGCAGGCCGCCATGTACGCGACATCTTCTTCATGAGCGAGGGTTGTAGGGAAAACAGAGAGATAGAGAGAAGACAACAGCATTAAAGACTTACCACAAGTTACAATAGGATAAGAATGGGTAAGAAAATCTGTCCTTTACTTTTCAAAGATAAGATTCCGACATCCACTTCAATCGATTTAAGGGAACTATGTAATACCTATACCTGAATGTCCATAGTAGGGGTCTGAATCCAAAACACCCAGAATGCAATTCCAGCGTATTATCCATTGCAACACCTTGGAGCCCAAGCATTTGTTGGGGACGTGAGGAGAATCAGATAGGTAAAGTCAATGACGAAGATTAAAGGAGAACATTTCCGTTCACAACGTTAGCCTATATGAAGAGCCCTTTTCCTGTTCTCGGTAGTTTTTTAGACGTGTTACATAGTCTTTCTCTGTAATGTGACGCTGAAAATGTATGACGTTCAAAACAGAATCAACATTAGTTCATCTACTGCAAAAGTATATGAAAATCTCGGATAATCTCATGTTATGCGATGGAGATCAGGTGTCTTAACTCGTTAACTGATAATGTTGCTCTGAATCAATAATGGTTTCCAATAGCCGTTGTATGAGAAGAGAAGTTTGAACGCATTTTAACTGTCATTGTTCTCAGTTACCCGTAGACATCACGTAGCAGGAACATTGTCGCCACAGGGCACATGTACGGCAGGTTTCACGAGAACTCTGAGCTGATTTATTTTGTATATTTCAGCGGTGAAAGGAGTGCCTTCATGTAGGCTTACGTTAATTGACACAAAGTTAAGTATTTCAGACAACGAAAGTACTTAAAAATTTATAAGCAATATCAAATACACTCCTGGAAATTGAAATAAGAACACCGTGAATTCATTGTCCCAGGAAGGGGAAACTTTATTGACACATTCCTGGAGTCAGATACATCACATGATCACACTGACAGAACCACAGGCACATAGACACAGGCAACAGAGCATGCAAGCATGCACAATGTCGGCACTAGTACAGTGTATATCCACCTTTCGCAGCAATGCAGACTGCTATTCTCCCATGGAGACGATCGTAGAGATGCTGGATGTAGTCCTGTGGAACGGCTTGCCATGCCATTTCCACCTGGCGCCTCAGTTGGACCAGCGTTCGTGCTGGACGTGCAGACCGCGTGAGACGACGCTTCATCCAGTCCCAAACATGCTAATGGGGGAGAGATCCGGAGATCTTGCTGGCCAGGGTAGTTGACTTACACGTTCTAGAGCACGTTGGGTGGCACGGGATACATGCGGACGTGCATTGTCCTGTTGGAACAGCAAGTTCCCTTGCCGGTCTAGGAATGGTAGAACGATGGGTTCGATGACGGTTTGGATGTACCGTGCACTATTCAGTGTCCCCTCGACGATCACCAGTGGTGTACGGCCAGTGTAGGAGATCGCTCCCCACACCATGATGCCGGGTGTTGGCCCTGTGTGCCTCGGTCGTATGCAGTCCTGATTGTGGTGCTCACCTGCACGGCGCCAAACACGCATACGACCATCATTGGCACCAAGGCAGAAGCGACTCTCATCGCTGAAGACGACACGTCTCCATTCGTCCCTCCATTCACGCCTGTCGCGACACCACTGGAGGCGGGCTGCACGATGTTGGGGCATGAGCGGAAGACGGCCTAACGGTGTGCGGGACCGTAGCCCAGCTTCATGGAGACGGTTGCGAATGGTCCTCGCCGATACCCCAGGAGCAACAGTGTCCCTAATTTGCTGGGAAGTGGCGGTGCGGTCCCCTACGGCACTGCGTAGGATCCTACGGTCTTGGCGTGCATCCGTGCGTCGCTGCGGTCGGGTCCCAGGTCGACGGGCACGTGCACCTTCCGCCGACCACTGGCGACAACATCGATGTACTGTGGAGACCTCACGCCCCACGTGTTGAGCAATTCGGCGGTACGTCCACCCGGCCTCCCGCATGCCCACTATACGCCCTCGCTCAAAGTCCGTCAACTGCACATACGGTTCACGTCCACGCTGTCGCGGCATGCTACCAGTGTTAAAGACTGCGATGGAGCTCCGTATGCCACGGCAAACTGGCTGACACTGACGGCGGCGGTGCACAAATGCTGCGCAGCTAGCGCCATTCGACGGCCAACACCGCGGTTCCTGGTGTGTCCGCTGTGCCGTGCGTGTGATCATTGCTTGTACAGCCCTCTCGCAGTGTCCGGAGCAAGTATGGTGGGTCTGACACACCGGTGTCAATGTGTTCTTTTTTCCATTTCCAGGAGCGTATTTTTAACATGAATAAAAGTAAATTTATATAATAGATTCAATCATTTCAAGAAGCATCATTTACTCGAATAAAAACTAAAATAAACTGTTCTCTCGATTTTAAAAGCAATGGAAATTAAAGTGTTTGGGAGAGTTGTTAAGTTTTTACCTTTCTTGGGGGTATTTTCGTTCCGTCGTTACAACTACAAGAAATGCGTGATTTTTTTTCACCAGACGCATTTCGATTTATTGAGGTAAAGCATCGTCAGTGGTCTGTAAATAAAGATATTTACAATTTGATTTGTTTTTAAGATCTAAAAACAGTTCTTTGGCGATTTGTTGGTTTTACTTACGGTTATTTCCCACGGTTTATCACCTAACCAGGAAATTCCGTCTGCTAGCACGTCTTTGATGTCTTTCTTCACTAGACACTGATACTTGTAGTCTAATTTTTCCATGATCTTCGAAACTATGCATTTCTTACAGTTTACACAGCACACTTTATCGTATACTAGTGTGTACTGTTCATTTTTATACTTCTAAGTGTGTATTGTGTACGGTACAAACCATTCAACATTTTCAGATCACCTAAAACAGGAATATCACAGACCTAGCAAAATTGAAAAAGATATGAACATCATGAGAATCAGTAAAGACTGACATCTCCTTTTTTGAAAAAAAAAAATCCACACACACAAAGCGCTAACACAAAATATACAGTTGCTCAAAAACCAAATAAATATTGGAAATCAGACACTACATAGAATAAAGCAAATCACATGAAAAGAGAAAGAGTCTTTTCCATCCATCACCCACCCCTCAATTTCATTTCACTTCTTGCCCCTCGTCTTTTCCCCCAACTCACTCTCCATCACACTATTATGCAGTTAAGTCCACTCATTATTGCTTCTCTCTGCCCCACCTATTTAAAAAAAATAACACCACTTCATCACTATTCCTTCATTACCCTTACACACTATATAAATACAGGGCAACACAACTGAATAGAATACCATATGGACAGTTAATTAAAAAAAGTATAGGTCAAAGAGAAACTAATGGGAGTGTTATGTTGGCAACAATACAAAAGTCAGTACACAGAAGTATAAAAATAAACAGTAAACAGTGATGTACGAAAAAAACGTGCTGTGTAAAACGTAAGAAATGCATAGTTCTGCAGAGCAACGAAAAATGGTATCACAAGTATCACTGTCTAATGAAGAAAAACACCAAGGATGTGCTAGCAAACGGCATTGCAAGATGTAGGCGAGCAACCAAGTAGAAATCATCATAAGTAAAAACCAACAAATTGTTAACGAACTGTTTTTCGATCTAAAAAACAAATCAACTTCTAAACATCTTTAATTACAGACCACTGATGGAGCTTTACCTCAATATAGCGTGAAAAAAACACGCATTTCTTGTAGTTGTAACCACGGAACGAAAATACATTCAGGAATTGTAAAGCAACTACGGAAATACGGCCACACAAATTAAGAGTTTTTTTTTACCTTATTTACAGGTTTTTTCACAAATGGCTAAGATTTAGAAAGTCCGCAAGTGTTGAGCTGAAGTTTGAGAATGAGACGTGGACTAAAATGCTACCTGTTTCATTATTTGAATTGTTTGCAGCATGACATCTTTCAGAAGGATGTGCATCTTTTCAAGTTCGTCTATTCGTTCGATTTAATGCAGTTGCCTTTTTCAGCTACTCCAGTTTTCTCCTTTTTTGCTTCACTTTACAAGTGTAACCAATAAAACTAATTCAAACACACAGTAAAACATTTGTTGTGATCACAGAACTTGCAAAAGTAGACTATATAATTACATAATTGTTCTTCTTCATTGCAGGTTCGTACGCGGCTGCGCCATTTCTCGCAGACAGTACGGGTCGTTGGTGAGCTGCCTGCAGATCATAGCCTCATGTATTGCGTTTACTCTGTGCCCTACGTAGTCATTTTCCAAAGAGCATAGATTTTAATACTTGTTATGGCAACTTCTCTTAAACTAGTCTGTTTAGCCCTGTTGTTAACGCACATCCTTAATTTCCGACACATTCTCATGTCAGCCAGTGTACGCCATGGGAATAGGTGTCATTCAAAGGACTGTCGGAGTCGCGTCACTCTGGAATGCCTGCTCACCACACGAATCTATAAATTTCGAGATGCACTCAAATGTTCAAATGTTTGTGAATTCCTAAGGGACCAAACTGCTTAGGTCATCGGTCCCTAGACTTACACACTACTTAAACTAACTTATGCTAAGAACATCACACATACCCATGCCCGAGGGAGGACTCGAACCTCCGGCGGGAGGGGCCGCGCAGTCCGTGACATGACGCCTCAAATCGCGCGGCCACTCCGCGCGGCCGAGACGTACTCCCCACTTTCTTGTTAAATAACAACGTCAGTGCTGTGTGAAGTAAATCCTTCATCACCGTCAAGTAAGACAAAGTGATTCTTTTAAAAAAAAAATCCATTTTCGCCTCTCAGCCTATCGCTGTAAAGGGCTCCTGTAGCTTCTTTTGTCTCCCATAATTCTGTACTCTTTTACTCTTATTGTGTTATGTATTATTTGTCATATTTCAAGAAAATGTACTTTGTAGCAAAGAACTCCGCCTAACAGTCTTGCAGACTGAGAAGTTATTTTATTTTATTATTTTTTTGCTACCAATTTCGGCAGTTCAATATGCCGTCTTCAGGCCCCTTATGAATCTGTCAAAAATTGTCGATATAGGCATACTGGGGCCAGCTGTTTCTGAGTGTCGTCAATTCTCAAGTGCTCCGTTCGAAGACTTGAGTTGCAGTCAAGTCTTCGAAGGAAGCAGTTGACAATTCACAACATCCGGAAACAGATGGCTTCAGTATGTTAATACTGATAATTTTTTAGCTGTGCATAAAGGGCCTGATGATAGCATATTGAACTGCCGAAACTGGTAGTGGAAACAAAATAAAATAACTTCTCACTCTGCACGGCCGTAAGGCGGACTTCTTTGTTTAATATTTGACTAGCGCGTCCACAATGGAATTAACAGAGACAAAATGTACTTTTAGTCGTCAGTTCCATTAAAAAAATTAACTTACTGTGACGGTTGCTTTTATGTGTATGAGAGCGTTGAAATACGTACATATTGCCACGTGGCTGACAAATGAATACAGTTCTGTAGTTTTCTGTGATTCCCCGCCCTGCGAACAAACTGCGATTTGCAATAGTATGTATGAATTACTTCAAGATAATTTTAATACTGCCGCTTTTTGTACGTTGTAATCCGTTTTGTAACATCGCATTCGTTTTCATATTTTATATATTATGTAAATATGAAGATGTCCTATGTTACTAGTGGAAACGGGTAATCTAAACAGAACAGTGGCCCTGACAGTATCTTCTCCATTACCGTACTACTTTAGGTACTTAAAGTATTATTTGTGATTTACTTCGAACAAATATTTGTAGGTTCTCTTCTTGTTCGCCCTACTAACTCTCATAATTAACTTGCTCATTAATTATAAATTCTATGAATTGTATGTTCATCTATCCTCCCGTTCATATTTATGAAGAACAACCTCTTTTTCAAAATTTTTTCGAAACCCCAGTTGATAAACCTTAATCCATGATGATTTTCTTTATAAAAGCTAAATTTTTAGCGGTATCTCACCTTCTCCCTAAGCACCTAACGAAAGGTGTTGACCTCACAGCATGCCAACTTTTAATAGCACGTTCTGTTCAGATATTCTTTCAGTAACACCGCAATAAACATCGTCATAATTTTGTAGTTGTCGCAACAAAACACGTCCCTATTCTGAATAAAATCCTTTTGCTTTAGGAGTATAGAGTTCGTCCCGGTGAAGAGAATCGTCGCAAGCCTGTCGAATCGCCGAATGTTGTTTCATTACATGGACTAACGCGGTCAAAGACTCAAACTGATGTGCGAGAGTCCAGCATCACCGATAGTATTCTGTCCCAGCTTTTTCTCTTATTTTCATAGTAGCAATCGCAAATTACGTCCTAAGTTATTTACTGGATGTATACCAATCTCTGTCATCCTCTACAGTTTTCACATTCTACAGCTCCATCTAGTCCCATGGAAGTTATCCCTGATGCCATACCAGATGTCCTAACATCCAGTCCCACCTTCCTGTCAGTGTTTTACATGTATTCATTTCGCCGCCGATTCTGTGGAGATACTCCTTGCCTTATTAGTTCACCTAATTATCAACATTCTTCTGTAGCACCACGTTCTTCTGTGGCACCACATCTCAAACGCAACTATTCTCTTCTGTTTCGGTTTTCCCACAGTCCACGTCTCGCTGTCATACAATGCTAAGCTCCAAAACTGACATTTACAGAAATTTCTTCCTCAAATTAAAGCCTATATTTGATGTTAGTAGACTTCTCTTGGCCAGAAATGCTCTTTTGCCAGTGCTACTCTGTTGTGTCATCCTTCCTCCTTCCGTCGTGAATTATTTTGCTGTCTAGCAAGCAAACACCCTTAACGTCATCTACTTCGTGATCACCAACTATGATTTTCCAAACTTCTTCGATTTACTCTCAAACCATATTCTTCACTCATTAGACTGTTCATTTCATTCAACAGCTCATGTAATTCTTATTCACTTTCACCGACAGTAGCTATGTCATCAGCGAATCGTCACATTGATATATTTTCACCTTGAATTTTAATCCCAGTCTTGAACTTTTCTGTTATTTCCGTCATTGCTCTTCGACGTATAGGTTCTACAGCAGAGGCGAAAGGCTACACCCCTTTTACTCTGTGAACTTCGATCTCGGTCTTCCACTCTTATTGCTCCCCTTTGGTTCTTCTACATGTTGTATATTATATGTCTTTCCCTATGGCTTACCCCTACTTTTCTTAAGAGTTCGACACTGTCGAACTCTTTTTCCAGGATGAGAGATCTCTTAAACGTGTCTTGATTTTTCTTCAGTCTTATTTCCATTATCAACTGCAAAGTCAGAAATGCGTTTCTGGGAGCCTGCGCCTTACCTAAAGCCAAACTGATCGTCATCTAACACATCCTCAATTGTCTTTTCCCTTCTGTATATTCACATGACAGAAACTTGGATGCCTGAGCTGTTAAGCTCATTGTGTGATAATTCTGGCTCTTGTCGGCTCTTGCAGTATTGGTAATTGGTGTGGACGTTTGCTCCTCTTTCTTCAACTATCACGTCATTAGATATGTCCTTTCCCCATAGAGGCTCTCGAAGTACTCTTTCCACCAATCCGGTCTCTTTCCACTCATCCGCTCTGACCTCTGCAATAGAATTCCCATTACACTCCCAGTGTTACCGCCTATGATTTTTATTTCACCGAAGGCTGTTTTCACTTTTCTATATGTTGAGTCGGTCCTTCAGACATTCATTTCTTTTCCTATTTCTTCACATTTTTCATGCAGCCATTTCGTCTTTGCATCCCTTCATTTCCTGTTTTTTTTCGATCCTCAGCGACCTGTATTTCTGTTTTCCTGGATTTCCCTGAACACTTGTGTTGTTCCTTCTCTCCTCGATCAACTTAAGTATTTCTTCTGTCACCCACGGTTGCTTCGCAGTTACCTTCCTTGCACCTGCGTTTTTCTCTCCAACTCTGTGACTGCCCGTTTTAGAGATGTCTATTCCTCTTCAACTGAATTGTCTAATGACCAGTTCATTAGAGCGCCATCAGTGAAGATGTGTTTTTGTTATGTGTTACCAAAATGGAAGACTCCAATTTAGAGTGCATTTATGCTACCACGTTTTGTTTTAAACTTCGGAAACCTGTGAGTGTGACCTTTCAAAAGTTGAAACTGACCTATGAGGGTCATTCCTTATCAATAACACAAGCTTTTCGCTGGCACAAATCAGACTTGTAAGGTTGAGAATACGTTGAAGATGAACGTCGCTGAGGCAGATCTTCAAATTCAAAAACCGACGACAATGTCCAACGTGTGTGTGCGCTTGTGAGACTGTTCCTCCAGGACAAACTGTCAACCAAGTGTTTTATAAAGACGTTCTCGAAATGCTCAGGAAAAGACAGAATCGAGTGAGAAAGGACAATGAAAACAAGTGGCACTGGTATGTAACCTCATTAAGCGTGCTCATTTCAGAGGTACTAAGCGTACAGATTACAGTAATGATTATGATAAGAAATTAGGTGGAAAATCTAGAGGGACGTAAATTTTTATTGAAGTGAGATTGTTTCCGGATATCAAGAGGACCGGCACTTGAGCCCGACTGCAAATCGATTCTGCTGTCGCCAACGTACATTTCGCGTAACGATCACGAAGACAAGAGTGATTAGCGTTCGTATGAAGGCCTCTGGACAGTCGTTTTCGCCTCACTCTCTTTGATACTGGAACAGGAAAGGAAATATCAAGTATTGGTACATGGTACGCTCCGCCACGCACTGTGCAGTGACTTGCAGAAGGGGTATGTAGATGTACGTTTGAGTTCTAACTGTAGATCTCTTAACACTCAACAAGGTTTCTCGTATAATAATGCACAGTTTAGGGCAACATGTACTGATACACTGAAAACTGGTTTATCTAAGAAGATTGAAGCAGGAATGTAGATAGACAAATTGAGTCAGTATCTATGAATGAAATGATATGATGAGGCCACTGATGGATACTAACATAATTAAAAAGAGTAGATCGAGCAGATACACTACTGCCCATTAAAATTGCTACTCCAAGAACAAATGCAGATGATAAACGGGTATTCATTGGACAAATATATTATACTGGAACTGACATGTGATTACATTTTCACGCAATTTGGTTGAATAGAGCCAGAGAAATCAGTACCCAGAACAACCACCTCTTGCCGTAATAACGGCCTTGATAAGCCTGGGCATTGAGTCAAACAGAGCTCGGATGGCGTGTACAGGTACAGCTGCCCATGCAGATTCAACATGATACCACAGTTCATCAAGAGTAGTGACTGGCGTATTGTGATGAGCCGGTTGCTCGGCCACCATTGACCAGACGTTTTCAATTGGTAAGAGATCTGGAGAATGTGCTGGCCAGGGCAGCAGACGAACATTCTCTGTGTCCAGAAAGGCCGGTACATGACCTGCAACATGCGATAGTGCATTATCCTGCTGAAATGTAGGGTTTCGCAGGGATCGGATGAAGGGTAGAGCCACGGGTCGTAACACATCTGAAATGTAACGTCTACTGTTCAAAGTGCCGTCAATGCGAACGTGTAACCAATGGCACCCCATACCATCACGCTGGGTGATACGCCAGTATGGCGATGACGAATACACGCTTCCAATGTGCGTTCACCGCGATGTCGCGGAACACGGATGCGACCATCGGGATGCTGTAAACAGAAGCTGAATTCATCCGAAAAAAATGACGTTTTGCCATTCGTGCACCCAGGTTCGTCGTTTAGTACACCATCGGAGGCGCTCCTGTCTGTGATGCAGCGTCAAGGGTAACCACAGCCATGGTCTCTGAGGTGATAGTCCATGCTGCTGGAAACGTCGTCGAACTGTTCGTGCAGATGGTTGTTGTCTTGCAAACGTCCCCATCTGTTGACTCAGGGATCGAGACGTGGCCAGTAGTGTAACATGTAGTAAAGAAGTATTTTTGACTTACCATGATTCAGGTTAGGGTAAAAAGTGTAAGAATTCCTGATTAAAATAGATAATAATGAAATTTTATGATAGTAAATTTGTAATAGCCATGAAAATATTTCTAAGTTATAAAACGAAAAAACGTTGAGCGGATGCAGTAGATAATAGCAAGAAGATGAACTCTTCATGCATCAGTTAAAAAGTCGTGTTGTAGTAAGGAGATGAACTACACTGACGGAAAATGTCACAGACCAAAATATAATAAATGGAGAGTAATGAAATTTAGGGGATACATTTGTTTAGGTAATATATTTTACTGATCAATACTGGAACATCACAGGATAAAGTAAGCGTGAAATAGGCCATTGGAAATGTGAATTACTGGCACACTGATAACCGATGTTACCACCGGTATGTCGAAAGCCAGCATGCAAACTTGCGTGTGTTGTGTTGTACAGGTGGCGGATGTCAGTTTGTGGGATGAAGTTCCATGCGTGTCGCACTTGGTCGGCCAATACAGAGACGGTTGATCCTTTTTGTGGAATGACGTTGGATCTGTCATCCTATGATGCTCGATTGGAGACAGATCTGGTGATCGAGCAGACCAAGGCAACATGTCGACACTCTGTAGAGCACGTCGGATAGCACCTGCGTTATGGGGGTCAGCGTGATCGTGTTGAAAAATCACCCCCTGGAATGCTATTCATGAATGGCACCACATTAGGTTAAATCACCCGACTGACTTGCAGATTCCAACCAGGGTGCGTTGTATAGCCATGATAGTGCTCCTGCTGTCATACGAATTCGCACCTAAGTCCATAACTTGAAGTGTCGGTCCAGTGTGTCTAGCATGTAGACAGATCGGTTGCAGGCCCTCGACTGGCTTCCTTACAAGCAACAGACAGCCACCACTGGCACCGAGGCAGAACCAGCTTTCATGCAAAGCAACAGATCTTTACCCTGCCCTCCAATGAGCTCTCACTCGACACTAGTGAAGTCGCAAATGGCGGAGGTTTGGGGTCAATGGAGTGCTCGCTAAAGGTCTTCTGCCTCGGAACTTCCCTTGTAGAATTTTGGAACACGTATTATGTTCGAGTATAAGGACTTTACTGAGGAGTAAAGACCTACTCTGTAGGAATCAGCATGGGTTTCGAAAAAGACGCTATTCGTCCACGAGACTCAGAGGGCCACAGACACGGGTTCCCAGGTAGATGTCGCGTTTCTTGACTTCCACAAGGCGTTCGATACAGTTCCCCACAGTCGTTTAATGAACAAAGTAAGAGCATATGGACTATCAGACCAATTGTGTGATTGGATTGAAGAGTTCCTAGATAACAGAACGCAGCATGTCATTCTCAATGGAGAGAAGTCTTCCGAAGTAAGAGTGATTTCAGGTGTGCCGCAGGGGAGTGTCGTAGGACCGTGGCTATTCACAATATACTTAAATGACCTTGTGTATAACATTGGAAGTTCATTGAGGCTGTTTGTGGATGATGCTGTGGTGTATCGAGAGGTTGTAACAATGGAAAATTGTACTGAAATGCAGGAGGATCTGCAGCGAATTGACGCATGGTACAGGAAATGGCAATTGAATTTCAATGTAGACAAGTGTAATTTGCTGCGAATACATAGAAAGATAGATCCCTTATCATTTAGCTACAATATATCATGTTAGCAACTGGAAGCAGTTAATTCCATAAATTATCTGGGAGTAGGCATTAGGAGTGATTTAAAATGGAATGATCATATAAAGTTGATCGTCTGTAAAGCAGATGCCAGGCTGAGATTCATTGGAACAATCCTAAGCAAATGCAATCCCAAAACAAAGGAAGTAGGTTACAGTACACTTGTTCACCCACTGCTTGAATACTGTTCACCAGTGTGTGATCCGTACCAGATAGGGTTGATAGAAGAGATAGAGAAGATCCAAAGGAGAGCAGCGCGCTTCGTTACAGGATCATTTAGTAATCGCGAAAGCGTTACGGAGATGATAGATAAACTCCAGTGGAAGACTCGGCAGGAGAGACGCTCAGTAGCTCGGTACGAGCTTTTGTTGAAGTTTCGAGGACATACCTTCACCGAGGAGTCAAGCAATATATTGCTCCCTCCTACGTATATTTCGCGAAGAAACCAAGAGGATAAAATTAGAGAAATTAGAGCGCACACAGAGGCATACCGACAATCCTTCTTTCCACGAACAGTACGAGACTGGAATAGAAGGGAGAACCGATAGAGGTACTCAAGGTACCCTCCGCCACACACCGTCAGGTGGCTTGCGGAGTGTGGATGTAGATGTCGATGTAGATGGTTCAAATGGCTCCGAGCAGTGTGGGACTTAACATCTGAGGTCATCAGTCCCCTAGAAGATAGAACTACTTAAACCTAACTAACCTAAAGACATCGCACACATTAATGCCCGAGGCAGGATTCGAACCTGCGACCATAGCAGTCGCGCGGTTCGGGACTGAAGCGCCTAGAACCACTCGGCCACCGTGGCCGGCAACCGGTTTGTAACAGTTCGTTGGTTCGCTGCTACTGAGATTGTCGCAGATGCAGTACTATGTGCCAGAGCTGTAAGCTGATCGCCACGGTGTGCCCTGTTGGTAGTGCCACGTGGCCGTCTGGAGCCCGTTCTTCTTGCGACCGTACATTCTCGTGACCGCCGCTGTCAGCAATCATGTACAGTGGCTACATTTCTGGCAAGTCTTTCTGCAATATCGCAGAAGGAAAATGTAGCATCTCACAGTCCTATTATACGACCTTGTTCAAACTCAACGAGATGCGTCTTTGTTGCCTTAAAGGCATTCCTGACTAACATTAACTCACCACGTCCAATCCCAAAGGTAAGTAAGGCTCACGACTGTTGCATCCTAATTGTGGCTCTACTAGCGCCATTCTTATGCGACTGGCGTGAAATCTGAATCGATATCATCTTTCAGATGGAGCAACCACACCTACGAACTTTCGTTTACGTCGCACAACTTCTTCTCGGAGCATTTTATTTTCCGTCAGTGGGTTTTGTGCATAAATCGTGTCTTGCATGGGCCCCACGGTTTCCGTCTCAGATCTTACAAGTATTCCCACAGGTATTAATAATTCACAGTCACACGTCTTAAGGGCTACCCGTATAGGTTAGGAATCTGTATGGAGTTAAGAGAAATTATCTTATACATTTTAGTCCTATTTAAAGAGTGGTATATTGTAGATATCTAGTTAATTTAATTATTATTTTCTGCTTTCTAATCTTCTAGAGGATGTGGATGAAGATGAAATGGGACATACGATACTGCGTGAAGAGTTTGACAGAGCACTGAAAGATCTAAGTCGAAACAGGGCCGCGGGAGTAGACAACATTACGTTAGAAATACTGACAGCCTTGACAAAACTCTACCATCTGTTGAGCCAGAAGTATGAGACAGGCGAAATACCCACAGACCTCAAGTGGAATATAATAATTCCAATCTCAAAGAAAGCAGGTGTTGACAGATGTGAAAATTACCGAACTATCAGTTTAATACATCTACATCTACATTAATACTCCGCAAGCCACCCAACGGTGGCAAAATACTAACGCGAATTCTTTACGGACGAATGGAAAAACTGGTAGAAGCCGACCTCGGGGAAGATCAGTTTGGATTCCGTAGTAATATTGGAACACGTGAGGCAATACTGACCCTACGACTGATCTTAGATTAAGGAAAGGCAATTCTACGTTTCTAGTATTTGTTGACTTAGAGAAAGCTTTTGACAATGTTGACTGGAATACTCTCCTTAAAAGTCTGAAGGCGGCAGGGGTAAAACACAGGGAACGAAAGGCTATTTACAATTTGTACAGAAACAAGATGACAGTTATAAGAGTCGAGGGGCATGAAAGGGAAGTAGTGGTTGGGATGGGAGTGAGACAGGGTTGTTTGCCTATCCCCGATGTTATTCAATCTGTACATTGAGCAAGCAGTAGAGGAAACAAAACAAAATTCGGAGTAGGAATTAAAATCCATGGAGAAGAAATAAAAATTTTGAGATTCGCCGATGACATTGTTATTCTGTCAGAGACAGCAAAGCACTTGGAAGAGCAGATGTACGGAATGGACAGTGTCTCGAAAGGAGGTTATAAGATGAACACCAACAAAAGCAAAACGAGGATAATGGAATGTGGTCGAATTAAGTAGGGCGATGCTGAGCGAAATTGGTTAGGAAATGAGACTCTTACAGTAGTAAAGGAGTTTTGCTATTTGGGGAGCAAAATGACTGATGATGGCGGAAGTATAGGGGATATAAAATGTAGACTGGCAATGGCAAGGAAAGCGTTTCTGAAGAAGAGAAATTTGTTAACATTGAGTATAGATTTCAGTGTCAGGAAGTCGTTTCTGAAAGTATTCGTATGGAGTGTAGCCATGCATGGAAGTGAAACATGGACGATAAATAGTTTGGACAAGAAAAGAATAGAAGCTTTCGAAATGTGGTGCTACAGAAGCATGCTGAAGATTAGATGGGTAGATCACATCACTAATGAGGAGGTTTTGAAGAGAACTGGAGAGAAGACAAAAATGTGGCACAACTTGACTAGAAGGAGGGATCGGTTGGTAGAACATGTTCTGAGGCATCAACGGATCACCAATTTAGTATTGGAGGGCAGCGTGGAGGGTAAAAATCGTAGACGGAAACCAAGAGATGAATTCACTAAGCAGGTTCAGAAGGATGTAGGTTGCAGTAGGTACTGAGAAATGAAGAAGCTTGCACAGGATAGAGTACCATGGAGAGCTGCATCCAACCAGTCTGTGGACTGAAGACCACAACAACAAAAACAGTCTTGTGTGTGGGAAATTTTGCGGCCGATTTCAAAATATTTTGATGAGATTACAGTAGAGACTTGGTAAATTTCAGTTTAATTCCAGTCTTCTGCTGAATCAGTCAATATATTGTTTCCTTCTACGTGTATCCCGCCAAAAGACAGTGAAAGTTAAAAATCAGAGTGTTCCGAGTTCACACGGAAGCTTACCAGCAATCGTTCTTCCCGGCAACCATTCGCGACTCTAACAGGAAAAAGAGGAATTGGCGGTGGAACACAGAATACCCTCCCCTGTCCCCTCCCCCCGCCACACACCAGACAAGAAAGCGAGGTAACATTGCACTGTCATCCATTTCTGAGCTATATTTAAAATTTTAAGTCTCTACGTCACGGAGAAGTTAGTTTACAGTCAATTGCAAAATTTGTACCGAAACAGATAATCATACAAGAAAGCGATCTTATTAAAAGGTAGTAAAGGTTCTACACACTTAAGAAACAACAAGGTTACTGTCTTGCAGTTTCTATTATGTGCTACGTGAAATTTGTGTTACGTATTTCCAAGTACTGTGGTATTTAATACACCGCAAGAGATACACGTTAAATTTGCTGACTCCACGTGGCACTTGTGTGCTGCTAGGAGCAGGAATTTGTTGCGGCCGTCAGGAATGTGATGTGATAGCACGTCCGGAATGGGAGGCTGATAGCCGCAGGCATGAAGGAGCGTTATCTGCGCCACTGATCACAGTCTAATGCAACTGAATCCAAACGGGAAGAGGAATTCTGCAGGTGAATGCTGAGTGCGCCATGCTGTGAAACTATGCGGAACGTTACGTCTCTATAATGAACACGCCCACTACTCTCAATTTCTTCAGTGTATGAACTGGGAGACGAGTATACTGAACATCAGATGATGCTGACACAATACAAATAGTATTTACAGAAACAAGAGCCAGGATCCTGCCAGAAGTTTTTTATTACGGTAAGGCACAAGCTAGATGATCGGATCGAAATCGATAAGGTACATTTGTGTAATAGCACTCGACTGGAAGTTAGCCACTTCGGTTTCTGTTGCCGAAAAGTATTTTTATTACCTGAACTTGGGTGCCAAACGGAGATAGTGTGATGGTGTACCGATTGTGATCTCCAGGCTGCATGTCAATGCATTCGCTTAATTCCGGACAATCTCTTATAAGTCCATGGAGTAAGTGTATGAGGCACTTTTGACTGCTATCCGTTTGACGGATTGGGGAATTCTCTATGCTACTTTTTTTTAAACTTCACTCCGGCTGATCCATACCGTCAACAATTAGTTAGAGACGTAAAAACATCTGTGTGGAGGAGACGCAAAGCGTTCCAATACTGGATTGATTATTTTAGAGTATCGACAAAGGGTCAATACTTACAATTAAAGTGTCTTGACATTATACCGACTGCAGACAAAATAGAATATAAACAAAGAGTTAATGTAACCAGTAATTTCAAAAACAAACATTACTGTGGGGCATAAGACCAAAAAAGGAATCTGTGTATGTTAGTGTACTCCTGACAGACGAAGCCCTACGCAGTTCTTGCAACGGGCAACTTCATTTTCGTAATATTTTCAGTAGCCTATGTGGTTTTGGCGGTCTTCGAAGAAACTGCAGGTAGAAAGCAAGTGGTTTATGTCACCTTCTGTTTTCTGACAGTCTCAGAAAGGATATTCGTTAACGACTATCTGATATATGTGCGAAGAAGTTGAACAACGGTTGGTACGCATTCATACCAGGTTAGGTATCAGTTTCCTGTTTGCCCGAAATGTTCGAAACCACGGGGAGTTTCTAATTCTCATTGCTACTCCATAGTCGTAGTTCAACTCTGGTTGTTCCATAGCCCCCCCCCCCTCCTTCACTCCCTCTGTTTCTTTTCATCAGCAACGAAAGTATTATACAAAAATCCACACCATCATCCAATATATACCAGGTGTAAGAGTATGACACCGGAACTTTCCTATAGATGGTGCTAGCCGTCAGTATAGGACCCATGAGACCGCGTGTGCAGCGCCATCCGCTTCTTCCTATATGGCCGACGACATATGTCAACACGCAGTAAACCAAGTTCCATACATCAGTATCTGTTTCAAACCCGTAAACGGGGCGAGTTTTGTGCCTACGAACTACGATTTGCGGACAGCATTGGTTTTCTGTTATCATTTGAAGAAAACTGCTGCGGAATCACATCGAATGCTTCTCGAAGCTTTCCGTGAACATACTCTGGAAAACACAGTGTTTAGAGTGGTTCAAAACATTCAAAAGGGTTGTTTTTGACGTGAGAAACGACGATCGAGGGAAGCCACCGAAAAAGTTCGAAGTCAACGAATTGTAGGCCTTATTGGATGAAGATGATACTCAACAGAATCTCGCAGAACAATTTAATGTGACGCAAAAAGCCGTTTCTCTTCGGTTGAAAGCTATGGGAAAGGTGCAGAAAGTGGGAAAATGGGTTCCGCATGAACAGAATGAAAGACAGGAAGCAAATCGAAAGACCACTTGTGAAATGCTGCTCGTCAGATAGAAAAGGAAATCGTTTCTCCATCGAATAGTGCAGGTAATGAAAAATGGATACATTTTGGAATCCTAAGGGTCATAAATCATGGGTGAATGTGGAAAAATCATTCCACTGCAAGACCAAACCGCTTTGGAAAGAAGACAATGCTCTGTGTTCCGTGTGATCAGAAGGTGTCATCTATTAAGAGCTGCTAAAACCTGATAAAACTATTAAAACTGATCGCTACGAAAAACAAATGATCGATTTAAATCAAGCATTACTTGAAAAAGACCGGAATATGGAAAACGGCAACACGAAGTCATATTGCTCTATGATAAAGCCCCATCACAAACAGCAAAACGGAAACTTCCTGGCAGATTAAAACTGCTTGCCGGAACGTGACTCGAACTCGGGACCTTTGCCTTTCCCGGGCAAGTGCTCTAAGATCTTTTTTTTTTAATCTCATTTTGTTCTATATTGTTCGTTGAATTTGTTCGTGGCGGCATAATTATTTATGCCCGAGGCAGGATTCGAACCTGCGACCGTTGCGGTCACGCGGTTCCGGACTGGCGCGCCTAGACCCGCACGGCCACACCGGCCGTTATTTTTTTTTGTTCGTTTCATGTGCTCTGGGTGGACGTCGTAAGACATCCGTTAAAGTTCGTTGTTGATCCATTCACTCAGTTTTTTTTATTACAGAGGGCAGCTAACCCTCTGACCGAACACGCTGAGCTACCGTGCCGGCAGCCATCTGAGCTACCGAAGCACGACTCACCACTCGTCCTCACAGCCTCAGTTCTGCCAGTACCTCATCTCCTACCTTCCATACTTCACGGAAGCTCTTCTGCGAATCTAGCAGAACTAGCCCTCCTTTAAGAAATGATACTGCGGAGACACGGCTTAGCCACAGCTTCGGGGATGTTTCCAGAATGGGAATCGGAATATCAGCACACACACCGCTGCAGGGTGAAAATCTCATTCTGGAAACATCCTCCAGGCTGTGGCTAAGCCATGTCTCCGCAGTATCCTTTCTTTCAGGAGTGCTAGTTCTGTTCGGTTCGCAAAAGAGCTTCTGTGAAGTTTGGAAGGTAGGAGACGAGGTACTGGCAGAATTGAAGCTGTGAGGACGGGTCGTGCGTCGCGCTTGGGTTGCTCAGATTGTAGAGCACTTTCCCGCGAGAGGCAAAGGTCCCGAGTTTGACTCGGTCCGGCACACATTTTTAATCTGCCAGGAAGTTTCATATCAGCGCACACTGCCCTGCAGGGTGAAAATCTCATTCTGGAAACAGAAAAACGGTTCAGGGAAACAATCGAGTCGTTCAGTTGGGAAATACTAGGGCCTGCGGCTTATTATCCAGACTTGGATCCGTCCGATTATCATCTGTTTGCATCACTGTGACAGGGTCTTGTTGTACAACGCTACAGTTCGCATTAAATGTAGGAAAGTGGCTCGCTGACTGGTTCGCTTCAAAAGAAGAACTGTTTCTTTGGCGTGGCATTCATAGGTCGGAGAGTGGAGTGTATAAGATTTGCAGACGACACTGTAATGGCAAAGAGCCAAGAGAGATGGAACAAATATTAGATGATCTAAACACAAAATTAGAAGAATATGGAATGATGATTAACAAGAAGAAAACGAAAAGCATGGTAATTGGAGGAAAGGGGAGAAAATGCCGTATAGGGGGAGAAGAAATAGAGCAAGTGAATAACTTCAATTATTGGGAAGTGTAATAATGGATAATATGTATTGCTCAACAGAAATTAGAAAAAGAATTGCAATTACAAAAGAAGGATTCAAGAGGAAACAAAAATTATTTTATAATCCACTAAACAAAGATCTGAGGAAAAGACTTGCCAAATGTTACATCTGGAGCGTTGTACTATATGATGTGGAGACCTGGACATTGAGGATGAAAGATGAAAGAAGATTAGAGGCACTAGAGATGTGGATATGGAGAAGAACGAACCGATTACTGAATGGTCAGCGTGACGGGCTGATGTCCTAAGGGGCCCGGGCTCGGTTCCCGGCTGGGTCTCCGCTCAGGGACTGGGTGTTGTGTTGTTTTCATCATCATTTCATCCCCATTCGCCGCGCAGCTCGCCCAATGTGGCGTCGAATGTAATAAGACCTGCACCAAGGTGGTCGGACCTGCCCCGTAAGGGGCGAAATGCTCATTTCCGTTTTCATGGAGAAGAATGGAAAAAGTGAAACGGGAAGACCGCGTGAGGAATGAAGAACTATTACGAAGAGTTGGATAAGAAAGTAACATGCTGAAAGTCATCAGAGAGAGAAAACGGAACTGGATTAGAAATTGTTTGAGGAGGGACTGTTTACTGAAGTAAGAAATAGAAGGAATGGTAGAGGGAAAAATGGCAAGTGGAAAAAGAAGATATCAAATGCTGGACAATATCAAAGGAGGCAAATATTCAGAAATGAAAAGACTGGCTATGGACAGACAAAATTGGAAGAGGCTTAACCCATGACAAGACCTGTCGTAGGGCAGAATACCATACATACACGAGAGGTCGGAGAAATGTATAAATAGCAATGGAGATTATTTTGAATAAAAACTGTTTATCAGTTTCAAACAACAGACGTGTAATTATTGCAACAAAATTCTGGTTTCAAACTTCTACACCTGGTACTAAGGAGCTGTACTTAAGACACAATAGATACAGTCACAGAATAGCCACAAATATAAGATACCATAATACGCTATGCAAAACGATTTATGAAGCATCTTTATACAGTCATACGTTATTGTCCGATCGAGCCAGAATGTTGGTGGTGTAGATGCTTACGAGGCAGAAGGCGTCGTGTTATAGTGGTTACAAAAAAAATGGTTCAAATGGCTCTGAGCACTATGGGACTTAACATCTTAGGTCATCAGTCCCCTAGAACTTAGAACTACTTAAACCTAACTAACCTAAGGACATCACACACATCCATGCCCGAGGCAGGATTCGAACCTGCGACCGTAGCAGCCCCGCGGTTCCGGACTGCAGCGCTAGAACCGCACGGCCACCGCGGCCGGCTATAGTGATTACAGATCATTCCTCAGCAGAGCGAGACCTGTCGTAGAATGCAAGCAGCCCTTGTTTGCTGACAATGCTATTTCATAGAGTGCCTCTCAGAGTATCCTCTTCAGCCAGCACAAAATGTTAAGAAGGAGCGCTAGAAACAAAAGTGATAACTTGTCCAACAATACATTGCAGTAATTTAAGAGACTAACAGTAACAATATTAGGACCAATACTGTTCCTGATATATCCTGATTTATTGAAGAGAAAGAGCTTCACAAATCGGACAAGTGATAACGCGACCGACCGCTGTGGACGAGCGGTTATAGGCCCTTCAGCCCGCAACCGCGCTGCTGCTACGGTCGCAGGTTCGAATCCTGCCTCGTGCATGGATGTGTGTGATGTCCTTGGGTTAGTTAGGTTTAAGTAGTTCTAAGTTCTAGGGGACTGATGACCTCAGAAGTTAAGTCCCATCGTACTCAGAGCCAGAGCCATTATTTTTCCGTAGGTTAAACATGTAAAACAAATTGCGGTGCAAAAGCCGCAACGCACCCACTCGTGGAAGTATGAAAGCCGCGCCCACCGAAAGGTTAAATGTAAACGTCGTGCCACAAGCCAGTTTTTACTACAGCGATACGAAACTCAAAGTAGGAAGACCTGTCCTCCTTGTAGTATTTCCCGAAATTAATATATTTCCTTCGTACTCTCGATGGCCACGGTTGTTTAATATTTGGGGGGAAAGAATAAAATTTGTTACAGCCAGTAACATTGTTCAGCTCGACATTAGAATAGCCTTCCACCAGAGAGTCTTTCTCTCAGTTAAAACAATTAACTATTATGAATTTTATGATATTATTGATGTTTTATATTTTACGTTATTTGAGAAATGTAATTCCAGGATTCCCTTATCTGAACAGGCGGTACCTGAGATTGCTCTTGTGCATTGTAATTACCCAACATGTGCAAAAGTGATTCCAATAAAAACACTATTAAAATTGCTACACCACGAATATGACGTGCTACAGACACGAAATTTAACCGACAGGAAAAAGATGCTGTGATATGCAAATGATTAGCTTTTCAGAGCATTCACACAAGGTTGGCGCCGGTAGGGACACCTACAACGTGCTGACATGAGGAAAGTTTCCAACCGGTTTCTCATACACAAATAGCAGTTGACTAGAGTTGCCTGGTGAAACGTTGTTGTGATGCCTCGTGTACGGAGGGGGAATGCGTACCGTCACGTTCCATCTTTGATAAAGGTCGGATTGTGGCCTATCGCTATTGCGGGTTTATCGTATCGCGACATTCATTCTCGCATTGGTCGAGATCCAATGACTGTTAGCAGAATATGAAATCGGTGGGTTCAGGAGGGTAATACGGAACGCCGTGCTGGATCCCAATGGCCTCGTATCACTAGCAGTCGAGGTGACAGGGATCTTATCCGCATGGCTGTAACGGATCGTGCAGCCACGTCTCGATCCCTGAGTCAACAGATGGGGACGTCTGCAAGACAACAGCCATCTGCACGAACAGTTCGACGACGTTTGCAGCAGCATGGACTATCAGCTCGGAGACCATGGCTGCGGTTACCCTTGACGCTGCGTCACAGACAGGAGCGCCTGCGATAGTGTACTAAACGACGAACCTGGGTACACGAATGGCAAACCGTCATTTTTTCTGATGAATCCAAGTTCTGTTTACAACACATGATGGTCGCATCTGTGTTTGGCGACATCGCAGTGAACTCACATTGGAAGCGTCATCCCCATACTGGCGTATCACCCGGTGTGATAGTATGGGGTGCCATTGGTTACACATCTCAGTCACCTCTTGTTCGCACTGACGATACTTTGAACCGTGGACGTTACATTTCAGATGTGTTACGACCCGCGGCTCTACCCTTCATTCGATCCCTGCGAATCCCTACATTTCAGCAAGATAATGCACGACCACATGTTGCAGGTCCTGTACGGGCCTTGCTGGATACATAAAATGTTCGACTGCTGCCCTGGCCAGCACATTATCCAGATCTCTCACCTTTTGAAAACGTCTGATCAATGGTGGCCGAGTAACTGGCTCATGACAATACGCCATTCGCTACTCTTGATGGACTATTGTATCGTGTAGGAGCTGCATGGGCAGCTGTACCTGCACACACCATGCAAGCTCTGTTTGACTTAATGCCCAGGCGTATCAAGGCCGTTATTACGGTAAGAGGTGGTTGTTCTGGGTACTGATTTCTCAGGATCTATGCACCCAAACTGCGTGAAAATGTAATTACATGTGAGTTGTAGTATAATATATTCGTGCAATGAATACCCGTTTATCATCTGCATTTCTGCTTCGTGTATCAATTTTTATGGCCAGTAGTGTAGGATTTCAGGGAATAGTTGTCAATTCTAAGATAGAGTTCCACTTCCTATATATATATATATTAGGAACATTGATATATATATATATATATATATATATATATATATATATATATATATATATATATATATATATATATATATATATTTTAGGAACATTGATGGCAGCTATTCTTCTGACGTCTAAACCCTTCGTGAGTAACAGCACGTTTCCTTACAGGTCGGATTCAAACTGCGTTATGCGCACTAAGTAGAATCACGCACACAATACAAACACAACATTCACTTATTACCAACCAAAGACTTGTTTAGAGTTCCATGGAAACAATTTCCCTACTCCGCGATATACTTGATGCTCACCTTGCATAATTTACTCCGGGAATTAACAGCGACGTAATCATAAGACACCACCCGCCAGCAAGAAGTGAAACAGCATTGTGGAACGGGTGGAGGGTAGGCAGCTTCTTGTCGCAACACAGTCTGCTCGCCCCGGCGAACACCGGCTCTGCTCACAAATCTTGGCCAGCCTGCATCGACCTCGAGTGTAGACATCCCGGCGCCCAGGCGCTGCTGTTTACGGGCAAGGGACGCAATCTGTATTCTGCGCTGGCTCTGTTTCAAGGATTCCCCTGATTTGGAAGCTCCCATTTATGTCCGAATTGCTACGCAAAGAGTGAAAAATACAATTACTCTGGTTTCAACTCCGCCGTTTATCGATAGAGCGCATTAGGCGCTCGCGTGGTCCCAAAAACAGGTCATTTGCATCCAGTTGTCAGGAACTGCGGTCCAGGAAAATTCGTGGAAGATATGATCCTGCACTTCCAAACCAGTGTCCTATAGTAAGATATATTGTTGCACTATACAGCCAACCAATGGATAACATTTAACCAAAAGAATGCGGAAAGCTGTACTTACACTACTGGCCATTAAAATTGCTACACCACGAAGATGACATGTTACAGATGCGAAATTTAACCGACAGGAAGAAGATGCTGTGATATGCAAATGATTAGCTTTTCAGAGCATTCACACAAGGTTGGCGCCGGTGGCGACAGCTACAACGTGCTGACATGAGGAAAGTTTCCAACCGATTTCTCATACACAAACAGCACTTGACCGGCGTTGCCTCGTGAAACGTTGTTTTGATGCCTCGTGTAAGGAGTAGAATTGCGTACCATCACGTTTCCGACTTTGATAAAGGCCTATTGCGATTGAGGTTTATCGTATCGCGATATTGCTGCTCGCGTTGGTCGAGATCCAATGACTGTTAGCAGAATATGGAATGAGTGGGTTCAGGAGGGTAATACGGAACGCTGTGCTGGATCCTAAAGGCTTCCTATCACAAGCAGTCGAGATGACAGGCATCTTATCCGCATGGCTGTAACGGATCGCGCAGCTACGTCTCGACCCTGAGTCAATAGATGGGGACGTTTGCAAGACAACAACCATCTGCACGAACAGTTCGAAGACGTTTGCAGCAGCATGGACTATCAGCTCGGAGACCATGGCTGCGGTTACCCGTGACGCTGCATCACAGACAGGAGCCCCTGCGATGGTGTACTCAACGACCAACCTGGGTGCACGAATGGCAAAACGTCATTTTTCGGATGTATCCAGGTTCTGTTTACAGCATAATGATGATCGCATCCGTGTTTGGCGACATCGCGGTGACCGCACATTGGAAGCGTGTATTCATCATCGCCATACTGGCGTATCACCCGGCGTGATGGTATGGGGTGCCATTGGTTACACGTCTCGGTCACCTCTTGTTCGCATTAACGGCACTTTGAACAGTGGACGTTACATTTCAGATGTGTTACGACCCGTGGCTCTACCCTTCATTGTATCCCTGCGAAACCCTACATTTCAGCAGGATAATGCACGACCGCGTATTGTAGGTCCTGTACTGGCCTTTCTGGATACAGAAAATGTTCGACTGCTGCCCTGGCCAGCACATTCTCCAGATATCTCACCAATTGAAAACGTCTGGTCAATGGTGGCCGAGCAACTGGCTCATCGCATTACGCCAGTCACTACTCTTGATGAATTGTGGTATCGTGTTGAAGCTGCGTGGGCAGCTGTACCTGTACACGCCATCCAAGCTCTGTTTGACTCGATGCCCAGGCGTATCAAGGCCGTTATTACGGCCAGAGGTGGTGGTTCTGGGTACTGATTTCTCAGGATCTTTGTACCCAGATTGCGTGAAAATATAATCACATGTGAGTCTAGTATAATATATTTGTCCAATGAATCCCCGTTTAAGATCGACATTTCTTCTTGGTGTAGCAATTTTAATGGCCAGTAGTGTAGTAATTCAACCATTGTACTCTTGAGAGTTTCCTTTGACTGGGGAGAAATCACGTATGGAGTTCCCCAATGCTTAATTTAGGATCTCAATAGTTCCCCATATAAGTTCAAAATGGTTCAAATGGCTCTGAGCACTATGGGACTTAACATCGGAGGTCATCAGTGCCCTAGAACTTCGAACTAGTTAAACCTAACGAACCTACGGACACAACTCACATCCTTGCACCAGGCAGGATTCGAACCTGCGACCGTAGCGGTCGCGCGGTTCCAGACTGTAGCGCCTAGAACCAATCTTCCCCTCCGGACGGCCCCATATAAGTAATCGATCTTCCTTTTAATATACAACAAGCACAATTACTTTTTTTTGAAGATGACACTAGCATTGTAATCAGTTCAAACATACGTACAGCAACAGAAGAAATGGTAAACTATTTTCTTAAAAATGTCATTGGTTTTCTGCCTGTGATTTCACTCTCAATTATGAAAAGACACATTTAGTTTTGCTCGTCTAGAGGTACTGCACCACCGATAAATATAACTCTCGGTGAGGAAATAATAAATACGGCGAAACTTCAAAAATTTTAGGTGACCATGTTGATGAGAATTTGAGCTTGGAAAAGCTCATTCTAGAATTCCAAAAACAACTTAGTTCAGTCACATTTGCACTCAGAATCACTGCAAATTTTTGGGAGAGACAAATCAGTTGACATATTTTACATATTTCTCATTTAATAACTTGATATGTAATAATATTATGGGGTAGTTCATCTTCAAGAAACAAAGTCTTCGTTGGTCAAAAACGTGCTCTAAGAGTAAAATGAGGTTCTCACCAACGTTCATCTTCTAGACATCTGTTTAGGAGTCGGCATTATGACTACTGCTTCACAGTATATTTATTCCCCCACGAAGTTTGTTGCAAATAATCCATTGCACTTTAGGCGGAGCAGTGATGTACATAATTATAATACCAGAAAAAAGTAGCCGCATTGACACATTAATTTGTGACGTGAAAGTAAAATAACTCATTCCACATCATTACGATTTATTGTGCAAATTATACATGGAACATGGAACTCATTAACTACCTAACTGGAATATTATTTCTTCACCAATATGATAATTAGCTTGTATCAACTGCACCGTAGATGGCGAGGAGTACTTCATGCTAACATTAATGACTGTGCGTGGCCTTGCATCTATCATTATACCTTTGTGGCATTTATGGTGGTCTCAAGTATACATTACAGTCCACCTCGAATGCCAGTGCTCAGAATTTGCCTTTCACCTTTCTCTGAGGGTTTCCTGTGTAATGTGTCTGACCTGAGTCTTTGGTACTGACTGACGACCGGTTACGACTCTATTTATGAGCCACTATGTTCTGTCCATCTCTCTCATCATACATAACGTCTACTCCAAAAGAGCTCCAATCTAGGAACACGAGCAGCGATTGTCTCTTTGTGTGTGTGTGTGTGTGTGTTACCGTAGAAAATGTAGCTTTGCTGGAGTAGTGTCAGTTGCTCAACTGCCCAGTAAATTATAAATAAAGAGTGTTATGTAAGATTTGTACCCGTGGTCTAGGGGTAGCGTCATTGATTCATAATCAAAACGTCTTCGGTCACGGGTTCGATCCCCGCCACTGCCTCAATTTTGATAAATAATCAGCATTGGCAGCCGAAGACTTCCGGCATAAGAAGTCAGCCTCATTCTGCCAACGGCCATGTCAAAGAGGGCGGAGGAGCGGATAGAGGTTCAGGGCACTCTCTTGTCCTAGAGGTGGGAATTGCCCCTAAAGGCATAAGAATTAGCAATGATCAACGACATGAGGATGCAGAAGGCAATGGAAACTACTGCATTAAAGACACGTAACGTGTATCCACAGGACATGTGGCCTGTAATTGAAGAAGTGTCATGATGATCTCTCCATTGGCAAAAGATTCCGGAATAGTCCCCCATTCGGATCTCCGGGAGGGGACTGCCAAGGGAGAGGTTACCATGAGAAAAAGACTGAATAATCAACGAAAGGATAACGTTCTACAAGTCGGGGCGTGGAATGTCAGAAGCTTGAACGTGGTAGGGAAACTAGAAAATCTGAAAAGGGAAATGCAGAGGCTCAATCTAGATATAGTAGGGTTCAGTGAAGTGAAGTGGAAGGAAGACAAGAATTTCTGGTCAGATGAGTATCGGGTAATATCAACAGCAGCAGAAAATAGTATAACAGGTGTAGGATTCGTTATGAATAGGAAGGTAGGGCAGAGGGTGTGTTACTGTGAACAGTTCAGTGACCGGGTTGTTCTAATCAGAATCGACAGCAGACCAACACCGACAACGATAGTTCAGGTATACATGCCGACGTCGCAAGCTGAAGATGAACAGATAGAGAAAGTGTATGAGGATATTGAAAGGGTAATGCAGTATGTAAAGGGGGACGAAAATCTAATAGTCATGGGCGACTGGAATGCAGTGATGCTCGGTTCGAAGACTGTAACCCTAATAGCGTAAAATTTTCACTGCCATCATCTCGCCGGCAAGGTGGTGGTATTAAGTCCCTTCTTGCCTTCACCCATAACAACACAAACCCAGTTCTAAACTTTACAAGCACACATCACAATCATCCTCACGACACAAATACACACTTGAGACTGCATAATACGTCGGAGGAAGTCAACGGCAAACTCTCTACGCGAGGACACTGCCTAGAATGGCGATACGGAATTCCTGCTGAGTATTGCGCTAAATTTACTTTTGATATGTCTTTTCAGCTTTATAAATGGGTTTACAGGCGTTCGATATCTGTCCCTGTAGTGTTCATTCAGAAATGTGGAATACAAGTGTGATCTTAATGTTGAATCGCTATAAGTCACTGCACATAACACTGTCTCACATTTCACACATCAGTCTTCTGACTAGTTTGATGCCACAAATTCCTCACCTGTGCTTGTCTCACAGCAGCACTTGCAACTTACGCTCTCAGTTATTTGCTGAATGTATTCCAATTTCAGTCTTCCTCTACAGTTTTTGCCCTCTACAGTCCCCTCTATTACAATGGAAGACAGTCTTGATGTCTTAACAGATGTCATATCATACTGTCCTTTCTCCTTGTCAGTGTTTTCCACATATTCCTTTCCTCTCAGATTCTGTGCATAACCTCCTCATTCCTTACCTTATCAGTCCTCCCAATTTTCAACATTCGCCTAAAGCACCACATCTCAAATGCTTCAATTCTCATCTGTTCCGGTTTTCCCACAGTCCATGTTCAACTACCATACAATGCTGTGCTCCAGACGTACATTCTCAGAAATTTCCTTCTCAAAGTTAGGCCGATATATGATATTAGTAGACTTCTTTTGGTCAGCAATGCCCTTTTTGCCAGTGATAGTCTACTTTTGATGACCCCTTGCTCAGTCCGTCATTGGTTATTTTGCCGCCTAGGTAACAGAATTCCGTAACTTTATCTACGTCGTGACTATCAATCCTAATGTTAATTTTTTCGCTGTTCTTATTCCTGAGACTTCTCATTACTTTCGTCTTTCCTCAATTTACTCTTAATGCATATTCTGTACTCATTAGACTGTTCACTCAATTCAGCACATCATGTAATGCTTCTTCAATTTCACTAAGGTAGCAATGTCATTAGCAATTCATTTTATTGATATCCTTCCACCTTGAATTTTAATTCCACTCCTGAACCTTTCTTTGATTTCCTTAATTGCTTCTTAGATGTACAGATTGAGCTTTAGGGGAAAATAGTACATTCCTGTCTTACATCCGTTTTAATCCGACCACTTCGTTCTTGGTCGTCCACTCTTATTACTTCCTCTTGGCTCTTGTACATATTGTATATTACCCATTTCTCCCCATAGCTTACCCCTATTTTTATCAGAATTTCGAACATCTTGCACCATTTTACATTGTCGAACGCTTTTTACAGGTCGGCACAACCTATGAACGCGTTTTGATTTTGCTTTAGTCTTTCTTCTATTTTCAACTACAACGTCAGAATTGCCTCTCTTGTGCATTTACCTTTTCTAAAGCCAAACTGATCGTCATCTATGACATCCTCAATCTTCTTTTCCATTCTTCTGTATATTATTCTTGCCAGCAACTTGGATGCCTCAGCTTTTAAGCTGATTGTGCGATGATTCTCGCACTTGTCAGCTCTTGCAGTCTTCGGATTGTGTGGATAATATTTTTCTGAAATTCAGATGGTATGTCGCCAGACACAACGTCCTGTGGCTGCACGAAAAGCATTATTCAACATGGTGGCGTTGCTGTCAGGGTTACTCTGAGCCGCCGCGCGGGATTAGCCGAGCGGTCTAAAGCGCTGCAGTCACGGTCTGCAAGGCTGGTCCCAGCGGAGGTTCGAGTCCTCCCTCGGGCATGGGTGTGTGTGTTTGTCCTTAGGATAGTTTAGGTTAAGTAGTGTGTAAGCTTAGGGACTGATGACGTTAGCAGTTAAGTCCCATATGATTTCACACACATTTGAACATTTGAACACCAACGTGAATAGTCGTTTAGTTGCTACTACCCCCAATGATTTTAGTAATTCTGATGGAATATTATCCATCCCTTCTGCCTTATTTGATCTTAAGTCCTCCCAAGCTCTCTTAAATTCTGATTCTAATACTGGACCCCCATCAGTGCTAAATCGACTCCTATTTCTTCTTTCATCACTTCAGACGAGTCTTCCCCCTCATAGAGACCTTCAGTGTACTCTTTCCACCCATCCGCTCGCTCCCCTGCATTTAACAGCGGAATTCCCGTTACACTTTTAATTTTACCACCCTTACCTTTAATTTCACCGAAGGTTGTTTTGACTTTCCTGTATACTTAACCAACAAAAGGATAACGTTCTACGAGTCGGGGCGTGGAACGTCAGAAATTTGAACGTGGTAGCGAAACTAGAAAATCTAAAAAGGGAAATGTGAAGGCTCAGTCTAGATGTAATACGTGTCAGTGAAGTGAAATGGAAAGAAGACAAGGATTTCTGGTCAGATGAGTATAGGGTAACATCAACAGCAGTAGAAAATTATATAAAGGGAGCAGGATTTGTTATCAACAGGAAGGTAGGGCAGAGAGTGTGTTTCTATTAGAGAGTGTGTTACTCTTAGTTCAGTGATAGGATTGTTCTTATCATAATCGACAGCAAACCAACAGTAACAACGATAGTTCACATTCGAGCACACACAAAAATACAAAAAGTGTTGCGGTATGCCAGCTCTTAAAACTTTAGTTAAATATGCGTCTAAAAAGAAGAATTTAGGACTTACATATTTTTTGTCAGCTGATGTCTTTATAGAGTCTGCCACAGCAATTGTTTCACTAATCCACTCATGTTAAGACTTACTTTCACAGCTGAAAATTTTCGTGCATAGGACGGGGTACTTGTTACTCGAAAACTAGAAAACTCTCTGAGAAGTGAATGACTTGGCCATGTTTATTATTAGGTAGATGAAAATGGTACTTGGAAATATATGAGTACCGAGTGGCAGCAGATAAAGTCGGCATCAACATATTTGTAAATAACCTAGAAAAATGAAAATAACAGACACCAAATCTAATTAAATTGCATATTGATTTCAAATAAAATAAATGAAGCCGCATGGCATTCAAGATACATGTGGAACGTGTTGGAAATGCAGGACGTCGGCAGCGACGCAACAGTTAGTAATAAAATAATATTTATTAAATATGAAGAAATACTCAGCTTAAATATTGCTTCTTCTTGTGAAGTGGCCAGCACATTTATTACAAGTCCTCTAAAATACAAAAGTTCTGTCACCGTGCCTCTGCGTGATGTCTATGTAGAGTCCAGAGCTGGCCTACGATGCCTGCAGACCCTAAGTCCCGGAGACGACGGACTAACACTGCAGCTTGTAGCCTCGGCAGTAACTGGAAACCGTACACGACTGGGCGCACTGAAGAGAACTGTCCACCGTAGCTCAGAACTCCGATACATAACGAGGCATCGACCAACCGCTATCGACACAAGTGATGCCCATGGGTTGGCAGCTGCGGCCCTAGCTGACCTCGGCATGGTTCGTACTGCCAACCCACACAGCTGCTGCGCTACTGGTATATCGAACGCGGTTTATCGATTGTGGTGCGATACTCTTTGGAGTCAAGAGTACAGTCACCACACAACGTAAGTTGGAAATTCCGGTAATCACAAAGACACAAGTATGTGTACACGACTTCAAGAAGAGCATAGAATAACTTAAGTCGAAAGGGAGAGTGAGGAAATTAGACTAGCGCAAGCAAAGAGGGCTTTCCTGGCCAAGGGAAGTCTACTGCTATCATACATGTCCATTAATTATAGGAAGAAGTTTCTGAGGATGTACGTTTGGAGCACAGCATTGTATGATAGTGAACAGTAAGAAAACCGGAATAGAGGAGAATCAAAGCGTCTGAGATTTGGTGCTACAGAGGGATTTAGAAAAACAGGTGGACTTATAAGCAATCATCGAAAAAAGGAATATACGAAAAACACTAACAATAAGAAACATCAGAATGATAGGATGTGTGTTAAGGTTTCAGGGAACTGAAACCTCAAGATACAGGTTGGGATAGGAAAAGGATCACGTGGAAGAGTAGGTCCACAATTTTTGCATCATTTGCCCTTTAAATGATCACATTTATTTACGAAGTACATGAGAGCATAAAAAAATTCGATGATCATAAGAAGCTGTTAAACGAAAATGAAGCTTTAAATTTTGACTACAGATTAACATCATTAAACATTCAATTCTTGCTACCCCAAGGAATAAAAAAAATCATAATGAACCCTTTCTTAAACAATAAGTAAGTAAAATATAACTCTTGTACAGTCTTCTTAAACAGTCACAGTTATTAAGTTAAGAGCTGGTGAAGTAGAATAAACAATCAAGCATGGCAACCCTGTCAAATTTTCTTACATTGGTAGATCATGTACAATGATAAATGAAACTCAAGCAAAGAATAATGAGTTATAATTGAAAATAGAAACTAAGGAGATGGCAGTCAGAGCGGAAATTACATTATAATTTTCCTGAGCACACCAAGTATACAAACAAAAATTTGAAAAGGCAAAGAAACTACAAGGGTCGCTCCAAAAGAAATGCACACCATTTTTGTAAAAATGCAGTTTTCATTCTGCATGTGTGAAAGTCTTACAGTGTGTAGATACATCCTTCCCGCTTGTTTTCAAACTTAGTTCAACCTGTTCCCGTGAGTGGCACCGTCACAGCATGTCTTCAACATGGTTGCTACACTTCACGGTTGTCAGAAGCAACGTGCTGTCATAGAATTCCTGTGGTGTGAAAACGAGACTGTGGGGAAACATTCACAAGAGGTTAAAAAGGTGTATGGAGTTACTGCTGTCGATCGCAGTACAGTTAGTCGGTGGGTAAGCAGGTTACGTGATGAAAGCGGGCACGGCAATATTGAGGATTGTCCTCGCAGCGGCAGGCCTCGTACTGCACACACCCCATACAGTGTGCAGAGAGTTATCGAATTGGTGACTGCTGACAGACGCATCACAGTGAACGACTTGTCACGCTACATTGGGATAGGGGAAGTAAGTGTTTGCTGAATACTGAAAGTGTTGGCGTTAAAAAAGGTTTGTGCCAGGTGGGTTCCCAAGATGTTGACAGTGGCTCACAAAGAAACAAGAAAAACGGTATGCAGCGAACTTTTGGAACAGTACGATAATGGTGGAGATGAATTTCTTGGGAGAATTATGGCAGGTGATGAAACATGTCTACATCATTTTTTACCAGAGACGAAGAAGCAATCCATGAAGTAGCGTCATGCAAATTCAACCAAGAAGAAAAACATTCAAAACCACACCTTCTGCTGGAAAAGTTATGGCTACGGTGTTTTTCGATTCCGAAGGACTCTTGCTTGTAGACATCAGGCCAAGTAGAACCACCATAAATTCTGATGCATATGTGACGACACTGAAGAAACTTCAAGCTCGACTGAGTCGTGTTCGACCACATCGGCAAAAGCAGGATGTTTAGCTGTTGCACATCAATGCACGGCCACATGTCTGGCAAAAAACCATAGAAGCGATCACAAAACTCGGATGGACAACACTGAAACACCCGCCTTAAGAGTCCTGACCTGGCTCAATGTGACTATCGTCTCTTTGGGAAACTGAAAGATTCTCTTCGTGGAACAAGGTTTGAAGATGATGACACCCCCTTGTGCACGCTGCCAAACAGTGGCTCCAACAGGTTGGTCCAGAATTTTACCGTGCGGGTATACAGGCGCTGGTTCCAAGATAGCGTAAGGGAGTTGAGAGGGATGGAAATTACGTGGAGAAATGAAAATATTGGTCCTAAAGGATGTATCTACACACTGTAAAACTTTCAAACATGTAGAAAAAAAGATGGATTATAAAAAATAGTGTGCATTTGTTCCTGAGTGACCATCGTACCTCTAAATGTAATTACAACATCGCTCTCATATTGAACTTTAGGCAGAATATTAGAGCAAGTATATCGGAACCGTAAGAACAGAAAGGAGAAACTTAACTTTAAGAAGGCAAGCCGCCTAGGTGAACAGTTTCACTATAAAAACAGCGGACACACCTGAAGCACAGCCGGGAGGCACGTGCGGCAGTACAATAGCAGCAGGCCCTCGCGGACAGCATACGCCGAAATGTCGGCTCGCGCTTCACGATGCTAAGGAACGCTGCTAACACCACGTAGGTGAGTTATAAGCTACAGCAATACGAATTACACGAACAAAAATCGCCACATTCTTCAGAGGTCAGGGCTGTTGTTTGTTGTTGTTGTCTTCAGTCCTGAGACTGGTTTGATGCAGCTCTCCATGCTACTCTATCCTGTGCAAGCTTCTTCATCTCCCAGTACCTACTGCAACCTACATCCTTCTGAATCTGCTTAGTGTATTCATCTCTTGGTCTCCCCCTACGATTTTTACCCTCCACGCTGCCTTCCAATACTAAATTGGTGATCCCTTGATGCCTCAGAACATGTCCTACCAACCGATCCCTTCTTCTGGTCAAGTTGTGCCACAAACTTCTCTTCTCCCCAATCCTATTCAATACTTCCTCATTAGTTATGTGATCTACCCATCTAATCTTCAGCATTCTTCTGTAGCACCACATTCAAAAGCTTCTATTCTCTTCTTGTCTAAACTATTTACCGTCCATGTTTCACTTCCATACATGGCTACACTCCATACAAATACTTTCAGAAACGACTTCCTGACACTTAAATCTATACTAGATGTTAACAAATTTCTCTTCTTCAGAAACGCTTTCCTTGCCATTGCCAGTCTACATTTTATATCCTCTCTACTTCGACCATCATCAGTTATTTTGCTCCCCAAATAGCAAAACTCCTTTACTACTTTAAGTGTCTCATTTCCTAATCTAATACCCTCAGCATCACCCGACTTAATTCGACTACGTTCCATTATCCTCGTTTTGCTTTTGTTGATGTTCATCTTATATCCTCCCTTCAAGACACCATCCATTCCATTCAACTGCTCTTCCAAGTCCTTTGCTGTCTCTGACAGAATTACAATGTCATCGGCGTACCTCAAAGTTTTTATTTCTTCTCCATGGATTTTAATACCTACTCCAAATTTTTCTTTTGTTTCCTTTACTGCTTGCTCAATATACAGATTGAATAACATTGGGGAGAGGCTACAACCCTGTCTCACTCCCTTCCCAACTGCTGCTTCCCTCTCATGCCCCTCGACTCTTATAACTGCCATCTGGTTTCTGTACAAATTGTAAATAGCCTTTCGCTCCCTGTATTTTACCCCTGCCACCTTTAGAATTTGAAAGAGAGTATTCCAGTCAACATTGTCAAAAGCTTTCTCTAAGTCTACAAATGCTAGAAACGTAGGTTTGCCTTTCCTTAATCTTTCTTCTAAGATAAGTCGGAAGGTCAGTATTGCATCACGTGTTCCAGTATTTCTACGGAATCCAAACTGATCTTCCCCGAGGTCAGCTTCTACTAGTTTTTCCATTCGTCTGTAAAGAATTCGTGTTAGTATTTTGCAGCTGTGGCTTATTAAACTGATTGTTCAGTAATTTTCACATCTGTTAACACCTGCTTTCTTTGGGATTGGAATGATTATATTCTTCTTGAAGTCTGAGGGTATTTCGCCTGTTTCATACATCTTGCTCACCAGATGGTAGAGTTTTGTCAGGACTGGCTCTCCCAAGGCCGTCAGTAGTTCTACTGGAATGTTGTCTACTCAGGGGGCTTTGTTTCGACTCAGGTCTTTCAGTGCTTTGTCAAACTCTTCACGCAGTATCGTATCTCCCATTTCATCTTCATCTACATCCTCTTCCATTTCCATAATATTGTCCTCAAGTACATCGCCCTTGTATAGACCGGGCTACAATCCCAAAAACTCCACCATAAAATAGGGTTGCAAATATTACTTAAACAAAAGAGCTTCCTAAGGGAAATGGATCTTAAATCACTGGCAAGAGAGTGTAAAAATACACTCCTGGAAATTGAAATAAGAACACCGTGAATTCATTGTCCCAGGAAGGGGAAACTTTATTGACACATTCCTGGGGTCAGATACATCACATGATCACACTGACAGAACCACAGGCACATAGATACAGGCAACAGAGCATGCACAATGTCGGCACTAGTACAGTGTATATCCACCTTTCGCAGCAATGCAGGCTGCTATTCTCCCATGGAGACGATCGTAGAGATGCTGGATGTAGTCCTGTGGAACGGCTTGCCATGCCATTTCCACCTGGCGCCTCAGTTGGACCAGCGTTCGTGCTGGACGTGCAGACCGCGTGAGACGACGCTTCATCCAGTCCCAAACATGCTCAATGGGGGACAGATCCGGAGATCTTGCTGGCCAGGGTAGTTGACTTACACCTTCTAGAGCACGTTGGGTGGCACGGGATACATGCGGACGTGCATTGTCCTGTTGGAACAGCAAGTTCCCTTGCCGGTCTAGGAATGGTAGAACGATGGGTTCGATGACGGTTTGGATGTACCGTGCACTATTCAGTGTCCCCTCGACGATCACCAGTGGTGTACGGCCAGTGTAGGAGATCGCTCCCCACACCATGATGCCGGGTGTTGGCCCTGTGTGCCTCGGTCGTATGCAGTCCTGATTGTGGCGCTCACCTGCACGGCGCCAAACACGAATACGACCATCATTGGCACCAAGGCAGAAGCGACTCTCATCGCTGAAGACGACACGTCTCCATTCGTCCCTCCATTCACGCCTGTCGCGACACCACTGGAGGCGGGCTGCACGATGTTGGGGCGTGAGCGGAAGACGGCCTAACGGTGTGCGGGACCGTAGCCCAGCTTCATGGAGACGGTTGCGAATGGTCCTCGCCGATACCCCAGGAGCAACAGTGTCCCTAATTTGCTGGGAAGTGGCGGTGCGGTCCCCTACGGCACTGCGTAGGATCCTACGGTCTTGGCGTGCATCCGTGCGTCGCTGCGGTCCGGTCCCAGGTCGACGGGCACGTGCACCTTTCGCCGACCACTGGCGACAACATCGATGTACTGTGGAGACCTCACGCCCCACGTGTTGAGCAATTCGGCGGTACGTCCACCCGGCTTCCCGCATGCCCACTATACGCCGTCGCTCAAAGTCCGTCAACTGCACATACGGTTCACGTACACGCTGTCACGGCATGCTACCAGTGTTAAAGACTGCGATGGAGCTCCGTATGCCACGGCAAACTGGCTGACACTGACGGCGGCGGTGCACAAATGCTGCGCAGCTAGCGCCATTCGACGGCCAACACCGCGGTTCCTGGTGTGTCCGCTGTGCCGTGCGTGTGATCGTTGCTTGTACAGCCCTCTCGCAGTGTCCGGAGCAAGTATGGTGGGTCTGACACACCGGTGTCAATGTGTTCTTTTTTCCATTTCCAGGAGTGTATAACAATTAACGCATCCCCAAGGAAGTTATGTGATCTTCACACTAAAATTCCACAGCCAGGTGCGTGCTTGAATCGAGCAGATAGAACGAATAAATAATTAAGCTTACCCATCCAAGGGAATATTTAGTGACTAGGCATTACTAACAGCGTTTCCTTGAATCAGTCCTCAGGCTTGAAAACCATCTGCGCCTAGTTTCAAAACACACACATTAATACACGGAATTCTTCTTATAGATCGATCTTGGTCTGCATATACATAAACAATCTAACGGATAGCGTGGGCAGCAGTTTGTGACGGTTTGACGATGACACCGTAGTGTACAGTGAATAACAGTAGGAGGATACAGGGTGACTTGGACAGAATTTCTACGTGGTTTGATGAATCACAATTTTCTTTAAATGTGGTAGTATGTAAGTTAATACTGTGAGTAGGAGACCATAGAATGGTTCCCTTCAAAAGCAATCACCATACACGTTAAGACATTCATCCCACTGGAGACGAGAGGATGAATACCGTTTTCGTAAAGCGCAGTCGGCCGCTGACAGATCCACAATCGCATCTACTCTGGCACTTGCTCTTCCGATTGAAACGGACGTCCATGCATGTCCTTCTTCAGCTTGCTTCAGATGTGAAAGTCAGACGGCGAAACATCCGGGCTGTGCGGACGATGTTGTATTGTTTCCCGGCCAAATCGCTGAAGTGTATCCTTCGTCCGATTGGCAGTGCGGGGACGGGCGTTGTACAACTGAATGGCTTCGTCCGACAGCTTTCCTCAGCGTTTTCACTTTATGGCGAGTCGCAGTTACTGCGAAGTATCTGCATAGCGCTGCGCATTGCTTGTGGTTCCACGCTCGAGGAACTTGACGAGCAGAGAGCGCCTAAAGTCGAAGAAGTAGGTCGCCATGACCGTACCGGAACTTTTGTGAACAGCTTCGGATGTCTTTGGCGGGAGAGATGTGGGATGTTTCTGCTATTGTATCTGCCGTTTGCCCTCGGGCTGTACCAGTGCTGCGGGACGGAATCATCCTGTTGCACGGAAACGCCAGCTCCAACACTGCTAGTCGAACGAAGGCTATGGAGCAGCGATTTGGTTGGGAAATATTGCAGCTTCAGCTGGATGTTGCGTACAGCTGGATATTTCACCGTGTGATTTTCACATCTTTGGCGACTTGAAGAAAGATATGCGTGGACATCGGTTTCAGTCTGTAACGTCGCTTCCTTTGGACGCAAAGATGAAAATATAAAAATAGTACCCAAATCCCCATACAAGCCCCAAAACCAAGATCCAGATTTCATAAAGAAGGAAAACAAAGGCGCACTGTGATATCATCACTTTAATTGTAGCAAGTATTCTGAAGAGAAACAATGTAAAAAGAAGTAGAAAAGAAGTCCAGTATAAAGTAACTTAGTATTATTGCAAAAGAAATTAAAATAGAATCACTTCTGTATCAAATTAAAGTAAAAGTAGATCGCAAAGTAGTATACTTACAGAACACGGAGTAGAACAAGTGACCCCAAAGAATACTCCTTATGAGTACTCTTTGAGGACACCGCGGAATACAGAAGATTACGTTATACGGGGTTATTACAAATGATTGAAGCGATTTCACAGCTCTACAATAACTTTATTATTTGATATATTTTCACAATGCTTTGCACACACATACAGAAACTCAAAAAGTTTTTTTAGGCATTCACAAATGTTCGATATGTGCCCCTTTAGTGATTCGGCAGACATGAAGCCGATAATCAAGTTTCTCCCACACTCGGTCCAGCATGTCCCCATCAATTAGTTCGAAAGCATCGTTGATGCGAGCTCGCAGTTCTGGCACGTTCCTTGGTAGAGGAGGTTTAACCACTGAATCATTCACATAACCCCACAGAAAGAAATCGCATGGGGTTAAGTCGGGAGAGCCTGGAGGCCATGACATGAATTGCTGATCATGATCTCCACCACGACCGATCCATCGGTTTTCCAATCTCCTGTTTAAGAAATGCCGAACATCATGATGGAAGTGCGGTGGAGCACCATCCTGTTGAAAGATGAAGTCGGCGCTGTCGGTCTCCAGTTGTGGCATGACCCAATTTTCCGCGGGCTACGCGTGAAACTTGCCCGCACGCGTTCAACCGTTTCTTCGCTCACTGCAGGCCTACCCGTTGAGTTCCCCTTACAGAGGCATCCAGAAGCTTTAAACTGCGCATACCATCACCGAATGGAGTTAGCAGTTGGTGGATCTTTGTTGAACTTCGTCCTGAAGTGTCGTTGCACTGTCATGACTGACTGATGTGAGTGCATTTCAAGCACGACATACGCTTTCTCGGCTACTGTCACCATTTTGTCTCACTGCGCTCTCGAGCGCTCTGACGGCAGAAACCTGAAGTGCGGCTTCAGCCGAACAAAACTTTATGAGTTTTTCTACGTATCTGTAGTGTGTCGTGACCATATGTCAATGAATGAAGCTACAGTGAATTTATGAAATCGCTTCAATCATTTGTAATAGCCCTGTACATCGTTAATGTGCTTCTAGCGCTTGCTTGATCGTGTAACTTAACGTGAGCTCTTGTACGTAGGCGATACGAAATTGTTTTTTTTTCATTTTGGAGATTTGCGACCTCCTAGAAATCATTAAGCCTGAAATAGGTAGATCAGCAACTTTAAGTTTATCAACATGTAAAGTCAAGATAGGAAAAGAACCGAAATTTGTCTCAAATTGATTATTATCAATGAAAGACTGAACTTTGTCCCAAAGTGATAGACTTTTAGTAATTTAACGAAAAAGGAAGTGAATATTCGTATCAAATTGTGAGAAAATACTTAGATTTTGTAAAAGCAACTGGTGAAATCTGGATCTTATTGCAAACTCTTTGACTGAAATTTACGTAACTAATTCCACCCAGCTTAAGGAAAGGTTACTTCTACATCTACATCTACATGGATACTCTGCAAATCACATTTAAGTGCCTGGCAGAGGGTTCATCGAAACACCTTCACAATTCTCTGTTATTCCAATCTCGTATAGCGCGCGTAAAGAATGGACACTTACATCTTTCCGTACGAGCTCTGATTTCCCTTATTTTATCTTGGATATCGTTCCTCCCTATGTACATCGGTGTCAACAAAATATTTTTGCATTCGGAGGAGAAAGTTGGTGACTGGAATTTCGTGAGAAGATTCCGTCGCAACGAAAAACATCTTTCTTTTAATGATGTCCATCCCAAATCCTGGACTGGTGACGTCAGAAGTTAAGTCCCATAGTGCTCAGAGCCATTTGAACCCAAATCCTGTATCATTTCTGTGGCACTCGCTCCAATATTTCGCGATAATACAAAACATGCTGCCCTTCTTTGAACTTTTCCGATGTACTCCGTCAGTCCTATCTGGTAAGGATCCCACACCGTGAAGCACTGTTCTACAAGAGGACGGACAAGCGTAGTGTAGGCAGTCTCCGTAGTAGGCCTGTTACATTTTCTAAGTGTCCTGCCAATAACACGCAGTCTTTGGTTAGCCTTCCCCACAACATTTTCTATTATGTTCCTTGCAATTTAAGTTGTTCGTAACTGTAATACCTAGGTATTCAGTTAAATTTACGGCTTTTAGATTAGACTGATTTATAGTGTAACCGAAGTTTAACGAGTTCCTTCTAGCACTCATGTGGATCACCTGACACATTTTGTTATTTAAGGTCAACTGCCACTTTTTGCACAATTCCGATATTTCTTCTAAATCGTTTTGCCGTTTGTTTTGATCTTCTGATGACTTTATTAGTCGATAAACGACATTGTCATCTGCAAAGAACCGAAGACGGCTGCTCAGATTGTCTCCCAAATCGTTTATATAGACAAGGAACAACAAAGGGACTATAACGCTACCTTGAGGAACGCCAGAAATCGCTTCTGTTATACTCGATGATTTTCCGTCAGTTACTACGAACTGAGACCTCTCTGACAGGAAATCACAGATCCAGTCACATAACTGAGACGATATTCCATGAGCACGCAATTTCACTACGAGCCGCTTGTGTGGTACAGTGTGAAAAGCCTTCCGGATATCCAGAAATACGGAATCGATCTGAAATCCCTTGTCAACTGCACTCAGCACTTAGTGTGAATAAAGAGCTAGTTGTGTTTCACAAGAACGATGTTTTCTAAATCCATGTTGACTGTGTGTCAAATGGCTCTGAGCACTATGGGACTTAACATCTATGGTCATCAGTCCCCTAGAACTTAGAACTACTTAAACCTAACTAACCTAAGGACATCACACAACACCCAGTCATCACGAGGCAGAGAAAATCCCTGACCCCGCCGGGAATCGAACCCGAGAGACTCTGTGTCAATAGACCGTTTCCCTCGAGGTAATTCATAATGTTCGAACACAATATATGTTCTAAAATCCTGCTGCATATCGACGTTAACGATGTGGGCCTGTAATTTAGTGGATTGCTCCTACTACCTTTCTTGAATATTGGTGTGACCTGTGCACAGTCTTTGGAAACGGATCGTTCGTGGAGCGAACGGTTGTATATGATTGTTAAGTATGGAGTTAATGCATCAGCATACTCCGAAGGGAACCTAATTGGTATACAGTCCGGACCAGAAGACTTGCTTTTATTAAGTGATTTAAGTCGCTTTACTACTCCGAGGACATTTACTTCTACGTTACTCATGTTGGCAGCTGTTCTCGATTCGAACTCAAGACAATGATAAGATGTGCTTAGACTATAATAAACCAGCATAACGTGAACTTACCATGTTTGACATTTATTTCAAACCAAATAATATTACGTGCTCATGAAACATTTTATCATTGCAACCATAAGTCGAACGAGGAAGTGCAAGATTTGGTGAGGTTGTGGATCCGTCAGAAGCCGACTGCGCTCTACGAAACACGAATTAATCGTCTCGTCTCCCAGTGAGAAAAATGTATCGCATTTGGTGATTACTTTTGAGTGGAACCATTCCATGGTCACGTTGTGCTGTGGGTTCAGTTTTCATTTAGCTGCCCAACGTATTATTAGTGGTACGCTGCTTGACATATTCACGTCGATTAAATATCTAGCCATGGATTTGTAAAGTGACATGAAATGCAACAAATACGTAACATGGTTTGTAGGATAAGTAAAGGGTCGACTTCGGTTTATAAAGAATGCACCTCATCTATAGTGGATATCGTGCCAAAACAGTTTTACGAGTCGTTCTTAAGGACTGCTCTTGTGATCCACGGAAGGTCGTCTTGAAGGAAGACGTCGAAGCAATTCAGAGGCTTGTTTCTAGATTCGCTACCGGTAGGCTCGATCAACATGCGAGTATTACGGAAGTGCTTTGTGAGCTCAAATAGGAATCCCGGTATGGAAGAGAAAGTTGTTTCCGCGAAACAGTACTAACCAGGAAAGCACTTGGGCTCGAACAAACACAAATACACCAAAATAGTGTGAGAAATAATGTAAAGGTCTCTTATTGCACTAGTGATACTCCCGCATCTGCAAAACTCTGCAGTCGTCCGTTAGAGGCCTCTGCGTATGCCATGCCGCATTGCACACTGACCTGCCGGTACGCCAGTCGGGACCAGTAGGGACGGTGCAGTGTGCCTCTGAAGTTGCGTTTTGTGACATTATTTGTGTATTGAAGCGTCAGATGGCTCGGCGATTGGTAATCAATCCTGCTAAAGTATTGCGATTGGTTGAGATGAAGTTACGAGGAAGCCTTCTTCGTGAAGATGATATTGGTGTAGAAGACGAATCATTGGCATGTTTTCTAGTATCTATTATAGTGCAGAAATATGAGCATAAGTTAGAAACAGATATTGTTGTAACATTAACACATAATGATGACGATATGGATGATAATGACGAACAACTCATTGCAAACGGTAGTGCTACGGCATGTGCGGGAGGAGGCGATGGAAGCAATGACAGTGAATACCAACCGTCTCCCAAGAAGAAGGTTAAAGTTGCAATTATCATCACGGCGTTTGATGACAACACACTGGAGAACATGTACGATGATTATTACGTAAGAGGTTTCGACACATACGACTAGCTTCTGAAAAGATACCCTAAACTGAAGTCTAAAAGCAATATTAAAAACATACTGGATTACGTGGCAAAGAAAAGAGAAGGAAATACAGTTTTCAAAGGAAATCGTACACTACTGTTCAAGACCATCATGGAGTGTGTAATGGCGAAATTCGATGAAGCGCGAGAATGCGGATCCGCCGTTCACTATTGGCATTTACAACATTGGGCATTGGACGTAGCCAGAAATCTCGGGTGTACAAACTTTACAGCTTCACTAGGATTTATTACTAATGTGAAAAAGGAGTTTAGGATAACATCACGCCGTATCACTATGCTCCAAGCACGAAAAATAAGGATGAAGAAGAGGAGCTGATTGAAAGAGCTCAAACGTTTGTTGCTGACGTCAATGAGCATATGACGAGAGGAAACATCGATATTAGTTCTGTATGGAACTGTGATCAGAGTCAGTTCAACTATGAACTTTCTTGTGACAGAACGCCGGCCGCGGTGGTCTCGCGGTTCTAGGCGCTCAGTCCGGAACCGCGCGACTGCTACGGTCGCAGGTTCGAATCCTGCCTCGGGCATGGATGTGTGTGATGTCCATAGGTTAGTTAGGCTTAAGTAGTTCTAAGTTCTAGGGGACTGATGACCTCAGATGTTAAGTCCCATAGTGCTCAGAGCCATTTGAACCATTTGTGACAGAACACTATCCATGAAAGGGGAGAGAAACACTGTCGCGATGTTGCAATCAGTTAACTGTGCAACTCATAGTTACACGATCGATGTTGCTATATCAATGGACGGACGATTGGCAGACAAACTCTATATTTGCTTACAAGAATCCAGTGGAAAGTTTGGACCCCGCGTGTCAGGGGAAATAGAAACGCGGTGCCCTCCAAATGTCGTCGTCGATGCAAGTGTGAGTGGGAAGATGACGAAACAACATCTGAAGACGTTCTTTCTGTCAGTTTTGAATCCACATTTGTCGAGAAAGTCATTAGTATTTTGTGACTCCTGGTCTGGACATAAGGATGAACGAGTACTACTGGAAGCATCTGGCGGAAAACATGTAGATTTAAAAATCATTCCGCCTAAAACTACAAAATATGCACAACCTCTGGATGTGTATTTCTTCAGGCAATATAAAATATATGCCAAGAGAATAACAGACTTCATTAAACTACGTTCCAGTAATATGCAGCCGAAATTGCACGACAGATTCTTTATCATGAATATGCATTCTGTCATTTACAATCAGTTATCTGCGGGAGTATACAGACCAATGCTTCGTTAAGCGTGGCAGAACGCTGGCTACGATATTGGTGAACCAGTGAACAACTTCAAAAGTGTCATTGACGTGGCGTTCAACAATGATATTATAGAATGTGCAAATACCCCATGCGATCAACTTGCCTTTCTTCACTGTGCGTTTTGCAGTCATACATAATGCTCGGAGCATTTTATTGACATTCCGCATTTACATTTATAGTTAAGATTGCTGCATTGCGTATGGCGTCTACATTTACATCTACAGTGATATCTAGAGCATGACTGCAGAGTTTTGCGGAAAAACGACACCCACCAGCACATTCAGAGGTACATAATGGTCCTGTAACCAAACGTTCATACAGATCTGTTTGTTCGAGCCCAAGTACTTTCCTGGTAAGCAAATTTAGAGAACCGGCGCTTTTGGCTGGACTGACTGTAGAATGATTTCATTGCAGCCAACCTACATTTCGCATAAGGACAGTGAAGACAAAACAAGAGAAATTACGGCTCATACGGAAGTATACAGGCAGTCGGTTTTCCCTCGCTCCGTTTGCGCGTGGAACTCGAATACAATGAGTAGCACTAGTGCAAGATATCATCAGCTATGCATCTTACGCTGCATTGCAGATTGTGAATGTGGATGTAGATATGGAACTGCATTAAGTTTCTTTTTGCGAATCGCAGTCAAGGTATTTCGGATCAGTGCGTAATATGTGAAAAACATCTGGACATAATTTATGTCAACCCTCTGCGTGAAATTACGGACTCTAGCACGCTGTGCGCTCAAGCAGCAATTACGGAAAGAAATCGGCCGCTACCAGAGCGTGCCTCTCGCTGTGCGCCTAAAGGGCAAGCCACTTGGCGGAGGACTTTAACAAATTGCGAACGACTCGGCTGTCGCCACGGGCAGACAGCGGCACGTCCGTCCTTGTCGTGCCTCCCTGGGGTGCTTTACATAAAATCCTTCTGCGGCAGACCGCCGCCCATGAATCGCGCGTCGTGCATGATTGACGGCTCGGCTCGGCACGTCCAAATGTCAGCCGCAGACCGCATGCGCCGCCCTGGCTTCCGCGCTCCTCTAGTGATGCTGGAGTTGTCCTTGAGGGCAGCTGTTGGTCGTGTCTTCCGGAGCTCGCCAACTAACGGCCTGGACCTTTATCTTGTGTCATAAACGCTGCCGTAGAGGGCGGGGCCGATAAATCTGCGAAGAGAAGGCCGCCAGGTTACAGTATCTGGTCGTATTGCAGTGACGACTGCAAATAGTTGTATTGCAGATTGAAACACGCGCGGGAGTACAAATGGTGGTGGAGGTCCCTTAAACTTTCCAGAATGAGATTTTCACTCTGCAGCGGAGTGTGCACTGATATGAAACTTCCTGGCAGATTAAAACTGTGTGCCCGACCGAGACTCGAACTCGGGACCTTTGCCTTTCGCGGGCAAGTGCTCTACCATCTGAGCTACCGAAGCACGACTCACGTCTGGTACTCACAGCTTTACTTCTGCCAGTACCTCGTCTCCTACCTTCCAAACCTTACAGAAGCTCTCCTGCCAAGCTTGCAGAACTAGCACTCCTGGAAGAAAGGATATTGCGGAGACATGGCTTAGCCACAGCCTGGGGGATGTTTCCAGAATGGGATTTTCAGTCTGCAGCGGAGTGTGCGCTGATATGAAACTTCCTGGCAGATTAAAACTGTGTGCCCGACCGAGACTCGAACTCAGGACCTTTGCCTTTCGCGGGCAAATGCTCTACCAACTGAGCTACCCGAGCACGACTCACGTCCCGTCCTCACAGCTTTACTTCTGCCAGTACCTCGTCTTCTACCTTCCAAACTTTACAGAAGCTCTCCTGCCATGTCTCCGCAATATCCTTTCTTTCAGGAATGCTAGTTCTGCATGGTTCGCAGGAGAACTTCTGTAACGTTTGGAAGGTAGAAGACGAGGTATTGGCGGAAGTAAAGCTGTGAGTACCGGGCGTGAGTCGTGCTTCGGTAGCTCACATGGTAGAGCACTTGCCCGCGAAAGGCAAAGGTCCCGAGTTCGAGTCTCGGTCGGGCACACAGTTTTAATCTGCCAGGAAGTTTCATATCAGCGCACACTCCGCTGCAGAGTGAAAATCTCATTCTGGAAACATCTCCCAGGCTGTGGCTAAGCCATGTCCCCGCAATATCCTTTCTTTCAGGAGTGCTAGTTCTGCCAGGTTCGCAGGAGAGCTCCTGTAAAGTTTCGAAAGTAGGAGACGAGGTACTGGCAGAAGTAAAGCTGTGAGTACCGGGCGTGAGTCGTGCTTCGGTAGCTCAGATGGTAGAGCACTTGCCCGCGAAAGGCGAAGTCCCTTAAACTGTTTGTCGTTTCGGACTGTTGCTTTTCTTGACCGTGCGCCCTGTCCGCACCACGTACCTGGTAATCCCGCGGCGGTCGTACTGTACTGCTCCACACTGCTGCTGGCTTGCCTGAAATTATCTATCCAAATATGCAAGCGAATAAGGGGAGCCACTCAACGTTAAAACACAACCCTGTTCGACGTCTGGTATGAACAACTATATTCTGAGACGATTAAAGGAAAATCGAAGGTTGCACTGTTTACATTCTAATTCAGAAGTGTTATCCCAATTAATCGATGATTAACAGTCCACAAAATATCATATAGAGCGTACGCGTAACCGACACGACGCGGGTGATCGTTGATGAGGCGGAAGGCGAATGATCGAACGAAAGTTCTTACGCTCGTCACACATACAGATACCTGGTAATAGTCCTCGTTGTCACTTTTTTCTTTTTTTTTATGTCATCAGTCTACTGACTGGTTTGATGCGGCCCGCTAGACGCTTTCCTATCTCTGTCTTCCTCTACAGTTTTTGCCCTCTACAGCTCCCTCTAGTACCATGGAAGTCATTCCCTCATGTCTTAGCAGATGTCCTATCATCCTGTCCCTTCTCCTTATCAGTGTTTTCCACATATTCCTTTCCTCTCCGATTCTGCGTAGAACCTCCTCATTCCGTACCTTATCAGTCCACCTGATTTTCAACATTCGTCTATAGCACCACATCTCAAATGCTTCGATTCTCTTCTGTTCCGGTTTTCCCACAGTCCATGTTGCACTACCATACAATACTGTACTCCAGACGTACATCCTCAGAAATTTCTTCCTCAAATTAAGGCCGGTATTTGATATTAGTAGACTTCTCTTGGCCAGAAATGCCTTTTTTGCCATAGCGATGTCCTCCTTGCTCCGTCCGTAATTGGTTATTTTACTGCCTAGGTAGCTGAATTCCTTAACTTCATTGACTTCGTGACCATCAATCCTGATGTTAAGTTTCTCGCTGTTCTCATTTCTAATACTTCTCATTACCTTCGTCTTTCTCCGATTTTTCTCTCAAACCATACTGTGTACTCATTAGACTGTTCATTCCTTTCAGCAGATAATTTAATTCTTCTTCCCTTTCAGTCAATATAGCAATGTCATCAGCGAATCGTATCATTGATATCCTTTCACCTTGTATTTTAATTCCACTCCTGAAACTTTCTTTTATTCCCATCATTGCTTCCTCGATGTACAGACTGAAGAGTAGGGGCGAAAGGCTACAGCCTTGTCTTACACCCTTCTTAATACGAGCACTTCGTCCTTGATCGTCCACTCTTATTCCCTCTTGGTTGTTGTACATATTGTTTATGACCCGTCTCTCCCTATAGCTTACCCCTACTTTTTTCAGAATCTCGAACAGTTTGCACCATTTTATATTGTCGAACGCTTTTTCCAGGTCGTCAAATCCTATGAAAGTGTCTTGATTTTTCTTTAGCCTTGCTTCTATTATTAGCCATAACATCAGAATTGCCTCTCTCGTCCCTTTACTTTTCCTAAAGCCAACCTGATCGTCACCTAGCGCATTCTCAATTTTCTTTTCCATTCTTCTGTATATTATTGTTGTAAGCAGCTTCGATGCATGAGCTGTTAAGCTGATAGTGCGATAATTCTCGCACTTGTCAGCTCTTGCCGTCTTCGGAATTGTGTGGAGGATGCTTTTCCGAAAGTCAGATGGTATATCGCCAGACTCATATATTCTACACACCAACGTGAATAGTCGTTTTGTTGCCACTTCCCCAAATGATTTTAGAAATTCTGATGGAATGATATCTATCCCTTCTGCCTTATTTAACCGTAAGTCCTCCAAAGCTCTTTTAAATTCCGATTCTAATACTGGATCCCCTATCTCTTCTAAATCGACTCCTGTTTCTTCTTCTATCACATCAGACAAATCTTCACCCTCATAGAGGCTTGCAATGTACTGTATTCTTTCCACCTATCTGCTCTCTCCTCTGCATTTAACAGTGGAATTCCCGTAGCACTCGTAATGTTACCACCGTTGCTTTTAATGTCACCATAGGTTGTTTTGACTTTCCTGCATGCTGAGTCTGTCCTTCCGACAATCATATCTTTTTCGATGTCTTCACATTTTTCCTGCAGCCATTTCGTCTTAGCTTCCCTGCACTTCCTATTTATTTCATTCCTCAGCGACTTGTATTTCTGTATTCCTGATTTTCCCGGAACATGTTTGTACATCCTCCTCTCATCAATCAACTGAAGTATTTCTTCTGTTACCCATGGGTTCTTCGCAGCTACCTTCTTTATACCTATGTTTTCCTTCCCAAATTCTGTGATGGCCCTTTTTAGAGATGTCCATTCCTCTTCAACTGTACTGCCTACTGCGCTATTCCTTATTGCTGTATCTATAGCGTTAGAGAACTTCAAACGTATCTCGTCATTCCTTAGTACTTCCGTATCCCACTTCTTTGCGTATTGATTCTTCCTGACTAATGTCTTGAACTTGAGCCTACTCTTCATCACTACTATATTGTGATCTGAGTCTATATTCGCTCCTGGTACGCCTTACAATCCAGTATCTGATTTCGGAATCTCTGTCTGACCATGATGTAATGTAATTGAAATCTTCCCGTATCTCCCGGCCTTTTCCAAGTATACCTCCTCCTCTTGTGATTCTTGAACCGGGTATTCGCTATTACTAGCTGAAACTTGTTACAGAACTCAATTAGTCTTCCTCTTTCATTTCTTGTCCCAAGCCCATATTCTCCTGTAACCTTTTCTTCTACTCCTTCCCCTAAAACTGCATTCCAGTCGCCAATGACTATTAGATTTTCGTCCCCCTTTACATACTGCATTACCCTTTCAATATCCTCATACACTTTCTCTATCTGTTCATCTTCAGCTTGCGACGTCGGCATGTATACCTGATCTATCGTTGTCGGTGTTGGTGTGCTGTCGATTCTGATTAGAACAACCCGGTCACTGAACTGTTCACAGTAACACACCCTCTGCCCTACATTCCTATTCATAACGAATACTACACCTGTTATACCATTTTCTGCTGCTGTTGATATTACCCGATACTCATTTGACCAGAAATCCTTGTCTTCCTTCCACTTCACTTCACTGACCCCTACTATATCTAGATTGAGCCTTTGAATTTCCCTTTTCAGATTTTCTAGTTTCCCTACCACGTTCAAGCTTCTGACATTCCACGCTCCGACTCGTAGAACGTTATCCTTTCGTTGATTATTCAATCTTTTTGTCATGGTAACCTCTCCCTTGGCAGTCCCCTCCCGGAGATCCTAATGGGGGACTATTCCGGAATCTTTTGCCAATGGAGAGATCATCATGACACTTCTTCAATTACAGGCCACATGTCCTGTGGATACACGTTACGCGTCTTTAATGCTGTGGTTTCCATTGCCTTCTGCATCCTCATGTCGTTGATCATTGCTGATTCTTCCGCCTTTAGGGACAATTTCCCACCCCAAGGACAAGATAGTGCCCCGAACCTCTATCCGCTCCTCCGACCTCTTTGACAAGGCCGTTGGCAGAATGAGGCTGTTCGTAAAGTTAATTTTTCAGTTCTCACTTGTACGAGTGTGCGCGTAACCGTCGCGGCGCGGCAGATTGTTGATAATGCGGAAACGCGATGATCGAACGCACGTCCTCACGCTCGCTACAAGACACTGGCACTTGACTGCACTCTTTTATGGTAACTAATTTTTACTGATTCACATTGGTTCATTCTGGAAGACCGAACACGGCGCGGATGATCGATGCCGTGCGACACGCAGCGAGAGGAAACATACACACGTTATCGACGGCACTGCTCATTTTTTCATTACTTCTTGACGCACTTTCCTCTGAATCACTTCCATATTTCATCACTTCACTGTAACAGCACTTGTAGCAACACTTCAACCTGAATACTAAAAAAGCCGCTCACATGCAGAACTACACATTACACAACATAACAGTACCGTGTCCCGCGCTCGACTCCCCGACGCGGCTGCCTGCGAAGATACTCCACAACTAAGCCAGCGATATGACAATACGCTTAGAAGGTTACCTGTTGAGAAACAGTGGTCTGTTCAAACACAAAATCTATGTCTGTGAAAGACTTACTTCTATCTTGTTGAATTTTATCTCAACCACAATCGCTTTCACTATACCGTCAACAACACACAATCCTACACTTACCCACCACATTCATGATCTAAAGCTTGGTCGTGCATCCATCCTATTTCTTTCGTAAACGTTATCATCATGCCCAAGCCACCGCTTGCTGTTCAACTTCTTTCATATATCTGGCAAACCGCTTCCATCCTCCACGTATTCCTGTGGTATCTCCAACTTCATCTCGACTTCACCTACTTCAATTTCCTAAAGGCCTCCGATAAACCTCCGCATTGTCGACTAATGAACGAAATACGAGTTTGCGGAGCACCGAACAAGCTCTGTAACTGGCGTGAAAGCTTTCTATTCAAAAGAAATTTACTGGCACAAATCGACAAAGCAGCTTCGAGCATATGTTGAGTACGAGTGCTAGACGTTTGTGAGCTACGTCTAGATCTACATCTACATCTACTTGATTACTCTGCTATTCACAATAAAATGCCTGGTAGAGGGTGCAATGAACCACCTTCAAATTGTCTCTACCGTTTCTCGAAGGGCGCACGGGAAAAACGAGCACTTAAATTTTTCTATGGAAGCCCTGATTTCTCTTATTTTATCGTCATTATCATTTCTCCCTATGTAGGTGTGTGCCAATAGAAAGTTTTCTTAATCGGGGGAGAAAACTGGTGATTGAAATTTCATGAGAAGATCCCGTCGCAACGAAAAATGCCTTTGTTTTAATGAATACCACTCCATGTATCATGCCTGTGGCACTATCTCTTCTGTCTCACGATAATACAAATCGAGCCGCCCTTCTTTGAACTTTTTCGATGTCATCCTGATGCGAATCCCACACCGCACAACAATACTCCAGAATATAGCGGAAAAGCGTGGTGTAAGCGGTTTCTCTATTAGACCTGTTGCATCTTCGAAGTGTTCTGCCAATGAATCGCAGTCTTTGGTTTCCTCTACCCACAACATTATCTATGTGATCGGTCCAGCTTAGGTTATTTGTAGCTGTAATCCCTAAGTATTTAGTTGAATTTACAGCCTTCAGATTTCAGTGACTTATTGCGTAATCGAAATTTAGCGCATTTCTTTTAGTACTCATGTGAATAACGTCACACTTTTCTTTTTTCAGGGTCACTTGCCACTTTTCGCACCATACAGGTCTCTTATCTAAATAATTTTGCAGTTCGTTTTGGTCATCTGATGACTTTACAAGACGGTAAATGACAGCATCATCAGCAAATAATCTAATAGGACTACTCAGATTGTCTCCTAAATTGTTAATATAGATCAGGAACAATATAGGCCCTGTAACACTTCCTTGGGGAACGCCGGATATTACTTCTGTTTTACTCGATGACTTTCAGTCTATTACTATGAACTGTAACCTTTCTGACAAGAAATCACGAATCCAGTCGAACAACTGAGGCGATACTCCATAGATACGCAGTTAGAAGACGCTTATGAGGAAATGTGTCGAAAGCCTTCTGGAAATGTAAAAATATGGATTCAATTTGACATCCCCTGTCAAAAGCACTCATTACTTCATTGCCATGCGCAATCATTAGTTCATGCTAGCTGTGTTTCACAAGAACGATGTTTACCGAATACGTGCTGACTATGAGTCAATAAATCGTTTTCTTCGAGGTACTTCACACTGTTCGAATATAGTATATGTGCAGAAAACCTACTGCAAATCGACGTTAGTGATATGGACCTGTAATTCAGCGGATTACTCCTATTTCCCTTTGTGGGTATTGGTGTGACTTGAGCAATTTTCCAGTCTTTATGTACGGAACTTTCTGTGAGCGAGCGTTTGTACATAATTGCTAAATATGGAGCTATTGTATTAGCATACTCTGAGAGGAACCTGGCTGGTATACAATGTGGACCGGAGGCCTTGCCTTTATTAAGTGATTTAAGCTGCTTCGCTATACCGAGGATATCTACTTCTATGTTTCTCATTTTGGCATTTGTTCTTGATTGGAATTCATAAATATTTACTTTGTCTTCTTTGTTGAATGAGTTTCGGAAAACCGTGTTTCATAACTCTGCTTTAGTGGCATTGTCGTCAGTGATCCACACTGCAATGACGCAATACAGTGAAAAGGTGTCACTGTAGTGTGGATCCCTCCGTAAAATGTCGGAATAAGGCTACTTTTTACTTGTAATTAAGAGTGATTTGAAGCTGACATTGTAATTTTTCCTCTCCTATCTACGTAATTCTGTAGCTCTCAATTCGTTCGAGCAATCAATCATTCATGATAGGAAACAGTCATAGCTCAGTCACTCCACATGATTCTGAAATTTTACTTGTTAGAATGAAATCAGGCGATGATTCTTCTTCTCTGCAGGCTCGTGCTTTGCGGCAGTCTGCTAATCTGTACAAATAAAATGCCTCGTAATTTTGGGAGCGTTGTATAATCAGTCGGGAAACCTCAGATCAAGCGGATATTTGGCTTTGATAAAGTTTAACCTTCCGAAGAAGTAATGGAGCTCTTGGATTATTAAATGCAGGTTCGTATCCAGTCTTTCGGAAGTCCCTTCTGATTACCAACTACGCAATATATCGATAAATATCATTAATTCCCAAATGTCACATACAAACCCTTTTTTGAAGGAGCAATATATATATATTTCCTTTTTAATCGTACACTTCGTATCAGTTCTCTTCTGTGATAAATCTCAATAATCAAATTACAGTTCTTCCAAACCAAGCTCAGGCTAATCTGCACGAAGACAATCTCGGAAGCCCCCTTTCTTTTTTTTTTCTAACAACCACCAGAGAGAGTACTACAAAGAATACTTATGCGCTCATGGCATAGCTATTGTATGAAACTATTTTGCGCATGGATTCTGCGAGTATGAAGATAGAAAATTAGTAAACGTCATTCAAGAGTAGAATTGTATCAGAATAATTCATCGAATATAAAGAGATATTACAACATGAAATACAAATGTTACAAAAATCCTTGATAATGACACTTGGTCGAAATTAGCTAATTGCGCTCTTTATTAAGCATCGCAGTATAGTCTATGAGGGACAATGTTTACGTTTATTAAGCATTTGGAGGCTGTGTTTCCCCACAAATGCAAAATTTCAAGAAATCTGTCTTTGTTGGTTTGGATGACTATGAAAATGAAATGGATAGAACTGGGGAAAGACTGACACTGTGTACGGCATCGTAGTTCTAACTAACAATAGTGCGGAGGGAGCCTATCTGATAGTACACTCACGGTGGCCGAATTAGCATCAACAGTCTTACCTGGAGAGACAACTAAGACAAGCCAGGCAAAATCCACTGGGGTAACAGAAGTGATGGGGTACCTCCTAATACCGTGTCTGACCTCCTTTCGCCCGGCTTATTGCAGGAACTTGACGAGGCATGGAATCAACAAGTTGTTCGAAATCCTCTGCAGAAATATTCAGACTTGCTACTTCTGTAGCCGCCCGTAATTCCGAAAGTGTTGCCGGTGCAGGATTTTGTGCACGAAATGACCTCCAGCTTACGTCCCGTAAATGGTCTATGGTATACATGCCGAACGACATGAGTGCAAAGTCATTCGATCCACATTGTTCTTCAAACCGATCACAAATAACTGTGGCCCGGCGTCACGGCTAATTGTCATGCATAAAAATTCCAATTTTGTTAAGTCCATGAATGCCTGCAAGTTGTCTTCAAGTAGCTGAACATAAACCATTTTCACGCTAGAATCCGCGTCATTAAATGTAAATACATCTCGAACCATTATGGAGCCACCACGAGCTTGTACAACTTGTTGGCCGGCCGCGGTGGTCTAGCGGTTCTAGGCGCTCAGTCCGGAACCGCGCGACTGCTACGGTCGCAGGTTCGAATCCTGCCTCGGGCATGGATGTTTGTGATGTCCTTAGGTTAGTTAGGTTTAAGTAGTTCTAAGTTCTAGGGGACTGATGACCACAGATGTTAAGTCCCGTAGTGCTCAGAGCCATTTAATTTACAACTTGTTGACAACTTAGGTCCATGGCTTCGTGGCATCTGCGCCGCACTCGAATCCAACTATCAGATCTTAAAAGCTGAAATTGGGACTTATCTGACCAGCCATGGTTTTCCAGTCGTCTAGGATATAACGGATATGGTCATGAACTCAAGGGAGGCGTTGTGATTAATGTGCTGTCAGCAAAGGCACTCGCGTCGATCGTTGGCTGCCAAAGCCCATTAACGCCAAATTTTGTCGTACTGTCTTAAAGTTTATGTTCATTTTAGGTCCTACATTGATTTATGTTTTTATTTCACGCAAAGTTGCGTGTCTGTTAGCACTGACAACTCTACGCAAACGCCGCTGCTCTCGGTGAAGGCCGTCGGCCATTGCCTTATCCGTGGGGAGAGCTAATGTCTGAAATATGGTATTCTCGAAACACTCTTGACACTGTACGATTTTCAATATGGAATGTCCTAAGCGTCTATCTCCAAATACTATTTCTCGTTCAAAGTCTGTTAATTCACGTCGTACGATCACAATCGCATCGGAAACCTTTTCGTGAAATCATCTGAGTGCAAACGATAGCTCCGGCAATGCACTGCATGTTTATAGCTTGTGTATGCGGTACTACCGCCATCTGTATATGTGCATATCGCTATCCCAGAATGAGTAAATGGATATCCAGAATGTATCCAGAATGAGTAAATGGAAAGACGTACTCAGTTAATATCTGACGTTTGTAACTGCCGAATTTTTTTCTAATACGACTACAGGGGTTTGAGAGATATACGGAAACGCATTACCATACCTAATAAGCTGTAGGGAAAACGTTAGCTATCTAAAAAGCTTCCACTCTACAAACTACACCACGAAGTTCCAATAATACCGAGATCTGACGACTGTGGTGAGCAGTGGAGATAAGACACCTCATACTCGAGATGTGTAATCGGGAGACCTGTCATCTGGAAACACAGCTTCACCATTGAGGCACAAAGAGAGTGTGAAGAGCGTTCAGTAAGTAATGCAACACATATTTTTCTCGGCCAATGTGGAGTTCGTTGAGGGACATCGCGGAATAACCCACTTCAGGTCCTATAATTTCATAAAATTCCGATAGGTAGCAGCGCTATACGTACCCTTCAAACTTGTAAAGCAGGTGCTTTCGAAGCGGAGAGCTGCATTGAGTTTCTTTTCGCGAAAAGCCAGATTTCATAAGAGCGATTAGAATGCTTACGGACATCTGATGGTGAAAAAAAGCACGGTGAGCCGTTGGGTGATGCCTCTATGATCATCGCAACAAGGTCGCGCTAACCTGTAAGGTCTCGCTGTGCCAGCCGACCGCACACTCCTGCAGATATGGAATGTGCAGATTACTCTCATTCGAGGCGATCAACGGATCACAATCAAGCACCTCGTAAGAGCAACGTAGTACTATGTGTGCGGAGTTTTTTGCGTGGTACAAGGCTGATCGTTACAATTATTGGTCGAACATCGTCTCAGGAGATGAAACATATGTACCTCTCCTCCAACTGGAAACAAATCGGCAATCGACGGAGTGACGGCATGCCACCTCTTCTCCGAAGCAGAAGATCAAAGCCGGTAAAGTCGTGACGATGGTCTTCTGGGACTCCAAAGGGGTTGTTCTGTTTGATGTCCTCTCATAGCGCAACTATCAGCTCTGAAGTGTATTGTGCTATCCTCAGAAAAGTGACGTAACAATTCCAGCGTGTTCGTTGACACATAAACTGAAACGAATTCTCCATGACGACCCAAGGCCTCCCACACTCTGGGCACTCGAGAGGAGGTCACAGAACTTCATTGGACTGTTCTTCCTGATCCACCTTACAGAACGGATCTCACACCTTCCGGCGTCCATCTGTTTGGCCCAATGAAGGATGCACTCCGCGGGAAGCAGTAGGTGGATGACTGGGAGATTAATGACACAGCAAGACGTCGGTTCTAATGTCGACCAGTAGAATGGAGTACGCGGACATACACGCTCTCCCATTAAGAAGGCGTGTGGCCGTCATATTGATCGGTGATTACGTTGAAAAATAAGGTTTTGCAGACAAAAGAGTGGCGACCAATATGATGTATTGGAATCCGGAATAAAACAAATCTGCTTCCAAAAAAAAAAAAAAAATGTTTCATTACTTACTGAACGCCCCTCATTCCACGGGATAGACCTGATCAGCCAAAATGGTCACATAATCCCTCCCAGTTCAAAGCTACAGAGGTATCTCTCACTTAGACTGCAGATACAAGATTTTCTGCAGAATCTTATACAAGAGGATCAAAGAGCAACTAGAGAAAGAATTAGGTGAATACCAAGGAGGCTTCAGACCTTGGAGAAGCTGTGCAGAACAGATCATCACTTTAAAATTAGCCATAGCATATTACAAGAAACGAAATAAACCTCTTGTAATAACCTTCGTGGACTTTAAAAATGCATATGACTGAAACCATAGACCTTAAATATTAAATATCCTAAGAAATTTCGGGCTCCATACATAATTAACCAACACTGTATGAAAAGTCAAGTTCAGGGGGGAACTCTCTGAGCCACTCATCATAAAAACAGGTTTAAGACAAGGAGATTGCTTGGCGCCCGTGCTGTTCAACTGTGCTTTAGAATACATAATGAGGGAATGGTACAAGACTAACCCAAATAAAATCCAAATTGGAAGACCCAAAACCAACGTAAGTTAAAATAGTCTAGGATGTGCTGGTGACCTTGCTCTCTTGTGCAACAGTATTCAGTAAACCAAGCAGCAAGTTATCTCACTACAGGCACAGAAAATTGATCTTGGAATATCATAATGTTAACTGACCCACCACCCATGAATAAATTTGCCAAAGGAAACCAAGAAATAAAAATTGTAGATAAATTTAAATATCTGAGAGAAATCATAACATATAACCTCAATGAAAAACCAACATGACATAACACAATAAACAAACTGACTAGAGCACAATATTCACTCCTGGAAATGGAAAAAATAACACATTGACAACGGTGTGTCAGACCCACCATACTTGCTCCGGACACTGCGAGAGGGCTGTACAAGCAATGATCACACGCACGGCACAGCGGACACACCAGGAACCGCGGTGTTGGCCGTCGAATGGCGCTAGCTGCGCAGCATTTGTGCACCGCCGCCGTCAGTGTCAGCCAGTTTGCCGTGGCATACGGAGCTCCATCGCAGTCTTTAACACTGGTAGCATGCCGCGACAGCGTGGACGTGAACCGTATGTGCAGTTGACGGACTTTGAGCGAGGGCGTATAGTGGGCATGCGGGAGGCCGGGTGGACGTACCGCCGAATTGCTCAACACGTGGGGCGTGAGGTCTCCACAGTACATCGATGTTGTCGCCAGTGGTCGGCGGAAGGTGCACGTGCCCGTCGACCTGGGACCGGACCGCAGCGACGCACGGATGCACGCCAAGACCGTAGGATCCTACGCAGTGCCGTAGGGGATCGCACCGCCACTTCCCAGCAAATTAGGGACACTGTTGCTCCTGGGGTATCGGCGAGGACCATTCGCAACCGTCTCCATGAAGCTGGGCTACGGTGCCGCACACCGTTAGGCCGTCTTCCGCTCACGCCCCAACATCGTGCAGCCCGCCTCCAGTGGTGTCGCGACAGGCGTGAATGGAGGGACGAATGGAGACGTGTCGTCTTCAGCGATGAGAGTCGCTTCTGCCTTGGTGCCAATGATGGTCGTATGCGTGTTTGGCGCCGTGCAGGTGAGCGCCACAATCAGGACTGCATACGACCGAGGCACACAGGGCCAACACCCGGCATCATGGTGTGGGGAGCGATCTCCTACACTGGCCGTACACCACTGGTGATCGTCGAGGGGACACTGAATAGTGCACGGTACATCCAAACCGTCATCGAACCCATCGTTCTACCATTCCTAGACCGGCAAGGGAACTTGCTGTTCCAACAGGACAATGCACGTCCGCATGTCTCCCGTGCCACCCAACGTGCTCTAGAAGGTGTAAGTCAACTACCCTGGCCAGCAAGATCTCCGGATCTGTCCCCCATTGAGCATGTTTGGGACTGGATGAAGCGTCGTCTCACGCGGTCTGCACGTCCAGCACGAACGCTGGTCCAACTGAGGCGCCAGGTGGAAATGGCATGGCAAGCCGTTCCACAGGACTACATCCAGCATCTCTACGATCGTCTCCATGGGAGAATAGCAGCCTGCATTGCTGCGAAAGGTGGATATACACTGTACTAGTGCCGACATTGTGCATGCTCTGTTGCCTGTGTCTATGTGCCTGTGGTTCTGTCAGTGTGATCATGTGATGTATCTGACCCCAGGAATGTGTCAATAAAGTTCCCCCTTGTGGGACAATGAATTCACGGTGTTCTTATTTCAATTTCCAGGAGTGTATCACCAAGAACACCTTCAACAAAAGGAGCCTGTCAATACACTACAAAACAGTCAGTCAACCATAAATAACATACGCAAGTGAAACCATATTGAAACAACTAACACTGCACAAACTGACAAAATACTCAAAATAGAGAGAAGAATCAGCAGAACGTGTATCACCAAATGCTACCAGAAAGATGGACACTGGAGAATAGCCACAAATGAAACAGTCTACAAGGAAATCAAACCGGTAATGAGTACAATAAGGAAAAACGCATTTCATTTTTCGGACATCGAATCAGATCACCAGAGAACACGATCATCAGGAGAATAATAGAAAAATTGTGGAATAGCAAGTGCAACATTAAGTGGATTACAGAAATCAAGGAAGATATAGATGAGCTACAGATTACACTGGAAGACCTAAGAAACAAAACTGACAAAATCAGGAAACTCACAGACAAACAAACCAGATTGCAATCGAGAATCAACAAACAGACAATAGGAAGGGTGATTTCCGATGAAGAAAGAAGCATGAGATCCGAGAGAATGAAGTACTGGGCTGACAGGAAACTGAAAAATTCTTTGTATAAAGTTGGCTAGAGTGGTCCAATGAAGGCCATAAAATGTAAATAATAATAATCCCTCCAAGTAATGGAAGTCTGGAGAGTATCCGTGATCCGGCCGCAGTGGCCGAGCGGCTCTAGGCCCTTCAGTCTGGAACCGCGTGACCGGTATGGTCGCAGGTTCGAATCCTGCCTCGGGAATGGATGTGTGTGATGTCCTTAGGTTAGTTAGGTTTACGTAGTTCTAAGTTCTAGGTGACTGATGACCTCAGATGTTAAGTCCCATAGTGCTCAGAGCCATTTGAACTATTAGTATCCATGAGGCCTGTGCGATGCCATGATGTGGCTGCCCAGGTAGTCATCAAACACCCGGAATGTTTCTCTCTTGGGACGTAAACTCGACCAGGAGTTGGAAACAGTATGAAGTTAGAATAACACGATCAAATGACTTTCTTCCATTTCTCCATAGTCTAGTTTTTATGGCTCCAGCACCATGTTTTCTTGTTACGGGAATTTGCATCACTGATGAATTCCAGTTCGCCATTCAGTTCCCTGCTTACGGAGCTTCTTTCGTGTTGCTTTGGTACTAACACAGCTTGCGTGTGCGACGTTCAGTTCTGCAGTGATTTTCGCAGCTGCCTATTTTTCGTCACGACGGTCTTTAATGACCATCTGTGGCGACTATTCCTACATACTTTCGTCCACGTTGTGACTTAGCAGATGATGTTTCTCCACTTTCCTGTAAGCCGTATAAATCTTCGATATGGTGCCTCTCGAAACACCAAACATTACGACTACCTTGGATACGGAAGCATCCACCATATGGTCGCCAGGAATCTGCCCACGTTCGAATTCTCTTAGCTCCGACATAATGGATCCACTACGATACAGAACACTAATCTGACCATGACTAACACTGCGCAGGCGCCGTTAGAGGTCAATTACAACAACGCAGTCGGCTGGTGCGACTAGCGTGTGCATTCATGTTTAAGAATGTGTTTCTCGCGGTGTTATCATTTTTTCTCAGGCAGTATATCCACTTTATTCTTTTGGATTACAAAGAGCTATCGAAGATGTCTTCAACGATATAGCATGCGCCAAACATGTTCACAATGGAAAAGATAACAGCGCCACAAACCACTAACATAACACCAGGAGAAAACTTCCTACAAACACTGGCCTACAGTATGAAATGTAGCAAACGCGTAATTCATCAACGGTTCGTGTGTTTACTAAGATGACTGATCTTTCAAGCAATCAAAATGTTTATTTTTAACAAAGAATTTTATTTATTTTATTTTATTGTTTATTTTTAATTTTTTTTGTGTCCCAGACTTTTGACTAGTTTGATGTGGACCACTACAAACTCCTCTATTGTGCCAAGCTCTTCATCACAGAATACTCTTCTTCTTTCATCATGGTCTAGGCCTTAGGTCTGTCCCGTCTTCTGAGTATCCAGCCATCTTTTTGTTGATATTCCTATGGACCTTGTACCTATAGGTCTGAAATTTTAGGCTTGTTTTGATAGTCTTGAACCTAGCGTTCTTTGTAGATGTTCTAACCAGCTTTGTCGATTAGACTTAATCTTTTCAGTTAGATCATATAACACAATCTCTGCTCTTACATCTTCGTTTCATAGTTTATCTAACTTTATACAGCGCTTAACCGCTCTTATAAATTTCATTTCTGGTCCTTGGATTCTACTTTCTTGCTTTCCAGCAGTTTTCCAAGTTTTATTTCCAAATACCAGTGTGGAGGTGGCCATTACCTTATGAAACTTGATTTTTGTGTCTTTTCGCAGTTTTATATCTTAATGTTGTAGTGATTGTTCCGCGTATCATTTGGTATTTTTGCAGTTTGTCGTCGATGTCCATTTTGATAGTTTATAACATTTCACAGGTAAAGGAAATTAACTTCTTAAATGGTTTTGCTCCCTATTGTGATCTTTAGCCTCAACGGTTTTATCCCTTTGAAAACGATCACTTTTGTTTTTGGAATGGATGTTTTCGTATTATATTCTCTAGAAATTTGGTTCAGTTTGTAGATGCATCTATGCAGCGAAGTCTCGCTGTTCTGTAAAATTGCAAGATTGGCTGGAAAAAGCATTGTATTAAAAATATGTCACCTGAGTGTCCCATGCCCGGATCTATTTGTTGTTTCCATGTTTCAATCACATCGTCGATGTATATATAAACAGTGTGGTTTGGTTAATCTTTATCCTTATTTTTGCACCTCTGTATAGACATTTCACCAACTTTAATATTTGCTGAGGATGTCGTTTCTTATGTAATATGTTTCGTAAGATTTTTCTGTGTACATGGTCGAAGGCTTTTTTTTTTGTCTATAAATGCGATGCTTCTTTCGGTATTGAACTCTCTTCGTTTTCTATAATTTAAGTGTGAAAACATAATCAGTAGAGGATCTTGCTTTTCTGAAACCATTGCTCGGGTAACAGATTTTCGGCAATAATAACCTCGAAGAAAAATTAAACACCTGCTGCCTTGCAGTTATGTAACTGGCTTACCATAGGCTAGAGCAAGTAAACCTTGATCAAAAATTACTGGAAAGTCATGAGGCTAAACGCTGCCAGCCCTGCCAGATGTCTAGCCCGGGTACAGATTGATATCCCGTACCGAGGACTTTAATTTACTCATAATTTTGAAAAATACCAGCTGGATGGATTAGAGAATAGTACTGGATAGATTCCAGTCTCCGTCATCCTTCACAAGTCTTCATCATCTGCAGTTCCCTCCAGAACAACGAAAGTTACTAGCTGATATCTTAACACATCTCATATCACCGTTTCCCTTCTACGTGTCAGTGTCCTTAGCTCATGTCTTCGCCGATTCTGCGAAGCACCTCCTTATTCCCTACCTTATGAGTTCACTTAATTTTTCAGCATCCTTCTATAGCCTCGCGTCTCATGCACTTCTGTTCTCTTCTTTTCCGATTTCCACGACTTAATGTCGTACGATGATGTGCTCGAAACGTACAGTCTCAGATATTTCTTCCTCAAATGATGGCCTATGATTGATACTAGTAACCTTCATTTGGTCAGGAATGTCCTCTTTGCCCATACTTTCCACTTCTTATGTCCTCTTTGCTTCATTCGTCATGTGTTATATTTTTCCTTTAATGTGATAAGTTTTTCGTCAACCATATTTTTGTTACTCTTCGTTACTTTCGTCTTCCTCCCGCATTTGCTCTCAATCCGTAGTGTGTGCTCATTAGAATTTAAATTCCATTCAACAGTTTCCGAAATTTCTCCTCCTGTTTCAATGAGGATTGCGTTGTCATCAATGAATCTTATATATATCATCATATATTGTAATTATTTCTTTTATTTCCGTCATTCTTCATTCGATGTATTATCGAACAGTGGGATTGAAACACTACATCGCAGAGTAGTGATACATCCTTCAAAGCGATTTCGGACACACAGTGATGCACGTCGAAATTATCTGTATTTATCGCAGGACAGGTCCGAGTTGTAGAGCGCTTGTAGACCGTTTATTTTAATTTTGGCTACCACAAAGGTTTTAAGTATGGTAAGCGTGAAAGAATTTCTGTGTTTTTCGATCTGTCGATCTAGCAGTCTCCAAACTATTTGTTTTGAAGCTCCGTATTCCATTATGCACAATAGGAGGGACACATGTCAGAGTATCCACTGTAAGTACCGAAATATATTTATCCTAACTGCATACATTTTGAGTGACCTGTATTGGTGTCCCTACCGTTTATTGTGTCACTACATCTACATCTACATGGATACTCTGCAAATCACACTTAAGTGCCTGGCAGAGGGTTCATCGAACCACCCTCACAATTTATTCCAATCTTGTTTAGCCCGCGGAAAGAATGAACATCTATATCTTTCCGCACGAGCTCTGATTTCCCTTATTTTATCGTGGTGATCGTTCCTCCCTATGTAGGACGGTGCCAACAAAATATTTTTGCATTCGGAGGAGAAAGTTGGTGATTGGAATTTCGTGAGAAGATTCCGTCGCAACGATAACGCCTTTCTTTTAACGATTTCCAGCCCAAATCCTGTATCATTTCTGTGACACTCTCTCCCATATTTCGTGATAATACAAAACGTGCTGCCTTTCTTTGAACTTTTTCGATGTACTCCGTCAGTCCTATCTGATAAGGATCCCACACCGAGCAACAGTATTCTGAAAGAGGACGGACAAGCGTAGTGTAGGCAATGTCCTTAGTAGATCTGTTAAATTTTCTAAGTGTCCTGCCAATAAAACGCAGTCTTTGGTTAGCCTTCCCCACAACATTTTCTGTGTGTTCCTTCCAAATTAAGTTGTTCGTAATTGTAATACCTAGGTATTTAGTTGAATTTACGGCTTTTAGATTAGACTGATTTATCATGTAACCGAAGTTTAACGAGTTCCTTTTAGCATTGATGTGGATAACCTCACACTTTTCGTTATTTAGGGTCAATAACTGCCACTTTTCGCCACAATTCAAATATTTCTTCTAAATCGTTTTGCAATTTGTTTTGATCTTCTGATGACTTTATTAATCGATAAAAGACAGCGTCATCTGCAAACAACCGAAGACGGCTGCTGAGATTTCCTCCCAATTCGTTTATATAGATAAGGAACAGCAAAGGGCCCATAACACTACCTTGGGGAACGCCAGACATCACTTCTGTTTTACTCGATGAGTTTCCATCAGTTACTACGTACTGTGACCTTTATGACAGGAAGTCACATAACTGAGACGATATTCCATAAGCACGCAATTTCACTATGAGCCGCTTGTATGGCAGAGTGTCAAAAGCCTTCCGGAAATCCAGGAATACGGAATCGATCTGAAATCCCTTGTCAATAGCACTCAGCACTTCAAGTGAATAAAGAGCTAGTTGTGTTTCACAGGAACGATGTTTTCTAAACCCCTGTTGACTGCGTGTCAATAGACAGTTTTCTTCGAGGTAATTCATAATGTTCGAACACAATATATGTTATAAAATCCTGCTACATATAGACGTTAACAATATGGGCCCGTAATTTAGTAGATTACTCGTACTACCTTTCTTGAATTTTGGTGTGACCTGTGCAACTCTCCAGTCTTTCGGTACGGATGTTTCTAAACCAGGCAATACGAAGAGATTTGAGAATTAGCACATTAGCAAGTTCTTGTGACCAGGAACTGGACCACATTACCACTCGTTTCCTTACTACAAGAAAATTTCTCTCTTTCTTCTAGTCGAAGCAGCTGTCTCCCCATCCAGTATCTCGCGTAGCAACAAACGTTATCGACCTCGGCTACAAAAGGGGTTGCGGATTATGTAGTCTCTCGTTTGTTCTCGGTGTTCTAAAACAAAAGTTGAGAGCTTGGTCCGGGCAGGATGATTATGACTAATATACCTGGCTGTTTCTGCCTGGGTTGTCCAGAATGAAACTTCTGATGTTTGCCAGACGCGTTGGCTGACTTCAGGTGGGCCCCGAGTTTGGGAAATAACATTAGAATGGAAAGTAAAATTCACTGGAGCAGACGAATGTATTTTGCTGCTGTATGTTTGAAACTCAAGCACCACTACAAAGGAAAGCCGACAGCCCGCCTTTCTCAATAATACCCAACTCGAGTGTAGTCCTTTGTTCCGTTCTGTGAAATATTCTGATCTCGCTGTGGCGCTCCGAACAGCGCAAGCTGTAACATCACTATGGCTAAAACAGTGGCAAGCTTCCGCCGGTCGTTAAGTACCGTTCCGTCGGAATGAAATTCGTCATATCTCCATGTACCTATCTGCTACTAAACAATAACAATGGAAGAGTGTCCTATCTCGCTTTTATTCTTTCACTCCCATCCCTCTCCGACGTCTCTCAGAATATCTTTCCTCTCTACCTGTCTGTTTGTCTGTGGATCTGACAATTTGTTTACCTAGCTATAGTTCTTTGATCCTTGTCCTCATTTTCGCCGGACGTCAATCTTTATTGATGTCATGCCGTACTGTACAGGCATTTCCTTCCTGTAGAGGCATTTCGTATCGGCACATTTCCTTTAGCAACGGTCATAGCCCACTATAATTTTCCTCTATATACTATTAACAGCGGAGGAGCTAGTGTTACATAAACTTAGACATGTCCCCCGTCCTGCTCTTACTCATGATAAAAAGTTTACATTCTATTTGTCCTCACGTTGTGTGTGTACCATCTGAGATGAAGATACCTGATCGTGGAATAGCACATTTTACATTAAGAATAGCGTCTTCGACTAGTAATCAAAACTTCCTTGGGTTCCTGGTACAATCCCAGACATTCCCTAAATTTTAAATAAAAATCATCAACAAAAACTGCCAAATTTTCTGACCAAGAGCCGTAACGAAGAGGAAGGAGGAGCGGACATACAGGGCACCTTGTTGTCCTTTAGGAAACTCCGCCTAAAAGGTGTAATAATCAGCAGTCATCAACAGCATGAGGATGCAGGACTCATTGGAAACAATTTCAAAGACGCCGTATCTGCATCCTCAATACATACGACCTATAAGTCTCTACTGGCAAAAGTTGCTGGATTAGTCTCCCATTGTGGTTTCTGGAAGAAGGCTGGTGGAGGAGGAAACAGCCATGAGAAAAATCTTGAATAACCAACGGAAGGGTAACCTTCTAAGAGTCATAGCGTGGAGTGCCAGAAGTTATAAATGTAGCAGTGAGATTAGAAAATGTAAAAGGGTAACGCAAAGGCTCAGTCTGACTACAGGGGGGTGTGGGAGGCGGTCAGTGAGGGTGGAAAAAAATAAGGATTTCTGATCAGATGAATATAGGTTAATATCAACAACAGCAGAAAATGGTGTAGCAGGAGTAAGATTCGGTGACTGGATAAAACATGGCTGAAATGGCTCCAAGCACTATGGGACTTAACATCTGAGGTCATCAGTCCCCTGGACTTAGAACTATTTAAACATAACTAACCTAAGGACATCACACACATCCATGCCCGTGGCAGGATTCGAACCTGCGACCGTAGCAGCATCGTGGTTCCGGACTGAAGCGCCTAGAACCGCTCGGCCACAATGGCCGGCGTGACTGGATAGATGAGAAAGTTGTTTTTTTTTAATTAAACAACTGAATGACAGAATTACTCTTGTCAGAACCGATAGCAGACCAACAGCAACAAGAATAATTCAGGTATAAATACAGACGTCAAAAGCAGAAGGTGAAGAGATGGAGTATATGGGGGCAGCTCAGTTTTTAAAAGGAGGTGATAATCTAAGGACCATTCACTTCAAGATGCTATTGCGAGTGAATATGGGCTCGTAAGCAAGAGAGAGATTAACAGAGCTCTGCTGTAAACTTCAGCTGGTATTGCGAATACACTTTTCAAAAATCAGAAGAGGAGGTGGTAAAAGGCCTGGAGACCTGAAGATTCCAGCTGAAATACATCACTGTGAGGCAGACATTCCTAAGATACTGGGCTGTACGGCATAGGCATACACTCAGCTCAAAATTTAGTAATGATGAAGAGTAGACGGCACGATTAAAGTCGTCAGTGTCAGTCAGCGTGAAAGGAAGTGGGATATTGAAGTACTGTTGAATAATGATGTTGAAGAGGAATGAGTATCCCTAAAAAAAAAGTAAATGAGAGAATTTAGGCAGACAGTCATAGCAAGGAAGAAACCTTGCGTAAGGGGAGAAATACCTCATTTGATAATCGAAGGAAGGAATACACAAATTCGCAGGAGAAGACACGAATATAACATTATAAATCACTTAAGAGAGGAATAAATAAGAAATCAAGGAAACGCAAGGCAAAATGTCCACAGCAAAAATATGAAAAAATCGAAAAAGACTGGATCAGCGTATCGAAAAACCAAGCAGCCTTCGGTGAAATTGAACGCATTAAAACTGTAACTTGAATTCCACTGTTAATGGCAGAGGGGAGAGCGCATAGGAAGAGAGAGTACACTGAGGGTTGCAACGGGGAGGAAAATTGGTCTGATGATGCGATTGTGGTAGAAATGGGAGTCGATATGAGAGACGTAGTGGATCCAGTACCGTGTCTGAGTTTAATAGAGCTTTGGTAGACTTGTGGTCAAGTAAGGCAGAAGAAATAAATAACATTTCTCCGATATTTCCGAAATTTTTTGGGAAAGTGGCAACCAAATGAATATCCAAGCTGTGTAGAATCTATGAATCCAAACACATACCGTCAGTCTGACAAGACGAAGATGAGCGTGTCTTAGTTCTACGACATCCCACCAGCCCATTGTGGCCGCGACACAGCCACACATGCTGGTTCCTTGGGTGTCAGATTTTCGCCTCATGTCTCCAACACCCTCTGCTTTCTCTTGACAGTGAAGTGACCTCTCCCTCTCTCCTTGGATGCAGAAACCACTGCGTGACAAGCGTTTCCAGAATGACGATGAGTTGGCTTTTTACGGGGGCGTTTTCTGAACAGAAGAAATTTAGACATCTACAACCAATACCTTCCAATACCTTGGCTCAGTCATCCGTCGTTGGGAAAAATGGGTCGCACTGCCAGGAATGACTGACGTCATCGAAAGATTCCATGGCCGCAACTAAATTATTTTGAGATGAAAATTAAAATTTAAAAATTACTAAATGACTAGTATATTGGGAAGTTAAGATCACTAGAGAACCCGTTCTGACATTGCGACTAATAATGCAAGCAATACTTGAGTAAAATCAAGATATCTTCAGAGGGATTTTCGACCTGTAAAAGTCCTTCGACGATGTAAAATGGAGCAAAATGTTAGAACTTCTGAGAAAAAATAGAAATATAATATACAATCCAAGAGAGAACAATAAGAATGGAAGATAGATGAAAAATTTTGGAAAATTTGTGGTAAGATCTTATTGGATCAAACTTCTGAGGTCATCGGTCCCTAACTTACACACTACTTAATCTAGCTTAAACTGACTTACGCTAAGGACAACACACACACCCATGCCCGAGGGAGGACTCCTCGAACCTCCGACGGGAGTGGGGGAGGGGGGGGGTAAGCCTTGTGAACCGTCACATGGCGCCCCAGGGAGACCTGGGGCGGAAGATAGAGACCAAAGAGTAAAGACAGGGGTACAGTCTTCCACTGTCTCTGTTCAGTCTGTACATAGAAGAAACAATGACGAAAATAGAATATAGGTTTTAGAGTTGGATAAAAATTCTTAGCTAAAAGATACAAACGATAAGACTACTAATGAGATTGCTGTCGTCAGTGAGAATGAAGAACATTTACAGGCCGTAATGAATGGAATGAACAATTTAATATGTAGAGAATATGGATTTTCAGTACACCAAAAAAAAATCGAAACTAATGAGGAGTAGCAGAAAATACATTATGGACAAACCTAACACCAAAATTGGGGGACAGGAAGTAAACAAACCGAATGAATTCTGCTACCTAAGAAGCAAAATAACATATAAAGAGAGCGGCAAAGAGGACGTGAAAAGGAGACTGGCACAACGAAAGAGAGCATACCTGAACAAGAGAACTCTGCAAGTCTGATAGTGTCAAACAACGGCCTTAATCTGAGGAAGAGGTTTCTGAGAATGTACGTTTGCTGCACAACACTGAATGGTAGTGAGTCATGGACTGTGGGAAAACTGACAAAAAGAGAGAAACGCATTGACTGAGGTGTGATTCTACAGAAGTTCTCCGTACAATCGGCGAAGGAAGCAAAATAACCAAAACGTTGACGCAAGGAATGGACAGGACGATATGACGTGTGCTGAGACATTAGGAAATAATCGCCATGGTACTAAAACAGTGATTCCCAACCATTTTCAGACCATTAAGCCTTCGCGCAATCAGGTATTAGCCATAACCCTCCCCCCTCCCGTCCCACAATTACCATCACATAGACCAAACTACAGAATGAAAAAGAATTTTGTCTGAATTTTTTATTTTAATGTCGCGAAAAATAAATGGTATTTAGTTTTTACAAGTGTTTTTGTAATGCAGGAGCTAATGAGTTCACGAGGCAACTGCTGCTGCTTATTTCTAACAACATTATCGTGTAGAATAGTGAAGCAATTATCGGTACATCTCAAGGGCTACCTTCAACTGCTGCTCAGAAAAGAAAGCTGTCTATTCAAATTGAGTGCAGATAATTTTCATAAAACATGCTTCTTCCCTACCACTCCCCTCTCTATCGCCACTTGCTTCACACAAACGTACCCAGCAGCCACATTTAAAATCAACCAGGTTACAATGTCTGCACTGTACATACTATTCGTAGATCACTTGATTGCTGGACACTTTACTTCTGAACAGGCAGAAATCTGAAGGCTTATGGCTGCCAGTGCTTTTGTATTTAATTATGATAATAATAATAATAATAATGATAACAATAATATTGTGCCGTCCCCTACAGCACTGTAATTACATAGTAACTATTGTGTTTTCAATGAGTTTGCTTATCTTTTGCGAAGTTAATAATGAACAGTTTTATGGGAACTACCTAAACTCAGAGATATGTAAAGATAGGTTGTCGTAGATACGTGGTGAAAAGTAAATGGTATGTGTATGTGAGGAAGTCATTGCTTATACATTCGTTTCACAAGCTATAAAAATATAATTATTGGTTGCTCAGGTAACCAGCACACAGTCTTACAAAACAGTGATAAACATTAAAGCCCCCCCCCCCCCCAGGGGGTTTGTAACTCATCTGTGCGTACATGCTATACTACCACGAGGCCCCAGACTTTGCAGCATTACTTCCTTTCCATGCTGAAAGCTTATACTTTCACTATCCCTCTCCCCCTCTGCCACTCCATCAGATGGTTTTCTTGGAGCAGACCCTGCTTGGACCTGGTTTATGATGTGGAGACGAGTTTCCGCTACTGGCGTTCTCTACAATGCTTCATTAAATAAACACGTGGTCCCCATTGTTGGGTTTGACTTGCCACCAAGTTTCAAAACCCCAAGAAGTGCGTATCGTGCAGGGAAGGTCGCCAGTGCAGCGTATGCTCCACAAATTTGTGCCTTTCTATATTTGCACCCTTCCCTTTCATAAGTTAATATACCTAAAACCCAGCACAGTCGTCAAGTACCTCCTGCAAGGTTGTAGCCACTGGCATTGCACTGTTGGTGCCTGAGCTGTAAACTCCCCATATATGCCAAGGAGTAGGTGCTGTTGTGACTGGGGCACAGGGACTCCAAGAAATGGATTACTGGCCAGGCAGCCATTGCTGAGGCTGAGCGGTTCCCATTTTCGATCGATGGCTTCCCCTCCACCAGGAACATTGGCCTCCACCTCCCAGCCGGAGATGAATCACCTTTCTTCAGCTTCTCTTGAAAGGAAGGAGTGCCTCAGGACACTTCGTTAAGGTTTCTGCCAGTCTACAGTCGGAGACCATCCAGTAGGTGAAGGAACCACAGGCTACTGGTCACAGAAATTTGTAGACACCATCTTTACATTGAAATAAGTGTCCAAGGAATAGAAAAGCAACTGAAATCACTCAACAGAGGAAAGTCCACTGGACCTGACGGGATACCAATTCGATTCTACACAGAGTACGCGAAAGAACTTGCCCCCCTTCTAACAGCCTTGTACCGCAAGTCTCTAGAGGAACGGAACGTTCCAAATGATTGGAAAAGAGCACAGATAGTCCCAGATTTCAAGAAGGGGCGTCGAGCAGATGCGCAAAACTATAGGCCTATGTCTCTGACATCGATGTGTTGTAGAATTTTAGAACATGGTTTTTGCTCTCGTTTCATGTCATTTCTGGAAACACAGAATCTGCTCTGTAGGAATCTACATGGATTCCGGAAACAGCAATCGTGTAAGACCCAACTCGCATTATTTGTTCATGAGACCCAAAAATATTAGATCCAGGCTCCCAGGTAGAAGCCATTTTCCTTGACTTCAGGAAGGCGTTCGATACAGTTCCGCACTGTCACCTGATAAACAAAGTAAGAGCCTACGGAATATCAGACCAACTGTGTGGCTGGATTGAAGAGTTTTAGCAAACAGAACACAGAATGTTGTTCTAAATGGAGAGACGTCTACAGACGTTAAAGTAACCTCTGGCGTACCACAGGGGGGTTTCATGGGACCATAGCTTTTCACAATATATATAAATGACCTAAAAGATAGTGTCGGAAGTTCCATGCGGCTTTTCGCGGATGATACTGTAGTATACAGAGACGTTGCAGCATTAGAAAATTGCAGCGAAATGCAGGAAGATCTGCAGCGGGTAGGCACTTCGTGCAGAGAGTGGCAACTGAACCTTAACATAGACAAATGTAATGTATTGCGAATACATAGAAAGAAGGATCCTTTATTATATGATTGTATGATAGCGGAACAAACACTGGTAGCAGTTACCTCTGTAAAATATCTGGGAGTATGCGTGCGGAACAATTTGAAATGGAATGATCATATAAAATTAATTGTTGGTAGGGCGGGTGCCAGGTTGAGATTAATTGGGAGAGTCCTTAGAAAATGTAGTCCATCATCAAAGGAGGTGGCTTACAAAACACTCGTTCGGCCTATACATGAGTAATGCTCATCAGTGTGGGATCCGTACCAGGTCGGGTTGACAGAGGAGATAGAGAAGATCCAAAGAAGAACTGCGCGTTTCGTCACAGGGTTATTTGGTAAGCGGATGCTTTCCGGCACTCGATTTTCCCGTGCACCATACGCGAGTGGAACAGGAAAGGGAGGCAATGACAGTGGCACGTAAAGTGCCCTCCGTCACACACCGGTGGGTGGCTTGCGGAGCATAAATGTAGATGTAGATGTAGAACATTTTGTTTGCATTTGTGGCTCAGCTCTCCCACCTTTCCTAATCTTGGATGATTTCAACGCCCTTACCCCTTTGTGGGGTGGAACCACGATCACATGCCATGGTCTCGAAAACCTACTGGCACAACTTGACCTTTGCTTCTTGAATATTGGTACCCTCACACACTTCAGTACGGAACAAAGAACTTTCTCGGCTGTTGACGTTTCCATTTGCAGCCATTGTCTTCTCCAATCCATGTACGGGAGAGTCCACGATGACCTGTGTGGCAGGAACCACTTTCTGATCTTCTTGTACCTTCCTCAGCACCACTTCTGCAGACGCTAGATGAATTGGGTTCTCAACAGTGCTGATAAGTGCTTTCGCCCTTGGCTTCTCGCTGCATGGAGATACCGATGAGGCAGCCTAGAATACAATGACAGACATTCTTTTGGCAGATGATTTGGCGACCTCTGTTCCTTGGGTATCCCCCCAATGGGAGATGTACCCTGGTGATCATCAGATCCATTAGAGATCGTAGGCGGGCCCTCCAGCGCCATAAGTGGCACCCATCTATGGAGCACCTCATTGCCTTTAAATGGTTCCATGCTCAAGTGCGCCAGCTAATGAAATGATGGAAGCAATAATGCTGGGAACGGTACCATTTAAAGGCAATGAGGTGCTCCATGGATGGGTGACGCTTATGGCGCTGGAGAGCCTGCCTACGATCTCTAATGCTATTGAGAGATATCTTATACTGAAATGCAAGAATGTTTACTGTCTAGTTTTTCTAATATTAACAACAGAAGTTTATTTTGGCACGCTACTTCCGAACTCAGCAGCTAATCGCGGAAAAAGACCGCAATTTAGGCGGTCTTTCTCAGGATACATGTAACGAATTAACCATCTGTCACCGGTACCTCGCAGCACAATACGGCCGGCCGCTATGGCCGAGCGGTTCTAGGCGCTTCAGTCAGGAACCGTTCTGCTGCTATGGTCGCAGGTTCGAATCCTGCCTCGGGCATGGATATGTGATGTCCTTAGGTTAGTTAGGTTTAAGTAGTTCTAAGTTCTAGGGGACTGGTAACCTCAGATGTTAAGTCCCATAGTGCTTAGAGCCGTTTGAACCAGATTACATTTTCTTCCCACTGCCGGCTTCTCAGCTGCTCTACCAAGAGTTTCTTGTAGCCGAATAGCCAGAAATATTACACATCCTCTTCCTTCAGATTTTCCAAAAACTGGGATGTTCTCGCAGACAACAATCAATTTTGGAAATAAAATTTTATTCAAAATTTTTTTTTCAGAACTTTAATCTGCTTTATATGTTTTCTTTCTCAATTTTGTTAACTTGCGATCTATAATTTATGCTACAGTACCGTATAGCAGTCCACTATCTACTAGACAGTTTCCAATCACATAATTTTATACTGCTGTTGAGCTACTATCGACCCATTGCTATTCATTAAATTCAACAAAATATTTCTCATGAAGAGTTAAATTGGTATATCACTATTATCGGCGCATTGCCTTCCTTTGGATTCAATAAAATATTTACATGCAGAATTTACATTGCTATCCATTTTTTGGCTCTTTACTGCCCTCAATTGACCAACTATTTGTCATAAGAAGCTACGCTGTTATACAACTATTATCGGCGCATTGCCATTCGTTCACTTCAACATCAGATGCCTTCATCATGTCATTCCTTACACTTTACAGTTTTCCTCATTATTTGAACCATTCAGAAGACTGATGACTCCCTACTGTGCTCTGGTGGAGCAGCGGCATTGTGCAGAACGGCAGTGGCGTGGCAGGCGGCATCGGCGTCGGCGCCCGCGGCCACTGGCGGCGTGTCGCAAGGTGCGTCGTCCACGGCGCATCACCAGGGCCGGGTCGCCGCGAGAACCGCCCAGCCGCGCCGGCCTTGGCCCGATCGGCCACTTCGCCCACGCCGGCCGCAGAAATACACGCGCCGCCCGCCGCCCCGTGACAGATTATTGTGACCGCGCCGCAAACACAGGCCCTCTGCCACGAACTGCCGGCCGCCTGCGGTCTAGCGAAACGGTCGCTGTCCATCAGACCGCTGGCTCCCGAGTACACGTGATTACCACAGTGTGTTCTAAAATATCGGCAACCTTACCGAGGAATAAAATATGTAATCTACCGGGTGACCAAAAAGTCAGTATAAATTTGAAAACTTAATAAACCACGAAATAACGTACATAGAGACGTACAAATTGACACACATGCTTGGAATGACATGGGGTTTTATTAGAACCAAAAATTACATAAGTTCAAAAAATGTCCGATAGATGGCGCTGGGCAGCAAAACGTCAGTGACTGCGCATGACAATCGTGTATAAAAGGAGCTGTAATGAGAGAGAGAATCAGATGCGCCAGCAGTCCCAGCATGTTGACGTTACCTGAAAAGGCGCTTTTAGTGAAGCCGTATTATCAGAATGGGGAATGTGCTAGTTCAGCGTTACGATCCTATCGCCATAGGAAGGGGATTCGAACGGGTAAAAGTCCGTTGACAAATACAGCTGTGGCGACAATGATTTCAAAGTTCGAACCCACAGGTTGTTTAGACGATAGACCCAGCAGTGGCCGACCGAGCATAAAGCGTAATGCTGCTGAGACAGTTCAGGAATAAATGGAGACTGCAGCGGGTTCGTCTATGCACGGGGAAGTCAGCACTCGTGCAGTCGCACGTCGCACCGGCATTGCATACACAACTGTTTGGTTGGCACTGAGGCGTACCCTCCGATGCTATCCGTACAAAATCCATCGGCATCATGAACTGTTACCTGGCGATTAAGTGAAGCGGAGGGCATTTGGGGTGTGGGCGTTTCAAAAGATGGGGGAAGATGACGATTGGTTGACTAACGTGTTGTGGACCGACGAAGCTCATTTCACGCTCCGAGGGTCTGTCAACGCCCACAACTGCAGAATTTGGGCTACCGAAAATCCTAGAACTGTCGTGGAAACTCCATTGCATGACGAGAAACTCACGGTATGGGTTGGATTTACCACATCTACCGTTATCGGGCCTTTTTTCTTCGAGGAAATGTGTGATTCTGGTTTTGTAACTGCTACCGTGACGGATGAGAGGTACGCCGATATGTTACAGAATCGCATCATCCCCAGCCTGGCTGATAAACACCTGCTGGAACGTACGATGTTATGCAGGATGGCGCTCCACCCCATATTGCTACACGCATGAAAGATCTCTTGCGCGCGTCGTTTGGTGATGATCGTGTGCTCAGTCGCCACTTTCGTCATGCTTGGCCTCCCGGGTTCCCAGACCTCAGTCCGTGCGATTATTGGCTTTGGGGTTACCTGTATTCGCAAGTGTATCGTGATCGACCGACATCTCTAGGGATGCTGAAAGACAACATCCGACGCCAATGCCTCACCATAACTCCGGACATGCTTTACAGTGCTGTTCACAACATTATTCCTCGACTACAGCTATTGTTGAGGAATGGTGGTGGACGTATTGAGCATTTCCTGTAAAGAACATCATCTTTGCTTTGTCTTACTTTGTTATGCTAATTATTATTATTCTGATCAGATGAAGCGCCATCTGTCGGACATTTTTTGAACTTTTGTATTGTTTTTTCTAATAAAACCCCATGTCATTCCAAGCATGTGTGTCAATTTGTACCTCTCTATCTACATTATTCCGTGATTTATTCAGTTTTCAAATTTATACTAACTTTTTGATCACCTGGTACTTACTACAGAAACTTTATTCGCCCAAACTGCAATAAATACATTCAGAGTGAAATGCCCAGCTTAACCTGCAGCTCAGGACAGATGGAATAAATTGTGGAAAGGGGCCAAAATAAGCGGCTGCCAGTTACACTCGAACATACAACTTTATTATTTAATCAAACATTACGATAGCCCTAATTTTTTTTAAACAGACAGCTTTAATCTTTGGGACTTAATTACCAGCTGAAAGCCATTATAATTTAAAACGGCTGTAGGCCAATAACTTAAAACGCAAGCGTAATCGGAAATTTAAAAGGCAAGCCTTATCTTAAAACAGTTCCTTAGTTACGCTGAAGTAAACAAGTTAAATTCAAATCGGCTGAAGGCCGAAGGCTTAATAATTTAAAAACAAAAGGCTGCAGGCCTTAAGAGTAAAACAACTCTAATTTAAAACACAAAACCGGCTAGAAGCAATCCAAGTACCAACAACATGAACAAATTAAAAAAAAAAAGGCAGTCCACACATGGGCGCCCAGATGTTCGAGCGTCGGCCTGTAATTCAAACGCTAACGCTCGCTTAGGTGAGACAGGCAGTCGGCCCAACCATTCACGATCCGACGACAACCCAACCGACCGACAGTCAGCGGATCCACCGACAAGATAACTTCCACTTCGCCCTACCACAGCACAATAGAGAGTTCGACGGAACAACGTAGAAGATATTGGCGCATAACCAATCATATACGGAGCTGTCAAACTACACGTAGTGCTGGACAGCGACAACAAGATGAGGAAACTACACTGCCTGAAATTTACGTCAACGCCCAGGGCAGGTAACCTGATTGTTAACGGACACAAGGCAGAAGATTCCGTTGGTGCACTTCAGTTCAAATAACCAAATACAGTGAAACTCCACCGAAGGGTGGCTAGAATTTTCCAACTTGAAAACCACGTTGTTGCTCGCGGGATATGCCAACAGCCGACAACGAACTCCAAACGACACGATGTGAACAGTCTTGACTTGCTGGTAGGTTAAATCAAAACTCAACTTTCGTGTCCAGGGTCGGTGAGCGACGGACCTCGTAGCAAAGGGAACAGCGCCACACAATCCGACACCGCGTAGAGACCTCCAACGGGCCCGGCCAAATTACTCCCTGCCGAAAATTCCTCGCTGCTCTACGCCAACCGATAGACTGAGAGCCAGTTCGCCGACAACATTTAAAATAACTTGTCAGTCAAAGTTACACAAACTACACACAGTTTCACGAACACTTGCACTAAGAACTAGACAATGCTAACGGCAGTGACTGTACAATGACAGGTACGAATCACGAGTCGGCACACACAGCCAACCCCCGGCTAAATACACAAACTACACACAGTTTCACGAACACTTGCACTAAGAACTAGACAATGCTAACGGCAGTGACTGTACAATGACAGGTACGAATCACGAGTCGGCACACACAGCCAACCCCCGGCTAAATACACGTCGTCCGCCAAGACGACAGACCGACGACCAACCAAAGTCGTCGCCACTCCAATGCTGTGTGCCGGCAACCGTCGGTCGAGTCACGGCGGTTCGGACCTCACTGCTGCCACGCCCCGATTGAACTTGTGCCGCGTGCCGACTCAAACACTGCCAGGTCAGAACTAACTCACAACAAACGGCGACCAGGAAGTAATCGCAGTCCAGCCAAGTTAATACGGCAGGGCCTATATCGATAAGTGTTGCTGCTGCCGCTCACGGGCAGTCAAGGCACCAACTCAGTGACACCAGTAATTGAAAATTAACATAACGAGGTGGCAGTACGGTAAAAACAAGATGTAAAATAAGGAAAGGCACGAACACGAGCCAAGTACGGCTAGCAGAGGTCTGCGTAAAAGTGTAGACGTACTTTGGTAGTTTATATTAATGAAACAAAATGACACACTGCTACAATCTTGCACGTGGGGAAGGTTGTTTGATGTGTTCAAAGTGACCCCCATTAGCAGCCAACGTCGATGCCGCTGAACGTTAGACCTAAATACGGTTGTCAGTGTTGACGGAGTGACACCCGCTCAGGATGCCTCGATGGCTTCTCATAGCTCGTTCATTGTAACTGGCTTCTTCAAGGTCCCCCATAGGTAAAAGTCAAGAGGTGTAAGATAGAAAAGATAGAAAAGGAGCTGAGTGAAGAACAGCATGGGTTTAGGAAAGGAAGGAGCACGAGCGACCTGATATTTTCTATCCGTCAACTGATGGAAAAAAGTTGGGACTATAACAAAAGGGTGATAATGGTTTTTATAGACATAGAAAAGGCATATGACTCAGTTGACAGGGAAAGACTCTGGGAAGAACTGAAAAAGATAGATATAGAAGATGGATACATTAATATCATAAAGACAATGTACAGAGGCCACAATTGTAGAATTAGAACACCGTTGGGGAACTCTGAATACTTCGAAATAAGACAAGGACTTAAGCAAGGAAGTATTCTATCTCCTGCGCTTTTTAATGTTGTGATGGAGGGAATGAATAGGGCAGTTAAAGATATAGTAAAAGAAAAAGACAAAAAGATGATTTTTGCAGATAATATGGTAATATGGGGTGATAAAGAGGTAGATGTACAGTTACAGCTTGATGCGTGGAAGGAAATAATGAAAAGGTATGGATTAAAAATAAATAAAGATAAGAGTGAAGTAATGGTATTTGGAAGGGAGAAAGGAATCAACGGAAATATTACCTTGAATGGAGAACCCCTCAAAGTGGTAGAAAGTTTCACTTATTTAGGGAGTGAAATATCTAGGGATGGAAGAATAACTAACGAAATTAATAGGTTACAGAAGGGAGGCAATTTCTACCAAACATCTGATTTGGAACAATGAAGTTTCAGAAAGAGCAAAACTCCCTATGTATAAGAATTATTACATCCCTATTGTCACCTATGGTGGAGAAACATGGACAATGACAGAAGGGGACTGGAGCAGACTGCAAGCAGGGGAAATGAAATTTCTCAGAGCAGTTAAGGGGAAAACAAGAATGGACAGAGTAAGGAATGTAGAGATTAGAAAGGACCTCAAACAAAAAAGTATGAGAGAAGAAATTGAAAGAAAGAGATTAAGATGGTATGGGCATGTTAAGAGGATGCATGGGCAGAGACTCCCCAAAATTATGGAAGAACTAAAGATGGATGGGAAAAGACCTAGAGGGCGCCGAAGAACACGGTGGAAAATGGGAGTGAGAATATCTGTTGAAAGGAGAGGTGTGACCTGGCAGCAAGTGGAGGAAGAAAAGTGGTGGGAGGACCGAGCCAAATGGAGAGGACTCGTCAGCACCCAGACCCGGCAGTAGCTGGAGCGGGATTCGGATATAGATAGTGTAAGGTCTGGAGACCGTGGTGGGTACGCAACAGCTCCTCTTCGACCACGTAGATTTTCATCCAAGTCGGCTCTGACTTCCCTGTGGTACGTAGTTGAGGCGGGGCGCCATCTTGTTGTAGGTTAAAACTCGGACGGCAGGTAGAATCGAAGTTTGCAGCATATGAAGATACTCTTTTCCGGTTATGTTACCTCCAAAGAAGAATGCGCCAGTCAAACCGCGCGATGACAGACCACACCACACTTTAACACCCGGTAGATTAACATCTTTGCCCACTTGAACACGAGGATTTTCAAGAGCCCAGTACGTACAGTTATGGCGGTTTACAGTACCATTTAGTTTGAAGTGCGCCTCTTCAGGCTAAATAACCATACCCGCAAACCGTTCATCCTCGCGAAGAATGCCTTCACACCTCTCGCAGTACTCCATCTTTCGATCCTGGTCGTCCTCGTTCATACCGTGCAGCGATCTCGGAATGTACACTTTCGACTTTCCAGCCTTCATTATTCGTCGTAGGCTTGATCGGCTTACCTCGCTTTCACGTACACCATGCTTCACAGATTTTTAAGGTGACCAAGTAAAATGTGCAGCACACTAGCGATGGAAGCTGGTCTTATTTCTGGTTGGACAGACCTTTCCTTATCCACATTCTGAACAGTATCGTCGGCCGAATGCAGTAAACTTTTGTACGTGTTGGTGGCTCGGTTCCGTTGCCGTTGTACCTCCATCATGTTTTCGTACTTTCGGTATCACTTCAATACGGCCTTCGGCTGCTCAAACGACAAAGTTACGCTGCGCCGAGTGGCCGCGCGGTTTGAGGCGCATTGTCACGGATTGCGCAGCCCCTCCCGCCGGAGGTTCGAGTCCTCCCTTGGGCATGCGTGTGTGTGTGTTGTTCTTAGCATAAGTTAGTTTAAGTAGTTTGATAAGTCTAGGGACCGATGACCTCACCAGTTTGGTCCCTTTGGAATTCACATACATTGACGAAGTTACGTCATTCACTGTCATCTGTTGGAAAACGGGGGCCAAGATCTGATGAGAAAACAATGGACTGCGCTGCAGCGCAAAATTGAAACAATATGTCATTTTGTTCCAAAGATATTAACTATCAAAGAGGATCTGGACGGTACTGTTTATGGACTGTTTTTGGCTATTTAAACAGCCTCCTTCCGATCATCCGCATTAGGGCCGGCCACGGCGTGGCGAACACCACGCGTGCAGGGTATGGGGGTCGCGGGCGGGCCGAGGACCAGTTCGTCCCGGCTATGCTAGCTCCTTTCTGACTGCGGTGCGGCATTTTTAGGGCGGTACAACTCTCTTCATTTCGGTGGAATCGTGGTGTCAGTGTTTTTTACCCTTCGTAACTCGTTCGTGGTATGGAGATCGTTCAAAAGTGCAGAGGCTGTTTGCACGAAAGGTGGGAATCGTTACAAATCTTTAAAAATGAATGGGATTGATAGAAGACATGGATGAGAGTTCTCAGTATATATTATGCAGTCGCATAAGCGACAGGAACTCCAAATTTGCTATGAAATGAATCACAATACTGTGGACATATAATTTAAAGATTTAGTTGGCAATGACAAAACAAAAAATTACAACGATCCACAGAGACGGGATTCATTGTTTTATTCATCAAGAAGCAGATTGTACTACCTTTGCAGGCATGGAGATTGTGAAGAAATTGGTTGAACGAATAGTAAATTGTCAGTAGCAACACTTTTCGATGGAACTGAACGAAGAGTATGGAGACTTTGTGTATTACTGCAAAGTCCGTTAATTAAATGAAGTGGCATGCCTGAAACTGTTTTTCGATTTAAAACTCGGTATTGTTGAACTGTTAAGGAAAAACTGAGTGCAGGAACGAAAACTAGAATATTCGGTGTGGATTGCAGACCTCGCATCCTAAGTGTACTTGATTGTTCACTGACCACAGTAAGAGACTGCAAGGTGAGAAACAACTTCTTTCTGATTTGATGGGGATACATTTAAAGAGAAAATCGCGTTGTAGAACGAACACATTCTGACAAAAACAGTCCAGGTCCCTAAAATTACCAACGGTAATTAAAACGCGAGGTTTGAAGCATTCATTGTGGCCTTTAAATAATTACAAGGATAGTTCGGTAAACGTTTGGAGGACACTGGAAATCTTACATCTATTAATGCAAGGTAGTTCCCACCTCTTCGTAAAAGCGCAAAAGTGCTAGAATATTTCGACCAACATATGCGTGAAAGACATCTTTTGGGTTTATGGAACTAAATAAATCAAGATTACGTTGCGACATGAGTGCGAAAATGTGTGAAATTGTCTGTAGATTTCCGTTTGCCAACAAAATGAACCACATAACAATTACATGTCTTCAGCGTACCAAAATTAGTTCAGTAATACCGACAAATTTTTTTTGCTTTTAATTTACGTTGAAGAGTAACCTGAAATATAAAACCAAAGCATATGCAGTGCGACTGCAATGCCATGTAAATGTGGCACGTTCGCAGTTTAGCCCTCCTCAAGCTCAGACAGCGTGGCGTGGCGATGGAGGAAACGAGTCAGACAGATTGAGCGCTGTGGCGCTCGTGCCGGGGCATGGTCCGCGAGCGGAATTCTTGGCTACCACTG